>NC_058522.1:181347022-182690355 GCF_904849725.1 Hordeum vulgare subsp. vulgare | reverse complement strand
CTTGAGTTCTTGTTCTGGCTTGAGAACACAAAAGTAGAGGTCATCAAGAGACTTGTAGGTGTTGGTGAAGGTAGTCTTGGCGATGTCGTTGTTCAATCCCATCATGAAGTGGAATTTCATCAAAATGGGGTCGGCAACTCCGGCTCACCGCAAGGCTTTCTTCATCTCCATGAACTACTCACCGAAGGGCTTTGATCCTTTTATGGTTTCCTCCAATTGGCGTTGAAGATATTCCGTGTGCGTAGAAGGCAAAAAATCTCACCGCATAGGTTTCTTCATCTTGGACCAACTCATTTTGAAGCTCTTCAAAGGTGTGTGAAGCCACCATGTCGACGCATAGTCATGGAGTTTTCTTGTGGTGCACTTCAATTGATCTTTGGAAGGGACTTGAACTAGACTGAGGTATGTGTCCATCTTGCACTCCCACTCGAGGTACTCTTTGGGGTCATGAGTCCCATAGAATGGAATCTTGAAGTCGAAGTCTAAGTCATAGTAGCTCATGGAATTAACACACTTGAGCTTGGAAACCTTCTCTTGATGTGCTTGTCGGCGAAGATGTCGCAAATCGAAAGGCGAAGATGCCTTGAAGTCGCTTGGCAAAGATGCCAACGTATGTGGCGAAGTCATCGAGCGGTGGTTGGTGTCAAGCTCGTGATCTTCATGCTTGTTCATCATTGGGTGTAATGATGTTGGTGTTGATATTTCTTCATGTCGGTAATGGTGTCGATGCCGGTTCGATCTTGCCAGAAATGGTAGCTCGAAATCATGTGCACATGAGAATCTTCTCTAAGATGATGAATATCTTGTGCGGTTGTTGATGAGGGCTTTGAGCTCCTTCATTTGAGCATCCATCCTGGCGTTGATGGCGTTCTTAATGGCATCGAACTCGTCGTGGTTGTTGTAGACCGAAGTAGATGTACTTTACCTAGCCATCACAAAACTTGAGAAAATAGTACTCAGAAATGAGATAAACAATGCCAGTACCATTTCCCAAAGTTTAGGATGTATCCCATTTCACTCAATGTGACTTGAGAGAATAAAGGAATTGGTACCGGACTTGTTCACTCACACCTACAAAGTAAATCTTATGAAGTGGCTCGGTTAGGACACGTGGAACAAAATTCAAACAAAATGTTAGTTAAGATATCGAAAATGTTGAGGAAGATTCAAACAATTGCAATGCCAAACAAATAGATTAATAGCTATGGTGGCACTAGGAACACACACATTGATAAATAAATTGGATCTGCGCAACCAAGGAATGAGCAAAAAATAGGTGAGACCCGGAAAAGCTATTCTTGCATGGATACTCGAGAGACAATAGCTCAATTTCTCAAATCATCTAGATACACGCTTGTGCACCAACGTATAAGAGTAAACATGTCGTCTTCAGTCCCAAGTATGCTACGTATGTATGATCCAAGATGATCAAGTATGATATGATATGCTACCAATATGATATGCAATTTGGGATGCTATTGCTATTGCTTAGAAGCTCTTTTGTATCTCCTCTTTTGCTTAAAAGCTTTTTCTTCTTTTGCTTTTTTTATAGGCAATGCTTGATGCTCGAACCAACATATGAGACAAGTACGATGCATATGTATGGGAGAGACTTATGGCATAATGTAGATAACATGATGTTTGCACACTAAATGTAGCTATGCCACATAGGAGGAACACTATGGTGCACAAGTAATATGGCCTGGAAATTCTCAACTCGCTAATCTCGATGGGTAAGGTACGCAATAGGCTCGGAGCAATCAAAGCAATGGCAAGGTATAGACTATCATGTCGTCGAGGTTACCGTCCTTGCTTAGAGTTGTGGTGCCCAATGGGGAAGTGGCCTATGTCGATCTCGAGGCTGTGGAACTGATGAGTAGCAGCGTTGTCGATGTAGAATCATCCCTAATTAGCTGAAACACCTTAGGAAACGGGAACCACAACTCAAAATCTCAAACTACATTGGGTTATGTTGGCGGAATAGTATGGGGGGGCTATGCAGAAGTTATGGTGGAGGCCTATAAAAATAGGCCAAATTCAAACAAATGATGGTGTCAAATGGTTTTTGTAGTATTTTTGTTGGATGGGGGAAGTCAATAGCTATCCAAGGAGCTAAAGAACGCCAAAATCGGACTCCGTATGAATTACTTATGGCGAAAACGGTGAACGAGTATAGTGCGGAAATCTATGCACTCGCTATGGCCGAAACTTATGGCCGAAGTTCCGGGCAGGCCGGAAGTTCTCGAGGTCCCGAAAATACTTTCGGGACGATCCTGGGTTTCCACATCTAAAAGAGGGGGTGGAAAAACTTGATTTCCTTGGTCAAAGTTGATGGTAAAAAAGAAAATTGGGGGGAATTTTATGGAGGGGAAGCTAGATCTACTTGCTAAACACGAATTCCATGGATCAAGATCAACAAAATCTCACAAGGACCAACAAATCAAAAATTATTTGGTATGGCTATTTTTTCTGGGGATTTTCGAATTGGGACGAAACCAAACATAATTAAGGCTAGAAAATGAAGAGGAGGACTCCAATTCCGTGAGAAACGTAGCTCTTGATACCAATATGACACAGGGCACGCCGGTGGGTATCGTTCCTTCACGAATTGGAGGGCGATTCCTCAAGAACACGAAGAACACGGGGAAGAACAAGGAGAAATCCAAGGGAAACACTCAATAACAAGACCAATCACAGATCCACTAGACTCACCACACACAAGATCCATAACGGTACATGAACAACAAAGGGAAAGTAAGACACACGGTAGAGCTAATCCCAAATCCCATGGGGAGAAGGGGCCTTGAATCCACTAGGGGATCTTCCCTCGCAAGGGGCCTTGCCATCCACTACATGAACTTCTCACATGGAGGAATCTCCATGGGAGGAGCTAGAGGAAGGAGCAATGCTCAACAAAAGATGTCCATGCATAACTAACCCTAGAATGGAGGTGGGAGAGGAGTATATATAGTGCAAGCTATGAAGCGGTAAGTGAGGGGCAAAAGAAGTACATGGGTTTCGACCCAAGTCTCTACCGCAGGCTGGAATGGATGTTCCAGGGATGGATGGACATTCCGGGATCCGGAGGTTCCGGGCAAGGTTAGGCTAGTTCAGGGCTACCCAAAGAGTTGGCACACTGTCTGGTGCGCACGGGCTGGAAGTTCCAGTCAGGTCGGAAGGTCCGGGGTCTGGAGTTCGGGCGAGGTTCGGGCAGGGTCCAGGCTATCCAGGGATTTGGCGTGCATGCGAGCTGCTGTGGTCGCCAGCGACCGAAAGGTACGGGCTAGCCGGAACGTTCGGGGTCTAGAGGGTACGGGCCAGCTGGAACGTCCACCGGCAGGTACGGGCCTTCCAAAAGCTATCATTCCTTCTTCTTCCTTCTCTTCCAAGCTCCCTTGTGGATGGTATAGTCGTACGCATGTGCTGGCATTCCTCCTCGTCATCCGTGAAGCTTCTGCAATACCTATGCATGCATAAGAGAGGAGTGTCAAGTAGTATACCATCCTCGAATGGCACAAGCTGACACGTGTAAAGGAGAAGATTCACCTTTGTATGTATGAGGTAGTAGTGGTACGTGGCACTTGGCAAAGGGACTCTTATGATGGTGATGTCCGGGGGATTCTTCACATCACTGGTTATCACCAAATTTTCATGGCCAAGGAAGATGAAGAGAAGACATCTTTAATCACACCTTGTGGTACGTACTGTTTCAAGTGCATGCCATTTGGACTGAAGAGTGTTGGATCAACTTTGCAAGGGCGGTCCAAAAATCGGTCTTGGTCCGCAAGTGGACAGGAATGTAGAAGCCTACATGAATGAGATGGTAGTCAAGACCAAGGACGAAGCCACGATGGTTCAAGACCTTGAAGAAACATTTGATATTCTACGCAAGATCAACTTGACTCTCAACCGCGAGCAATGGGTGTTAGGAGTGCCATCCGGCAAGCTCTTCGGTTTCTTTGTCTCTCAGTGTGGGAAACAATAAAACCACGCCAAGGTTGAAGCCATTGAGCAGTTGGAAGCCTTGAAGCGCGTTAAGGACGTACGTCAACTAGCGGGCTGGATCGCCGCCCCTAGTCGGTTTGTATCCAAGTCTGTGGAGCGCGTCCTACCTTTTTAAAGATTTTGCAAAAGGTAGGTCCTATGAAATGGACTCCTGAGGCAGAGGCTGCATTCGAAGACTTGAAGAAGTACGTGTTGTCTCCGTCAATCCTAGTCGCGCCCAAACCCGAGGAACCGTTGGTGCTATATCTCGCGGCAACAGACCAAATGGTGAGTGTTGCGCTAGTGGTGGAGAGGGAAGCTGGGTAAGATAAGGAAACAACCAGTGAGTTGGCGAACAACAAGATAGGGCCACCCCCGGTGAGCCAAGAAGTTGAAGGCAATGATGCAGCGCAAGAGGCCGGATGTCATGTTGTGCAAAAGAAGAAGATGCTGCAACGACTATTGTACTTTGCAGATCTCTCCTGCATGGGGCTAGATCAAGGTACTCTGGGATACATAAACTAATCATTGCCTCCTCATGGCCTCCCGGAAGTGGCACCACAACTTCCAAGCACACCACATCACTATCGTCACCCCGCTTCATGGTGCAGCGCATCCTCTGAAACCCGAAGCCAACAGACATGATTGCCGAGTTGTCCCTAGAGCTAAAGAATTTTGATCTAAGTCTTGAGACTACAACAACCATCCAGAAAAGATCCCTCGCAGAATTCATTGTTGAATGGGTGCCAACACAAGATGAAGAAATCCTGGAAACGGCCCTTCACGGCAAGGAGGAGCCTCAAGAGTGGATCATGTACTTTGACTGGGTTTTCTCGCTACAAGGAGTCGGGGCCGGTGTGCTGCTTGTCGCACCCACTGGAGAGAACCTCAAGTACGTCATCCAAATACACTTTCTGCAAAAGACATTGACGAACAACACGACAGAGTATGAAGGTTTGCTTGACACACTACGGATAGCGTCCAACCTTTGTATCAAGTAGATGATAGTTCGAGGGCATTCTCACCTCATTGTGCGTCAAGTAAACAAAGATTAAGAGAGTCCTCCGATCGAAGCGTGCGTGGATGAAGTGAGGAAGTTGGAGGAATATTTCGGTGGTCTGCAAATGGAGCACATCTCCCATGCAGAGAATGACATTGCTAAGGACATGTCAAAACGAGCAGCTCAGAAGTCGCTAGTGGAACCAGGCACTTTTGTACTCCGACTTACTCATCCATCCATCATAGTATCGAATTGGCGAGACAAGAAAAGGAAGGTCAACTCCGGTGACTATTTCCTGGCAGAACCACCAGTGGCTGCTAAGAAGGTTGTCGGGGCAATAGAACGCCTTCGAGTGAGTAACTAGCTCCAACGATCCCAACTTCCCTTGCCATAGAAGACTGTGCTCCCGTGGCACAAGAAACACCTTTAGTCCTTGTCATCAAGCCCCTGGCTTCGGCATTCGTGCAACAGATCGTCCAATTTCTCCAAACCGGAGCCCTCTGCGAAGATGAAGAATGGTCTTAAAAAGTAACGTGACAGTCAACCATGTACCAGTTCATGGACAACTTTCTGTACGGAACAAGACCAAACGGTGTGAAATCGAGGTGCGTCTGTCGGGAGGAAGTATAGCAGTTGTTGGCTGAGATACATGGAGGGATATGAGGATCCCATATTGGGATGCGGGCCCTTGTTGGGAAGGCATTCTAACAAGGTTTCTATTGGCCCACCGCTCTCCAAGATGCCTTGGCGGTAGTGAAAACATGTGAAGCATGCCAATACCACGCCAAGCAAACACATCAGATTGTGCAAGCCCTTCAAACCATACCACTCTCTTGGACGTTCTCAGTCTGGGGGCCCTAGATAGTCGTGTGCTTCCCCCGTGCTACTAGGGGCTTGAAGTTCTTGTTCGTCGCAATCGACAAGTTCATGAAGTGGACTGATGTGGAACTGGTGAGAAAGGTAACAATGCTAGTAGCAGTCAAGTTTCTTAGAGGTATATTGTCGATGTACTAAGAAATTAGGTCCTTGGTACCCCCAGTCTTAGGAATAAGAATCCGCGGCCCCCAGGCAGGCAACTCCTTGAAAAGCTCACTTTGAACCCCAAGGAAAGTCAAGACCTAGGCCAAGGTGGGGCGGCAAGACCCTCACCAGTCTCTTCAGCCATGCACTCGCTGCACCCAGCAACAGCCCAAACCGCCAAGCCGCTGCTCCACCTCACCACGGGGCTGATTGTCTTGATCAGCTGAGGTGTCGAGCGGGCACGCGAAGATGGTAGGGGCACATGACCATGGTAGCGGGTGTGTGATATGTCTCAAACGTATCTATAATTTTTGATGGTTTCATGCTGTTATCTTGTCAACTTTGGATGTTTTATATACCTTTTATATCTTTTTTTGGGACTAACTTATTAATTCAGTGCCAAGTGCCAGTTCCTGTTTTTTCTGTTTTTTTTACTCTTTTCAGATCTGATTTTGGCACGGAGTCCAAACGGAATAAAATCCCCGAAATAAATTTTTCCAGAACAGAAGAAGATCGGGGGACTTGAGGGCCAAGGCAGGAGAGCCACAGGAGGCCCACAAGCCGTGTAGCCACCACTAGGGGGGCGGCGGCTACCAGGCTTGTGGCCCCCCTGCCCTAGCTCTTTCACCTATATATTCCCTAAAATCCCAGAAAAAATCAGGGCATCCACGAAAACACTTTTCCGCCGCCGCAAGCTTCCGTTTCCGCGAGATCTCATCTGGAGACCCTTCCGGTGCCCTTCCGGAGGGGAGTTTGGAGTTGGAAGGCTTCTACATCAACATCATCGCCTTTCCAATGACTCGTGAGTAGTCCACTTCAGACCTACGGGTCCGTAGTTAGTAGCTAGATGGCTTCTTCTCTCTCTTGGATCTTCAATACAAAGTTCTCCATGATCTTCAGGGAGATATATCCCATGTAATCCTCTTTGGCGGTGTGTTTGTCGAGATCCGATGAATTGTGGATTTGTGCTCAGATTATCTATGAATTATATTTGAGTCTTTGCTGATTTCTTATATGCATGATTTGATATCCTTGTAAGTCTCTCCGAGTCTTGGTTTTTGTTTGGCCAATTAGATCTATGATGCTTGCAATGGGAGAACTGCTTGGTTTTCGGTTCATACCGTGTGGTGAGCTTTCCCAGTGACAGAAGGGGCAGCAAGGCACGCATCGTGTTGTTTCCATCAAGGGTAACAAGATGGGCTTTTATCATAGATATGAGATTGTCCATCTACATCATGTCATTTTGCTTAAGGCGTTACTCTGTTCTCATGAACTTAATACACTAGATGCATGCTGGATAGCGGTCGACGTGCGGAGTAATAGTAGTAGATGTAGAAAGTATCGGTCTACTTGTTTTGGACGTGATGCCTGTAGATACAATCATTGCCATAGATAACGTCACGACTTTGCGCGGTTCCATCAATTGCTCGACAGTAATTCGTTCACCCACCGTCTACTTGCTTTCATGAGAGAAGCCACTAGTGAACACTACGGCCCCGTGGTCTATTCACAACTATCGTCTCCACTTTCACTTTTACTTTGCTTTGTTTACTTTTTGCTTTCAGTTCTCACTTTGCAAACAATCTATAAGGGATTGACAACCCCTTCATAGGGTTGGGTGCAAACTCTCTGTGTTTGTGCAGGTACTTGTGACTCGACGCGATCCTCCCACTGGATCGATACCTTGGTTCTCAAACTGAGGGAAATACTTACCGCCGCTGTGCTACATCACCCTTTCCTCTTCAACGGAACACCAACGCAAGGCTCCAAGGCCGCGGGGAAATCCTTTGCATATTTGCTAAGGAAGTCCCTATAGTCGTAGCCCGTAGCAGCAGGATTCCTGGCGCCGTTGTCAGGGAAGGTCTGTTGTCGCAGTAGCAGAAGGATTTCTGGCCCCGTTGCCGGGGAGGAGGATAACTTGCCGAGGAGTATCAAGACAAGAATAATCTCCCATCAACACGCCTATTTTTGGCACGGGGGAGGAAGATCAAGTCAAGAACTCATCCAAGTAAGTGTTGCAAACTCATCTCTTGCATTTACTTTGTTAGCCAGTTACCTCTCGTTTTCCTCTCCCCCACTTCGCAATTTGCCTTTTTTTCGTTTGCCTTTTTCGTTCGCCCTTTTCTCTCGCTTGCTTTCTGTTCGCTTTTGTGCCATGTGCCTTCAATATGCTTGCATCTTCGCTTGGTGAAAATCTAGTGATATGGATCCTCATCCACTTGCTAATCTCTTTAAGAGATCCAATTATGTTGATCCTATTGCTAGTGAGTTGAGTGCACTTGACTATCTTTATGGAGTTTTGCTTGAGATGCATGAATCTGAAATTTGTGAAGAAGAAATTTATGAAGTGATTCACGAGGGCTCCTTGGATGAAAAGCATGATTGCAATGGTTTCACTATAAAGTCTATTAGTGACAATCATGCTAAAAATATGCAAAACACTAAGTTTGAGGATGCTAGTTTTGCTATGTCCACTACTTGTTGCAATGATATTTGCAATAATATTGAAAGTGGGTTTGGAGAAGTCATGACTTTAGTTGATGATAATCCCACTATTTTTTAAGAGCGTCAACTTTGCATGCATGTGGATCATGAAAAGAATATCCTTTGTGATAGCTATATTGTGGAATTTGATTATGATCCCACATGTAATTGCTATGAGAGAGTAAAATATTGGGGTAGAAACTTTCATGTTACCATATTACCTCTCGTTATGTGGAGATTGCAATTGTCTCTTTCTTCTTCCTTGCATATGGCAACTATTGGTTGTCTTGACAATCTGTTTTCCTATAAAATGCCTATGCATAGGAAATCTGTTAAACTTAGATGTGATTTTCACAAGCTTTATGATGCTCTCGTTGTGCTTCAATTCTTGTCTTTTGTGTGAGCATCATTGATTTATCAATGCCTAGCTAAGGGCGTTAAACAATAGCACTTGTTCGGAGGCAACCCAACGAATCTATCTTTTTTCTTTCTGTTTTGTGTTTTCCACACTTGCATAATTTTGTTATGGTTGTGTTTTTGTGTTTCTTTTGCGTTTGTGCCAAGTAAAACCGTTATGATTAGTCTTGGGGATGATCGTTTGGTCATGGTGGAAAAGACAGAAACTTTCTGCTCACGAAAAGAAATTTCTTTTCTTTTTCTGTAAGATATTTTGAGTTGATTATTTTTGCTGCTGATTGCTACGCAAATTCTTCACACTGTCGTAATTTTTCAGAATTTTTGAAGTACCAGAAGTATACGAAGTATACAGATTGCCACAGACTGGTATGCTGTTAACAGATTCTGTTTTTGTTGAGTTGGTTGACTATTTCGATGAAACTATGGATAGTATCGCGGGGTATTAGCTATGGAAGATTGAAAATACAGTAACCCAACATCAACATAAGTAGAATTTAAGTTTGCTACAGTACCTAAGGAAGTGGTGGTTTGCTTTCTTATACTAGTGATATCACGAGTTTCTGTTTAAGTTTCGTGTTGTGAAGTTTTCATGTTTTGGGTGAAGTTCTTATGGACAAAGCGATAAAGAGTGGCAAGTGCTCAAGCTTGGGGCAGCCCAAGGCACCCCATGTTGATTCAAGGATGTCGTAAAAGCGTAAGCTTAGGGATGCCCCGGGAAGGCATCCCCTCTTTCTTCTTCAATCCATCGGTAACGTTACTTGGGGCTATATTTTTATTCACCACATGTTATGTGTTTTACTTGGAGCGTCTTGTATCATAGGAGTCTTTTATTTTTGTTGCGTCACAATCTTCCTTGCTATACACCTAGAGAGAGAGACATGCACTCACCGTGATTTTGTCAAGCTTCACTTATATCCTTTGGTTAGACAATTCAGCTCACATGTGCTTCACTTATATCTTTTGAGCTAGTTGATTTTGCTCTATGTGCTTCGCTTATATCTTTTAGAGCACGGAAGCACGTGGCTTGGTAGTTATCCAAAGGGATATGAAAACTTCCATTTTTATGTGCATTGAATAGTTAGAGAAGTTTGATTCCTCTCAATTAGTTTTGAGATGTGGTTGTGGTAATATTTAAGTTATGTTAGTATGGTGTTGTGGATCTAGAAATACTTGTGTTGAAGTTAGTGATTCATGTAGCATGCACGTATGGTGAACCGCTATGTGATGAAGTCTGAGCATGATTAGTCTATTGATTGTCATCATTTGTGTAGCGGTCGGGATTGCGCGATGGTTTACAGGTACCAACCCTTCCCCTAGGAGTATGGGTTGAATGCTTTGTTTTGATTACTACTAAAACTTTTGCAACAAGTATATGAGTTCTTCATGACTAATGTTCAGTCCATGGTTTAGATGCACTTTCACCTTCCACCATCACTATCTTCTTTAGTGTCGTGCAACTCTCGCTGGTGCACAAAACCCACAATTAGCCTCCCTCAAAACATCCACCATACCTACCTACTATGGCTTTTTGCAACACCATTCCGAGATATATTTCCATGCAACTACCACCATGACATGTGCCACAGCTTCTACATTATCATTGCATGATCGTAAGATAGCTAGCATAATGTTTCCATTAATGTCTATGCCATGCTAGATCATTGTCATGGCACACTACCGAAGGCATTCCATATAGAGTCATCATTGCTCTAAGTTTTGAGTTGTAAATGTGATGATCATCATTGTTGGAGCATTGGCCCATGTGAGGAAATAAATGAGGCCAAAGTTGCCCACCAAAAAAAAGAGGGCAAAGAGCCCACCAAAAATATGAGAGAAAAAGAGAGAAGGGACAATGCTACTATCTCCTTCCACACTTGTGCTTATTAAGCACAATGATCTTCATGATTGAGAGTCTCTCGTTTTGTCACCACCATATAGCTAGTGGGAAATTTTCATTATATAACTTGGCTTGTATATTCCAATGATAGGCTTCCTCAAAATTTGCCTTAGGTCTTCGTGAGCAAGCAAGTTGGATGCTCACCCACTAGTTTTCTTTAAGAGCGTTCACATACTCTTACCTCTAGTGCATCATTTGTATGGCAATCCGTACTCATTCACATTCATATCTATTGATGAGCATCTCCATAGCTCATTGATATGCCTAGTTAATGTGACCATCTTCTCCTTGTTTGTCTTGCAACCTCCACCACACTCCATTCGACTTATAGTGCTAAAACCATGGCTCACGCTCATGTGTTGCGTGAGAGTTGAAAAGGTTTGAGAAAGTAAAGGTGTGAAAACAATTACTTGGCCAATATCGAGGTTGTGCATGATTTAAATTCGTTGTGCAATGATGATAGAGCATAGCCAGACTATATTATTTTGGAGGGATAACTTTCTCTTGGCCTCGTTATTTTGAAAGTTCATGATTACCTTGCTAGTTTGCTTGAAGTATTATTGTCTCCACGTCAATAGCAAACTATTGTTTTGAATCTAATGGATCTGAACATTCACGTCACATAACAGGAGTTACAAAAGAAATCTAGGCTAGGTAGCATGAAAGCTTCAAAATTTCATTCTTTATCACTTCCCTACTCGAGGACAAGCAGGAGCTAAGCTTGGGGATGCTTGATACGTCTCAAACGTATCTATAATTTTTTATGGTTTCATGCTGTTATCTTGTCAACTTTGGATGTTTTATATACCTTTTTATATCTTTTTTTGGGACTAACTTATTAATTCAGTGCCAAGTGCCAGTTCCTATTTTCCTGTGTTTTTTACTCCTTTCATATCTGATTTTGGAACGGAGTCCAAACGGAATAAAATCCCTGAAATAAATTTTTCCAAAACAGAAGAAGATCGAGGGACTTGAGGGCCAAGGCAGGAGAGCCACAGGGGGCCCACAAGCCCTATAGCCGCCACCAGGGGGCGGCGACTACCAGGCTTGTGGCCCCCCTGGAGCTCTCCCGCCCTAGCTCTTTCGCCTATATATTCCCTAAAATCCCAGAAAAAATCACGGCATCCACGAAAACACTTTTCCGCCACCGCAAGCTTCCGTTTCCGCGAGATCTCATCTCGAAACCCATCCAGGTGCCCTGCCGGAGGGGACTTTGGAGTTGGAGGGCTTCTACATCAACATCATCGCCTATCCAATGAATCGTGAGTAGTCCAGTTCAGACCTACGGGTCCATAGTTAGTAGCTAGATGGCTTCTTGTCTCTATTGGATCTTCAATACAAAGTTCTCCATGATCTTCATGGAGATCTATCCGATGTAATCCTCTTTGGCGGTGTGTTTGTCGAGATCCGATGAATTGTCGATTTGTGATCATATTATCTATGAATTATATTTGAGTCTTTGCTGATTTCTTATATGCATGATTCGATATCCTTGTAAGTCTCTCCGATTCTTGGGTTTTCTTTGGCCAACTTTATCTATGATTCTTTCAATGGGAGAAGTGCTTGGTTTTGGGTTCATACCGTGTGGTGACCTTTCCCAGTGACAGAAGGGGCAGCAAGGAACACATCGTGTTGTTGCCATCAAGGGTAACAAGATGGGCTTTTATCATAGATATGAGATTGTCCATCTACATCATGTCATTTTGCTTAAGGCGTTACTCTGTTCTCATGAACTTAATACACTAGATGCATGTTGGATAGCGGTCGACGTGCGGAGTAATAGTAGTAGATGTAGAAAGTATCGGTCTACTTGTTTTGGACGTGATGCCTATGGATATAATCATTGCCATAGATAACGTCACAACTTTGCGCGGTTCTATCAATTGCTCCACAGTAATTTGTTCACCCACCGTCTACTTGCTCTCATGAGAGATGCCACCAGTGAACACTACAGCCCCCGGGTATATTCACAACTATCGTCTCCACTTTCACTTTTACTTTTCTTTGTTTACTTTTTGTTTTCAGTTCTCACTTTGCAAACAACCTATAAGGGATTGACAACCCCTTCATAGCGTTGGGTGCAAGCTCTTTGTGTTTGTGCAGGTACTTGTGACTCGACGCGATACCTTGGTTCTCAAACTAAGGGAAATACTTACCGCCACTGTGCTACATCACCCTTTCCTCTTTGAGGGAACACCAACACAAGGCTCCAAGGCCGCAGGGAAATCCTTTGCATATTTGCTAAGGAAGTCCCTATAGGCGTAGCCCGTAGCAGCAGGATTCCTGGCGCCGTTGTCAGGGAAGGTTTATTGTCGTAGTGGCAGCGCGCTTTAGTCATAATGACACCCGTCCCACAGCGTGTCAGAAAAATAGGAGGTAGCTGGGCGGACGGCAAAGAGAGAGAGGCAATCCTTCCCACGCACCTCATGGCGCATTCAATGTGCGTGTCCTAGTTCGTCATAGTTAGGTATTTCCGACTACCTATCCTGACAGGTAGTCCCCATCACTACAATACGCACTGTACGCCCAGTAAAAAGACCGTTATACCCACTTTGGTAAACCCTTATCCTATAAAAGGAAGCCCATGGCTACCTTTAGAAGGGTCAACACTATGTTTAATTGCATGCGTAGCTGCACCTCTCGAGCATCCTTGCCGCGTCATTGCGCTCCTGTACTTGAACCCACCTAATCAACCAACACCAATAGGATGTAGGGTTTTACGCTCCCAACTGGCTTGGACCTGTATAAACCCTTGCCCGTGACTTGGTAAACTATTGTCGTTCGTGCACCTGAACCCCGCTCCACAACTATAAGGGGCCTCACAAGTCTTATAGATCATCGTTTCCCCTCACAAATAAACTGTTGTTTCGGTGTACCCAACAGGGTCATCACCGACAACGGCATATAATGCACTAGCAAGACCTTCATGCACTATTTCCAAGATGTCACCGCCAAGCTCTCTTTTGTGCAGGTTGCTCACCCAAGGAGCAACTATCAAACAGAGAGGGCAAACACTGAAATTTTGCGGGGCCTCAAGATGAGGACTTTCGACAAGCTGCACAAGCATGGAAGGCACTGTGTTGACAAGCTCACAAGAGTTCCTTTTTAATCAAAATCACACCAAATCGACCTACGGGTGCGATACCCTTCTCCCTCGTCTATAGGGCAGAAGATATGCTCCCCATGGAAAACACCTATGGTTCACCTCGAGTGCAGGCCTTAGACAAGGGCTAGCAACAGTGGCTGCGGCAAGACGATGCTACACTCGTCGAGGAAGATTGTCTCTAGGCCACACTGCGTGCTGCTAGATACCAACAGGCCGTACACCACAATCATAGCTAGAAAGTGCGTGCCATGAGTGTTTTTGAGCCTACTCAACACATAAAGCTGCCGAGACAAGGGCGACAAAGAGGTCTTGTCGGTGGCAGCGCTATCGATGGGATACTAAGGACTCGATCCCACCAATGATAAATATGCACCCTAGCCAGCGACACATTGGAACCCTGTCGGAAATGTTGCGCACTTGGGTGTCTTGGCAAATCACCCCAAGCAGTCGCGACAAGGACGACGGGACAATACTATCGGTGACATGTCAGCAAGCCTTCTTAGAAAGTGTAAGAAATGAATACGCATGAGTGTAGGTTCATGAAGGAGAAGAGATATAAAAAGAGGAGCAAGTGGTTGTCTAAACACGATGAAAATTTATAACACTTAACAGGGTAAACATCCAATGTTTTCTTCACATGTTTTCTTTGCAGGATTACATTAGGTGTGATCTCAATGCAAAAGAACATATACCACTATTGGTGTATTAAGGAATGAGGGTCCTTAGTTCCCCTAACTTAGGCACGGGAAGCCCTGGCCCCTAGGGTGGCAACTCCTTCTTGGGCTCTTCCCGAGCCCCGAGAATAACAAAGATAAAGGCCAAGACGGAGCAACAAGGCCCCCCGACGACCTATAGAAGTGTCCGATCATGGCACCCGGCAAGACCCCATCCCACCAAGCGGCCGCTCCACCTCACCAGGGGGCTGATTGTTTACATCAGCCGAGGTGTCAAGCGGGCAGGCAGGCAGGAAAGGCTGGCAGAGGCACGCGGCTGTAGCAGCGGGCGCATCCTAGTCGCAGTGACACCTGTCCCACAGCGTGCGAGCAGAATAGGGAGGAAGCTGGGCGGACAACAAAGAGAGAGAGAGAGAGTCAATCCTTGTTGGGAGACGTCGTTCGCGCGCCACCTAATGGTGCATTTAATGTGTCGGTCCAAGTTGAACACAGTTAGGTACTTCCCACTACCCACTATGGCAAGAAGTGCCATCATTGCAGTGCGCACTATGCATAGCTACCTTGGTAACCCCTTTCCCTATAAAAGGAGGTCCATGGATACCTTCAGAAAGGCCGACACTCTGTTCAATCACATACGTAGTTGAGCCCTCGATTGTCCTTGCCGTGCCATTGTGCTCCTGTGTTTGTTTCCAGCCAATTAACCACCACCGACAAGACGTAGGGTGTTAACCTTTCGAGAGACCCGAACCTGTATCTATTTCCTCCCACGTGGCCTTGCTGACTGATGCCCTGTGTGCACAGAGACCCCCCTCCAGTATCGTAAAGAGGGGCCTCCAGGGTCCAATAGATCACCGTGGGTCCATTCCCCCGACTTCTCTGGCACGCCAGGTAGGGGGCTTTATGTGCACGTTTCTTCACCAGCATCTCCTTGTGCCTTTCTTGGCGCCCATGGCGCCAAAAAAGACCAGGGGTGGCACATCGGTCGCCCCTTCGACATCCAAGCTTCGCACGTCGGCCGCAACAACCGACGAGGGCGAGGTTGATCAACAGGCGCATCACATCTGTGATTGCAACCACAATACTATGTGGAGCTCCTTAGACCATGGCCCGGACCCCTCCGTCGTGTTAGCGCAAGCCGCTCCGGCGCTTACCGGGCGAGACGCCACAGCCACAACAACGGTTGTGGCAGCGGCAACCGTACCTCCTCTGCGCCCCTCCTTAGAAATCTGCGACCCGCACCCACAGGATGATGACCCGTGGTGTCGTGTGGATAAGGCTCCTACACGAGAAACGTAGGACCACGGTCAGCAACCTCCCCCTGGTGGGGGCCGCCGTCGGACGACGATGCGGGAAAGTGCTCCTTTTGGCACTTCCATCAGAAAGGGCATCAGCTGCTTCGTTAAGGCGTCGGTCAATATGATCAACTTTCTAGCCATGGAAATGACCCGCCACATCAGACATAGCCCTCCTATAAGCCGCCATCAGGGGGTCTCGAGAATCCCAAGTACCTAAAACTTGCTGAGCCACCAGATCAGAATCGCCGAAAGATCTAACCCATGTGAGGTTCATCTCCTTGGCGAGTCGCTAACTATGAAGCAAGGCTTCATATTCTGCAGCGTTGTTGGTGCATGGAAACATGAGTCGGAGAACATAGAATAATTTGTCTCCCTGGGGCAAAATCAACACCACGCCAGCCCCCGAGCCTTCCAATTGCCTGGACCCGTCACAGTAAATACTCCAGTACGTGAGGTCGGGCCTGTCTTCCGGAATCTGTAATTTGGTCCAATCGTTGACGAAATCAACTAAGGCCTGAGACTTGATAGCTGTGCGAGGGGTGTATCGCACGTGGTGCGGCCCAAGTTTGATCGCCCATTTGGCGATTCTCCCTGCCGCTTCTCGGTTTTGGATGATGTCTCTGAGAGGAGCGGAACTAACCACCGTGATGGGATGCTCTTGGAAATAATGTTTGAGCTTTCGACTCGCCATAAAGACCCCATAGAGCAACTTCTACCAGTGTGGGTATCGTTGCTTGGAGAGAGTTAGCACCTCACTAATGAAATACACCGGGAGTTGCACCGGATATTCCTTCCCTTCTTCCTTTCTTTCGACGGCCACTGCCACGCTCACCGCCTAGGAGTTTGCCGCAATGTACAGAAGCAAAGGCTATTTTTCAGTCGGGGCGGCCAAAACCGGCGGGTTCACCAGCTGCTGCTTCAAGGCTTCAAAAGCTTCATTGACCTCGTCTGTCCAAACAAAACGCTCAGATTTCTTAAGCAACTGATAAAGGGGAATAGCCTTTTCTCCCAGGCGGCTTATGTAGCAACTTAAAGCCGCGGTACGACCCGACATCCGTTGAACTCGATTGATATTTGCTGGTTTCCCGAGCGAAGTAATGGCCTCGATTTTGTCCGAGTTGGTTTCAATGCCGCACTCAGACACCAAGAAACCCAACAACTTTCCTGCGGGAATGCCAAAGACATACTTGGTGGGATTGAGCTTCATCTGGTACACCCGCAGATTGTCAAAAGTTTCCCTTAAATCCTCCAAGAGCATCTCCTTCCTGTGAGTTTTGACCACAATGTCATCATAAGCGTGGACGTTGTGTCCGATTTGGCCACGGAGACAGTTTTGGATGCAATGCTGGTAAGTCGCCTAGAGCTTTATCATGGAGCACATCGCCATCGCCAAGAAGGCCGTCCAACCCCTCTCTTCTTCAAGGCCGCCAGCGTCGGGCATCGGGGGCTCGCACCTCATGCCGGCCCACGGGGCTGTGAGCAACGGGGCCCCTCCTATACTGGCCAGGGCCGAGAGAGACGCGCCTCGTGCAGCCCTCCTCCGCCTCCAGGTTCCGGCGGCCGTACCGGAGGCGCATCACGCTGACAACCACGAGGGGCGCGAAGAGAGCAGCGGTACGAACGATGCACACACCGGTGTGCATCACCAAGACTAGGTCGGCCACCGACAGGCCGGGGCGGCCAGACAGGAGCCCTCCCTCCAGGGCAGCTAGGAGAGGACGGACGCGTCGGTGCGGCCGAACTACGACAACAGAGACATGCTAGGGCACCAAGGACGGAATCAGCACTGGGCGGTGCCAGGACCAGCCAACGGCAGCAACATGAATAAATGACTTCGCATGTAGGCATATCACAGGAAGATCTCCGAGCAGTACGACCGGGGGGATCCCGCTCCACCACTAAGAGGGACCGCCACCGTCGCTCTGCAGAGCGGCTATGGAGGACGATCGAACGCCTACATGGAGCCATACATGCCAAAGTATGCGGCATCACCTAACCGTCCTAACAAGGAATAGCTTCAGGCGTCCCCCTCGGGCGCCTATCCTCCTTAGGAGTGAGGGATGCTTTGGGACCCCTCCTTGAGCCGGGCCGAAGAGGCGCGGGCAGGGTGGCGCCCTCAAGGCACGGGGCACGGCGCCAGCCGCCTTCCCCGCGGGTGAACTACGTAAGGCCAAACCCCTGGGCCTCATGAGGATGAGTCGACTGTAGCGACAAGACGCAAGCGACACGGGTCACCCACGGCAACCACGATGCAGGCGTGGGCTCTGAGGGCTAGCCCTCGCGAGGCGCTCCTCAGGCACAAGGGAGCTATTCGAGGCAGTTTTTTGGATTTACTACCTTAGAAAGTGTGTGCTGACCGCAGGGACTTCAAATATTCAAGGCATGCTTCTGCCTGTCGTATCTTTTGCGCAATATTTTATAATTTCTGCTGCATCCACTTCGCAAACTGACACACTGCCTTGCTTGCATCTTTGGGTGATCTACCCCCCTCGCTCGGGGGCTTCGGCCGGTGCTCGTCGCCCCGACGTGGGGACTGGGGAAGCCCCACGGCTCCCCAGGACCACAGTCGACAGGTTAAAATCAGAGTCGCTTGAGTGTCAAGGGGGGTTCCTGAGCATCACACCTCAGGGGCCTTACCCGTCACAAGGCCACCTGCCGCCCTTGATATCGTCTTTGGTTATCCGGTCGTTTTCATGGGTGTCCAGGCTTGACCCCGTAGCTGAGATCGTTCATTCGGTCACAAGCAGCGGTGGCCGGCAAATGTGCGGGACCGAGTCCTGGCGACGCAGAGTGGCTTGAACGTCAAAAGGGGACCCCGAGCATTGCACCTTAGGGACCTTACTGGTTGCAAGGCCACCTGCCTTCCTTGACATCATCCTCGGTTATCCGGTCGTTATCAGGGGAGGCAGGGCCTGACCTCGTAGCTACATCCATTCACCTGATCACACACAATGACAGTTGGGATATGTGCGGGATTGGATCCTAGCGATGTAGAGCCTCTCGAACATTAAAAGGGGGCTCCTGAGCATCACGTATTAGTGACCTTACCGGTCACAAGGCCACTTGCCGCCATTGATATCGTCCTTGGTTATCCGGCCGTTGTCAGGGGTGGTAGGGCTGACCCCGTAGCTACATCCATTCACTCGGTCACACGCGACGGTGGTTGGGAAACGTGCGGGACAGGGACGTGTCGACCTAGAGCCATAGGAAACGCCTTAACTTGCCTCCGGGTAAGGAGCACGCAGGACCTGCATCATCCCGTCGCACCTCAACATCGTCCTTCATTTCTTCTAGAACCTACTTCATCCCGTGACGCTCTCACGTAATAATGAGCCGAGGATGTATACGCCCAGGGCCCCCCGAGGACACGGAAGGGTTCCACCCCACGCCTAGTGGAAGACCTATGCTCTGCACTGGGTACAGACGGAGGAAATCAACACAATCCACCAATGTCTTGTGGAATCAGGCGCCTATGCCTCAGGGGTAAGGACGCTCGCGAGGCCAAAGTGTCCTCGCGAACTACCATATACACCCCCACTGTGACACTCTCACGTAATAACGAGCCGAGGCTATATACGCCAAGGGCCCCCCGAGGATGCGGAGGGGTCCATCCCACACCTTGTGGCAGCCCTACGCTCCACGCTGGGGAGAAGACGAAGGCAATCAACACAGTCCACCAATGACTATGCTCGCGGCTAACAAGGAAACCAATATAGTTCACCAATGACTATGCTCGCGGCTAGCAAGGAAACCAATATAGTTCACCAATGACTATGCCAGCCAAAGTTTCGGACGCGACGTTTGCTTGCTTTTCTTTGATTTAGAACCATTTTTCACTGAACTGAAGTGAAACTTGTCGGTTCCAAAAGTTGTTTTCTGATTCTTAGTGCTTGACGTTTGAAAAATAAAAAGGGGGGAAAACTTTCTCCGACGCTTTCTTATTTCACTGGCTTTAAAACCTCCCGTCCGGAGGACGTGTTTGGAGATGATAGCTCTGCACCGCTCGTAGGAGTCAAGGAGCCTGAAAGCAAGGACTTGCCACCCGAGCGACAAACATTTGTGAGAAGTCAACCCCTGCTCGGGGGTCCGGACCGAAACTTGATACCACCACAAAGAGTCTCGGGAGGCCTCAAGGTCCCCTAGGGCGATGAACAAAGGGGCGGAGTGCGAAATCGCTCGAGCACTAGAAAGGGAGCTCCTCGGCTTGCCTCAGGAGCCTTACCGGCCATAATGCCACTCACCACTGTTGGCGCTGTCCGGGAGCACCAGTCGACATTAGGAATGGCGGGGCCCCGCCCTCTGAAGCACGAGCCTAACGATGCTGGGAAAATGTGCGGGGTTGGGCCGCGACGACGCAGAGTGGTTTGCGTGTCAAGGGGGGCTCCTGAGCAGCAGGCCTCAGGAGCCTTACCGGTCACAAGGCCACCTGGCCTTCGGGTCAGGGCCTTGCCCTGTGGGGGCAACCTTGGTAGTGGGTTGCGCCCTATGGAGGCAGGGACATGCGATGTACTGGGACCCGCAGACATGGAGTGCAAATGTTCTTAACCCCGTCCCACCTATGAAACAGGAGCTAAACAGGAGGGACTACGCAAGGGATCGACACAAACCCACGGGCTAAGTACCCCACAGGCCCGGACTGGAACCTTCTCGTCTCACGTCAAACTATCAATGAATTAGGAACATGTGTGATAACGAAGGGATGCAGAGCCTAAGGATTCAACGGTGGCAAGGAAGGAGGACATTGTCGGGACATGCGGCGGCACGAGCGGTGCCTCGGGAGGAGAGGAATTCCTCAGGGCCATAGCCCCCATCACTCCGAAGAAGTGGTCGTGGCAATGGCGGACCCTAAACCTTGAAGAAAAGCCACGACGACCACCCACGAGCAAGCCATCAATTCAGGAGCGAAAGACAAAGAAAAATGCCGAAGGTAACGAACAAAATCTTAAACGCCTGACGGGGCAAGGTTCTTGATCCACTATTACATGGGAACGAGACGGAAGCTGAGGACGCCTAAGGGGATGGGCTACCGACGTCACCCATGGCATGAGTAGGCTCGGCGTCGGGACCCTCCTCCTCGCTCGATGCGGGCACGTGGACATACCGCTCCACCAACACGTCCACACGCGGGCGGACTTCGTCCCGGAGAAGACGTCGGGACGCGGCGGGCACTGTTTCAGCCACGCACTTGAGATCGAGCTCCGGGACGAGGCAGCGCAAATTAGAGAAGACGAGCGTCAAGGCAAGGCCCAGAAGCTCGCGGGCGCTGGACGCACTCTCCTCCTCCACCCGGGAGATGCCGACCTCCAGCGCTCGCACCACCTTCTCAAAGAAGGCGAGGCAACCCCTGTCTCTCCTCACGTTGGGCAACGCCGCTACCTCTCCTGCGAATCGGCGCTTCGCGGCAACTGCTCGGCCGGCTATGTCCGCGAACTATTTGGCGCGCTGTGATGCCATCAGTCGGGCATACGACGCCTCGTCCTAGGAGTCTTGAACAACGTTTGTCGCCTCCTTGACCTGCAGCTGTATCGAAGCCAACTCCGATTTGGCCTCCGCCTCGCGATGGCGGGCGGCCTCGGCACTAACAAGCTGGGCCCACCCCCCCCCCTCGACCTCCTCTTGAAGCTCGCCAAGCTTGGGCTTCTTGGAGGAGGTCGTGCTGGATAGGAGAGCAAATCAGCCACCAAACTGCAGAAGAGGCAACAAGTAAAGGAAATTCAAACAAGGGGCTTACTCGCCGGCTAGAGCCCAGTGATGACTAGCCTGTTGAGGCCCCGAGGCCCCTCCACCGCTGCCTCAGAGAGCAGACGGAGGCGTCGGAAGCGCCGCGCGCTTCCCCCGACCGAGACCGTCTCCGGGGGATGCCATGAAGACAAGGAATGAAGGGGAGAGGATGTTTTCTCACGGCGAGCACAGGAAGCGGAGAAGAAGCTCAAGATTGCAATGCTTCCCCCTGGTGGGGGCGGGGCAGATTTATAGGCGAGTCATGGACACCAACCGTTGTGGAAGCGCGAGCATTGCGCACCTCACAAGGGTCATGAGGTCGGCCGACGGGAGCGCTGCCACCAACGTCGTCTCTCCTATCCACCGAGCGTTCAGAATCGCTAGGGCCGTTGGAAGTGGTCAAGCCACACCTATGCCATTTGGTGGCAGCAATGATAGCCTGCGTGGTTCTAGGAGATCATGTCGTCGTGGCCTGGCGCGCCCCGGACGCCTCGAGGAGCGAGAGCGTCGCCACATGGCTGTGGGACACGTGTGCCACCTGGCCCGCACGCAAATAGGACATGCGACGCTTCAGGCTGCCCACCAGGCTTCGCCAAGAAGCCAACCATGGCGCGCATTGGGCCCGGGGGCTACTGTCGGCATTGTGGGAATGGGGGTACCCACACCTGCCTGGCTGCGGCCCAGGGCTGGCCCACTTCATCGACCTAAAACCAGTGGGCCCGGCGTCACTCAGGACAAGGCCCTCGTGAGGAGGAGCACCTTCAAGACCCGCAGGGGCCTCCTTAGGACCCGTCCAGAGCGGCGGATATTCAGAGGCGAGGCCCGGCCTTAGAAGTCAAGGGTGACGCAATGGAAGGATAGGCGAGTAGCACACAGCAGAGCGGAGCAGTTTCCACTTTGGTGCATACTGGGCGCACTACCGGAAATCAGTTTTTGCCATCTGGCAAATCTTTGCCGTCTGCTAGTTGATGGCAAAGAGTGTCTTTGCCATCAGCTTCCACAAAGCAGACGACAAAGAAATGGCTGATGGCATAGAGTCTCCTTGCCATCAGCCACATCTTTGTCGTCGGCTAGCAGACGGCAAGGAGTCGCACAGCAAACGACAAACATATAAATGGGCCCACCTGACCACAGGGACGTTAGGTCAAACTGGAGTCCCTTCTTTGCCGTCTGCTAGCGGACGACAAAGAGTTCAGAGACAGACGATAAAGAGTCTAGACTTTTTGCCATCTGCCGGCAGACGGCAAAGCGCTAACTCCGTGTGTAACGGCTCCACCCCGCCCCTCTCTCTCTCACCCACTGTAACGGCTCCACACCCCGCCCCTCTCTCTCCCACTCCTCTCGCCGACGCCCACCACCACCACCACCGTCGCGCCACTGCCCCTGTCGCCCCCTCCGCCGCCCTGGTGCCTCACAGCCCCGCCACCGCCGCCCCGCCGCCCTCGTCGCCGCCCCGGTGCCCCACAGCCCCCTGGCACCGGTGCCCCACCTCTCCCCGACGCCCACCGGATCCACCACCGTCGCGCCGCCGCCCTTGGCACCCCTTGCACCGCCCCGCCACCCCCGGCCCCGCCACAGCCGCCCCTCCTGGTGAGCCCCCACACCCCACCCCCCCCCCCCCCGCATGGGAAAGTTGATTTTTTATTGTTTGGTATTTAGTTTTTTGGAATGAGATTATAACTACCGGCATGATTTTTTATTGTTGTTGTAGTAGTTGTTCTTGTTATTGTAGTTGTTGTAGTTGTTGTTGTTATTGTAGTTGTTGTGGCATATATAGTTTAGTTGGTAGGTTAGTTAATTAGTAGTTTTAGTGGTAGTTTAGTTAGTTGGTAGATTTAGTTAGTTAATTAGTAGATTTAGTAGGTAGTTTAGTGGTAGATTTCGTATTGTTAATTAGTTGTAGCTAGATTCTAATTTAGTTACTTAGTGGTAGATTATGTTTTTGTTATTTTTTGCTGTTTAGTGCTATATAGGTTTATAGATAGGTTTAGTTAGCTTGGTTAGTTAGGTTAGTTAGTTAGTTAGCTTAATAGAAAGAATAGGAAGAAGAAGAAGAGAAGGAGGAGGCGAAGAGGAGAAGAGGAAGAGGAGAAGAAGAAGAAGAAGAAGAAGAGTAGGAGGAGAAGACAAAAATAAGAAGGAGAAGAAGAAAAGAAGAAGAAAAGAAGAAGAGAAGAAGAAGAGAAGAAGAGAAGAAGAATACCTTGTCCTCCTTCTCCTTCTTCTCCTCCTCCTGCTTCTCCTTCTTCTTGATTTCTTCTTCTTCTTCTCCTCCTCCTCTTTCTTCTCCTCTTTCTTATTCTCCTTACCTTATATTCCCCAACAATGAGATAATTAGCCCATTTAGCTACAAAATGGCATAAAAACCTTGGTTAGCTCATGAATATTATATTCTTAATTTGTTTTCCTCTAAAATGACATAATTAGAATATTTGTGTTGATCGGGTGGATTTACATGTGATAGTTGTCTCGTCGCTATTAGGTCTGCTATGCAAAGACCTCCCCGTGCGTTGTACGAGCTCCGCCCCTGCATTCATGGGTCAGTACAAATTTCAACTCCTCCTCGCCCCTTCATTTACAGTGGCTCAGTTTCCGGATGAAACTTTCTAGATTTAGGTAATTAAATTAATTTATAAGTATGCGTGACCAGTATGCGTCTCCTGTTCGAAAGGGCGACATCTATAAATATGCATGTCTTTGCATATTTATAACCGCCATCCTTTCGAATTGTCCAACATTATCCATGGACAGCCCGAGTATGTATACATTGGGTTCGTTTTCCCATATATTGTGCTCTGGATCCGATGCGGAATTTCGTCAGTGCCTCCTTGTTGTTCTCCGGATGCACATCCTCTATGTTTATTGCAGAGACGTGTATCAGGAGAACAGCAGGGAGGTCCTGCCGAAATTTTGTGTTGGATCCGGAGCAGAGCATGGGAAAACGAATCCAATCTACACATACTCGGGTGGGATTAGGACCTATCTTGACCTATTAGCATGTAGGTTTCCTGGACGTAATAAAAATGGCAAACCAGATTAACCGATGAATCTAAATGCTAAATTATATATAAATATATTTCTCCTGTCTTTAGTAGCTAGGCAAGATGAGTGATCGTGCGTGGATGTATACAGGTCACCCTAGTCAGAAAGAGATGACGAAAGAATGGTTTGTAAAAACAAAGGAATTTGTGAAATCCGCATTCGCAAATGGCCAGGAAAGAAACTATTGCCTTGTCCTGGATGCGACAACTATAAAAAGACGACATAGCCTGTAATGGTTAAACACCTGCAGAGGAGGGGTTTTAAGCCTAATTATACGGTGTGGACATTTCATGGTGAGTCTAAACAACGCACAAGAGCTGAGGTGGTCCGTCATCGCACGGATGAGCATGGTACCGGGATCGAAGACATGGTGCAAGACTTTGATGATGCTCGGGATTCGGAAGATGAGATGGAGGAATCTGCAAAGGCCTTTTATGAAATGTTGGAGTCTTCAAAACGTCCTCTCCATGAGCACACTGAGCTCTGTCAGCTGGATGCAATTGCACAAGTAATGGCTCTGAAGGCTCAATTCAACTTGGGAAGAGAATGCTATGACGTGATGATGACACTATTTGGACGCTTCCTACCCAAAGGCCATGTCATGCCTGCAAACGTGTACAAGTCGGACAAAATACTTCGTGTACTTAAGATGCCCTATGAGAAGATATATGCATGTGAGAAAGGATGTGTCTTATTTAGGAAGGAGTATGCACACTTGGACTATTGTCCCAATTGCGAGTCTTGCAGGTATCTTCTGGTAGACAACGGTATGGGTGAGAAGAGGCAGACCAAAATCGCAGTTAGTGTTCTTCGGTATATGCCAATCGTACCAAGGCTTCAACGTCTTTTCATGGTTGAAGAGACAGCCAGACAGATGACATGGCACAAATTGGGCAAAAGAACCGAACTAGATGTAGATGGGAATAAGATGGTGGTACACACATCGGATGGGGAAGCGTGGACACATTTTGATGGATTGCATCAGGATAAAGCGGCAGATCAAAGGAATCCTCGAGTCTGCATCACCACGGATGGTTTTAACCAAATATAGTTGTTGGCCTGTATTTGTCATTCCACTCAATCTCCCCCCCCGGACAGATTATGCAAAGAAAGAACATATTTCTGACGTTGATAATTCCAGGGCCCAATTATCCGGGGAAGAATATGAATGTGTACCTGCAGCCACTTAAGGATGAATTGGAAGACGCTTGGGATAATGGGGTGAAGACATACGATACCGCTAGAAAAAGAAAACTTCAAAATGCATGTGTGGTACATGTACTCTATGCAAGACTTGCCAGCGTATGCACTATTCTCTGTATGGTGTGTGCATGGAAGGTTCCCGTGCCCCCAATGCAAGGCAGCTCTTCAGTTTCATTGGTTGCAGGAGGGTCGGAAGTATTCTTGCTCTGACTTGCATAGACAGTTCCTGGATCCTGACCATCAGTTCAGAAAAGACAAGATGAACTTTACAAAAGGTAGAGTTGTCAAAAACATGGCACCACCTGCGTTGACAGGCCAACGGATCCTAGATCAGTTAAACGCCCTCGAGCCTGATCCAGAGCGTCCAGGGTATTTCAAGGGGTATAATTCAAAACATGCCTGGACTCACAAGCCATGCTTCTGGGATCTGCCTTACTTGAAAGACCTCCTTCTTCCACACAATATCGACATGATGCACACTGAAAAGAATATCGAAGATGCTATTTTTGGTACATTGTTCGACATAGATGGGAAGACAAAGGATAATACTAAGGCTAGAGTCGATCAAGAGACACTATGTCATAGACCGTTACAAAACATGTGAGAAGGCAAAGGAAAGCAGAAGTGGTCGAAGCCAAAGGCCTCGTTCAATCTTGGAAGGCCAGCTATGAGGGAAATTATCTTGTGGGTCAAAATGTACTTGATGTTCCCCGATGGGTATGCAGCGAACCTAAAGAGGGGAGCGAGTCTTGAAAAATTAAAAATCTTTGGTATCAAGAGTCATGATTGGCACATATGGCTAGAGCGGGTAATGCCGGTGATGTTACGTGGCTTTATTCCTGAGGATGGATGGCTAGTACTGGCCGAGCTGAGCTATTTCTTCCGTGTTCTTTGTGCAAAATAATTGTTGCCTGGCATGGTAGAAGACATGGTGGAGTTTGCACCGGAATTGTTTTGCAAGTTAGAGAAGATCTTTCCACCGGGCTTCTTTAATCCAATGCAACATTCAATTTTACATCTACATACCGAGGCAAGATTGGGTGGGCCCGTGCAAGATTGTTGGTGCTATGCAACTGATAGGATGTAGAAGACCCTTCGAGGTAAATGTAAAAATAGGCGTAGAATTGAAGCATCGATGGCTGAGGCATTCATTACCGAGGAGGTGGCAAACTTTGTGACCGCACACTACGAACCCAAAAATCATCATTTGCATAATCCGAAGCCTCGGCACAATGATGCAGACCCTAAAAAAGGTGGGTCCAACTTCAGCCTATTCAAAGGGAAGCTCGCACCAGCCGGTGCTTCGAAACCAATAACGTTGAATGTCGAAGAATGGCAGAACATTTCGATGTATATCTTCAACAACCTAACCGAAGTGCGGTCGTACATCGAGTGAGTTCTCGGCACATTTTCCCGTAACTTCTAATTCCTTTGAATTTCTCTTATTCTCGGATATTTCAAACAGCCGTTACGTCGCCAAATTCTCGGATGGAGTGGTGATCGAAAATGATTCCGTCGAAGAGTATAAGCTTCAGTCAAAGACAGGAGGCGGCTATCCCAGTTTCATCTCTTGGTTCAAACAAACAGTAATTATCAATAATGGACCATTTCATTTCTTGGTCTAACTTGCGGCTAATGCAACAATCGTTTCGGATTAAACTTGTAGGCTAATTCAGAGTCTATGGACGCCAAATTGAGACAAGTGGCTAATGGTTTTGACTATAAGGTCCGTTCATTTGAGAAATACAACATCAACATGTATCTGTTTCGTACCCTTGGCAAAGAGCTATCTATGCCCGACCGGAAATCTACAAATTGTGGTGTCTCTGCTATCGGAGAAGGTGTTATCGAGTATTATGGAAGAGTTGAAGCAATTTATGAACATCAATTCTATGGTGAAATCCCACCGAACGGCGTAGTCTTCAAATGTTATTCGTTCCAGTCGAAGAAGACTAGAAGGACTCATGAACATATAGGACTAGTCGAAATCAATCCAAACACCCATTTAGATGTTCCCGATGTCTATATTACGGCTCAACAGGCGACCCAAGTTTTCTATCTACCGTTGGCATGCCAAACGGATAAGAATCTGGAAGGTTGGTATGTTGTTTATGAAGTGCCACCACATGTCAGACCACCTCTCAAAAATGAACATGATTATGAACCTCACATTAACCTAGACACATATGATGGAGAATTCTTCCAAGAAACACGTCTTTCTAAGAAACGTTTCAAGAACCGCCGTGCTTCACCCAAGAACATGGAAGTAGACAGCGACAATGAATCCGACTCCACCCCTGAGCCGGAACCAAAGACCTGGAACTCGTAGAAGTTACTGATGCGGATGACCTGTCAATGCTTCAACGATTAAAGAAAGGTCTTTCACAACTTCACGCCGTTGAACCCGACGAGCACGTCATTCATGAAGACATGCGTGATTTTTTTATGTTGAACAATTATTATTCATGTCATTCATGAAGACATGATGATGATGATTCATTTATTGATGATGATTATTAGTTTGTAAGATTCACAACTTAAATTATATATATATTAAACTTTATTATTCATGTACATATTATTATTCATGTCAGTTATTCATTTTTTTATGTTGTACTAATTTCTTTTAATCTTTATCATGGCAGGTCCCCAGGTGTTGAAAGATGGTGGGCGCTGGTCCAGAGCGCTCGACGGGTTCTTCCAAGCCACCCCGCACGAGGGGTGGTACTTCCCTTCCACCCCTATATCTCCATAGAGCCTTGGCAGACAGTCTGTCGACACCACCCGTGGGTTCTTCTTCGTCGGCGACATTGCCCACTGGGAGAGGCGCTGGTCGGGTAGGGAAGAAGGGGAAGGGTACAGGGAGAGGTGGTGGCCGCGGAAGATGCAGGAGGACTGTTGAGCCATCCTCGCCACCACCACCAACTCATTCACCCAAGCATAGGACTACTATGGTCGACCCGTTTGCGGAGGAGGCTACAGGGACTCCGGTCCAGGAGCCTGGTGTTGACGGGCATTCGTCCCATGAGACTCCGGTCTAGGATCAGCCTCGGGTGGAGGTGCATTCGGCCCACGAGACTACGGTTCCGGAGGCTTCACCCGAGATGGAGAGGCCCGGATGGGATACCTGGCCGGATCGGAGCGAGTTGCCGGATTGGACCGAGGGTCCGGTGGTTCAGGGGGCATGGACGGCGGGGCTGAGTTTACGGATAGTGAGGGCGATGTGCAGATGGACGGGGCCACCATGTACAAGCGTGGTAGTACACGTCTCCCGGTCGTGTCGGCTACCCTGGAGCAGAGGCCGGTGATTAAACCTGAAGGAGATAGGTAAGTACGTTTACTATTTTTTTAGCTTTTGCCTTCAAGTTTGTTCAAATATCTAAAGCGTTGACCTTATCATACTGCAGGGGATGGGCACACCCTCGTGCAGTCCGTACGCCGAACTCCGTCCTTGGTGTGCTTTGCCGGACAAATTTCCTGGGGTTTGTCATGTTGCCTAGTGAGGGTCAGGTTCCTACACTAGGATTTTCCTCGGAGCACTACCAGGCTGCGCAGGCCCCACCTAAGGATATTATAGATAGTGTCTTGTGCCACACGAGGGCCGAGATGGTGATCAAGAGCTTTTGGGTAAATTATCCTTTTACACAATCTAAAATTAACATTATAGCTAATTATGGTACTAATCGGTGTTTTCACGTTTGATTGCAAACCTTCTATAGGTGTGAGGATGGATATGAGGAGGAGGCGGCCAAGGTTCTCGAGGCCTAGTGTAGGCGGTTACTACAGAACCTACGCCACGAGGCTCGGCCGCGGGCTATTCGAGACTACTACGCCACGCGTGGTATTAAGAAGCAGAAGAAGGATTGCCGCGGAAAGTTTCTGAAGAAGGAGCAATACATGAAGGTAATTACCTATTCTTAAGTACTTCTACGTAGTTTTCTTGATTTCATTCATAGGCGTAGCGCTCAAAATTCTTTCTAATAACTTACAGGTGCCCCCAAGATGGTGTGTGGATAAGATGGATTGTTGGGAGGCGTTGGTTGATGAGTGGTGCACAGGCAGCTGGCGAGCCGTCCACGAGAATGCGAAGGATCGGCGTAGCCGAATAGTTGGTGTGCCACACCATCAAGGCAACGCCAACTTACGTCAGTTCGGACGAAACTGGGTATGTGATTTGCTTCATGATTCATGCAATTCATTCTTCATGCTAATATTTTGTTCCTCTCTTTTACGGGCATCACAATAAGCCAGAGATGCCACACTTGTACGACCTTTATGGCATGGCCCATACTGCCTCGTACAAGAAGGCGAAGGGATTCTCTGAGTCTGACCTGGATGATCCAAATAACTTCACCAACATATCATCCCACCACAAGCTCGTGACATACAGGGACACAGGGAAGGCTACGAAAGGGGATGACTCTAACCCTAGCCAGGAACCTTTGGATCCAGAGCTGGTGATGATATCTGGTGGCTGGAGGTCCCATGGCTCGATAGCCATTGGAAATGGGATAATACGTTGTCCACTCACTCTCCCGGAGATCAAGGCGCGCCACTCGAGCAGCTGTCCTGAGATAACGCGTCGTCCACGGCCAGTCGATCTTGCCATCGAGGTTAGTTGTATGGACTAAGAAAACTTTCATCAATTTGATTATGCGTGTCACCATAGATCATTACTGTAGTAACGAGGAATGGTGTTTCAGGCTGCTCTTCAGTAAGAGAGAGCAGCAAACCAGGCTGCTCTTGAGAAAGAGAGATTGGCAAACGAGGCTGCTCTTGAGAAAGAGAGATTGGCAAGCCAGGCTGCTCTTCAGGCTGCTCTTGATGAGAGGGACCAGACCACGACACGATTGATTGAGGAGGAGAGGTCCCGGAATAAGGCGGGTCAATGGGCCCTGTACGAGCTTTTTGTGGTAAGTTTTTTTTCACATTAGCCAAATCATGTGTGTAATGTCTCTTTCATTACTAACTAATACGACCCACTCTTCAGGGTGTGTGCGAGAAGAGCGGTCAAGTCCCTCCGCCGATGCCCTTCTTCTCTTCGATTGACACGGTGAGTTTCATTATAAACTTGTATTAATAATTGAGTGTCATTATGCTAACTGAGACATTGCAAAATATCTATTCCGCAGAATAACTCCCGAGTGGCATCGCACGACCCTTCTCGAGGTGTTTCTCCTCCTTGATGACCACTACGGTAAGTTTCTCTTCTCCTCTTTCATATTCTCCTTGCCTTAATTTCCCCAATAATGACATAATTAGCCCAATTTAGCTCCAAAAATACTTTATAATCTCAAAATGGCATAAGAACCTTGGTTAGCTCATTAATATTATATACTTAGCTTGTTTTCCTCTATAATGACATAATTAGCCCATTTAGCTCCAAAAAGACATAGTTAGCTAATTTAGCTCCAAGAAGAGGAGAATAGGAGAAATGAAAAGGAAGAACAAAAAGAAGAAGAGAAGGAGAAGAGAACGAGAAGGAGAAGAAGGAGGAGGAGAAGAAGAAGAGAAGAAGGAGAAGGAGGAGAAGGAGCCCTCCTTATTCTCCTTCTTCTTCCCTCCTTCTTCTCCTCTTCTTCTTCAATTTAGCTTATTTTCCCCCAACAAAGACATACTTAGCCAATTATCATCAAAAATGATATAATTAGCTTAGTTAGGTAAAAACATCATAAGAACCTTGGTTAGCTCAATAAAATGACTAATTAATCTCCTAAAAGACATAATAAGCTCAAAATGGCATAAGAACCTTGGTTAGCTCATTAATATTATAGACTTAGCTTGTTTTCCTCTAGAATGACATAATTAGCCCATTTAGCTGCAAAAAGACATAGTGAGCTAATTTAACTACAAGAAGAGGAGAAGAGGAGAAATGAAAAGAAGGAAGAAGAAGAAGAAGAAGAGAAGAAAAAGAGAAGGAGAAGGAGAAGGAGAAGAAGAAGGAGGAGGAGGAGGAGAAGAGAAGAGAAGAAGGAGGAGGAGGAGGAGAAGAAGGAGAAGGAGCCCTCCTTCTTCTCCTTCTTCTTCTCTCCTCCTTCTTCAACTTCTTCTTCTCTTCTTCGTTTTTTTTCTTCTCCTCCTCGTCATCCTTCTCCTTCCCCTCCTCCTCCTCCTCCTCCTCCTCCTTCTTGTTTTTCTTCTCCTTGTTCTCTTCTCGCTTCTTATCTTTCTTCTTCAATTTAGCTTATTTGTCATATATATGTTGTTGTTGTTCTTTTTCTCACTTCCTTATTCCCATTTTGCAGATTGGATGTACTACATGCATGGAAGCTGGCATTGATGGAGTGCTTTAGTTCTAGTTTTCATTTCAGTTGATGAACAATGTGGAATTATATATATATGTATATATGGATGAACCGTATATGTGGAACTATATGTATATGTACATATATGGATGAAAATTTGTGTTATGAATATGTGTTGTGACCTATATATGTGCTATGAATTATATGTGCTATGTATATGTATATGTGTTGTGACCTATATATGTGCTATGTATATGTATATGTGCTGTGAAATAAACGAAAAAAATAAAGCTGTGACAATATAGGCTCTTTGTCGTGTGCCAGCTGACGGCAAAGGCCTTTTCCATCAGGCAGCTGACGGCAAAGGTGCCACGTGGCACCCAACTGTGCAACCTGGGCAGCAGCAGCTGGCCATATAGTCTCTTTGCCGTGCGCTTCCTGCGGGAGCAGACGACAAATAGTGGAGTGTGGTGGGGGGGGAGGTGGAGGCAGACGGCAAAGAGTGGAGGTGTAGGCAGACGGCAAAGAAGAGGGCGAGGCAGACGACAAAGCCTCCGTTAGCCCCTAATGGAGGCAACGCCTGTCGGCTGCCGTGTCGACCTCTTTGCCGACTGCTCTTCTGAAAAGCTGACGGCAAAGCTCTTTGTCATCCGCTTTGGTGAGGTGGATGGCAAAGAAGCTACAATGCCGTCGTAGGCTGAAGAAGAAATTTTGCCGACAGTGGGATTCTTTGCCATCTGTGTATTGCTCTTTGCTGTCGGTGGTTTACTCTTTGCCTTCTGTGATGGCAGACGGCAAAGAAGTTAATTCATGTAGTGGCGAGGACGAACGTAGGTTCCCAAGGCATCTCCTAAAGGTTCCCATTCTGGGGCAACAAAACCCTGGCCGACCGCCGGTAGGACGAATGTCATCCCGGGGCCAGCCCCTGCAACTCTGGCACCTATTTTGCAGGCGAAGACCACCTTTGGGCAGGGGAGCATGTTCCCCTGTTCCCCTTCAAAATTGGCCACTGTGGGATCCCTCCCTGCCGAAGCGATAAGGGAAGAGGACCAGGGCCGCCACTAGAAATAGAGGATAGGTTGCTTCATAGAGGGGGATCCAATTCCCGAAGCACCTATTCACCCATTAGCACACTACAAGGGCGTCCAGCCTCCGGAGGCGTCCAAGCACTATACTAGTTCATCCACCAACCTCCACGAGAGGCAATCCACCAAAGCAGGAGTAGGGTTTTACGCTTCGTAGCGGCCCGAACCTGGGTAAATTGTTGTGTTTTGTCTTTCCCTCACCATTGAGTGAGTTCTTCGTCGTTCCCATCAAGTAGAGATGTGGGCAAGGTTAGGCCATGTGAGATCTTCATACACGAATCCTTAGGGTTTTGCGGAGCCCGAAATCCGACATTTGGCACGCCATGTAGTGGGCGTGTTAAGGTCATCTCCAAGCTTCACCTTCCCCTGGCCCGCTGCTCCGATGGCTTGCGCCCAACCGGCTTCTTCGAGCCTCATCGAGTTGGCTGCCAACCACTATGTCACGGCGGCTAGAAGCACGCACGCTGGCGTTGTGGTACCCGGCGGCTCATACCTGATTGTCAACATCGTCTCCACCGACGCAATCACCTGCGACATCCAGGCACCTGGCGGCTGGTTGGTGCCCCCGACACACACAACGCGTTGCATCAGCTTGGCGAACTTCGGCGCACACGACGCGTTGCAGATGGAGAGCGAGATGCTCCGTCAACGACTGACGCAGGGGGGCTTTGATGCCTGGGTAGACCACATCATGGAGTTGATCGCCATTACCCAGAAGGCCGTCCAACCCCGCTCTTCTTCAAGGCCGCCAGCGTCGGGCGCCGGGGGCTCGCACCTCATGCCAACCCCCGGGGCTGCGAACAACGGGGCCCCTCCTATTTTGGGCGGGGCCGAGAGAGACGCACCCCGTACATCCCTGCTCCCCCTCCAGGCATTGGCGGCCGGACCCGACCCGCATCATGCTGACAACCATGAGGGACGCGAAGAGAGCGGCAGTACGGCCAATACACACACCGGTGTGCATCACCAAGACCAAGTCGCCCCCCGACAGCCCGGGACGGCCAAACAAGAGCGCTCCCTCCGGGGAAGCCAGCTGAGGGCGGAGGCATCGGTGCGGGCGAACTATGACAACGGAGACATGCCAGGGCAACAAGGAGGGAATCAGCACCTCGCAGCGCCGGGACCAGCCAACGGCAGCAACAGGAACAAGGAACTTCGCGCAGAATCTTATTGTAGGAAGATCTCCAAGTAGTACGGCCATGGGGATCCCCTCCACTATTGAGAAGTCATGGAGCAAGATATAACACCTATATGGAGCCGTATGTGACGGGGTATGCGACATCACCTGAACCTCCCGACGAGGAAGAGCTTCAGGCGTCCCCCCGGGCGCCTATCCTCCTCACGAGTGAGGGACGCTTTGGGGCCCCTTCTTGAGCTGGGCCCAAGAGGCGCGGGCACGGAGGTGCCCTCAAGCCCCGGTGCACGGCGCCAGCCAACTTCCCCGCGGGAGAACTACGTAAGGACAAACCCCCGAGCCTCACGAGGATGAGTCGAGTGCAGTGACGAGACGCAAGCGGCACGGTTCACCCGTGGGAACCACGATGCAGGCGTGGGTGCCGAGGGCCAGCCCTCGCGAGGCGCTCCTCAGGCACAATGGAGCTATTCGAGGTAATTTTTTGGATTTACTGCCTTAGGAAGTGCCTGTTGATCGCAGGGACTTCAAATATTCCAGGCATGCTTCTGCCTATCATATTGTTTGCGCAATCTTTTATAGTTTCTGTTGCATCCACTTGGCAACCTGACACACTGGCTTGCTTCTATCTTTGGCGATCTACCCCCTCGCTCGGGGGCTCCGGCCGGTGCGCGTCGCCCCGACGCGGGGACTTGGGAAGCCCCACGGCTCCCCGGGACCACAATTGACATGATAAAATCATAGTTGCTTGAGTGTTAAGGGGGGCTCATGAGCATCGCGCCTGAGGTGCCTTATCGTTCACAAGTCCACCTGTCGCCCTTGATATCATCCTCGGTTATCCGGTCGTTATCAGGGGTGGTAGGGCTTGACCCAGTAGCTGAGATTGTTCATTCGGTCGCAAGTAGCAGCGGTCGGGAAATGTGTGGGACAGGGTCATGGCCACGCAGAGTCGCTTGAACGTCAAAAGGGGGCTCCTAAGCATCGCGTCTAAGGCAACCTGCCGCTGTTGACATCATCCTCACTTATTCGGTCGTTATCAGGGGAGGTAGGGCCTGACCCTGTAGCTACATCCGTTCACTCGGTCAGATGCGACGGCGGTTGGGAAATGTGCGGGACTAGATCCTAGCAATGTGGAGCCGCTCGAACGTCAAAAGGGGGCTCCTGAGCATCGTGCCTCAGGGACCTTACCGGTCACAAGGCCACCTGCCTCCCTTGACATCATCCTCGGTTATCCGGTTGTTGTCATGGGTGGCACGGCCTGACCCCGTAGCTACATCCGTTCACTCGGTCACACGCGACAGTGGTTGGCAAACGTGTGGGAGAGGGACGTGTCGACGTAGAGCCAAAGAAAAGCCCTTAACTTGTCCCCGGGTAAGGAGCACGCGGGACCTGCATCAACCCGTCGCACCTCAGCATCGTCCTTTAATCCTTCCGGAACCTACTTCATCCCGTGACACTCTCACGTAATAACGAGCCAATGATGTATACGCCTAGGCCCCCCCAAGGATGCAGAAGGGGTCCACCCCAAGCCTAGTGGAAGACCTATGCTCCGCGCTGGGTACAGACAGAGGAAATAAACACAGTCCACCAATGACTTCTGGACTCACGCGCCTATGCCTCAGGGGTAGGGACACTCGTCAGGCCAAAGCATCCTCGCGACCTCCCATATACACCCCCACCGTGACACTCTCATGTAATAACGAGCCGAGGCTGTATACTCCCAGGGCCCCCGAGGACGTGGAGGGTCCATCCCACACCTAGTGGCAGCCCTACGCTCCGCCCTGGCGAGATGACGAAGGCAATCAACACAGTCCAGCAATGACTATGCCAACATCTAGCAAGGAAACCCATATAGTCCACCAATGACTATGCCAACCAGAGTATCGGACGCGGCATTTACTTCCTTCTATTGGATTTCGAACCATTTTTCACTGAACTTAAACTTGTCGGTTCCAAAAGTTGTTTCATTATTCTCAGTGCTTGACGTTTAAAAACAAAAATGGGGGGAAACTTTCTCTGGTGCTTTATTATTTCACTGGCTTTAAGACCTCCCGTTCGGAAGACGTGTTTGGAGATGAACGCTCAGCACCGCCCCTAGGAGTCAGGAGCATGAAAGCAAGGACTTGCCACTCCAGGGGCAAACATTTTTTAGTAGTCAACCCCCACTCGGGGGTTCAGACCGAAACTCGATACCACCACAAAGAATCTCGGGAGGCCTAAGGCCCCCTAGGGCGGTGAACAAAGGAGTGTAGTGCGGAATCGCTCGAGCGCCAGAAAGGGGGCTACTGGGCACCCCTTAGGAGCCCTACCGGCCATAATGCCACTCGCCACTATGAAGCGAGAGCCCAACAGCGGTGGGGAAATGTGCGGGGCCGGGGCGTGACGACACAGAGTGGCTTTCGTGTCAAGGGGTCTCCTGAGCAGGACGCCTTAGGAGCCTTACCGGTCACAAGGCCACCTAGCCTTCGGGTCAGGGCCTTGCCCTGTGGGGGCAACCTTGGTAACGGGTTGCTCCCTACGGAGGCAGGGAAATGCGTGGGACCGGGACCAGCAGACATAGAGTGCCAAAAGGGTTTCACCCCATCCCACCTACGAAGCAGGAGCTACACAGGAGGGACTACGCAAGGGACCGACACAAACCCACGACCTAAGTACCCCTCAGGTCCGGACTGGAAAATTCTCATCTCACGTCAAACTAACAATGAATTAGGAACATGTGTGCTAACGAAGGGATGCAGAGCCTAAGGATTCAACATCGACAAGGAATGAGGCCATCGACCGAACATGCGGCGGCACGAGCGCTGCCTCAGGAGGACACGACCTCCTGAGGGCCCCGGCCCCCGTCACTCCCAAGAAGTGGTTGGGGCAGTGACGTACCCTAAACCTCAAAGCCAAGCCGCGACGACCACCGACGAGCACCCCATCAATTTAGGAGCGAAAGGACAAAGGAAAACGACGAAGGTAACAAACAAAAGCTTAAACTCCTGACAGTGCAAGGTTAATTTTTCACTATTACAGGGGAAGGAGACGGAAGCTGAGGACTCCTAAGGGTAGGGGCTACCGACGTCACCCATGGCGCCAGTAGGCTTGACGTCAGGGCCCTCCTCCTCGCTTGATGCGGGCACCTGGACATACCGCTCCACCAAGGCGTCCACAGTTCCACACGCAGGCGGACTTCATCCCGGAGAAGGCGCCGAGACGCGCGGGCATGGGTTTGGCCACCCTCTAGAGATCGAGCTCCGGGACATGGCGACACAAATTGGAAAAGACCAGCGTCAAGGCAATGCGCAGAAGCTTGCGCGCGCTGGACGCACTCTCCTCCTCCAGCGGGGAGACACCGACCTCCTTGACCTCGGCGGCTTGAACAATGTCAGTCGCCTCCTCGACCTACTGCTGCATCGAAGCCAGCTCCGACTTGGCCTGCGCCTCACCATGACGGGCGGCCTAGAGGGCGGCCTCGGCGCTGACAAGCTGGGCTCGCAGCCCCTCGACCTCCTCTTGAAGCTCGCCAAGCTTGGGCTTCTTGGATGAGGGCGTGCTGGAGAGGAGAGAAAAACAACCACCAAGATGTAGAAAAGGCGACAAGTAAAGGAAATGCAAACAAGGGGTTTACTCGCCGGCCAGATCCCATTGTTGATGGGCACGCTGAGGCCCTGAGGGCCCTCCGCCGCTGCCTCCGGTAGTAGACGGAGGCGTCGGAAGCGCCGCGCGCTTCCCCCAGCCGAGACCGTCTCTGGGGGACACCGAGAAGACAAGGACCGAAGGGGAGAGGATGTTTTCTTGCGGCGAGCAGAGGAAGCGGAGAAGAAGATCAAGATTGCAATGCTCCCCCCTGGATGGGGGGGGACAGATTTATAGGCGAGTCACGAAGCATGAGCATCGCGCACCTCAGGAGGGTCGCTAGGTGGGGCGACTGGAGCGCTGCCGCCCACATCGCCTCACATGTCACATCGAGCAGTCACGTCCACGAGGGTTGTTGGGAGTGGTCAGGCTACACCTATGCCATTCAATGGGAGCAATGGTGGCCTGCGTGGTTATAGGAGGTCATGCCGTCTTGGCCTGACGCACCCCGGATGCCTCGAGGATGCCTAGAGGAGTGAGAGCATCGCCACATGGCTGCTGGACACGTGTGCTGCCTGGCCCGCAGGCAAATAGGGCCCATGGCGCTTCAGGCCGCCCTCCAGGCTTCGCCAAGAAGCCAAGTGATAACCCACAAGTATAAGGGATCGCAACCCAAATTTGTTGGTTCGATACAAGGGGAATCCAAAGAATAGTCTCAAGTATTACCAGTTGAATTGTCAATTAAACCACACCTGAAAGACTTAGTATCTACAACAAACTTTCAGTAGCGAAGTAGTGTGATAGTAACGGTAGCAGCGGTAACAATAGCAGTAGTGACAGCAGTAGCGGTAACAGTAGTAGTAGTGATAGCAGTAGAGGTAAATTAACTTAGCAAGGACCAGTAGGAAAAGCTAGTAGGCATTTGATCGGAGATGGATAATTATGTCGGATGACATTCGTCATGTAACAGTTATAACATCGGGTGATATTTAACTAGCTCCAGTTCGTCAATGTAATGTAGGCATGTATTCCGTATTTAGTCATACGTGCTTATGGAAAAGAACTTGCATGACATCTATTGTGCATCCCTCACGTGGCAGCGGGGTCTCCTTTTAATAGAGAACCGGAACAAAGGATTAGCACATAGTGAATACATGAACTCCTCATACTATGGTCATCTCCGGGAGTGGTTCCGGCTATTGTCACTCCGGGGTTGCCAGGTCATAACACATAGTAGGTGACTACAACTTGCAAGATAGGATCAAGAACACACATATATTGATGAAAACATAATAGGTTCAGATCTGAAATCATGGCACTCGGGCCCTAGTGACAAGCATTAAGCATAGCAAAGTAGTAGCAACATCAATCTTAGAACATAGTGGATACTAGGGATCAAACCCCATCAAAACTAACTCGATTACAAGATAGATCTCATCCAACCCATCACCGTCCAGCAAGCCTACGATGAGATTACTCACGAACAGTGAAGAGCATCATGGAATTGGCGATGAAGGATGGTTGGTGATAACGGCGGCGTCGATTTCCCCTCTCCGGAGCCCAGAACGGACTCTAGATTTGCCCTCCAGAGGTAGAACAGGTGGTGGCGGCGGCTCCCTATCGTGAAACGCGATGAACTCTTCTCTCCTAATTGTTTTTGGGCAAGAGAGAATATATAGAGCTGGAGTTTGAGGCTGCGGATCCACGAGAGCCTCACAAGCCTGTCAGGCGCGGCCAGGGGGGCGCCTCCTGGGCTTGTGGGCTCCTGGCTCCACGTCTCCAGGTAATTCTTGCGCCATTATTTTTTATACATTCCACAAAAAATACTCGTAAATTTCCAGGTCATTCCGAGAACTTTTATTTTTGCGCAAAAACAACACCATGGCAATTTTGCTGAAAACAGCGTCAGTCCGGGTTAGTTCCATTCAAATCATGCAAATTAGAGTCCAAAACAAGGGCAAAAGAGTTTGGAAAAGTAGATACGATGGAGACGTATCAACTCCCCCAAGGTTAAAGCCTTGCTTGTACGTAAGCAATTCAGTTGACAAACTGAAAGAGACAAAAGAAAAACTTTTACAAACTCTGTTGGATCTTGTTGTTGTAATTATGTCTAACACATATTCAGATTTTCAGCAAGATCATAAGATAACCACTTTGGTCTCATGGTATACTCATATCAATGGCATAATCAACTAGCGAGCAATAATAATAAGTTTCAAACATCACAACTTCAATCAAAACAATCATGAAAACAGTATGAATAGATGGTATCTCTCTAGCCCTTTCTGAGACCGCAAAACAAAAATGCAGAGCACCTTCAAAGACCAAGGGCTGACTGAACATTGTAATTCATGGCAAAGAAGATCCAGTCACAGTCATACTTAGTATGAATTAATAGCAAAGAATAAAAATGACGGATATGCTCTCTAACTCGTGCTTTTAATAAGAAGAGGATGACTCAAGAGAAACGTAAATAGATAGGGCATTCGTAGAGGGAAACATTGATTTGCAGAGGTGCCAGAGCTCAAGCTTGTAAATATAGAGATGAATAATTTTGGGTGGCATGCTTTCATTGTCAACGCGATGAACAAGAGTTTTCACCATCCTCCATGCTACACATATTATAGGTGGTTCCCAAATAGAAAAGTAAAGTTTTGACCCAGCACCGATCAACCACACTCCACGACTAACCGAATCCTCGGGTGCTTTCCATACCAACAACAATCCAGGGGGAGTTTTGTTTGCAATTATATTTTTCGATTTGAGCAAGGAACTGGGCGTTCCGATTATCGACCCCTTTCTCCTGAGTGATAGTGAATAAACACGTATCGAGAATAACACGCCTAGCAAGGAAGATACTGACCGCCCCTGGTCACCACATGAGCCGTTCAGGCATACAAAACATATTATTATTTGAAGATTTAGAGAGTGGCACATGCAAATTTACTTGGAACGGTAGGAAGATACCGCATATTGGTAGGTATGGTGGACGCATATGGAACAACTTTGGGTTTACGGAAGTGGATTGCTACTGCGACAACAGACCTTCCCTAACAACGGCGCCAGGAATCCTGCTGCTACGGGCTACGCCTACAGTGACTTTCTTAGCAAATATGCAAAGGATTTCCCCACGGTCTTGGAGCCTTGCGTTGGTGTTCCCTTGAAGAGGAAAGGGTGACGTAGCACAGCAGCGGTAAGTATTTCCGTCAGTTTGACAACCAAGGTATCGATCCAGTGAGAGGATCGCGTCGAGTCACAAGTACCTGCACAAACACAAAGAGCTTGCATCCAACGCTATGAAGGGATTGTCAATCCCTTATACATTGTTTGCAAAGTGAGAACTGAAAGCAAAAAGTAAACAAAGCAAAGTAAAAGAGAAAGTGGAGACGATAGTTGTGAATAGACCCGGGGGCCGTAGTGTTCACTAGTGGCTTCTCTCATGAAAGCAAGTAGACGGTGGTTGAACGAATTACTGTCGAGCAATTGATAGAACCGCGCAAAGTCATGACGTTATCTATGGCAATGATTATATCTATAGGCATCACGTCCAAAACAAGTAGACCGATAGCTTCTGCATCTACTACTATTACTCCACAAGTCGACCGCTATCCAGCATGCATCTAGTGTATTAAGTTCATGAGAACAGAGTAACGCCTTAAGCAAGATGACATGATGTAGATGGACAATCTCATATCTATGATAAAAGCCCATCTTGTTACCCTTGATGGCAACAACATGATGCGTGCCTTGCTGCGCCTTCTGTCACTTGGAAAGGTCACCACACGGTATGGACCCAAAACCAAGGACTTCTCCCATTGCGAGAATGATAGATCTAGTTGGCTAAAAACACCCAAGACTCGGAGAGACTTACAAGGATATCAAATCATGCATATAAGACTCAAATATAATTCATAGATAATCTGATCACAAATCCACAAGTCATCGGATCTCGACAAACACACCGCCAAATTAGGATTACATAGGATAGATCTCCCTGAAGATCACGGAGAACTTTGTATTGAAGATCCAAGAGAGAGAAGAAGCCATCTAGCTACTAACTACGGACCCGTAGGTCTGAACTGGACTACTCACGAGTCATTGGAGAGGCGATGATGTTGATGCAGAAGCCCTCCAACTACAAAGTCCCCTCTGGCAGGGCACCGGGAAGGGTCTCGAGATGAGATCTCGCGGAAACGGAAGCTTGCGGCGGCGGAAAAGTGTTTTCGTGGATGCCCTGGTTTTTTCTGGGATTTTAGGGAATATATAGGCGAAAGAGCTATGGCAGGGAGCTCCAGGGGGGCCACAAGCCTGGTAGCCGCCGCCGCCCCCTAGTGGCGGCTATAGGGCTTGTGGGCCCCCTGTGTCTCTCTTGCCTTGGCCCTCAAGTCCCCCGATCTTCTTCTGTTCTGGAAAAATTTATTTTGGGGATTTTATTCCGTTTGGACTCCGTTCCAAAATCAGATCTGAAAAGAGTCAAAAACACAGAAAAAACAGGAATTGGCACTTGGCACTGAATTAATAAGTTAGTCCCAAAAAATATATAAAAGGTATATAAAACATCCAAAGTTGAAAGATAACAGCATGAAACCATCAAAAATTATAGATACGTTTGATACGTATCAAGCATCCCCAAGCTTAACTCCTGCTCGTCCTCTAATAGGGAAGTGATAAAGAATGAATTTTTGATGCTTTCATGCTACCTAGCATAGATGTCCTTTGTAACTCCACTTTTGTGACTTGAATGTTCAGATCCATTAGATTCAAAACAATAGTTTGCTATTGACGTGGAGACAATAATACTTCAAACAAACTAGCAAGGTAATCATGAACTTTCAAAATAACGAGGCCAAAAGAAAGTTATCCCTACAAAATCATATAGTCTGGCTATGCTCTATCATCATTGCACAACGAATTTAAATCATGCACAACCTCGGTATTGGCTAGGTAATTGTTTTCACACCTTTACTTTCTCAAACTTTTTCAACTCTCACGCAATACATGAGCGTGAGCCATGGTTTTAGCACTATAAGTGGAATGGAGTGTGGTGGAGGTTGCAAGACAAACAAGGAGAAGATGGTCACATTAACTAGTCATATCAATGAGCTATGGAGATGCTCATCAATAGATAGCAATGTGAATGAGTAGGGATTGCCATACAAATGATGCACTAGAGCTAAGAGTATGTGAAATCTCTTAAAGAAAACTAGTGGGTGTGCATCCAACTTGCATGCTCACGTAGACCTAAGGCAAATTTTGAGGAAGCTTATCATTGGAATATACGAGCCAAGTTATATAATGAAAATTTCCCGCTAGCTATATGGCGGTGACGAAACGAGAGACTCTCAATCATGAAGATCATGGTGCTTAATAAGCACAAATGTGGAAGGAGATAGTAGCATTGTCCCTTCTCTCTTTTTCTCTCATTATTTTGGTGGGCTCTTTGCCCTCTTTTTTTTTGGTGGGCAACTTTGGCCTCTTTTATTTCCTCACATGGGCCAATGCTCCAACAATGATGATCATCACACTTACAACTCAAAACTTAGAGCAATGATTTCTCTATATGGAATGCCTTCGGTAGTGTACCCTGACAATGATCTAGCATGGCATAGACATTAATGGAAACATTATGCTAGCTATCTTACGATCATGCAATGACAATGTAGAAGCTGTGGCACATGTCATGGTGGTAGTTGCATGGCAGTATATCTCAGAATGGCTTTGAAAAAGCCATAGTAGGTAGGTATGGTGGCTGTTTTGAGGGAGGCTAATGGTGGGTTTGGTGCACCGGCGAAAGTTGCGCGACACTAAAGAAGATAGTGATGGTGTAAGTTGAAAGTGCATCTAAACCATGGATTCAACATTAGTCATGAAGAACTCGTATACTTGTTGCAAAAGTTTTAGTAGTAATCGAAACAAAGCATTCAACGCATACTCCCAGGGGAAGGGTTGGTACGTATAAACCATCGCGCGATCCCGACCGCTACACAAAGGAGGACAATCCATAGACTAATCCTGCTCAGACTTCATCACATAGCTGTTCACCATACATGCATGCTACGGGAATCACTAACTTCAACACAAGTATTTCTAGATCCACAACACCATACTAACATAACTTAAATATTACCACAACCACATCTCAAAACTAATTGAGAGGAATCAAACTTCTCTAATTATTCAATGGACATGAAGATGGAAGTTTTCATATCCCTTTGGATAACTACCCCTTTTGAGACTACTTTCATAGCATAATCGAACTACCAAGCCAAGCGCTTCCGTGCTCTAAAAGATATAAGTAGAGCACATAGAGTAAAATCAACTAGCTCAAAAGATATAAATGAAGCACATGTGAGCTGAATTGTCTTACCAAAGGATATAAGTGAAGCTCGACAAAATCACGGTGAGTGCATGTCTCTCTCTCTAGGTGTGAAGCAAGGAAGATTGTGACACAACAAAAATAAAAGACACCTACGATACAAGACGCTCCGAGCAAAACACATAACATGTGGTGAATAAAAATATAGCCCCAAGTAACGTTACCGATGGATTGAAGACGAAAGAGGGGATGCCTTCCCGGGGCATCCCCAATCTTGGGCTTTTACGGCATCCTTGAATCAACTTGGGGTGCCTTGGGCATCCCCAAGATTGAGCTCTTGCCACTCTTTATCTCTTTATCCATTAGAACTTCACCCAAAACTTGAAAACTTCACAACACGAAACTTAAACAGAAACTCATGATATCATTAGTATAAGAAAGAAAACCACCACTTCCTTAGGTACTGTAGAAAACTTAAGTTATACTTATGTTGATGTTGGGTTACTGTATTTTCAATCTTCCATGGATAATACCCCCCGATACTATCCATAGTTTCATCAAAATAAGCAACCAACTCAACAAAATCAGAATCTGTTAACAGGAGACCAGTCTGTAGCAATCTGTATACTTCGTATACTTATGGTACTTCAAAAATTCTGAACACTTACGGAAGTCTGAAGAATTTGCGTAGAAATCAGCAGCAAAAAGAATCAACTCAAAATCTCTACAGAAAAAAAAGGAAAAATATTTTTGTGAGCAGAAAGTTTCTGTCTTTTCCAGCATGAGCAAACGATCATCCCCAAGACTAATCATAACGGTTTTATTTGGCACAAACGCAAAAGAAACACAAAAAACACAATCATAATAGAATTATGAAAGTATGGAAAACATAAAAGAGAAATAAAAAGGATAGATTCGTTGGTTTGCCTCCCAACAAGCGCTATTGTTTAATGCCCTTAGCTAGGCAAAAGGTGATGGAATCATGTATAGTCATCTTTGGTGCTCAAACCATAAGTAGCGTGATTATTTATCATCTTAAGATATTGATCTTTATTGGATGACTCACCACTAGCTTTAGGAACAAAAACAGACTTGACGGTCTTATTGAGAGTGAGATTTGGAGTATTTTGCACAGCGGCAAAAGCGGAACCCAAGTTGGTTATGACATCTTCTAGTTTGCCAATTCTAGAGGAATCATTAACTATAGGTTCCTTCTCCCTTAAATTTTTCAAAATCATTCCCACTCTGGATCCGTACGGAGTAATTTGATTGTGGATCTTTCTATCCAAACCCTCAATAAGTTCAATTGTGGCAATTTTGTTTTCAATAGCGACAAGCCTTTGCATCACGTGTTCCAAGGTCAAGGTAGTTCCATTAACCATGAGCGGGGGTGAGCCTACCAAATTCATAATATCTCCATAGGAGTCAACAGTATGGCTGCCCAAAAAATTCCCGCCTACGATGGTATCAAGAATATACCTATTCCAAGGAGAGATTTCAATATAAAAACTGCAAAGAAGAACGGTAGTGTACTGCTTACGAGTAGATCTACTTTGAGCATTTAAAATCCTGTACCAAGCGATCTTTAAATTTTCTTCCTCATTCTCCTTGAAATTGAGAACTTCGTTCTCAGGGGTATCGTTTGGAGTGGTGGGTCTAGCCATTGATGGACTATCCCACACACAAACGAGCAGGAAGAAAGTGAGTGAAACGGGCAAAAGAAAACGGCAAAAGGCAAAAGAAAACGACAAAGGAGAAAAGGAAAAAAGAAAACGGCAAAGGTGAAAGGCAAATGAAAACGGAAAATGTGAAGTGGGGAGAGGAAAACGAGAGGCAACTGGCAAAAAAGGTAAATGAAAGAGATGAGTTTGTGACACCTACTTGGATAGATCTTGACTTGATCTCCCTTCCCCGCGCCAGAAATAGGCGTGTTGACGGGAGATTATTCTTTTCTTGATAGTCCCCGGCAAGCGATCCTCCTGCCTCGCAACGGCGCCAGAAATCCTTCTGCTACTGCGACAACAGACCTTCCCTGACAATGGCGCCAGCAATCCTGCTGCTACGGGCTACGCCTATAGGGACTTCCTTAGCTAATATGCAAAGGATTTCCCCGCGGCCTTGGAGCCTTGCGTTGGTGTTCCCTTGAAGAGGAAAGGGTGATGTAGCACAACGGCGGTAAGAATTTCCCTCAGTTTGAGAACCAAGGTATCAATCCAGTGGGAGGATCGCGTCGAGTCACAAGTACATGCACAAACACAAAGAGCTTGCACCCAACGCTTTGAAGGGGTTGTCAATCCCTTATAGATTGTTTGCAAAGTGAGAACTGAAAGCAAAAAGTAAGCAAAGCAAAGTAAAAGTGAAAGTGGAGACGATAGTTGTGAATACACCCGGGGGCCGTAGTGTTCACTAGTGGCTTCTCTCATGAAAGCAAGTAGACGGTGGGTGAACGAATTACTGTCGAGCAATTGCTAGAACCGTGCAAAGTCGTGACATTATCTATGGAAATGATTATATCTATAGGTATCACATCCAAAACAAGTAGAACAATACTTTCTGCATCTACTACTATTACTCCACACGTCGACCGCTATCCAGCATGCATCTAGTGTATTAAGTTCATGAGAACAGAGTAATGCCTTAAGCAAGATGACATGATGTAGATGGACAATATCATATCTATGATAAAAGCCCATCTTGTTACCCTTGATGGCAACAACATGATGCGTTCCTTGCTGCCCCTTCTGTCACTGGGAAAGGTCACCACACGGTATGAACCCAAAACCAAGCACTTCTCGCATTGCAAGAATCATAGATCTAGTTGGCCAAACAAAACCCAAGACTCGGAGAGACTTACAAGGATATCAAATCATGCATATAAGAAATCAGCAAAGACTCAAATATAATTCATAGATAATCTGATCACAAATCCACAATTCATCGGATCTCGACAAACACACCGCCAAAGAAGATTACGTCGGATAGATCTCCATGAAGATCATGAAGAACTTTGTATTGAAGATCGAAGAGAGAGAAGAAGCCATCTAGCTACTAACTACGGACCCATAGGTTTGAAGTGGACTACTCATGAGTCATTGCAGAGGCGATGATGTTGATGTAGAGGCCCTCCAACTCCAAAGTCCCCTCCGGCAGGGCACCGGGAAGGGTCTCGAGATGAGATCTCACGGAAACGGAAGCTTACAGCGGCAGAAAAGTGTTTTCGTGCATGCCCTGATTTTTTCTGGGATTTTAGGGAATATATAGGCGAAAGAGCTAGGGCAGGGGAGCTCCAGGGGGGCACAAGCCTGGTAGCCGCCGCCCCCCTTGTGGCGGCTATAGGGCTTGTGGGCCCTCTGCGGCTCTCCTGCCTTGGCCCTCAAGTCCCCCGATCTTCTTCTGTTCTGGAAAATTTTATTTCGAGGATTTTATTCCGTTTGGACTCCGTTCCAAAATCAGATGTTAAAAGAGTCAAAAACACAGAAGAAACAGGAACTGGCACTTGGCACTGAATTAATAATTTAGTCCCAAAAAAGATATAAAAGGTATATTAAACATCAAAAGTTGACAAGATAACAACATGAAACCATAAAAGATTATAGATACGTTTGAGACGTATCATGGATGCACAAGCAGTATTCCCAGTTAGTACAAGTGAAGGCTAGCAAAAGACTAGGAAGCGACCAACTAGAGAGCGACAACAGTCATCAATATGCATTGAAATTAACAAACGTTGAGTGCAAGCATGAGTAGGATATAAATCACCATAAACATGAATATCATAGAGGCTATGTTGATTTTGTTTCAATTACATGCGTGAACATGTGCCATGTCAAGCCACTTGAATCATTCAAAGGAGGATACCATCCTATCGTACTACATCATAATCATCTTGAAATTCATGTTGGCATCCAAGACAAACCATTATAAGCTCCAAGCTAATTAAGCATGGCATCAGAAACTATGATCTCTAAGTTGTCATTGCAAACATGTTTCTCTCATAACAATGCTGAATTACGAACGATGAGCTAGTCATATTTACAAAAACAAAATAGGTCGAGTTCATACCATCTTTTCCAGGCTCAGTCACTTCATCATATAACGTCATTATTGCCTTTCACTTGCACGACTGAATGATGTGAATAATAATGAGAGTGTTCGTGCATTGGACTAAGATGGAATCTAAAAGCAAACTCAGAGGAGAAGACAAAGTAATATGCCTCTTTGATAGATAAACAATAGTGCATATGAGAGCCACTAAACATTTTAACCATGGTCTTCTACCTTGACCCAAAGAAAAAGAAAACTATTTACACGGGAAAGCTCCCAACAAGCAAAAGAAGAACGGGAAATATTTTTGGGTTTTATTTTTTAAATTACCACTAAACAAGCTGGAAAGTAAACTTACAACTATTTTTTTTGTTTTTCTCAATTTAATCGAACACACGAGAATAAAGCGAGAAAAAGAAATAAACTAGCATGGATGATATAGTGGCAAGGTGTGAACACCGACTATCTAAGTGAATGTGAGCATGAATATAAAATTGGTGAGAAACACGTACTCCCCCAAGCTTAGGCTTTTGGCCTAAGTTGATCTACTCCCATGGCTGGTCCGGGCGATATCCAAAATCATAATGGCGGTTGTACGGGAACGCGTCAGCAACCGCCGGAACAGCTGCCTCACGGAGACGAGCAGCCTTCGCCTCCCTCTCATACTCCTCTGCCTCTCCTCTGGTTATGTAATATATTCGTTTCCCTGAAAGTCAAAGAAGGCAGGAGAAGGAAGAGTAATATGGAAAACACGTTGTCGGTTAAATATTAACCCGTATAGGAGGGATTCATTATCCATCTCAAGGAACTGATAACGTGTCATAGCGGCGCGATCAAGGAAAGCAGTATGGAGCGGGGGATCTCCTATGCAGATGGCTATTCCAAGAAAATTTGCTATGTGAGTGGCATAGATCCCACCAAAGAAATCCTCTTCATTAGCATTATTGTTTAGCCTCCTCGCGATTATAGCTCCCATGTTGAAGCTTGTATCACCCGTTACTGCGCTCTTAAGAATACTAAGGTCTGGTGCGCAGAGGTGACAATGCTCAATCTTGTCGTTAATGCATCTACCTATGAAGAGGGTAAAATAATGTAAGGCTGGGAAATAAATGCTCCCCATGGTATCCTGTGTAATATCTCTAGTTTCTGCGAAAGTTATACTAGAAATAAAGTCTCTAACCGACGACTTAGGGGGATCATTGGGACTATCCCAATCAGGTATTTTGCAAATTATATTGAAATCCTCTAAATCCATGGTATACGATTTATCATAAAAATCAAAAATGTATGGCTGTGTCACGACCAACTGAAAAATTGAACCTACAAACAAAAGAGGCTGTGAGTGTAGTATACTGTTCGCATTTGTTGGAGATGAATTCGAGCCCGGCGTTGTGACCAAATGTATCAAACTCGTCCTTGAAACCTGCATCAATCATGAATTCATCGAAAGGCCATTCACATGGTTGTACCTGTGCGTTCCTCGGTTGATAAGGATCGGGCTCCCGAATCGAGAGACGGGGACCCCTTTTTGTTGAGGAACCACCATGATAGTTTCTACTGAACATCTTCTTTTTCTGAAATTTTTAGTGACTCAAAAGAAAAATGAACAAGGCTCAACAAAACTCATAGCAACTACTCCTACAAGTGCCTAGAGGCCATATCATGCATCAAAACTACTTGGGACCAACTAAAATTAACATACAAAGCTCAAGAACAGGGTCACCAAGACAGCAAAAATATGCAACGAATAAAGCACTAGAACAAAAACTAATTGGACCAATGGAGAAGTCACATACCAAGGAACAATTCCCCAATACAATTTGGTGAATGGGGCTTTGCACAAGGAGATCGAAAAATGCACCAAGAAGAGCAAGAACACGGGTTTGAGCTGTGGAATGATTTTTTCTCGAGGTAGGAGAAGGATATGGGAGCTGGAATAAGTGGAGGGAGCCACGTGGGACCCACAATCCTGCCAGTCGCGGCCAGGGGGGTGCCCGTGCCTCGTGGGTTTGTGGCCCACTGGTGCATCCCCCTGACTAGATTCCTATCTCAGAAATTTTCAAATATTCCAAAAAAATTATACTTGAATTTCATGGCATTTGGAGAACTTTTATTTTCGGATCACTTTTCTAAGGGACGGAAAAAGCAGAAAATAGGAAAATAAAGCTGAATTTATCATTTTTCTTCTAAACAACAGAAAGTAAAAGTTAGAAACAGAAGGTTGTGGCTTCTAAATTCATCCATCTCTTGGGCATCAAAAGAAATCCGTCAATGAGGTTGATCAAGTATCCTTGACAAACCTTTTCCGCATCACATAAAACCAGAGAATTTTTGAATAATCACTAGGTTACCTAAACGGGGATGTGCATATCCCCAACAAGTAAATCATATTTCCTCTTGACAGTAGGTATAGGGCATTCAAAGCTTCCAATAAGAATTGATGAAGATTTTTCAATAGCATTGATGCAATGAACTGGATATTGTTTTTTCGGGAACTGCACTGTATGCTCATTACCATTAACTTCGAAAGTGACATTGCCTTTGTTGCAAACAATAACAGCCCCTACGGTGTTTAAAAAGGGTCTTCCAAGGATGACCGCCATGGCATCATCCTCGGGAATATCTAGAATAAAAATGTCCGTTAAGATAGTAACATTTGCAACCACAACAAGCACATCCTCGCAAATGCCGATAGGAAAAGAAGTTGATTTTTCGGCCATTTGCAAATACATTTCACTAGGTGTCAACTTATCCAATTCAAGTCTACGATATAAAGAGAGAGGCATAACACTAACATCGGCTCCAAGATCGCATAAAGCAGTTCTAACATAATTTCCTTTAATGGAGCAAGGTATAGTGGGCACTCCGGGATCAACTAGTTTCTTAGGAGTCCCACCCTTGAAGGTGTAATTAGCGTGCATCGTGGAAATCTCAACCTCAGGTATCTTCCTTTTATTAGTCACAATATCTTTCATGTACTTAGCATAAGGAGACATTTTGAGCATATCTGTCAAACGCATTTGCAAAAAGATAGGTCTAATCATTTCTACAAAGTGCTCAAAATCCTCATCATCCTTTTTCTTGGATGGTTCGAGAGGAAAGGGCATGGGTTTCAGAACCCATGGTTCTCTTTCTTTACCATGCTTCCTAGCAATAAAGTCGTTCTTATCGTATCTCTTGTTCTTAGGTTGTGGGTTATCAAGATCAACAAGAGGTTCAATCTCCACATCCTTATCATTACTAGGTTGACCATCAACATGAACACCACTATCAATATTATCACTAGGCTCATGTTCATCACCAGATTGTGTTTCGGCATCAGAAACAGAGACATCATTTGGATTCTCAGGTGTAACAGCAGCAGGTTTGCTAGCATGCAAGTACCTATCATCTTTCTTTTTCTTCCTATTACCAGGATGACTAGGTGCATCAGTGTTAACTCCTTGAGAATCTTGTTCAATTCTCTTAGGATGGCCCTCACGATACGAAGGTTCCTAAGTCATTCTACCACCTATAGTGACAACTCTAACATAATTGTCATTCAACTCATTAAGCAAGTCATTCTGAGCCTTAAGTACTTGTTCTACTGGAGTAGTGACCATAGAGGCATGTTTACTCAAAAGCTTAAGATCATTGACATTTCTATCCACACAAGCACTTATATGATTAATCATACGAGCATTTTTGTTCCAGTTGTCTGCTAACGTAATCATTAAAACTTTGTTGTTTGGCAACAAAGTTATCAAATTCATCTAGGCACAAGCTAGCAGGTTTATCATAAGGAATATCACTCTCATTGAATCTACGAAGAGAATTTACCTCTACTACCTGTGTCGGGTTATCAAGACCATGTATTTCTTCGATAGGTGGTAGATTCTTAACATCTTCAGATTTAATACCTTTCTCTTGCATAGATTTCTTGGCTTCTAGCATATCTTCAGCACTGAGGAATGGAATACCTCTTTTCTTCGGAGTTGGCTTCAGAGGTGGTTCGGGAATAGTCCAAGCATTATCTTTTCTCAAGATATTATTCAATAGAATTTCAGCTTATTCCACAGTTCTTTCCCAGAAAACACAACTAGCACAACTATCTAGGTGGTCCCTAGAAGCATCGGTTAGTCCATTATAAAAGATATCAAGTATTTCATTCTTCTCAAGAGAGTGATCAGGCAAAGCATTAAGTAACTGGACAAGCCTCCCCCAAGCTTGTGGGAGACTCCATTCTTCAACTTGCACAAAGTTATATATATCCTGCAAGGCAGTTTGTTTCTTATGGGGAGGAAAATATTTCTCAGAGAAGTAGTATATCATATCCTGGGGACTACACACACAACAAGGAGTAAGAGAAGTAAACCAAGTCTTAGCATCACTCTTTAGTGAGAAAGGAAACAACTTAAGGATATAGTAATGGCGAATTTTTTCCTCATTCGTGAATAGGGTGGCTATATCATTCAGCTTAGTAAGATGTGCTACAACCGTTTCAGAATCATAACCATGAAAAGGATCAGATTCAACCAAAGTGATTAACTCGGGATCGACGGAGAATTCATAATCCTTATCAGTGCAAAGATGGCCGAAGTAGCAAACTTAGGATCATATTTCATTCTAGCATTCAGATATTTTTCTTTCCACTTGCGTAGTAAATTCTCAAGATCATAGCTATCCTTACAAGCAAGAAAGTCTTCAGCTACCTCTCGCTCCATAACATAACCCTCAGGTATATTAGGCAATTCATATCTAGGAGAGCTAGTTCTAACTGGTGTAACAGCAGGTTCTCCTTCAATAATTTCATGAGTTTCAGAAGGATCATCACATTCAGCAGCAACTCTAGCAATTTGTGCATCAAGAAATGCTCCCAGTGGAAAATCATTATCAAGCAAAGCATCATCATAATCATCATGGATAGCAGAAGCAACATAATCAAGCACAGGCGACATATCAGAATTACCAATAGGTGGTGGTGTCGCAAATTTACTCATAACTGAAGGTGAATCAAGGGCAGAGCTAGACGGCAGTTCCTTACTTGTCCTCGTAGTTGAGGGCAAGACTTTAGTTTTTGTATCTCTTGGATTCCTCATAGTGATCAACAGACCTAAATCCCAAGTGACTCAGAGAATAGAGCTATGCTTCCCCGACAATGGCGCCAGAAAAAGATCTTGATAACCCACAAGTATAGGGGATCGCAACAATTTGCAAGGGTAGAATATTCAACCCAAATTTGTTGCTTCGACACAAGGGGAAGCCAAAGAATACTCTCGAGTATTAGCAGTGTAGTTGTCAATTCAACCACACCTAAAAGACTTAGTATCTGCAGCAAAGTTTTAGTAGCAAAGTAGTGTGATAGTAATGGTAGTAGCGGTAACAGTAAAGTAGTGACAACACTAGCGGTAACAGTAGCAGTAGTGATAGTAGTAGAGGTAATGTAACTTAGCAAGGACAAGTAGGAAAAGCTCGTAGGCATTAGATCGGTGATGGATAATTATGTCGGATGACATTCATCATGTAACAGTTATAACATGGGGTGATATGTAACTAGCTCCAGTTTGTCAATGTAATGTACGCATGTATTCCGTATTTAGTCATACGTGCTTACGATAAATAACTTGCATGATATCTATTGTCCATGCCTCTCGTGGCAGTGGGGTCCTAATGGAAACTAAGGGATATTAAGGTCTCCGTTTAATAGAGAATCCGAACAAAGCATTAGCACATAGTGAATACATGAACTCCTCATACTATGGTCATCTTCGGGAGTGGTTCCAGCTATTGTCACTCCAGGGTTGTCGGGGCATAACACATAGTTGGTGACTACAAATTGCAAGATAGGATCAAGAACACACATATATTGATGAAAACATAATAGGTTAATATCTGAAATCATGGCACTCGGGCCCTAGTGACAAGCATTAAGCATAGCAAAGTAGTAGCAACAGCAATCTTAGAACATAGTGGATACTAGGGATCAAACCCCATCAAAACTAACTCAATTACATGATAGATCTCATTCAACCCATCACCGTCCAGCAAGCCTACAATGAGATTACTCACGAACGGTGAAGATCATCATGGAATTGGCGATGAAGGATGGTTGGTGATGACGACGGCGTCGATTTCCCCTCTCCGACGCCGAGAATGGACTCCAGATCTGCCATCCATAGGAAGAACAGGTGGTGACGGCGGCTCTGTGTCATGAAACGCGATGAACTATTCTCTCCTATTTTTCTGGGGAAGAGAAAATATATGGAGCTGGAGTTCGAGGTTGCGGAGCCACGAGGGCCTCACAAGCCTGCCAGGCGTGACTAGGGGGGCCGCGCCTCCTGGGCTTGTGGGCTCCTGGCTCCGTATCTCCAGGTAATTCTTGCGGCAGTATTTTTTATATATTCCACAAAGATCCTCATAAGTTTCCAGGTCATTCCGAGAACTTTTATTTGTGCACAAAAACAACACCATGGCAATTCTGCTGAAAACAGTGTCAGTCCGGGTTAGTTCCATTCAAATCATGCAAATTAGAGTACAAAACAAGGGCAAAAGAGTTTGGAAAAGTAGATACGATGGAGACTTATCACCAACCACGGTCCGCCATGGGCTCGGGGGCTACTGTTGGCGTTCTGGGAACGGGGGTACCCAATCCTGCCTGCCTGCGGCCCAGGGCTGGCCCACTTCATCGACCTAAAACCAATGGGTCTGGCGTCACTCCGGATAGGGCCCTCGCGAGGGGCCCAGCCTCGGGAGGAGAAGCAGCATCAAGACCTGCAGGGGCCTCCTCAGGACCCCTCCGGAGCGGTGGATATTCCGAGACGAGGCCCGGCCTCAGGAGTCAAGGGTGATGCAAGGGAAGGACAGGCGAGTAGCAGACAACAGATTGGAGCAGTTTTCCCTTTGGTGCAAAGGGGACGAGGACAAACACAGGTTCCCAAGGCATCTCCTAAAGGTTTCCATTCTGGGGCAACATGACTCTGGCCGCCAGCCGGGACGACGGACGTCATCCCTGGGCCAGCCCCTACAACTCTAGTAGCTACTTTGCAGGCGAAATCCATCTTTGGGTAGGGGAGCATATTCCCCTGTTCCCCTTCAAAATTGGCCACTGTGGGATCCCTTCCCTTCGAATCGATAAGGGAAGAGGACCGGAGCCACCACTATAAATAGAGGATAGGTTGCTTCGTAGAGGGGGATCCGATTCCCGAACCACCTATTCACCCATTAGCACTCAGCAAGGGCGTCCAGCCTCCGGAGGCGCCCAAGCACTATACTAGTTCATCCACAAATCTCCACGAGAGGCAATCCACCAAAGGAGGAGCAGGGTTTTACGCTTCGCAGCGGCCCGAACCTGGGTAAACTGTTGTGTTCTGTGTTTGCCTCACCATCGAGTGAGTTCTTCGCCGTTCCCGTCGAGTAGAGAGCTAGGCGAGGTTAGGACGTGTGAGATCTTCATACACGCCCCTGAGTTCGAATCCTTAGGGTTTTGCGCAGCCCAAAATCCGACACGGGGGTGGCTACAGGCTTGTCGAACCTGTCCCGAAAGAGGGTGTGGCGCGTCACGCGAGGCCTGAGCTCAACGTCAGGAAAGCCGAACAGCTCCGTGGCCTTGTTCTTCTCGACCGCGGCGAGGGCATCCCCCTTGGCATCAAGAATGGTGTTCTTCGAGGCGATCTCCTTCTCCCGCAAGCGAGGCTTCTCGGCTAATGTCTCACTTGTCCATCAAGCTGTCACGTCCAAGCGCGCCTGCTTTGTGCCTAGGCGAGTTTCCTCCTGGGACAACTCTTCTTCCCGGGCGGCGAGCTTGGTCTTGTGGGCCTCTGGTTCTTCCTCCCACACGCGAAGCTGTTCGGCTAGCTTGGCTTGTCCTTCTTGGAAGGCCTTCAGGCGAGCCTCTGCCTCTTCGCAGCGTTTGGCAGCCACCGCGGCTCCTTTCATCGCCTCCTTGCATGCGACGCGAGCAGATTCGGCTTCCTTGATCGCCTCCTCATGCGCGGCACGAGCAGATTCGGCTTCCTCCAGTGCCTCCTCGCACGCTGTGCGAGCAGCCTTGGCCTCCTCCTCTCCCTCCGCCATCATGATCGCGACCTTGCCCAGGTCATCGAAGGCCATGTTCAGAACGCCCTTTTCGTATACCAGAGTCCTCTGGATCTCCCCCCGAGGAGCCTCTAGTGTTGTCGCGGGTGGTGTCGACACGGAGGCAGCGTCACGAGGGATAGGGTCTCCGAAGGTTGCTCGGAGATTGCGAGCATTGGCGCATCAGTGGACTGAGGGCCCGCAAGGGCCTGCACCTCGGGCAATGGCGCCACCACGACCGCCTTAGGACGCTTCGGGGGGCTCGGCGACCAAGGCCTGAGAGGTCACCTCAGGAGCCTCCTCTTTTCATCGGCAGGCGGCAAGGCGTTAGGGAGGGCCGGCGGTGCGTCAGGAGTTGCCTTCGGCTTGACGCCCGCCTTCTTCTTCTTCGTCCCCAGTGAGGGAACGCCCGTGGATATCAGGCAAAAAGGGAATCAGCCATGCATGGACGATGGACTCGTGGGGCGTGCCAAGACGAGTCACTTACTCTTCGATGTCGACCCTTCTCCTCTTCCTCTCTGCCCCGGCGATTGTAGTGGCGACACGGCCCCCATGGAGGGGGCGAGCCCGATGCCTCAGACTTTCCGCCGAGGGAGTCACGATGTGCCAAGGACGACTTAGCACCGTGCTTCCGAGGGGCGAGCACGCACGCGGACCGCGTGGCGCGCGGGGCCGATGCGGCTCCCCTGGAGATCCTGGTCAGGTGCGAGGAGATTACCGCGGAGACTTCGCCAGTGACATCATCATCTTCAAGTTCGCGCAGAAGGATGGCCCGTGACGGGAGAGGCGTGCTCTCCGGCAGTCATCGACGGTCTTCTCCGAGTCCTCCCCATCAAAGGTGTTGTCCGATGACACCTCTACCGGACCACAACCCTCAGCCGGGAGGAGCCCCCGCTCATCGAACGCAGGCAGCGCGGCCATCAGGTCGGTCCGGTCATTGAGGCGATACAGTGGGACCAGAGCCTCAGGCAGGTCACCAAGGTCACCGCCGAGCAGGATCTCCACGACCCTGTTCAGCTCCTCAGTAGGAAGGTCCTGGGACCGGAGCCTGAGTTGCTCGTCACTGGACTAGAAATCCCACACGGTCTGGAATGGGCCTGAAGGGGCGCCAGGCGCTGTGCCAACAATTAGTTCACTATCATCCCACCGGTCAGCCTCTTGGCGCTGATGTCGCGGGAGAAGTGCTCCAAGATGGGCATGGCCCGAGGTTCGGAGAGCTTTGCTGAGCTCCACGCAGAAGTTTTCTCTGGCAGCCCCTTCGGGACCTCAAGTCGAGGGTTGACGTCCTTGAGGATCATGAGAACCCAACATTGCCTGAAGTTTTGCACCTTCTTCCCGGCCTTCAGGAGCAAATTGCCTCCCTAGACCGCTACGAAGTAGACGCACGCCAACAAATGGGCGCCGTTGTGCAGGCGCGGGCTGAAGAAATGGCACAAAAGGGCTACTAAAGGCCGCATGCCTACGAAGGCCTTGTAGTAGAAAGTAAAGAAGGACAGGAGCAAGATGGAGTTGGGTTGGAGGTGAAGGGCGTGGATCCCATAGTGGTTCAGGATGGCGGTGAAGAAAGAGGAGAAAGGCGGCACCAGCTCGGCGAAGACGCTTTGGAGGAAGAAGAGGTCTACCGCCTTCGACGTGGGCCGCTTTGCTATGGCGCCGGGCCAGATCAGGGTCCGCCCGTGCTCGTTGGAGTCGGCCGCTGTCAGATTTCGGGCTCCGCAATACCCTAAAGATTTGTACTCAGGGGCATGTATGAAGATCTCTCTCGAGTTCCCCTCATCTAACTCGCTACTCACTGGGGATGGCACAGAACTAACTCGATTGTGAGGAAGACACAGAACATCGCAGTTTACCCTGGTTTGGGCCGCTGAGAAGCGTAATACCCTACTCCTGCTTTGGTCGATTGCCTCTCGTGCATGTTGGTGGATGAACTACTACAGTGTTCGAGGGCCTCCGGAGGCTGTGTGGCCTTCGTGTGGTGTGGGTGTGCGAATGCATGGATTGGGGTTCCCCCTACAAAGTAACCTATCCTCTATATAGCGGCGGCCCGGGTCCTCTTCCCTTATCACCAGGGCGGGAAGGGATCCCACAATGGCCAATTTTGAAGGGGAAGAAAGGAACGTACTCCATTGCCAAAAGGTGTTCTTCGCCTGCAAAAGTGGTTGTCAACGCAGTAGGGACGGGTCCAGGGATGACGTCCGTCCTGCTCGCGGGTGGTGGTGACCTTGTTGCACCAGAATGGAAACCTTTGGAAGATACCTTGGGAACCCGCATACGTCCTTCCCTCCTCTGCACGAAAGGGGAAACTGCACCGTCCTCCAATCCGCTGCTCGTCTGTCCTTGCCCCACGTCATCCTTGACTCATGAGGCTGGGCCTTGTCTCGGAATCTTCGGTGCTCCGGAGGGGTCTTGAGGAGGCCCCCGGCGGGTCTTGATGTTGTCCCTCCTTGCGAGGCTTGGCCCCTCGTGAAGGCCTTTCTTTGAGTGGTGCCGGGCCTGTCGGTTTTTGGTTGATGAAGTGGGCCAACCCTAGGCGGCAGGCAGGCAGGTGTAGGTAAACCCATTCCCAGAACACCGACAGTAGCCCCCGGGACCAAGGTGTGCTCGAGCTGGCTTCTCGGCGAAGCCTTGGGGCGGCCCAAAGTGCTGCATGCCTAAATTGCCCGGAGGCCACGCCCTATAAACGGCAAACAGAAATCTTGTCTTGGCGTCTTCTTCGCGCTAGACCAGCCTCTGCAAGGCTCACTAAAACACTTGACCCGCATCCGCGAGCCGCCTTCGTCTCCTATCGATTTCGCCATCGGTTCTTCCTCCTATGCGATTTTGGCTCCCTCCTCCAAGCCCCCGTGCGCTGCGTCATTTTTCCCCTCATTCTCCTCGGCATGCCTCCGAAAGGGGGGTAAAGCGGAAGCTCGCAGGGTCCGACCATCTCGACGGCACCTCGGCCCGCGTTGGGCCGGTCAACGATGGTGAACTTTGACAGGGTGGGGAAGATCCGACTGGTAGTCACGGCCGGCTCCAACGAATGGGGAGCCAACAAGATCTGGCCAGGTTCATGGCCTCGGGACTAGATGGCGACCCTCGTGGTTCCCCTTCATATCCACGCTCTTCGTTCTGGTGTACTGCCGCCATTCTCGAGCTTCGTCATCACAGTGCCTTCGCATTACCAGATCCAAGCGATCCACCTTGACTCCAGTTCTTTGGTTCTCCTCTCGGCCTTCGCATTCTTGTGCGAGGCCTTTGTTGGCATATCCCCTTCTGTGGTATTGCTTCGCCACTTCTTCTCCCTTGAACTGGTCTCCGAGGAGTAGTGCTCCTGGTGCGCGTCCTTGAAGATGTTCGACGCATCGGTCCCGAGGGCCCTCAATACCGAGCTCCTCACCGAAGCAGAGCGGTTCCAGTGGCAGTGTGTGCAGTTCGAAACTACCGAGGTCGGAGCCCTGATCCAGCCCATGTCAACCCCCGCAACGTCGAATCGGGGGTGGGTGCGCAAGGAGTTTAATGACCCCCAGCTATCGCCGGTCCTGATCCGGCTAGAGAAGCTGAAGCGGGCGGGGCTGACGATGGTGATGGTGGTGCGGGAGTTTATCCTTCGGCAGATCGCTCCTCTTCAGCACCAATACCGTCCGATGTGGGCATACATGGGACCTCGTGACCCAATGAGGATCTAGGTCCTGCCTCTCTCCCCTGATGTCTTGTGTGGTATGCTCCGTCGGCTCACTGGTGGCGATCCTGACGAGCTTCCCCGGAATGTCCCCGGAAACTCTCATCGCGGAGATGCCGCTCTTCTATGAGTCGAGGTTCCTTCTTGGGGGGATGCGCACCATCGGGGGGCCTCGACTTTTGGGGCTCAGGCCCACAAAAACTTTGGTCGTGCCGCCCCTCGCGTGGCTGGGGTTAGCGGTGTATCGCTGCCCGCTCCCTCGGCTCTTGCTCCGGGTCGAGCTGGGGTTGGTGGTGACGGCTGATCGACGGTGGAAGTCGCCGCCCCCACATTCAAGCTTTAGACGAGGCCTGCCGGGTCTCCACGCTAGGCCACCCGCGTCGGCCAGAAGAGGAGGTCTCCTGAGGGTGGCCGCCCCTCGACGTGGTGGGCTCTAGTGAAGAAGTGGGTCGCCGTAGACGAGTAAGCGCCCGTACCCTCCTTCGTCCTTTCTTTTTGCCCCTCCCTTCCTAGCCGTTGTTCTTGCAGGTTCTCCACTGGCAACAAGGGAGGCGGGTCGATGCTGCATGCCCCTGATATCGTCGTGCATCTTGTGTATTCTTCCATCGCAACCCACGGGGTTCAACCTCCTGAGTCCCTCGCACGTCGCGGCCTCTGACTGCCCAGAAGAGTGCCATTCCCCTCGCCCGCGACTCCTCCTAGGGTCGTGTTGCGCCTCTCTTTAACGTGGGGCCTCTGGGGCGCTTCTTTCCGATGGAGCGCCTGCGCATGAGCCCCCAGCCCCCGAGCATGGATTTGGGCTGAGAGACTCCTCGCGTGCCTCTCCTGTTCATCGTATAGAAAGTGAGAGCTCTTGTTGGCCACAGGAGCCTGTTGAAGGTTTGCCTGCCGCACCGTGGGGCTTGCTCCGCAGCGAGGCGGACGCGCTTCAGCGTCTATGAGTGGGGCTTGCCAGCAATGAAGTCCGCCTAGAGGATGAGCGCCGACACCTTGCATCGGGGTGGCGCTAGCTTGAAGTGGCCGTGAGCCTCGGCCGTCTACAGCGTGAGTGTGCCCTCGCGGAGGCAAACGGGTCCCTTGTCATGGCGGCGGAAGCCCGCGAGCGTGCTCTCTCCGAGACTCAAGAGGCTAATTGTCGGCATAGGGCCTCCGAGGATCGCCACAGGGAGCTTTGAGCCATCATCGCCGATCTTGAAGGGCAAGCTCAGCTGAGGGCCACCCTAGGGGGACCCTGGGCGTATACAGCCTCGGGTCGTATTACGTGACAGTGTCATGGTGGGGGTGTATCTGGGAGGTCACGAGGACGCTTTGGCCTCGCGAGTGTTCCTACCCTCGAGGCATAGGAGCCTGATTCCTTTTGGCTTATTTGTGGACCGTGTTGATTTCCTTTGTCTTCTCCCCAGCGCGGAGCGTAGGGCTGCCCTAGGATTAGGAGGTACCCCTCATGTAGGTGCACTAAAGACTGGGGTCTCCAGTGGCCCAGACTTGTGCGCGGACACCGGCAGCCCCTCCATAATGGCAACGCGGGTCACTGGGGCTTAGGGCGAAAACAAGACTCAGAAACCACCAAGTGCAGATTGCAAGCCCCGGCAAGCACTCGCTTGTTGGGAAGGATGAAGACACCTCGGCAGGGGTTCCCTGCCGGGGAGATTGACAATGGCACGGAGAGACCCTCCCGCCTAGGAAGAACCACTGAACCTTGTCAAGCCACCCTTGCCGGGAAGGCTGACAAGGACTCGGCAGGCCATCGCCTCCCTACCGAGAGGAAAAAGAAGAGCCCCAACAAGGTAACCCTTCCGGGAAGGAAGAGAAAGGCCTGAGGAGAGGCGTAGGCCCAGGGCGCCCTTGCGATGAGCGAACGCCTCCACCGACGAGCATGACACCGACGATGCATGAGCCACGCGTCCGCCCGCATGCCAGCGCAACACCCCGGAGTTTCCATTTGTGGGTACGTGTCTACCCCCCTGGCGAGGTCAGGGAAGTCTGTCGAAGCATTTATTGCACCTCTGACAAGGCAGTAACACTGTAATTGTCGGTTGGCGCTATTTCACCCATGAACCCACCGTTCACCCACTGAGCCACTATGGTGACCCCTTCGCCTATAAAAGGAGGCCTGAGGCTTAGTAGTTGGAGCTTTTGGGGGAGGGGCTTTTTGGTAAACCTAAATGCTGTAAAAAGGGATAGATCTACAGTAACCCTAAATGAAAAACTAAACACATGCATGAGTAGGGTTTTACGCACCACGCGGCCCGAACCTGGGTAAAAAGATCTTGCCGGGCCAGGACTGTTGGTTCTGCTCTTGCCGCAACCCCTCTCCCCGCCAAACCAGCAATAAGGGGACCGCTGAGGGCCCCATAGGTGTCGATCCTTCACCAAACATCTTTGGCAGGCCAGGTAGGGGGATCGTCGGAAGCAGATCGGCGTGTGCGCCACCCCGATCCGACGAGCCTCTCATCGGCTCCACGGATCCCAGTTCGCCGTTGCATCTTCCCTGAGTGGGACATAGCAGTGGCTGCTCTGCCCGTGCGAGAGCTCATAGCACCTCCATAGATGCTATGCGAGCGCGGGTGGAAGGAGCGGAAGCCCCGGGCTCCGCATCGCCTGGTCTACACACCTCCTTGGAACGTTGTGGTGCTGTCGAGAGCGTGACAGGGGCTTCGGACAGGCCTCCGACGCTTACCCCGACCGACGGACCTCCCCGGAGTGCTGCATGGTCGTCGAGGACGCGTACGAGGCCCCGAACTGCCCCTTCACACGCCCTCCGGCTCAAAATTTTCCTTGGAGCGTTGTGACGCTAGAAAGATGCGCATCGGGGCTCCGCAAGCAAATCTCTTGCAAAAGAGATAAGAAAGTGTTATGCCCCATCGTGCCTCTTTCCTTCGGAGTGGCCAAAGGCCTCATGTGAAAACCTCATCGGCAAGGAGACCGCTGGAGGCAACGTCAGCTTGTCGGGGGAATGGATACTCCTCCCCAGCAGCACCTTCAGACGTTGTGGCTAGGAATGTCGCGACGCACGAGATAAGTACAGAAGCAAACTTCTTGCCACACTCTTGGTATATTAATTGTATCCTTTTGAAGCATCGACTTTTGTATGAGAATCCCGCGCACAGATGGACCTTGCTAGGATTAGTGCACTGCGACTCTGTCTCGAGCCTGTTCAACGACTTGAGCGGCCAGAGAGCTCCCTTATCCCGTTTTGAACTCACTCAACGTTTCAGAAGGCTACGTAGCACCTTAATACGCCTTGAGCCGCGCTCGACGATTTAGATGGTTGCACTGAGTGCGGCAAGGAGCCCTGCCGGTGACGACCTCCTCTGTAGAGTTTTCTGAGGATCCGCTCCTCTAAGGGCTCGCGGCAGGATAAGTCAAGCCGACAAGCATCCGAAAAGTGCAAAGAAATAATCATACAGAATGAGAGTCGAATAAAGGATGCATCTATTCATTCATTTGTTTGGATACACTTTATACCACTTACAAAGCATTGTTGTCCTAACCTAAAGACTCTGTCTTCTGACGAGGAACGACTCGTGCGGAGGGAGTGAAGCTCAAGAAGACAAAAAAGCGGCAGGGCCCACTGCGCAACCAAGGTTGGTTCCTCCTGGTCCAGCATTGCGCAGAGGAGAGGGGGAACAGAGGCTCGGTCTTGAGGAAGAAGATGACAGCGGCGGCGAGATTGGAGGAACAGGAAAGTAAGGAAGCAATCGGACCCCTCGTTCTGTTCCCTCATGGCGAACACCGGCAGGCACTTCGTTGCCCAACTAACTGCTCCACGCGCATGCGGCTACCTCGGCGACCATGCGCGTGCCACACACTCTCCCACTTCGCGCGTTCAATGCGCGACGTGGGCAAAGAAAGCCTGTAACGGCTCGATTCCAATAAGCCCAGTGCCTATGAGTCTGCACACCCCTTTGGGCCTGGCCCAACAATACCTCGCATGCGTGTGTGGCCCAGGCCCGGGAGCTCCTGTCGGTGCACTAAAGACTAGGGTCTCTAGTGCCCCAGACTTGTGCGCGGACATCGACAGCCCCTCCACAGCGGCTAGGCGCGTCGTCGTGGCTTAGTCCGAAAACATGATTCAAAGATCACCAAGTGCAGATTGCAAGCCCCAGCAAGCACTCGCTTGTTGGGAAAGATGAAGAGACCCCGACAGGAGTTCCCTACCGGGGAGATAGACAATGCCACGGTGAGACCCTCCCGCCGAGGAAGAAGGACTGAGCCCCGGCAGGCCACCCTTGCTGGGACCGCTGACAAGGCCTCGTGAGGCCATCGCGTCCCTTCCGAGAGGAACAAGAAGGTCCTCGGCAAGGTAACCCTGTCGGGAAGGAAGAGAAAGGCCCGAGGAGAGGCGCTGGCCCAGGGCGCCCTCACGACCTGCGAACGCCTCCACCGACGAGCACGCCACCGACGATGCATGAGCCACGCGTCCGCCCGCACACAAGCGCAAGACCCTGGAGTTGCCACGTGTGGGTACGTGTCCAACCCCCCCCCCCCCCCCCTGACGAGGTCAGGTAAGTCAATTGAAGCATTTATTGCACCTCTAACAAGGCAGTAACACTCTAACTATCGGTCGGTGTTGTTTCACCCGTGAACCCACCGTTCACACACTAAGCCACTGTGGTAACACTTTCGCCTATAAAATGAGGCCCGAGGCTCACTAGTAGGGGCTTCGGGGAGTGCCTTTTGGTAAACCAGAAGGCTGTAAAAAGGGCAGATCTATTGTAACCCAAAAGTGAAAACTAAACGCATGCAGGAGTAGGGTTTTACGCACCTCGCGGCCTGAACCTGGGTAAAAAGATCTTGCCGGGCCCTGACTGTTGGTTCATCTCTTGTCGTGACCCCTCTCCCCGCCAAACCAGCAAAAAGGGGACCGTTGAGACCCCCATAGGTGTCAATCCTTCACCGACACCTCCGCGTCCTCAGGGGGCCCCGGACGTATACAACCTCGGCTCGTTATTACGTGATAGTGTCACGGGAAGAAGTAGGTTCCGGAAGGATTGAAGAAAGATGCAGAGGTGCTACGGGTTGATGCAAGTCCCGGGGACACTTTGGGAGCCCCATGCCTCACACGCGCGTGCCTAGCTCGTGGTCCCCGGGCTCGTAGCAGCATGGCGTGGTCCGCCTTGAGCGAGCCCTTGGGCGTCGGAGGAGCCCCCATCGCTTACTGGCCGGAGAGCTCGCTCAGACGGTAGGTCATGAGTTCCTAGGGCGTTGCCCCAACGCGCCTCGTTGGGGCCCCCCATGATCCCATGTTGGTACCCTCGGCCATGCCCCCAGGCGGGGCCAGCCCGATCTGAGGGCAACGACGGGTACCTAAGAACCCACCGGCGATCGAACAAAGCCAGCACTGGCGACATGTGCGTGTGTTTCACCCTCAGTCCCCAGGCGGGCATCGCGCTCCCAGGAGGCAGGGCCGGATATACCACCTCTGGCCTCTAGGTCAGGATCGTCTGGCCTGGGAACATGGGCATGTGCTCCACCCTCTGTTCCCAGGCTCAGGCCTAGCGGCTTGGACACAAGGGTGCGTCCACCCTGTCCAAGGCGAGAGGTCCCCGGTCCCTAGACCCAAACGTCTGCACGAAGCAGCTCCCGTCCAGCAGGTGTGCCCTGCGAGGACACCCGCACTGGGCGTCCCTGCGAAGCCACCCCGCGGTGTTGTTCATACGTGCTTGCGTAGGGGCTGCCTGCGGGGTCGCGCACATGCCTCGTGCCGCAGTGATGGCTCGCGCTGTTTCCTCCGTACCCCGGACGTGTGCCGGTGTGGTCATCGTCGAACTATGCGCGCCCCCAGGGGTTGATGTAGTCAGGTCTCCGGTACTCCCTCCTCGTTTCGCGAAGCACGTGGGGGGACGCTGGATGACGCCTACCGAGGGCGGTCATGTCCCGTGCCTCCAGCAGTTCCCGCCGACCCCCCCCCCCCCGCCCCCAGTGGGTGCGGGCCTGAGTGGATGTTTGGGACGTGCCCGCGTACTTCCCTTGTTGCAGCCCCTGGAGATGGGGGCTGATGAAGGCGCTTCCCACAGGGGCGCGCTTGGGTCTCGCCGACGACGTCGCGCCTGTGCCAGCAGACGCAGCGTCGGTGGGCGGCGTGTCAGTGGCTGAGCTCATATGCCACCAGGAGTGCGACATGTCTCTGCGTCAAGTGCTAACAAACTCGGAAGGGGGAGGAACAACATGGACGCGTGGACTGGTCGGGGCGACGGAGGGATGCCATGTGGTTCGTGAAGGCGGCTGCCCCCGACGCTTGTTGGAAGCCTGTCCGGTGTGAACACCGGACGACGGGGTGTCAGAGCCTCGCACGGCGTCCCGGACTGCCTGTGCCGGCCGCGCCATGTGAGCAGCCCTCCTTTCCGCGCGGATTCGCCATCTCTCGACCATGAGTGTGACCAGCTTCAGTAGGTCGAGCCCTTGGAGAAACCTTCACACACCCCCTACTTGGCACGCCAAATGTCGGATTTTGGGCTCCGCAAAACCCTAAAGATTCAAACTCAGGGGCGTGTATGAAGATCTCTCTCAGGATCGCCTCACCTAACTCACTACTCGCTGGGGATGGCAGAGAACTCACTCGATGGTGAGGAAGACACAGAACACGACATTTTAGCTAGGTTCGGGCCGCTGAGAAGCATAATACTCTACTCCTGCTTTGGTGGATTGCCTCTCGTGGAGGTTGGTGGATGAACTAGTACGGTGTTCGAGGGCCTCCGGAGGCTAGGTGGCCTTTGTGTGGTGTGGGTGTGTGAATGAATGGATTGGGGTCCCCCCTACCAATTAAAGTATCCTCTATATGTAGCGGCGGCTCGGGTCCTCTTCCCTTATAACCAGGGCGGTAAGGGCTCCCACAATGGCCAATTTTGAAGGGGAACAAGGGAACGTGCTCCCCTGCCCAAAGGTGGTCTTGGCGTGCAGAAGTGGTTGCCAACGCAGCTGGGACGGGTCCAGGGATGATGTCTGTCCTGCTGGCGGGCGGTGTCGGCCTTGTTGCACGAGAATGGAAACCTTTGGAAGATGCCTTGGGAACCTGCGTACGTCCTTCCCTCCTCTGCACGAAAGGGGAGACTGCACCGTCCAACAATCCGCTCCTCTCCTGTCCCTTCCCCGCATCATCCTTGACTCATGAGGCCGAGGCTTGTGTCGGAATCTCCGCCGCTCCGGAGTGGTCCTGAGGAGGCCCTCGGCAGGTCTTGATATTGTTCCTCCTCACGAGGCTTGGCCCCTTGAGTGGTGACGAGCCTATTGGTTTTCGATCAATGAAGTGGGCCAACCCTGGGCTGCAGGCAGGGAGGTTTGGTACCCCCATTCCCAGAACACCAACAACCGCCGTCCATGGGAGCACGGGGGTAAGATCCACATCCTTGGAAAGGGCGCACTCCAAGAGAGGAGGAGCTGGGGAACGGCCTTGCGTCTCTAACTTCTGATTGCCGATGGGCACCATCGCTAAACCAACAAGGGAACGATGCAGTGCGAGATCTGGGAGATGCTGGTTGGAGTTGGAGACCGAGGAGGAAGACCGAGTGCGGGGAAAGTAAATCAATAATAGACCAACGCAACGAGTCAGGTTCCTAATAGCTCGGACAAAGATAGAACGCAAGGGAGACGCGACATCAGCCACGTAACATGCACCAGCCTGGCCCACAGGCATTTAGGGCCCGGAACGCCTCACGCTGCACTCCAAGGCTTCGCCTAGAGGCCGACGCGAGCACGCCGCCCTCCAAGGCTTAGCCTAGAGGCCGGCGCGAGCACGCCTTGCGCCCGGGGGCTATTATCGGCCTTCTGGGAATGGGGGTACCCAGACTAGCATGCCTGTGGCCCAGGGCTGGCCCACTTCATCAAGCAAGCAAAATCAGGCGCGGCACCACTCAAGGCATGGTCCTCGGGAGGGGCCAAGCCTCGCGAGGAGGAACAACATCAACACCCATAGGGAGCCTCATCAGGACCCCTCCGGAGCGGCGGATATTCGGAGGCGAGACACAACCTCACGGTCAAGGATGACGCGGAGGAAGGACAGGCAAGCAGAAGACGGCAGGACGGAGCAGATGTCGAATCTTTGTACACGCCCCTGATTTCGAATCTTTAGGGTTTTGCAGAGCCTGAAATGCAACATAATTAATCCGGAAGCGGCCCCACAGAATGGGGCCATGCTTTTTGGATCCTTCCATGGCACCAGTCGCGCTATGCAGAGTTGTAGCCCTCCTACTTGTCGCCGAAGACTCTCTTGTGATCGTCTCTTTCACTAGAGGTGTCGGCATCGCAACCGCTCGATCTCTCACCGTAGTATTCCAGGCGGACACCGTCGAATCGGAAGTGGAGTACATGCCGGTGGACAATCCCCCGAGAGCGGGCGAATGACTTCCATCCCCACATGAAAAACATGGCACTTCCTGGGGTCAGGTCTTCTGATGCCCACACAGGTCCATTCCAGCAACCATCTGCCCGGAACAACAAGCCGCGGGGTCGGTTGCCGACCAGGGCCCTCGCAAAATGGTCTAGGAGTTGTAGCCAGCTTCGGTGACCCAAGGAGTCACTATGACGAACTCATGCACCTCTTCCCCTTCATGAATCTCCACATGGGGATGCGGAGGAAGGGCACCACCAAGGCCACCTCGGGTCGATGGGGCAACCCCCGTACGACCCTTGGATGTTACCCGCTCGCGGGAGCTAGAGCCTGCCCCAGCCACTGTCACCATCATGCACAGCGGACTCTAGGGGCTGCCCCTCATGGCGCCCCTAGAGCTTCGACCCCTTCTGCGGCCCCTCGTCATCTCGGGCGGAGTGGCACACTGAGGGGATGGAGAAGGAAGAGGGCGGAACGGCTAGATAGTGGGGACAAGCAGGAAACCACGAGTGAGATGCATCCTCCCTCTAATCCTCCCCCTATTTTATAGGGATGAATGCGAGGAGAAGGGGGAAGGAGTTGCTCCATACGGTACAAGGCGAGCGTGCATCCGCGCGCACGCATCCCCTGCTATCCCCTATCCCAGCCAATGGAGGAGCACGACTCATATGAGGAGAAATCAAGATAGAAGGAGAGGCGACGCCACATAAATGGTGGAAGGCAGACAGACTACGCGTCATGTCCCCATTTAAAAAATCAAGGAAGACCAAGGGATGGTCGCCCGTGCTCCGACGTTACCGCTCACTGGAGGGTGTGCTGCTTGGGTGACCACCCCTCTTCTCTAATGTCATCCCTCACGGGGTTGTGCATCGTGGGAGCAGTCCGAAAAACCATCATCATGGAAGATCATGACCGTGCATGCCCGTGCACTGTTTTTGGGCCTAGCCCAACAACGCGGCGCACACGCGTGTATGGCCGAGGCCCGTGGGGCTACTGTCAGTGTACTAAGGAATGGGTGTCCATAGTTCCCCTAACTTAGGCACAGGCAGCCATGGCCCCAAGACTGGTAACTCCTTCTCAGGCTCATCCTGAGCCCCAAGGAAAACAAACATCAAGGAAATACAGGGCGGAAAGGCCCCCACCGCACTATACACACATCCGCTCATGGCGCCTGACAAGACCGTAGCCCGCCGAGCCGCCACTCCACCTCACCAGGGGGCTGATTCTCTACATCAGCCGAGGTATTGAGCGAACAGGAAGGCAGGCAGGGCTGGCAGGGGCAGCCGACAATAGTAGAGGGCGCGTCCCAGTCACGGTGTCACCTGTCCCTTTGTGTTGAAGTAGAATAGGGAGGCATCTGGGTGGACGGCACACAGAGAGAGGCAATCCTTGCCGGGAGACACCGTCCACACACCACCTCATGGCGCGTTATGTATTTCCCACTACCCACTCTGGCAAGCAGCCCATCACTGTAGTGCGCACTGTTTACCTAGTAAAATAACCATTATAGCCACTGTGGTAACCCCTTTGCCCTATAAAAGGAGGTCCATGTCTACCTTTACAAAGGTCGACACTCTTTTTAATCGAACGCGTAGTTGAGCCCTCGAGCATCTTTATAGCGCCACTGCAATCCTGTGTTTATTTCCACCCAATTAACCACAACCAATAGGACATAGGGTGTTACGCTTCCGAGCGGACCAAAACTGTATAAATTCCCTCGCGCGTGGCCTGGCCGACTGATGTTGTGTGTGCACCGAGACCGCCTCCCCCTCGCAGAATCGTAAAAGGGGTCCTCCAAGGTCTGATACATCACTATGGTTCCATTTACCCGACAACCACTACAATGTGGCAATTGATCTGTAAACAAACACGTTGGCAACATCATCACTATTGCTGGAGGAGTCCTAGTCGTTGTCGCTTGAACTCTCCACACAACACTCCAAACGAACACTGGACACCCAGAACAAATTCACGATGAGGGTGGCGACGCCATCGAACATGCATTGGAGGAGTTTCCTAGGGCTGAAGCCCCAGGAGCGGGCAAATGACTTCCACCCCTGTGTCAGGAACATAACGCTCCCAAGAGTGAGGGCGATGGCAACCCAGACATGCCTGTTGCAACAGCCGTCTTCCCGGAGCCACAGTCCTCGAAGGTGGGTGCTTTGCACAGCCCATGCGAAAGGGTTAGGAAGACGCAACCAGCTCTGGTGCCTTCCAGGGAGCGCCACGACAAACTCATGCGCCTCTTCCCCCGCATGAATCCCTAGGTGGGGTTGCAAAAGAGGTGCGCCCCCTTGACAACAGTGGTTCGCTAGAACCGCCTTTCCTTGATCCCTGGACGCTGTTGTTCTGCAGGAACTGGAACCAACCCTCGTTGTTGTCACTACAATTCACATCCAGATCGAGAGTGCGCCCCTCTCTGGGGCACGGGACCAGCGAGCATGACCACGACTCCTCGCCATCCCAAGGACGACACAATGTAGGGGATGGTGAAGAGATGAAGAGAATATTGGTCAGTGTGTTGGCAAGGGGGACGCGAGTGAGAAGCTCCACATCCATCGCACCCTCCCTAGTGATAGGGCAAGGGAGTAGAACGGGCTGGCTCTTCATAAACGAAGGCAGACGCATACTGGTGCACACTCAGCACCATCAGACGCGTACTAGTGCACACTCAGCACACAGTTCATCAAAAGGAGGTAGAATTTATTAGCAAGAGGTGAACAGGCATGCCTCCCGCCATTATTTCTTTTCCCTTGAAGAGACAGGGTGGTCATTGATAAGTGCCTAACATGACCAATCGCTGGCAAGGGTGGGGTTTTGGGCGAACCCTTTTCCTCCAATAACAAACGGCCTTTCACGCGCGACTATTCGAAACAACTGCCTCATTCCACCACTCCGTCGATCCAGAGTAAATGTGTGTGGTGGGAAAGTAGAAAGAATCATCATTACTGTAGGGAATTGCGGCCTCGTGTATCTGTGTATGGTTTTTGAGGCTAACCCAACAAACGTTACGAACGCATGTGCGGCCCATGCCTGGTGTCTACTGTCGATGTACTAATATATGGGGGCTTTTGTATCTGGAGTTATACACAAGAAGCCGCGGCCCCTGGACCGGCAAGACTTTACTGATCAACAGTAGCCTTCGTAGTACAACAAGCGAAGACGAGAAACAATCCGCCGTCAAGCCACCTTGTCGGGAGGTAGGAAACCAGACATCAATCATGCCCGGCAAGGCCCCTCCAGATCTCTGCCCCTCCACTACATCAGGTTGATAGTCAGCATTAGCAAGGTGTTGAGCGGCGAGGCAGTTCGGTGGATCAAGTCAGAGGCATGTACCTCCTACGACGTGCAAATCAAATAGATGGTAGCTGGGCAAACGTCATAGAAGGACAGACAGTCCTTGCCTGGTAGCATCGATAGCCTGCCACCTCACAGCGCATTTAATAAGCATGTGTCTATCTATCAAAGTTAGATATTTCCAACTGTTGTTTCTGTCATTAGTTTTGGCATTTAGCCTGTGGACTATTCTCCCACGAAAAGACCAATTTAGCCACTCTGGTATCCGCTTGGAGTACAGAAGGAGGTCCATGGCTACCTTTAGAAAGGTCGAAACACAATTAATTCCACTCGTGTAGCTTTTGCCCTCGAGCATCCTTGTCGGGCGAGCGCGTGTGTATTATGATCATCCACAAAATCCAACAAAACACGGTACACGGGTCTTACGCTCTATGCGGACCGAATCTTTGTAAACCCTCGTGTACACTACCGTTGGTGATGTGCTTTGTGCATCTGTAATCCCCACAAAACCATAGAAAAGGGTGATCGTTGGTCCCATAGATCACCAGTTAAGCACCCCTACCTGGTGTGCCAAAGATCATCTCTTAAGCACCCCTACCTAGCAGGCCAAAGATGTCGGGGCCGATGGAGGTGGAGCTGCTCACTCGCATTCCCCTACCAACACACTCACTAGCTTCCTCTCCTTCTCTTCGCCATGTCCTCCATTATGTCATCCTTGGGATGGCGAGGGGTCACGGTCATGCTCGTGGGTCCCATGCCCTAGTGAGGGGTGTGCCCTCGAGCCAGATGCAAATTGTAGTAACAACGGTGAGGGTTGGTTCCAGTTCCCACGTAAGAACAACGTCCACGGGTCGAGGAAAGGCGGTTCCGGCGAACCTCGGTGGTCGAGGTAGGACACATCTCCTACAACCCCACGCAGAGATTCATGTGGGGGAAGAGACGCACGCCTTTGTCACGGCACTCCCTCGTCGGCACCAAAGCTGGTTGCTTCTTCCTGACCCTTTCTTGCGGGCTCTTGAAAGCACACGCTTTTGAGGATGGTGGCTCCGGGCGGACGGTTGTTGCAACGGGCATGTCTCAGTGGTCGTCGCCCTCACCACTGGGAGTGCGATATTCCCGACGAGGGGGTGGAATTCGTTCATCCACTCCTGGGGTCTCCGCCTTGGGCACCTCCTCCACTCCAAGTTCGATGTTGTTGCAACCCTCATCTTAATGTTCTTTAGGGCATCGGGTGTTCGTCTGGAGTTCTACGCGAAGAGCTCAAACAACAGTGACTCTAACTCCTCCAGCGACAGTGACGATGATGCAAGCGTCTTTGGCATCAAGAAGCAGGACACCTACTAGGCACGCTTGGTGCCGAATCCAGTATCCCGTAGATGGGGTGATTGACGTGGGAACGAAAATCCGTTTGTGGCATTGCATTTCCGGATCAATCGCCGCATCATAGTGGTAGATGCTCTTTTCCCTTTAGACTGCGCCTAATATAATCGTGCAAAGAAAACATGTGAAGAAAACATTGGTCGTTTACACTATTAGGTGTTATAAATTTTCATCGTGTTACGACGAAAACCTGCTCCTCTTTTTCTCTCTCTTTGTTTGTCGCGAACCCGCACTCGTGTGCATTCAATTCTTATGCTTTTTGGGAACACCTTCCAACATGTCGCCGGTAGGTTTGTCTTTCCGCCCTTGTTAGAAACGATTGGGGTGTTTAGCCAAGACACCTAAGTGCACAACAATTCCAACAAGGTTCCTATGAGTCGGTTGCTGGGGCGCGTATTCATCGTGGGCGGGATCGAGTCCTTAGTATCCTAGCGGGAGAGGTCCCACTGGCAAGACCTCTTCGTCGGCCTTGTCGTGGATGCTTTTTGTGTCGAGTAGGGTCAAAAACAGTTAAGCGCGCAACATATTTGACGAAGACCCTCCTTGTGTAGGTCTTTTCACACAAGGGTCAGCGGGGTTGCGGGGGATATTTGAGAATTTTTCACTTATATTTTTCTTTCATCGTTCCCTTGCCGCAAATCTTCTCCAACACATCGTATTTCATCAATCATCTTCACCAAGTTCCCATGGCACCGAAGAAGGCCAGGGGAGCATCGGGAGTCATTTCGTCTTCATTCGGGCTGCCCATGCCGGCCGCTATGGCCGACACAGGTAGGGACGAACGTCGTGCTCTTCACGCTAGAGAGCACAACCACAACACTACTAGAACCTAGGCCTACAGCGACCTAGACCAAGCCGTGGTGATGTCCCAAAATGCACCAGCGAGGTCCGGAGGTGGCACCTCAGTGGTTGGGGATAACGTGGTTAAAGCCACGACTAACGCCATGGCGCGTGCGGCGGCGCCTGCGTTGTGCACTTCGCAAGAACACCGCAATCAATAACGCAAGGGAGGTGACCCCAACTAGCGTGCGGACAAGACCCCTACACACCAATCATAGGGTGCACAGGGCCAACATCATACACAACCTCCTGGTGAGAATGGGAAGAAAACTACGATGCACGGTGGTGCTCCTTCTGGCATTCCCAGGTGTCACACCTCACATCGCTCCATGCTGAAAACAGTGGGAAACCGCGGCGCAGGCCCAGCTATTGCCGAACTTTTCGCCAGCACCGGAAAACATGCAAAAGTGGAGGAAACCTCGCGACCGGCCAAACGCGGGAGAAACCTCGCACGCATGTCAGACGTCCACGATGAAGTCGGCCACAGGCCACGGCACCGACGGAGCACCTACGGTGCATTTGCCCCCACGTCATCAATAAGCCGTGGGGCAGACATGCAGGACGAGCTGTGCCATGAGTCAACAGACCCACGGCTGAAGAAGGATGAAAACTAGGTCGTGAAGGACAGGCACAAGGAGGACGCACGCACCAACATCGAGAGGCGACAAGAGACACGTCGCCAATCATGTGGTCGGCTAATCTAGTCGTCGACGAGCCAGCGCTGCGAGAACCGGACAGCCTACTTTACGAGGTTTGTTATCTCGTGTTTTCCCACAAGCTACGGCAAGTCCACTAGCCTTCTTGCACAGCCTGTAAGCCATAGCTGCAGGACAAGTAGATGACAAGATCAGCCCGTCAGAGTTCCTTGGCATCCACACCATAGTGGTGCAGGTTGTCGAGGGACTAAACAAAAAGGCACTCGCCAACAACTTCTAGTTGGCGCTAAAGCCTAACATGAGAGTTAGCTAATGAACTTGCGGGAGGAATCTATTTCCTCCTGGGCGGGTCTATGCAATCTGTTTGTTGGTGGCTACCACGGGGTCACAAACTCCCGGGGAACGCCAATGATTTGCATATGATTCCTCAAAGAGACGGTGAGACGCTCCACAAGTATATCCACAGAATTAGCTGTATACACGACAATATCCCGGATATCTACCATGTCGTGGTGATTGTTGCATTCCATACGAACGTACGCAATTGTCGGATACGCGAGGAGATGAGTATCAATAAGATACGGGGTGTCACTGAGCTCTACGCTTTGACCGACAGGTGTGCGTGGGCTGAAGAAGGAAGAACTCTTCTTGAGGAGGATGCATGTGCGGAAGTTGACTCAGACGATGGCAACAACACATCCGCCTCGAAAGGAAAGGGCCGGACACGAAACAAGAAGCGCAAGGGCAAGGCAATTATGGTTGTCGAATGCTCCAGCAACTCCAATGCGGGTAAGAATGCAAATCCATGGAGCCCAGCAAGGACGTTGCCGCCTGCTTCGGAGACGACGAAGCCGCGCAGGGGAGATTTCATAGCCCTAAAATACTTCCTGTAATTCATTGCATTGGCATCCATGTCATCATATTATTTTTTTTCTTAAATTTGAAATGGGGAGGATCAAACCCTAGCACCAAATAAAATTGAAATAGGTTGAGTCAAAATTATTTTCAATGAACCAAAGTGGCCTTCTAAAATGTGATCATTTGTGGAGAAATGTGGTAACGTCAACCATAGGTGATGCATCTTTATAAATGTCACTTCTGGTTGTTGAATTCGCAAGTATTTGAATTGGAGCTATCAAATGCTCTATGTAATTCCATAGCTCCAAATAATTTGAGACTTTTCAAGGGCCTCTCAAATAATTAAGTGATAGTCCATAAATTTTTTCAGATTTTATAGAAATGATTTGTTTAGTAAGTCAAATCAAAACAAATTAAAACAATAGAAAAAAGAAACAAAATGAATAGAAAAGAACTTACCTGGGTGGCCCACCTAGAAAACCGATCCCATCTAGCACAACGCCTTCTGCAATCTTCTACCACAAGGCGAGGCAGCTGCGTGGAGCACGCACGATCGAGCCGTGCCACCTCCTGCTATGTCCCCGTGCTCATGCCTTGTGGTGGTAGACCCCGTGGAATGGCCTCTCCTTTCCCCTTACTCTCCTTGGTTGTCGGCCCCGTGAGACCTGGGGTACCCAGGACCGTCGGCATGCGGCTCTAGGCATGACGCGCTACACAATACTGGCTCGGCCCATCGGCAGGCCAAATAGGGAAGACCCTCGTGAGGGCCCTTGCCTCGTCAGGCAAGAGCCTGAGGATCATCGGCAATGACCACGACAGGGCGCTCGCTGCAAAGATGTGTCCTGAGGCCACTTGAAAGTGCGGTATATCGACCAGTGGGGGTGAATGGGATATTTTTAAAATTTCATCAGTGAGGAAAGTCCTCAGTCATGAACTGAGTGCAGCGGAAATAGTATATGATCAGGTGTGCAAAAATGTCTACAACAAATACTCGGTGAGATTTCAGAGATTCGGTTTGCATAGTTCGCAAGTACAGAGTAAGTAGGTGAAGATTAACTCAAGTGAAGAATTTGAGGTTGAGGAAATTCAGAGAAAGTTTTCAGACAGTTGTTGATGACTCAGTTCCAACTGATGTGACAGTTGTACGTCTCGTTCGAAGCGGCTTGGTATTGAATCCAAAGGACATAAGTCCCGGGACACACTGTCCCTAGCGTATTCTCCTTGAAGTAAGGACACAGTCCTCGGCCAACACTCGTGGTAAGTCCTCAGGGCAGACTTCCAAACCCTCACAAACTCGGTCACCCGGCGATGCAAAATTGACTCCTGGATGCTCTAGACCATGACGCCTAACCGTCTGGAGGATACACAGTCCTCAAAGGTAACAAGTGTCGGTTCCACACAGGAACAACTTCTGCAGTGATTCTCAATCACTTGGGTTTTTGTATTTGATTTGGTGTTTGGGGTATTTCTTCACTTGATGATTTTCTCTCGAAGGCTCTGAGTAATTTGGGTTGATCTAAATGACTATCGTCAGTTTCTCACGGAGCAGCCAAACAACAAGTGGTTGTGGGGGTGGCTATTTATAGCCTGCGATCATCGCGACATGATTTGACATAAATGCCCTTTAACAATATGACCGTTGGGTGGATAAGATCTTTGACTGGTGGTGTGTGGCGTGGCAATGGTCCAAACTTTGAACTATGGAAGTCCTCATGTATCTCATATTCCTCACTTTGAGGCTTTGGTACATTTAGGCTTGGGTTGAGCATCATGAGGAAATTTGTTTCGTACTTTTACCTCGACCCCCTTTAACAGTACGGTGTTCCTATGACTCAAGTGTAAAGAAAATGAAACACAAAGAGTAAATCTTCATGCTTCCATGTCTTTAGAGTATTTTCTTCACGACACACCGAATTCCCCATCTTCAATTTCTTCATGAGGAATATCAATTTCATCGCAATTTCTTCGCGATTAAAGTCTTCAAGGAATGACCAACTCTTCACCCGAAGACATAGATTTTTGGGGTCGATATTCATCGGATAACTCAAACTTCCCCAGAGACTTATAGAGCCTGTCTACACTGACAAACATATCAGTCTCTTAACCTATAAGTGTTCAAACCACCAAAATCACTAAGGGGCACCAGATGCACTTACAATCTCCCCCTTTTTAGTGGTTGATGACAATTAGGATAACTTGTCAACGGTGATAATAATACGGAATGTAAGTACGGAGTTTGAGGAATTTGAAGTCAAGATACACAGAAACTCCCCCTGAAGATGTGCATGTTTTGAGGAATTTACTTTGAACAACAGATGCACATTGATGATTTATATCATGGAGATCGCCCCCCGTATCTTGCAATTCATGCATGCATTTGACATATAGTATGAGGAATTTAAAATGCATGATGAAAAATGCTGTCTAACGAATTTCAGCATGCCTGCCTTAATTAACTTCAGGAATAAGCATGCGAGGAAAAAAATTCAAAAGAGTCATAACACCATCGGGCTAAAGTGACAACTCATTACATCAAAAACTTCACAACAACCCCGAGTTTTTAACTTAATAAAGTTTATAAGCCCATAGATAGAATCCCGCTTGAAGGCTAACTCTCAGAGTTCTCCCCCTTTGTCATCAAGTGATGAAAACGGACAAAACTAAGGACTAAAGCCCATAAAGAATTTCACTTATGTGTTTATGTATAGGCATGAGCATCCTTGGAGGCACACTTTTTTGTTGGACCAGTTATAGTATCCTCTGGTTCTTCATCCGATTCTGAAGTGCGGAATGAAGAAAATGAGTTGTCCTCCAAGTCAGGAACTGGAATAGGTTGAATTTCTTCTTTGGAGGCCACGACCAGTCAAAGTCTTGATTAAATTCCATTTCTTCAAGTTCCTCATGAGTCTTCTGGTGAGACAATGTGGCCCAAGTGCGATCAAATACATCATGAAGATAATAGTGATTTTTCTTCAAAACATTTTGAGTCTTGTTGAGGGTTTTCACAATGGAGCCAAACTGTCATTCTACCCACTTGTGATTGCGATCGCCTTTCTTGTGAAGATTGAGTTGAAGCTCTCTGTTAGTCATCACCCTTGGGGCAGTTGGGCTTGGAGGTTTCGCTCTGCCATCAAATTCTTGAGTGGCAGTGTCATCATATGAGGAATAAGAGGCGACCTTGCGAAATTGACCATCCAGGGGTCGATTTCCTTCATCAGTCACATATTTGACTTTGCGTTCAATAGGTTCAAAAGTGTTGTTGATGACTTTGAGAGGCGGTAGATAGCCGAGGTGATTTTGAAAGTCAGCTTGGTAGTTGATGGCAGATCTGTTTTTGACGAATCTCATGATCTAAGATGCATAAATCTTTGGCTCAAATGGTGACAAAATGTTGTCAACCAAAGTCCTCAAGAAGAAATCGTGAAGATTCATTTTTTTTACCATGAACAACGTGACACAGGATATTCTTCATGATCCCAACTACAAAATTTTGTAAACTTTTGATGGTGTGATCGAATATGACAGTATTTTGTAAACTTTTCTGGGCACATACTGCAATTCCTTCACAAGGAATCTTGTCCTGAGAGGTTGAACTGGAGCCAAAGGTTTCATGAGGACTTCCAATAGATGATTTCGCAGTTCTCTTTCATCATAGATTATAATTTCTTCATCTGAAGGAATTGGGAGTGGAGTAGCTCGAAGCAATTATGGGTTCGGGAGTGGAGTATCTCAAAGCTTTGTAGTGAGTGTGCTATGTCATCCTGTCTGGAAACCATGAGTTGGCGTCTTCGGGGTCACCAGAGATATGTCGTGTGGCATAGAACTAAAACATGATGTCATTTTTCCAATCACCAATAGATGTGCAGAATGCCAATAGCCCTGCATCTTGAAGAACACTGAGTACTGGGGTGAAGAAAGGAATTTCCTCCATTTCACAATGACGAATATGGGTGTGAAGAAATATCTTCCTTTCTATGCCTGATGGGAAGCTTGTATAAGGATTTCTCATGTGAAGTAATGGCATTCATCATAGAAGTCTTGCTTCTGAAACTTTGTCCTTTTTGAGAAGGGCTAATAAGGCTTTGGTTGAAGATTATGATGATGTTCATTTTGAGTTGTAGCTACCACAATTGCAGTTTCAGGATTACCACTGAGATTGCAGTTTCAACATTTTGAGCATGAGCATGTTCTTTAGCTCGAGGAATTTGCTGATCCGAGGGAGGAGATGCATTTTTTGGTGATACAGAATCCTTTTCAGTTTCTTCAGCTGATGCAACCGATTCTTGTCTTGTGCGGATTCCACATGTCAGCTCTTTTCTTTAGAGCTAGTCAGAATCTCAGTGGCTACAGGAGTTTGAGGATTTGTAGTTTTTCTTGGCGAGTATGGGTGAGCCTCTTCCCAGAACTCATCATGGATAACAGGTGTGATGCATCCAATGTCTTCATCACCCTCCTTTTCTTTAGCAGTCATTTATGAGTTTTGAGGAGGAGGTGTTGTGACTTGAGGAATTTCATCTACTTGAATTTCATAATCCATTGGTGTGGATGCAGCAGAGCGATTATCGTCCATTTCATCATCCTCTTCTAGAATGATGTATTCTTCGCCAAATGGAACAATCATATATGATGGTGCTACATTGAGGGGAGTAGCATCCACTTGAGCTGATGATGAGGTAGGTATAGTCTTCAGACGTTTTGCCTCTGAAGACTCTGAAGTAGATGAAGCTTTTCTCTTTTTGGTTTCCTTCTCAGCTGCTTTTGTTTTCTTCACGTGTGATGCAGACGGTGGAGTCAACTTCTTCACCTTTGAAAACATAGGTGAAGGAATGTTTTCTTCAGGCATTGCTTTGTCAGTGTCTGTCCTGGCAGATTTGTCAGCTGAAATATTCTGAGGAATTTCATCAGCAACTAGTTCTTCATTTTATTCAGCCTCAGTCATTTGCACAGTATAGCTTGGCTGAGGATTTGTTGGCTGCTTTGGAGCGGCAACTCTGCTATTGTATTCATCAAATGTAGCAGTCACGGCTTTGACAAATTGCACTTTGACACCCTTTTGATCAGCATGAAAACTTGTGTATTTGTGAGTGAGTGTTTTCAGTTCTGCGTGAGTAGAAACAAGTTTCTCAGGCGACAGGTTGGGGAGGTGTTTCTTTAAGTATTTCTCCTTTTTAATCTTTGCAAGCCTAGCCTGTTTGGCTTGCTGATCCTTCCAGTTTGCTTTACTGATGAATGAAGCAACCATATGACTTACTCCAGGAGGAAGCTTCAAGTCATCAATTGGAGTGGTTGGATCCTTATACCAAAGATCGATGAAGTTCAGCAGTACTTTAGAATCCAGTGCGAGGGGAATGGTGCTCCCAGTAGCTTGTGCAACTCTTTCTTGCTTGTTCCTGGTGATGGCTTGAAGAATTTCATCATCATATTCTTAACTTCCTTCTGATGTAGAAGGAATGTTGACGACATTGCTTGGACTTGGCTTGGTACCTCTACCAGCAGTCATCTTAGTCGTCAACAGACTAGGTAAAGATTCTGAAGATGAGACTATGGCTGATGGTACAGAGGAACCTGGATTCTCACTCTGATGTGACTTCAGAGGAGGTGAAGACTTGGAAGTTATTTCAATTTACTTAGAAATTTGCTCTTTTGATACTGCTGATGAGGCTTTTGGTTTGAGACTTGGTTTCTTCAACACAGCCTTCTTCTAAGGTTTTTCTGTAGTAAAACCCTCAGCACCAGAAGAAGTGGCAGCTGTAGCTGCAGCAGCAGAGTCCTCATTGAATTTTGTGATAGCAGCTTTAGCCTTTTTCTTCATCTTTGACAAATACTTGTCTTTTTCATCACGATAATCCTCAATTGTGGCTACAATAGAGGGATGTGCTGCTGTTGATCTCCTGTGGCAAACTTTTGCACGGAGGTTTGAGGGTAAACTTCTTGGCATATTTTGGAGTGACATATCTATATTCCTTCCACTCCTTCACCCATCTGTGTTCAATATTTTCAAGCCTTATCTTGTGTTTATCCATAGTCTCTTTGCCATGAACTTATTCATCAGGCGTGCAGTACTCAGCATATATCTTCACGTATCTCAAAGGCAGTGTTCTGTTCGAGCTTCTTCCCACCCTTCTATTTTCTGTCTTCTCCATTTTCTTCAGCTGAGGTTCTTGCTGAGGAATTTGTATTCTTGATGATTCTGAGGATACAGGTAATGTTTCTTCTAGAAATGCTGCAAATGAGTTAAGTTGATGAGAACCTAGTGATTCATTAGCTGACATTTGGTACGTATGAACAAAGTATAGGTGTGAATAATTTGCAGAGGTCATATGCGTTCTCAGATTTGAGGAAATTGACAAATTACTTCAGTTGAGGAATTTGACCAATGAGTTGAGGAATTTGACTAAGCATTCTGATCAAGGGTTCCAGGGTTGTGCAGATTCCAAAATTTACACAATTAAGGAATCTCGTGAAGATTTTAGTGCCTTAGTGAAATTTATCAAGTGTTCTAGTTTTGGGTGTGCACAACTGATAGATTTTTTCACGAAAAACTGATTTCACAAATCTTTAGAGAGTAAAGTGATCAACATGGGTTGTAAAATAGGATTTTAATTACCCCTTGCAAAGAACACGACGAACTGGGGATGTAATAGTGGAAGTTCCTTGGTCCAGATCTTCAGTGTCCTAACTGGGCAACTGAAGACAACTACGGCGGTGGCGGAGGAAGATGTTCCGTAGTCGGCATTAGTACGACGACGGCGACGACGAGGTAGTGAAACTTTTCCTCACCGGCGACGAAGATGCCAGCGGCAGTGCTAGATTTTGAGCTCGAGCGGGGTAGACGAGAAGGAGGAAGAGTTTTTGACTGAGGTGAAACGGTCTAAAGAAAAAACTTCGGATAGAACTGCCCTTGCCCCTTTGTCTCCGCATGACACGTTCTACCCACGATCGACGCTGTGAAGATTGTGGTTATCTGTTTGTGAGTAGTGGGTGCGGTTACTATGGTAACGTTAAAAATAAATTTTTGAATTTTGAGGATTTTGTTTCAAAGTCTTCAGCTGACAATGACTCAGTGAGGATTTCGAACAAGTGTCAAACAGAACGTATATGAATAATTGAGAATATACTGGGTTGAGCTTAGCATAGTGCGGAGTCGGGTCCGATCACATTCACTTAGAAGAAATGCCAACTTGAAGACTGAGCAATAAGTGAATGTTGCTGAGGACATTGAAAGCTCATTATAATATATATAGTCAAATAAAGATTATCACATAATGTTTTGAAGAATTTGAAAATTTGAAGACTTTGAAAATTTTGAGGAATTTTTGTAAACGTCTCAGATTGAAGAATTTCAACTTTGAAGAATTTCCAACTTGAAGAATTTCAAAGTTGGCTAGTGTCGTGACCCACCTTATAAGAATGATGATTTCAGGCGCCGCGTACAATTGTCGTAGGGCCATGAGAACGAAATTCTTCATTGATTTCTTCACACTTAGAGTGATATTCTTTATTGATTGAAGAAAATCGTTACTTTGTGTGTTGCACATCTAAGTCATCAATTTTGCATAAGTGTTAGGATGTGTGTATATTTACAAGACATTTGAAGATTCTAGTATACTTAGCTCACATCGCAACTTGCAAAACCTTTTCCCATCCAATGGCTTTGAGAAGATATCTGCTAGTTGATCATCAGTCATCACATCGTCGATGATGATATTGCCCTTGAGGACGTGGTCTCGAAGAAAATGATGACAAATCTGGATGTGCTTGGTTTTCGAGTGTTGTACTGGGTTGTAGGCGATCTTGATTGCACTATCATTGTCGTAGTCGAGGGGCACATTCTTCATGTTGATGCCGTAGTCTGTGAGATTTTGCTTCATTCATAGCAATTGAGCACATCAAGATCCAGCAGAAACGAATTCAGCTTCGGGAGTGGAGAGTGATACACGGTTCTGCTTCATTGAGGACCAGCAGACTAATGATCTTCCGAGGAAATGGCATGTGCGTGATGTTGACTTGCGATCCACACGGTCACCAGCATAATCAGAATCCGAATATCCAATGAAGTGATGATTTGAGCCCTTGGGGTACCATAATCCTAGTGTTGGTGTGTGAGCTAGATATCGAAGAATATGTTTCATAGCCTTATGGTGTGATTCCTTAGGTTTTTCTTGAAAAATGAGCACACATGCAAACACTAAGCATAATATTTGGCCTAGATGCACATAGGTACAATAAAGAGCCAATCATATAACGATATACCTGTTGATCGAAATCTTTAGCATTTTCGTTAGTGCAGAGGTGGCGTTGGTAGGCATAGGAATCTTGACTCCTTTGCATTCATGCATGCCAAATTTCCTTAGAACATCCTTGAGGTATTTCTCCTGAGAAATTAAGAAGAATTTCAGCTCCCCCATCATGGACAATTGAAATTCTTGACCCATCATGTAGGCAAATTCATCACTGTAACATTTGTCAGTACAACCAAAAATAATGTCGTCGACATATATTTGGCACACAAATATTTCATTGTCATAGGATTTTGTGAAAAGAGTAAGATCAAGTGAACCGGGTTTGAAGCCATTCTTCATGTTTAGCTTTCCTGACAAATTAACTTATTTCAAAAATTAGGACCAATTAAAAATTTGGTGAATGCATGTGATGCTTGAAGTGACTCTTGTTGATTGCTTGCTTAGATGCTTGTGTTTCATTCTCATAAATTCATGTTACTCTCATTACTCACCTTCCTAACGCCAAACTCCTACCTAATGATCATTCCATGTGCTTAGGACCAAAAACTATTTTTACCAAATATTATTTTCACCAAAAATTATTTCTTTGAATTAAGCTTTCAAAAACCCTGAGATGCAATTGTTACTACAAGTCCTAAAATTAGGGAATTTATTTTGCACCAGATATTTTATTTAAAACCCATTATCAAAATGGCTTCCCAAAACCACACTATTATTATTTTAGAACTTATTTTACTGTTTTATTTAAAAGCCTTCCTCTGAGGCCAAAATGGTCTGTTATGAAGGAAAGTTATATTTATTGGTTTCAAAATATTTACGAAAATTTTGGGAAACTTAGTAGACATATAGATTCCATATATATGAGTTTCAACACATGGTTATGTTCAAAATATTGGGCAACCCCCTTCAAAACTCTTTCTGCCTATTTCAAGCTTTTGGAATATTTCTGTAAGAAATATTCTCAATAAATTCCAGTAAAATTCCAACATGTCACCAATGATAAGTTTGATGATCTTGACAGGTTTCATCTCATTCGAAGTTGAATTGCTTCCCCTAATAGTTCTAAAACCCTATCTGTCCAAATCCAAATTTGAGTAACTTTACATTGTCAAGTGTCTCCAATTGTGCTCAAATTTGGTGGGCATGTTCTGACACTCCAATAATGCATCCCCTCGAAGTGGTGCATCATGGAGAATAGAAGAACTTGTCCCAATCCCCCAAAACACTCTCTGTTGATTTCTGACTCTGGGAAACTTTACATTAGAAAGTTTCTCCAACTGACCCCAAACTTTTTGGGCATGCTTTAATTCTCAAAGGATGTCCCCACAGCAAATATTGGATTTGTGGGAATAGATTTGTATAGTTTTGTAAGCAGAAAGCCATTTCTGCCCATTCCATGGGTTTTCCTAGTCTACATTGGAAACCTTGTCCACCAAATGCCAAATTTGGTGTCCAAGCCTATTTTCATCTATTATTTGATCACGTTAAGTTTCATATCCATTGAAGTCCATCTGTTAGCCCTGCCACTCATCAAACACCTTGCATGCACTCACTTTATTGGCTGCTTTGACCCCTTCCACTTTTAACCTTGAGCTCAACTTTCTACCACAGCCTCCCCTAGTTACATTTTACCTCCAATAGCTTTGCCATGGCCTCTGGTCAATTATTGGACAGAGACTCCATGTAACTATTCCTTATTGTTACCCCTTGGGTCACCATTTTTACCCCTCTTGCCCCACTTCTGCTTAAACCAAAGCCCCCACCTCTTGCCAGAGGGTTCCTACCATCCCAAAGCACTGTTTCAAGCCAAGAGATGGCATGCTCATGTGGAGAAAATGAGCATCACATCTTCAAGTCGAATTGTGGCTGAAATGTAGCTTTGTACAACAAGTACTAGCTGACCTTCATTGCTTGAGCTCAAACTTGGCAGGGTTGTAGTCCTTGCATAGCTAACACTGCCCAACATAATGTTTCGCCAAGAATCCCCATTCGAGACCCACTTTCATTAGCTCTTAGTTTGTTGTTACAAACATAACCTCGGTCAAAGGACATTCAAACCAACTCCACTAGAGACCAAACTCCTCAACCACCCTCCAGATATCATGCCCAACATCCGAGACACCTTTGACTGGTCAAGCTGCAATATGGGTGCTCTGCATTTTGTTGCTTTCCTCCAGGTCATTTCTTGCCGAACCAACTTGTCTAAGCATGTCTCAGCATCTTAATTTGACTATTCCATGCATTTCCATCCACTAGCTAGCCTCCAAACTTCTTCTGTGCTGCGTGGCGTCCATGCACACAAAGCTCTAGAGAGCTCTCGAGCTATCTCTTCCTCTCCCCCTCTTATCCCCTCTCTCCCAGAGCCTCTACTGCTCTGCCATCTGCCCCCTCTCCTCCCCGGGCTCCATCTCTCCTCCCATGGATGCCATGGCCAGTTTAGGCCATGCACGCACCTGGACTCTCCACCCCCCCCCCTCCTGTCCTCCTTCGGCCGTGCAGGAGTGCCCCTGTAGCCCCTGCAGCTCTCCGCTTCTCCTCTCCCTTCAGGGGTGGTCGTGGCACCCGGCCGCGCCGCCCCGGTTAGATGTTGACTCCCCATTGCCCCCAGCATGTGGGGATGTCTCAAGGTGGAGCGGCTCGCCGCCACGAGCGCTCCGGTGGCTGGAGCACCACTGGAGGTGGCCAGAGCCGCCGGGACGAAGCGCCGGCGCATCGGGCCTCCCCTCTCTTGTCGGGCCACGTGGGAGCACGTGAGGAGGAAGAAAGGCCTACTAGTGGGGCCGGAGACCCCACTTGTCATGCTCAAGGCTGGCGGCTAGGCCCGACGGTCATGTTAAGTGGAAGCGCCCCCGCGGGAGCTACGTTTCCTAGCTCCGAAAGCGTATTACGGCGAGTGCACTATCGACGTGGCCGCTTTGCTAGCCAGGCTGGCCCACCATCTATCTGGCGCCCGCGCGCAATTTAATCCCGCTCCTCTGGTAGCCTTCTGTTGCCTTTTTCCTTTTCTTTGTAACTTCAAAATTCCATTGGAAATTCATTTGAAGTCCAAATCTCAGTATTCAAATTTCTACAGGTTCCTAAATTCAAGATCTATCCAAATATGTGCTTTGCACATTTTTCCAGGCAACCTTTCTGTGTTATTTTTATTTAAATCCAAATATGGATGATTTAAACCCCACCTTGTGAAATTCCTAGTGGATCCAAATCAACTCCAAATGGAGTGATTCCAATTTCAGATCCTTCTAATATCATACCCTATTTTTGAAGCCTTGGTCAACATTTTTATCAGGATTTATTCTTTTGTATTTAACAAATAGCTTCCTATTGCTATTTCTCCAGTATAGGAAAATTCCTAGTATAATCATTTCAACTCCAAATCTAGTGAAACAACTTCCTAGCTATTTCTAAAATTATATTCTATTAAATGAGTGCCTCCACTCATTTTTATCATAATATTTTCTGTGGGTTCATAAAGGATCCCCTACTCCTCCTTTCCTCCATTCCAAAACCCCTGATGATCCAACTCTCCTCTAGCAAGCCTAAGGTATTTTTCTTATGACCAGACAGGTCCAAGAAAAATATAACTTCCTTTTAATAGCACTTTTATTTCTTCTTATTGTGTGACTTATTATGTTTGTTTTCGACGATAGTTGATGGAGTAGACGGAATACTCGGAGTTGGATCGGAAGACCTCGAAGACCCCGAGAACTTATGAGAGCAAAGGCAAGCAGCCCTTTGACCATGAATAAGCACATGATTTAGTGCATGCTAGTGTAGAAAATATTTCCGTTGCATATGATCATAAGTACCGGTAAATCATTGAGGTGATGTTACCGATGGCTCCTCTAGAGAACATGCATTGAGCTTGATCCTACCACCTATGAGGGCCATGCTAACATCATGTTGGCAAGTAAAGCTAGAATAGCAGTAGCATGAGCATGTTGTTGGTATAAATCAGAGGTTTATGAAAACTACGTCGGGTACCACTAATGCTCAAGGGTGATGATGAGTTAGGTGGCCACTTTTGGTGAAGTGTTGCACCACCTATTTGTGTGTGTATGGTTTCGGAAATGGGATTAGATTTATGATGTGTCGACCATCCCAACCTTACATGTATGACCTCGTTACCCCTTTATGGGACGGGGCTGTGTTTATTACTCTGGTCGGTGCTAGCAAAGAGCCACATTACTAGTGGCGGGAGTGATGTGTGGTCACTCTCGTGATGGGGTCGTGACAGGTAGGGCGACTATGCCATCTTTGCGTGCTGTAGGCACACCGTTGGTCCCCACATGGTTGATACTATCCAACTTCGGTGCTTGTAAGACGTACAACAAGTGGGCCTGGTACCAATCGAGTGGACCTCATTGTCTAGTATCGTCAGGGAAAAGGCATTGATCGGGCAATTACCTCGGGTATGTTATATACCACGAGTCATGGATGAAACGGAAGTTTCCCGGATCTCGTGGGTCCATCGTACTACCTCCGCAGAGTGTAAATCTATTTGAATAGCCATGTCCACGATCAAGGAAAGTTGGGTAATCCTGCTTAAACTACGTCCAATCGTTTCCGCATAAACCATGTGTGTGGTAAATTATGTTTTATGAAACAGTTAATATGACCAAGTTTGGTGACTTGGCATATAGGGTGAACCTGGAGTGTTTAGCCCTTGACAGATATATTGATATCTCTAACCTGCACTTCGAATCAATACTTAGCTTATGATGCATCCATGATCATGTTTATTTACAACCAAGATGATATCCACCAAAGATGCATATTATTGTTATCCTTCACTTGCATTATTCATATCATGGGCTGTTTGCGAGTACCTTCAAAGTACTCATTGGCTTGCCACTGGTTATTTCATTGACCAGGTATGAGAGAACTGGATTTGGTGAAGAGTAACTCGGTGACGTTCTTGCGAGCTAGGATGCTTCCCAGTCAGAATGCCTATAGGTTAAGGTTGATGGCATGGGTTCACGCTTTCGACCGATATTTCCGCTATTGAACCAGTTTGGTGTGTTGGCCCTCAAGGCCCTATATATGTAAAACTTGACCACAATGGTCATTTATTGTATCAAACAGTATGTATGGATGTAAGACTCATATTATTTCGTTTATGTGCGTTCGGTGAGCATTGATCTCTAGGATCACTGAGCACGTTCACTCGATGATCTCGACTCGTAAGTCGGGGTCCCCATAGAGCTGGTATCAGAGCAATCCTGACTGTAGGCAGCCCTTAGTTAGCACGGATGTTAATTAGGATAAACCTGCTTTCCAGACTCTTCAAAAGTATTTACAAACCTGTATTTTTCTCACCTCTCCAAAATTTTCAAAGGAAGCAAGCTTTTGCCTTAGCACTCCCACTCTTATTTTCTTTACATCTCACGTCTGCATCTTCAAAACTTGCAAATAGCCGCTAGCACCCTTATTCTTGACCATGGGATTACTTAAAATCTTCTTGGGCGACCGGAAGGAAGCAATCTTTCCAAGCGACCACCATTGTGCTGAAGGACCAGGATGACAAGCTACGATCAGATGGCACCAACAGAAGTACCTCCATGAGGAACGAGAACATCGAGGCTTCGAAGATGGCGACACACTCAGCACTGTTCCAGTGTGATGCCACTTTCACCTATGATAATCAGGACATAATGTGTGCAAAACCATGATCTGCATCGCTAATAGAGCGACCATGTCAACATTAAGGTTGTGTCGACCACCACTGGTGGATGAGAACCTCGCCATTGGTCTGCCTCACCTTAGTGAGCAGGAATAACAGTTCTCTTCATCCCCTGCATTAGGTGTCGATGTCGCTATTAGTATGACTGACAGGTCGGAACTCTATCATGCCTTGCAAATGTCATTGCATGAAGTTGTCTGCTTGGAACTCTCGAAGCCTCACAAGACAACAGAAGACCCTGTCAAGGACAGCCATTAAGAACCACCTTCGTCAGCAACTCCCCACACGAGAAGACATCAAGAGCTCATTCCAACTCAACCGAGTTGCTTTGACGAGGAACGACAAGAGGCGTGACAACACCACGAGAAGGTCCACAAGACTTAGCGGACTCCTCCCTGGAGCATGAAGCAAGCACGACTGCCGAGTCCGAGAACCCGTAGAGTAGGATGAGTCGTAAATTCCCTGTGCTAATCGAATCCGTGAAATGGTTCGGATAGGACCATGTTGTGTGTTGCTTGTTTTTGTTGTTTGTGCCTTGATATAAGTCAGCACTTTTTCTCTAGGCAATGAGCAGGCGGTTATATCACCTTCCTCATCTTGATGTTGAGTTGACCTTCTAACACTTGTTTGATTGCACTAACACCCCTTAGGCACTCCCCCCTGTTCTACTCTCTCTCTCTTTATCACCCCTCTCGACAACTGAAGACCAACAAGACAAGATGCACCAGGAATCCACTTCTACGGACAACTGACACCGAAGACACTGACTATGCCATGCTTTTCACTCATGATCGGAAACCCACTCTAGACCAGACTAACCTCCCCAAGCCTTCAGGCTCAAACTTCTGGTCACATGTCCAATACACGGAGTTTCCACAACACCTATCGAGCCCCGATAAAACCCCGTTTAACATCGGGGTCCTTATTGAACAAGTGATCACGGTGAACGAGTATCCCTCATTCTCAAGGTAGCACCATAACCCTGATGGCATAAGGAGGACCGTTCTCTGGTATAAGAGTATTAGACTAAGGTTGTTTTGATTATGATAGTTGTCTGGAGGATATTGCTAGACTATCTTGGTGGATCATGAGACCCTTATAAGGGTAGGTGAATTTGGTGGAACAATGTTGATATAATAGCATAACCTACATGTTTCTGGAGTAAGTTTGGATTCAGTAGGACGATTGTGATGGCGAGCGATAAATTCTTGGTGGTATAATTGACTTTATCAAGTAGTTGACATGATTTGATGCTTTTACCATAATGACTTGGAGTAACGAGTAAAAGTTCTTATTACACTTGGGTTTTGAATTTAAATAGGTAGTCTTAGTAGAGTATCGATGATGACAGAGACCACATGGTTCGGAGTAAATTGGATTTGGCTCTATGATCTCGATCGTGATATCATGTTTCTCGGTGGATAATGAGTGTGTATACTTGGAGTTGTCAAATTTATTTATGAACCTATGTAAATTGGCCTTGGAGTATAGATGGCCAAGATATTGAAGTTGGTGGATAAATCATGATGTAATCCTTGCAATAATATGTGAATTATGAGGACTCTAAGTGATTATGTAGAACCCCATCAATATCGGATTCGTAGAAGGGAATCCAGATCTTGGATTAGAATACTATGTGTTTCCTTAATATAGAAATGTAGTACCCTGTCCATTGAATGATCTAGCTGGACGTTTTGATTTGTGGTTTCTTAAATTCAATCTTAAGAGCTTGTATGCCTCCCCGAGGTTCTTGCTTAGGAATGCATGTGCATCGTAGCTACACCATACTTCTAGTGCTTGGGTTTAGTTCTTCCCCCAACCTCGGAGTTGACTAGCATTAGCGGTGTAGAGTGGACTTATGTGAGATGGTATCTTTGATGTGATTGCCCAGAGTCAGAGGTCTGGCTATCGGCATCTAAGTTTTGTGCTTAGAGATTATATGATAATTGTTCGCCCACATCCTAAGTTCTTTGAGACCCTAAAGCTTCACCCGGCCATAAGGTGGTCAAATTACAACCATAGAAAACTACTCTAAATCATTGGAATATGGCCAGTACCTTCGCGACCACCACCCATCGTATCTATGACGAACAGGGGCATGAAGGACTGGGTCATGTTGGACCACGAACCCCTCGATCAATGATCGCCCATAGCGAGTTCCCATTTCCCTCACCTGTCTCATGAGCACTCTGCTTATGCGATGCTGGGAAAATATGTTGTTTTCCTCCCGGATGACATACTTATTCGCCCAGTAAGAGGACGAACACCTCAGTCATGTTTAGACAAGCCACGGACTCCACAGACTGCAATGCCTCTCGAGAGCAAGGCCCTGCAACCCTCCGGCAATCGAAGGCAATTTTCCGCAAGCAAGTTGAAGCATCGACATGATCAAGGAGCCACGATGACGGAGAAGAAAGAAGAAACAACATGTTTTATTGCAGCTCCTGCGTCAACTACGCCGACTACGATGTGCCAGACTGTAAGACTAGCAAGGACAGACGCACCAGGAGCAATGTTAACCCGGACCACGACTACGTTCACGACCACACACACATCAACACCTAACCACTTGCCACAATGGCACACCTCGGTTCCTTCGCAAGAAGAAACCGCATACGTATTTATTCGCGGATACACCGCTAACACACTAACACCACACGTACACTGAGCACTTGCCTAATCGTCATGAACCCTGCCGCCACGGAGAGCCGCTGTTCCAGCAACAACATCATTACGATCATCGTGGACGATCGCGCAGTACAATGTCGAGATCCCGATCAGCAACGCCAGCATTCCGGACAGGAGGATTATGAGCCAAACCGGGGTCTCGTCCGCCATTGGCGTCCCTCCTCGAGCACCTGCAAGAAGGAGAAAAAGGAGGGAGAGGACCGGAGCAGCAGCAAGGGGCGAGGCCGTGTGGGACAACGAGGAGGAATCCCTGGACAATTTGTAGCCAGGCTCAGTGAGCCACTGGCAAGGCCACCAGCCCCGCTTGCCGCTGGGCCGTAGGTGCTCGCTGGGAATCCCAAAGCAGTGCCGACATGCCCAGGACCGCGAGGTGAGTGATCGCTGCATGGGCAGTTGGCTCACCGCGCACCACCACAGGGCGGCCCCGGACACCCTACGCAGTAGACATCACAAGTGGAGGCAGCACATGGGGCACACCCAGGAAAGAAGAATCAGAGGAAGAAGAAGAGGCTTACGGTGGCACTGGGCCCACCTGTCGGTCGGAGTAGGTGCCAAGCACCAAGTATGATTAGCAACGAGGCATTGTAATTTTCCTTCCTCCAACGTCTTCGTGGAATGCAGATGCACCAATAAGTGGCATTCTTGAGGTGACCACGCCGGACCGCGTGTTTAGAATAAATTGCTATCGATGTGTTCAGCAGCACAGCAGGACCAGGCCCTTGTATACCCTTAACAAATCTCGGGGACGAGATTTTCTTAAGGGTGTAAGGTCTGTAACACCCTCTGTTTAGCTTTCCTGACAAATTAACTTATTTCAAAAATTAGGACCAATTAAAATTTTTGTGAATGCTTGTGATGCTTGAAGTGACTGTTGTTGCTTGCTTGCTTACATGCTTGTCTTTTATTCTCATAAATTCTTGTCACTCTCCAGACTCACCTCCCTAACCCCAAAGTCCACCCTAATGATCATGCCATGTGTTTAGGACCAAAAACTATTTTTACCAAATATTATTTTCACCAAAAATCATTTCTTTGAATTAAGCTTTCAAAAACCCTCACATGGGATTGGTACTACAAGTCCTCAAATTACGGAATTTATTTTGCACCAAATATTTTCTTTAAAATGCATTATCAAAATGGCTTCCCAAAACCACAATATTATTATTTCAAAGTTATTTTGCTATTTTATTTAAAAGCCTTCTTGTGAGGCCAAAAATGGTCTCTTATGAAGGAAAGTTATAATTATTATTTTCAAAATATTTTAGAAATTTTTGGGAAACTAAGTGGACATATATATTCCATATATATGAGTTTCAACACATGGTTTTGTTCAAAATATTAGGCAACCCCCTTCAAAACCCTTCCTGCCTATTTCAAGCTTTTGGAATATTATAAGAAATACTCTCAATAAATTCCACTAAACTTCCAGCATGTCACCAATGATATGTTTGATGGTCTTGCCATGTTTCATCTCATTGCAAGTTGAATTGCTTCCCCTAATAGTTTTAAAACCCTATCTGTCCAGATCCAAATTTGAGCAACTTTACATTGTCAAGTGTCTCCAATTGTGCATAAATTTGGTGGACATGTTGTGACACTACAATAATGCATCCCCTCGAAGTGGTGCATCAAGGAGAATAGAAGAACTTATCCAAGCCTTTCAAAACCGTGTGTGTTGATTTCTCACTTTGGGAAACTTCACATTAGAAAGTTTCTCCAATTGACCCCAAACTTTTTGGGCATGCTTTAATTCTCAAATGATATCCCCACACCAAATATTGGATTTGTGGGAATTGATTTGAATAATTTTGTAAGGAGAAAGCCATTTATGACCATTCCATGGGTTTTCCAAGACTACATTGGAAACCTTTCCCACCAAATCCGAAATTTGGTGTTCAAGCCTATTTTCATCTATTATTTAATCTTGTTAAGTTTCATATCCATTGAAATCCATCTGGTGGCCCTGCCACTCTTCAAACACCTTATGTGCACTCACTTTATTGGCTTCTTTGACCCCTTCCACTTTTACCCTTGAGCTCAACTTTCTACCACAGTTACCTTTTACCTCCAGTAGCTTTGCCATGGCCTCTGGTCAATTATTGGAGAGAGATTCCATGTAATATTCCTTATTTTTACCCCTTGGGTCACCATTTTTACCCCTCTTGCCCCACTTCTGCTTAAGCCAAAGCCCCCATCTCTTGTGAGAGGGTTCGTAGCATTCCAAAGCATTGTTTCAAGCCAAGAGATGGCATGCTCATGTGGAGAGAATGAGCAGCACATCTTCAAGTTGAATTGTGGCTGAAATGTAGCTTTGTACAACAAGTACTAGCTAACCTTCATTTGTGACCTCAAACTTGGTAGTGTTGTAGTCCTTGCATAGCTAACACTGCCATACATAATGTTTCCCCAAGACTCCCCATTTGAGACCCACTTTGATTAGCTCTAAGTTTGTTGTTACAAACTTAACCTGAGTCAAAGGACATTTCAACCAACTCCACTAGAGACCAAACTCCTCAATCACCCTCCTGATATCATGCCCCACATCCCAGAAACCTTTGATTGGTCAAGCTGCTGGTTTAGGCTCAGGTGGCCATGGTGACCACCACCCTGGACTGCAATATGGGCGCTCTGCACCTTGTTGCTCTCCTCTAGGTCGTTTCTTCCTGAACCAACTTGTCTAAGCATGTCTCAGCATCTATTTTTGACCGTTCCAAACATTTACATCCACCATCTAGCCTCCAAGCTTCTTCTGTGGTGCGTGGCGTCCATGCACAGAGAGCTGCAGAGAGCTCTCGAGCTCTCTCTTCCTCTCCCCCTCTTATCCCCTCTCTCCCCGAGCCTCTGCTGCTCTGGCATCTCCCTGGTTGGCCACACCACCCTGGTCAGATGCCGACCCCCATCGCCCCCCAGCATGGGGAGATGTCTCAAGGTGGAGTGGCTCGCCGCCACGAGCGCCCCGGTGGCTGGAGCACCACTGGAGGTGGACGAAGCAACTACGATGAAGCGTCGGCGCATCGGGCCTCCCCTCTCCTGTCGGGGCACACGGGAGCACGTGAGGAGGAAGAAAGGCCCGCCAGTGGGGCCAGCGACAGTCAGGTTAAGTGGAAGCGCCCCCACAGGAGCTGCGTTTCCAAGCTCCTAAAGCATATTCGGGCGAGTGCGCTATCGACGTGGCTCCTTTGCTGGCCAGCTAGCGCAGCTGGGCCGGCCCACCATCTATCTAGCGCCCGATCACAATTTAATACCCCTCCTCTGGTAGCCTTTTGTTGCCTTTTTTCCTTTTCTTTATAACTTCAAAATTCCATTGGAAATTCATTTGAAGTCCAAATCCCACTATTCAAATTTCTACAGGTTCCTAAATTCAAGATCTATCCAAATATGTGTCTTGCACATTTTTCCAAGCAACCTTTCTGTGGTGTTTTTATTTAAATCCAAATCTGGATAATTTAAACCCGACCTTGTGAAATTCCTAGAGGATCCAAATCAACTCCAAATGGAGTGATTCCAATTTCCAGAGCCTTCTAATATCGTACCCTATTTTTGAAGCCTTGGTCAACATTTTTATCAGGCTTTATTCTCTTGTATTAAATAAATAGCTTACTGTTGCTATTTATCCAGTATTGGAAAATTCCTACTATAATCATTTCAACTCAAAATCCAGTGAAACAACTTCCTAAATATTTCTAAAATTATACTCTATTAAATGACTGCCTCCACTCATTTTATCATAATATTTTCTGTGGGCTTCATAAAGGATCCCCTACTCCTCCTTTCCTGCGTTCAAAAATACCTGGTGGTCCAACTCTCCTCTAGCAAGCCTCAGGTATTTTTCTTATGACCACGGAGGTCCAAGAAAAATATAACTTCCTTTTTATAGCACTTCTTATTTCTGCTTGTTGTGTGTCTAATTATGTTTGTTTCCAACGATAGTTGACGGAGTAGATGGAATACTCGGAGTTGGATCGGAAGACCTCGAGGACCCCGAGAACTTATGAGAGCAAAGGAAAGCAGCACTTTGACCACGACTGAGCACATGATTTATTGCATGCTAGTGTAGCAAATATTTCCGTTGCATATGCTCATAAGTACCGGTAAATCATTGAGGTGATGTTACCGATGGCTCCTCCGGAGCACATGCATTGAGCTTGATCGTACCACCTATGATGGTCATGCTAACATCATGTGGGCAAGTAAAGCTAGAATAGTAGTAGCATGAGCATGTTGTTGGTATAAATCAAAGGTTTATGAAAACCCTGTCGGGTGCCACTAATGCCCAAGGGTGATGATGAGTTAGGTGGCCACTTATTGTTAAGTGGTGCACCAGGTATTTGTGTATGTATGGTTTCGGAAATGGGATTAGATTTATGATGTGTCGACCGTCCCAACCTTACATGTACGACCACATTACACCATTATGGGACCGGGCCGTGTTGATTACTCTGGTGGGTGCTAGCAAAGAGCCACATTACTAGTGGCGGGAGTGATGCGTGGTCACTCTCGTGATGGGGTAGTGCCAGGTAGGGCGACTATGCCATCTTTACGTGTTCCAGGGACACCGTTGGTCCCCGCATGGTTGATACTGTCTAGAGTCGGTGCTCGTAAGACGTACAACATGTGGGCTGGGTATCAATCGAGTGGACCTCTTTGTCTAGTATTGTCAGGTAAAAGGCATTCATCGGGTACTTACCTCGGGTATGTTATGTACCGCGAGTCGTGGTTGACACGGAAGTTTCCTGGATCTCGTGGGTCCAGCGTACTACCTCTGCAGAGTGGAAAACTATTCGAATAGCCGTGTCCACGTGTAACGACTAAGATGCGGCCCTTTCCTATTTAGGGGGCGATGCCCCAAAAGGGAAAGAGGCGCATCTAAACGTTTTGCAAGGGAGATAATCATAACATTACATATTCGAAGAATGACAAGTAGGGCATACACTTTCCATCTCACATAGTATAACATAAGGTTACATCCACACAATTATTCAGAACAAGTTAGTCCCGCTACGCACAACATGAAACAAGGAAAAGACTATGATAACCCGCATGTTGGCCCACATCACGACCACGGTCAAGGACAGTTGGGTAATCCTGCTTAAACTACGTCCAGTCATTTCCGTATAAACCAAGTGTGTGTGAGTGTGTGGTAAATGGTGTTTTATGAAACAGTTAATACGACCAAGTTTGGTGACTTGGCATATAGGGTGAACCAGGAGTGTTCAGCCCTTGAGAGATATATTGATATATCCAACCTTCCCTTCAAATCAATATTTAGCTTATGATGCATACATGATCATGTTTATTTACAACCAAGATTATATCCACCAAAGATGCATATTATTGTTATCCTTCACTTGCATTATTCATATCATGGGCTTTTTGCGAGTACATTCAAAGTACTCATTGGCTTGCCACTCGTTATTTCATTGACCATTATGAGAGAACTTGATTTTGTGAAGAGTAACTCGGTGACGTTCTTGCGAGCTAGGACGCTTCCCAGTCAGAATGCCTGTAGGTTAAGGTTGATGGCATGGGTTCACAATTTCGACCAATACTTCCGCTATTGATCCAGCCCTATATATGTAAGACTTGACCACAATGGTCATTTATTGTATCAAATGGTATGTATGGATGTCCGACTCTTGTTATTCAGTTTCCGTGTGTTCGGTGAGCATTGATCTCTGGGATCACTGAGCTCGTTCACTCGGTGATCTCGACTGATAAGTCGAGGTCCCCACACGAATTCCTTCAATGTATCGTACCACGCCCGAGGGGCTTGCTTGAGGCCATAGAGTGCCTTTTTGAGTCTGAAGGCTTTGTCAGGGTGCTTCGGGTCTTCAAAACCAGGGGGCTGAGCAACATATACTTCTTCCTCAAGCTTACCATTGAGGAATGAATTTTTCACATCCATTTGATATAGAGTAATATTGTGATGTTTAGCATAAGCAAGTAATATTCGAATAGCTTCAAGTCTAGCAATAGGTGCAAAAGTTTCATCAAAGTCAATTCCTTCAACCTATGTGTAGCCTTGGGCTACAAGCCATGCCTTGTTCCTCACAACCTGACCATCCTCATCTTGCTTGTTTTGGTAGATCCACTTGGTTCCGACGATGTTGTGCTTGCGAGGGTCTAGTCTTTTGATGTGTTCCCATACGTCATTTAGCTTGAACTGAAGAAGTTCATCTTGCATGGCTTGAATCCACTCAGGTTCCATGAAGGCTTCAACAACTTTTGAGGGTTCTGTGATAAACACAAACGAGGAATGCCTACAAAAGTTAACTAAATGTGAATATTTTGAGCGAGTGAGAGGACCTAGAGCATTGATGTCATCGAGGATTTTGTCAAGTTCCACTTCATTTGCAATACTTGGATCAGCTGGTTGAAGACTTCGGTTGGGCTGAGGAATTTGATCTGTAGCATTTTCCTCAGGTGCACCTGCTTGAATTTCCTAAGTGTTCGGGACGACTTCTACAACAAGGGGTTGTTCGCCACTACTAATGATATCTTCAGTAGCCTTGAGGTTGATGGCGTCCTCAGGAGTCAATTTATCTGGCATAGGAGGCAGTTGCTCTCTTTGCGAGCCGTTAGTTTTGTCGAACCGCACATCTACAGTTTCAACAACCCTGTTGTGATAGGTGTTGAAAGCTTTTTAGGTGTGGGAGTCCTTTTCGTAACCAAGCAAAAAAACCTCACGTGCTTTAGGTGCAAACTTTGAGCATTGGTAAGGATCTCTAATCCAGCATCTTGCACTGAATACTTTGAAATAACTTACATTGGGTTTCTTGTCAGCGAGGAGTTCATATGAGTTTTCTTGAGGTATTTGTGAAGATATACCCTGTTGATGATGTGGCAAGGAGTGTTGATTTCTTCAGGCCAGAAGTGACGAGGAGTCTAATATTCTTCAAGCATTGTCCGTGCCATTTCAACCAGAGTCATGTTCTTGCATTCAAAGACGCCATTCTGTTGAGGAGTATCAGGAGCGGACAATTCATGAGTAATACCAAGTTCATCAAGATAATCATCAAGACCAATATTTTCGAATTATATCCCATTATCACTCCTAATGTTTTTGATCTTGACTCCGAAGTTCGTCGAGGCCCTTGAGGAAAATGGTTCGAACACTTCCTACAATTCAGTTTTGTACAGAATGATGTGTACCCAAGCATAGCGAGAGAAGTAATCAACGATGACAAAGCCATATAAAGATGATGCATTGGTTAGAGTAGCATAATGAGTAGGTCCAAACAAATCCATGTGAAGCAATTCAAACAAATGAGTAGTAGTCATGATAGTCTTCGAGGGGTGTTTGGATCTGGTTATTTTTCGAGACTCGGAAGCACCACAGAGATGGTCCTTGAGGAATTTGACAAATTCATGCCAATTACATGCTTCTTCTTTGCCAGTGTGTGCAAATTCCTCATGCCCGCATGACCAAGTCGTCGATGCCATATCCAGTCTTCTGAGGTTTTGCTAGTAAGCATGTGGCTGGTTGAGGACCTATGGAAAATAAACAATATACAAATCTCCTCTCCTCTCCTAAAGCCTTTGAAGACTTTGGATTTCTCAGATTCCATGATGACTACACATATATATTTTCCCAAAATGACAATAATATCAAGATCACAAAGCATTGAGACTGACATGAGGTTAAACGCAAGTGATTCGAGAAGCATGACTTTGTCCATGTGCCGGTCCTTGGAGATAGCCACTTTACGAAGTCCCAATACCTTGCTTTTACCTTTATCAACATAAGTGATTTGCTTCAGTGGTGATGGAGTCAATGGCATATTCATCAATAAGCTTTTATCACCAGTCATGTGATTTGTGCAACCACTGTCAAGAACCCACTTTGTATTCTTGGGTTTCTCATCCTGCAGATGAATTAGTATAGCTTACCATCTCATATGCTTCACACTTGAAGAATATGATATCAATTTCATCAGATGAGAATTTCATCATAGACAGTAAATTTCAGGATGAGTGAAATGTTATTATTTCATCATTTTAGCTTGCGTCCAATCAAGCAATTTCCTCTTGTCTCCAGCAAATTCTTCACGTGATGACTTTCGTCTGAAGACCTGACCTGCAGAAGTGATTAGTTCGATTTCTTCACCACCCACATTTGAAGGGGTGGCAGAGAGTTCATCATCATGCGAGCACCATATGAGAATGGAGGCATTGAAGCTAATGCACAACTTCTCACAGTAAGGGGGTTAGAGTACTCAAAAGAATTGGCAGAGAAATTCTTTGAGGACTTATGAATATAATGAGTTGAGGAATAACGTTCATATTCATGTCCCTTATAATTTCTCGGCATATCAGAAGCATTAGTGAGAGTACGAGCATAATTTTGACCTTTTGAGGAATTTGATCCTTGTGAAGACTTTGGTCCACCTGAGGAATTTGATATGGGGTTCCGGTTCTTCAAAGGTGGTGTCATGAGGACATTCATGTGAAGATTTGCCACGCAACTTTTGGGGACCCAGATTTTCCTCAGGGGTGGTCCATTCCTGCAGTTAATTCGAACATATCAAGCACATACTTCACCAGATTGATTTTTGAATAGTTTATAGTTGGAGTCAATTGACTCATCAGAGTAATAGGACATTTCAGATACAAAGCCTATTAGAGTGGATGGATCAATGGAAGGGCCTTTATCAGCAACCCATGAGGTTTGGGGGTACTACTCAGGTTTCCAGTATTATCCATCAACATTCAATTTCCTCTCGAAGGCAATGCCCTGTTTCCTTGGGTTCCTATTCAGAATCTGCTTTTTGAGCATATCGCAAATGGTTTGATGCCCTTTGACACTATTGTATATGCCTATCACATACAATTCCTTCAACCCTGCATTTTCATCAGTAGCATTTGTGGTTTCCTCAAGTGAAGAATTTGATACCACAGGAACAGTTGAACAATTTGTAGCGACAGAAGCATTTGATGATTCTGCTAAAGAATTAGCAGTTTCACGCTTGATGCATTTCAGACATGGTTGAATGAATTGAACCTGAGCGGTACCGATCTGTTGAGCAAGCAATGAATCATTCTCCATTCAAAGATCATCATGAGACATTCTTAACTTCTCAAGATCAAGATTCCTTTGAAGAAATTCATAGGAAAGTTTCTTATGATAATCCAAGAGTGTGCCATAACGATCTTCAAGACTATTGAATCTAGACTGAAGACCTTTTAACATCTTCAGTGAGGACTTGAGTACGATTCATTTCATCGTTCAACAGATCACCGCTCGTGTCTAGCAGTTTTTGAAGTTTTTCAATGGTTTGTTGCTTACTGGCAATGTTGGCAAGTTTATAGTTACTGGATTATTGATAACCATAAGGTTCACAATCAGTAGAATCAGAGGAGGAAGTGTGGTTTGGTACCTTTGAACCTTTTTCCATGAAGCAATAGGTTGGAGCAAAGTCATCAACATTTTCATCAGTGTAGATAGTGTTGTCATTTTCTTCAAGGTTGAAGATTGACTTGCTGACGAATGGGGTAGCAAGTGCAAGACGTGCCACACCAGACTCTGACTCCACTTCAGAACCTTCTTCTTCATCACATTCCTCAGATTCTTCTTCATAATCCATTTCCTTGCCAATAAGTGCCTGAGCCTTTCTGAAACTGCTCTTCTTGTGCGATGAGGACTTTGAAGATGAGGATTTTGAAGATTTCTTCTTTTTCTTTGAGTCATCAGAACTTTCATCCTTGTATTTCATCTTCCTTGACTTCACCCAGCGAGGACAATCAGGAATGTAGTGACCAGATTTCTTGCATTTGTGGCAGGTTCTTTTCTTGTAGTCCTGAGATGAAGAATCTGATTTCCTCATATCTTTTCTTGAAGATTTTCCGAACCGGCCATGCTTTGTGAACTTATGAAATTTCGTCACGAGCATTACAAGTTCCTTTCCAAGTTCTTTAGGGTCACCAAGATTGCAATACGAGTCTTCTTCTTCAGATGTGGAAATAGCCTTAGCCTTCAGCGCACGAGGTCTTGAGTAGCTTGGTCCATACAGATCTTCTTTTGTTCTTGTTGGAATTCATGAGTATTGAGTCTCTCAATATGCTAGCAGGATCAAGAATCTTGTAGTCTCTTCGTTCTTGAATCATGAGAACTATGTCAAATGGTGGATCAAGAGATCGTAGGAGTTGCTTCAGAACTTCATGGTCAGTGATGTCTCTAGCTCCCAATGCTTGCAGTTCATTTGAGATGTCAGTGAGGCGATCATAGGTATCTTGGCAGCTTTCATTGTCAGTCCTCTTGAAGCGGTTGAATACATTGTGAAGAACATTGACACGAGAGTCACATTGTATTGAGACAATCTCATTGACTTGGGACAGCCTATCCCAGATAAGCTTAGTTGTGCCCAAAGCACTCACTCTGCCATACTAACCTTTGCTCAGATGTCCACTGACGATATTCTTCGCTTGCAAGTCAAGTTGCTTGAACTTTTTCACACCAGCGGCAGAGATAGTAGTAGTGATGGAGGGAATACAATTTTCCAGAATATACCAGAGATCATTGTGAATTTCTTGAAAATGCATCTGCATCTTGGTCTTCCAGTAGGGGAAGTTCTTTCCTTCAAAGGTAGGACATACCACAGTAACCTTGATCATACCTGCGGTGGACATAACTAAAACTCGAGGTGGTTAAACCAAAATCACACAGAACAAGGGAGTACCTTGCCCTGATACAAATTGAAAGTGCGTTATATCGATTAGAGGGAGGTTGAATAGGATATTTTTATAATACCATCACTAAGGAAATTCCTAGTGAGGAAAGTCCTCAGTCATGAACTGAGTGCAGTGGAAATAGTACATGATCAGGTGTGCAAAAACGTCTACAAGAAAGTACTCGATGAGATTTCAGAGATTTGATTTGCAAAGTTCGCAAGTACGGAGTAAGCACGTGAAGATTAACTCAAGTGAAGAATTTGAGGTTGAGGAAATTCAGAGAAAGTCTTGAGACAAATCCTTCAAAAAGTATAGATGAGAGTATTCAACATACAATTGAGGAATAGAGAGAGTTGAAGAAATAGAACCCGTAGCTCGATGAAGACAGTTGTTGATGACACAGTTCCAACTATTGTGATACTTGTACGTCTGGTTCGGAGTGGCTTGGTATTGAAACTAAAGGACACACAATCGTGGGACACACAGTCTCTACCATATTTTCCTTGAGCTAAGCACACATAGTCCTCGCCCAACACTCGTGGTAAGTCTTCTGGGTAGACTTCCAAACCCTCACAGACTCGGTCACCCGGCGATCCACAGTTGACTGCTGAATGCTCTAGACCATGATGCTTTAACCTTCTGGAGGATACACAATCCTCAAAGGTAACAAGCGTCGGTAACACATAGGAACAACTTCTTCAGTGATGCTCAATCACTTGGGTTTTTGTTTGGGTTTGGGGTCTGGGGTATTTCCTCACTTGGTGATTTTCTAGCGAAGGATCTAAGGAATTTGGGTTGCTCTAAATGACTAGCGTCAGTTTCTCTCGGAGCAGCCAAGCAGTAAGTGGTTGTGGGGGTGGCTATTTATAGCCTGGGAGCATCCCGGCATGATTTTACATAAATGACCTATAATAATATGACTGTTGGGTGGATAAGATATACGACATGTGGCGAGTGGCACGGCAACGGTCGGAACTTTCAACTGTGATAGTCCTCATGTCTCTCATATTCCTCACTTTGATGCTTTGGTAGATTTAGGCTTGGGTTGAGCATCATGAGGAAATTCGTTTCGTAGTTTTACCTCGACCTCCTTTAACAAAACGGTGTTCCTATGACTCAAGTGTAAAGAAAATGAAACAAAAATAGTAAATCTTCACGCTTCAAAATCTTCAGAGTAGTTTCTTCAGGACACACCGAATTCCTCATCATCAATTTCTTCATGAGGAATATCAATTTCTTCGCAATTTCTTCGCGATCAAAATCTTCAAGGAATGACCAAGTCTTCACCTGAAGACATACATTTTTAGGGGTTGATATTCATCGATAACCTATAAGTCTTCAAACTTCCTGAGCGACTTATAGAGCCTTTCTACACTCACAAACATATCAGTCTCTTAATCAATAAGTCTTCAAACCACCAAAATAACTAAGCGGCACTAGATGCACTTATGCCACCCATGAGGTTTCGCATGGCGAGCTCACCAAGGGGGACTTTGCGAGGGCCTCATAACCCTGCGCCTTCACGTGGGTGATGCAGGTTGTGCAGGTGGTGCATGAAAGGTGCGAGTGGGCATGGACATGGGGATTTCCGCTTTTGTGCTAAGGAAGCAGGGCCAGCTAGCGGGCTCCCAACGAAAACCCTAATGGTTTCCTAATCGGTGCAAGAGGACTAAGGATGGGGTCTCGGCAGCACGGAGGTCACCTCGAGACCATGAGCGCGTCATGGAGAAGGGCTTTTGCAGGTGAAGACCACCTTTGTCAGGGCCGGCCCAGTCCTATCCCTTTTCAAAATGGCCATTGTGGCAATCCTTCCCGCTGAGTGTGCTTCCAGGGGAAGAGGATCAAGGCCAGTATAAAAGAGAGGTCCAGCCTCCATAGTAGGGGATCAGATCCCCATTACCTCCGCTAGGGCAAGAACTCACCTTTGTACTCGTCTTCCACCTCAAGCAATCCCAAACAAGTAGGAGTAGGTTTTAACACCGCAAGGTGGCCCAAACCTGGATAAACTGCCATATGTTCCCGTTAGTCTTCCTTAGATCGAGTCACCGGAGAGTCGCCGTGAAGTTGAGAGATAGAACGGGGTAGGAGAGTGAGCGCACCCCATAGTTCAAACCTATTTTGGGTCTGTAGAGCCCCGATTTTGACATTTAGTGTGCCAGGTAGGGGTGCACAACCGCTTTTCTGCTACAATTTTGGTTCCAGCTTTACCGACCCCATGGACGATACTCGCCGCACGTTCCCCGAGTGCTCAGTGTTGGTCGACTATTACCGACCCCATGGACTATCATAATCGCATGCACCGCCCGTAATCAGCAGGGCTTCCCGCGGCTCTCAGTGCGGCAATGCAGGCACTTTCCCGCACCCCCCATGGCATCTTCATCATCTTGTGTCCATGTGGGATATATGAATGTGCAATATGTGCTTCACATGGCAGGCAAACTTCTTCAACACCGCCCTGTAGAGAGACGGTGCGACGCGTGGGCGGACCGCATCGTTGAGCTTGCTGCTGTCACCACGAGGGCTCTAGCGCCCTACGCCCCGCTTCGGCCCCCGACGTCAGAGGCACGGGCTCGGCTAGTGAACTGCCTCCATCACCACGCGCTGACCCGCTCAGTTTGCAGCTCGGGGGGGGGGCGAGCAGGGTGCACCTCGCGTCGTACACTTTCCTCTTCGGCTCCCGATAACCAGCTTTGGGTCGCGGCCTGCCCTGCGGAGGCCCACCCGAGAGAGCCGGCAGGATGTTTTGCTCTTACCACAACGCACACACTCACAACACGAAGGACTGTCGGGTAGGGGAATCACCCAAAGGCAAACGTACTGCCCGGCACCGGTCCCGTGTTCGCGGTGACAAGCCAGGGAGTATCGCGGCTGCATCTGCTTCGCGCCCCTCATACCTTTGGCCAACAACACCTCCCTCTGGCATAAGAGACTGCGCCCGGTGCCCTCATTAGGCCGAGCTTGGTGGCTCCCGCCTGGGGGTCACCTGGCTCGGTTGGCACGACGTATGGGTGCTCGGGAGCCCCGTTGTGGCTATCAGGGACGATTTTTCTGGGATTTTAATTTCCCATCAAAATGACCCTTGTGCATACCAGCCCCGGGAATACTATTAGCTGGTGCACAATTCTTTGATACGAATATCCAAGCAATTACAAGATTTGAAGTACAAGACCATGAACGCCTATGGAGTACAACAAAAAGGTTTCTAATGGTTGATGGCGGAAGCGGTTCGGGGATCTCCCTCGTCCATGGGACTCCATTTCCCATAGGAACAAATGACCTAGATAATTCCTATCTCACGCGGTTGTTGTCTACGTTGCCTAGGTTTCGGATCTATTGTTGGGATGCTCCTCTCCAAACACGCAACCTGGCCAAAACAATAGCCAGGGACAAGCCAGTGAGTACTTTAAATGTACTCACAAACATCATGAAAATGGATATAAATTAGCAGGTGATTATTATGCACTTGAAATAATTCAACTATATTTCGTCAGACATGGATTAATTTATTAAGTGCAAACAAGCATGTAATTTATCCATACTGAGAATTTAATAAGAAAACAATGAAAGAAAATTAAATGTTTCATCGAGAGGTAATCCTCCCGAATATTTCCATGAACCGGGAATAGTTCGATCGGGTGTCTCGAGCGACGCCTCAAAAGGTCTTATAAGAGATAATTAAATATGCATGCCTCAGTCGGGCGTCTAGGAGACACCGCAGAAAGGGCTTATAAGAAATAATTAAGTATGCATGCCTCAGTCGGGCGTCTAGGCGACACCACATAAAGAGCGTTATGTCAAATAGTAAAATACATGCCACAGTTGGGCGTCTAGGAGACATTACATAAAGGGCTTATATAGTAATAATAACAGTCGCCACAGTCGGGCGTCTAAGCGACACCACATAAGGGGCTTATAAGAAAAGGTAACCAAAGAATATCAAGGAGGAAGAACCGACCGAGGGATATTCGACATCCATATGTCCTTGGTAAAAATTAATAATCATAATCATCCACCAGGTTTCACGACTATGCTCATAGTTAAGTTAACTTCCTCCAAAGACGAACACTCAGATAAATACTTGACCTATCCCAGATTGTGGTCCTTAATCACGGACACGGCTATTCGAATAGATGTAAAACTCTATAGAGGGTGTACTCTTTACTCTCGAGTAACGGATTTCTTTAGTCAACTAGAGATGTCAACTAATTCCAATTCCGGTATTTGAGTTGAAAACACACATACCTAACCCGCACAAACCAGCCTCTTGAGGCATGGGAAGCACCCACGACAATCATTAGGAGAGACTCTGAGTGGGAGAAGATTCCAAACCGTCAAAGCATGGGATCATATTTCATACCGCGTGCTACAAGGGAGTGCCCCCCTCTCGGATCCAGACCGGAAACACCCATGACCCCGGACCAACTGACATGCCTACCAGTGGCCACTTGTATTCACTATGGCCTCTCCTATATGGTTTGCGCCAAGAAAGGGGTTAACGACTTACTCGAATTTACCATGCATTCGACAGGGACAAGTGATAGTACGAAGCAACTAAGGGGGGTTACTGGACCAAGACTCGATCTATGGTCGACTCGGGAGGTTTATATTTTTCCTGCATGATTAGCACAACAAGTATGTTTCACAATACCAAAAATGATCACCACCTATCATACCCCATCATGCCTCACTGCTCATCCTCGTCCCACGAGAACTCAGTTGCAAGATCGTTTCTTCCCAAGACAAAGACTTCTCCCGGATCCCATCCGGTAGGCATTTGTGGCATGAGGTAGTGACTAATGTCAAATGCATCTCACTTACAAGAGAGGTAAATCATCATCATGAATTTATAAGCATGGTTATATGATCACATAAAATAACGTCACTCTGCTTTAGCATAGTGATAACATTCATTGTCCTAGCAAATAACACACAACTAATATTATGTCCAAGTTCAGAAGGCTTGCCTTGAGTATGTAGAAAGGTAGGGCGCACTTCATAAAAATTTGGAATCTTTCAATATTTCCTCGAATTCCTATTTCAAAAATACTCAAATCAACATATAATTCAAACAGTACTAAAAATTTGTCTGATTTATTTAAATAAACCTTAAAATAAACTAGAGGAAATGTGAAGAAGGTGAGAAAAAGAATCAACTCATTTGGAGTTGTAATTAAAAAGATATGAGCAGTCAAAGTTGGGTCAAACTTCTATTGTTAAATAAATCAGAAAAGAAAACGTTTCGGCTAAGAGTACGCTTTCCGAAAAGGGGAAACGTACCCGACACATGAACAACGTTCCAATAGCGAAAGCGCACTCCAAGCAATACACGGCTTGGAAGGGCAAATGCACCCGACGCTGTGCGCCAAAGCAGAGTAGGCTCGTTCACCGACACGTGGGGACCACCTATCGGGTTAATCTCCCTCTTCAAGCACATGCATCGATAGAGAGTAGGGGCAATTCCGGCAAAGATTGTCGGTGACACAGGGCATCAAATGGTGCTCCCTGGCTATGCACATGCTCGGGAGGAGATGTCGCACCAATGAGGGCGTTAGGGACATGGTGGAGCTCGAGGGCGAGCAACCCTTCATCCATGGAGGAGGGGAGCTTCGGTGGAGAGGGGTTCTATACCACCATTGGGTTATGGACGGATTGGCCAAAGGAATGGGCTAGACGTGGCTCGGGTAGGCAGCTAATGCAGAAGGTGGCATCATGGTGGCTTGAAAGCTTCGAATTTAACCAAAGGGCGGCAGCGGCTCAAGCTACCAAAGGTGGGGAAGGAGGCGGCTCTGGGCGAATTCGAGCAATGGGGAGCTTCCTACGGATGTGCAGAAGTGGCTGTGATGGCTAGAAGCGCTCGGGGGTTACCTTAAATAGCCTACAAGATCGTTTCCGAGGAGACTCGCGATGAGATCGTCGGCCGACCATTTCTGCTACAGTAGGACGATGCGGCTATTGCCGAAGGTAGTCGAGGGGGGTCCTAGCTATGAGCATAGCTAGCAGACAAATGATGACTCGTTACAGGGCGAGCTAGTGGGAAGCGGTGGTTTGGGAGATGTTTCCATCACTGAGGCAGACGTTGTCGGTGTTATCATCTAGCACGGCTACAAGGCGGCTCATATGCGCAGGAATGAGAGTCAACGATGCTTGAGAGATGAAGGCTGCATGCTCCCACTGAGGGAGGGTCACGGGTGCAGGGCAGGTGGGCGCGGTGACGCTCTGACCAGCACGTGCAAAACGCACGCTCCGTGCATGCTTTGGGCATGCACGGTAGGTGTTCGATGAATTGCCATTGCGTGCTAGAGGCATCCAATGCTTGTGAGACTACACAGGTCTGGGTTAGAGGGAAAATTGGAGCGGAGGGACATGCTGGTTGGGTCACTCGAGCAATTCCACAGTGCAAACTAAAAGTCATGCCAATTATGTCCATGAACTTAAGGTATTCGACAAAATGCCATGGGCCTCTATGGGGCTTTGCTGCCACCAAAATTCCCATATCAAGGCCTCTTTAGGAGCACCAAAGTATGGCAAGGTTAAAATGGCCAAAGCAAAAGCTTGCTAGTGCGTTATTTTGGGAAAATCATTTCTGGACAACAACTTTAGGGTGTTAAACATGGGTCAAAAATATCTCAATGGCTCCAATCTCTTGGACTTAAGGTTTTGGAAGGATCCTCTACAAGCAGTAAAGATCTGATGGGCTTTGGGGCAGTAAAAAATGGGGTTGAAGTACAAACTGCTAAACTCGTCGAGAACAGAAAAGACGATCGGGTGCTCAAAATTTTCAGAGGGCAAATGGGGATTTTTAGATAAAGTGATCTTCATGCATCCCTAGACATCGCCCATTTTTGTAGAATTGCTGAATGAGTATATCCACTAGTTTTAGTTCAAAGCATCAAACTGTACTAGAATATAAAAGAAGAAGGGATGCTCAAATTTTCCAAAACACTTGGTTAGGTTTTTTCATAAAAGTGATCCAGGGACGTCACATGACATCCATAAATTTTTGTGCAATTTTTGAAATAGTATATCAAATGGTTGTAGTGCAAATGAGGTCTTAAAAGAATTAAAAATCCATTTTTTAAAGAAGTGAAACTTGGCAAAAACTTGATAAAGAGGTATCCACTGAATTGTCAAATGAAAGGAAATGTTTTGAGTGCAAGCACTCAAGTCCCACAATATTTCTCACAAATTTTTACTTGGAGGGAAAATTCAGAGAAAAGAGGTCAGGATAGGTTCTGAAATCAACAAAAACATTCAGAAATTAAAAATTTAAACCATCATGGAAAAAAATTAGTTAACAAAATTATGATTAAATTTTTGGGGCGTTATAAACTCTACCCCCTTAAGAAAAATCTCATCCTCGAGATCTCTTAAGGACGTTGCAAAAATATTTACTCCTACCACATGGCAATATGAGTACAAAAATAAATACTCTATATAGGCGAGTTGATGTGGTTATAGCAAAAACACCAATAATTTGTGTAACTGTGGTGTGGTACTGCTGCTACTATTAAAATCTACGGTTGGGCAATCAAGAAGTTTCTACTCATGGTTACGACAATACTCAGAAAAGGAAAGATTTCAGTTCCCAGATTGCGCTTGTCGTACCCGAGTGCACAATGCTCTCTGTGGATAATAGGTGGACCCATGACCCACTGTCAGTCTCTTCTTCTTCCTCCGGTTCCCTTCTTCCTTCTCCTCCCACGTGCTTTTCACGCTTTCTCCACTTGTGGCATCCAGCATGTAGGGCGTCTAGGGTCGTAATGCGGTAGTGCGCGGCGTACTATCTGTCGATGCAGCGTGCACTCACTTCGCGGGTGAGTGCCTTGTCGGCACTACTCTCGGATCCGCCTTCGAACACCGGAGATCGTGCAACGAGTGGCACTGGTGGACTTCGCCCATCGTACACTAAACTCAGGCTATAAAACAACCGTGTCGTTCCTCTTTTCTGCCTCACACCTGGCCTCACTCCTCCTTCTTCCTCCTTCTTCATTTATGTTTGCAGGAGCTGGAGGCGAGGCTCTAATGGCGGACGAGCTTCCAAGGTGGCTTACGATCTTGCTGGATGGAGGGATGGCAACATTGGTCTAGTTCTCAATGCACCACTATGCGATCATCCACGATGATCGGCATGATGCTTCTGCTCGAGCATTGGCTGTCCAAAGCGGCAGTGACCATGATGACTAGGCGTCTGCAATGCGCATGAGTGGTGCTAGTTTGTTGGTGACAACTCTGAAAAAATACTCATCGATGTTTCCTCTCGGGAAAACTGTGGTGTACTAGTGAGGCAATTAGCTAGGTGCTAAATAAGTGTGTGGTTCTGCGCTTAGTGCAAGTGGCAGAGTGAGTGTGGTTGTGAGCCGGTTGGCATCCAATTTAATTCCATGTTGGGAAAAGTTTTTGCCGCACTTGTTTATTTAGAAAATCTCACTCGAAGAATGGTTATAGGAAAACAATTCATTCATAAATCACAGCAAGAAAAACAACCGAAATCAAAACATATGCATATGATAAATTACAAAACAAGGAGACATCTATCACATCAGACAATAAAATGCTAGGCTAGCAAGTACAAATATGCCGTTCACGGAACACGCAAAATCAAATGGTCATGAGGAAATATTTCTGGAAGTGGAATATCTCCTTCGTCCTCAGGGGTAAGCGGTTGGAGGACTCACAGAACGCGTCTTGCTGGGTCTAGCCTTAGAGGTATGTCGATGGTGGTCTAAGGGTTTTGGATAGCAAGGGTCTAGAGAAAATCCATCAAATGCTTGGTCAAACTCTCTTGAGCGATGACATGGTGCACAAGCCTGATCAACACGGGGTCTCTCTCTCCGCGGGTGGCTGGAAAAGACAGTCCATCTCCGGGCGCTGCACGGCTTGGAAAATAACAACACACCCGTTCACTCGCATGTGGTACTGCAAATTGACGACAAGTAATCGCTTCGTAGGAAGCAACTTCCATGGCCATTTTGAGGGTAGGCATAGATTTACCAATAAAACAGACTTTCGTGGGATCTTGGTTAGGGCTTACTCAGAAAATGTGCACAACTGCTGAATACTTTGAGGTGTTGGGAGTGATCCTCTATTTGAACAACTTGTAGTCGGGTGGGTGGGAAGAACCCATGGTACTGCGGATAAAATCCCACAATATCTTAACATAACTGCTCGGAGTTACATTCGGGGTTCTCAACTACCTCCCTTTGGGTGGCACTGCAAAAAATGTTGTGAAGGTAGTGCACAAGGTGAGGAATGCTGGGAAAAGTCACTTAGTGACTCTTATATAGGACTGGGTTAGGGATAACTTTTCGGGTTCGGTTGGTCATGGTGGTTGGTCCTTCTCTAATGTGGTTCGGTCGAGGCCACACATAAAAGTCCATGAAATGCGACATATTACTATGGTGGTCGCTTGGGCTTGGCTCCTGGCGGTTACGTTCAACTATAAGCTACGGGGCCAAGTGCAGACACATGTGGCCACAAGTGGTACTATTAATATAGTGGCACACAAATAGTTGCCAATTTATTTACGATAATACCAGCTCATACTATTACAAGGTATAGGGATACTAAACCGGGGTTATGGTTCAGTCTACTTCATTGACGTCCAGATGAGCGGGTCTTGCAGACGTCGAGGCTGCTGGAACCAGGACATCGGGGTTGCTCGGGGAAGAAGGCAGGGCTACAAGACTGGGGTAGCGGTGGTGTCCATCGCGTGGTGTTGTGGCTAGCCTCCCGTTGGAGGAAATGTCCAAGATGCGACAAAGCTACTTAGGGGAGATAGGCGCATGGTTAGGGTCGGCAGCAGGGGTCGACCTCAAGGACTCAATTGGTCTCCCAAACAACACTACTGGATTGCTGGCGTCACGCTCCGCTTCTCTCTCCTTGGTCAAGATGAGCCAGCTCTCCACGAGCTGCAATCAGGTCGAGGGTGACTTGCTCATACAGTGCCTCTTGCACCCTTATCACTACTAGGAAAAGGGTTATAGATGATATGGACACTAATGGCGCACCAGACAAGTAGTGCACCACTACTATATAGCAGTGGCGCACCATGTGCAGGTGTGCCATTAGTGTGATGGACACTAATGGTGCACCACACACTCGGTGCGCCACTACTATAAAATTTTTTTGGCAAAATTACTAATGGCGCACCGTGGCAGAGTGCGCCATTACTAGTTTAACTAGTAATGGCGCACCACTCACCCAGTGCGCCACTACTATATTTTTTTTTGCAAAACTACTAATGGCGCACCACCAACTGGTGCGCCATTAGTAGTTTTGCACACACAAAAAATAGGTATCTCCCTCCACTCTGAATTGAATTGATTCAAAACCCTAGCTGACCCATCCCCCTCCTCTCCGAGAAAGCTCTCTCGTTTCCTTCGGGGTGGATTCGATTTGTCGCCGCCGCCTCGCCCCTACCACCCATCTCAGCCACCAGCGGCGACCTCAGATGGTCGGATGGGCGTGTCGCCCTGCCCATCTCCGCCCTCGCCAAGGCAGCCAGCGACGCATCTCGCCGCCGACGCCAAGCCCCAGTTCAGCTGCACAACGCCAAGCTCCATCTCGCCGCCACCTCCCACCCGCTGTGTGCGCTATCGTGCTGCTACGCTACACTTCCTCTGGTTTGTTCCTTCTCTCTTTCCTGTCGTTGCGGGAACGGGATTGGGATCCATCTGAGCCGCATAGTCCGATTCCAAATCCAAATCTGTTTTTCCTCCCGTAGTCTCCACTCCAAATTTTCCGTCGTTCTTGGATTCGGACTCATGTCCTTCTCGAATTAGAGCTGAACTAAGGCCTCGGTAGGTGGGTTTAGCTTCCTGTTATATAAGTGTTGCCTGCCATTGTTTCCTGCCAGGTTGAACTGAAGGTGTGGGGTTGATAGCTGCGGAAGCGATTCATCATTCAGAAGATCCGATTTTGCAATTTCTCCAATGGGGGCGTGTAGCTTAGTCAGGATGATGAGCTTATTGCAGCTAGACTTGAGAACTTTGCATACGTTGGTGGCTTTTTCTTCTACTCCTAGTTCACAAGGGAAATTCATAAAAAACTCGCCATCGTGCTGATGGAGACAGAGACCATGGTGGAAATATTGCCTGAGACGTCGCTGATGGAGACTGAGACCATGGTTGAAACACTGCTGGAGCTGCCGCTGGATGTATTGATGTATATCTTTGCTCTCCTGGAGATTCCTGACCCCATTCGGGCAGGCTCTGTGTGCTCCTTCTGGCACTCTGTGTATACCAGCCTACACAGCATGCTTGAGCAGTATAAACGGCCCTAGACACCTTGCCTCTTCTACACCTCTGAATTCGTTGGCGAGAATGTAGCTTGCCTCTACAGCCTCGCGGAAAAGAGGCTCTACAATTTAATTCTTCCAGATCCACCTATCCGTAGTAGGCATCTCATTGGGTCATCCAATGGCTGGTTAGTTACCGCTGATGAGAAGTCTGAGCTTCATATTCTCAATCCGATCACGGGTTAACAGATTGCTCTCCCGTTAGTGATCACCATTGAGCATGTAGAGCTGATCTTTGAAAATGTTGGTGCAATTAAAGAATATGGGTTGTGGGATCCAGACTCAGAGACGACGACACATGCTCTGGACAAGCTTCGTGACTGCCTCTATTTAAAGGCATTTGTATTTCCTGATCCGTCCACTGGAAGCTACATTGTGGTTCTCCTCCATGATCCAGTAGGTCAGCTTTCGTTTGCAAGGGTAGGTGATTGTAAGTGGATCTTGCTGCCGGGTTTGGACTATGAACAATGCATCCACATGGATGGTCTATTCTATGCATTCACGAGAGCGGGAAGAGTTTATACTTTTGAGTTCAGCGGTCCTACCATCATGAGTAATATTATTGCAGATGAGATGGAAAATTACATTTGTGGGATGGACGTGTATATGTATGTTGTGCAGGCTCCATGGGGTGATCTGTTGCAAGTTTGCAGGAAATCTAAGGTCACAGAAGAGCTGCTCGTACAGACTGAGAAAATATTGTTATATAAAGCTGATATGGCAGCAAAAAAACTTGTGGAAGTAAATGGCTTGCATGATCATGTGTTGTTTCTTGGGCGTAGTCAGACGCAATGCCTTAATGTAGAAGATTATCCACAACTGAAGAAAAATTGTGTTTATTTTACAGATGATGAGACATATGTTTGCAGACTATAAGAATAATCGCCGGGATATAGGTATTCTTTTTTTTGACCGGCTACTGTAGGGAAAACCCCCACAGCCTTTTTTCCTTTATTCCCATATATGAGAGCAGTATGTACAAGAGGAAATTAGAATGTACAAAGGGGAAATGGAGCAAAGACTACAAACCTCAAGGAGGCAAAAAGGAAACCCATTTAAGGAGATCATCCGTGAAACTAGCCTTAATTCTATGAGCTAACAGGGAAATGTCATGAATGAAGCCAGATCTCCATTTTCTGAACTTTGGCTGCTCCTGGTTATAGACCTTTGCATTTCTGATAGTCCAGATGTTCCAACATGCAGTGAAGACCACCTCAGCAAACAAGGGGTTATGGAAGTCCCTTTTAGTAGCAATAGTAACACTCCACATGGATGGACCCTGCCATGTGATCTGCAGGTAATTCCAGACCCTGGTACTGAAAAGACAGGTGAAGAATAAGTGATCCCTGTCTTCCTTGACTCGAGCATGACATAGAACACAGAGATTGGAGTCGAAAACATTCCAGTGATGCCGTTCAAGCATGTCTTGAGTATTAAGCCTGTCCATGATGAGCATCCAGGCAAACATCTTAATCTTCATGGTACATCAGCTTCTCCAGATCCAGTTGAGTAAAGGGTTTGGTGGAATACTGCTGTGAATGTGAGCATAGTAACTCTTGCCTGTGTAGGCCTTAGCATCCTTTCCCCATACCCATCTGTCAGAGGCCTGATGATCAAGATCCAGGTCTTGAAGCAAAGACTGGACCGAAAGCAGCTCCTGGTAAGCTTGAGCAGACAGTTGTAAGTGGAACATGGAGAGCATGCTGTCATCATAAAAGGCTGTAAAGACCTCTTGAGCTGTGTAGAAAGGATCAGTCATAAAAGAAAACAAGCTTTGGATTCTGGCAGCCAGTGGCATAATGGAGTTTCCAATCAACCAGGAGTCAGACCAAAACAGGAAGGAGTCACCCTTGTTCGGCTGAACATATGTAACTGATCTGAATTTGTCAAGCCGTTTATAGATATCCTTCCACCAAAAAGAACCACAAAGGGCAGTTCCCTGAGGTACTGTGTCATGATAGTAAGTGTTCCAGATCAAGTGAAACCAAGGGATATCAGCATGATTGAGGAATTTATCAACATGCTTGAGCAGGAGTTCTTCATTCTGGACTGCTAGGTTCATAATTCCTAACCCCCTTTATTTTTAGGCCTGCACACCAGATGCCAGGCAGCAAGAGGGGGTGCATGATCATTCCCATTTCTTCTCCATAGACATTGCATTTGAATGCTCTCAAGCTGCTTCAGTATGCCTGGTGGGATATCCAGACTGCATAGAAAGAAGATAGGCACACAAGACAGTGTTTAGTTTAAATACTGTAGCCTTCCCCCCTAAGCAAGAAAGGATGAACTAGCACTGAGTCTTCATTCCATGTTATCAACCAGTGGCATGAGATCAATGATTCTTGGTTTAGTTGTCCCAACTGGAAGGCCAAGGTAGGTGAAGGGCAAAGATTCCACTTTGCAACCAATGGAGTCTGCCAGATCCTGTAGATGCCGAGGAGGAGTGTTAACAGGTACAAGGGCAGATTTGTGATAGTTTACGTGTAATCCACTGGACTCGGAGAAAAGTAAGAGCATTTTCTTGAACTGCAACAATTGAGGTTTATCAGCAGGTAGGATGATAAGGGTATCATCAGCATATTGCACTATGGGGAAATCCTTATCATGACAAGGTATGGGCAGCTGAATCAGACCCTCCACCAGCAGTTGATTAACCAGAGTCTGTAAAAAATCAGCAGCAATAGCAAAAAGCAGTGGAGACATGGGATCTCCCTGCCTAACACCTTTCTTGCACATAAACTTCTTTCAAGTCACACCATTGATCAAGACTGAAGTTGAGCCAGAGGATAGGAGCTGCTGGACCCAAAGTATCCATCTGTCATTGAAGCCTTTGTGCTTAAGAATCTGGAAAATGAACTCATGTTCCATAGAGTCAAATGCCTTTTCAAAATCCAGCTTGAGAATGACTATAGGTTTCTTGGATTCATGGCATTGGTGCAGGTACTCCAGAGTCCATCCAACACAATCTTGAATGGTCCTAGACTTGATAGAACCATACTGATTCTTGTGAAGACACTTCACAATCTGCAACTGTAGCATGTTAGCAATCATTTTGGACAGGAATTTGAGACCCATCCCAGTAAGTGATATTGGTCTGTAATCTCCCACATGTTCAGGTGATCTCTTCTTTGGAATCAAAGTAATATAAGATGAGTTCATGTTCTCAAGTTGAGCCTGACCAGCATGGAAAGGAGCAGCAAGTTGATAAAACTCACGGGAGATAAGGGGCCAGCATTTCTTGAAGAAAAGACCATTGAACCCATCAGGACCTGGAGCTTTGTCAATGGGCATATCCTGAACAGTCTTGTCCATTTCAGACTTAGAAAAAGGTTATGTGAGAATATCTAAACCCTCCACCTTATTTAGCATGGATTGTAAATCAAATGCCATGTTAATGCCAAGAGATGTTCCATTCTATCCTTAAAATATGCCCAAAAGCATGCAGCAATTTGATCATGATCAGATATGATAGAACCATTATTTAACTTGAGAGAAGCAATGGAATTCTTCCTATATCTCTCAGTAGCCATAGCATGAAAGAATTTAGTGTTTTCCTCACCAACTTTAACAAATCTGATAGTGGCTCTCTTTTTCCAGTATAAGCACTCGAGATGCAAAAGATGCTCCAAATGTAATTTGACAATTTTCCTGAAATTAGCTTCTCGTCTGAAAAGTGACCTCAACTCCTCAAGCTCATCCAAACACAACACAACTTGATTACATCTGGAAATGAATGTTTTTAACTATGATAGATTTGTCTGCCATTTTTTCAGAGCCTGCCTAAGATGCTTCATCTTATCCATAATGACAACAGTAATGTGGGTTTTCCTTGAAGGAATGAGTCAGGCTTGCTGAACACATTCCATGAAGCCCTCCATTTCAACCCAGTAGTTTTCAAAGCGAAATAGGTTGCATTTAGGGATGGAAGTGTTTAGAGTGACCACACAAGGAACATGATCAGAAGAAGTCTTTGCAACTGGTGGCACTTGTGTAAGAGGATATGAGGAGATCCAGTTGGCTGATGTGAAAAACCAGTCAAGCTGCTCCAGAAGAGGGGAATCTTGCATATTGGACCAAGTGAAGGATCTGCCTTTAATGGGTAGTTCCAGCAATCCCAGATGCCCAATAATTTCATTGAAGATGAACATGTCATTTACATCAGCCCCAGGAAGGTTTCTGTTGTCAGGGGATCTAAAGAAATTAAAATCTCCAAGAAGCAACCAATTAGCCCCAGTGGGTATATGAAGATTATATAGCCAGCTAACAAAAAGATCTCCGGCTTCACCTTGACAAGGACCATAGACATTCACTAAAGTCCATGATTCACTATTGTGATTTGAGGTAAAAGAGATGATCAAGCCATAGGGTGTGCATTCCACTAATTGACCAGTAAGAATGGAAGAGTTACAAAGGGTGATTAGCCCCCCTAATGCACCCCTAAGGGAGAGTAGGCAAACTGATCAAAGCGTTTGGGACAGAAACATTTGACTGTACGAAACTCGATTGACTGCATTTTGGTTTCCTGCAAGCACACCACAGCAGCTAGGCTCTCATCAATCTTGTTACGGACCGCACGTTGCCTATGGTCCGAATTGAGGCCACGCACATTCCAACACAGCACACGCCAACTTCTCGTAGAACGACTATCCATTGCACAATATATATAGAGAAAAAGCAGTGCGATGTAATAGCCAGTGCGACCAAGGTTGAGATAACCAAAAGATAGAGCAAGCAGAAGTTTCACAGTACATGGAGCCAGTATAGTAACAAATTAACATAGGTGGATTAAACATCAGCAGACGATGGCGCGGAATCAGCAGGATCTTCCATAAGTCGATCCACCGTTAGCTTCTCAGGGGCAATGCCTAATGACTGCCCAACTTCCTGAATCACTGGAATAGGAGTGGCAGGAGGTACTTGCACATCCTCCGTCTCCTGCGATGTAGAGGGCATTGGCTTGGCCTTGGGCTTCCTCTTCTTGGGGATGTGCGCAGGCAGCTCCTGCAGGATTGGTTTGAAGCCATCGCGCTTGATGGAGCCGCGAGTACAACGACGGATAGAGGAGTCAATGACAGGAGTGGCCTTCTTGCGGGTCCCCTTCTTTGATGGAGCGAATGAAAAGATAAGTCCTCTGCGGATGAAGAAGGACTGAGAGGGATTACCTCCTGCATTGAGAGAGAGCTACTAGCAGGCAGTGATGGTGGTGGCTCTGGGCATCACGGTCGAAAGCCGCCGCCCAGGATAGATTGGGGATCATAATGGGCTCCAGAATTGGCATCTGCAGTTGGCGAGGCACCTGCATAGAAGTAGCAGCTCCCATGAGAGCATCGAAAGTGCGTGCCAAGGAAAGAACTCGCGGCAGAGGAGGCCCGTACACTACCCTTGCAGCCCCAACAAAGATGTTGTCAGTCTGAATGTGAGGGGGTTTGTTTAGGACAATTGCCCAAGGATTGTCATCTTGCGCCTCCTCCATCACAGGTACCTCTTCCTCCGGCTCGGTATCATAGCCCTGGGCAGCCGGTGGCATGTCAGCATCAGGGGCAACAGGGTTAGCCACTATCCCCTCCAGGTCAGGGGCCGGGGGTGCTTGATCAGCAGGTTCCGCATCCATGTCAGTACGGAAGAAATAGTATCTCTGCTTTGGTGCAATTGGCGAAATCCCATATGGATAACACCAAATCTCATGAGGATGAATACAAATAGCTAACACATTATATTTATGTACGTAGCTAGCTTCTTCTTGAATGCTATTCGAAACTGTACCGTAGAGCCATGCTAACCGAAATTCCCAAATTTGTGGGCAAATGCTATGAAAACGGACGCATGTTCCGTATCTGTTCTTCATACCGTGTGTGCTATATTTTAAATGGCTTTTATATTTGTGTTTCGGAGTACATATTTATGGTACTAACTTCCTCCATTTATAGGTATACAATATACAATAGAACCACAGTTTTTTCATTACATAACCACATGGTTTTAGGTAAATATTTCATTATGATCTTTTTTGTGTGCATCTTTTCATTTTTTCTTTCAACAATTTGTACTCCTTTTTTCCTTGAAAAATAGGAGAGGTTAATAAGATATTCTGAAAACTGAAATAGCAATGCATAGCCAATCCTCATGTGTCACTTGTGCAAAGCACACAAACTTTGTAAGTTTCATAAAAAAAAGAAATTTGGAATTTGGACATGCTAAATGATTTCTATAAAGAATTGAAGATGTGCTTCCAAGTTCTATAGAGAATTTAGCTCAAGGTACGTACATGGGACTGATGGAGGAACAAGAATACAAGGGCATTATCCTAGCTAGATTGATAAGTGATAACTGTATATCAGGTATGCTCTAAGTTCACTCTAAACCCATCGGTCTCCTCTTGAGATACTAATACCATCTATTCTACAGTTTTTTAGGTTTCCTCCTCCGGCAGTTCAACAGTGTCTGCCTCCTGGAAGTATGCTCTCTGCTTCTTGACAAAACCTTTACCCATGTAATACTTATGCCTTATACCCTTTACATTTGGAATATAAACAATAACAGTTGACATATGGACCAAACATATCTAAATAGATATATGGACTAACGTCCAAGCCACATAATTCATGTCTTGCTTTCTTAAGTTTCTATGGTACCAGTGACTAAGGTATCGGCTATTGTATGCAGTGTAGAAATTCTGTAATGATTTTTCTCTTTTTGTTGTAGAAGCTGAGGAATGGTTTTTTCTCTCTCAAGGGGTTTGTTGTAGATGGATGTCATGGCACCGGTTGACTGGGACCTTGGGAAGATGCCACAAGGATCTCTGGTGACAAATCAATCACTGTAGTGTCAGACTTGAGACCGAGTTACAGTAACTTGCAAGTACGACATAATCATTCCATTCCTCATCAATTCAGTGAGGTAGAAGAGAAGCCTTGGCAGTTTCAACCACAAAGGAGTCAAGAACAGCACAATTCTACAGAGGAAGAGCTTAGAGTACAATATGAAGGCCTAATGGGCAAGTTGACTGAAGTTTACACACAAAGAGCCAAGAAACATTGGGCTCTTCATGAAGGCAGGAACAAAACAATTTTTTTATTGCGCTGGGCTAGACTTGTAAGTGATAACTATATATATCCGGTAACTCGACAAAACCTTCTCGTAACTTGTGTTTGCCTGAAGACGAGTTTTCCATCCTCAAAAGTTCCCGAACAATCGGCAAGCTAAAACATCGCTGCTATTGCTCTGACTTGTAAATTTCTGCTTCTAGAGTTTTTCCGGTGAAAGTTGTGTGTACACATGACTGGTGTTACTATACCATTTGCCCATTAGTACGTACTCCCTCCGTCCCATAATGTAAGACGTTTTTTGACACTACACTAATGTAAAAAAAAATAGTCTTACATTAAGGGACGGAGGGAGCATGTCTTATACTCTTTACATGTAGAGTATAAACAAGAGTATTCTATATATGAACCTAAAATATTGAAATAGATATATGGACCTAACTCCGACATTAGATAAATTCATCACTTTCCTTCTTAAGTTTGCATGATACCAGCAAGTAAGGTATCGGCTCTATAACATGCAGTGTAGAAATATCCAGAAGAGCATATCTTGTCTTTGTATATGAGCTATCTTTTTTTGTTGTAGAAGTTGAGGAATGTATTTTTATTCCAGGGGTTTGTTTTAGATGGATGTTGTGGCACCTTCTCAGAAATGCACCTTGAGAAGATGGCGCAAGGAGGGGCTGTGAGGACAAGTCAATCACTGTATTGAGACTGATCGAATATTTTTAATACGCATATGAGATTTTAACATCTTGATCTGGTTCTACTTTCTTGACAAATTTGTGCAAAATGTTTTCTGGTACTCAACCTATTGATGCACATGGACATGATGACTCTCTAGCATTTATGGACCAACCAACCTGTAATCACGGACCTTATTGTCTTGTAGACCATTTGGTGTTTCGAGTGTTTTGGAGCTTGCACTTTGTGCATGTAGATACAAACTTGTGTGTTCTGGACCATTTGAAGTCTCTCATAGTAACCAATAGTCCTTATATTTTTGTGACTTGTGTATTCTAGATGATTGTTAAGATGGTCAAAATTATGCTCCCTCTAGGTTAATTTGTTTGTCAACTTGCGTTCAATGTATGTGCATGTTTATGAACATATTTTCATTGTGGTGTAATATGTGTTTATCTTGAACCTTCTTGTGGGTGTGAGGATAATAATTGAATATTTTTAGAGCTGGTAGTATAACCTGTGGCGCACCATGAGCTATACTAATGGCACACCTGGGAGGCATACTAATGGCGCACCTGGGAGGCATACTAATGGCGCACTTCCTGGTGCGCCATTAGTATACCAGATACTAATGGCGCACCATGAGCTATAGTAATGGCGCACTGCCTGGTGCGCCATTAGTAAAAAATTCTAATGGCGTGATGCTAGTGGCGCACCTATAGTGCGTCATTAGTAGCCAAAAAGGTACACCACTAGCAGGCCTTTTCCTAGTAGTGTATGTAGCAGACAAGATGCAACAGGGCGGGGTCGGTCCCTTGGTCTCTGCTGGCGACTAGGGACAACCTACCATAACCTTCATGGCTATGGTAGTAGTAGAACGAGCAGCAATTAACCTTGGTGACACGTACCGAAGTTGACCTTCCGGTGAATCAATAAGTGCGCTCTAGGGTGATACTCCTATCGTATATGTGTACCGTGGCCCAGAAGTGACGGATGGAATCAGTCGTGTCCGCTTCGTACACAACATACTCTACATGCTCTTCCATAGAAAAGGCATGGCGGATGAGGTTGGCAAGGATGGTTACAAAACCTCTTTGTTCAGGTGAAGTGGTCTCCTTGTGAACAACGGGCCCTGGCATCTTGGGAGCTGGTTTGTGGCTATGGTGTGCTGGGTTGGGTAAATCATTCCCTTTATAGAAAGGAAACAAAGTCTTCCCTCGCACGCTTGCGAATAAGACAACTCAGGCGTCTGTCACGGGCGTGTGACCACCGGGCTATTCTGATAGGTTGGGCACCGACTTTGAAAGGTATCGATTAACACTATTCAGGCTACTCGTTAGGACATGCTTGGCTGTGATTATGGCACTGGCTTGATTGGGTGGTTACCTAGGGTTTATTGACCTGGCTAAGATAGGATTAGTCATTGGTCAGCATGGCTCTGATACCAAGGTTGTCACGGTCGTTTTTTCTAGCATTTTAATTTCCAGTCAAAATGACCCTTGTGCATACCAGCCCGAGGAACACTGTTAGATGTGCAAAATTCGTTGATACAAATATCCAAGCAATTAAAAGATTTGAAATACAAGACCTAGAGGGCCTATGGAGTACAAAAAAATGGATGATGGCGGAAGCTGTTCGAGGATCTCCAGCGTCTGTGGGACTCCATTTCCAACAGGAACAGCTGACCTGGATAATTCCTATCTCACGTGGTTGCTGTCTTCGTTGCCTTAGTTCTGGAGCTATCGTCAAGATTCTCCTCTCCAAACATGCAATCTGGCCAAGACAATAGCCACGGCCAAGCCACTGAGTACTTTGAATGTACACACAAACATCATGAAAACAGACACAAATTAGTCGGTGATTATTACGCACTTGAAATAATTCAATGATATTTCATCAGACATGGATTAACTTCTTAAGTGCAAATTGGCAGGCAATTTATCCAAATTGAGAATTTAATAATCAATCAATTAAAGAAAATTAAACGGAACATCGGGTGGTAATCCTCCCGAATATTTCCATGAACCGGGAATAGTCCGATCGAGTGTCTAGAGCGACGCCTCGAAAGGTATGCATGCCTCAGTCGTGTGTGTAGGCGACACCGTGGAAAGGGCTTATAAGAGACAATTAAATATGCATGCCTCAGTCGGGCATCTAGGCGACACCACATAAAGGGTGTTATGTGAATTAGTGAACCATATGCCATAGTCGGGCGTCTAAGTGGCACCACATACGAGGCTTATAAGAAAAGGTAACCAAAGAATATCGAAGAGGTAGAACCGTTCCAAGGATATTCAACATTCATATGTCCATGGTAAAAATTTATAATCATAATCATCCACCAGGTTTCACGATTATGCTCATAGTTAAATTAACTTGCTCCGAAGACCGACACTCAGACCGACACTTGACCTATCCGAGACTGTAGTCCTTAACCTCGGTCACGGCTATCCGAATAGATATACAACTCTGCAAAGGGTGTACTCTTTACCCACGAGTAACAGACTTCTTTAGTCAACCAGAGATGTCAAGTAATTCCGATTACGGACTTTGAGTTGAAAACACATACCTAACCCGCACACACCAGCTTTTGGAGGCCTCAGAATCACCCACGGCACCCGTTAGGCGAGAATATGAGTGGGATAAGATTCCAAATCTTCAAAGCATGGGATAAAATTTCATACCGCATACTACAAGGGAGTGCCCAAGCTCTCGGTCCTAGATCCGAGGCACCCATGCCCCCGGACCAATTCACATGCTTACAAATGGCCATGTGTATCTATCACTATGGTCTCTCCTCTATAGTGTGCGCCAAGAAAGGGGTTAACGAATTACTCGACCGTACCCTACCTTTGACAGGGACAAGTGGTAGTACGAAGCAAGTCAGGGAGGTTAATGGACCAAGACTCGATCTACGGTCGACTCAGGATGTTTATATTATTCCTGCATGATTAGCACAACAAGTATGTTTCACAATCCCAAACACAATCATCACTTATCATACCCGATCATGCCTCACTGATGATCCTCGTCCCACAAGATGTTAGTTCCAAGGTTGTGTCTTCCCAAGACAGATAGTTCTCCTGGATCCCATTCGGTAGGCATATGTGGCATGAGGTAGTGACTAATGTCACATGCATCTCACTTGCAATATAGGTAAATCATCCTCAATAATTTTTAAGCATGGTTATATCATCACATGAAATAACGTCAGTGTATTTTAGCTTAATGATAATGTTCATTTTTCCTAGCAAAAAACACACAATTAATAATATGTCCATGTTCACAATGCTTGTCTTGAGTATGTAGAAAGGTAGGGTGCACTTCAAAACTTTTTGGAAGATTTTAATCTTCCCTCCAATTCCTATTTGAAAAATACTCAAATCAACATATAATTCAAACAATACTAAAAAGTTGTTTGAATATTTTTTGAAATAAACCTTAAAATAAGCTCGACGAAAATTCAAGAATATGATAAAAAGAATCAACTCATTCAGACTTGTGATTAAAAAGATATGAGCAGTCAAAGTTGGGTCAAACTTTTGTTTTCAAATAAATGAGAAAAGAAAATGTTTCGGCTAAGAGTACGCTTTCAGAAAAGGAGAAACATACCCGTCGCTCAAACATCCTTCCAACAGTGAAAGCGCACTCCACGTAATACGCGGTTTCGAAGAGCAAACGGAATCGACGCTATTCGCCAACAGCGGAGTATGCTCATTCACCGGCAAGTGGGGACCAGCTAGCGGGTTCGTGTCCCTCCTCAAGCACGTGTGTCGACAGAGAGTAGGGGTGAGTACGGCGATGATTTCCAGTGACACAGGGCACCATACGATGTGCCCCCTCTATGCATGTGCTTGAGAGGAGATGTCGCGTCCATTTGAGGAGGTTAGGGACGCGGTGGAGCTCGAGGGCGAGCAACCTTTCATCCATGCTGGAGGGGAGCTTCGGTGGAGAGGGTTTCTGCACCATCGTTGGGTTAGAGAGGGATTGGCTAGAGGAATTTGTTCGACGTGGCTCGGGGAGGAAACTAACGCAAAAGGTGGCCTCGGGGTGGCTTGAAATCTTCGAATTTAACCAAATGGCGGCGGCGGCCGAATCTACCGAACATGGGGAAGGAGGCGGCTCCGGGAAAATTGTATTAGGCCTTCCGTAATGGTAGTATCTTGGGACAATATCATAGGCAAAATGCTGACGTGACACTATATTTATTGAGGAAATAGGAGGTTGTTGTATCTTATTTAGGATACGGCTCTTGCACGGTATCATAGGCAAAATAACTTGTTAGACCAATCACATATTAGTATGAGGCCAAAATCATTAAATACATGCTTACTAAGATACGACACTTAACATACAATACATTAGGATGGTTGTATCTAACGATCGTATACTACCTAGGATACCGCGCTAAGAGACAATGCATTACGGAAGGCCTTAATGGGGAGCTTCCTACGTCTCTGCACAGGTGGCTCTGATGTCTAGAAGCACTCAGGGGTTTCTTTAAATAATCTACGAGGTCGGTTTCGAGGTGGCTAGCGATAAGATCATTGGCAGACCATTTCTGCCGCAGTAGGGCGACGCAGGCATTGTAGAAGGTGGTTGAGGGGGTCTTGTCTATCAGAAGAGGTAGAAAACGAATGGGGACTAGTCGCAGGGGACCTAGTGGGTAGCGGTGGTTTGGGAGGTGCTGCCGTCGCCGAGGCTGACGCTGCCGGCGTTAGCGGCCAGCACAATTACATGGCAGCTCAGATGCGCAGTGATGAGAGTCAACGATGCTAGCGAGATGAAGGCTGCAGGCTGATATTGTGCGAGGTTCACGGGTGCAGGGCTGGTGGGCGGGACGACGATCTGACCAGCATGTGCAAAATGAGCGCTCCGGGCATGCTCTGGGCCTGCACGGCAGGTGTTCGATGAATTATTAGTGCATGCTAGAGGCATCCAATACTAGTGAGACTACACAGGTCTTGGTTAGAAGGCAAATGGGAGCTGAAGGACATGTTGGCTTTGTCATTGGAACAATTCCGCAGTGCAAACTAAAATTCATGCCAATTATGTCCATGAACTTAAGATGTTCAACAGAATGCCATGGGCCTTTGTGGGGCTTTGCTGTCGACCAAAATTCCCAGATCAAGGCGTGTTTAGGAGCACCAAAGGATGGCAAGGTTAAACTAGCCAAAACAAAAGCTTGCTAGTGCATTATTTTGAGAAAATCATTTCTGGACAACAACTTTAGGGTATTAAAACAGGGATCAATAATATCTCAATGGCTGAAATCTCTTGCACATAAGGTTTTGGAAGGTTCCTCTACAAGTAGTAAAAATATCATGGGATTTGGGGCGGTGAAATATGGGGTTGCAGTACAATCTCCTAAACTGGTCCAGAACAGAAAAGAGGATGTGGTGCTCATAATTTTCACAGGACAAATGAGGATTTTTGCATAAAAGTGATCTACATGCATCACTTGACATCTCCCTTTTTTGTAGAATTTTTGAATGAATAGATCCAGTGGTTGTAGTTCAAGACTTCAAACTGGTCTAGAATAGAAAAAAGATTGTATGCTCAAAGTTTTCAAAACACTTGGTTAGGTTTTTGCTCATTTTCAAAAGTGATCCAGGAAGCTCACACGACATCCACAATTTTTTGTTGAATTTTGAAATAGTATATCAAATGGTTGTAGTGCAAATGAGGTCCTTCAAAGAATTAAAAATCCATTTTTTAAGAAGCGAAGCTCGGCAAAAACTTTATAAAGAGGTTTCCACTGAATTGTCCAATGAAAGGAAATGTTTTGAATCCACGCGCTCCAGTCCAACAATATTTCTCAAAAAAATCTACTTGGAGGGAAAATTTCAAAGAATAGAGGTTAGGACACGTTCTTAAATCAACCAAAATTCCAGAAATTAAAAATTTAAACCATCACGGAAAAATTTAAATTAATAAAAATCCGATTAAATTTTTGGGGTGTTACACTCGCGCACCTCGGCCTGCAACCCCACGGGCGGGAAGCACGACGCGGGGCGCCAAGGACGCGGGAGCTCCTCGTTCATGAGACCAGAAAGCAGCAAGAGGTGGGGTCACGCACGCCTCATTAAGAGCTAGAACCCACGTGCCCTTGAGGCCTCAGGAGTCATGCATGCGAGGTGTTGAAGCTTCCGGAACCAGTCGCCCCGCCTTCCTTAGGGGCCGGCCTCGACAGCGCGCATTGTCAAGCGGCCCAATGCTCCCGCAGTAGCATGGTCGCCAGGTGACTTTTTGGGTTGCTTGACTCAGGCAGTTCCGTAGATTTTGTCTCGCCTCGAGCGGGCATTTTTCTGGACTTGTAACAAACCCGATTAACATTCACTTGAGATGGTGTTGTTTGTCCAAATCTTAAGCTCTAGTGTTCCGTCGCTGTCTGGGGCTGGCACGCCCCCACAACCGCCACAGTAATGGGTTAGACATGGCGTCTATGGAGGACTTGTCCTCAGATCACTGAGAAATCTAAGTGAACAAGCTATGGCTCGCGGGCTGGCCACCCTGGCTAGCCATCTCGCCAAGGTTCTGAGTGTCATGCCCTCTCAACAAGCCGTCGCGAACACATGAACGGTACATGACTCGGCTCATGTTACTGCCCGACGGGTGTCGTGCCGCCTCACGCGTCGACTCTCCTGATAATATGCTCTTACGACTATGTGGGGTGTGAACGACACTCATGATTGAGCCGTAGGGGCATGCAACGGCGCTCCTCGGGGTACACGAGGTGTGAACCACACTCATGCTTGGGACTTAGGAGCGCATCTGAACACCGGGTTAGGAACTCCTGCGCCCTGTGTGTGGGATATTTGCCCAGCTATAGAAGACCGCGACACTCATGTAATAATGAGTGGGTTGTATACGCCCGGGGCCCCAAAGTGGAAGCCCACGACGAGCCGCACCATGGCCGCGGAGGAGGGTCCCTTCCCATGCCTAGTGGCAGTCCTCATGCTCCGCACTAGGGAAGAAGACCGTGGCACTCTCACGTAATAATGAGTGGGTTGTATACGCCCAGGCCCCTCGAAGTGGAAGCGCACGTCAAGCCGCGTCATGGCAGCGGAGGAGGGTCGCCTCCGACGCCTAGTGGCAGTCCTCATGCTCCGCACTAGGGAAGAAGATCGTGACACTCTAACATAATAATGAGTGGGTTGTATACGCCCAGGCCCCCCGAAGTGGAAGCCCAGGATGAGCTGCGGCGTGGTCGCAGAGGAGGATCCCTTCCCATGCCTAGTGGTAGTCCCCATGCTCTATGCTGGGGAAAAAGTTGAAGGAGACACCCCGGGGTCCGCATTGCTTTTAGGTTGACCCGTACTGGATATGGTAGTCGCATTTATTTCTAGTTTGACCCGTCCTGGGCACGGCGACCGCCTTTATTCTTTTCTATCTCCGACCTGCGAACAAGCTCACTGTACTGGCCCGTGATGGATACGACACTCGCACCTCTCTATTTTTGGCTCGCAAACGAGTTAGCCTTCGATTTTCTAGTGACTTCGCGAGTTAGCCTTCGATATTCTAGTGAAAGTCATGGTTTTATGGATTTCATTGAGCTTCCTTGGTTTTCTGTCCTCTTACCACGCCCAAATGCAAGCGAGGACGACAAAATACAAGCGGCCTAGCATACACCATTCAAAACAAGGTGTTCTCTCTACATGACTTCTCTCAACACCCTCGCGAGGCGAGCCCCGCAAGGAGCAACCGCTTCCATGATCCTCTAGCATAGAGAAGGCAAGCCCCTGAACTCCATGCCTTGGGATCCCACACATCCACACTCGGGGGCTAGGCCCTGACACCACGAGGCCTCGGAGCGACCACGGAGGAGGTGCCAGCTTGACAAGGAGTACCAGGGAAAAACTTATTTTCAACGCAAAATAACATTCGATTTAAAGCAGAAGGACATAATCCCCTTTTTACATGCCCATGCGGCGCCAGCATGTTGCATTACAGGAAAGGGGAGACAATGTAAATGAAGGAAGATCGGGCTCCCAAAGTGCCACCACCAAGCGAGTCGAACGGGCTTGTAACGCCCAAGATGCGATCCTATCCTTAATTTGGCACGAGGGCCTCGACAGGGATAGAAGCTCATCTCGTTGTTTCGCAAGAATGGATATTTTTACAAGGACATGTACTGAAAAGATGAGTATAAGGAGTTGGCTTATACTCGCCACATGCTAAATCAAGATCGCATCAATATAGCAATATACAATCATCATGTAGAAGAGTAGGGTCCGACTATGGACGAAAACAAGCGATAAAAGAATGACGTACTTCCTTGCTATACCAAGCTGCCGGCCCGGAACTGATCCTAGATCGATGAAGAAGAAGAAGAAACTCCAAATAGAACAATCATCGTGCTCACGTCAAAGTAACGCTTTACCTGTACCTACAACTGTTGTTGTAGTAATCTGTGAGCCACAAGGACTCAGCAATCTCATTTCCAAAGGTATCAAGATGACATCAATACAACAATATACAGTCATCATGTAGAAGAGTAGGGTCCGACTACGAACGAAGACAAACGATAAAAGAACGACGTCCATCCTTCCTATCCCAGGCTGCAGGCCTGGAACCTATCCTAGATTGCTGATGAAGAAGTAGAAGAAACTACAAATAGAACAATCATCGCGCTCACAACAAAGTAAGCCTTTACTTGTACCTCCAACTGTTGTTTTACTAATCTGTGAGCCACAAGGACTCGACAATCTCATTTCCAAAGGTATCAAGACAAGCAAAGCTTAATGGGTGAGGTATGGTTAAGTGGTGAGGCTGCCGCAAGCGACTAAGCATTTATTTGAGGTGGCTAACTTACGAGTACAAGAATAAAAGAGGGGGATGATCTACACATAGCGTACATGACCTACTGATGATCGAATGAATGGTCCTGAACACCTACTTACGTCAGACATAACCCCACCGTGTCCTCTTCTGGATACAGAACTCACGAGAAGAGACAGTCACGTTTATGCACTCCGTTGTCAAGTTTTAGTTAAGTTAACTTCAAGTTATCTAGAACCGGATGTTAAACAAAGTTTCCAAGTTTCCACATAACCGCGGGCAAGACTTTCTTAGAGATTTAACCATTCAGGGGTGCTCCAACTAATCCATCCTAAACTACTACACGCTGCGTCGGAATGACCTCGATCAGGGAAAGCTTGTGATGTCCTCGGGTTCCTATTGCAAAACCTCAACCTCGAGATAGCCCAAAGTATCCTCGGAATCCCACGCATGAGACGCTCCAGAAACGTACAACAACTCCAGCAAGGCCGCCCGACATGCCGTCGATCCCGATAGGAGCCATGTATCTCATTCTTAGGGCACACCAGATGAGCGATGGTTACCACGCCAGATACCGAGTTGCCTCGAGTAGCGTTAATAAGCTGCTTTGTTTGCGACCAACACCATCAACACTTCCCCCTGTATTATGTTGAATTACTCCTCGGGTTCTTGACGCCCTATGTTTTTCAGTATTATTATGTTTGGCAAATCTAGTACCAATGTTGGGCCTTGCCAGACGAGTTTTATCCCAAAACAAAAATCTAGGGGATCCCCATAACAACCGCAAGCATGTTAGGAATATAACATGCTCAAAGGTCAATCCTTCCACCTATTACCAAGTATAGAGGTGCATTAAGATTAATTAGCAATAATATGGTGTTATAACAAGGAACCCATGTTGGCACATGGAAGCAACAACACCTGCAACTAGCAACGCTAACAAAAGGTTGATCAAGCAGTAACATAGCCAAACAATGGTTTGCTAGGTTGTGGAAAGGTTAGAGGTTTTTTAGGGCATTGTTGGGAGACTGGCATTTAATAGGTGGTAGGCAGTGAGACATAGCGGTAGAAACAAAACAGCTAGCATGACAATGATAGTAATGGTATCTAGCGAAATGATAATCTTGCCTGTGATCACACTTGCAAAAAAACGACTCCGTGATGCAGACGAACCGACGTAGTTGAACAGATCCTCACATTCCGACAGGCTTGAGGAACTCTATAGAGACGAAGCAAACCGGAAACGAGAATCAACACACAATATTCACCACGGCACATGAACGACATGATGCATGAACGGTTTAATTATACAAGGCATGGCATGGCAATTCACAACAATCAAACACTACACATTAAGTGAAGCTCAATATGCAACGAGTTGCATATTGACGAAACTCGTCAATTGAATTACTTATTTCACTCCCATTTAGGTACAGGTCAATGTTAAACGTTTTTAAACATGGCAGGAGGTGAAGCATAATTAAACTACCTATCTAGGCATTTTGAATTAGGTCGGGAATAACATATATCATCTTCGAAATGACCCCATACCTTAATTTTGAAATCTTTCCAGATCTGAAATAACATGTTTTAATATTTGCTAAACAACAGAATAAAGTGGTTCACAGGATTCGACACGTCGTTCTAGTCCATTTACATATAGAGATCATTGCAGACGGAGCTACGGTTCAAAAGATATGGTTACCGAAAGAAATGATGCCATGAATGCAATATGTATGCAAATGACAGCCACAAGCATTCCAAACTATGAAGGAAGAAAGATAAAATTAAACTACACGCGATTCTACGCAAGTTTCATATATGACACGTTCCAAATGGAGCAACGGTTCAACAACTACAAGCAAACCAAGAAATAACTACAATCTGCCAACAATAACAACATAGCATTTTCTACAGCCAAAAACAACAAGTTACATAATTCTAAAATGCACAAACAAGACATGAGGTAGTAGTGATCAAGATGCACAACAACACCCTACTAAATACAACTAGCATGGAAGCATGGATCGCTAGAAAAAGAACTCACAAAATGACAAGTAGCATACAATTTCAGACTTAGTAAAAATACAGTTTTGAGAGTGCAGTTTCAACAACTGAGAATATTGGCAGTAGTAAAACTATATGCTACAGGGCATAGAATGGCATGAAAATTAAGAGCATGCTAGAGAATCTTAAGTACTACAAATAACTCCATTGCACCAACCCCAAAGGGGACGTATATCACCGGCAAGACACATGGCAAGACAGCAACCAAGTATTACAGATTCAGAATTAGAAATATTTCAGCATTTCAAAAAACACTATTTTCTAGCATGTTGGCAACAAGCAAACAACACCCACACATGGATTTCCATAGCAACCAAAATTACCAGGGGCTAACATACATGTCCAAGAGCATAACTCATGTTCGCAAGTGATTTATATTATGCACGGAATAATTCACACAAAATAAACAAGAGGGCAACTTGGCAAAATATCATGCACGCTAACTTACACAAAAGACAAAATTAAATGCAGAGTTAAATTATATGGATTTTTCTACCCAGAAAACATATATAATTCATGGGGTCGCAAATAAAACCAATGCCACCACATATATGCGAGAATATGACATGAACCCGCCTTAGCAAAGTATTTATGCCACCTACATGAAAACAGCAAGACAACTATTTTTACCATGCGTGAAACTGCGGTGCAATAGACATGAACATTTTATATACGGGTTTTTATTAATTTGGATCCACGCCTAAATATCTACGGAATAAAACCTCTTAACATAACAGCACCAAAAACTATGCAAACAACAGGTTAAACCGCTTTAAATATGCATGCAAGTTGGAAAACATTGATCTACACAAAATTGTACACGATTTACGTTTATAACTTGTCTTGATCCGACGAACGCTTTAACAGTTCTGTCATTTTTAATATATGCATTTTTTCTAGAATTAAATAAATTCGCAACAGAATAAGAAAACATACATGGGCCGAAACTAGGCATGGCGCGGGATAGTAAAATTTCGCTTGGGCGGGGAATAGAGTGGCGCTCACCCCATGCAATGGGTCGATGTGGGAGGAGGACTGGGCCGAGGGGTGGAGCGGAGATGGGCCAGGCCGGATCTGTAGAAGCTCAGGCTAGGCGAGGCACTAGAGTGGGTCGGCTCACGGTCCAGGGCGTTGGCGAGGCCCACGCGCGGAGGCGAGCGGTGGGGGTCTCCCCTCGTCCCGATCCCGACCGAGATCGAGAGATGAGGCAACGGTGGCTGCTCCCGCGATGGCGCCGGCGGGGCTCGGGTGCTGGGTGCGACAGGCAGCGCTTCGGCTTCGGGTCTGGCAGGCCCGGTCGGTGGGAGGAGGGAGAGAGGAGCAGAGGTGGCTTGGGTTTGAGGGGGCATGAATCCCGAGGCAGGGGCTGGCTGGCCAAATTAGGCAGGTGGGGCTGTCTAAATAGGATTGGGGGTTAGGGTTAGGGGATTTTGCATCCGATTTCGACCGTGCGATCGCAATCGAACGACCTTGGTCGCGAGCTTAGGCTAGGTGGGATTAGTGGCTGTGTAGAGAGGGTGTTGTGCTAAGAAGAGAGGGAGTTTTTGCAGCCCAGCAACGAAGTTTTAAAACACCAAAAATGTCCGATAAATAAACGAACTCCGATTGTGACGAAATTTGGCACGTGGCCTACCTATATTAGAATAAGACCGCACGCAAAGTTTCAACCCAATCCGAGAATATTTCCGACACACTTTGAAAAACAATATTTTGACGATGTCGTGGGCGCGTGCGTGTGTGGTTGGTCCCAAAACGGTAAATGACAAAATGGAGAGAACCGGCAACTAAAAACTGATGCAAGATTTGAAAACTAGCGGCAACAGAGTGCCGATGCAATGTAGATGATGCGCATGATGCGATGATGAATGAGGCAAAAAAATTAATCATACGGTGGCAACATGATAAAACGGGAATCTTGTAGAGCGTCGGTCTCGGGCTGCTACAACTCTCCTACACTAACAAGAGATCTCGCCCCAAGATCTCAGAATGAAAAGGGGAAGAGAAAGAGTACGAGAAATATGTAGAACTTAGTTGCTTATTTGACAAACAAGTGAAACCAATGAAACTTAGGGGTTGCCAATAGATGAAGAATGACATGAGGACCAAGCAGGAATTCAAAAGAAATTTCAGCAGCACTTCGGTAGAAAAAGAGTATAAAATTCGATAAGATGGAAAGATCTTGACAAGATTCACAACAAACCAACTAAATTGATAAACAAGGAAAGAACATGAACTTGAAAGAACAAGATGATTGATTGAAGAGAGCAACATCACAACAACTCCAAAACAAGAGAATAGAAACTAGATCATTGGGAAGAACAAATGGAGAACAAAATAAAAACTTCTACCAACAATTGAATTTGGCAAGCATCCTTGCAGGAAGAATAGAACGGAGTTGATCAAAAACCAACAAGAAAAAGAACTAGCTTGTAGTGGACTTATGAAAACCATCCCAAAATAATGAGGTGACAACCAGCCACTCACAGAAACAAGGATTGATTGGATGCAGCAAGAAAGGAAAAAATTCTTACACCAAGAGGATATATTGAGAACTTGGATCAATGACAAGCACCATAATAGCAACAACCCTTAGGAAAATCTTTAGGTGAAATATAAATCCAGATAACTCAATGAAGAAAACGTGGGTTAAAAATAATCTCATGATCAAAGGATTTGGTGGGTTTACATATTTCATTCTTGAGGCAACTTCTCTTCAAGACTCTTCCACTAACAATAGTGCTATAATACCACCTCAAGGATAGCAGATGAAGAATTGCTCTTTGAAATACAGAGAAAGAATACTTGAGGTTCCCCCACAAGAATCTTGAAGAACACCTTGAGAATGAAGAGATAATGATCCGCCTATTAGAAAACTTCAACAAGGCATCAGAATAATTAAGAGATGAACAAAGAGACAACAATTGAGAAGAATTTGAGAATGAAAGCTGAAAGCTGAGAACGAAGAATCTTCTGAAATGTTGGCCTTCGGATGATCGAGAATGAAAACAAATCTGAAATGAATCGGATAGATATGGAAAGGAATCACTCAAGTTCAAAAACAAATGAGAGGATAACATGAAGTTGATATGACAATTGATCAAAAGAACGGAGAAATATTTAAGAGGAACCACTTCTTCCGTCTTCAATGCAGAGAATGATGGCAAGAAGCACCATCACGAAGTACTAAGACACTCCCAAATAATGAAGAATGAAAGGTTGACCCAATGATGAAAATAAATTCGAATAGATCTTGGAGAATGAACATGACTAATGGAATCCATACTTATGTCACACTTGAAAAGATTTAGAGATCTCCGGGAAAGATTACAAGATCCAGTTAAGATCCTGGGAAAGAATGAGTGCGTTAATGGCCCACTCAAAGAAACTACCATTGAAACAATTGCTAAGAAAGAGAGATATTGCATGAGTATAAATAAAACTTGATGAGGTTGGGAACCTCAAAATAATTGAAAGGACCAAAAACAAGAAACTTTTGATATATCTTCACAATGTTGGATAGGATATATATGGATGAAAAACAAGAAAGACTTGATAAGTATTTTCAACATGGGAAAGATTTTAAAGGATTAAAAGGATATGATGAACACGGATAGCTTGAATTGAATTCACAGGAAAAGAGAACAAGAATGAAAAATTATGAACTCAGAACTCCTGAGAATCTTCACCAAGAATCACCGGGGACAAAAGAAAAGAAAAAATAGTGGAAGAAATAATGAAAGGAAGATACTTGGATGGCAATTTTATAGATGAAGCAAAAAGGGCGGGAGGGTGGGGAAAAACAAAGATACCTTAGGACATATGATATGAACTACGGAAAAAAATGAGAGACTGATCTTGCAAATATTAGAAAGGATTGAATTATCTTGAAGATAAGCACTCTGGTTGGAAAATAATTGACATGACAACTCCGGTTGAAAAGAATTGATAAGACAACTTGATTGAGCAAAAGAACCAACGTTTACATAAAAATATTAGAACACCTCTAGGAAAGATATGAAATCACCATTTGACATCGAAGCTACTCGAATTACCATATTCCAACAAAACAAAGAATGAGGCTTACAACACAAGACGGAAAAAAATCATGACAGAGATTTCGTCCCATATTTTCATGGTATTCCACTAGATGTCGAACCCCAACCTCACATCATGCATCTGCTGGAAGATTGTCCTATAAGTAACTACTTGAATTCCCACCTAAGAACTCCCAAAATTTCGGGTCATGCAATCGGATCAATGGATACAAGGAGAAAATTCATCACTCAACTCCTATCAGTAACACTAATGCGTCCAGTGTATCACATCCGTCAACACATAACCAGAGATCTCGGAAACTCATCAACCTCAGACCCTCGACAACACAACGATACTAAATATGACAGTACATCCGGACACTCTGCACCAGTACTGGGGATGCCAAACTCCTATCGCCACTACTAGTATTGAAGCAATTTCGGACATCCTCCATCCTGGGATACTAAGAAATATGAATGATAACGATGTTCCCAAGAATCCCCTGGAGCTCAACTCCCCGGAAGAAATCAAGTCAGAGAGGAGGCACCAAGGCAGAACTCCGCCACATCGACATCATATAGATTCTAGAATTATCCGCGTGATCCTATTAAACTTTTGAGTGAGAAGAGATGTAGAATTAAAATTATTATGTCAAGTTTCCGCACCATAGCATAGAAGAGGAGAAAAATATCCTACTCTGTGATATATAACTAGACTCAAAGCAGTTTTTCACTAGACACGACTCGGCCAAGTTCGATCAATAAAGGGGTCTCCTAGGTCGGTATGGCACTGATACCAACTTGTAACACCCAAGATGCGATCCTATCCTTATTTTGGCATGAGGGCCTCGATAGGGATAGAAGCGCATCTCGTCGTTTCGCAAGATAGAAGTACATGTACTGAAAAGATGAGTATAAGGACTTGGCTTATACTCGCCACATGCTAAATCAAGATCACATCAATATAGCAATATACAGTCGCCATGTAGAAGAGCAGGGTCCGACTATGAACGAAAACAAGCGATAAAAGAATGACGTACATCCTTGCTATCCCAAGCTGCCGGCCTGGAACCCATCCTAGATTGATGATGAAGGAGAAGAAGAAACTCCAAATAGAACAATCATCGTGCTCACGTCAAAGTAACGCTTTACCTGTACCTACAACTTTTGTTGTAGTAATCTGTGAGCCACAAGGACTCAACAATCTCATTTCCAAAGGTATCAAAACTAGCAAAGCTTAATTGGTGAGGTATGGTTAAGTGGTGAGGTTGCTGCAAACAACTAAGAATTTATTTGAGGTATCTAACTTACGAGTACAGGAATAAAAGAGGGGGGTGATCTAGTCAAAGCGGACGTGAACTACTAGTGATCGAATGAATGATCTTGAACACCTACTTACGTTAGACATAGCCCAACCATGTCCTCTTCCGGATACAAAACTCGCAAGAAGAGACAACCACATTTACACACTCAGTAGGCAAGTTTTCATTAAGCTAACTTCAAGTTATGTAGAATCGGATGTTAAACAAAGATTCCAAGTTTTCCACATAAGTGCGAGCGCAGCTTTTTGAATGATTTAACCCTGCAGGGGTGCTCCAACTAGTCCAAACTACCACACGTTGCGTCGAAATGACCTCGATCAGGGAAAGCCCGTGATATCATCGGGTTCCTATTGGAAAACCTCAACCTCGAGATAGCCCAAAGTATCCTCGGCATCCCACGCACGGGACGCTCGAGAAAGGTAAAACAAGTCCAGCAATGCCGCCCGACGTGCCGACAATCCCGATAGGAGCCACGTATATCATTCTCAGGGCACACCGGATGAGCGATGGTTACCACGCTATACGCTGAGTTGCCCTAGGTAGCGTTAATAAGCTGCTCTGTTTTGGACCAACACCATCAGCATTGGCCCCTGTATAATGTAGAATTACTACTCGGGTTCAAGACGCCCTATGATTTTCAGTATTATTATATTGGGCAAATATAGTACCAATGTTGGGCCTTGCCAGACGAGTTTTGTCCCAAAACGAAAATCTAGGGGATCCACATAACAACCCCAAGCATGTTAGGAGTGCTCAACTATGGAACATAACACCGGTAGCCTAAACTAAGGTGGCAATGGTGGAACAAAATACCAGGCTAGAACGCCAAGCCTTCCACCTTTTACCAAGTATATATAAGTGCATTAAGATTAATTAGCAATAATATGGTGATATAACAAGGAACCCATGTTGGCACATGGAAGGAACAACACCTACAACTAGCAACGCTAACAAAAGGCTGAGCAAGCAGTAACATAGCAAAACAAATGGCTTGCTAGGTTGTGGAAAGGTTAGAGGTTTTTCCTGGCATTGTTGGGAGGCTGACACTTAACTCGTGGTAAGCAGAGATACATAGCGATAGAAACGAAACAACTAGCATGGCAATGATAGTAATGGTATCTAGGGAAATTATCATCTTTCCTGTGATCCCGCTTGGAAGAAGAATGACTCCGTGAAGCAGACAAACCGATGTAGTCGAACGGATCCTCACATTCCGACACGCTTGCGCGACTCTATCGAGACGAAGCAAACCGAAAACAAGAATCAACACACGATATTCTCCACGACACATGCACGACATGGTGCACAACACATTTGATGCATGAACGGTTTAATTATGCAAGGCATGGCATGGCAATTCCCAAAAATAAAACACTACACATTAAGTGATGATCAATATGCAACGAGTTGCATATTGACGAAACTCCACAATTGAATTACTTATTTCACTCCCATTTAGGTATACGTCAATGTTAAATGTTATTAAACCTGGGAGGAGGTGAAGCGTAATTAAACTACCCACCTAGGCATTTTAAATGAGGTCGGAAACAACATATAGCATATCTGAAATGACCCCATACGTTAATTACGAAATCTGTCCAGATCTGAACTAACATATTTTAATATTTGTTAAACATCAGAATAATAGGTTCACGTGATTCTACACGTTGTTCTAGTCCATTTACATATAGATATCATTGCAAACGGAGCTACGGTTCAAACGATATGGTCATCGCAAGAAATGATGCCATGAATGCAATATGTATGCAAATGACAGCCACAAGCATCCAAAACATGAAGGCAGCAAGATAAAATGAAACTACACGAGATTATTTGCAAGTTTCATATATGACACGATCAAAATAGAACAATGTTTCAACAATTACAAGCAAAACAAGAAATAGCTACAATCTGCCAAAAACAGCAACATGACATTTTCTACACCCTAAAACAACAAGCTACAAACAAGACATAATGTAGTAGTGGTCAAGATGCACAACAACACCCTACTAAATACAACTAGCATGGAAGCATGGAGCACTAAAAAAAGAACTTATAAAATAACAAGTAGCACACAGTTTCAGACTTACTAAAAATACAGTTTTGACAGTGCAGTTTCAACTAGAGGGCATATTGGCAGCAGTAAAACTATATGCTACACGGAATAGAATGGCATGAAAATTTACTGAACGCTAGAGAATCGTAAGCACTACAAATAACTCCATTACACCAACCCCAAAGGAGAAGTAGATCACTAGCAAAACACATGTGAAGACAGCAACAAAATATTACACATTCCAACTTAGAAATATTTCAGCTTTTCAAAATAGCACTATTTTGTAGCAAGTTGGCACCAAGGAAACAACACGTAAACATGAATTTCTATAGCAACCAAAATTACCGGGGGCTAACATACATGTCCAGGAGCATAACTAATGTTCGCAAGTGATTCATATCATGCACGAAATAATTCACACAAAATAAACAAGAGTGAAACTTTGCAAAATATCACGCACGCTAACTTACTCAAAAGAAAAAATTAAATGCACAGTTAAATTCTATGGATTTTTCTACTGCGAAAAAATATATAATACATGGGGTTGCAAATAAAACCAGTGCCACCACATATATGCGAGAATATGACATAAATCAGCCTTAGCAAACTATTTATGCCACCTACATGAAAACAACAAGACAACTATTTTTACCATCATGAAAATGCGGTGCAATCAACAAGAACTTTTTACATACGGGGTTTGATGAATTCGGATGCACGCCTAAATATCTACGGAATAAAACCTCTCAACGTAACATCATGCTAATCTATGCAAACATCAGGTTAAACAACTTTAAATATGCATAAAAGTTGTGGCATTTTTAATATATTAATCTACACAAAATTCTACACGACTTACATATATAACTTGTCTTGTTCTGACGCACGGTTTAAAAGTTGTGGCATTTTTAATATATGCAATTTTTTTGGAATTAAACAAAATTCGGAACATAATAAAAAACATACGCGGTTTGAATCTGCTCGCAGGCCGAAACTAGGCATGGCGCGGGAAAGTAAAATTTAGCATGGGCGGGGAAAAAAGGGGCGCTCACCAATGGCCATGGGCCGGTGCAGGAGGAGGACTGGGGCGAGGGATGGAGTGGAGATGGGCAAGGCCGGATCTGGAGGAGCTGAGGCGAGACGGGGCACTGGAGTGGTTCGGCTCGGTGTCCAGGGTGTTGGCGAGGCCCACGCGCGGAGGCGAGCGCTGGGGGTCTCCGCCCATCCCGATCCTTATTGGGATCGCGAGATGAGGCGGCAGTGGCTGCTCCCGTGGTAGCGTCGGCGGGGCTCGGGCACGGGCTCCGACCGGCGGCTCTCTGGTGGCCGGCGCGGCGGAGCGAGTGCCGGAGAGGGCACGGCAGCACACGTGTGAGGCGACGGTGCGGGTTGCAGTAGCTTGGTGCTTGGTAGGAGCTCGTGAGTAATAACCCACAAGTATAGGGGATCAATTGTAGCCTTTCTCGATAAGTAAGAGTGTCGAACCCAACGAGGAGCTAAAGGTAGGACAAATATTCCCTCAAGTTCTATCGACGACCGATACAACTCTACGCACACTTTAGTTCACTTTACCTAGAACAAGTATGAAAGTAGAAGTACTTTGTATGTGTGATAGGATAGGTTTGCAAGATAATAAAGAACATGTAAATGAAAACTAGGGGCTGTTAGATAAAGAAACAATTACGTTAGTTTGACGAGTGTGGAAAAGTGGTGGTAGGAGTTGCGGAATTGTCCCTAAGCAATTGACTACGTTACTAGACCGATAGCAAGTTTAATGTGGGAGAGGCCACTTCTAGCATGTCATACCTTACATGGAATTCTATGCACTTATGATTATAACTATTAGCATGCATCCGCAACTACTAACGTTCATTAAGGTAAAACCCAACCATAGCAATAAGATATATTGGCCCCCCTTCAATCCCGTATGCATCAATTTCTATGCTAGGCTGTAGCTTCTGTCACCCTTGCCCTCCAATACACAGTCCTATCAACATACTACTAACCCTATGGTGTGATCCACGCGCACGCTCATATGATGGGCACCAAAGGACAACAACATAACCACATGCAAATTAAACCAATCGTAGCAATTCATCAATCACCGATAGGACAACGAAAATCTACTCAGACATCATAGGATGGCAACACAACATTGGATAATAATATGAAGCATAAAGAACCATGTTCAAGTAGAGGGTACAACGGGTTGCGGGAGAGTGGACCGCTGAATATAGATGGGGGAACGTGATGGAGGTGTTGGTCAAGACGACGGAGGTGTTGGTGTACATCGCCGTCACACGATGATCCCTGGGGTGGCGTTCCGGCGCCGCCGCGAGACAGGGGGAGAGAGCCCCCCTTCTTCTTCTTCTTCCTTGATCTCCTCCCTAGATGGGAGAAGGGTTTTCCCTCTCGTCCATGGTCTCCATGGCGGCGGAGGGGCGAGAGCCCCTCCGAGATTGGATCGCTCTCTCTGTGTCCTTCTGTTTCTGCGCTCCCAGATTCTGGCCTTTCACCGTTTCTTAAATTCCCGGAGATCCGTAACTCCGATCGAGGTGTCCTTTTAACACGATTTTCTTCCGGATATTATATTTCTTGCGGCGATAAAAGGGCCCCAACCACCTTAGGGATTGGTCACGAGGCTGCCAGGCGCGCCTGGGGGGGGGGGGGGGGGGGTAGGGCGCGCCTCCTAGGCTCGTGACCCCCTCGGGCATCCTTTCGCGTTGATTCTTGTTCCCAAAAATCATAAATATTCCAAAAAACAATCCCCGTAGATTTTTTATTTCATTTGGAGTTCGTTTGGTATGGATATTCTGCAAAACAAAAAACATGCAATAAACAGGAACTGGCACTGGGCACTGGATCAATATGTTAGTCCCAAAAATAGTATAAAAAGTTGCCAAAAGTATATGAAAGTTGTAGAACATTGGCATGAAACAATAAAAAATTATAGAGACGACGAAGACGTATGAGGGAGCACGAGGTGAGGCTGCTGGCTCAAGCGAGCGGGCATCGGCGGCCGATCCAGGCCGGGAGGGCCGGCTTTGGGCCTGGCGGGCCCGGTAGGTGGGAGGAGGGACAGAGGAGGAGAGGCGGCTAGGGTTTGACGGGGCACGGATCCTGATGCAAGGGTTGGCTGTCTAAATTAGGCAGGTCTGGTTGTTTAAATAGGTTGGGGGCTAGGGTTACGGGATTTTGCATCCGATTTCGACCGTGCGATCGCAATCGAACAGCCTCGGTCGCGAGCTTAGGCTAGGTGGGCTTAGTGTCTATGTAGAGGGCGTGTTGGGCTAAGAAGAGAGGTTATTTTGTAGCTTGACAATGAAATTTTAAAACACCAAAAACATCTCATAAATAAATCGATGACGGTGCCGCTATGGTCGACCATTCGGGTATCAAAGTTTCGAACACACTTTTGAAAATAATATTTTAACGACAATGACCGCGCGTGCATTTGTTGTTTGTATCAGAACGGTCAACGACAAAACGGAGAGAACCGGCAACTAATAACGCATGGAAGTTTCAAAAACTGGCGACAACGGAGTGTCGATGCAATGCAGATGATGCGCATGATGAACGCGGCAAAGAAAATAATCACACAGCTATAACGGGATAAAAGGGGAATCTTCTGGAGCGTCGATCTTGGGCTGCTAGAGGGGCCCTCGCGAGGGCATCAACCTTGTGGGGCTCGCACAAACAACCATCTTCGAGGCGACTCCACGAGGCCGCATCAAGAGGCTGCCCCCGTAGACTTCCCGAGGGAGGATGTCGAAGGGAACATGAGGTTGGACGGTGCTCGTGGTTGGCCGGCTCCGGGGAGCGGGTCCTGCCGTGCAAGCCTTCTCTCACACGCGACATCTTACCGGAGCCTTCGGTCGCTTCACCAAGACCTCAAGAGGCGGGGACCTCGTGTGGGCCCAAGCGTGAGCTGACAAGCATGCGAAGTCTGGGGCAGGGTACCCCGCGGCAGGGCTACATAAGCAAGGCACGACACGGGGCAATATCCTCGCTATGCGGGGGTAATCTTACGGGACAAGGAAGGTGCAGAAGGATGGCACAAGTCAAGGAGAGCAATGCTGGTAGGCGCTACAAGCATGCTTCATGTCAACTCTCTCAGGGTGATCCCCGAGGAGTCGTGGGAGGAGGGAGAGTCCCGCGGTCTGTCGGGTGCCATGCGTCGAGCCTGGCCCATAGGCAGTTGGGGCCTGCATCGCTTCGCCCCCTCCTGCCGGGCGGAGTTGTGCACGACGCGTGTGTGGGGGATATTATTGGGCCCCTTGTACTAGGGGTACCCAGGCCCGTCGGCCTGCGGCCCTAGGCCCTAGGCCCATCGGCAAGCGTCTGAGGATCATTGACAAGGACCATGAGAGGGTGCTCACTGCAAGGATGCATTTTGAGGCCACCCCTGAGGCTTCACGGGGAGAGCTCACCAAGGGCGACCTAGCGAGGGCCTCGTAACCCTATGACTTCACGTGGGTGACGCAGGTTGCGCAGGTGGCACACGAGCGGTGCCAGCGGGAATGTACGGGGGAATTTCCACTTTTGTGTGAAGGAAGCGGGGCCAGGTGGCGGGCTCCCAAAGCAACCCCAAATGGTTTCCTGATCGGTGCAAGAGGACACTAGAGGCTTGGTAGGACAGAGGTCACCCCCGAGCCCACGAGCGCGTCATGGAGAAGGGCTTTTGCAGGTGAAGAACACATTTGACAGGGCAGGTCGTTGTCCTGTCCCATTTCAAAATGGTCGTTGTGGCGACCCTTCCCGCCGAGTGTGTTTTCGGGGGAAGAGGACCAATGGCAGTATAAAAGAGCGGCCCAGCTCCATAGTAGGGGATCTGATCCCCATTATATCCTCTAGGGCAAGAACCCACCTTTGTACTCGTCTTCTATATCAAGCAATCCCAAACAAGCAGGAGTAGGGTTTTACACCGCAAAGTGGCCCGGACCTGGTCAAACAGTTGTGTGTTCCCATTAGCCTCCTTTAGCTCGAGCCACCGGAGAGTCGCCATGAAGTTGCGAGATAGAACAGGGTAGTAGAGCGAGCACAACCAATAGTTCGAACATCTTTTGGGTCTATGGAGCCCCGATTCCGACATTGGTTTCTCCTCGCCATGGCCGAGCGCCATCATCACCGTTGTTTGTTGTTGCCGCGGCCACTTCCTTTGCCCCGTCCTATCCTTGATCCATCAGCTCCGCATCGACGTTGCGGGGCTCCAAGACAAGAAAGCAATCGCAGACATCTTGGAAAGCCGCCCTCGAGATCATTTTCTTCCTCGGTGTCGTGGATCACTGCCGACGAATTCGTTGTCTATAACGCATCTGTGAGCCTATTCAGACCTTCCTCGAGTGTGTTGTGAGCTTCCGGACCTCCCACCCCCTAACCACCCCATGGATTTCTTCCCTTAGCCTCCCTAACCGTCGGACAAGAGGCATTCCCACCGTCTTCTATGTCGTTGTCATGGATACAGATGCCTCATCTCGCGCCCATGCATCCCTCCATGCACAGCACGTCCCCAGGGTCCGAGCGCACCTAACAGCTGGTCCTCTTGGGCCTCGTAGCATAGCTGCCATTATTGCCCGAGCTCTGGCACCCCCGAATTGTTGTCTAGTTCGTTGGTTGCACACGAGCGAGGGCTTAGCTCTGATGCCCTCAGCGTGCCCAACCGATGCCCCTAGCACAACCCCGGCCAACTTCCACCGCAGATTTGGTCATCGCTGGCCAACTCTGGTGATTGCCGATTGGGTAATGTCATTAGCGACTAATGACGTCGCTAGCTAACAAATCAAGCGACTGAGAGTGTGCCGAGGAAGCGGTTCAAACCCTAGTCAGCACGGGATTAATCCCAACTTAGCCCCTAGGTCACTGACCAATGGGCCCCACTCGCCAAGTTTGACCTCGACCCAGCGTCGTTGACCTGCTCACACGAATGTGATGCAATGATGACACAATAAGTTATATTTCTGTTTATTTAATTCCATTCAATATTACAAACTTTGAAAAATCATATAAACACAATCGTATTTCTAACGAAAATAAATTATATATGAAAAATTATCAGAAAAATGCAAGGAATCTGTTTATTCCATGTTCTTGCATAACATCACCAACTAGGACAAATGATGATTAGGGAAAATTTGATAAATAGTTTGGAATTGGAATTTGATGTCTATTTGGATTCCACTTCAATTAATAAGACTAAATATTGTACTAGGTGAATTCAGTACGATACCATGTCATATTATACATCATGTTGTTGCATTGCATTGAGTGTGTTCCTTCTTGTTTGTCGGTGCCAATCCTTCCCCGTAGACGTGATTCTGACAATGTAACCGTTGACACTAATAAAGAGAAGTACTATCTTCCAAAGTTGTCAGAATCGTGACTGAAGTCTGAGAATCTTAAGATCTTATGATCCAAACTAGCCCCTCCGATTCTACGATTTTGCTCATAGAATCTAAGTTTCTACGATCCTAATAGTTGTGAATCTATGATTCACGATCCTAGCAATGGAGTTCTGATCCGATTCAGAATTGCGATTCTGACAACTTTGCTATCTTCAGAACTTTCAGGCAAGCAACCCCCTTGAGCATACTGATATAAACCAACTCTCTCGCTCCTGCTCTCTTTTATTGCATTAGGAAAATGACGATTCAACTGTTACATGTCTCGGTAGTTGAACCCATTCTTTTGCATGACATGTCTTTGTCACTTCAAATAGTTGAAACCACTTAGCATGAGTAGCAACTGCTTGATCCTTGATGTGATTACTCATCCATGCTTTCTTACTATGCCTGCTATGCTTAGAGTTCTGTCGGGTTTGATCCATCTGGGCGGTGAATTCGAATGGTGGTGTACATGTCCTACAATGTGAGAATTAAGTGTGTGAATCCAATTTGGTAAAGGTAGCGATGAGTGGTCATGTAGGAGTACATGGCGGGTTCTCTTATTAGGACCATCCTTAAGAATTGAGTTCTATGTATGTTATCCAAGACAAGATACTACCACACATTGGGATACTTCGTTGACCCTCTCGGCTTATGAATCGCCTAGAACTTTGTCTAGGAGGGCAACTACTTTCTCGTGCTTGTAGGAGAAGTGTTGGCGGCCGTGTTTAGCCCTGCCAGGCGGGGTAGGCTTCAGTGTGGTAGATACAAAGTGGCATGGTGTACCAAGTAGCACCTTACTGGGGGGCTTGTGGAACCTTGCACACATCGTTTGAGGTTGTAGCGGAAACTTCGGTCGGACTTCCTTGCGGGTTCAGTCCCAAATAGGCGATAAACCTGGACTAGAGTCTTTTGTGGCTAACGGTCGTGATCGATACCCACGCGAGTGCTTCCTCTTGAAGGATGCTGACATGCATGACGTGCATATGGTGATAAGTGGTGATAGCATGTGAAAATAAGTATACCCCTGGAGGCCGAATTAATCTGTTCGAGTAGCCGCATCCTCAAATATGGACTACTTGGAAACATTCTATGGTACATAAACAACATGGAATTGATACACTAAAATACGTATGATTAGTGTGAGTGCTATGGATGGCTTTATCATAGGGCGATGGGAGTGGATCCATAGTGGTGTCTTTATATGGTGAATATGTGGACTCATGTGCGCTATCCCAACTTAAATGAAGTACTCGTAGTCGTAGTACATGTTAGCCAAGAGTCATAAGCTGGCTTGCTGCTATAAACTCTAGAAACCACTTGTTTGAAAATGATGTATATATAGTTGGTTCTAATGTAAGTCTTGTTGAGTACCTTTGTACTCAAAGTTGCTTAATTTATGTTTTTCAGGAGGATATTTCAGTCTCAGTCTTGGTTTTCTATGCGAAGTTCGATGTTGACCGAGTTAGCTTGGGAATCCTAGGCAGATGTATGGATCCTTTGGTAGGGTCGTTCTAGATTTTCAAGCTCCTCCAGCCACTTTTAGTAGATGTCTGTACCCATACATGTTGTGATTTCGCTTGATGGTTGTATGACTTGAGTGTTTGGTCTTGTGACCCCTGTTTGTAATATTACATTATCTTGGATCTTATGAGTCTTTAGTAAATGCTTGAGTCATAGAGTTGTGTTGTGATTGCATGTTGTGTCTACACATATTGTGCATATTACGTGGATGTTTTAAATGCATTGTATGTGTGGGATTCGACACCTAGTTATGTGCCTTTAATAGCCTCCTTTATGGGGAAATGCCTCTTTGTGCTTCCATTGAGCCTTGGTAGCTTGCTACTACTCTGGACGCATTGATCGACTGACATGTATCCTTCTTTGTTGTTGTGTTTGTCTCTAGGAGTTAATGTCATGCGGTGTAATGGAGTCTTTGTAGCTTCCTACGACTTATCTACACACGCTGACGACCGACACTTGCATTGTTGGGTTACATATGCATGTCCATGTATGGTTGTGCCACATGGGTCTATAACTGGTCATGTCGACCCTTGTTCTTTGACATATGGATGCTAGCAACATAATCATATACATGAGCCAAAAGGCACTAATGGACCAACCAAGGTAAGGTGGCTGCCGTTATCTACCGTGTGTGAGGCTGCAAAGATATATGATGTGTTACATGCTAGATCTGTATGGCTTAGGATCGGGGTCCCGACAGCGTTGATATAAGAGCTTGACTACGTGTAGGATAATCAACCCATATTGGTCGATGTTGAGTCTAGATCTGCTTTAGTTATATAAGGGAATTGATTATGGAAGGGGATATAAGATTCTTTTACTCCTTTCCTCATGTCATTCTAATCTGAGTCACCCTCTTCTTTATTCTACCGAGTATAAGAATTAGGCTTCTCATCTATCTATCTGGATGATGAGTTACTATGCTGGATACTTATAGGAAAGTTTTTGTCTTTTTGCATCGGCATCTCCATAATAATTTAGTCTGATGTTGTCAGTTTCACAAGGTTTGCCCGTACATCCGTTATGGTGTCCGAGTTATCCAAGGGTTATAGGTCGTATCATAATGCAAACTCCTTCCTCCTGTTTCTGATGTCTTCTAGGCCACACCAAGCACATCAACTATTGTGTTGAGGTACTCTATTACCTTGACATATCTATTGGAATTGTTAGTAACCCATGTTATCTCAGAAAACTACCCAATATTGTAGGTGTGTCTTATGTTTCTAGTGTGATAATTCTGGCCACATTATCGAGAACATCTCGTGATGTTATGTAGTCAGTAGGTATTGTATTCTGGGTTCTTGTACCCAAGATTCGTTCTTCTTATTCTTGTTCATAGTATTTGCTCGTTCCTTTAAGATGATTAGTAACCTTGTTCTAGTCTTCAAGGTCTGTGGTACATCATTCTTCCAATACCATGAACTATTATGGTAGAAGTTCTTCACGAACCAAATGATCACAACATGAGTGCTCATGATAAGTTCTCCATGCCATAGTTGTGACTGCCAATCCTTCCTTTTTGCATGGGTTATCTCGAAGAACCATGCTTAACTCGTTCGACAAGCTAATCTATGCATCTATGATATGTCCATTTTGCATCATGTTTCATTGCTGCTATTTATAAAGTTCTTTATAAATATAACACTTCTTGGAGTATTTATAATGCCTTTTCTCTCTTAATATGCAATATTTACATAAGGAGGGAGAGTGCCAGCAACTGAATTTCAGGGCCTGAAAAAGCTACAACAGATATACCTATCCTCGACATCTCCAAATGGGTTGAAATTTCACGAAGAATTATTTTGGAATATATAAAAATACTGGGCCAAAGATCCATTGAAGGAGGCAAGCGAGGTGCCCACACACCAACAGGGCGCGCCCTGGGGTGCACCCTGATATTGTGTGGAGCCCCTGCCCCACGTGTGGCCTCCTCCTTCTGGTATATAAGTCATTTTACCATAAAACTTTTATGAAGAGACTTCCGGGACGATGCGCCGCCACAACGAGGCAGTACTAGAGCAGGAGCACTTTTGCTCTCCGGCGGGCAGATTCCGCAGGGGACACTTCCCTCTAGGAGGGGGAAATCAAAGACTTCATCATCAGCAACAACCCTCTCATTGTGGGAGGACCAATCTTCATCATCACCGTCAACAACACCATATCATCTCAAACCTTTGTTCATCTCTTGTATTCAATCTTTGTGTCAGAACTTCAGATTGATACCTGTGATTGCCTTGTAGTGTTGATACTTATCATAGTTGATGCTAGTTGGTTTGCCTCTTGAGATATTAAATGTTCGTATCCTTTATGTTATTCAATATGCCTATAATCTACAACACCATGATGATGAGTGAGTATTTACTTTTGTTCTTCTGGACATGGGAGAAGTCTTGTCATTAGTAATCATGTGGATTTGGTATTCATTTGATATTTTGATGATATGTATGTTGTGATTCTCTTAGTGGTGTCATGTGAACGTTGACTACATGACACTTCACCATTCATGTGCCTAGGGGAACTCATTGTGGAGTAGTAATTGGTGATGGGTTCCATAAGGGGCTGATTTGGATCCAAATGTTTATTGCTACGGTTAGACTTCGTTTTAATTCTCTTTTAGTACTTGCGGATGATTGCAAGACGGGGTAATCATAAGTGGGAGGTTTGTTCAAGTAAGAACAACACCAAAACACCGATCCACCCACATATCAAATCATCAAAGAAGCGAACGCAAATCAAAAGTACATGGTGAAAGTGACTAGATGAAATTCACGTGTGTCCTCAAGAATGTTTGCATCACTAGAAGTACTTGTTCCGGTCTGTCATTTACACTCAAAAGGATTGGGCTATCTTGCTGCACTTTACTTACTTATTTCTCTAGTTACTCGTTATAAATTATCTCACTACCAAACTATCTGTTACCGCTTATTTCAGTGCTTGCAGAAACTACCTTGCTGAAAACTACTTGTCATTTCCTTCTGCTCCTCGTTGGGTTTGACACTCTTACTTACCAAAAGGACTATGAGTGATCCCCTATACTTGCGGGTCATCAATCTACAACTCGAGAAAATCATGTGCTCTTGAGTTACCCCTCTTCACTTGTATTCTGATCGTCAACAATGAGTGGATAGTCAAGAGTAGTTGTGCACTCGTATTCATCGATGCCTATTATTCTTGTGGTCTATGAAGCCATTCTATTTTAGAATGAATGGGAGAAACAAACTCCAGCACCTCATTCATATATAGGATTGGGTCAAGGCAGTTGTATTCCGCAGATCAAAATGAAAATCCAGCTTTTGCTGTGTTCCACCATGAAGTATTACCCTCTTCATGTCATGAATGTCATGATAATTGCACAACCTCTTATGAATTCTTGATATAGTGCTAGTTCTCGCCATCCTTATTCAATTCTCGGTCTTCGTGCTTGTTGTAACCGGAACACTGACAAGTGAACCATGATGTGTGAAATCAATACTTCTAGCAATCCTATTGCTTGGAAGTTAATGGACAATAATTTAATTCTTAGTGTGTTGGTTATTAAATCATCATTCTAAAGATTGATCGTGCTACCTATTCTATTCTTCCTGGTGCACTCCTTAATCAATGGGATCGGATTGTGTCAATCCTTTGCTCTTTGATCAAATTGTCTTGCCTTGAAAAGCAAGGTTGTTCTCGATATCAATAACATATCAGTGGTTCTTGATCTTTAGAATATCTTCTTGGAAGCATTACCAGGTTGTTCCCTGGCCATTATGCTGAGCCTTTGATCAAGTTAGTTTTCCTATGAACCACCCCTTCTCCAAGAATCTGTGCTGGATACCCCTAAACTAGTTGGTCAAGATAAACAACAACTTGGAGAGTTGCAAGATAGAAGCTCCGCGTAATTTAGCTCATTCCAAACGAATATCTTTGTGTGTATGTTGAAGAAAGATAATACCTTGTTTGGTTGAACCTTCTGATCAGTTGTTGTATCTATTGTCTTGTTCAATCTTTGATTTGAGTATGGGCTATCGTCAAATCAAAACCAAAACCAATGACGGTCATAATGTTGCCTTCTCGTGGATGTCCCCTCGAGCAAACACCATTATATCTTTTGGTCTGACCAATGCTATTATCTTGCTCACATAGTTGTGGAATTCCATCTTCATGGATATTTGATGAATTGTTGTTGAGCCCATCAACAACACGCTTATATCTTCCATTACTTAAGATGAACATTAAAATAGTATTGGGAATTTTGTAGGCAATATCTTCATGCTAGCTCATGAAGTGTATGTCTTGGTGTACAAAGAGAATTTCTTTAAGTTCATGTGCATTTGATGGAAGCTGCCGTCGTGAATTCGAGAAAATATGTTTTTGCTTCCTTTGGAATCATCTCAAGCCAGTCATGCACGTGCACACTATTCTATAGTTTGAGAGATTAGCTACCTCCATTCCATATGTATCTCTAGCACACCAAGCCACTGATTGACTTGTTCAAGAAAAGGAAGTTCGTAAATTCTAATTCTAAATCATGCACAATACTTCATTATCTTTTAGTGATGGTTCCCAACCAGAACTAAGGAGTGTTTTATTGTAAGATTCCATAAGAACACGGTTGTCTTGGACAGTTTGTTCACATGTGTCGTGCAATCCACCTCATGTTTTGGAGCTAGCTTCCGTAGTTCATTTCCTGAGAATCTCGAAGTGTCTGCTCGTCGATTTGGATTGCAAACATTCCTTTTCAGACATGTTGAGTCTGAAACAACTTCTCAGCAACCAGATCTGAATCTGATGCAGACATGATGGTTAGAATGTTACCCAAGGATTATAATATTGGTCTCTCTATAACCCGGTAAAGTGATGTCGTGGTTGACACACCTAGCTCGAAGACATATTATTATAGTATCTTGTGTCGGCAACATTATCCACCCCGTGAGGATTCTTTATGAATTATTCTAGAAGTTGTTCCTCATGGGCCCCCTTTGAGCCCCCGAAGTCCGACCTTTACTTGATCTTCTTGATACCAAACGTTAGCTATAATTGGGTTACGCTAGTACATCTAGTAGAACGTTAGAAGTGGAGTGCTAAATGTCTCTCGGTCGATCATGAAGATTTCGTTCCCTTGGCATCGCTAAGATGAAATCTGAGAAAGTTTTGTCTTCCTTTGCATCTGCATCCTCCATTGTTATTCATCATGGTAGTATGATGTGTTGCCAGGATCTTTGGCATGGATGTTGGTAAAACCCTGATGAATATGGACATGCTCAGGTTCTTGAGAGCATGCTCAGACACTAGGTTATATTCTCGGTATCAAATGGGATGTGGATTCCGTTTGCCTAGCTGTTCTATAACTCTAGTTTCCTTCCAAACTTAGTATGCCATTTCTTCTAACTCCTTCAAACGATCGTGTGTGAATTGCCTTAGCCTGGTACGAGGAGTCACAATGATATTTGGATCAGAAGTAATTCTTTTTGACACCTAAAGGAATAACTCTACGAGTCACCTTCCTAAGGTGGCCCGTTATTGTATGAAGCGCAACTTAACTCCTCGCTGCTTTGAAACCTCATCACCATCGGTTCTAGCGTGCAATTATTGCCTACCAATTGAGCCTCCGTCATCTGCCTCATTCCGCTGCTCTTGAATGTGATTTGTGTCTAATCTCAACAGATGTTCTTACGTCTTAGCCCATGAGTGGATCGTGAGTCGCTCGATCTTTGAGAACATCGATTCTTCTAGAGTTTTCCTATTTCTTTGCCATCGTGTTTAGATGAAGATCTCGAGAGAAAAGATGTCAATATCAACATGATGCAATGAATCAACATCTTCGAGATGGGCAATCAGATCGTGAAGATTGTGATAGTTCACTGTTCCCTCTTCTCTTACCCTATGACTAAATCTTGAGACGAGATTCTTGTTTAGTGGCGATGAGTTGTCATGGCCCTAAAATACTTCTTGTAATTAGTTGCTTTGTGTGGGGACCCCAACTTGTAGGTCGAGTTCGATGAATGTATGTTATTAGTGATCCCAGAGATGAATGCTCACCGAATAGATAGAAACTGAATAACAAGAGTTCTACATCCATACATATAGTCTGATACAAATAAGGACCATTGAGGTCAAGTCTTACATAGATAGGGCCTTGAAGGACAACACACCAAGCTCATCTAATAGAAGAAATCTTGGTTGAAAGTGTGAACCCATGCCTTCAGCCTTAACATACACACATTCTAACTGGGAAGCGCCCTAGCTCGCAGGAACGTCACCAAGGTACTCTTCACCATCTCATGTCCTCTCTTACCTGGTCAATGAAATAACTAGTGGCAAGCCAATGAGTACTTTGAATGTACTCGCAAGCAACACATGTTGTGGAACAAGGCAATAATGAAACATGATATAAGAATAGTATACAGTCTTTGCGGAAAGCGAGTTTTTCCCTAAATACAGTAACATGATCAAATGCTTGTACGAACATGCACCATAAGGTAAGTGGTAACTACGTGACCAGGTTACAGATATCAATATCTCAACACAGGGCTCAACAGCTCGTGCTCACCCGCCATGCCAAGTTGTCTCACTTGACCTAGGTAACCTTTTTCTTATCCATCTTTTTCACACACGCACACTAGGTTTATGCTAAAATGACCCGACATAGTTTAAGCAGGATTACCCAACTGTCCTTGACTGTGGACTCGGGGAACTTCTGTGTGATCCACGACTCGTGGTACATGACATAACCGAGGTAAGCACCCAAACAATGCCTTTCCCATGGGAACATTCAACAAAGAGTCCAGTCGATTGGTACCCAGCCCAGATGATGTACATCATACGAGCCTCGCTCTAGACCATATCATCCATGCAGGGACCAACAGTGTGCCAGGAACCTGTAAAACCGCATGGTCGCCATACCAAGCACGACCCCATCACAAGAATGACCATTCCACTCCCGTCACTAATAATGTGGGATCTCTGCTAGCATCGACCAAAGTAATCAACAAAGTCCCGTTCCCATATTGGGGTATCGTGGTCTCACATGTAAAGTTGGGATGGTCGACACATCTTAAATCTCTCGTTGTTTTTGAAACCACACACAAAGAAAACCTTTTTTCGGTACACCACTTCTTTCTGCACCATCTCAACACCATCACCCTCGGGCATTAGGGGCACCTGATGGGTTTTTTGAAAAGCCTTTGAAATCACCTCCGTGTTACCATCACCATGCATATGTTCATCCTATGCGTAGCACTACTAGCAACCTGTCAACTTTTAATCTGCGTGACCCTCATAGGTGGTAAGGTCATGCTCAAATGCAAGTGTTATCGAGGAACCATCGAAAACACTATACCGAGGTGTTTACCCATTCAATCAGGATCACATGCATCGGATGCATGAAATTATTTTCTCACACATGGTCAAAGGGCTGCTTGCCTTGATCAAATAGGTCTCCGGGGCCTTCTGGTCCAACTCCGAGTACTCCACTCATTTTGCCCACTATCGTCAGAAAAAACAATGATAAGACACACAACAAACATAAACACAAGTGTTCTACAAATAGGAGTTTTATTACTCTTGGACATCTCTAATCATAACAAGAATGTCTAAAGTTGTTCTAAGGGATTTGGATTACCATAATTTTTTGAATGTTGGAAATGGAGGTATCACTCGCCCCATAAGAAGTCTAAATAAAATATTCCGTGAAAAATGAGTGCAGACACTCATTTAATAGGGCATGATTTTAGAAATATTTAGGAACTGGTTTCATTGGATTCGGTGTTGGTATGAATTTTCTATGGTTTTTCTAACATGGAATCAATGGTAATAAGGGGCTTTTCAATTGGGCAACAAAAATAATGCATATAAAAGTATTGACCAAAGGTACAAAATTAGAGTATGATTCTATAAGTCTCGGGAAATTGGAATAACTCCATTTGGAGCTGATTTGCCCTCTTTAGGAATTTTGCAAGATGGGATCTCAAATATTCAAATCTATATTTGAATATTTATAATACAAAATAGTTTCTCGGAAAAATGTACAAGGCATATATCTGGATGGCACATGATTTTAGCAAGCTGTTGGAATTTGAATCAACATTTTTAAAGGAAGGATGAATTTAATATGGCTTCTTAAGATTTATTTCTTTACTCGCAAAAGAAAAGGGAGAGGAATTTTCCCCGAGGTTAAACTACATCAGGGGCGCAAGATAGGCAAATCGGTGGGCCTAGCAGCTCCAGCCGCGCGCAACAGGCCACGCCGAAGTCATATTTCACCATTTACGTCTTCTACGCAGGGACACGGGTTCCGCAAAACACACCTCCACTTAAATGGGTAGGCCCACCCGCGAGTTGCCCTGTCCCTAGCCAATAGGTGGGGCCCTCCTGCTAACGGGACATCCTCAACCTCCCGCAGTGGGAGAGGCCGAGGGCGTCTGAAGAGGGTCGCCGACGCCACAGGCCACCGTCCCCGATAGCCCGATCACCGAAGATCTCAGGGGGTTGAGCCGCACCCCCTTGGGTGGTTCATCCTTGCCAAAGGGAACTAGGTGGAGTGCACCACTGGCGGAAATGGACTCCAAGAGATGGCGGTTGCGGTGGGGTGGCGTCCCGGCCATCGAGGGACATAATAAGGGAACAAGGAAGCTGGAGGCACGGAGGGGAGTAGCCCGGTGCATCACAATGAAGGGAAGGGCTTGGAGGAGCCCAATTGGAGGAGGGGCCGCTGGCAGTGCTCCTACCATTGTCGATGATGGAGGGGGAAGAGGGCGAATGGGAGCCTCTCGAAGCTCCGCGGGAGGGACAGAGAGCAAGGAGGGAGCAGAGGAACTAAGGGGGGACTGATATGGAGGGGGCAACCAAGGGGAGCCCAAATGCGCCTCGGGTGCTCTGGGCATGGCAGACACAAGTGCCAGAGGCATTTGGAGGCGAGCTCATGTTGTGGAGGGGGTCAAAGGTGGAAAGGGAGATGTCGTGGCATCCTGGGACATGATGCCACAGCCGACCACAAGCTATAGCAAGAGGACAAGGTGTAGAGCACCGTTTCTGCATGCCAGGGAGGTGGTGACCGCTACACCACTTGTCCAGGGTCATCCTCTGTCCAGGCCAAGGTGTATGGCATGCAAGGCATGCGTGCCAGAGATTACTGGTGCAGTTTGGACTTCAATGATGTTGGTTGGGTCAGATTTGTACTCCACATAAGTTCGCAACATGAAACTTGGGGCTAGCAAAAGGTGTTCTTACTGGGAGGCTATTGAAATAAAACTCTGTCTAGTAGTGTTAGGCATGGAAGGACTACAAGAGTGCCAAGTTTTAGATGAAGGAGTGGATTGTTGCTAGAAATTGTAGTTCAAGGCCACATTTCTGCCAAAAAATCAAGTTTCAGAAGGGATTCACATATTTCCCACATGAGCATGACATATTTTTGCTTGATATCGTGCATGGGCATACTAGATATGCTCTAGAAGGGTGTGGGTGCATTGGCTTGAACACATTAATTGGGAGAGAGTAAAATAGGGGTTGCCATGGTAAAAAGAAGAGGTAAAGAGAGGTAGACACCCTCCAATAATTGACCAGAGGCCATGGCATGGTTACTAGAGATAAAATAGGGTCATACAATATTGTGGTAAATTTTTAGCTCAAGGAGAATACTGGAAGGCACCAAAAAAGCAAGTTTGGTAAATGAGCAGAGAGTGTTCCATGGGTGTTAGGGTTAGCAAATGGATTCCAATTGCTATGAAACTTAACAGGATCACATGATAGATGAAAATGAGACACGATACCAAATTTGGGGTTTTTCGAGAAAGTTTCCAATGTAGACTTGAAAAAACCTAGAAATAGGCACAAATGATTTTCTGAAGATAAACCCACGCAATTTAATCAACCCAAATGCACCACTTGGTGTGGTGACATTATTTTAATATTATAGCTTGCCCAAAAAGTTTGGGATCAATTGGAGAAACTTCACAATGTAATGTTTCCCAATTCTTGAAATTAACAAAGAAGGTTTTGAGGGGTTTTGGACAAGTTAATCTATTCTCCTTGATGCACCACTTGGTGTGGATGCATTATAGGATCATCAAAACATGTCCACAAAATTTGAGTACAATTGCACACACTTGGCAATATAAAGTTTCTCAAATTTGGATACGAACACATAAGGTTTTGAAATACTTAGCTGAGTAAAATCAACTTGGATTGAGATGAAACTTGTCAAGATCATCTCTTATAGCATGTGTGGCAAGCTAGAATTTTATTGGAATTTATTGATAATATTTCTTATGGAAATATTCCAAAAGCTGGAAATAGAAAGAAAGGGTTTTGAAGGGTTTTGTCCATTATTTTGAACATGACCATGTATTGAAACTCTTCTATATGTAATATATATATCCACTGAGTTTCCCTAAATTTAATCAAATATTTTGAAACAAAGAAAATAATCTTTCTTTGTAAAAGACCATTTATGGCCTCAGAAAAAGGTATTGAAGTAAAGTAGGAAATTAACTTTTAAAATGAAAAAAATGGTTTTGGGAAGTCTTTTTGATAAAGGGGATTCAAATAAAATATTTGGGGCAAAACATCTTCCCTAAATTGAGAACTTGTAGTACAAATCCCAACTCGGGGTTTTTTAAGCTTAAAATAAATAAATTATTTTTGGTCAAAATAATATTTGGTAAAAATGGTTTTTGGTGCTATACACATGGTATGGTCATTGGACCTAGGTTTTTAACAAGAATATGAGTCTAGGGAGTTTTGTGATTTAAGACACAAGCACACAAGCAAGCAACAATCACATCAAGCATCACAAGCATTCACAAAAAATTTAGTTGGTCCTAATTTTTGAGCTATGTTTGTTTAGCGAGGAGAGTTAAACAAAGGGTGTGACAGACCTTACCCCCTTCAGAAAAATGTCGTCCTCGAGATTTCTAGGCTAGGAATTGGAGAGATACAAAACTTTGGGTCGGAGGGACTCTTCACGTTCCCATGTCGCTCCTTCTTTGATGAGGTTGCTCCTGTGGGTCTTGAAGTGCTTGATGATACGACTTCGAATGCTACACTCATCTTCGCCTGACCTGAACGGGGTTCTGGCAATAAGTTAGACTTAACTAAGCGAGGAGCTTGGTGAACTAAGTTCTCGTAATGGTCTGGCTTGCATGTGTACTCCAAAGTCAGAATACGTGGCATGGTAGCGTGTGTCGGTGCTGGCCCTGGGCTTCGGACGTTGGTTAGTGACACTAAGATGTCTCGGGGTAGAATAGAAGGATTTATCATAGATTTTTTGTCGAGTTCTTCTACTTGAGTAAGTTGTCCGTATATGTGCTTCATTCCCCTCCGGCCATTTTGTCGTTGTCGTCATGGATGCATGCTTCTGGTATGTCTTCACATGTTTGGTCTTCTAACCACTTCGTAGCTTCTCATAAAAAAGCCTAGTTTGGGTCTCGTCTATAAGACTAAGCTTAAGGACACGACATTAGAATGGGTCCTATTACCTAGGGGAGTTCTAGAGGGGTCCCATATGAGCGAGCTACCCGGAAGTATAGACGAGTCATCCAATCCCTACGGTCTACGGCTTGGCAAGCTTCGTGAATTTCCCCTCGACAGGGCTTCACCGTGGTCCAGTTAGGACTCACACCCCTGATTTGGACCAAGAATGGCTCTTTAGTTTCCCTTGATGTCCAAAGGCTCCATCGGCTTGAACGCCGATGTTTCTTCACCTAGTTGATGTAGCCGACAGGGGAGCGTTGGTTGACTTCTACTTATTCTTCTTCTTCGTCGTGGTTTCCCAAGCATGGCGGTACTTCGCCTCGTCTTGGGTAGGATTGTCTTCTGTTCCTTGAAGATTGATTCAAGGAGCCAATTTTCTCAATATAATACCTCACTCTTGAGAGGTATGGCGATTGGTGTCCCTGGGGTTTTTTCTATCAGGACTAAGGTGTTCCTCATCTTATTGGGTGAATAAGCATGTCATCCATGAGGATAACAACATACCTCCCCAAGCATCACATAAGCACCCTGCTCATGAGATAGGTGAGAGGAGCGGGTGTTTGTGGTCCAACATAGCCTAGTCCCTCATGTCCATGTTCCTCCAAGACATGATTGGATTGGTCAGACGGAGAATTGGACATAGTCTAATGACTTAGGGCTATTTCTTATGGTCTTAATCCGAAAAAATTATGGCCCAGTGGAACTTTGGGTTTTAATGAACTTAGGATGTGAGTGAACGTCTATTGCCTTATCCTTAAGCACATTCCTTAGATGCCAACAATATAGCCTCTATCTCTGGACAAAAACCACCCTATATCATTGAAGGTATCATCTCACTTAAGTCAATGCCACATCACTCGTGCTAGTCAACATCAGGGTCGATAGAAGGTATAAACCAAAATGTCATAAGTATGTTATAGCTAAGTTGCTCATGTATTCCATCTAAGAAACCTCGGGAAAGAATACAAGCTGCTAAGCTTGAATTAAGATACTACAAATCCGAGTTTTCAGATAGATCATATGATAGACACGGTGCTGCATTCCTATATTTAAGGAAACACGTAGTGCACCAATCCAAAGCTTTGTTTCCTTCCGACGGATCCAATCAAGTTTTCCATCAACCCTATCAACCATCACTAGAGCCATCACTCCTACATGTCCAATATCGATGGGGTTTTACATGATCAGCTAGAGTTCTCATAGTCTTCATATCAATTCAAGGGCAATGCCATAGTATACCCACCATCTTCCAACAACATGGCTAACTAATATTCACGACTAAGCTTATATAGATTCGTAGATCAATTCGACAACACCCATTACTCCTACCGGTTATGCACCTAGAACATGGTATCATGATCGAGATCATCGGACTAAATCCAATTAACTTCGAACTATGTGGCCTGATTCATCGCCGGTTCTCTAGTAAGATTACCTTTTTAAAACCGACTCACAATACCTAATTGTCAATGCAAGTCATTATGGTACCATCATCAAACCATGACTACCACTTGATAAATTCATTTTAATGTACCACCAAGAATATTTGCTCATGATCAATATTATCGTACCGAATCCAAACATACTCCAGGAATATGTAGGTCATGCTACTTTATGAACTTGTTCCACCAAGTTCACCTACCATCATAAAGGTCTTACGATCCACCAAGATAGTCTATCTATATCCTCAAGACACCTATTATCATCACACAACCATTGTCTACAAATCATGTATTCCAAAAGATCCTTCATATGGCATCAGGGTTATGGTGCTAGTTTAAGAATGAAGGACACTTGTTCATTGTGATCACTTGTTCCGTAACGGACCCAGTGCTAAGCAGGGGTTATTGGATCCCAAAAGGTGCTCTGATAAATCCTTATATTAGACACATGACTAGAAGTTTGAGTTGAGGAATCTTGTGAGGTCTAGGTTGGTCTAGGGAGGGGTTTCCAATCTCAAGGGAGAAGTATAATGTTGTGGGGTTACGTCCGGTTGTGCACATTGCACTCGGAGTCTTCAGTGCGAGTTGTCTGTCGGGTGGATCCTTGGTGCATCTTGTCTTGTTGGTCTGTAGTTGTCGAGAAAGTTAGAGAGAGAATGGTAGCACAACGTGGAGTTCCTAAGGGGGTGGCATAATACACGTGCAATTAAACAAGTGCCGAAAGTCCAACACAAACATCAACATGAGGCAGGTGATATTGTCGCTTACTCGTTTCCTAGGGCAAAAGTGCGATGTATATCAAAGCATAAACAAGTATAACAAACAAAATACAAAACAGCAAAAAAATAAAAGGGAGTGCACTGGGATTGAACCGAGGACCCCTCTGGTGCAAGTACAACACCTCACCACTGCGCTAGCTCGAGCTCTTCAATAGAGAATTGGAGGGAAACATGATATGCTTCCCTGTCGAGCTACTGTACCAAGAAAAACAGATAAATAAAAGGGGGCCTCTCGGGGATTCAAACCCACGACCACCCCACTGCAAAACCACCTCCTACCACTCGGCCACTACACGACACTTAACAGAGAGGGGGGCGTTGCTCTTTTGAGCATCCCCCTCTGCTCATACTGCAGCTCGACGGCGCCGGAATAGGGGAAGGTCGTCGGCATCACTACACACAAAATTGAACGAAGGGGGCTTGCTGGGAGGAAGAGGGAACCACGAGGGTTCCATGCCCGCACTAATCTCGCTGGGAGGGGCACCACCACGGCGGCGCGACGGGACTACTGCTTCGGCCAAGCAGAGCTCGTCGCCGTTGAACTACTGCCTAAGAGGAGGGACCTAAGGGCAGGGAAGAGAGGAGGGGAAGGCTGCTCACCTAGGGGGACGTCGGAGAAGTGCTCGACGTCGAGGATCAAGGAAGAAGAGGCGCGGCGACACGACGTGCTGCTCCGTCCTGACGGAGCCGACGCGGAGCGAGCGCCAGAAAGGCAGAACCTCCCCTCTAGCGACGGGAACGGAACGGGGTGAGAACCACCATCCTCGCGGACACCTCAAACACCGCGGGGAGAGGCTGTCGGCGACGAGGGGGACGCGGATTCGACGGCGGCGCTCTGAAGTCTTCTGAACCTTGCTCGGATGTTACCTGTCAAGGGGGAAGGGAGAGAGGAGAGGAACGGGGCTGGCGGCAGGCGAGTAGGAACCCTAGGCACGCACGCCGATGCCCGTTTTATGGGAGGGAGGAGGGACGCCTCGACGTCCGTGAGGGGACGGCGCGGGAGCTCTCTCTGTCCGGGCCTGACGGAAAGCGGGGAAGAAGCACACGGAAGAAGAGAGGGACGGGGGAGATGGGCTTCGCGCGAGAGAAAAGGGACAAAGGCACTTGGCCTGGGGAGGAGGAAGCCCACCCACTGGCGCCAGATAAGAGAGAGGAAACCCAACAGGGTTTTTCCATTTAAAACTAAAACACATCAAAATAAAATCACCTAGGACATATTAGGGTTCCAAAAATAAAAATAAAACAACCCTGGTCATAAGGGAATTATGACCCAATTAAATAAAATTACAAAGATAATTTTTGGAGCAAATAAAATAATTGCAAAAAAGAATTATTTAATCTGTTTTGTAGTTAAAACCCCATTTCACTAAAGGTTCAAAAACCCCAAAACCATACCCCTCAAACACAAGAAAAACTACAAAATGAACAACATTTTAAAAACAGGATTGGAGCAAGTTAAACTTGAGCTCAAGTGAATAAAGAAGAAGGGCCTTTTGAAACCTAGTTTAAAAAACAAGCATAGTTTAAATTCCTAGCTTTGCAATCACCACATTGCCATACACACATATCACATGCACTCATCATGGATCCAACAACAACAACAACAGAAAGTAGAAAACATGAATGCAATGAATGGCATGATGCAAAAGTGAAAACATGAAATGGCCACATGAAATGATAACTCCATAGCATGACCACATGGATCCAAACATGAAAGGTTTCCAAATATGGCAAGGTTACATCTGGGGCATTACACCACGGTCTAAGACAGTTGGGTAATCATACTTAAACTATGTCCAGTCATTTCCGCATAAACCAAGTGTGTGTGAGTGTGTGGTAAATGGTGTTTTATGAAACAGTTAATACGACCAAGTTTGGTGACTTGGCATATAGGGTGAACCAGGAGTGTTCAGCCCTTGACAAATATATTGATATCTGTAACCTTCCCTTCAAATCAATATTTAGCTTATGATGCATCCATGATCATGTTTATTTACAACCAACATTATATCCACCAAAGATGCATATTATTGTTATCCTTCAGTTGCATTATTCATATCATGGGCTTATTGCGAGTACATTCAAAGTACTCATTGGCTTGCCACTCGTTATTTCATTGACCACATATGAGAGAACATGATTTGGTGAAGAGTAACTCGGTGACGTTCTTGCGAGCTAGGACGCTTCCCAGTCAGAATGCATGTAGGTTAAGGTTGATGGCATGGGTTCACAATTTCGACCGATATTTCCTCTATTGATCCAGCCCTATATATATGTAAGACTTGACCACAATGGTCATTTATTGTATCAAACGGTTTGTATGGATGTCAGACTCTTGGTATTCAGTTTATGTGTGTTCGGTGAGCATTGATCTCTGGGATCACTGAGCTCATTCACTCGATGATCTCGACTCATAACTCGGGGTCCCCACAGGAATTCGTTCAATGTATCATACCACGCCCGAGGGGCATGCTTGAGGCCATAGAGTGCCTTTTTGAGTCTGAAGGCTTTGTCAGGGTGCTTCTGGTCTTCAAAACCAGGGGGCTGAGCAACATATACTTCTTCCTCAAGCTTACCATTGAGGAATGAATTTTTCACATCCATTTGATATAGAATAATATTGTGAAGGTTAGCATAAGCAAGTAATATTTGAATAGCTTCAAGTCTAGCAACAGGTGCAAAAGTTTCATCAATGTCAATTCCTTCAACCTGTGTGTAGCCTTGGGCTACAAGCCGTGCCTTGTTCCTCACAACCTGACCATCCTCATCTTGCTTGTTTTGGTAAATCCACTTAGTGCCGATGATGTTGTGCTTGCGAGGATCTAGTCTTTTGATGTGTTCCCATACATCATTTAGCTTGAACTGAAGAAGTTCATCTTGCATGGCTTGAATCCACTCAGGTTCCATGAAGGCTTCAACAACTTTTGAGGGTACTGTGATAGACACAAACGAGGAATGTCTACAAAAGTTAACTAAATGTGAATCTTTTGAGCGAGTGAGAGGACCTAGAGCATTGATGTCATCGTGGATTTTGTCAAGTTCCACTTCATTTGCAATCCTTGGATGAGCTGGTTGAAGACATTGGTTGGGCTGAGGAATTTGATTTGTAGCATTTTCCTGAGGTGCACCTGCTTGAATTTCCTAAGTGTTGGGGACGACTTCTACAACAAGGGGTTGTTCGTCAGTAGTAATGATATCTTCAGTAGCCTTGAGGTTGATGGCTTCCTCAGGAGTCAATTTATCTGGCATAGGAGGCAGTTGCTCTCTTTGCGAGCCGTTAGTTTCGTCGAACCACACATCTACAGTTTCAACAACCTTGTTGTGATAGGTGTTGAAGGCTTTTTTAGGTGTGGGAGTCCTTTCCATAACCAAGCAAAAAAACCTCACGTGCTTTAGGTGCAAACTTTGAGCTATGGTAAGGATCTCTAATCCAGCATCTTGCATTGAATACTTTGAAATAACATACATTGGGTTTCTTGTCAGCGAGGAGTTCATATGAGGTTTTTTTGAGGAATTTGTGAAGATATACCCTGTTGATGATGTGGCAAGGAGGGTTGATTGCTTCAGGCCAGAAGCGACGAGGAGTCTGATATTCTTCAAGCATTGTCCGTGTCATTTCAACCAGAGTCATGTTCTTGCATTCAACGACGCCATTCTGTTGAGGAGTATAAGGAGCGGAAAATTCATGAGTAATACCAAGTTCATCAAGATAATCATCAAGACCAGTATTTTTGAATTATGTCCCATTATCACTCCTAATTTTTTTTATCTTGACTCTGAAGTTCGTCGAGGCCCTTGAGGAAAATGGTTCGAAGACTTCCTACAATTCAGTTTTGTATAGAATGATGTGTACCCAAGTATAGCGAGAGAAGTAATCAACGATGACAAAGCCATATAAAGATGATGCATTGGTTAGAGTAGCATAATGAGTAGGTCCAAACAGATCCATGTGAAGCAATTCAAACGAACGAGTAGTAGTCATGTTAGTCTTCGAGGGGTGTTTGGATCTGGTTATTTTTCCAGACTCACAAGCACCACACAGATGGTCCTTGAGGAATTTGACGAATTTGATGCCAATGAGATGCTTCTTCTTCCCCAGTGTGTCCAAATTCCTCATGCCCGCATGACCAAGTCATCGATGCCATAGCCAGCCTTCTGAGGTTTTGCTAGTAAGCATGTGGCTGGTTGAGGACGTGTGGAAAAATAAACAATATACAAATCTCATCTCCTAAAGCCTTTGAAGACTTTGGATTTGTCAGATTCCATGATGACTACACATATATATTTCCCAAAATGACAATAATATCAAGATCACAAAGCATTGAGACTGACATGAGGTTCAACCCAAGTGATTCGACAAGCATGACTTTGTCCATGTGCCGGTCCTTGGAGATAGCCACTTTACGAAGTCCCAATACCTTGCTTTTACCTTTATCAGCATAAGTGATTTGCTTCAGCGGTGCTGGACTTAGTGGCATATTCATCAATAAGCTTTTATCACCAGTCATGTGATTTGTGCAACCACTGTCAAGAACCCACTTTGTATTCTTCGGTTTCTCATCCTGCAGATGAATCAGTACAGCTTACCATCTCATATGCTTCACACTTGAAGAATATGATATATATTTCCTCAGTTGAGAATTTCATCATAGACAGTAAATTTCAGGATGAGTGAAATGTTATTATTTCATCATTTTAGCTTGCGACCAGTCAATCAATTTCCTCTTGTCTCGAGCAAATTCTTCAGGTGATGAATTTCATTTGGAGACTTGACCTGCAGAAGTGATTAGTTCGATGTCTTCACCCCCCACATTTGAAGGGGCGGCAGAGAGTTCATCATCATGCGAGCACCATATGAGAATGGAGGCATTGAAGCTAATGCACTTCTTCTCACAGTAAGGGGGTTAGAGTACTCAAAATAATTGGCAGAGAAATTCTTTGAGGACTTAGGAACATAATGAGTTGAGGAATAATGCTCATATTCATGTCCATTGTAATTTCTCGGCATATCAGAAGCATTAGTGGGAGTACGAGCATAATTTTGACCTTTTGAGGAATTTGATCCTTGTGAAGACTTTGGTCCACCTGAGGAATTTGATATCGGGTTCCGGTTCTTCACAAGTGGTGTCATGAGGACATTCACATGAAAATTTTCCATGCAACTTTTGGGGACCCGGATTTTCCTCAGGGGTGGTCCATTCCTGTAGTTAATTCCAACATATCAAGCACATACTTCACCAGATTGATTTTTGAATAGTTTATAGTTGGAGTCAAATGACTCATCAGAGTAATAGGACATTTCAGATACAAAGCCTATTAGAGTGGATGGATCAATCGAAGGGCCTTTATCAGCAATCCATGAGGTTTTGTGGTACTACTCAGGTTTCCAGTATTATCCATCAACATTCAATTTCCTCTCGAAGGCAATGCCCTCTTTCCTCGGGTTCCTATTCAGAATCTGATTTTTGAGCACATCGCAAATGGTTTGATGCCCTTTGAGACTTTTGTATATGCCTATCACATACAATTCCTTCAACCCTGCATTTTCATCAGTAGCATTTGTGGTTTCCTCAAGTGAAGAATTTGATACCAGAGGAACAGTTGAACAATTTGTAGCGATAGAAGCATTTGTAGCGATAGTAGCATTTGTGGTTTCCTCAAGTGAAGAATTAGAAGTTTCACGCTCGATGCATTTCAGACATGGTTGAATGAATTCAACCTGAGCGGTACCGATTTGTTGAGCAAGCAATGAATCGTTCTCCATTCGAAGATCATCACGAGACATTCTTAACTTCTCAAGATCAAGCTTCCTTTGAAGAAATTCATAGGAAAGTTTCTTATGATAATCCAAGAGTGTGCCATAACGATCTTGAAGACTATCGAATCTAGACTGAAGACTTTTTACATCTTGAGTGAGGACTTGAGTACGATTCATTTCATCGTTCAACAGATCACCGCTTGTGTCTAGCAGTTTTTGAAGTTTTTCAATGGTTTGTTGCTTACTGGCAATGTTGGCAAGTTTATAGTAACTGGGTTATTTATAACCATAAGGTTCACAATCACTAGAATCAGAAGAGGAAGTGTGGTTTGGTACCTTTGAACCTTTTTCCATGAAGCAATAGGTTGGAGAGAAGTCATCAGCATATTCATCAGTGTAGATAGTGTTGTCATTTTCTTCAAGGTTGAAGATTGACTTGCTGACGAATGTGGCAGAAAGTGCAAGACTTCCACACCAGACTCCGACTCCACTTCAGAACCTTCCTCTTCATCACATTCCTCAGATTCTTCTTCATAATCCATTTCCTTGCCAATAAGTGCCCGAGCCTTTCTGAAACTGCTCTTCTTGTGCGATGAGGACTTTGAAGATGAGGATTTTGAAGATTTCTTCCTTTTCTTTGAGTCATCAGAACTTTCATCCTTGTATTTCATCTTCCTTGATTCCTTCACCCAGCGAGGAAAATCAACAATGTAGTGACCAGATTTCTTGCATTTGTGGCAGGTTCTTTTCTTGTAGTCCTGAGATGAAGATTCTGATTTCCTCATATCTTTTCTTGAAGATTTTCCAAACTGGCCATGCTTTGTGAACTTATGAAATTTCCTCACGAGTATTGCAAGTTCTTTTCCAAGTTCTTCAGGGGCACCAAGATTGCAATACGAGTCTTCTTCTTGAGATGTGGAAATAGCCTTAGCCTTCAGCGCATGAGGTCTTGAGTAGCTTCGTCCATACAGATCTTTCTTTTGTTCTTGTTGGAATTCATGAGTATTGAGTCTCTCAAGTATATCAGCAGGATCAAGAATCTTGTAGTCTCTTCCTTCTTGAATCATCAGAACTATGTCAAATGGTGGATCAAGAGATCGTAGGAGTTGCTTCAGAACTTCATGGTCAGTGATGTCTCTAGCTCCCAATGCTTGCATTTCATTTGAGATGTCAGTGAGGCGATCAATTGTATCTTGGCAGCTTTCATTGTCAATCCTCTTGAAGCGATTGAAGACATTGCGAAGAACAATGACACGAGAGTCACGTTGTGTTGAGACAATCTCATTGACTTGGGACAACCTATCCCGGATGAGCTCAGTTCTGCTCAAAGCACTCACTCTGCCATACTGACCTTTGCTCAGATGTCCACTGACGATATTCTTCGCTTGCGAGTCAAGTTGCTTGAACTTATTCACATCAGCGGCAGAGATAGTAGTAGTGATCGAGGGAATACAATTTTCCAGAATATACCACAGATCATTGTCAATTGCTTGAAAATGCATCTGCATCTTGGTCTTCGAGTAGGGGAAGTCCTTTCCTTCAAAGGTAGGACATACCACAGTAACCTTGATCATACCTGCGGTCGACATAACTAAAACTCCAGGTGGTTAAACCAAAATCACACAAAACAAGGGAGTACCTTGCCCTGATACAAATTGAAAGTGCGTTATAGATTAGAAGGGGGTGAATAGGATATTTTTATAATTCCATCACTAAGAAAATTCCTAGTGAGGAAAGTCCTCAGTCATGAACTGAGTGCAGCGGAAATAGTACAGGATCAGGTGTGCAAAACCATCTACAACAAAGTACTCGATGAGATTTCAGAGCTTCGGTTTGCAAAGTTCGCAAGTACAGAGTAAGCAGGTGAAGATTAACTCAAGTGAAGAATTTGAGGTTGAGGAAATTCAGAGAAAGTCTCGAGACAAATTCTTCAAACAGTATAGATGAGAGTCTTCAACATACAATTGAGGAATGGAGAGAGTTGAAGAAATAGAACCCGTAGCTCGATGAAGACAATTGTTGATGACACAGTTCCAACTTTTGTGATAGTTGTACGTCTCGTTCGGAGTGGCTTGGTATTGAAACTAAAGGACACACAGTCCCGGGACACACAGTCTCTACGTATTTTCCTTGTGCTAAGGACGCATAGTCCTCACCCAACACTCGTGGTAAGTCTTCTAGGTAGACATCCAAACCCTCACAGACTCGCTCACCCGATGAACCACAGTTGACTACTGAATGCTCTAGACCATGATGCTTTAACCGTTTGGATGATACACAATCCTCAAAGGTAACAAGCGTCGGTAACACATAGGAACAACTTCTTTAGTGATGCTCAATCACTTGGGTTTTTGGTTTGGGTTTGGGGTTTGGGGTATTTCCTCACTTGTTGATTTTCCAGCGAAGGCTCTAAGGAATTTGGGTTGCTCTAAATGACTAGCGTCATTTTCTCTCGGAGCAGCCAACCACCGAGTGGTTGTGGGGGGCGGGGTGGCTATTTATAGCCTGGAAGCATCCCGGCATGATTTTACATTAATGACCTATAATGATATGACTCTTGGGTAGATAAGATCTACGACAGGTGGCGCGTGGCGCGGCAACGGTCGGAACTTTCAACTGTGATAGTCCTCATGTCTCTCATATTCCTCACTTTGACGCTTTGGTAGATTTAGGCTTGGGTTGAGCATCATGAGGAAATTTGTTCCGTAGTTTTACCTTGACCCCCTTTAACAAAACGGTGTTCCTATGACTCAAGTGTAAAGAAAATGAAACAAAAATAGTAAATCTTCACGCTTCAAAATCTTCAGAGCAGTTTCTTTAGGACACCGAATTCCTCGTCATCAATTTCTTCATGAGGAATATCAATTTCTTCGCAATTTCTTCGCGATCAAAGTCTTCAAGGAATGACCAAGTCTTCATCCGAAGACATACATTTTTAGGGGTTGATATTCATCGGATAACTCAAACTTCCTCAGCAACTTATAGAGCCTTTCTACACTCACAAACATATCAGTCTCTTAACCTATAAGTCTTCAAACCACCAAAATAACTAAGCAGCACTAGATGCACTTACGCCACCCGTGAGGTTGTCGCATGGCGAGCTCACCAAGGGGGACTTTGCGAGGGCCTCATAACCCTGTGCCTTCACGTGGGTGATGCAGGTTGTGCAGGTGGCGCATGAAAGGTGCCAGTGGGCATGGACATGGGGATTTCTACTCTTGTGCTAAGGAAGCAGGGCCAGCTGGCGGGCTCCCAAAGAAAACCCTAATGGTTTCCTGATCGGTGCAAGAGGACTAAGGCTGGGGGCTCGGCAGCATGGAGGTCACCTCGAGACCATGAGCGCGTCATGGGGAAGGGCTTTTGCAAGTGAAGACCACCTTTGTCAGGGCCGGCCCAGTCCTATCCCCTTTCAAAATGGCCGTTGTGGCAATCCTTCCCGCCGAGTGTGCTTCCAGGGGAAGAGGATCAAGGCCAGTATAAAAGAGAGGCCCAGCCTCCATAGTAGGGGATCAGATCCCCATTATCTCCCTAGGGCAAGAACTAACCTTTGTACTCATCTTCCACCTCAAGCAATCCCAAACAAGTAGGAGTAGGTTTTAACACCGCAAGGTGGCCCAAACCTGGGTAAACTGCCATATGTTCCCGTTAGTCTTCCTTAGATCGAGTCACCGGAGAGTCGCCGTGAAGTTGAGAGATAGAACGGGGTAGGAGAGTGAGTGCACCCCATAGTTCAAACCTCTTTTGGGTCTGTAGAGCCCCGATTTTGACATTTAGTGTGCCAGGTAGGGGTGCACAACCGCTCTTCTGCTACAGTTTCGGCTCCAGCTGTACCGACCCCATGGACGATACTCGCCGCACGTCCCCCGAGTGCTCAGTGTCGGGCGACTATTACCGACCCCATGGACTATCATAATCGCGTGCACCGCCCGTAAGCAGTAGGGCTTCCCGCGGATCTCGGTGTGGCAATGCAGGCGCCTTGGCGCACCCCCGACGGCATCTTCATCAGCTTGTGTCCATGTGGGATATATGAATGTGCAATATGTGCTTTTCATGGCAGGCAAACTTCTTCAACACCGCCCTGCAGAGAGACGGTGCGACGCGTGGGCGGACCACATCGTCGTGCTCGCCGCCGTCACCACGAGGGCTCTAGCGCCCTACGCCCCGCTTCGGCCCCCGACTTTAGAGGCACGTGCTCGGCCAGCGAACTGCCTCCATCACCACGCGTTGACCCGCTCAGTTTGCAGTTGGGGGGGGAGGAGCAGGGTGCACCTCGCGTCGTACACTTTCCTCTTCGAGTCCCGATAACCAGCTTTGGGCCGTGACCTGCCCTGCGGAGGCCCACCCGAGAGAACCGGCAGGATGTTTTGCGCTTACCACAATGCACGCACTCATAACACAAAGGACTGCCGGGTAGGCGAATCACCCAAAGGCAAACGCGCTACCGAGCACCGGGCCCGTGTTCGCGCTGACAAGCCAGGGAGTATCGCGGCTGGCATCTGCTTCGCGCACCTCGCACCTTTGGCCAACAACACCTCCCTTTGGCATAAGAGACTGCGCCAGGTGCCCTCGTTAGGACGAGCTTGGGGGCTCCCTCCTGGGGGTAACCTGGCTCGGTTGGCACGACGTATGGGTGCTCGGGAGCCCCGTTGTGGCTGTCAGGGACGATTTTTCCGGGATTTTAATTTCCCATCAAAATGACCCTTGTGCATACCAGCCCCGGGAATAATGTTAGCTGGTGCACAATTCTTTGATACAAATATCCAAGCAATTACAAGATTTGAAGTACAAGACCATGAATGCCTATGGAGTACAACAAAAAGGTTTCTAATGGTTGATGGCGGAAGCGGTTCGGGGATCTCCAGCGTCCATGGGACTCCATTTCCCATAGGAACAAATGACCTAGATAATTCCTATCTCACGCGGTTGTTGTCTACGTTGTAAGTTTCGGATCTATTGTCAGGATGCTCCTCTCCAAACACGAAACCTGGCCAAGACAATAGCCAGGGACAAGCCAGTGAGTACTTTAAATGTACTCACAAACATCATGAAAACGGATATAAATTAGCAGGTGATTATTATGCACTTGAAATAATTCAACTATATTTCGTCATTCATGGATTAATTTCTTAAGTTCAAACAAGCATGTAATTTATCCATACTGAGAATTTAATAAGAATTCAATGAAAGAAAATTAAATGTTTCATCGAGAGGTAATCCTCCCGAATATTTCCATGAACCGGGAATAGTTCGATCGGGTGTCTCGAGCGACGCCTCAAAAGGTATGCATGTCTTAGTCGGGCGTGTAGGAGACACCACAGAAAGGGCTTATAAGAGATAATTAAATATGCATGCCTTAGTCGGGCGTCTGGGCGACACCACATAAAGGGCGTTATGTGAAATAGTAAAATACATGCCACAGTTGGGCGTCTAGGAGACACTACATAAAGGGCTTATATAGTAATAATAACAGTCGCCATAGTCGGGCGTCTAAGCGTCACCACATAAGGGGCTTATAAGAAAAGGTAACCAAAGAATATCAAGGAGGAAGAACCGAGCGAGGGATATTCGACATCCATGTGTCCTTGGTAAAAATTAATAATCATAATCATCCACCAGGTTTCACGACTATGCTCATAGTTAAGTTAACTTGCTCCAAAGACGAACAATCAGATAAACACTTGACCTATATCCTAGATTGTGGTCCTTAATCACGGACACGGCTATCCGAATAGATGTAAAACTCTGCAGAGGGTGTACTCTTTACTCTCGAGTAACGGATTTCTTTAGTCAACCAGAGATGTCAACTAATTCCATTTCCGGTATTTGAGTTGAAAACACACATACCTAACCCGCACAAACCAGCCTCTTGAGGCCTGGGAAGCACCCACGATAATCATTAGGCGAGACTCTGAGTGGGAGAAGATTACAAACCATCAAAGCATGGGATCATATTTCATACCGCGTGCTACAAGGGAGTGCCCCCCTCTCGGTTCTAGACCGGAAACACCCATGTCCCCGGACCAAGTGACATGCCTACCAGTGGCTACTTGTATTCACTATGGCCTCTCCTGTATGGTTTGCGCCAAGAATGGGGTTAACGACTTACTCGAATTTACCATGCCTTCGATAGGGACAAGTGGTAGTACGAAGCAAGTAAGGGGGGTTACTGGACCAAGACTCGATCTACGGTCGACTCGGGAGGTTTATATTTTTCCTGCATGATTAGCACAACAAGTATGTTTCACAATACCAAACATGATCACCACCTATCATACCCCATCATGCCTCACTGATCATCCTCGTCCCACGAGATCTCAGTTGCAAGATCGTTTCTTCCCATGACAGAGACTAATCCCGGATCCCATCCGGTAGGCACATGTGGCATGAGGTAGTGACTAATGTCAAATGCATCTCACTTACAACGGAGGTAAATCATCATCATGAATTTATAAGCATGGTTATATGATGACATGAAATAACGTCACTGCGCTTTAGCATAATGATAACATTCATTGTCCTAGCAAATAACACACTACTAATATTATGTCCAAGTTCAGAAGGCTTGCCTTGAGTATGTAGAAAGGTAGGGCGCACTTCAAAAAAAATTGGAAGCTTTCAATATTTCCTCGAATTCCTATTTCAAAAATACTCAAATCAACATATAATTCAAACAGTACTAAAAATTTGTCTGATTTATTTAAATAAACCTTAAAATAAACTAGAGGAAATTTTAAGAAGGTGAGAAAAAGAATCAACTCATTTGGAGTTGTAATAAAAAAGATATGAGAAGTCAAAGTTGGGTCAAACTTCTATTGTTAAATAAATTAGAAAAGAAAACGTTTCGGCTAAGAGTACGCTTTCAGAAAAGGGGAAACGTACCCGACGCGTAAACAACATTCCAACAGCGAAAGCGCACTCCAAGCAATATACGGCTTGGAAGAGCAAATGCACCCGACGCTGTTTGCCAAAGCAGAGTAGGCTCGCTCACCGACACGTGGGGACCACCTGTCGGGTTAATCTCCCTATTCAAGCACGTGCGTCGATAGAGAGTAGGGGCAAGTCCGGCAATGATTGTTGGTGACACAGGGCACCAAATGGTGCTCCCCGGCTATGCACATGCTCGGGAGGAGATGTCCCACCAATGAGGACTTTAGGGACGCGGTGGATCTCGAGGGCGAGCAACCCTTCATCCATGGAGGAGGGGAGCTTTGGCGGAGAGGGGTTCTGTACCACTATTGGGTTATAGAGGGATTGGCTAAAGGAATGGGCTAGACGTGGCTCAGGTAGACAGCTAATGCAGAAGGTGGCATCATAGTGGCTTTAAAGCTTCGAATTTAACCGAAGGGCGGCAGCGGCCCAAGCTACCAGAGGTGGGGAAGGAGGCGGCTCTGGGCGAATTCGAGCAATGGGTGTCGGGACCCCGATCCTGAGCCATAGGAATCCAGCGTGTAACACATCGCATCCCTTTGCGGTCTCACGCACGGTTAACTCCACGGCTGCAGCCTTACCTTAGCCGGGACCGTTTGCGTCTTTTGACTCACGTATGCAATAGTGTTGCTAGCATTCCAATGTCAAAGAACCCGGATCGACATGTCTAGTCATAAACCAAAGTGGCAGTACCACACAAGGACAGGCATACATGACCCAACAAAGCAGGTGTCGGTCATCAGCGATCGTAGACGAGTCGTAGCAAGCTACAAGGCCTCCATTACGTCGTGTGACATTTCCCCGATGGGGACAGACACAGCAGCTAAGAAGGACACATGCCGGTCAACCAATGTGTCCGGAGCAGTAGCGAACTACCAAGGCTCGTTGGATCACAAAGGGGCATTTCCTTGTAAGGAGTGCTACTAAAGTTCACGACGTGGTAATCGAACCCCATACATGTCAAGTACGACACACGTACGCATGGCATACCGATCTGTATAGATACATCGATGGCATCACAACATAACCATAAACATACAAGCTTTATTCAAGAGGCTCGGAAGAGCCACACATATAATATTACACATTAAGGGTATCACGACCCATAATAGCAGTCATTTAGTTACAAGCCAGCGGAAGAGTTTAAACTGTCTGAGTACAGACAGGGCAACTAGAAGGCACATGGCCTGACTATACTACAGACCCGACGTAGGGCCAGATCGTAGCTGGGACACCAGCTACTCATCGTCGCCGATGTCTACGAAGAACCCTCCATTAGGGTCATTAGCAACCTCTGCAACATTTATTAACAAACATGAGTACGAAGGTACTCAGCAAGACTTTAGGATGACTAACTACTCATGCAAGGTATCAAGAAGGTATTGTGGGGTTTCATGCGGGAAGCCAGCATTTGACTCGTGGCTAGACAACTTGCATTTTTAAATAATTTTGACAACTTGATTTCTCGCACACGAGTCCACTAACACCACAACAATACATTATCGTGGAATCATTCCGTCTCCATACGGAAATGCCGTCCACGACACTCACGCTTATTTTGGCGATTTTATGAGTAGCCATTGAAGTTATCTATGAACAACATATGTCTCCAAGTAGTCCATATCCGCGGACGCGACTATTCGAATAGATCATAACCCTGCAGGGGTGTACTTCGTCACACACGCTCTCGCCACTTATCGCAATGTGCACGTCATGCACCTCGGCAACCTTCAAGCGGAAACCCAGCGAGCGAGTCGGCCACGACCGTTAACAGCACTAGTACCTAGTCCAGGTTTATCGCCTATCTGAGAGTAACCCGTACGGAAGTCCGGCCGAGGTTTCCGCCACGGCCTCAAACGATGTGCGCAGGGTTCCCAAGCCCACCATCCGGGTGCCACTTGGTACACCGTGCCACTGCCTACCGCATCACGGCACACCTCTCAGTCAGCACCATGCACGGCCTCCAGCATTACTATAAACACCAGGAACTACTTGCAACTCCTGGACCGAGTACTACGCGATTAATAGGCCGAGAGGGTCATATTTCAGGGCCCAGCATGTGGTAGTATCTAGTCTTGGATTACATACACGGAACTCAGTTCCTAAGGACGGTTCCAATGAAACAACCCGCCATGTACTCCTACACAGCCTTTCACCGGTACCTTTACCAAATCAGGTTCAACACACAACCTTTACTTACCGAGCACATTCTCACAATTCTGTTCATCTCCTAGATGACAGACCATACACAACTCTAAGTATAGCATGCATAGCAGGATAAGGCACATCATTGCTCAGGCAACTACCAGGTGTGCTAGGTTGCAAGGTTCGGCTATTTACTGTGACAAGGTTAGGTCATGCAAAGGAAGTGGGTTCAACTAACGTGGCAAAAGCAGTGGTAGCATTTGATCCTAATGCAATAAATAAGTGCGGGAGCAAGAACATGGGAATTATCGGGATGATCAAAAGGGCTGCTTGCCTTGTTGCTCAGAGGAGGGACGATATCCGTCAGACGGATATTCGGTGGAATCCGGGGGTGTGGAGCCTACCGAAATGAATGGCAACATTCAATAACAATCATATGCAATCAAAATGATGCATGAGCAGGGCATGAGAATGCAAGGTGATAAGTTATTATAATCAACATGTATTAGGTTTAGAGTTGATTTGAATCACATTCGAGTATCAATTCAAACGAGGTAGTCTCGGATACCGGTTTAATTGATTCGACCTGATGCTCAGTTCAACTTGATGTTAGCATGCATGAGATGTCATGTTAAGGTACTGATTTGTAGTTAGAACAGTGTGTGATCATGGCATTCATAATGAAATTTGAATATTTTCCAAATTCCAGTTAAAAGTAATTATAAGAATTGAATTATTCCTTATTCTACATGTTAGGGTTCTGTAACTTTTTCAAACATGGTTGAAAATAGCATATTCATAATCCTTGAATTTTTCTGATTCTTTTTCATATCTAAATTATTTTCATTGGAGTTACAAATTAATTTCTATGATTTTTACAAGTTTTAGCAATTTTCCGGAATTATTTTTATACTGGAAATTCTCTTTATTGCATCAGCCTGACGTCAGCAGGTCAGCCGACCTGTTCAGGTCAAACCTGACAGGGGGACCCACTTGTCAGCCTCTCTGGGATTAATCTCGCGCTGTCCAGTCCCTTAACTATGTTGACTTGGCCTTGGGCCCACTATCAGCGAGTGTTTAAGCCCCTAAGCTGCTGGGTTAACTTGGCCACGTCGGCCCCCCACCGGAGTATGGCCGGGGGCGACCACGGGCGCGGCGGAGGGCTCGCCGGAGAGAGCTAGACAGCGCATCGGCCGTCGGTTTTGGGTGCAGAAAGGAGCTACGGGTAGCTCGTGCAACGCCGCATCTAGCGGGGGCATCAGGGGAGGCTAGGGTCGCCGGGAGAGGCGCCGGCGACGAGCCGAAGCGGCGGCCGAAGCTCGGCCTCCCGCGGTTGATGGCTCTAGGGCACGGGGAGGACAGCTGATGGGCTCATCACACTCCTGGAGGCTCCAGGAGCTCGATCCCTAGCTCGAGCGCGTGGAACAGACACCACAACGACGACGACGACATGACCGGCGCGAGGAGCTCTCGGCCTTGGTGGGGAACGTACTACGGTGCACGGAAGAGCGTGGGGCGAGAGGGGAAATGATGTGAGCTCACGGCGGTTCCGATGGTGTTGTTGTAGGGCTCGGGGGTGCACCGGAGGGAGCGAATCGACGGAAGAGGTCCGACGGCCGGAGGTTGAAGACGACGGTGCCGTGGGCGTTGCAGGGCTCGGGGTGGCTTTGGCTTCTGCAGGGAGGACCAGACCGACGAGACGGAGCTAACGGCGTGCTCAGCAAGAGGATCCTATGGCTAGGGGCACGGGCAGCTCGAGCTTTGCTCGGCTCCAATGGCGGCAGAAGGGGAAGGAGAGATCCGGGAGGAGGGAGAGAGCTGACGCTGGGAATGGATAGAGGAGGCCTCGGGGATGCTTATCCCCGCCGTCTGCGTGGCTCGGGCAAGCAGGAGGTGGCCAGGGGACGTGGCCATGCTCGCCGGCGCGTCGACACGCAGCTGCTTCTCCTCCTGGCAGGAGGAAGAAGACAGTCGTGCCCCTAGTGGGCTGGGCCTCCTCGGGCGACAGGTAAGGTTTTTCTTCCTCTTATTTCTTTTCTGTTTTATTCTGTTTTGCTAACTAATGTTTTGCTATTTATTTCAGCTCAAAAATGGGTTGTAAAACTATTTTAAACACACCTGAATATTAGTTATAATATTCCCAACCATTTCCAAAGTTTTCAACAATTTTGAAAATTTAAAGTTTCTGATTTCAAATTTAAAACTTGAAACCAGTAGCTTTTTGCATTTATTTAAAATCCTTAAAGTGTCAAGAAAATAGTTTTCTCCAATGCTCATTTACTTTCATGATTTATCAGAAAGTTTGAACATTTCTTGAGGCCATTTTGGGTTCATTGATTTTAACTACTTTGAGATTTCCTTTATTTAAAGTAGTGGCTAGGGTTTTAAGTTTTTCCTTTGCCACTTTCTTGTTCTTGTTGGAGAATTATTAGATGCAAATGCAAAGAAGACATGAGCACAAGACTAACTTGCTTAAGGTGTCAGGGATGTGACAACTCACCCCCACTCAAAGGAATCTCGTCCCGAGATTTAGAAATCGTCGGGAATAACGCAGGATACTCAAGTCGGAGACGATCCTCTCTTTCCCAAGTTGCCTCCTTTTCAGAATGATTTGACCATTGAACTTTCAGAGACTTGAGGTTTTGACGTTGAGTGGCACGCTCAGTTTGATCAAGAATACGGACGGGGTATTCTCGGTATGAAAGGTTATCTTGGAGATCAAGCGTTTTGTGGTCCACTTCACGGATAGGATCCGAAAAGCAACGCCTGAGTTGCGAGACGTGGAAAACATCATGAACCTTGGAAAGATGTGGAGGAAGTTCCAACTGGTAGGCAACTTCTCCTCGTTTGGCAAGAATGCGAAAAGGACCAATGTAATGAGGAGCCAACTTGCCCTTGATACTGAAACGATGGGTACCCTTCAAAGGTGTAACCCGAAGGTAAGCCTTCTCGTCAACTTCAAAGGTCACAGCCTTATGATGACGATCATATTGGCTCTTTTGACGAGACTGGGCTGTTTTCAACTTTTCACGAATAATGCGAACCTACTCTTCTGCATCCTGGATCATATCCGGGCCAAAGAGTTGCCTCTCTCCGGTTTCTGACCAATTAAGAGGTGTTCGACATCTTCGTCCATAGAGAACTTCAAAAGGGGCTTTGCCCAAGCTTGATTGGTAACTATTGTTATAAGCGAATTCGGCGAATGGAAGACACTTCTCCCAATTCATACCGGACGATATAACACAAGCTCGGAGCATATCTTCTAGGATTTGATTCACTCTTTCTACTTGACCACTTGATTGGGGTGGAAAGCAGTGCTAAAAGATAAGTGAGTCCCCATGGCATTTTGAAAACTTTCCCAGAAGCGGGAAGTAAAGATACTTCCACGGTCCGAGTTAATCTCTAGGGGAACACCATGAAGAGACACTATTCGGGAGATATATAACTCTGCTAGCTGGCTAGCTGTTATACTCTCACGAACCAGAAGAAAATGAGCCACTTGGGAAAGACGGTCAATGACCACAAAGATAGCATTATTCCCTTTCTTGGTCTTGGGAAATCCGGTAATGAAATCCATGCTAACTTTATCCCATTTCCATTCAGGAATAGCTAGGGTTTGAAGGGTGCCAGCAGGTCTTTGATGTTCTACCTTAACTCGACGACAAACGTCGCAGCTAGCAACGAACTCAGCAATTTCTCTCTTCATCCTAGTCCACCAGAACCTCTGGCGTAGGTCCTGATACATCTTAGTACTACCGGGATGAATGGTGAGAGGAGAATCATGAGCCTCCTTAAGGATTAACTGCCTTAGATGTGGGTTCTTAGGAACCACTAAACGATTCTGGAAGAACACAACACCTTGATCGTTCATGGAAAATTCCTCAGCGTTTCCGCTAAAAATATTCTCCTTGATCCGTGATATACCCTTGTCACGCTTTTGGCCAGCTATGATTTGATCCCTAAGAGTAGGCTTCGCCACCAGGGTAGAAAGGAATCCTTGAGGAACAATATGAAGATTCAACTTCCGAAAGTCCTCATGGAGATGTGGTTGACCTTGCTGTAGCATCAAATTGTTACAATAAGATTTACGACTTAGCGCATCGGCCATAACATTGGCCTTCCCCGGGGTGTAAGTTATCCCTAAGTCGTAATCCGAGATCAACTCAACCCACCGTCTTTGCCTGAGATTCAAATCCGGCTGGGTGAAAATATATTTCAGACTTTTGTGATCAGTGAATATTTCGCAACGATTACCCAGAAGGTAATGTTGCCCGGTTTTTAGTGCATGGACCACAGCTGCAAGCTCAAGGTCATGTGTGGGATAATTATCCTCATGTGGACGCAACTGTCGAGATGCGTATGCGATCACATGACGATCTTGCATGAGAATGCAACCTAATCCTTGTCGCGAGGCGTCGCAATAGATAACAAAGTCCTTAGAAAAATCTCGTGGTAGCAACACAGGTGCGGATGTCAGGCGTCTTTTCAGTTCCTGAAAACTATGCTCACACTGTGGTGTCCACTCGAACTTTTTATCCTTCTTGAGGTGTTCAGTCAGAGGCTTTGCAACCTTGGAGAAATTCTCGATGAAGCGGCGACAATAGCTCGCTAGACCAAGAAAACTCCTAACTTGCTTAACCGATTCAGGTTGAGTCCAATCAAGGACAGCTTGAACTCTCTCGGGATTGACAGCAATACCCTTACCAGAGATTACGTGTCCTAGATAGGTCACTTCTGGTAACCAGAATTCACATTTTGAAAATTTGGCATAAAGGCGATGCTCTCGAAGTTTCATCAATACCAGCCTTAGATGCTCGGCATGTTCTTGTTCGTTCTTCGAGTAGATGAGAATATCGTCGAGGTATACCACGACGAATTTATCCGAATACTCCATGAAGATTGAATTCATCAGTCGAGAGAAGGTGGCTGGGGCATTGGTTAAACCGAAGGACATGACGGTGTACTCGTATTGGCCATAACGGGTAACAAAAGCCGTTTTGGGAATGTCCCCGTTCTTAATCTTGATTTGATGGTATCCCAACCTCAAATCCATTTTGGAGAAGACTGAGGATCCAGCGAGCTGATCGTACAGATCGTTGATCCTGGGGAGCGGATACTTGTTCTTTATGGTGACCAGATTAACTGGTCGGTAATCTACAACCATCCGATCCGTTCCGTCTTTCTTCTTGACAAAGAGGACGGGGCAAGCCCAAGGAGAAGAGCTAGGACGAATGAAACCCTTGTTCAAGGCCTCATCTAGTTGCTTCTTAAGTTCGGCTAGCTCCAGGGGTGCCATCTTATAAGGTCTTCTGGATATTGGAACAGTTCCCGGAACAAGATCTATCACAAACTCTACATCTCTGTCAGGTGGAATTCCTGGCAGTTCCTCTGGAAAAACATCCGGGAAGTCACGGACTACCGGAATGTCTTCAAGTTCCGGAAGAGGGTTGGCATTTAGGGAATAGAGTTGGCATTTGGCAACTCGAGTAGAGACATTTACTATCTCACCCGAGGGATGGGTAAGCTGGACATTTCTAGAATGAGTATCAATCTTGGCATAGTGAGCTGACATCCAGTCCATGCCCAAGATGATATTAATATCTGAAGATTTCAATGCTATCAATGAGGCTAGAAAAACTAGCCTATCTACTAGAATTTCATTGTCATAGGTTATCCTAGAGGTTTGCCATTTACTACCAGGGGTTTGGACAACCAATGGGATTGGCATATCACAAAAAGACATGTTATGCAACTGTGCATAACTTTCTCAAATGAAGGAATGAGAAGACCCAGTGTCAAAGAGAACAGACGCTGGGTGATGATTAACAAGAAGCGTACCCAGCATGACGTCGGGATCTTCTGCAGCTTCTTCTGCAGACACATAGTTCACAAGGCCACGTGCGGGAGTTGGCTTCACATAGTAAGCTTTGCCCGACTTGGCTTGCCCGACGGACTTTCCGGGTTGCTTGGCACCCACATTCTGAGGACACTCACGGGAATAGTGCCCTGGTTCTCCACACTTGTAGCATATCACCTGGTTGGCACATGGTGCAACATTGCTTGCTGGACCACCATAAGCTTTTGCTGGAGGATTGGACTGATTCGTCTGAGGTGCCACGTAGGATGGCCTCGGAGTATATCTTGGCGGCAGAGAACAGTTCGGAACCCACAGCCTGCACTTTGGAAACGCGGAACCAAAAGACGAGCCAAAGTCACGGGAGTGCTTCCTTGTGGCTTCGAAGTCAGTATGACCAGTCTCGGCACTGATCGCCTTGTTGACTAGGGCTTGAAAGCTTGCACACTCATGGAGGCGCAGATCACGACGGAGCTCAGGGCTTAGACCCTTACGGAACCTTGCTTGCTTCTTGGCGTCAGTAGACACCTCCTCTGTTGCATAGCGGGCGAGATTACCGAACTCGCGGCTATAGGCATCCACAGACAACTTGCCCTGAGTGAAGGGACATAACTCCTCTCTCTTTCTGTCCATCAGGCCCTGTGGAATATGGTGCAGACGAAAAGCTGCACTGAAATCTGCCCATGTGGCTACTGGTTCAATGGGACGCATAGCTTCAAAATTCTCCCACCACAAATTGGCGGGTCCTTCCAGGAAATATGCCGCAAAGGTCACCTTGTCGGCCTCACACACATTCGCAGAGCGAATCTTGCGTGAGATGCTGCACAGCCAGTCATCAACGTCGAGGGGATCGACGGAATGATGAAATTTTGGAGGATTCAGCTTCACAAAGTCATTGAGGGACACTGCAGCATTCCTAGGCTGTTGAGCCATATTCTACTCAATACGCTCTAGCAGTCGGTTGGTCTCCCTTTTGTTTCTTTTTGCGTCAAGCATCACTTCCACCAGAGAAGGCGGGTGAGGCAGGTCTTCCTGCGACGCTTGACTACCCTCACCTTGCTCATGAGCAGGGGCACGGTTCAACCTGGTGAACACCATCCTGACAAACAAACTCATAGCTTAGACCAATATCATATCAATACTAGCTAGGGATTAAGAATGTACTGAACACACGGAATGCGGAAATGAATATCCGAACAGCATGGTAACAAGCAACTGCTATATATACACCATGGTTCATACACACCCTTACATAGTTCACTACAACCTTAACCGAAGAGCAAAGTACTGAAATTATGAAACTACTCATCAGAGGCTTACAAGCTTCGTATACATTATTTGTCTAGGCCTCCGGAATTCATTTCACATCACCGGCATACTTCACAAGTCACGTAGGATTGTGAACGTACGGCTACTACCATACTATCCTTCCGCTCATAGCTCAGGCATCCGCATAGAACATCTCATAGAGATTACCTCCATAATCTGGAAGCTCAACCTGCGGATCAGGAAACACTCTAGCCTGAGATCCCTGGGATCCATAAGGACACGGATGTGGCCTTGGTCCCCTCACTGGTGGTAGGAGGGGCCCCCGAAGAGGTGTGACTCCTCCTAGAGCTGGCCAGTCAACGTGAGCCGGAAGATGGGTCCTAACAGGGTTCAGCATCTCCATCTCTCCATACCCTGTCTGGACTACCGGTGCGAGCTGCGTCAAAGCCGTCCATAGACGGGCACGGGTAGCATAAAGCTCCATACGGAGAGCACGAGCATCCCTGTCTCTGTTCTCTAGCATCTCAACAGTGGAATGCAGTAGTGGATCCTCCATAGAAGAATCAAAATAGACTCCGCTAAGGTATCCCTCTTCACCAGGCTGAGAGGCCGGAACATAGCAGAACTCTGAATTCTGTAGCAGTGCATGTCTCGCTCTCATAATGGTCAGCATTGAATAGGCAGCATCTTGTACTGCCATATCAACAGTGACTCCCAACCCATAGGACCAATGGATTGGCTCCTCAGCTCCAGGGTAGTCTGGAAATACCCTAACAGTGCAGATGTACTGGCTCTGGTTGAAGTCTCGGTACTGTTCCTCTACTGTGTACTCGGGGTACCAGCGGTAACCGCACACCGACATCACCCTGACCAGCATGGCCGTATGACCCGGCACATCAATGCACCTGGTCAGATGTACCACCTGACGAGAAGGGCAGCCAGGCATCTGTAAATAGAGAGTAATGCAAAAGCATTAGAGCTCCGAATGAAAAATTGGGAAGCATAACGGCTGTAAATGCTCCAAAACAAATTTTGAGACAACCCAAAATGGAATAGCGTAACCACTCAACTATCAAGTTCAACTCTCTGATCATCAAACCTACTTCCTTTTCCTAGGAATGACAGAAACCACATATCTCTTGACCCGTAGTCCTATAATCTACCGATCAGAACACGAGCCTAGAAGAAGATGAGTAACCTAGTCCTTAATTCCCGCAGAAAAGACGAGGATGACCAGAATAGAATGACTTGAGAAGAGAACAAGAGTCTTACGTTCCCTTCCACAAACAACTCCCTTATATATAAATAAAGCAATTCTAGACTCAACTTCGACCAGTTTGGCTTAGTAATCCTACAGTCAGTCAGGCTCTGATACCAACGCTGTCGGGACCCCGATCCTAAGCCATCGGAATCCAGCCTGTAACACATCGCATCCCTTTGCGGTCTCACGCACGGTTAACTCCACGGCTGCAGCCTTACCTTAGCCGGGACCGTTTGCGTCTTTTGACTCACGTATGCAATAGTGTTGCTAGCATTCCAATGTCAAAGAACCCGGATCAACATGTCTAGTCATAAACCAAAGTGGCAGTACCGCACAAGGACAGACATACATGACCCAACAAAGCAGGTGTCGGTCATCAGCGATCGTAGACGAGTCGTAGCAAGCTACAACGACTCCATTACGTCGCGTGACATTTCCCCGAAGGGGACAGGCACAACAGCTAAGAAGGACACATGCCGGTCAACCAATGTGTCCGGAGCAGTAGCGAACTACCAAGGCTCGTTGGATCACAAAGGGGCATTTCCTTGTAAGGAGTGCTACTAAAGTTCATGACTAGGTAATCGAACCCCATACATATCAAGTACGACACACGTACGCATGGCATACCGATATGTATAGATACATCGATGGCATCACAACATAACCATAAACATACAAGCTTTATTCAAGAGGCACAATTAAGGGTCTCATGACCCATAATAGCAGTCATTTAGTTACAAGCCAGCGAAAGAGTTTAAACTGTCTGAGTACAGACAGGGCAACTAGAAGGCACATGGCCTCACTATACTACAGACCCGACGTAGGGCTAGATCGTAGCTGGGACACCAGCTACTCGTCGTCGTCGATGTCTACGAAGAACCCTCCATTAGGGTCATTAGCAACCTCTGCAACATTTATTAACAAACATGAGTACGAAGGTACTCAGCAAGAATTTAGGATGACTAACTACTCATGCAAGGTATCAAGAAGGTATTGTGGGGTTTCATGCGGGAAGCCAGCATTTGACTCGTGGCTAGACAACTTGCATTTTTAAATAATTTTGACAACTTGATTTCTCGCACACGAGTCCACTAACACCACAACAATACACTATCATGGAATCATTCCGTCTCCATACGGAAATGCCGTCCACGACACTCACGCTTATCTTGGCGATTTTATGAGTAGCCATTGAAGTTATCTATGAACAACATATGTCTCCAAGTAGTCCATATCCGCGGACGCGGCTATTCGAATAGATCATAACCCTGCAGCGGTGTACTTCGTCACACACGCTCTCGCCACTTATCACCACGTGCACGTCATGCACCTCGGCAATCTTCAAGCGGAAGCCCAGCGAGGGAGTCGGCCACGACCGTTAACCGCACTAGTACCTAGTCCAGGTTTATCGCCTATCTGAGAGTAACCCGTACGGAAGTCCGGCCGAGGTTTCTGCCACGGCCTCAAACTATGTGCGCAGGGTTCCCAAGCCCACCATCCGGGTGCCACTTGGTACACCGTGCCACTGCCTACCGCATCACGGCCCACCTCTCAGATCAGCACCATGCACGGCCTCCAGCATTACTATAAACACCAGAAACTACTTGCAATTCCTCGACCGAGTACTACGCGATTAATAGGCCGAGCAGGGTCATATTTCAGGGCCCAGCATGTGGTAGTATCTAGTCTTGGGTTACATACACGGAACTCAGTTCCTAAGGACGGTTCCAATGAAACAACCCGCCATGTACTCCTACACAGCCTTTCACCGGTACCTTTACCAAATCAGGTTCAACATACAACCTTTACTTACCGAGCACATTCTCACATTTCTGTTCATCTCCCAGATGACAGACCATACACAACTCTAAGCATAGCATGCATAGCAGGATAAGGCACATCATAGCTCAGGCAACTACCAGGTAAGCTAGGTTGCAAGGTTCGGCTATTTACTGTGACAAGGTTAGGTCATGCAAAGGAAGTGGGTTCAACTAACGTGGCAAAAGCAGTGGTAGCATTTGATCCTAATGCAATAAATAAGTGCAGGAGCAAGAACATGGGAATTACCGGGATGATCAAAAGGGTTGCTTGCCTTGTTGCTCAGAGGAGGGACGATATCCGTCAGACGGATATTCGGTGGAATCCGGTGGTGCGGAGCCTACCGAAATGAATGGCAACATTCAATAACAATCATATGCAATCAAAATGATGCATGATCATGGCATGATAATGCAAGGTGATAAGTTATCATAATCAACATGTATTAGGTTTAGAGTTGATTTGAATCACATTCGAATATCAATTCAAACGAGGTAGTCTCGGATACCGGTTTAATTGATTCGACCTGATGCTCAGATCAACTTGATGTTAGCATGCATGAGATGTCATGTTAAGGTACTGATTTGTAGTTAGAACAGTGTGTGATCATGGCATTCATAATGAAATTTGAATATTTTCCAAATTCCATTTAAAAGTAATTATAAGATTTGAATTGTTCCTTATTCTACATGTTAGGGTTCTGTAACTTTTTCAAACATGGTTGAAAATAGCATATTCAGAATCCTTGAATTTTTCTGATGCTTTTTCATATCTAAATTATTTTCATTGGAGTTACAGATTAATTTCTATGATTTTTACAAGTTTTAGAAATTTTCTGGAATTATTTCTATACTCGAAATTCTCTTTATTGCATCAGCCTGACGTTAGCAGGTCAGCCGACCTGTTCAGGTCAAACCTGACAGGGGGGACCCACTGGTCAGCCTGTCTGGGATTAATCCCGCGCTGACCAGTCCCTTAACTACGTTGGCTTGGCCTTGGGCCGACTGTCAGCGAGTGTTTAAGCCCCTAAGCTGCTGGGTTAACTTGGCCACGTCGGCCCCCCACCGGAGTATGGCCGGCGGCGACCACGGGCGCGGCGGTGGGCTTGCCGGAGAGAGCGAGACAGCTCATCGGCCGTCGGTTTTGGGCGCAGAAAGGAGCTACGGGTAGCTGGTGCAACGCTGCATCTAGCGGGGCATCAGGGGAGGCTAGGGTCGCCGGGAGAGGCGCCGGTGTCGAGCCGAAGCGGCGGCCGAAGCTCGGCCTCCCGCGGTTGATGGCTCTAGGGCACGGGGAGGACAGTTGATGGGCTCATCACACTCCTGGAGGCTCCAGGAGCTCGATCCCTAGCTCGAGCGCGTGGAACAGACACCACAGCGACGGTGATGACATGACCGGCGGCGAGGAGCTCTCGGCCTTGGTGGGGAACGGGCTACGGTGCACGGAAGAGCGTGGGGCGAGAGGGGAAATGATGATGAGCTCACGACGGTTCCGATGGTGTTGTTGTAGGGCTCGGGGGTGCGCTGGAGGGAGCGAATCGACGGAAGAGGTCCGGCGGCCAGAGGTTGAAGACGACGGTGCCGTGGGCGTTGCAGGGCTCAGGGTGGCTTTGGCTTCTGCAGGGAGGACCAGACCGACGAGACGGAGCTAACGGCGTGCTCAGCAAGAGGATCCTATGGATAGGGGCACGGGCAGCTCGAGCTTTGCTCGGCTCCAATCGCGGCAGAAGGGGAAGGAGAGATCCGGGAGGAGGGAGAGAGCTGACGCTGGGAATGTATAGAGGAGGCCTCGGGGATGCTTATCCCCGCCGTCTGCGTGGCTCGGGCAAGCAGGAGGTGGCCAGGGGACGTGGCCACGCTCGCCGGCGCGTCGGCACGCAGCTGCTTCTCCTCCTGGCAGGAGGAAGAAGACAGCCGTGCCCCTGGTGGGCTGGGCCTCCTCGGGCGACAGGTAAGGTTTTTCTTCCTCTTATTTCTTTTCTGTTTTGTTCTGTTTTGCTAACTAATGTTTTGCTATTTATTTCAGCTCAAAAATGGGTTGTAAAACTATTTTAAACACACCTGAATATTTTTTATAATATTCCCAACCATTTCCAAAGTTTTCAACAATTTTGAAAATTTAAAGTTTCTGATTTCAAATTTAAAACTTCAAACCAGTAACTTTTTGCATTTATTTAAAATGTTTAAAGTGTCAAGAAAATAGTTTTCTCCAATGCTCATTTACTTTCATGATTTATCAAAAAGTTTGAACATTTCTTGAGGCCATTTTGGGTTCATTGATTTTAACTACTTTGAGATTTCCTTTATTTAAAGTAGTGGCTAGGGTTTTAAGTTTTTCCTTTGCCACTTTCTTGTTCTTGTTGGAGAATTATTAGATGCAAATGCAAAGAAGACATGAGCACAAGACTAACTTGCTTAAGGTGTCAGGGATGTGACAATGGGGAGCTTCCTACGGATGTGCAGAAGTGGCTATTATGGCTAGAATCACTCGGGGGTTACCTTAAATAGCCTATAAGATCGTTTCCGAGGAGACTGGCGATGAGATCGTCGGCTGACCATTTATGCTACAGTAGGGCGATGCGGCGATTGCCAAAGGTAGCTGAGGGGGGTCCTAGCTATGAGTAGAGCTAGCAGACAAATGATGACTCATTACAGGGCGAGCTAGCAGGAAGCGGTGGTTTGGGTGATGTTGCTAGCACCGAGGCAGACGTTGTCGGTGTTATCAGCTAGCACGACTACAAGGCGGGTCATATGCGCAGCAATGAGAGTCAACGATGCTTGAGAGATGAAGGTTGCATGCTCCCAGTGAGGGAGGGTCACGGGTGCAGGGCAGGTGGGCGCGGTGACGCTCTGACCAGCACGTGCAAAACGCGCGCTCCGTGCGTGCTTTGGGCATGCACGGTAGGTGTTCGACGAATTGCCATTGCATGCTAGAGGCGTCCAATGCTTGTGAGACTACACAGGTATGGGTTAGATGGAAAATTGGAGCGGAGGGACATGCTGGTTGGGTCACTCGAACAATTCCACATTGCAAACTAAAAGTCATGCCAATTATGTCCATGAACTTAAGGTATTCGACGAAATGCCATGGGCCTCTATGGGGCTTTTCTGCCCACCAAAATTCCCATATCAAGGCCTCTTTAGGAGCACCAAAGTATGACAAGGTTAAAATGGCCAAAGAAAAAGCTTGCTAGTGCATTATTTTGAGAAAAACATTTCTGGACAACAACTTTAGGGTATTAAACACGGGTCAAAAATATATCAATGGCTCCAATCTCTTGGACTTAAGGTTTTGGAAGGATCCTCTACAAGCAGTAAAAATCTCATGGGCTTTGGGGCAGTAAAAAATGGGGTTGAAGTACAAATAGCTAAACTCGTCGTGAACAGAAAAGAGGATGGGGTGCTCAAAATTTTCAGAGGGCAAATGAGGATTTTTAGATAAAAGTGATGTGCATGCATCACTAGACATCTCCCATTTTTTGTAGAATTTGTTAATGAGTATATCCACTAGTTTTAGTTCAAAACATCAAACTATACTAGAATAGAAAAGAAGATGGGATGCTCAAATTTTCCAAAACACTTGGTTAGGTTTTTTCATAAAAGTGATCCAGGGACCTCACATGACATCCACAAATTTTTGTGCAATTTTTTAAATAGTATATCAAATGGTTGTAGCGCAAATGAGGTCTTAAAAGAATTAAAAATCCATTTTTTAAAGAAGTGAAACTTGGCAAAAACTTGATAAAGAGGTATCCATTGAATTGTCAAATGAAAGGAAATGTTTTGAGTGCAAGCACTCAAGTCCCGCAATATTTCTCAAAAATTTCTACTTGTAGGGAAAATTCAAAGAATAGAGGTCAGGATAGGTTTTGAAATCAACAAAAATATTCAGAAATTAAAAATTTAAACCATCATGGAAAAAAAATTATTTAACAAAATTCTGATTAAATTTTTGGGGTGTTACAAACTCTACCCCCTTCAGAAAAATCTCATCCTCGAGATTTCTTAAGGACGTTGCTAAAATATTTACTCCTACCACATGGCAATATCAGTACAAAAATAAATACTCTATATAGGCGAGTTGACATGGTTATAGCAAAAACACCAATAATTTGTGTAAATGTGGTGTGGTACCGGTGCTACTATTAAAATTTACGGTTGGGCAATCGAGAAGTTTCTACTCATGGTTACGACAATACTCAGAAAAGGAAAGATTTCAATTCCTAGATTGCGCTTGTCGTACCCGAGTGCACAATGCTCTCTATGGATAATAGTTGGACCCATGACCCACTGTCAGTCTCTTCTTCTTCCTCCGGCTCCCTTCTTCCTTCTCCTCCCACGTGCTTTTCACGCTTTCTCCACTTGTGGCATCCAGCATGTAGGACGTCTAGGGCCGTAATGCGGTAGTGCACGGCGTACTATCTGTCGATGCAGCATGCACTCACTTCGCGGGCGAGTGCCTTGTCGGCACTACTCTCGGATCCGCCTTCGAACACCAGAGATCGAGCAACGAGTGGCACTAGTGGACTTCGCCCACCGTACACCGAACTCAAGCTATAAAACAACCGTGTCATTCCTCTTTTCTGCCTCACACCTGGCCTCACTCCTCCTTCTTCCGCCTTCTTCATTTATGTTTGCAGGAGCTCGAGGCGAGGATCTGATGGCGGACGAGCTTCTAGGGTGGCTTACGATCTTGCTGGATGAAGGGATATGGCAGCATTGGTCTAGTTCTCAATGCTCCTCTATGCGATCATCCACGATGATCGTCATGATGCTTCTGCTCGAGCACTGGGTCTCCACAGCGGCAATGACCATGATGACTAGGCGTCTGCAATGCGCATGAGTGGTGCTAGATTGTTGGTCACAACTCTGAAAAAATACCCATAGATGTTTCCTCACGGGAAAACTATGGTGTAATAGTGAGGCAATTAGCTAGGTGCTAAATGCGTGTGTGGTTCTGCGCTTAGTGCATGTGGCAGAGTGAGTGTGGTTGTGAGCGTTCACGGAACACGCAAAATCAAACGGTCAGGAGGAAATATTTCTGGAAGTGGAATATCTCCTTCGTCCTCGGGGGTAAGTGGTTGGAGGACTCGCAGAACGCGTCTTGCTCGGTCTAGCCTTAGAGGTTTGCCATGGCGATCTAAGGGTTTTGTATAGCAAGGTTCTAGAGATAATCCATCAAATGCTGGGTCAAACTCTCTTGAACGATGACACAGTGCACAAGCCTGATCAACACGGGGTCTCTCTCTATGCGGGTGGCTGGAAAAGACACTCCACCTCCGGGCGCTGCACTGCTTGGAAAATAACAATACCCCCGTTCACTCGCATGTGGTACTGCAAATCGACGACAAGTAATCGCTTCGTAGGAAGCAAGTTCCCAATAAAACAGACTTTAGTGGGATCTTGGTTAGGGCTTACTCGGAAAATGTGCACAACTGCCGAATACTTCTTGGTGTTGGGAGTGATCCTCTATTTGAACAACTCGTACTGGGGTGGGTGGGAAGAACCCATGGTACTGCGGATAAAATCCCACGATATCTTAACAAAACTGCTCGGATTTGCATCCGGGGTTCTCAACTACCTCCCTTGGGGTGGAATTGCAAAAAATGTTGTGAAGGTAGTGCACAAGGTGAGGAATGCTGGGAAAAGTCACTTAGTGACTCTTATATAGGACTGGGTTAGGGAACACTTTTCGGGTTGGGTTGGTCTTGGTGGTTGGTCCTTCTCTAATGTGGTTCGGTCGAGGCCACACATAAAAGTCCACGAAATGCGACATATTACTATGGTGGTTGCTTGGGCTTGGCTCCCGACGGTTATGTTCAACTATAAGCTACGTGGCCAAGTGCAAACACATGTGGCCGCAAGTGGTACTATTAATATAGTGGCACACAAACAGTTGCCAAATTATTTATGATAATACTAGCTCATACTATTACAAGGTATAGGGATACTAAACCGGGGTTATGGTTCAGTCTACTTCATTGACGTCCAGATGAGCGGGTCTTGCAGACGTCGAGGCTGCTGGAACCACGACATCGGGGTTGCTCGGGGAAGAAGGCAGGGCTACAAGACTGGGGTAGCGGTGGTGTCCATCGCGTGCTGTTGTGGATACCGTCCCGTTGGAGGAAATGCCCAAGATGCGGTGAAGCTCCTTAGGGGAGATAGGCGCATGGTTAGGGTCGGCAGCTGGGGTCGACCTCAAGGACTCAATTGGTCTCCCAAACAACACTACTGGATTGCTGGCGTCACGCTCCGCTTCTCTCCTCCTTGGATTAAGATGAGCCAGCTCTCCACGAGCTGCAATCAGGTCGAGGGTGACTTCCTCATATAGTGCCTCTTGCGCCCTTATGTAGCACACAAGATGCAACAGGGCGGGGTCGGTCCCTTGGTCTTTGCTAGCGACTATGGACGACCTACCATAACCTTCATGGCTATGGTAGTAGTAGAATGAGCAGCTATTAACCTTGGTGAGAGGTACCGAAGTTGTCCTTCCGGTGAATCAATAGGGGCGCTCTAGGGTGATACTCCTGTCGTATATGTGTACCGTGGCCCAGAAGTGACGGATGGAAACAAGCATGTCCTCTTCGTAGACAACATACTGTACATGCTCTTCCATAGAAAAGACATGGCGGATGAGGTTGGCAAGGATGGTTACAAAACCTCTTTGTTCAGCTGAAGTGGTCTCCTTGTGAACAACGGGCTCTGACATCTTGGGAGCTGGTTTGCGGCTATGGTGTGCTGGGTTGGGGCAATCATTCCATTTATAGAAAGGAAACAGAGTCTTCCCTCGCACGCTTGCGAATAAGACAACTCAGGCGTCGGTCACGGGCGTGTGACCACCGGGCTATTCTGATAGGTTGGGCACCGACTTCGAAAGGCGTTGATTAACACTATTCAGGCTACTCGTTAGGACATGCTTGGCTGTGATTATGGAACTGGCTTGATTGGGTGTTTACCTAGGTTTATTGACTTGGCTTAGATAGGAGTAGTCAATGGTCAACATGGCTCTGATACCAAGGTTGTCACGACCGTTTTTTCTAGCATTTTAATTTCTAGTCAAAATGACCCTTGTGCATACGAGCCCGAGGAACACTATTCGATGTGCAAAATTCCTTGATAGAAATATCCAAGCAATTAAAAGATTTGAAATACAAGACCAAGAGGGACTATGGAGTACAAAAAAATGGTTCTAGTGGTTGATGTCGGAAGCGGTTTGAGGATCTCCAGCGTCTATGGGACTTCATTTCCAACAAGAACAGCTGACCTGGATAATTCCTATCTCACGTGGCTGCTATCTTCGTTGCCTCAGTTCTGGGGCTTTCGTCAAGATGCTCCTCTCCAAACACGGAATCTGGCCAAGACAATACCCACGGACAAGCCACTGAGTACTTTGAATGTACACACAAACATCATGAAAACTGACACAAATTAGTCGGTGATTATTATGCACTTGAAATAATTCAATGATATTTCATAACACATGGATTAACTTCTTAAGCGCAAACAGACAGGCAATTTATCCAAATTGAGAATTTAATAATCAACCAATTAAAGAAAATTAAATGGAACATCGGGCGGTAATCCTCCCGAATATTTCCATGAACCGGGAATAGTCCGATCGAGTGTCTAGAGCGACGCCTCGAAAGGTATGCATGCCTTAGTCGGGGGTGTAGGCGACACCGTGGAAAGGGCTTATAAGAGACAATTAAATATGCATGCCTTAGTCGCGCATCTGGGCGACACCACATAATGGGCGTTATGTGAATTAGTGAAACACATGCCATAGGCGGGCGTCTAAGTGGCACCACATACGAGGCTTATAAGAAAAGGTAACCAAAGAATATCCAAGAGGTAGAACCGTTCTAGGGATATTCAACATTCATATGTCCATGGTAAAAATTTATAATCATAATAATCCACCAGGTTTCACGATTATGCTCATAGTTAAGTTAACTTGCTCCGAAGATCGACACTCAGACCGACACTTGACCTATCCCAGACTGTAGTCCTTAACCTTGGAGATGGCTATCTGAATAGATATAGAACTCTTCAAAGGGTGTACTCTTTACCCACGAGTAACAGACTTCTTTAGTCAACCAGAGATGTCAACTAATTCCTATTACGGACTTTGAGTTGAAAACACATACCTAACCCGCACACACCAGCTTTTGGAGGCCTCGGAATCACCCACGACACCCGTTATACGAGAATATGAGTGGGATAAGATTCCAAATATTCAAAGCATGGGATAAAATTTCATACCGCATACTACAAGGGAGTGCCCAAGCTCTCGGTCCCAGATCGGAAGCACCCATGCCCCCGGACCAATTCACATGCTTACAAATGGCCATGGGTATCTATCACTATGGCCTCTCCTCTATAGTGTGCGCCAAGAAAGGGGTTAAAGACTTACTAGACCGTACCCTACCTTTGACAGGGACAAGTGGTAGTACGAAGCATGGCAGGGAGGTTAATGGACCAAGACTCGATCTACGGTCGACTCAGGAGGTTTATATTATTCATGCATGGTTAGCACAACAAGTATGTTTCACAATACCAAACACGATCATCACCTATCATACCCCATCATGCCTCACTGATGATCCTCGTCCCACAAGATGTTAGTTCCAAGCTTGTGTCTTCCAAAGACAGATAGTTCTCCTGGATCCCATCCGGTAGGCATATGTGGCATCAGGTAGTGACTAATGTCACATGCATCTCACTTGCAATAGAGGTAAATCATCCTCAATAATTTTTAAGCATGGTTATATCACCACATGAAATAATGTCAGTGTATTTTAGTGTAATGATAATGTTCATTTTTCCTAGCAAAAAACACACAACTAATACTATGTCCAAGTGCACAATGCATGTCTTGAGTATGTAGAAAGGTAGGGTGCACTTCAAAACTTTTTGGAAGATTTTAATCTTCCCTCCAATTCCTATTTGAAAAATACTCAAACCAACATATAATTCAAACAATACTAAAAAGTGGTTTGAATATTTTTTGAAATAAAGCTTAAAATAAACTAGAGGAAAATTCAAGAATATGAGAAAAAAGAATCAACTCATTCATACTTGTGATTAAAAATATATGAGGAGTAAAAGTTGGGTCAAACTTTTGTTTTCAAATAAATGAGAAAAGAAAATGTTTCAGCTAAGAGTACGCTTTCAGAAAAGGAGAAACATACCCGACGCACAAACAGCCTTCCAACAGCGAAAGCGCACTCCAGGCAAAACGCTGTTTCGAAGAGCAAACGGACTCGACGTTGTGCGCCAACAGCGGAGTACGCTCATTCACCGGAAAGTGGGGACCACCTGTCGGGTTCGTCTCCCTCCTCAAGGACGTGTGTCGACAGAGAGTAGGGGCGAGTACATCGATGATTGCCAGTGACATAGGGCACCATACGATGCACCCCCTCTATGCACGTGCTTGGGAGGAGATGTCGCGTCCATTTGAGGAGGTTAGGGACGCGGTGGAGCTCGGCGGCGAGCAACCTTTCATCCATGCTGGAGGGGAGCTTCGTTGGAGAGGGTTTCTGCACCATCGTTGGGTTAGAGAGGGATTGGCTAGACGAATTTGTTCGACGTGGCTCGGTGAGGCTACTAACACAAAAGGTGGCCTCGGGGTGGCTTGAAATCTTCGAATTTAACCGAATGGCGGTGGCGGCCGAATCTACCGAACATGGGGAAGGAGGCGGCTCTGGGAAAATTGTATTAATGGCGAGCTTCCTACGTCTCTGCACACGTGGCTCTGATGTCTAGAAGCACTCGGGGGTTTCCTTAAATAGTCTACGAGGTCGGTTTCGAGGTGGCAGGCGATAAGATCATTGGCAGACCATTTTTTCCGCAGTAGGGCGACACATGCATTGCAGAATGTGGTCGAGGGGGTCTTGGCTATCAGAAGAGGTAGAAAATGCATGGGGACTAGTCGCAGGGGACCTAGTGGGTAGCGGTGGTTTGGGAGGTGCTGCCGTCGCCGAGGTTGACGCTGTCGGCGTTAGCAACCAGCACAACTACATGGCAGATCAGATGCGCAGTGATGAGGGTCAGCGACGCTAGGGAGATGAGGGCTGCAGGATGACATTGTGCGAGGGTCACAGGTGCAGGGCTGGTGGGCGGGACTACGATCTGACCAGCACGTGCAAAATGAGCGCTCCGGGCATGCTCTGGGCCTGCACGGCAGGTGTTCGCTGAATTATTAGTGCACGCTAGATGCATCCAATACTAGTGAGACTACACAGGTCTGGGTTAGGAGGCAAACGGGAGCTGAGGTACATGCTGGCTTTGTCATTGGAACAATTCCGCAGTGCAAACTAAAATTCATGCCAATTATGTCCATGAACTTAAGGTGTTCAACAGAATGCCATGGGCCTCTGTGGGCCTTTGCTGCCCACCAAAATTCCCAGATCAAAGCGTGTTTCGGAGCACCAAAGTATGGCAAGGTTAAACTAGCCAAAACAAAAGCTTGCTAGTGCATTATTTTGAGAAAATCATTTCTGGACAACAACTTTAGGGTATTAACATAGGGGTCAAGAAGGATCCTCTACAAGTAGTAAAAATATCATGTGATTTGGGGTGGTAAAAAATGGGGTTGCAGTACAATCTCCTAAACTGGTCCAGAACAGAAAAGAGGATGTGGTGCTCATAATTTTCAAACGACAAATGAGGATTTTTGCATAAAAGTGATCTACATGCATCACTTGACATCTCCCTTTTTTGTAGAATTTTTGCATCCACTGGTTGTAGTTCAAGACTTCAAACTGGTCCAGAATAGAAAAGAAGATTGTATGGTCAAATTTTCCAAAACACTTGGTTAGGTTTTTGCATAAAAGTGATCCAGGAAGCACACAGGACATCCACAAATTTTTGTTGAATTTTGAAATATTATATCAAATGGTTGTAGTGCAAATGAGGGCCTTCAAATAATTAAAAATCCATTTTTTAAGAAGTGAAGCTCGGCAAAAACTTTATAAAGAGGTTTCCACTGAATTGTCCAATGAAAGGAAATGTTTTGAATCCGAGCGGTCAAGTCCTACAGTATTTCTGAAAAAAATCTACTTGGAGGGAAAATTTCAAAGAATAGATGTTAGGACACGTTCTTAAATCAACAAAAATTCCAGAAATTAAAAATTTAAACCATCATGGAATAATTTAAATTAATAAAAGTCCGATTAATTTTCTCGGGTGTTAGACTGGCGCACCTCGGCCTGCAACCCCACGGGCGGGAAGCACGGCGCGGGGCGCCAAGGACGCGGGAGCTCGTCGTTCATGAGACCGGAAAGCAGCAAGAGGTGGGTTCACGCACGCCTCATTAAGAGCCGGAACCCACGGGCACTTGAGGCCTTAGGAGTCATGCCTGCGAGGTGTTGAAGCTTCCGGAACCAGTCGCCCTCCCCTTTCGTAGGGGCTGGCCTCGACAGCGCGCGTTGTCAAGCGGCCCAATGCTCCCGCGGCAGCATGGTCGCCATGTGACTTTTTTGCTTCCTTGACTCAGGCAGTTCCGTAGATTTTGTCTCGCCTCGAGCGGGCATTTTTTGGACGTGTAACAAACCCGATTAACATTCACATGAGATGGTGTCGTTTGTCCAAATCTTAAGCTCTAGTGTTCCGTCGCTGTCGGGGGCTGGCATGCCCCACAACCGCCACAGTAATGGGTTAGAAATGGCGTCTATGCAGGACTTGTCCTCAAAGCACTAAGAAATCTAAGTGAACGAGCTATGGCTCGCGGGCTGGCCACCCAGGCTAGCCATCTCGCCAAGGTTCTTAGTGTCATGCCCTCTCAACAAGCCATCGCGAACACATGAAGGGTACATGACTCGGCTCGTGTTACTGCCCGACGGGTGCCGTGCCGCCTCACGCGTCGACTCTCCTGATAATATGCTCTTACGGCTATGTGGGGTGTGAACGACACTCATGATTGGGCCGTAGGGGCATGCAACGGCGCTCCTCGGGGTACACGAGGTGTGAACCACACTCATGCTTGGGACTCATGAGCGCATCTGAACACCGGGTTAGGGACTCGTGCGCCTTGTGTGTGGGGTATGTTCCCAACTATAGAAGACCGCGACACTCATGTAATAATGAGTGGGTTGTATACGCCCGGGGGCCCCAAAGTGGAAGCCCACGACGAGCCGCATCGTGGCCGCGGAGGAGGGTCCCTTCCCATGCCTAGTGGCAGTCCTCATGCTCCGCACTAGGGAAGAAGACCATGGCACTCTCACGTAATAATGAGTGGGTTGTATACGCTCGGGCCCCCCAAAGTGGAAGCCCATGATGAGCTGCGGCGTGGTCGCAGAGGAGGGTCCCTTCCCATGCCTAGTCGCAGTCCCCATGCTCCACGCTGGGGAAGAAGATGAGGGAGACACCCCGGGGTCCGCATTGCTTTTAGGTTGACCCGTACTGGATACGGTAGTCGCATTTATTTCCAGGTTGACCCGTGCTGGGCACGACGGCGGCCTTTATTCTTTTCTATCTCTCACTTGCGAATAAGCTCAGTGTACTGGCCCGTGTTTGATACGACACTTGCATCTCTCCTTTTTTGGCTTGCAAACGAGTTAGCCTTCGATTTTCTAGTGACTTCGCGAGTTAGCCTTCGATTTTCTAGTGAAAGTCATTGTTTTATGGATTTCGTGGAGCTTCCTTGGTTTTCTGTCCTCTTACCACGCCCAAATGCAAGCGAGGATGACCAAATACAAGCGGCCTAGCATACACCATTCAAAACAAGGTGTTCTCTCTACATGACTTCTCTCAAGGCCCTCGCGAGGCGGGCCCCGCAAGGAGAAACCGCTTGCATGATCCACTAGCATAGAGAAGGCAAGCCCCTGAGCTCCGTGCCTTGGGATCCCACACATCCACACTCGGGGGCTAGGCCCTGACACCACGAGGCCTCGGAGTGACCACGGAGTAGGTGCTAGCTTGACAAGGAGTACCAGGGAGAAACTTATTTTCGACCCAAAATAGCATTCAATTTAAAGCAGAAGGACATAATCCCCTTTTTACACGCCTGTGCGGGGCCAACATGTAGCATTACAGGAAAGGGGAGACAATGTAAATGAAGGAAGATCGGGCTCCCGAAGTTCCACAACCAAGCGAGTCGAACGGGGTTGTAATGCCCGAGATGCGATCCTATCCTTAATTTGGCACGAGGGCCTCGACAGGGATAGAAGCCCATCTCGTTGTTTCGCAAGAATCGATATCGTTACAAGTACATGTACCGAAAAGATGAGTATAAGGAGTTGGCTTACACTCGCCACAAACTACATCAAGATGACATCAATACAACAATATACAGTCATGATGTAGAAGAGTAGGGTCCGACTACGGACGAAAACAAACAATAAAAGAACGACGTCCATCCTTCCTACCCTAGGCTGCACGCCCGGAACCTATCCTAGATTGCTGATGAAGAAGTAGAAGAAACTCCAAATAGAACAATGATCACGCTCACAACAAAGTAAGCATTTACTTGTACCTCCAACTGTTGTTTTAGTAATCTGTGAGCCACAAGGACTCAACAATCTCATTTCCAAAGGTATCAAGACTAGCAAAGCTTAATGGGTGAGGTATGGTTAAGTGGTGAGGCTGCAGCAAGCGACTAAGAATTTATTTGAGGTGGCTAACTTATGAGTACAAGAATAAAAGAGGGGGATGATCTACACATAGCGTACATGACCTACCGATGATCGAATGAATGGACCTGAACAACTACTTACGTCAGACATAACCCCACCTTGTCTTCTTCTGGATATAGAACTCACGAGAAGAGACAATCACGTTTACACACTCTGTTGGCAAGTTTTAGTTAAGTTAACTTCAAGTTATCTAGAACCGGATGTTAAACAAAGTTTCCAAGTTTGCCACATAACCGCGGGCACGACTTTCTTAAATATTTAACTATGCAGGGGTGCTCTAACTAATCCATGATAAACTACTACACGCTGCGGCAGAATGACCTCGATCAGGGAAAGCTTGTGATCTTCTCGGGTTCCTATTGCAAAACCTCAACCTCGAGATAGCCCAAAGTATCCTCGAAATCCCACGCATGAGACGCTCCAGAAACGTACAACAACTCCAGCCAGGCCACCTGACATGCCGCCGATCCCGATAGGAGCCATGTATCTCATTCTTAGGGCACACCAGATGAGTGATGGTTACCACGCCAGATACCGAGTTGCCCCGAGTAGCGTTAATAAGCTGCTTTGTTTGCGACCAACACCATCAGCACTTCCCCTTGTATTATGTTGAATTACTCCTCGGGTTCATGACGCCCTATGTTTTCAGTATTATTATGTTGGGAAAATATAGTACCAATGTTGGGCCTTGCCAGACGAGTTTTATCCCAAAACAAAAATCTAGGGGATCCCCATAACAACCGCAAGCATGTTAGGCATATAACATGCTAGAAGGCCAATCCTTCCACCTATTAGCATGTATATAGGTGCATTAAGATTAATTAGCAATAAAATGGTGTTATAACAAGGAACCCATGTTGGCACATGGAAGCAACTGCACCTGCAACTAGCAACACTAACAAAAGGTTGAGCAAGCAGTAACATAGCCAAACAATGGTTTGCTAGGTTGTGGAAAGCTTACAGGTTTTTTATGGAATTGTTGGGAGACAGGCATTTAATAGGTGGTAAGCAGTGAGACGTAGCGGTAGAAACGAAACAACTAGCATGACAATGATAGTAATGGTATCTAGGGAAATGATAATCTTGCCTGTGATCACACTTGCAAGAAAAACGACTCCGTGATGCAGAAGAACCGACATAGTTGAATAGATCCTCACATTCCGACAGGCTTGCGGAACTCTATAGAGATGAAGCAAAGCGGAAACAAGAATCAACACACGATATTCACCACGGCACATACACGGCATGATGCATGAATAGTTTAATTATGCAAGGTATGGCATGGCAATTCACAACAATCAAACACTACACATTAAGTGAAGCTCAATATGCAACGAGTTGCATATTGACGAAACTCGTCAATTGAATTACTTATTTCACTCCCATTTAGGTACAGGACAATGCTAAACGTTTTTAAACATGGCAGGAGGTGAAGCATAATTAAACGACCTATCTAGGCATTTTGAATGAGGTCGGGAATAACATATAGCATCTCCTAAATGAGCCCATACGTTATTTTTGAAATCTTTCCAGATCTGAAATAACAAGTTATAATATTTGCTAAACAACAGAATAAAGTGGTTCGCAGGATTCAACACGTTGTCCTAGTCCATTTACATATAGAGATCATTGCAAATGGAGCTACAGTTCAAAAGATATGGTTACCGAAAGAAATGATCCCATGAATGCAATATGTATGCAAATGACAACCACAAGCATTCCAAACTATGAAGCAAGAAAGATAAAATTAAACTACACGCGATTCTACGCAAGTTTCATATATGACACATTCGAAATGGAGCAACGGTTCAACAATTACAAGCAAACCAAGAAATAACTACAATCTGCCAAGAACAGCAACATAGCATTTTCTACACCCAAAAACAACAAGCTACATAATTCTAAAAAGCACAAACAAGACATGAGGTTGTAGTAATCAAGATACACAACAACACCCTACTAAATACAACTAGCATGGAAGCATGGATCGGTAGAAAAAGAACTCACAAAATGACAAGTAGCACACAGTTTCACACTTAGTCAAAATACAGTTTTGACAGTGTTGTTTCAACAACTGAGAATATTGGCAGCAGCAAAACTATATGCTACAAGGCATAGAATGGCATGAAAATTAAAAGCATGCTAGAGAATCTTAAGTACTACAAATAACTCCATTGCACCAAACCCAAAGGGGATGTATATCACCGGCAAGACACATGGCAAGACAACAACAAAATATTACAGATTCAGAATTAGAAATATTTCAGCATTTCAAAACACACTATTTTCTAGCTTGTTGGCAACAAGCAAACAACACCTACACAAGGATTTCCATAGGAACCAAAATTACCAGGGGCTAACATACATGTCCAAGAGCATAAGTCATGTTCGCAAGTGATTTATATTATGCACGGAATAATTCACACAAAATAAACAAGAGGGCAACTTGGCAAAATATCATGCATGCTAACTTACACAAAAGACAAAATTAAATGCACAATTAAATTATATGGATTTTCTACCCCGAAAACATATATAATACATGGGGTCGCAAATAAAACCAATGCCACCACATATATGCGAGAATATGACATGAACCCGCCTTAGCAAACTATTATGCCACCTACATGAAAACAACAAGACAACTAATTTTACCATGCATGAAAATGCAGAGCAATCGACATGAACATTTTATATACGGGTTTTGATTAATTTGGATCCATGCCTAAATATCTACAGAATAAAACCTCTTAACATAATAGCACAAAAAATATGCAAAACGACAGGTTAAACCGCTTTAAATATGCATGCAAGTTGGAAAACATTAATCTACACAAATTTGTACACGATTTAAATATTTAACTTGTCTTGATCCGACGCACGCTTTAAAAGTTGTGGCATTTTTAATATATGCAATTTTTCTAGAATTAAATAAATTCGCAACAGAATAAAAAACATACATGGGCCGAAACTAGGCATGGCGTGGGATAGTAAAAAAATTCTTGGGCGGGGAACAGAGGGGCGCTCACCCAATGCCATGGGTCGACGTGGGAGGAGGACTGGGCCAAGGGGTGGAGCGGAGATGGGCCAGGCCGGATCTGTAGAAGCTCAGGTTAGGCGAGGCACTAGAGTGGGTCGGGTCACGGTCCAGGGCATTGGCCAGGCCCACGCGCGGAGGCGAGCAGTGGGGGTCTCCCCTCCTCCCGATCCCGACCGAGATCGAGAGATGAGGCGACGGTTGCTGCTCCCGCGATGGCACCGGCGGGGCTCGGGTGCTGGGTGCGATAGGCGGCGCTCTGGCTTTGGGCCTGGTAGGCCCGGTCAGTGGGAGGAGGGAGAGAGGAGGGAGAGGTGGCTTGGGTCTGAGGGGGCATGAATCCCGAGACAGGGGCTGGCTGGCCAAATTAGGCAGGTGGGGCTGTCTAAATAGGATTGGGGGTTAGGGTTAGGGGATTTTGTATCCGATTTCGATCATGCGATCGCAATCGAACGGCCTTGGTCGCGAGCTTAGGCTAGGTGGGCTTAGTGGCTGTGTAGAGGGGGCGTTGTGCTAAGAAGAGAGGGAGTTTTTGCAGCCCAGCAACGAAGTTTTAAAACACCAAAATTGTCCGATAAATAAACAAACTCCGATTGTGACGAAATTTGGCACGCGTCCTACCTATATTAGAATAACACCGCACACAAAGTTTCAACCCAATCCAAGAATATTTCCAACACACTTTGAAAAACAATATTTTGACGATGCCGTGGGCGCGTGCGTGTGTGGTTGGTCTCCAAACGGTCAATGACCAAATGGAGAGAACCGGAACTAAAAATTGATGCAAGATTTGAAAACTAGCGGCACCAAAGTGCCGATGCAATGCAGATGATGCGCATGATGTGATGATGAGTGAGGCAAACAAAATAATCATACGGTGCCAACATGATAAAACAGGAATCTTGTAGAGCGTCGGTCTCGGGCTCCTACAACTCTCCTACACTAAGAAGAGATGTCACCCCGAGATCTCAGAATGAAAAGGGGAAGAGAAAGAGTAAGAGAAATATGTAGAACTTAGTTGCTTCTTTGACAAACAAGTGAAACCAATGAAACTTAAGGTTGCCAATAGATGAAGAATGACATGAGGAACAAGCAGGAATTCAAAAGAAATTTCAGCAGCACTTCGGTAGGAAAAGAGTATAAAATTTGATAAGATGGAAAGATCTTGACAAGATTCACAACAAACCAACTAAATTGATAAACAAGGAAAGAACATGAACTTGAAAGAACAAGATGATTGATTGAAGAGAGCAACATCACAACAACTCCAAAACAAGAGAATAGAAACTAGATCATTGGGAAGAACAAATGGAGAACAAAACGAAAACTTCTACCAAGAATTGAATTTGACAAGCATCCGTGCAAGAAGAATAGAACGGAGTTGATCGAAAACCAACAACAAAAAGAACTAGCTTATAGTGGACTCATGAAAACCATCCCAAAATAATGAGGTGAAAACCGGCCACTCACAGAAAAAAGGATTGCTTGGATGCAGCAAGAAAGGAAAAAAATCTTACACCAAGAGGGCATATTGGTAACTTGGATCAATGACAATCAGCATAATAGCAACAACCCTTAGGAAAATCTTTAGGTGAAATATAAATCCAGATAACTCAATGAAGAAACCGTGTGTTAAATATAATCTCATGATGAAAGGATTTGGTGGGTTTACATATTTCATTCTTGAAGCAACTTCTCTTCAAGACTCCTCCACTAACAAGAGTGATATTATACCACCTCAAGGATAACAGATGAAGAATTGCTCTTTGAAATGCAGAGAAAGAATACTTGAGGTTCCCTGACAAGAATCTTGAAGAACACCTTGAGAATGAAGAGATAATGATCCGCCTATTAGAAAACTTCAACAAGGCATAAGAATAATTGAGAGATGAAGAAAGAGACAACAATTGAGAAGAATTTGAGAATGAAAGCTGAAAGCTGAGAACGAAGAATCTTCTGAAATGATGGCCTTCGGATGATTAGAATGAAAACAAATCTGAAATGCATCGGATAGATATGGAAATGAATAACTCAAGTTCAAAAAAAATGAGAGGATAACATGAAGTTGAGATGACAATTGATCAAAAGAACGGATAAATATTTAAGAGGAACCACTTCTTCCATCTTCAATGCAGAGAATGATGGCAAGAAGCACCATCACAAGTTACTAAGCCAGTCCCAAACAATGAAGAATGAAAATTTGACCCAATGATGAAAATAAATTCGAATAGATCTTGGAGAATGAACATGTCTAATGGAATCCATACTTATGTCACACTTGAAAAGATTTAGAGATCTCCGGGAAAGAATACAAGATCCAAATAAGATCGTGGGAAAGAACCAGTGGGTTATGGGCCCACTCAAGGAAACTACCATTGAAACAATTGCTAAGAAAGAGATATATGGCATGAGTATAAAGAAAACTTGATAAGGTTCGGAACCTCAAAGTAATTGAAAGGACTAAAAACAAGAAACTTTTGATATATCTTCACAATGTTGGATAGGATAAATATGGATGAAAAACAAGAAAGACTTGATAAGAATTTTCAACATGGGAAAGAATTTAAAGGATTAAAAGGAAATGATGAACACAGATACCTTGAATTGAATTCACAAGAAAAGAGAACAAGAATGAAAAATGATGAACTCAGAACTCCTAAGAATCTTCACCAAGAATCACCGGGAACAAAAGATAAGAAAAAATAGTGGAAGAAATAATGAAAGGAAGATACTTGGATGGCAATTTATTAAATGAAGAAAAAGGGTGGGAGGGTGGGGAAAAACAAAGATACCTTAGGACAGAGGATATGAACTACGGCAAGAAATGAGAGACTGATCTTGCAAATATTGGAGATGATTGAATTATCTTGAAGAGAAGCACTCCGGTTGGAAAACAATTGACATGACAACTCCGGTTGAAAGAATTGATAAGACAACTTGATTGGGCAAAAGAATGAACGTTTACATAAAAATATTAGAACACCTCTAGGAAAGATATGAAATCACCATTTGACATCGAAGCAACTCGAATTACCATATTCCAACAAAACAAAGAATGAGGCTTACAACACAAGCCGGAAAAAATTCATGACAGAGATTTCGTCCCATATTTTCATGGTATTCCACTAGATATCGAACCCCAACCTCACATCATGCATCTGCTAGAAGATTGTCCTATAAGTAACTACTGGAATTCCCACATAAGAACTCCCAAAATTTCTGGTCATGCAATTGGGTCCATGGATACAAGGAGAAAATTTATCACTCAAGTCCTAGAAATAACACTAATGCGTCCAGTGTATCACATCCGTCAACACATAACCAGAGATCTCGGAAACTCATCAATCTCAGACCCTCGACAACACAATGATACTAAATATGACAGTATATCCAAACACTCTGCACAGTACTCGGGATGACAAACTCCTATCGCCACTACTAGTATTGAAGCAATTTCAGACATCCTCCATCCTGGGATACTAAGAAATATGAATGATAATGATGTGCCCAAGAATCCCCTGGAGCTCTACTCCCCGGAAGAAATCAAGTCAGAGAGGAGGCACCAAGGCGGAACTCCACCACATCGACATCTCATAGATTCCAGAATTATCCGCGTGATCCTATTAAACTTTTGAGTGAGAAGAGGTGTAGATTTAAAATTATTATGTCAATTTTTCGCACGAGAGCATAGAACAGGAGAAAAAATAATCCTACTCTCCTATATATAACTATACTCAAAGCAGTTTTTCACTAGACACGACTCAGCCAAGTTAGATCAATCAAGGGGGCTCCTAGGTCGGTATGGCACTGATACCAACTTGTAACACCCAAGATGTGATACTATCCTTATTTTGGCACAAGGGCCTCGATAGGGATAGAAGCGCATCTCGTCGTTTCACAAGAATGGATATCGTTAGAAGTACATGTACTGAAAAGATGAGTATAAGGAGTTGGTTTATACTCGCCACATGCTAAATAAAGATCACATCAATATAGCAATATACAATCATCATGTAGAAGAGCAGGGTTCGACTATGGACGAAAACAAGCGATAAAAGAGTGACGTACATCCTTGCTATCCCAAGATGCCGGACTGGAACCCATCCTAGATCGATGAAGAAGAAGAAGAAACTCCAAATAGAACAATCATCGTGATCACGTCAAAGTAACACTTTACCTGTACCTACAACTATTGTTGTAGTAATCTGTGAGCCACAAGGACTCACCAATCTCATTTCCAAAGGTATCAATACTAGCAAAGCTTAATTGGTGAGGTATGGTTAAGTGGGGGTGATCTAACTTACGAGTACAAGAATAAAAGAGGGGGTGATCTAGTCATAGCGGACGTGAACTACTAATGATCGAATGAATGATCTTGAACACCTACTTACGTTAGACATAACCCAACCATGTCCTCTTCCAGATAAAGAACTCACGAGAAGAGACAATCACATTTACGCACTCAGTAGGCAAGTTTTCTTTAAGTTAACTTCAAGTTATGTAGAACCGCATGTTAAACAAAGTGTCCAAGTTTTCCACATAAGCGCGAGCACAACTTTTTGAATGATTTAACCCTGCAGGGGTGCTCCAACTAGTCCAAACTACCACACGCTGCGACGAAATGACCTCGATCAGGGAAAGCCCGTGATCTCCTTGGGTTCCTATTGGAAAACCTCAACCTCGAGATAGCCCAAAGTATCCTCGGAATCCCCTGCACGGGACTCTCGAGAAAGGTAAAACAAGTCCAGCAAGGCCGCCTGACGTGCCGACAATCCCGATAGGAGCCGCGTATATCATTCTCAGGGCACACCGGATGAGCGATGGTTACCACGCTATACGCCGAGTTGCCCCAGGTAGCGTTAATAAGCTGCTCTGTTTGGGACCAACACCATCACCACTGTCCCCTGTATAATGTAGAATTACTACTCGGGTTCAAGACGCCCTATGATTTCCAGTATTATTATGTTGGGCAAATATAGTACCAATGTTGGGCCTTGCCAGACGAGTTTTGTCCCAACAGGAAAATCTAGGGGGTCCACATAACAACCCCAAGCATGTTAGGAGTGCTCAATTATGGAACATAACACCGGTAGCCGAAACTAAGGCGGCAAAGGTGGAACAAAATACCAGGCTAGAACGCCAAGCCTTCCACCTTTTACCAAGTATATAAGTGCATTAAGATTAATTAGCAATAATATGGTGATATAGCAAGGAACCCATGTTGGCACATGGAAGGAACAACACCTGCAACTAGCAACGTTAACAAAAGGCTCAGCAAGCAGTAACATAGCAAAACAAATGGCTTGCTAGGTTGTGCAAAGGTTAGAGGTTTTTCATGGCATTGTTGGGAGGCTGACATTTAAGTCGTGGTAAGCAAAGAGACATAGCGATAGAAATGAAACAACTAGCATGGCAATGATAGTAATGGTATCTTGGGAAATTATCATCCTTCCTGTGATCCCGCTTGGAAGAAGAATGACTCCGTGAAGCAGACGAACCGATATAGTCGAACGGATCCTCACATTCCAACACGCTTGCGCAACTCTATCGAGAGGAAGCAAACCGAAAACAAGAATCAACACACGATATTCTCCACGGCACATGCAGGACATGGGGCACAACACATATGATGCATGAACGGTTTAATTATTCAAGGCATGGCCTGGCAATTCCCAACAATAAAACACTAGACATTAAGTGAAGATCAATATGCAACGAGTTGCATATTGACGAAACTCCACAATTAAATTACTTATTTCACTCCCATTTAGGTAGACGTCAATGTTAAATGTTAATTAAACTACCCACCTAGGCATTTTAAATGAGGTCGGAAACAACATATATCATCTCCGAAATGACCCCATACGTTAATTTCGAAATCTGTCCAGATCTGAAGTAACATGTTTTAATATTTGTTAAACACCAGAATGAACTGGTTCACGTGATTCTACACGTCGTTCTAGTCCATTTACATATAGATATCATTGCAAACGGATATGGTCACCGCAAGAAATGATGCCATGAATGCAATATTTATGCAAATGACAGCCACAAGCATCCAAACCATGAAGGCGGCAAGATAAAATGAAACTACACGAGATTATTTGCAAGTTTCATATATGACACGTTCAAAACGGAGCAACGTCTCAACAATTACAAGCAAAAACCGGAAATAGCTACAATGTGCCAAAAACAGCAACATGACATTTTCTACATCCTAAAACAGCAAGCTACAAACAAAACATAAGGAAGTAGTGGTCAAGATGCACAACAACACCCTACTAAATACAACTAGCATGGAAGCATGGAGCACTAAAAAAAGAACTCATAAAATGACAAGTAGCACACAGTTTCAGACATAGTAAAAACACAGCTTTGACAGTGCAGTTCCAACCAGAGGGCATATTGGCAGCAGTAAAACTATATGCTACACGGACTAGAATGGCATGAAAATTTACTGAATGCTAGAGAATCGTAAGCACTACAAATAACTCCATTGCACCAACCCCAAAGAAGCAGTAGATCACTAGCAAAACACATGGCAAGACAGCAACAAAATATTACACATTCCAACTTAGAAATATTTCAGCTTTTCAAAACAGCACTATTTTGTAGCATGTTGGCACCAAGGAAACAACACGTAAACATGTATTTCTGTAGCAACCAAAATTACCACGGGCTAACATACATGTCCAGGAGCATAACTAATGTTCGCAAGTGATTCATATCATGCACAAAATAATTCACACAAAATAAACAAGAGGGCAACTTTGCAAAATATCATGCACGCTAACTTACTCAAAAGATAAAATTAAATGCACGGTAAATTCTATGGATTTTTCTACTCCGAAAACATATATAATACATGTGGTTGCAAATAAAACCAGTGCCACCACATATATGCGGGAATATGACATAAACCAGCCTTAGCAAACATTTATGCCACCTACATGAAAACAACAAGACAATTATTTTTACCATGCATGAGAATGCGGTCCAATCAACATGAACATTTTACATACGGGGTTTGATGAATTCAGATGCACACCTAAATATCTACGGAATAAAACATCTTAATGTAACATCATGCTAATCTATGCAAACATCTGGTTAAACAACTTTAAATATGCATAAAAGTTGGAAAATATTAATCTCCACAAAATTCTACAGGACTTACATATATAACTTGTCTTGTTCTGACGCACGGTTTCAAAGTTGTGGCATTTCTAATATATGCAAAAATATTTGGAATTAAATAAAATTCGGAACATAATAAAAAAACATACGCGGTCCGAATCTCCTAGCGGGCCGAAACTAGGCATGGCGCGGGCAAGTAGAATTTAGCATGGGCGGGGAACAAAGGGGCGCTCACCAATGGCCATGGGCCGGTGCAGGAGGAGGACTGGGGCGAGGGATGGAGCGGAGATGGGCCAGGCCGGATCTGGACGAGCTGAGGCGAGACGGGGCACTGGAGTGGTTCGGCTCGGTGTCCAGGGTGTTGGCAAGGCCCACGCGCGGAGGCGAGCGCTAGGGGTCACCCCCCGTCCCGATCCTGATCGGGATCGCGAGATGAGGCGGCAGTGGATGCTCCCGTGGTGGCATCGGCGGGGCTCGGGCACGGGCTCCGACCAGCGGCTCTCGCGTGGCCGGCGCAGCGGAGCGAGTGCCGGAGAGGGCGACGACGGCAGAGGTGTGAGGCGACGGTGCGGGTTGCAGTAGCGTGGTGCTTGGTAGGAGCTCGGGAGTAATAACCCACAAGTATAGGGGATCAATTGGAGCCTTTCTCGATAAGTAAGAGTGTCGAACCCAACGAGGAGCTAAAGGTAGGACAAATAGTCCCTCAAGTTCTATCGACGACCGATACAACTCTACGCACACTTTACGTTCGCTTTACCTAGAAAAAGTATGAAACTAGAAGTACTTTGTAGGTGTGATAGGATAGGTTTGCAAGATAATAAAGAACACGTAAATAAAAACTAGGGGCTGTTAGATGAAGAAACAATTACGTTAGTTTAACGAGTGTGGAAAAGTGGTGGTAGGAGTTGCAGAATTGTCCCTAAGCAATTGACTACGTTACTAGACCGATAGCAAGTTTAATGTGGGAGAGGCCACTGCTAGCATGTCATACCTTACTTGGAATTCTATGCACTTATGATTATAACTATTAGCATGCATCCGCAACTACTAACGTTCATTAAGGTAAAACCCAACCATAGCAATAAGATATATTGGCCCCCCTTCAATCCCGTATGCATCAATTTCTATGCTAGGTTGTAGCTTCTGTCACCCTTGCCCCCCAATACACAGTCCTATCAACATACTACTAACCCTATGGTGTGATCCATGCGCGCGCTCATATGATGGGCACCAAAGGACAACAACATAATCAGAGGAAAATTAAACCAATCATAGCAATTCATCAATCACCGATAGGACAACGAAAATCTACTCAGACATCGTAGGATGGCAACACATCATTGGATAATAATATGAAGCATAAAGAACCATCTTCAAGTAGAGGGTACAGTGGGTTGTGGGAGAGTGGACCGCTGAATATAGATGGGGGAAGGTGATGGAGGTGTTGCTGAAGACGACACAGGTGTTGGTGTACGTCGCCGTCACACGATGATGTCCCGGGCGGCGTTCCGGCGCCGCCGGGAGAGAGGGGGAGAGAGCCCCCTTTCTTCTTCTTCTTCCGTGATCTGCTCCCTAGATGGGAGAAGGGTTTTCCCTCTGGTCCATGGTCTCTATGGCGGCGGAGGGGCGAGAGCCCCTCCGAGATTGGATCTCTCTCTCTATGTCCTTCTATTTCTGCGCTCCCAGATTCTGGCCTTCCACCGTTTCTTAAATTCTAGGAGGTCCGTAACTCCGATTGAGGTGTCCTTTTAACACGATTTTCTTCTGGATATTATCTTTCTTGCTGCGAAAGAAGGGCCCCAACGACCTTAGGGATTGGTCACGCCTGGGGGGGGGGGGGGGTAGGGCGCGCCTCCTGGGCTCGTGACCCCCTCGGGCATCGTTTCGCGTTGATTCTTCTTCCCAAAAATCATAAATATTCCAAACAAATCCCCGTAGGTTTTTATTGCATTTGGACTTTGTTTGGTATGGATATTCTGTGAAACAAAAAATATGCAACAAACAGGAACTGGCACTGGGTACTGGATCAATATGTTAGTCCCAAAAATAGTATAAAAAGTTCCCAAAAGTATATGAAAGTTGTAGAATATTAGCATGAAACAATCAAAAATTATAGATACGACGGAGACGTATCAGCATCCCCAAGCTTAATTCCTTCTCGTCCTCTAGTTGGTAAATGATAAAAATAATATTTTTTGATGTGGACTGCTACCTAGCATAATCTTGATCATATAATCTAATCATGGCATGAATACTAAAACACGAGTGATTCGAAGCAATAGTCTGTCATTTGACATAAAGACAATAATATTACAATCATAATAACAAAGCAATCATGTCTTCTCAAAATATCATGGCCAAAGAAAGTTATCCCTACAAAATCATATAGTCTGGCTATGCTCCATCTTCCCCACACAACGTATATAAATCATGCACAACCCCGGTTTTAGCCAAGCAATTGTTTCATACTTTAGTGTTCTCACATCAACTAGGCGTATCAACGGGCTCTGGAGATGCCCATCGATAGATATCAATGTGAGTGAGTAGGGATTGCCATGTAACAGATGCACAAGAGCTATAAGTGTATGAAAGTTCAAAAAGAAACTAGTGGGTGTGCATCCAACTCGCTTGCTCACGAAGACCTAGGGCAATTTGAGGAAGCCCATCATTGGAATATACAAGCCAAGTTCTATAATGAAAATTTCCCACTAGTATATGAATGTGACAACATAGGAGACTCTCTATCATGAAGATCATGGTGCTACTTTGAAGCACAAGTGTGGGAAAGGATAGTAGCATTGTCCCTTCTCTCTTTTCTCTCATTTTTTATTTATTTTTTCCTTTTTTGGTGGGCTTCTTTGGCCTCTTTTTTTTATTTGGGCTTCACTGGCCTCTTTTAATTACTTCCTCACATGGGACAATGCTCTAATAATGATTATCATCACAGTTTTATTTACTTACAAATCGATATTTAGAACAAAATATGACTCTATATGAATGCCTCCGGCGGTGTACTGGGATGTGCAATGATCTAGCGTAGCAATGACATCAAAAAAATGGGCAAGCCATGAAAACATCATGCTAGCTATCTTACGATCATGCAAAGCAATATGACAATGATGGTGCGTGTCATAATAAATGGAACGATGGAAGTGCATGGTAATATATCTCGGAATGGCTATGGAAATGCCATAATAGGTAGGTATGATGGATGTTTTGTGGAAGGGTATATGGTGGGCGTAATGCACCGGCGAAAGTTGCGCGTTACTAGAGAGGCTAGCAATGGTGGAAGGGTGAGAGTGCGTATAATCCATGGACTCAACATTAATCATAAAGAACTCACATACTTATTGCAAAAGTCTATTAGTCATTGAAACAAGGTACTACATGCATGCTCCTAGGGGAAGGGTTGGTAGGGGTTAACAATCGCGTGATCCCGACCTCCACACAAAGGATGACAAGCAATAAATAAATCATGCTCCGACATCGTCACATAACGGTTCACCATACGTGCATGCTACGGGAACCACAAACCTTAACACAAGTATTTCTACGAATACACAATTACTCACTAGCATGACTCTAATATCACATCTTCATGTCGCAAAACTATTACAAGGAATCAAACATATCATATTAAGTGATCTACAAGTTTTATGTAGGATTTTATGACTAATCGTGTGAATGACCAACTCCTGTTAACTCTCTAAATAGGTATAAGTGAAGCATGAGAGTTTAATTATTTCTACAAAATATATGCCCCTCTCTAAAAAATATAAGTGAAGCAAAAGAGCATTCTACAAATGGCGGTTTTCTATGTGTAGGGAAACAGGCAAACCAAACTTCAAATGATATAAGTGAAGCACATGAAGCATTCTATAAAGCCATACTCAAAAGATATAAGTGAAGTGCAAAGAGCATTCTATAAATCAACCAAGGACTATCTCATACCAGCATGGTGCATAAAACAAAAAGGAAAAATAAACACAAAAGATTCTCCAAGCATTTGCACATATCATGTGACGAATAAAAATATAGCTCCGAGTAAAATTACCGATAGATTGTAGTCGAAATAGGGGATGCCTTCCGGGGCATCCCCAAGATTAGGCGCTTGAGTCTTCCTTGAATATTACCTTGGGGTGCCTCGGTCATCCCCAAGCTTAGGCTCTTGCCTCTCCTTATTCCTTCATCCATCGTGGTCTCACCCAAAACTTGAAAACTTCAATCACACAAAACTTAAACAGAAACTCGTGATATCATTAGCATAAGAAAACAAACCACCAACTTTTTAGGTACTCTAGTAAACTTATTTTCCATTTATATTGATGTTATATTACTGTATTCTCACTTCTCCATGGCTCGTACCCCCCGATACTAACCACAGTTTCATCAAAATAAGCAATCCACACAACAGAAAGAGAATCTGTCAAAAACAGAACAGTGTGTAGTAATATGTATATTTCGTATACCTCTGCTATCCCAAAACTTCTGAACAAATTATGGAAGTTAGGGAAATTTTCATATAAATCAGCAGCAAAAAGAATCAACTCAAAATCTCTTTCTCGATAGGAATTAAAACTAATTTCGTGAGCAGAAAGTTTTTGTCTTCTTTAGCATGATCAAACAACTATCACCCAAACTAATCATAAAGGGTTTACTTGGCACATTATTTTTATAATACAAAGGAATTGTAAAAGGGGATAACTATTTTTGCGAAAAACTTACATGAAAAATTCTACATTGTTTCGGTGAGCATGAACACAAGTATTCAAGGTCGACCCTCACTTCCGCAATGCATCACCTTTCAATCGCTTATGTTTTTGAAAACAATTTAAGTTCCCCTCTATATTTTTTGTTTTTAAACTATATAAAAGCACTCAACATAAATAAATGACTCTCTAAAACTTCCAGGTTGTCTCCTAGGCAGCGCTTTCTATAAAGCCATTCAGCTAGGCATAATGTGATCAAGTAATGGATCCACCCGGATCCCAAGGTATATCAAAGCCAATTTTAACTAACAATGATTTGAAATTTAGTAGTGAGCGCAAGGTAACATATATCATGCAATGACGAAGTCTAACTCTCTACCTATGCATTGGCGCATCGTAAAAGAACAATTCATGAAGATCAAGTAAAGACCAATACATAGCATAACCAGTTTCTTGCAATTTTATCGTATTGGAAACATAGAGAGGTGGAGATGTAGTTCCTCTCTCATAATAATTGCAAGTAGGAGCAGCAAGCACATCCATATTATATTCATCAAAATTATCATGTGTAATAGTAGAAGGCAACCCATCTATGTAATCCCTAATAAGAGCAAACTTCTCCGATATAGTGTAGTTGGGAGAGTTGAAAAAGATAATAGGACTATCATAAGTGGGTGCGATAGCAACAATTTCATGTTGAACATAAGGAACTATAGCAAGTTCATCTTCATAAGCATCATTCATATAGGCATCATGGCCACAAGCATAGCAAGCATCAAGTTCATCAAAAAGGGATATTTCAAACGAATCCAAGGGATCATAGCAATCAACATAGCATTCATCCTTCGGTAAGAACGAAGGGAAATTAAATAATGTATGAGCTGAAGAGTTACTCTCATTAGAAGGTGGGCAAGGGTAGCTAGTCCGCTCTTCCTCCTTTTGTTCTTCGCTCTCCTCGTCATCTTTTTCATCTAATGAGCTAACCGTTTCAGAATTTTCTTCTTCCATAGTTTCCTAGAAAATATTAGTCTCTTCTTGGGGAGCGTAGAATTTCTCCATAAATCGATAAATATGGGCATTATATTCATAATTATTATAACAATAACGAAGCGTAACCAAATTTTCAGATCGGTAAACATCATCATTATCATCACACTTTTTAAACAAAGATTCAATTTCATAACCACCCATAAAAGCAACAAACTGTTCTATTTGTTCCACAACATAACAATCATATATATTGTTAGCATAAGAAGCCAAGGTTTCATTAGGATTAAATTTACAAGAAAAGGGAAGGTGTTGAGCCTTCATCCTAGAGTAACAAGTAATATCATATCTCAAGCATAGTTCCCAAGCATACCATTTCATAATATGAATTTGATCCCATAATAGTTTCCCTTTTTGAGTCAAGCGATAATCCCTAAAGTATTCACGTTGATCAAACGTGACTCCCATTATATAATTGAATGGGGTTTTCTCAGGATTATTAAAGAAGTGCATAATATTTTCCACATAACGAGCATCGAGGGTTTTAGGAGGTTCCCCATCTCCATGAGTAGCAAGTACACCTAATTTTTTTGGTATTTCGTGTTCCAAATCCGTAACTAAAGATAGAGAACAACTTAGAACAGCAAATAAATCTACTTAGTGATAAAGCAAGCAAGCACACACGAGAAATTCACCCCACGCTATCTCTCCCCGGAAACGGCGCCAGAAAAAGGTCTTGATAACCCACAAGTATAGGGGATCAATTGTAGCCTTTCTCGATAAGTCAGAGTGTCAAACCCAACGAGGAGCTAAAGGTAGGAGAAATATTCCCTCAAGTTCTATCGACGACCGATACAACTCTACGCACACTTTACGTTCGCTTTACCTAGAACAAATATGAAACTAGAAGTACTTTGTAGGTGTGATAGGATAGGTTTGCAAGATAATAAAGAACACGTAAATAAAAACTAGGGGCTGTTAGATGAAGAAACAATTACGTTAGTTTAACGAGTGTGGAAAAGTGGTGGTAGGAGTTGCAGAATTGTCCCTAAGCAATTGACTACATTAGTAGACCGATAGCATGTTTAATGTGGGAGAGGCCACTGCTAGCATGTCATACCTTACTTGGAATTCTATGCACTTATGATTATAACTATTAGCATGCATCCGCAACTACTAACGTTCATTAAGGTAAAACCCAACGATAGCAATAAGATATATTGGTCCCCATTCAATCCCGTATGCATCAATTTCTATGCTAGGCTAAAGCTTCTGTCACCCTTGCCCTCCAATACATAGTCCTATCAAAATACTACTAACCCTATGGTGTGATCCACGTGCGTGCTCATATGATGGGCACCAAAGGACAGCAACACAACGACAGGCAAATTAAACCAATCATAGCAATTCATCAATCACCGATAGGACAACGAGAATCTACTCAGACATCATAGGATGGAAACACATCATTGGATAATAATATGAAGCATAAAGCACCATGTTCAAGTATAGGGTACAACAGGTTGCGGGAGAGTGGACCGCTGAATATAGATGGGGGAAGGTGATGGAGGTGTTGGTGAAGATCACGGAGGTATTGGTGTAGATCGCTGTCACACAATGATGTCCCGGGCGGCGTTCCGGAGCCGCTAGGAGAGAGGGGGAGCGAGCCCCCCTTATTCTTCTTATTCCTTGACCTCCTCCCTAGATGGGAGAAAGGTTTCCTCTCTAGTCCATGGTCTCCATGGCGGCGGAGGGGCGAGAGCCCCTCCGAGATTGGATTTGTCTCTCTGTGTCCTTCTATTTCTGCCCTCCCAGTTTCTGGCCTTTCACCCTTTCTTAAATTCCCGGAGATCCATAACTCCGATTGAGGTATCCTTTTAACATGATTTTCTTTCGGATATTAGCTTTCTTGCGGCGAAAGAAGGGCCCCAACCGCCTTAGGGATTGGACACGAGCCTGCTAGGCGCGCCTGGGGGGTAGGGCGCTCCTGCTAGGCTCGTGACCCCCTCGGGCATCGTTTCGCGTTGATTCTTCTTCCCAAAAATCATAAATATTCCAAAAAAATCCCCGGAGGTTTTTTATTGCGTTTGGACTTCGTTTGGTGTGGATATTCTGTGAACCAAAAAACATGCAACAAACAGGAACTAGCCCAGGGCACTGGATCAATATGTTCGTGCCAAAAATAGTATAAAAAGTTTCCAAAAGTATATGAAAGTTGTAGAATATTGGCATCAAACTATTAAAAATTATAGATACGACGGAGACGTATCAGGGAGCGCGGGGTGATGCTGCTGGCTCGGGCGAGCGGGCAACGGCGGCCGATCCGGGCCGGGAGGGCCGGCTTCGGGCCTGGCGGGCCCGGTAGGTGGGAGGAGGGAGAGTGGAGGAGAGGCGGCTAGGGTTTGACGGGGCTCGGATCCCGATGCAAGGGCTAGCTGTCCAAATTAGGATGGTGTGGTTGTTTAAATAGGTTGGGGGGCTAGGGTTAAGGGATTTTGCATCCGATTTCGACCGTGCGATCGCAATCGAACAGCCTCGGTCGCGAGCTTAGGCTAGGTGGGCTTAGTGTCTATGTAGAGGGCGTGTTGGGCTAAGAAGACAGGTTGTTTTGTAGCTTGACAATGAAGTTTTAAAACACCAAACATATCTGATAAATAAATCGATGATGGTGCCGCTACGGTCGACCGTTCGGGTATCAAAGTTTGGAACACACTTTTGAAAATAATTTTTTAACGACAATGACCGCGCGTGCGTGTGTTGTTGGTCTCAGAACGGTCAACTACAAAACGGAGAGAACCGGCAACTAATAACGGATGGAAGTTTAAAAAACTGGCGACAATGGAGCGCCGATTTAATGTAGATGATGGGCATGATGAACGTGGCAAACAAAATAATCACACAGCTGTAACAGGATAAAAGGGGAATCTTCTGGAGCGTCGATCTTGGGCTGCTAGAGGGGCCCTCGCGAGGTCATCAACCTCGTGGGGCTCGCACAAGCAACCATCGCCGGGGGCTTCAAGGCGCCTCCACGGGGCCACATCAAGAGGCTACCCCCGTAGACTTCCCGTGGGAGGATGTCGAAGGGAACATGAGGCTGGACGGTGCTCGTGGTTGGCCGGCTCCGGGGAGCGGGTCCTGCCGTGCGAGCCTTCTCTCTCACGCGACATCTTACCGGAGCCTTCGGTCGCTTCAGCAAGACCTCAAGAGGCGGGCACCTCATGTGGGGCCCAAGCGGGAGCTGACAAGCGTGTGAAGTCTAGAGCAGGGTACCCCGCGGCAGTGCTATGTAAGCAAGGCACGACATGGGGCAATATCCTAGCCATGCGGGGGTAATCTTACGGAAGAAGGAAGGTGCAGAAGGACGGCGCAAGTCAAGGACAGCAATGCTGGTAAGCGCTAGAAGCATGCTTCATGTCAACTTGCTCAGGGTGATCCCCGAGGCGTCGTGGGAGAAGGGAGAGTCTTGCGGTCCATCGGGTGCCATGCGTCGAGCCTGTCCCATAGGCAGTTGGGGCCTGCTTCGCTTCGCCCCCTCGTGTCGGGCGGAGTTGTGCATGAGCATGTGTGGGGGCTATTGTTGGGCCTCTCGGACTAGGGGTGCCCATGCCCGTCGTCCTGCGGCCCGAGGCACGACATGCTACACAAGACTGGCTTTGCCCATCGGCAAGCCGAATGGGGAAGACCCTCACGAGGCAAGCGTCTGAGGATCATTGACAAGGACCACGAGAGGGTGCTCACTGCAAGGATGCGTACTGAGGCCACCCCTGAGGCTTCACGGGGCGATCTTACCAAGGGCGACCTAGAGAGGGCCTCGTAACCCTATGATTTCACGTGGGTGATGCAGGTTGCGCAGGTGGCACACGAGCGGTGCCGGCGGGTATGGACGAGGGAATTTCCACTTTTGTGCGAAGGAAGCGGGGCTAGCTGGCGGGCTCCCAAAGCAACCCCAAAAGGTTTCCTGATCGGTGCAAGAGGACACTAGAAGCTTGGTAGGACAAAGTTCACCCCCGAGCCCACGAGCGCGTCATGGAGAAGGGCTTTTGTAGGTGAAAACACATTTGACAGGCCGGCCGCTGTCTTGTCCCATTTCAAAATGGTCATTGTGGCGACGCTTCCCATCGAGTGTGTTTTCGGGGGAAGAGGACCAATGACAGTATAAAAGAGCGGCCCAGCTCCATATTAGGGGATTTGATGCCCATTATATCTGCTAGGGCAAGAACCCACCTTTGTACTCGTCTTCTAGATCAAGCCATCCCAAACAAGCAGGAGTAGGGTTTTCCACCGCAAGGTGGCCCGAACCTGGTCAAACAGTTGTGTGTTCCCATTAGCCTCCTTTAGTTTGAGCCACCAGAGAGTCGCCATGAAGTTGAGAGATAGAACAGGGTAGTAGAGCGAGCACACCCCAGAGTTCGAACCTCTTTTGGGTCCGCGGATCCCCGATTCCGACATCGGTTTCTCCTCGCCATGGCTGAGCGCCATCATCACCGTTGTTTGCTGTTGCTGCGGCCACTTCCTTTGCCCCGTCCTATCATTGATCCCATCGGCTCCGCATTGATTTTGCGGGGTTCCAAGATAAGAAAGCAAGCGCGGACACCTTGGAAAGCCGCCCTCGAGACCGTTTTCTTCCTCGGTGTCGTGGATCACTGCCGACGAATTCGCTATCTCTAACGCATCTACGAGCCTATTCAGACCTTCCTCGAGTGCGTTGTGAGCTTCCGGACCTCCCACCCCCTAACCACCCCATGGATTTATTCCCCTAGCCTCCCTAACCATCGGACAAGAGGCATTCCCACCATCTTCTATGTCGTTGTCGTGGATACAGATGCCTCATCTCGCGCCCATGCATCCCTCCATGCACAACACGTCCCCAGGGTCCGAGCACACCTAACAGTTGGTCCTCTCGGGCCTGGTAGCATAGCTGCCATTATTGCCCGAGCTCTAGCACCCCCGAACTGTCGTCTAGTTTGTTGGTTGCACACGAGCGAGGGCTTAGCTCTGATGCCCTCAGTGTGCCGAACCTTTGCCCCTAGCACAACCCCGGCCAACTTCCACCGCAGATTTGGCCATCGCTGGCCAACTCTAGTGACTGCCGATTGGGTAATGTCATTAGCGACTAATGACGTTGCTAGCTAGCAAATCCAGCCACTAAGAGTGTGCCGAGGAAGCGGGTCAAACCCTAGTCAGCACGGGATTAATCCCAACTTAGCCTCTAGATCACTGACCAGTGGGCCCCACTCGCCAAGTTTGACCTCGAACCAGCGCCGTTGACCTGCTCACACTAATGTGATGCAATGATGACACAATAAGTTATATTTATGTTTATTTAGTTCCATTAAATATTACAAACTTTGAAAAATCATATAAATTCAATCGTATTTCCAACGAAAATAAATTATATATGAAAAATTATCAGAAAAATGCAAGGAATCTGTTTATTCCATGTTCTTGCATAACATCACCAACTAGGACAAATTATGATTAGGGAAAATTTGATAAATAGTTTGGAATTGGAATTTGATGTCTATTTGGATTCCACTTCAATTAATAAGACTAAATATTGTACTAGGTGAATTCAGTACGATACCATGTCATATTATACATCATGTTGTTGCATTGCATTGAGTGTGTTCGTTCTTGTTTGTCGGTGTCGTTCCTTCCCCGTAGACGTGATTGTGACAATGTAATCGTTGACACTAATAAAGTGAAGTACTATCTTCCAAGGTTGTTAGAATCGTGACTCAAGTCTTAGAATCTTAAGATCTTACGATCCAAACTAGCCCCTCCGATTATAAGATTTTGCTCATAGAATCTAAGTTTCTACGATCCTAATAGTTGTGAATCTATGATTCACAATCCTAGCAACGGAGTTCCGATCTGATTCAGAATTGCGATTCTGACAACTTTGCTATCTTCAGAACTTTCAGGCAAGCAACCCCCTTGAGCATACTGAGATAAACCAACTCTCTCGCTCCTGCTTGTTTTTATTGCATTAGGACAATGATGATTCAACTGTTACATGTCTCGGTAGTTGAACCCATTCTTTTGCATGACATCTCTTTGTCACTGTAAATGGTTGAAACCACTTAGCATGAGTAGCAGCTACTTGATCCTTGATGTGATTACTCATCCATGCTTCCTTACTATGCCTGCTATGCTTAGAGTTCTGTCGGGTTTGATCCATCTGGGCGGAGTGGTCATGTAGGAGTACATGGCGGGTTGTCTTATTAGGACCATCCTTAAGAATTGAGTTCTATGTATGTTATCCAAGACAAGATACTACCACACATTGGGATACTTAGTTGACCCTCTCGGCTTATGAATCGCCTAGAACTCTGTCTAGGAGATCCAACTAGTTTCTCGTGTTTGTAGGAAAAGTGTTGGCGGCCGTGTTACAAAGTGGTAGATACAAAGTGGCATGGTGTACCAAGTAGCACCCGACTGGGGGGCTTGTGGAACCTTGCACACATCGTTTGAGGTTGTAGAGGAAACTTCGGTCGGATTTCCTTGCGGGTTCAGTCCCAAATAGGCGATAAACCTAGACTAGAGTCTTTTGTGGTTAACGATCGTGATCGACACCCACGCGGGTGCTTCCTCTTGAAGGATGATGAGATGCATGACATGCATATGGTGATAAGTGGTGAGAGCATGTGAAAAGAAGTATACCCCTGGAGGGCGAATTAATATGTTCGAGTAGCCGCGTCCTCGAATATGGACTACTTGGAAACATTCTGTGGTACATAGACAACATGGAATCGATACACTAAAATACGTATGATTAGTGTGAGTGCTATGGATGGCCTTCTCATAGGGCGATGGGAGTGGATCCATAGTGTTGTCTTTATATGGTGAATATGTGGACTCATGTGCGCTATCCCAACTTAAATAAAGTACTCGTAGTCATAGTATAGGTTAGCGAAGAGTCAAAGCTGGCTTGCTGCTATAAACTCTAGAAACCGCTTGTTTGAAAATGATGTATATATAGTTAGTTCTGATGTAAGTCTTGTTGAGTACCTTTGTACTCAAAGTTGCTTAATTTATGTTTTTCTAGAGGATATTTCAGTCTCACTATTGGTTTTCTATGCAAAGTTCGATGTTGACCGAGTTAGCTTGGGAATCCTAGGCAGAGGTATGGCTCCTTTGGTAGGGTCGTTCTATATTTTCAAGCTCCTCCAGCCACTTTTAGTAGATGTCTGTACCCAGACATGTTGTGCTTTCGCTTGATGCTTGTATGACTTGAGTGTTCGATCTTGTGACCCCTGTTTGTAATATTACACTATCTTGGATCTTATGAGTCTTTAGTAAATGCTTGATTCATAGAGTTGTGTTGTGATTGCATGTTGTGTCTACACATATTGTGCATATTACGTGGATGTTTTTAAATGCATTGTATGTGTGGGATTCGACACCTAATTATGTGCCTTTAATAGCCTCCTTTATGGGGAAATGCCTCTTTGTGCTTCCACTGAGCCTTGGTAGCTTTTTACTGCTCTCGACGCATTGATCGACTGACATGTATCCTTCTTTGTTGTTGTGTTTGTCTCTAGGAGTTAATGTCACGTGGTGTAATGTAGTCTTTGTAGCTTCCTACGACTCATCTACACACGGTGACGACCTAAACTTGCATTGTTGGGTTACATATGCATGTCCATGTATGGTTGTGCCACTTGGGTCTAGAACTGGTCATGTCGACCCTTGTTCTTTGACATATGGATGCTAGCAACATAATCATATACATGAGCCAAAAGGCACAAATGGACCGACCAAGGTAAGGTGGCAGCCGTTATCTACCGTTTGTGAGGCTGCAAAGATATATGATGTGTTACATGCTAGAGTTGTATGGCTTAGGATCGGGGTCCCGACAGCGTTGATATAAGAGCTTAACTGCGTGTAGGATAACCAACCCATATTTGTCGATGTTGAGTCTAGAACTGCTTTATTTATATAAGGGAATTGATTATGGAAGGGAACATAAGATTCTTTTACTCCTTTCCTCATGTCATTCTAATTCTGAGTCACCCTCTTCTTTATTCTACCGAGTATAATAATTAGGCTTCTCATCTATCTATCTGGATGACGAGTTACTATGCTGGAGACTTATAGGATAGTTTTTGTCTTTTTTGCATCGGCATCTCCATAACAATTCAGTCTTATGTTGTTAGTTTCACAAAGTTTGCCTCATATTTCATACCCGTACATCCGTTATGGTGTCCGAGTTATCAAAGGGTTATAAGTCATATCCTAATGCAAATTCCTTCCTCCTGTTTCTGATGTCTTCTAGGCCAGACGAAGCACATCAATTATTGTGTTGAGGTACTCTATTACCTTGACATATCTGTTGGAATTGTTAGTAACCCATTTTATCTCAGAAAACTACACAATATTCTAGGTATGTCTTGTGTTTCGAGTGTGATAATTCTCACCACATTATCAAAAACATCTCGTGATGTTATGTAGTCAGTAGGTATCGTATTCTGGGTTCTTGTAACCAAGATCCGTTCTTCTTATTCATGTTCATAGTATTTGCTCGTTCCTTTAAGATCATTAGTAACCTTGTTCTAGTCTTCAAGGTCTGTGGTACATCATTCTTCCAATACCATGAACTATTATGGTAGATGTTCTTCATGAACCAAATGATCACAACATGAGTTCTCATGATGAGTTCTCCATGCCATAGTTGTGACTGCTAATCCTTCCTTTTTGCATGGGTTATCTCGAAGAACCATGCTTAACTCGTTCGACATGCTAATCTAGGCATCTATGATACGTCCATTTTGCATCATGTTTCATTGCTGCTATTTATAAAGTTCTTGATAAATATAACACTTCATGGAGTATTTATAGTGCCTTTTCTCTCTTAATATGCAATATTTACATAAGGAGGGAGAGTGCGAGCAGCTGAATTTCAGGGCCTGAAAAAGCTACAACAGATATACCTATCCTGGACATCTCCAAATGGGCTGGAATTTCACGGAGAATTATTTTGGAATATATAAAAATACTGGGCCAAAGATCCATTGAAGGTGGCAAGCGAGGTGCCCACACACCAACAGGGCGCCCCCTAGGGTGCACCCTGATGTTGTGTGGAGCCCCTGGCCCACGTGTGGCCTCCTCCTTCTGGTATATAAGTCATTTTACCCTAAAACTTTTATGCAGAGACTTCTAGGACAAGGCGCCATCACAACGAGGCGGTACTAGAGCAGGAGCACTTTTGCTCTCCGGCGAGCAGATTCCGTAGGGGACACTTCCCTCCGGGAGGGGGAAATCAAAGACTTCATCATCACCAACAACCCTCTAATTGTGGGAGGACCAATCTTCATCATCACCGTCAACACCACCATATCATCTCAAACCCTTGTTCATCTCTTGTATTCAATCTTTGTGTCAGAACTTCAGATTGATACCTGTGATTGCCTTGTAGTGTTGATACTTATCATAGTTGATGCTAGTTGGTTTGCCTCTTGAGATATTAAATGTTCGTATCCTTTATGTTATTCAATACGCCTCTAATCTAGAACACCAATATTATAAGTGAGTAGTTACTTTTGTTCTTTTGGACATGGGAGAAGTCTTGTCATAAGTAATCATGTGGATTTGGTATTCATTCGATATTTTGATGATATGTATGTTGTGATTCTATTAGTGGTGTCATGTGAACGTTGACTACATGACACTTAACCATTCATGGGCTTAGGGGAACTCATTGTGGCGTAGTAATTGGTGATGGGTTGCTAGAGTGACAGAACCTTAAACCCAGTTTACGCCTTATTCCATAAGGGGCTGATTTGGATCCAAACGTTTATTGCTACGGTTAGACTTTGTTTTAATTCTCTTTTAGTACTTGCGGATGCTTGCAAGATGGGGTAATCATAAGTGGGAGGCTTGTTCACGTAAGAACAACACCAAAACACCGATCCACCCACATATCAAATCATCAAAGAAGCGAACGCAAATCAAAAGAACATGGTGAAAGTGACAAGATGAAATTCACGTGTGTCCTCAAGAACGTTTGCATCACTATAAGTACTTGTTCCGGTCTGTCCTTTACACTCAAAAGGATTGGGCTATCTTGCCGCACTTTACTTACTTTTTTCTCTAGTTACTCGTTATCAATTATCTCGCTACCAAACTATCTGTTACAGCTTATTTCAGTGCTTGCACAAACTACCTTGCTGAAAACTACTTGTCATTTCCTGCTACTCCTCGTTGGGTTTGACACTCTTACTTATCGGAAGGACTATGATTGATCCCCTATACTTGCGGGTCATCAATCTACAACTCGAGAAAATCATGTGCTCTTGAGTTACCCCTCTTCACTTGTATTTTGATCGTCAACAATGAGTGGATAGTCAAGAGTAGTTGTGCACTCGTATTCATCGATGCCTATTATTCTCGTGTTCTATGAAGCCATTCTATTTTAGAATGAGTGGGAGAAACAAACTCCAGCACCTCATTCATATCTAGGATTGGGTCAAAGCAGTTGTATTCCGCAGATCAAAATGAAAATCCACCTTTTGCTCTGTTCCACCGTGAAGTATTACCCTCTTTATGTCATGAATGTCATGATAATTGCACAACCTCTTATGAATTCTTGATATAGTGCTACTTCTCGCCATCATTATTCGTTTCTCGGTCTTCGTGCTTGTTGTAACCGGAACACTGACAAGTGAACCATGATGTGTGAAATCAATACTTCTAGCAATCCTATTGCTTGGAAGTTAATGGACAATAATTTAATTCTTAGTGTGTTGGTTATTAAATCATCATTCTAAAGATTGATCGTGCTACCTATTCTATTCTTCCTGGTGCATTCCTTAATCAATGGGTTCAGATTGTGTCAATCCTTTGCTCTCTGATCATATTGTCTTGCCTTGAAAAGCAAGGTTGTTCTCGATATCAATAATATATCAGTGGTTCTTGATCTTTAGAATATCTTCTCGGAAGCATTACCAGGTTGTTCCCTGGCCATTATGTTGAGCCTCTGATCAAGTTAGTTTTCCTATGAACCACCCCTTCTCCAAGAATCTGTACTGGATACCCCTGAACTAGTTGGTCAAGATAAACAACAACTTGGAGAGTTGGAACATAGAAGCTTCGCCTAATTTAGCTCATTCCAAACGAATATCTTTGTGTGTATGTTGAATAAATATAATACCTTGTTTGGTTGAAGCTTGTGATCAGTTGTTGTATCTATTGTCTTGTTCAATCTTTGATTTGAGTATGGGCTATCGTCAAATCAAAATCAAAACCAATGACGGTCATAATGTTGCCTTCTCGTGGATGTCCCCTGGAGCATACACCATTATATCTTTTGGTCTGACCAATGCTATTATCTTGCTCACATAGTTGTGGAATTCCATCTTCATGGATATTTGATGAATTTTTATTGAGCCCATCAACAACACGCTTATATCTTCGATAACTTAAGATGAACATTAAACTAGTATTAGGAATTTTGTAGGCAATATCTTCATGCTAGCTCATGAAGTGTATGTCTTGGTGTACAAAGAGAATTTCTTTAAGTTCATGTGCATTTGATGGAAGTTGCCGCCGTGAATTCGAGAAAGTGTGTTTTTGCTTCCTCTGGAATCATCTCAAGCCAGTCATGCACGTGCACACTATTCTATGGTTTGAGAGATTAGCTACCTCCATTCCATATGTATCTCTAGCACACCAAGCCACTGATTGACTTGTTCAAGAAAAGGAAGTCCATAAATGCTAATTCTAAATCATGCACAATACTTCATTATCTTTTAGTGATGGTTCCCAACCAAAACTCATGAGTGTTTTGTTGCAAGACTCCATAAGAACACGGTTGTCTTGGACAGTTTGTTCACATGTGTCTTGCAATCCACCTCATGTTTTGGAGCTACCTTCCGTAGTTCATTTCCTGAGAATCTCAAAGTGTCTGCTCGTTGATTTGTATTGCAAACATTCCTTTTCAGACATGTTGAGTCTGAAACAACTTCTCACCAACCAGATCTGAATCTGATGCGGACATGATGGTTAGAATGTTACCCAAGGATTATAATATTGGTCTCTCTATAACCCGGCAAAGTGATGTCGTGGCTGACACACCTAGGTGGAAGATATATTATTATAGTATCTTGTGTCGGCAACATTATCCACTTCCCCGTGCGGATTCTTTATGAATTATTCTAGAAGTTGTTCCTCATGGGCCCCCTTTGAGCCTCCGAAGTCCGACCTTTACTTGATGTTCTTGATACCAAACGTTAGATATAATTGGGTTACGCTAGTACATCTAGTAGAACGTTAGAAGTGGAGTGCTAAATGTCTCTCGGTCGATCATGAAGATTTCGTTCCCTTGGCATCGCTAAGATGAAATCTGAGAAAGTTTTGTCTTCCTTTGCATCTACATCCTCCATTGTTATTCATCATGGTAGTATGATGTGTTGCTAGGATCTTTGGCATGGATGTTGGTAAAACCCTGATGAATATGGACATGCTTAGGTTCTTGAGAGCATGCTCAGACACTAGGTTATATTCTCGGTATCAAATGGGATGTGGCTTCTGTTTGCCAAGTTGTTCTATAACTCTAGTTCCTTCCAAACTTAGTATGCCATTTATTCTAACTCCTTCAAACGATCGTTTGTGAATTGCCTTAGCCTGGTATGAGGAGTCACAATGATATTTGCATCAGAAGTAATTCTTTTTGACACCTAAAGGAATAACTCTACGAGTCACCTTCCTAAGGTGGCCCGTTATGGTATGAAGCGCAACTTAACTCCTCGTTGCTTTGAAACCTCATCACCATCGGTTGTAGCATGCAATTGTTGCCTACCAATTGAGCCTCCGTCATCTGCCTCATTTCGTTGCTCTTGAATGTGATTTTTGTCTAATCTCAAGAGATGTTCTTACGTCTTAACCCATGAGTGGATTGTGAGTCGCTCGATCTTTGAGAACATCGATTCTTCTAGAGTTTTCCTATTTCTTTGCCATCGTGTTTAGATGAAGATGTCGAGAGAAAAGATGTCAATATCAACATGATGCAATGAATCAACATCTTCGAGATGGGCAATCAGATCGTGAAGATTCTCATAGTTCAGTGTTCCCTCTTCTCTTACCCTACGACTAAATCTTGAGACGAGATTCTTGTTTAGTGGCGATGAGTTGTCATAGCCCTAAAATACTTCTTGTAATTAGTTGCATTGTGTGGGGACCCCGACTTGTAGGTCGAGGTCGATGAATGTACGTGCTCAGTGATCCCAGAGATGAATGCTCACCGAACAGATAGAAACTGAATAACAAGAGTTTTACATCCATACATATAGTGTGATACAAATAAGGACCATTGAGGTCAAGTCTTACATAGATAGGGCCTTGAAGGACAACACACCAAAATCATCTAATAGAAGAAATCTTGGTTGAAAGTGTGAACCCATGCCTTCAGCCTTAACATACACACATTCAAAGTGTGAAGCGCCCTAGCTCGCAGGAATGTCACCAAGGTACTCTTCACCATCTTATGTCCTCTCTTACCTGGTCAATGAAATAACTAGTGGCAACCCAATGAGTACTTTGAATGTACTCGCAAGCAACACATGTTGTGGAACAAGGCAATAATGAAACATGATATAAGACTAGTATACAGTCTTTGCGGAAAGCAAGTTTTTCCCTAAATACAGTAACATGATCAAATGCTTGTACGAACATGCACCATAAGGTAAGTGGTAACCACGTGACCAGGTTACATATATCAATATCTCAATAGAGGGCTCAACAGCTCGTGCTCACACACCATGCCAAGTCGTCTGACATGACCTAGGTAACCTCTTTCTTATCCATCTTTTTCACACACGCACACTTGGTTTATGCGAAAACGATCCGACATAGTTTAAGCAGGATTACCCAACTGTCCTTGACTGTGGACTCGGGGAACTTCCGTGTCATCCACGACTCGTGGTTTATGACATAACCGAGGTAAGCACCCAAACACTGCCATTCCCATGGGAACACTAAACAAAGAGTCCACTCGATTGGTACCCAGCCCACATGATGTACATCATATGAGCCTAGCTCTAGATCGTATCATCCCTGCAGGGATCAACAGTGTGCTCGGAACCTATAAAACCGCATGCTCGCCCTACCCAGCACGACCCCGTCACTAGAGTGACCATGCCAATCCCGTCACTAATAATGTGGGATCTCTGCTAGCATCGACCAAAGTAATCAACAAATTCTCGTTCCCATATTGGGGTATCGTGGTCTCACATGTAAGGTTGGGATGGTCGACACATCTTAAATCTCTTGTTGTTTTTGAAACCACACACAAACAAAACCTTTTTTTGGTACACCACTTCTTTCTGCACCATCTCAACACCATCACCCTCGGGCATTTGGGGCACCCGACATTTTTTTTGAAAAGCCTTTGAAATCACCTCCGTGTTACCATCACCATGCATATGTTCATCCTATGAATATCACTACTAGCAACCTATCAACTATTAATCTGTGTGACCCTCGTAGGTGGTAAGGTCATGCTCAAATGCAAGTGTTATCGAGGAACCCTCGAAAACACTATACCGAGGTGTTTACCTATTCAATCAGGATCCCAACTCGGGGTTTTTTTAAGCTTAAAATAAATAAATTATTTTTGGTCAAAATAATATTTGGTAGAAATAGTTTTTGGTCCTATACACATGGTATGGTCATTGGACCCAGGTTTTTAACAAGAATATGAGTCTAGGGAGTTTTGTGATTTAAGACACAAGCACACAAGCAAGCAACAATCACATCAAGCATCAGAATTTTTGAGCTATGTTAGTTTAGCTAGGAGAGTTAAACACAGGGTGTGACAGACCTTACCCCCTTAAGAAAAATCTCTTCCTCAAGATTTCTAGGATAGGCATTGGAGATATACAAAACTTTGGGTCGGAGGGACTCTTCACATTCCCATGTTGCTCCTTCTTCGATGAGGTTGCTCCTGTGGGTCTTGAAGTGCTTGATGATACGACTTCGAATGCTCCGCTCATCTTCGCCTGACCTGAACGGGGTTCTGGCAATAAGTTAGACTTAACTCAGGGAGGAGCTTGGTGAACTAAGTTCTCGCAATGGTCTGGCTTGCATGTGTACTCCAAAGTCGGAATACATGGCATGGTAGCGTGTGTGGGTGTTGGCCCTGGGTTTCGGATGTTGGTTACTGACACTAAGATGTCTCGGGGTAGAATAGAAGGATTTATCATAGATTTTTGGTCGAGTTCTTCTACTCGAGTAAGTTGTCTGTGTATGTGCTTCATTCCCCTCCGGTCATTTTGTCGTTGTCGTTATGGATGCATGCTTCTAGTATGTCTTCACGTGTTTGTTCTTCTAACCACTTCGTAGCTTCTCATGAAAAAGCCTGGTTTGGGTCTCGTCCATAAGACCAAGCTTACGGACACGACACTAGAACGGGTCCTATTACTTGAACCCGAAGTATAGACGAGTCATCCAATCCCTACGGTCTATGGCTTGGCAAGCTGCGTGAATTTCCCCTCGACAGGGCTTCACCGTGGTCCAGTTAGGACTCACACCCCTGATTTGGACCAAGAATGGCTCTTTAGTTTCCCTTGATGTCCAAAGGCTCCATCATCTTGAACGCCGATGTTTCTTCACCTAGTTGATGTAGCCGATAGGGGAGCCGTGGTTGACTTCTATTTCTTCTTCTTCTTCGTCGTGGTTTCCCAAGCATGGCAGTTCTTCGCCTCGTCTTGGGTAGGATTGTCTTCGGTTCCTTGAAGATTGCTTCGAGGAGCCAATTTTCTCAATATAATACCTCACTCTGGAGAGGTATGGCGATCAGTGTTCCTGCGGTTTTTTCTATTAGGACTAAGGTGTTCCTCCTCTTATTGGGTGAATAAGCATGTCATCCATGAGGATAACAATATACTTCCCCAAGCATCACATAAGCACCCTGCTCATGAGATAGGTGAGAGGAGCGGGTGTTTGTGGTCCAACAGAGCCTAGTCCCCCATGTCCATGTTCCTCCAAGACGTGATTGGATTGGTCGGAGCGGAGAATTGGACATAGTCTAATGACGTAGAGCAATTTCTTATGGTCTTAATCTGACCAAATTATGGCCCGGTGGAACTTTCGGTTTTAATGAACTTAGGATGTGAGTTAACGTCTATCACCTTATCCTTAAGCACATTCCTTAGATGCCAACAATATAGCCTCTATCTCTGGACAAAAACCACCCTATATCATTGAAGGTATCATCTCACTTAAGTCAATGCCGCATCACTCGTGCTAATCAACACCAGGGTTGACAGAAGGTATAAACCAAAACGTCATAAGTATGCTATAGGTAAGTTTCTCATGTATTCCTATCTAAGAAACCTCGGGAAAGAATACAAGCTGCTAAGTTTGAATTAAGATACTACAAATCCGAGTGTTCAGATAGATCATATGATACACAGGGTGATGCATTCCTATATTTAAGGAAACACGTAGTGCACCAATCCAAAGCCTTGTTTCCTTCCTATGGATCCAATCAAGTTGTCCATCAATCCTATCAACCATCACTAGAGCCATCACTCCCACAAGTCCAATATCGGTGGGGTTTTACATGATCAGCTAGAGTCCTCATAGTTTTCATATCAATTCAAGGGCAATGCCATAGTATACCCACCCTCTTCCAACAACATGGCCAACTAATATCAACGACCAAGCTTATATAGATTCGTAGATCAATTCGACAACTCCCATTACTCCTACCGGCTACGCACCTAGAACATGGTATCATGATCGAGATCATCGGACTAAATCCAATTAACTCCGAACAATGTGGCCTCATTCATCACCGATTCTCTAGTAAGATTACCTTTTTAAAACCAACTCACAATACCTAATTATCAATGCAAGTCATTATGGTACCATCATCAAACCATGACTACCACTTGATAAATTCATTTTAATGTACCACCAAGAATTTTTGCTCGTGATCAATATTATCCTACTAAATCCAAACATACTCTAGAAATATGTAGTTCATGCTACTTTTTGAACTTGTTCCACCAAGTTCACCTACCATCATAAAGGTTTTACGATCCAGCAAGATAGTCTATCTATATCCTCAAGACACCTATTATCATCACACAACCATTGTCTACAAATAATGTATTCCAGAAGATCCTTCATCTGGCATCAGGGTTATGGTGCTAGTTTAAGAATGATGGACACTTGTTCATTGTGATCACTTGTTCCATAACGGACCTAGTGCTAAGAAGGGGTTATTGGAGCCCAAAAGGTGCTCTGGCAAATCCTTGTATTAGAAAAGTGACTAGAAGTTTGAGTTGAGGAATCTTGTGAGGTCTAGGTTGGTCTAGGGAGGGGTTTCCAATATCAAGGGAGAAGTATAATGTTATGGGGTTGCGTCCGGTTGTGCATATTGCAGTCGGAGTCTTCAGTGCGAGTTGTCTGTCGGGAATTAAGGGGGTGGCATAATAGTCTGTAGTTGGTCTGTAGTTGTCGAGAAAGGTGAGAGAGAGAATGGTAGCACAGTGTGGAGTTCCTAAGGGGGTGGCATAATACAAGTGCAATTAAACAAGCGCCGAAACTCCAACACAAACATCACCATGAGGAACGTGATATTGTCGCGTACTCATTTCCTAGGGAAAAAGTGCGACGTATATCAAAGCATAAACAAGTATAACAAGGAACACACAATATGGTCCTATTCAAACCATCTCACGGACTCGACTTCGCATGGTTATTCACGACTCATCATACCCTAGGGGTCCTCGGACTCAATAATCGTGCTTGCTTCGTGCTTTGGAGAGGAGTCCGCTCAGTCTTCTGGGTCTTCTTATTGTTTTGATATGTCTCCTGTTGTTGTTTGCCAAACAATTTAGGTTGAGATGGAATGAGTCGTTGATGACTCCTCGTCTGGTGAGCTGCCGACGAGGGTGGTTCCTCTCGGCTGTCATTGATAGTGTTTTCTTTAGGTCTCCTAATCGTGTCAATGTCTTCTTGCCTTCCGAGAGTTGAGAGTTCCATGTGGACAACCCTCATCTAATGACACTGACAAGGCTTGATAGAGTTTCGACCGGTCAGTTACGTTAATGACAACATCGACACCAAGAGCACGAGATGAAGAGAACCATTTTCCTTCTCATTAAGGTGAGGCGACCAAATGGCGAGGTTGTCATCCACCGGTGGTGGTCGACACAGCGTCGGTAATAATAGGGTCTCTCTATTAGCGATGCATATCATGATTTTGCATATCTTATGTCCTGGTCATCAAAGGACAAGGTCGCATCACTCTGGAACATAGTCGAGGGCATCAACACCTTGATGTCCTCATTCCTCGTGAAGGTAGGTTCTGTTGGTGTCGTCTTGTCGCTGCGTTGCCAACCTTGTCTTCTAAGTACATCGGTGATCGCTTGGAAAGGTTGCTCCCTTCCAAGTTATGCATGAGGATTTTAAGTAATCCCGTGGTCACGGGAACATGGAGGCTAGCGGCCATTTGCAAGTTTTGTAAAAGCAGAGGAGGATAGTCGAGAGAGCACCGGTGGAAGTGCTATTGTAAAACCTTCATTTCCTTTGAAGATTTAGGAGAGCTGAGAAATATATAGGTTTTGTAAGTGCTTTTAAAGGGTCTGAAAAACAGTTTTGTCTTAACTTACGTTCGTGCTAACAAAGGGCTTCCTATAGTTAGAATGGCTCTAATAATAGCTGTGTGGGGAACCCGACTTGTATGTCGAGATCGCCGAATGTACATGCTCGGTGATCCTAGAGATCAATACTAACCAAACTCATAGAAACTGAATAAGAAGAGTCTTACATCCGGACATAATGTCTGGTACAAATAAGGTCCACTGAGGTAAAGTCTTACATAGATAGGGCCTTGAAGGCAACAGACCAAACTCATCTCATAGCGGAAATCTTGGTTGAAAGTGTGAATCCATGCCATCAGCCTTAACCTACAAGCATTCTGAGTGGCAAGGAGCCTAGCTCGCAGGAACGTCACCAAGGTACTCTTCACCATCTGCTGTTCTCTCTTACTTGGTCAATGAAGTAACAAGTGGCAAGCCAATGAGTACTTTGAATGTACTCGTGAGCAACACATGTCGTGGAACAAGGCAATAATGAAACATGATATAAAAGTAGTATACTGTCTTTGCGGAAAGCATGTTTTTCCCTGAATGCAGTAATATGGTCAAATGCTTGTATGGACAAGCACCATAAGCTAAGTGGTAACAATATGAAAAGGTTATAGATATCAATATCTCAACAGAGTGTTGAACAGCTCGTAATCACCCTCCATGCCAAGTCGGCTGACTTGATCTAGGTAACCTCTTTCTTACCCATCTTTTTCACACACACATACTTGGTTTATGCGAAAATGACCGGACATAGTTTAAGCAGGATTACCCAACTGTCCTTGACCGTGGACACATCTATTCAAGAAGTTATACACTTTACACAGGTTGCACACTGTACCACGATACTGGGTGAACTGCTGCGTCATGCACGACTCGTTGTATATAACATACCCGTGGTAAGCACCTAAACAATGCCGTTCCCATAGCGACACTAAACAAAGAGTCCACTCGATTGGTACCCAGCCCACTTGATGTACATGTTACGAGCCTCGCTCCAAATCGTATCATCCATGCAGGGACCAACGGTGTGCCCAGAACCTATAAAAACAGCATGGTCGCCCTAACCGACATGACCCCATCACGACAGTGACCACGCCACTCTCGCCACTAATAGTGCGGGCTCTCTGCAAGCATCGACCAAAGTAATCAACAAAGCCCCGTTCCCATACTAGGGTATCGTGGTCGCACAAGTAAGGTTGGGATGGTCGACACATCTTAAATCTCTCCTTGTTTTTGGAACCACACACACATAAAACCTTTTTCCAGTACACCACTTCTTTCTCAAGTGGTCACCATCTCAACACCATCACCCTCGAGCATTAGGGGCACCCGACGGGGTTTTCGAAAATCCTTTGAAATCACCTCTGTGTTACCATCACCATGCATATGCTCATCCTATGCATAGCACTACTAGCAACCTATCAACGTTTTATCTGCATGACCCTCATAGGAAATAAGGTCATGCTCAAATGCAAGTGTTATCGAGGAACGATCGGAAACACCATACCGAGGGGTTTACAGATTAAATCATGATCACTTGCATCGGAATGAAATAATAAACATGGCATGCATGAAAGTATTTTCTCAAACATTGTCAAAGGGTTGCTTGCCTTGCTCAAATAGGTCTTCGGGGTCTTCCGGTCCAACTCCGAGTACTCCGCTCATTTAGGAAACTATTATCAGAAATAACAACGATAATCCACACATCAAGCAGAAACACAAGTGCTCTACAAAAAGGAGTTTTATTACTCTTGGAAATCTTTGGTCATAAGAACAATGTCTAAAGTTGTTCTAAGGGATTTGGATCACCACAGATTTTTGAATGGTGGAAATGGAGGCATCACTAGCCCCACAGGAAGTCTATAGAAAATATTCCGCTAAAAATGACTGGAGGCGCTCATTTAATAGGACATGATTTTCGAAATATTTAGGAAGTGGTATCATTGGATTCAGAGTTGGTACGAATTTTCTATCGATTTTATAACATGGAATAAATGGTAATAAGGGGATTTTTTATTTTGCAAGAGAAATAATGCATATAAAAATGTTGACCAAGGCTAGAAAATTAGAGCATGATTCTATAAGTCTGTGGAAATTTGAATCACTCCATTTGGAGCTGATTTGAGCTCTCTAGGAATTTTACAAGGTGGAGTTTTAAATAATTAATTTTTTTATTTGAATATTTATACTAAATAAAAGTTTCTTGGAAAATGTACAAGGCATATATCTAGATAGTACATTATTTTAGGAAGCTATAGAAATTTTAATCAACAAGTTTGGAGCAAGGATAAATTTAATATGGGCTTTCTAAGATTTATTTCTTTACTGGCATAAAAAAAGAAAAGGAATTTACCCCGAGGTTAAACTGTGCTCACGGGCGCAAGATAGGCAGCTGGGCCGGCCGAGCAGCTCCACCGGCGCGCAACAGGCCATGCCGAAAGTGTATTTCACCATTTACGTCTTCTGCGCAGGGACACGGGTTCCGCAAAACACGTCTCCACTTAAGTGGGCAGGCCCACCCGCTAGTGGCCCTATCCCCGGTCGACAGGTAGGGCCCGTCGGATGACGGGGCGTCTTCAACCTCCCGCCGTGGGAGACGAAGATGGGCTCCGACGAGGGTCGCTGATGTCAGCTGTGTATCCCCGGCAACAGCGCCAGAAATACTTGTAATACTGCAACAAAAGACCTTCCAACGGCACCAGAAATAGGCACGTCGACGGGAGAATACTTGGCTTGATCTTTCTGCTGCGGCTACGCCTTAAGAGACTTCCTAGGCAAGTAGGCAAAGGATTTCCCCCGTGGCCTTGGAGCCTTCCATTGGTGTTCCCTCGAAGCGAAAAGGGTGATGTAGCGTAGCGGTGGTAAGTATTTCCCTCAGTTTGAGAACCAAGGTATCAATCCAGTACATGAGTATCTCAAGATGCTACACAAACACAAAAACTTGGTCCCAACGCTATGAAGGGGTTGTCGGTCCCTTATAGATTGTTTGCCAAGTGAGAACTGAAAGCAACAAAGTAACAAAGCAAAGTAGAAGCGGATATGTAAACGATGGATGTGAATAGACCCGGGGGCCGTAGTGTTTACTAGTGGCTTGTCTCATGAAAGCAAGTAGACGGTGGGTGAACAAATTATTGTCGAGCAATTGATAGAACCGCGCAAAGTCGTGGGGATATCTATGCAATGATTATTTCTATAGGAATCGCGTCCAAAACAAGTAGACCGATATTGTCTGGATCTACTACTATTACTCTACACGTCGACCGCTATCCAGCATGCATCTAGTGTATTAAGTCCATAAGAACAGAATAACGCCTTAAGCAATATGACATGATGTCGAGGGATAATCTCAAACCAATGATAAAACCCCCATCTTTTTACCCATGATGATAACTACTTGATGCGTGCCTTGCTGGCCCTACTGTCACTAGGAAAGGTCACCACATGGCAGAACCCAAAACCAAGCATTTCTTCCATTGCAAGAATCATAGATCTAGTTGGCCAAACAAAACCCAAGACTCGGAGAGACTTACGAGGATATCAAATCATCCATGTAAGAAATCAGCAAAGACTCAAATATATATCATAGATAATCTAATCACAAGTCCACAATTCATCGGATCTCGACAAACACACCGCCAAAGAAGATTACATCGGATAGATCTCCATGAAGATCATGGAGAACTTTGTATTGAAGATCCAAGAGAGAGAAGAAGCCATCTAGCTACTAACTAAGGACCCATAGGTTTGAAGTGAACTACTCACGAGACATTGGAGGGGCGATGATGATGATGAAGAAGCCCTCCAACTCCGAAGTCCCCTCCGGCAGGGCGCCGGGAAGGGTCTCCAGATAAGATCTCGCGGAAACGGAAGCTTGCGGCGGCAGAAAAGTATTTTTGAGGCTCCCCTAATTTTTTGCGGACTATTTGGGAATTTATAGGCCAAAGATCTAGGTCAGGGGGCAGCCAGGGAGGCCACAAGCCTGCCCACCGCCGCCTCCCCCCTGGTGGGGGAGTGGGGGCTTGTGGGCTCCCTGGATCCCACCTGGCTTGGCCCAAGGGCCCCCTGATCTTCTTCCGTTCGGGAAAAAATCATTTTAGGATTATTCTTCCGTCTGGACTCCGTTCCAAAATCAGATCTGAAAAGAGTCAAAAAGACGGAAAAAACAGGAACTGGCACTTGGCACTGAATTAATAAGTTAGTCCCAAAAAAGATATAAAAGGTACATAAAACAACCAGAGAAGACAAGATAACAGCATGAAACCATAAAAAATAATAGATACGTTTGAGACGTATCAAGAATCCCCAATCTTAACTCCTGCTCGTCCTCGAGTAGGGAAGTGATAAGAATGAATTTTTGATGCTTTCATGCTACCTAGCATAGGTGTCCTTTCTAATTCCTCTTATGTGACGTGAATGTTCAGATTCATTAGATTCAAAACAATAGTTTGCTATTGACGTGGAAACAATAATAATTCAAGCAAACTAGCAAAGTAATCATGAAGTTTCAAAATAACAAGGCCAAAAGAAAGTTATCCCTACAAAAGCATATAGTCTGGCTATGCTCTATCATCATTGCACAATGAATTTAAATCATGCACAACCCCGGTATTGGGCAAGTAATTGTTTCACACCTTTACTTTCTCAAACCTTTTCAACTCTCACGCAATATATGAGCGTGAGCCATGGTTATAACACTATAGATGGTGTGGAATTTAGTGGAGGTTGCAAGACAAAAAGGAGAAGATAGTCACATTAACTAGGCATATCAATGAGCTGTGGAGATGCTCCTCAATAGATATCAATGTGAATGAGTAGGGATTGCCATACAATTGATGCACTAGAGCTATGAGAATGTGAAAGATCTTAAATCAAACTAGTGGGTGTGCATCCAACTTGCTTGCTCACGAAGACCTAAGGCAATTTTGAGGAAGCCTATCATAGGAATATACAAGCCAAGTTATATAATTAAAATTTCCCACTAGCTATATGATGGTGATAAAACGAGAGACTCTCAATCATGAACATCATGATGCTTCATATGCACAAGTGTGGAAAAAGTGGTAGCATTGTCCCTTCTCTCTTTTTCTCTCATTTTTATTTTTATTTTGGTGGGCTCTTTGGCCTCTCTCTTTTTTTTGGTGGGCTTCTTTGGCCTCTTTTTATTTCCTCACATGGGACAATGCCCCATTAATGATGATGATCACACTTTCAACACAAAACTTAGAGTAACGATGACTCTATATGGAATGCCTTCGGTAGTGTACCGTGGCAATGATCTAGCATGGCATAGACATCAATGGATACATCATGCTAGCTATCTTACGATCATGCAATGGCATGGTAGACGTGGTGGCAAATGTCATGGTGGTAGTTGCATGGCAATATATCTCGGAATGACTTTGAAAAAGCCATAGTAGGTAGGTATGGTGGCTGTTTTGAGGGAGGCTAATGGTGGGTTTTGTGCACCGATGAAAGTTGCACTACACTAAGAAGATAGTGATGGTAAGAGGTGAAATTGCATCTAAACAATGGACTCAACATTAGTCATGAAGAACTCATATACTTGTTGCAAAAGTTTTATTAGTAATCCAAACAAACCATTCAACGCATACTCCTAGGGGAAGGGTTGGTAGGTATAAACCATCGCGCGATCCCGACCGCCACCCAAAGGATGACAATCAATAGACTAATCATGCTCATATTTCATCACATAGCGGTTCACCGTACGTGCATGCTACGGGAATCACTAACTTCAACACAAGTATTTCTAGATCCACAACACCTTACTAGCATGACTTTAATATTACCATAACCACAACTCAAAACTAATTGAGATGAATCGAACTTCTCTAACTATTCAATGCACATGAAGGTGGAAGTTTTCGTATCCCCTTGGATAACTACCCCTTTTGAGACTACTTACAAAGCATAGATCAACTACCAAGCCACGCACCGCTGTGCTATAAAAGATATAAGTGAAGCACATAGAGCAAAAGTATCTAGCTCAAAAGATATAAGTGAAGCACATGTCAGCTGAATTGTCTACCAAAAGATATAAGTGAAGCTCGACAAAATCACGACGTGTGCAGGTCTATCTCTCTAGGTGTGCAGCAAGGATGATTGTGACACAACAAAAATAAAAGACTCCTACGATACAGGACGCTCCAAGCAAAAACACATAACATGTGGTGAATAAAAATATAGCCCCAAGTAACGTTACCGATGGATTGAAGACGAGAGAGGGGATGCCTTCCCGGGCCATCGCCAAGCTTAGGCTTCTACGGCATCCTTGAATCTCTTGGGGTTCCTTGGGCATCCCCAAGCTTGAGCTCTTGCCACTCTTTATCTCTTTGTCCATAAGATCTTCACCGAAAACTTGAAAACTTCACAACACGAAACTTAAACAGAAACTCGTGATAACATTAGTATGAGAAAGCAAACCACCACTTCCTTAGGTACTGTAGCAAACTGTTACTGTACTTTCAATCTTCCATGGCTAATACCCCCCGATACTATCCATACTTTCATCAAAATAATCAACCAACACAACAAAAAACAGAATCTGTTAACTGAGACCAGTCTGTAGCAAGCTGTATATTTCGTATACCTTTGTTACTTCAAATATTCCGAAAAATTACGACAGTCTGAAGAATTTGCGTAGCAATCATCAGCAGAAAGCATCAACCAAAAATCTCTTATAGAAATAAAATGAAAATTCTTTTCGTGAGCAGAAAGTTTCTGTCTTTTCCAGCATGACCAAACGATCATCCCCAACACTAATCATAATGGTTTTGCTTGGCACAAACGCAAAAAGAAAAACAAAAAACACAATCATAACAGAATTATGAAAATGTGGAAAACACAAAACAGAAAGAAAAAATGATATATCCGTTGGGTTGCCTCCCAACAAGCGCTTTTGTTTAACGCCCTTAGCTAGGCGAAAGTGATGGAATCACGTATAGTCATCTTTGGTGCTCAAACGATAGGTAGCCCTCATCATAGATTCATAAGGCAATCTTATTTTCTTTCTAGGAAAGTGGTCCATGCCCATCTTTAAAGGAAATTGAAATCTAATATTCCCTTCCTTCATATCGATGATAGCACCAATAGTCCTTAGGAAAGGTCTACCAAGAATAATGGGACATGAAGAATTGCAATATATGTCAAGTACAATGAAATCCACGGGTACATAGTTCTTATTTGCAACAATAGGAACATCATCCATCCTCCCCATGGGTTTCTTGACAGTAGAATCCGCAAGATGCAAATTAAGAGAACACTCTTAAATCTCATGAAAACCAAGAATATCACATAAAGACTTTGGAATCGCGGAAACACTAGCACCCAAATCACACAAAGCATTGCACTCATAGTTTTTGATCTTGATTTTGATAGTAGGTTCCCACTCATCATGAAGTTTTCTAGGTACAGAGACTTCTAGTTCGAGCTTCTCTTCAAGAAATTTCGTCATAGCATCTACGATATGCGCGGTGAAGGCTTTGCTTTGGTTATAAGCATGTGGAGAGTTTGCAATGGATTGCATCAAAGAAATGCATTCAAACAAGGAGCAATTATCGTAATTGCATTCCTTGAAATCCAAAGTGGGAGTTTCATTACTACCCAAAATTTTGACTTCTTCTACTCCACTCTCCACACCTTTATCATCAAGATAGGTGGACTCCGAATCATTGGGGCGTTTTTCAACCAAAGTGGATTCATATCCAGCCCCTCCATAAGTAGGTTTGACATGCGAAAACAAAGGTTCAAGAGGATACACACCAAGCACTTTAAGATCTTCGTGATTTGCATCACTAGAACGCACCCTTTTAAACCATTCATGTCTAGCGCGAATTTGGGAGGTTCTTTCTTTGCTCTCATTCATGGAGATACGCATAGCTTTCAAAGTTTCATCCAAGTTGACCTTGGGAGGAGCGCATCTAACTTTCAAAGCATCAATATCACAAGACATCCTATCAACGCTCTTAGCCAAATCGTCTATTTTGAGTAGTTTTTCCTCTATGGACGCATTGAAAATCTTTTGAGAGTTGATGAACTCTTTGATATTACTCTCTAAATCAGAGGGTAATTTGTTGTGATTTCCATAAGTGTTGCCGTAGGAATTGCCATAATTGTTAGAGGAGTTACTAGGAAAAGGCCTAGGAACATAGTTTCCTGTAAAAGCATTGTTGTTGCCAAAATTGTTCCTACCAACAAAATTCACATCCAAACTAGCATTGCTACTCTCAATTAAAGAAGACAGTGGCATGTCATTACGATCTACACTAGCGTTTCTACTAGCAACCAAATTCATCAACTCGTCCATCTTAGCAAGGCTCAACGAAGGTATTGAGATGGGATGCGACATCTTCACTAGGAAGGCCAGAGAATTGCTCTTTCATAACAAGATTCAGCAAAGCTGCGTTGATTTCAAACGATTCCGCACTAGTGGCGGGAGCAATCGGAGTACTAATAAAAGCATTATTATTAGTTCTCGAGAAGTCACAAAGTTTGGTGTTTTCAGCCATGATGAATTCAACAAACAAACAAGCACACAAGCAAGCAAGAAAACCGGCAAAGGCAAAAGAAAACGGCGAAGGCGAAAGGCGAATGAAAACGGCAAATGTGAAGTGGGGGAGAGGAAAACGAGAGGCAACTGGAAACAAAAGTAAATGCAAAAGAAGAGTTTGTGAGACCTACTTGGATAGATCTTGATTTCTCCTGCCCGGCAATGGCGCGAGAAATACTTCAGATGTCAGCTGTTTATCCCCGGAAACGGCGCTAGAAATACTTCTGCTACTGCAACAAAAGACCTTCCAACGGCGCTAGAAATAGGCACGTCGACGGGAGAATACTTGGCTTGATCTTTCTGTTGCGGCTACGCCTTAAGAGACTTCCTAGGCAAGTATGCAAAGGATTTCCCCCATGGCCTTGGAGCCTTGTGTTGGTGTTCCCTCGAAGCGGAAAGGGTGATGTAGCGTAGCGGTGGTAAGTATTTCCCTCAGTTTGAGAACAAAGGTATCAATCCAGTGGAGGAGTATCTCAAGATCCTGCACAAACACAAAAACTTGCTCCCAACGCTATGAAGGGGTTGTCAATCCCTTATAGATTGTTTGCTAAGTGAGAACTGAAAGCAACAAAGTAACAAAGAAAAGTAAAATCGGAGATGTAAACGATGGATGTGAATAGACCCGGGGGTCGGAGTGTTTAATAGTGGCTTCTCTCATGAAAAAGCAAGTAGACGGTGGGTGAACATATTACTGTCGAGCAATTTATAGAACCGCACAAAGTCGTGACGATATCTATGCAATGATTATTTCTATAGGCATCACGTCCAAAACAAGTAGACCGATACTGTCTCCATCTACTACTATTACTCCACACATCGACCGCTATCCAGCATGCATCTAGTGTATTAAGTCTGTAAGAACAGACTAACGCCTTAAGCAAGATGACATGATGTAGAGGGATAATCTCAAACCAATGTTAAAAACCTCATTTTTTTACCCTTGATGGCAACTACTTGATGTGTGCCTTGTTACCCCTACTGTCACTGGGAAAGGTCACCACATGGCAGAACCCAAAACCAAGCACTTCTCCCATTGCAAGAATCATAGATCTAGTTGGCCAAACAAAACCCAAGACTCGCAGAGACTTACAAGGATATCAAATCATGGATATAAGAAGTCACCAAAGACTCAAATATATTTCATAGATAATCTGATCACAAATCCACAATTCATTGGATCTTGACAAATAGACCGCCAAAGAAGATTACATCGGATAGATCTCCATGAAGATCATGGAGAACTTTGTATTCAAGATCCAAAAGAGAGAAGGAGCCATCTAGCTACTAACTACGAACCCGTAGGTATGAAGTGAACTACTCACGAGTCATTGGAGGGGCGATGATGATGACGAAGAAGCCCTCCAACTCCAAAGTCCCCTCCGGCAGGGCGCCGGGAAGGGTCTTGTCGGGACCTCGATCCTGAGTCATAAGAGCCTAGCCTGTAACACATCACATCACTTTGCGGCCTCACGCACGGTAAAATCCACGGCTTCCACCTTACCTTGGCCGGTACCGTTTGCGTCATTTGGCTCACGTATATGAATATGTTGCTAGCGTTCAAACGACAAAAAACCCGGGCCGACATGACTAGTTATAAACCCCAGCGGTACAACCGTACAGGGACAGGCATACATAACCCAGCAAAGCAGGTGTCGGTCATCAGCGTGTGTAGACGAGTCGTACAAAGCTACAAGGACTCCATTACACCGCGTGACATTTCCCCGAGGGGACACACACAGGAGCAAAGAATGATACATGCCGGTCAATCAATGTGTTCCGAGCAGTAGCAAACTACCAAGGCTCGATGGAATCACAAAGAGGCATTTCCGTGTAAAGAGTACTACTAAAGGCAAACAACTAGGTATCGAATCCCACACATATAATGCATTTCAGACATACACACATTATGCACGATATGTGTAGATACAACATGGCATCACAACATAACTCTATGACTCAAGCATTTATTAAAGACTCATAAGAGTCAACATAGTATGATATTACAAACAGGGGTCTCGTGACCCGACACTCAAGTCATACAAACAACAAGCGGAAGCAAATCATGTCTGGGTACAGACATCTACTAAAAGTGGATGGAAGAGCCTGAAAAGCTACTACGACCCTACCAAAGGAGCCAGACCTCTGTCTGGGATTCCCAAGCTATTCCGATCAACATCGAACAAATCACGTAGAACCTTTTAATAAGTCTAAGTCTTCTCTGCAAAAACATAAATAAATCAACCGTGAGTACAAAGGTACTCAGCAAGTCTTACATCAGAACTATCTACATATGCATCATGTTTCAATGAAAGGATTGTGCGTTTGATTGCAGCAATCCAGCTTTGACACTTGGCTAACCTTTACTACGACTACAAGTTCTTTCTTTGAGGTGGGATAGCGCACACGAGTCCACATATTCATCAATGCAATACACCACTATGGATCCACACTCGTCTCCCTACGAAAAGGCCTTCCATAGCACTCACACTTATCTTGCATGTTTTAGAGCATCCATTTAAATTGTCTATGTACCACGTAATGTTTCCAAGTAGTCCATAACCGAGGACCGGCTATTCGAACTGATTGATTCACCCTGCAGGGTATACTTCTTCACACATGCTCTCACCACTTAGCGCCATATGCACGTCATGCATCTCGACAACCTTCAAGCGGAAGCACTGGCGCGGGTGTCGGCCACGACCGTTAACCACACAAGACCCTAGTCCAGGTTTATCGCCTATTTGAGACTGAACCCGCAAGGAAGTCCGGCCGAGGTTTCCTCTACGGCCCCAAACGATGCGCGCAGGGTTCCCAAGCCCACCATCCGGGTGCCACTTGGTACACCGTGCCACTTTGTATCTACCGTAGTGAAGCCTACCCCGTCGGGCAGAGCTAAACACGGCCGCCAACACTTTTCCTACAAACACCAGAAACTAATTGCACCTCCTAGATAGAGATCTAGGCGATTAATAAGACGAGAGGGTCAATTAAGTATCCCAATGTATGGTAGTATCTTGTCTTGGATAACACACACAGAACTCAGTTCTTAAGGACGGTCCCAATGAGACAACCCACCATGTACTCCTACATGGCCTCTCATCGCTACCTTTACCAAATCGGATTCACACTTTTACTCTCACACTATAGGACATGAACACAACCATGCTAATTCATCATCCAGATGGATCAGACCCGACACGACTCTAAGCATAGCAGGCATTGTAAACAAGCATGGATGAGTAAGCACAACAAGGCTAAATCAGTTGCTACACATGCTAAGTGGTTTCAACTATTTACTGTGACAAAATCAGGTCATGCAAAGGAATGGGTTCAACTACCGATAACAGGCACAGTTGAATCGTGTTTGTTCTAATGCAGTAAAAGAGAGCAGGAGCGAGAGAGTGGGTTTATTTCAATATGCTCAAGGGGGTTTGCTTGCCTGACACGTCTGAAGATAGGAATGAGCCTTCATCAATGTCAACGATCACATCGTCGGAAACATCGTTTACCGAGGGGGAACAACACCGACAAACAAGAAAGAACAACTATTACTTCACGGAAATGCAACACTATGATGCATGCTCAAGACATGAAATGAAAGGTGGCAGGGCTAATGTGGCTATCATTTCTTAAGTTGAAGTTGGTTTGAATTAGGATCCAAGCATCACTTCAAGCCGGTTATTTTCCTGGATACCCTTTTAATTGATTCGACCTGAAGCTCAAAAGAAATTGTTCCAACATGTATGGAGTTAGTATTTTGAGGTATTGATTTGCATTGGCCAATGTTTGGTCATAACAATTGAAGTGGAATTCAAATAAGTATCAATTTCCAACTCCAAACTACTTATTAAATTTACCCTATTCATCATTTTCCTATTTGGGGTTGTTAACTTTTTCAAACATGCATGAAAACGCCATAATAAGATTCCTTGGATTTTTCTGATACTTTTTCATATATAAATTATTTTCATCCGAGTTATATTTTAATTTCTATGATTTTTACAAGTTTTAGTAGTTTCCTGGATTGATTTTATAGTAGGAAATCAATTACTGCGTCAGCACTGCATCAGCATTGCGTCAGCAGTCAACTCGCTTGGTCAGCGTCAAACCTGACGGCCAGGGCCCACTAGTCAGTGACATACGTGTTAAGAACAGTTTAATTTTAATCTTTTATTCCTAATTAGGGTCTGGGCCCACTGTCAGTGAGTCATTAGATTAGTTAACCTATTTATTTAATTTTTGAGATTAACTAAAACCAATCAGGGGCTAGGCCCGACCTGTCTGTGACCCTGGGAGGTCAAACCCCTGGTCGACAGGGTCAGACCCACCGGCGGCTCGACGCCGGCGAGGTCGGAGGCGGCGGAGGCATGCCGGAGTTGCCTAGATGGCACTACAGGGGCCGGAATCAAGCGCTGAGAGCACTGGGGTATAGCCCAGGCTCGCGCGGATCCGATGGGGCACATGGGGGGACATGAGATCACCGTAATGATGGCCGACGATGAGCTTAAGCGGCGGCGAGATTCGGCCGTGGTGGGGCTAGTACTGGGGACGTAGAACGGGACATGGAGATGGGGGAAAATGGTCAGCGGCTCAGGATGATTCGAACGGAGTCGGCGGCAAGGTCGGAGGTGCATCGGAGCTAGCGAGTCGACGACGGCATCCGGCGGCCAAGGGGGACGTCGGCGATGGCGGCATCAGGGGGCTCCGACCTCGATTCCTTCAGCAGGGAGGTGTGGCTCGTCGTTGCGGAGTAGAACGACAGGTCGGGGAAGGCTAGCAGGGCCGAAGGGGGCGGTGGAAAGCTTGAGCTCGAGCTCGTCAATGGCGGGAGGAAGAAGAGAGAAGAGAACGGGAGGAAGAAGATGAGGCAGAGGGGGCGGGGGCCGTTCAGCGGCGCGAAGATAAGGGAGAGGAGGCGAGGCAGGCACACATGGAGGAGGTGGAAGCAGGAGGTGACGAGGCACGACGGCGAGATGGCCACGGCTCTGCCCGTCCTCCTGGCAAAGAAGGAAGATGACCTCCTCGCCCCTGGTGGACTAGGCCTGGAGGGGCGACAGGTAGCTCTCTCTCTCTCTCTCTTATTTTCTATTTTCTTTTTATTTCCTTCTGGCCTTTAGATTTAGGTTTTAAAATAAATTTTTTGACCAAAAATAAAACCCTAAAATGTTATTATGTGACACAGATAATAATATCCAATGTCACATAAAAGTTTCAACATTTTTAAAACTTTAAAATAGAAGGAATCAAAATAATTCCATTCCAAAAATGTTTCTGTGACTTAAAATGTTGGTTTGACAAATTTATTTTAGGTCACTATTTTGCCAAGTATTTGGAACATTTTCTTAGTCCCTTTGAAGGTATTAATTTTTATTGCCTTTTTGTCAATTTCAACTCATTTCGCATGATCACTTCCATTTCCAGATTCAATGAAATTTGAATGCATGCATGAAATGCAATGGCAAGCAAGACAAACTTGGGCTGTGACAACTCACCCCCACTAAACAAGAATCTTGTCCCGAGATTCAGGCGTAGTCAGGAAGAGAAATAGGGCACTAAACTACCACAATCTTCAAGATCCATTTGCTGCTCCGGAGGACGTTGATTCATCGCACCATGTTGATCTTAACATCTTTGTCCTTGAGGTCTTCATCTAGCTTGACGATAAAAGAACAGAGAGACGACATAAGATTCGATCTCCTCAAAGATCGAGCAACTCAAGATCAACTCATAGAATGAGACGTAGGAACGTCCCTTGACCTGAAACACAACACTCATGACAGAAACAAGGAACTGAGGCATAAGACAAAAGTTCAATTGGTAGGCAACAAATCCGCACTTAAGACAGATGGTGACGAGGTTTTTAAAGTAGCGAGGATTATGTTACCCGTCATACCATAACGGGGCACCTTAGGAAGGTGACTCACAGTTATTCCATTAAGTGGCAAAAAGAATTACTTTTGATCCGAAGATCATTCAAACTCTTCATACCAGGGTAAGGCAATTCACAATTGATTGTTTGAAGGAATTTCAAAGAATGGCATACTCAGTTTTAAAGAAACTAGAGTTATAGAACAACTCGAAAATGGAAGGCACATTCCATGTATTACTGAGGATATAACCTAGTGTCTGAGCGTGCTCTTAAGAACTTGAGCATTACCATATTCATCAAAGTTTTACCAATATCTGTGCCAAGATCTTGGTGACCCAACATACTACTATGATGAACACAGATGGAGGATGCAGATACGAAGGAAGACAACACTTCCTCAGATTTCACCTTAGCTGTGCCAAGGGAACGAAATCTGGTTGATCGACCGAGAGACATTTAGCACTCCGCTTCTAATGTTCTCGTTGATGTACTAGGACAACCCAATTATAGATCATGCTTGATATCTAGCGCATCAAGTATAGGTCGGACTTCGGGACATCAAAGGAAGTCCATGAGGAACAACTTCCAAAATAAGACATACAGAACCTCACGGGGAGATGGCTAAGATGGCTGATACAAGATATTATCATATTATGTCTTCCGGCTAGGTGTGTTGGCCATTACATCACTTTACCGGGTTACATAGAGACCAATATAATAATTCTTGGGGAAAGTTCCAACCATTAAACTGCCTGAGATTCAGCTCCGGTTGGTGACATGATGCTTCAGACTCAGCATGTCTGAAAAGAAAGTTTGCAACACATATCGAAGAGATAACATTGCATGATTCTCAGGAATTGAACTACGGAAGACAACTCCGAAACATGAGCTGGATCGCAAGACCCACGTGAACACACTGCCCAAGACAACTGTGAACACATGAAAAGTCTTACAACAAAACACTACCGAGTTCTGGATGGGAACCATCATTGCGGATAACGAAGCCATGTGCAAGTCCGTCTGGTACCTTCAGGAATGGCACTTACCTTCTTTTCCTTGAACAAATCAATCAGTGGCTTGGTGTGCTAGGAGATACATATGGAGTGAAGATGATGAGTCTATCAAACCATAGAATACTTCTCACGTGCATGATTGACTTGGGATGATTCCGAAGAAACAAATTAACTTTTCTCGAATTCACGGCGACAACTTGCATCAGATGCACATGAATTAGAGGAAGTCACTTCTTACACCTAACATATACCTCGTGTTCGAGACGCGAAGACAATGTCTACAAAGTTTCCAGCACTAGCTTAATGTCCAACATAGATCATGGAACAAATTAGAATGTTGCCGATGGGCTCAACAACAATTCATCAAGATACCCATATAAATGGATTTCCATAAATATGTGAGCAAGATAATAGCATTGGTCAGATCAAAGAATATAATGGTGTATTCTCAGAGAAATCCATGAGTAAAACACCGCTACAAAAATCTTTGGTTTTGAGTTTGATTTGACGATAGCCCATGCTCAAATCAAAATTGAACAAAATAATATATGCAACAATGGATCACACGAATCAACCGATGAAAATATCATTTTTCTTCAAGACTCCTACAGTAGGAAAGATATCCCTTTTAAATGAGCTAAGTTTAGGCGAAGCTTTTATCTTCCAACTCTCCAAGTTGTTGTTTAGCTTAACCAACTAGCTCGGGGTATCCAATACTGATTCTTGGAGAAGGGGTTGGTTTATAGAAAAACCAACTTTATCACGAGCTCTATCATAACAGTCAGGAAACAACCTGGTAATACTTCCGAGAAGATATTCGAAAAATCACGAACCACCGATATATTATTAAGCTCGGGAACAATCTTGCTTTTCACGGCAAGATGATGTGATCAATAGAACGAGGTATTGACACAATCCTAACCCATCGATCGAAAAGTGCACCATGCAACATGGACTAGGTAGCACACTCAATCTTAGGATGACGATTCAATCACCATCACCATAAGAGTGAAATTATTGTCCATTAGCTACCAAGGAATAGCATTGCTAGGAGTATTGATTTCACACATCATGGTTCACTTGTCGATATTCCGGTTACAACCAACACGAAAACCGAGGGAAGAACAATGATAGCGAGAAGTATCGCTACATCAAGAGCTCGTAAGAGATGGTGAAATTCTCACGACATTCTTGACAAAAGAAGATAATACTCCAAGATAGAACAGAACAAGAGCTGGTTTAGCATTTCGATCTGCGGAATACAACTACTTTGACCCAATCCAAGAAATGGATAAAGTACTGGAGTTTGCTTCTCCCAGTCATTCGAGAATAGAACTACTTGATAGACTAAAAGAATAATAGGCATCGATGACATGGATGCACAACTACTCTTAACTATCCTCTCATAGATGAAGGTCAGAATCCAACTAAAGAGGGGCAACTCAAAGGCACCTGATTTTCGGAGTTGTAGATGCATAGATTAACATGTCGAACGAGTTCAACATAATTCTTCTAGATAACCCATGCAGAAAGGCGGAGTTGACAGAGTCACAATATGGAGTGGGGAACTCATCACGAGCACTCTTATTATGATCTTTAGTTCACGAAGAACTTTTGACAGAGATGGTCCATGGTATTGGAAGAATGATATACCACGCACCTTCAGGATTACAACAAGGTTACTAATCATTCTAAAGGAACTAGCAACACTATCAACAGAGATGAGCAGAATGATCCTTGGATTCAAAGACCCAGAAATAGAGTACCTACAAGCTATTTAACATCACGAGATGTTTTTCAAAAATGATGGCCAGAACTATCACACTGGAAGACATACCACACATATAGACTATTGGGTAGTTTTCGGAGTAATATGTTTTCCTAATACTTCAACAAAACATCGAGGTAATAAAGTACCTCAACACAATTATTAGTGTGCTTTGTCCGACCAAAAGACATTAGCTCAGGAGGAGGGAATTTGCAATTGCATCAGACTATTTGGGAACTTTGGAAAACTCGGACAGCATAACGGCTGTACGGGCATGAATTATGAGGCAACCTGAGAGAAAACTAACAACATAACAATTGAATTCTTATGGAGACACTGATCCTTGAAGATATCAACTTTCCTATAAGTCTCCAACATAGTAACTCCTCATCCTAATGAATAGATGGGAAAGCCTAATTCTTAAACCCCGTAGAATAAAGAAGAGGGTGACTCGGAATAAGAATGACACAAGGAAATGAGTAAAAAGAGCCTTACGTTCCCTTTCACAAATAATTCCCTTATATATCTAAAGAGTTGCTAGACAAAACATCGACCAGTTTGGCATAGTTATCCTACAGGCAGTCAAGCTCTGATACGAAAGCTGTCGGGACCCCGATCCTGAGTCATAAGAGCCTAGCCTGTAACACATCACATCACTTTGCGGCCTCACGCACGGTAAACTCCACGGCTGTCACCTTACCTTGGCCGAGACTTTTTGCGTCTTTTGGCTCACGTATATGAATATGTTGCTAGCGTTCAAACGACAAAGAACCCGGGCCGACATGACTAGTTATAAACCCCAGCGGTACAACCGTACAGGGACAGGCATACATAACCCAGCAAAGCAGGTGTCGATCATCAGCGTGTGTAGATGAGTCGTAGCAAGCTACAAGGACTCCATTACACCGCGTGACATTTCCCCGAGGGGACAGACATAGCAGCAAAGACGGATACATGCCGGTCAATCAATGTGTTCCGAGCAGTAGCAAACTACCAAGGCTCGATGGAATCACAAAGAGGCATTTCCCTGTAAAGAGTACTACTAAAGGCAAACAACTAGGTGTCGAATCCCACACATATAATGCATTTCAAACATACACACATTATGCACGATATGTGTAGATACAACATGGCATCACAACATAACCCTATGACTCAAGCATTTATTAAAGACTCATAAGAGTCAACATAGTATGATATTACAAACAGGGGTCTCGTGACCCGACACTCAAGTCATACAAACAACAAGCGGAAGCAAATCATGTCTGGGTACAGACATCTACTAAAAGTGGCTGGAAGAGCCTGAAAAGCTACTACGACCCTACCAAAGGAGCCAGACCTTTGTCTGGGATTCCCAAGCTATTCCGGTCAACATCGAACACATCGCGTAGAACCTTTTAATGAGTCTAAGTCTTCTCTGCAAAAACATAAATAAAGCAACCGTGAGTACAAAGGTACACATCAAGTCTTACATCAGAACTATCTACATATGCATCGTGTTTCAATGAAAGGATTGTGGGGTTTGATTGCAGCAAGCCAGCTTTGACTCTTGGCTAACCTTTACTACGACTACAAGTTCTTTCTTTGAGGTGGGATAGCGCACACGAGTCCACATATTCACCAATGCAATACACCACTATGGATCCACTCTCGTCTCCCTACGAGAAGGCCTTCCATAGCACTCACACTTATCTTGCATGTTTTAGAGTATCCATTTAAATTGTCTATGTACCACGTAATGTTTCCAAGTAGTCCATAACCGAGGACGCGGCTATTCGAACAGATTGATTCACCCTGCAGGGGTATACTTCTTCACACATGCTATCACCACTTAGTGCCATATGCACGTCATGCATCTCGGCAACCTTCAAGCGGAAGCACTGGCGTGGGTGTCGGCCACGACCGTTAACCACACAAGACCCTAGTCCAGGTTTATCGCCTATCTGAGACTGAACCCGCAAGGAAGTCCGGCCGAGGTTTCCTCTACGACCCCAAACGATGCGCGCAGGCTTCCCAAGCCCACCATCCGGGTACCACTTGGTACACCGTGCCACTGTGTATCTACCGTAGTGAAGCCTACCCCGTCGGGAAGAGCTAAACACGGCCGCCAACACTTTTCCTACAAACACCAGAAACTAATTGCAACTCTTGGACAGAGATCTAGGCGATTAATAAGCCGAGAGGGTCAATTAAGTATCCCAATGTGTGGTAGTATCTTGTCTTGGATAACACACACAAAACTCAGTTCTTAAGGATGGTCCCAATGAGACAACCCACCATGTACTCCTACATGGCCTCTCATCGCTACCTTTACCAAATCGGATTCACACTTTTACTCTCACACTATAGGACATGAACACAACCTTTCTAATTCATCATCCAGATGGATCAGACCCGACACGACTCTAAGCATAGCAGGCATTGTAAACAAGCACAGATGAGTAAGCACAACAAGGCTCAAGCAGTTGCTACTCATGCTAAGTGGTTTCAACTATTTACTGTGACAAAATCAGGTCATGCAAAGGAATGGGTTCAACTACCGATAACAGGTACAGTTGAATCGTGTTTTTCCTAATGCAGTAAAAGAGAGCAGGAGCGAGAGAGTGGGTTTATTTCAATATGCTCAAGGGTTTTTGCTTGCGTGACAAGTCTGAAGATAGCAATGATCCTTCATCATGTCAATGATCACATCGTCGGAAACATCGTTTACCGAGGGGGAACAACACCGACAAACAAGAAAGAACAACAATTACTTCACGGAAATGCAACACTATGATGCATGCTCAAGACATGAAATGAAAGGTGGCAGGGCTAATGTGGCTATCATTTCTTAAGTTGAAGTTGGTTTGAATTAGGATCCAAGAATCACTTCAAGCAGGTTATTTTTCTGGATACCCTTTTAATTGATTCAACCTGAAGCTCAGAAAAAATTGTTCCAACATGTATGGAGTTAGTATTTTGAGGTATTGATTTGCATTGACCAATGTTTGGTCATAACAATTGAAGTGGAATTCAAATAAGTATCAATTTCAAACTCCAAACTATTTATTAAATTTACCTTATTCATCATTTGCCTATTTGGGGTTGTTAACTTTTTCAAACATGCATGAAAATTCCGTGATCAGATTCCTTGGATTTTTCTGATACTTTTTCATATATAAATTATTTTCATCTGAGTTATATTTTAATTTCTATGATTTTTACAAGTTTTAGTAATTTCCTGGATTTATTTTATAATAGGAAATCAATTACTGTGTTAGCACTACATCAGCATTGCGTCAGCAGTCAACTGGCTTGGTGAGAGTCAAACCTGACGGCCAGGGCCCACTAGTCAGTGACACACGTGTTAAGAACAGTTTAATTTTAATCTTTTATTCCTAATTAGGGTCTGGGCCCACTGTCAGTGAGTCATTCGATTAGTTAACCTATTTATTTATTTTTTTGAGATTAACTAAAACCTAACAGGGGCTAGGCCCGACCTGTCTGTGACCCTGGGAGGTCAGACCCACCGGCGGCTCGACGCCGGCGAGGTCCGAGGCGGCGGAGGCACGCCGGAGTTTCCTCTATGGCACTACAGGGGCCGGAATCAAGCGCTGAGAGCAGTGGGGCGTAGCCCAGACTCGCGCGGATCCGATGGGGCACATGGGGGGACATGAGATCGCCGGAATGATGGCCGACGATGAGCTTAAGCGGCGGCAAGATTCGGCCGTGGTGGGGCTAGCGCTGGGGACGCGAAACGGGACATGGAGATGGGGGAAAATGGTCAGCGGCTCACGGTGATTCAAACGGAGTCGGCGGCAAGGTCGGAGGTGCATCGAAGCTAGCGAGTCGACGACGGCATCCAGCGGCCAAGGGGGACGTCGGCGATGGTGGCATCAGGGGGCTCCGGCCTGGATTCCTTCAGCGGGGAGGTGTGGCTCGTCGTTACGGAGTCGAAGGACAGGTCGGGGAAGGCTAGCAGGGCCGAAGGGGGCGGTGGGAAGCTTGAGTCCGAGCTCGTCAATGAGGCAGAGGGGGCGAGGGTGGCTCAGCGGTGCGAAGATAAGGGAGAGGAGGCGAGGCAGGCATGCAGGGAGGAGGTGGAAGCAGGAGGTGGCGAGGCATAACGGCGAGCTTGCCACGGCTCTGCTCTTCCTCCTGGCAAAGGAGGAAGATGACCTCCTCGCCCCTGGTGGACTGGGCCTGGAGGGGCGACAGGTAGCTCTCTCTCTCTCACTTCTTTTCTATTTTCTTTTTATTTCCTTCTGGCCTTTAGATTTAGGTTTTAAAATAAATTGTTTGACCAAAAATAAAACCCTAAAATGTTATTACGTGACAGAGATAATAATATCCAATGTCACATAAAAGTTTCAACATTTTTGAAACTTTAACTTTGAAGGAATCAAAATAATTCCATTCCAAAAATGTTTCTATGACTTAAAATTTTGGTTTGACAAATTTATTTTATGTCACTATTTTGCCAAGTATTTGGAACATTTTCTTAGTCCCTTTTAAGGTATTAATTTTTATTGCCTTTTTGTCAATTTCAACTAATTTGGCTTGATCACTTCCATTTCCAGATTCAATGAAATTTGAATGCATGCATGAAATGCAATGGCAAGCAAGACAAACTTGGGCTGTGACAGGTCTCGAGATGAGATCTCACGGAAACGGAAGCTTGCGGCGGCGGAAAAGAATTTTCGAGGCTCCCCTGATTTTTTGCGGAATATTTGGGAATTTATAGGCCAAAGATCTAGGTCAGGGGGCGGCCAGGGAGGCCACAAGCCTGCCCACCGCCGCCTCCCCCCTGGTGGCGGAGTGGGGGCTTGTGGGCTCCCTCGAGCCCACCTGGCTTGGCCCAAAGGGCCCCTGATCTTCTTCCGTTCGGGAAAAAATCATTTTGCGGTTTTTCTTCCATTTGGACTCCGTTCCAAAATCAAATCTGAAAAGAGTCAAAAACACGGAAAAAACAGGAACTGGCACTTGGCACTGAATTAATAAGTTAGTCCCAAAAAAGATATAAAAGGTACATAAAACAACCAAAGAAGACAAGATAACAGCGTGAAACCATCAAAAATTATAGATACGTTTGAGACGTATCAGTCGCCGACACCGAAGGGCGCCGTCCCCGACGGCCCGGCCACCGGAGAGCTCAGGGGGTTGAGCCGCAGCCCCTCGGCACTTCATCCTTGCCGGAGGGCACCAGGTCAAGTGCACCACCAGCCGCAATGGACTCCGGCGTTGGTCGTTGCGGTGGGTGGAGTCCCGTCCATCGAGGGACAGAAGGAGGGCACGGAGGAGCTGGCGGCACGAAGGGGAGCACCCTTGTGCATCTCAATGGACGGAAGGGGCTTGGAGGAGCCCGAATTGGAGGAGGGGACGCAGACAGTGCTCTGGCCATTGTTGGTGATGGAGGGGGCAAGAGGGAAACTGGGGGCCTCTGGAAGCTCCACGGGAGGGAGAGAGATCAAGGAGGGATCAGAGGAACAGAGGGGTGGGGGATGATATGGAGAGGAAACCGTGGGGAGCTCGGATGCGCCTCGGGTGCTCTCGGGATGGCGGGCACGAGTTCCACAAACATTAGGATGCAAGATTGTGTCGTGGAAGGGGCCAAAGGCGGAAAGGGAGATGCCCTCGTGTGTTGGGACATGCTGCCATAGCCGGACACAAGCTGCAACAAGAGGACAATGTGCAGAGCACCGTTTCTGCATGCTAGGGATGTAGTCACCAGTCCACTACGTGTCCAGGGACATCCTTTGGCCAGGCTAAGGTGCTCTTACTACCAGGCTAGCAAAAGGTGTTCTTACTACCAGGCTTTCGAAATAAAACCTTGTCTTGTAGTCTTAGGCATGGAAGGACTACAAGACTACCAAGTTTCAGATCAAGGAGAGGAGTGTAGCTAGCACTTGCAGTTCAGGGCCACATTTCTACCAAAAATCAAGTTAACAAGGGCTTCTCATAGTTTCCACATGAGCATGTCATGCCTTTGCTCTATATAGTGCATGGGCATACTGGATATGCTTTCGAAGATTGTGGGGGCATTCGCTTGAACATATTTATTGGGAGAGGTTAAAGGAGGGGATGCCATGGTAAAAGAAGAGGTAAAGAGAGGGAGTCACGCTCCAATAATTTTCCAGAGGCCATGGCAAGGTTACTGGAGGTAAAATAGGGTCATAGAATACTGTGGTAAAAAGTTAGCTCAAGGAGAATAGTGGAAGGGGCCAAAGAAGCAAGTTTGGTAAATGAGAAAAATGTGTTTCATGGGTGTTAGGGTTAGCAAATGGATTCTAGTTCCTATGAAACTTAACAAGATCACATGATCGGTCAAAATGAGATAGATACCAATTTTGGGATTTGTTGGAGGAAGTTTCCAATGTAGACTTGAAAAACCATAGAAATAGTCATAAATTATTTTCTGAAGATAAACCCATGCAATTTAATCCCCACAAATGCACCACTTAGTGTGGTGACATTATTTGAGTATTAAAGCATGCCCAAAAAGTTTGGGATCAATTGGAGAAACTGCACAATGTAAAGTTTCCCATTCTAGAAATCAACACAGAAGGTTTTGAGGGGGTTGGGACAAGTTAATCTATTCTCATTGATGTATCACTTGGTGTGGATGCATTATAGGAGCATCAAAACATGTCCACAAAATTTGAGCACAATTAGAGACACTTGGCAATGCGGAGTTGCCCAAATTTGGATCTGGACAGATAGGGTATTTGAATACTTAGCTGAGTCAAATAAACATGGACTGAGATGAAACTTGTCAAGATAATCTCTTATAGCATGTGTGACATCCTAGAATTTTATTGGAATTTATTGAGAATACTTCCTATGGAAATATTCCAAAAGATGGAAATAGGCGGAAAGGGGTTTGAAGGGTTTTGTCCAATATTTTGAACATGACCATGTGTTAAACTCTTATATATGCAATATATATCCATTGAGTTTCCCTAAATTTTATCAAATATTTTGAAAGCAAGAAAATTGTTCTTTCTTTGTAAAAGACCATTTTTGATCTAAGAAAGAGGTATTTAAATAAAATAAGAAAACAACGTTTAAAATAATAATTTTGTGGTTTTGGGAAGTCTTTTTGATAAAGGGGATTCAATAAAATATTTGGGGAAAACTATCTTCCCTAAATTGAGGACTTGTAGTACAAATCCCAAGTCAGGGTTTTTTTAAAAGCTTTAATTCAACAAATTATTTTTGGGCACAATAATATTTGGTAAATAGTATTTGGTCTTATACACATGGTATGGTTATTGGACAAGGGTTTGTAACAAGAAGATGTGTCTAGGGAGTAGGAGGGAGTTTTGTGATTTAAGACAGAAGCACACAAGCAAGCAAGAAACAATCACATCAAGCATCACAAGCATTCACAAAAAATCTAGTTCTTCCTAATTTTTGAGCTATGTTACTTTAGCCAGCAAAGTTAAACACACGGTGTGACACATTGGCATCCATGTAATCGTATTTTTGTATTAAATTTGAAATGGGGTGGATCAAACCCTAACACCAAATAAAATTCAAATAGCTTCAATCAATAAAAAATTAATGAACCAAAGTGGCCTTCAAATATGTGACCATTTTTGGAGAAATGTGGTAACATCAACCATAGGTGAAGCAAATTTTTCCATGTCACTATAGGTTACTGAATTCGCAAGCATTTGAATTCGAGCTATAAAATTCTATAGAAATGATTTGGTTTGCAAGTCAAATCAAAATAGATTAAAACAATAGAAAACAGAAACAAAATGAATAGAAAAGAACTTACTTGGGAGCCGACCTAGACAGCCCAGCCCAGCCAGTACAACGCCTTCTTCAATCTTCTGCTAGAAGGCAAGGCAGCTGCGTGGAGAATGCATGGCCGAGCCGTGCCATCTCCTGCTACGTCCCCGTGCTCATCCCATGCACGGACAGTTGTCCTGGACTCACGCCGTCCTATCCGCTTTCTCTCTGCCTCTTCCCCTCACTCTCCTCTGTTTCTCCCCGCTATGGCCGAGCGCCATCATCGCCGCTGTTTGCTGGTGCCGCGGCTACTACCTCTGCCTTGCCCTGTCATCGAGCCCATCGACTCCGCATCAATGTTGCAGAGCTCCAAGACGAAGAACGCAAGCGCGGACACTCCGGAGAGTAGCCGTCAAGATCGTCTTCTTCCTCGGTCCCGTGGATCCCTGCGGATGAATTCGCCGTCTCCAATGCCTCAACGAGCCTGCTAAGACCTTCCTCAAGTGTGTTGTGAGCTTTCGGACCTCCTCTCCCCCTATACACCCCATGGATTTCTTCCCCTGGCCGCGCTAACCGCCGTACAACAAGTGTTCCCACCGTCTTCCATGTCGCAGTCGTGGATACACATGCCGCAACTCATGCCCGAGCATCCCTCCATGTCGCATTCGTGGATACACATGCCGAAGCTCAAGCCCGAGAATCCCTCCATGCGTAGCACGTCCCCATGCTCCGAGTGCACCTGGCAGCTGGTCCTCTCGGGCCCGGTAGCACAACTGCCATCATAGTCTGAGCTCCGGCGACCGCCAAGGTCACCGTGGCCATTGTCTCCGGCCACCCCCGACCTGTCGTCTGGTTCCTTCATTGCAGACGAGTCAGGGCTTCCCTCCGGTGCCCTCAGTGTGCCCAACCGATGCCCCTAGCGCAATCCCGGCGAACTTCTGCTGCGGATTTGCTCGTCGTCATCTAACTTCGGCGATTGCCGACGTGCTAACATCATTGGCGTATAATGACATGCTAGCTAACAAACCCAGCCACCAAGAGTAAGCCCAGGAAGCGGGTCAATACCTAGTCAGCATGGGATTAATCCCCACTTAGCCTCTGGGTCACTAACGAGTGGGGCCCACTAGTTAGATTTGACCTGGACCCAGCATCGTTGACCTATTGACGCTAGTGTGAAGCAATGATGATGCAATAAGCAATTTCTGTTTTAATTTAATTCTAGAAAATGTTATATACTTTTAAAAATCATAGAAATTCAACCGTAAGTACAATGAAAATAAATTATATATGAAAAATTATTAGAAAAATGCAAGGAATATGTTTATGCCATGTTAATGCATGTTTGAGCAAGTTAACATTTCGAACTAGGAGAAATGATGATTAGCGCAAATTTGATAAATAGTTTGGAGTTGGAATTGGATGTCTATTTGGATTCCACTTTAGTTAATAATAATAAATATTGTAATATGAGAATTGAGTACCTTAACATGCCATATCATGCATCATGCTGTTGCATTGCATTGAATGTTATCCTTATTGTTTGTCGGAGATATTCCTTCCAGGTAGACATCATTCCGACAATGTGATCATTGCCACTAATGAAGAGAAGTACTATCTTCAGAACTGTCATGCAAGAACCCACCCCCCTTGAGCATACTGATATAAACCCACTCTCTCGCTCCTCCTCTCTTTTATTGCATTATGACAGTCATGATTCAACTCTTACCTGTCTCGGTAGTTGAACCCATTCCTTTGTATGACATGTCTTTGTGTGAGTAAATAGTTGAAACCACTTAGCAGTAGCAACAGCTTGTGCCTTAATGTGCTTACTCATCGAAGCTTTCTTACTGTGCCTACTATGCGTAGAGTCGTGTCACGTCTGATCCATCTGGGTGATGAATCGGAATGGTTGTGTTCATGTCCTACAATGTAAGAGTTAAGTGTGTGAATTCGATTTGGCAAAGGTAGCGATGAGAGGCCATGTAGGAGTACATGGCGGGTTATCTCATTGGAACCATCCTTAAGAACTGACTTTTGTGTTTCTTGTCCAAGATAAGATGCTACCATGGATTGGGATACTTAATTCACCGTCTCGGCTTATTAATCGCCTAGATTTCCGTTCAGGAGTTGGAACTAGTTTCTAGTGTTTGTAGGAAAAGTGTTGGCGTCCGTGTTAAGCTCTTCCCGGTGGGGTAGGCTTCAGTGCAGTAGATACACAATGGCATGGTGTACCAAGTGGCACTCGGATGGTGGGCTTGTGGAACCCTGCGCACGTTGTTTGAGGCCATAGAGGAAACTTCGTCTGGACTTCCTTGCGGGTTCAGTATCAAATAAATGATAAACCTGGACTAGGGTCTTGTGTGGTTAAGGTCGTGGCCAACACCCATGCTAGTGCTTTCGCTTGAAGGTTGTCGAGATGCATGACGTGCATATGGTGATAAGTGGTGAGAGTATGTGTGAATAAGTATACCCGTGCAGGGTGAATTAATCTGTTCGAATACCCGTCTCCTCGGATATAGACTACTTGGAAACATTATGTGGTACATAGGCAACACGGAATGGATACTCCAAAATATGCAAGATAACTGTGAGTTCTATGGATGTCCATCTCGTATGGAGATAGGAGTGGATCCATAGTGGTGTCTTGATATGATGAATATGTGGACTCGTGTGCGCTATCCCACCTCAAATAAAGTACTCATAGTTGTAGTACACGTTAGCGAAGAGTCAAAGGTGGCTTACGACAATTAACTCCACAAACCCCATTGTTGAAAATGATGCATATGTAGTTAGTTCTAATGTAAGTATTGCTGAGTACCTTTGTACTCAGGGTTGCCTAACTTATGTTTTTTGCAGAGGAGATTTCAGTCTCACTATTGGTTTTCTATGCAATGTTCAATGTTGACCGGGTTAGCTTGGGAATCCCAGACTGAGGTTTGGCTCCTTTTGTAGGGTTGTTGTAAATTTTCAGGCTCCTCCAACCACTTTTAGTAGATATCCGTACCTATTCATGTTGTGCTTCCGCTTTATGCTTATATGACTTGAGTGTTGGGTCATGTGACCCGCGTTTGTAATATTAAACTTTGTTGGCTCTTATGAGTCTTTAATAAATGCTTGAGTCATAGAGTTGTGTTGTGATGCCATGTTGTGTCTACGCATATCGTGCATATTGCGTGTATGTTTTGAAGTGCATTGTACGTGTGGGATTCAACACCTAGTTGAATGCCTTTAGTAGCCTTTTTACGGGGAAATGCCTCTTTGTGCTTCCACTAACCCTTGGTAGCTTGCTACTGCTCCGGACACATTGATTTACCAGCATGTATCCTTCTTTGTTGTTGTGTATGTCCCTACGGAGAAATGTCACCCGGTGTAATGGAGTTCTTATAGCTTGTTATGACTCGTCTACACAAGCTGATGACGACATTTGCATCGCTGGGTTACATCTGGATGTCCGTGTATGGTTGTGCCACTTGGGTCTATAACTGGTCATGTTGACTCGGGTTCTTTGACATATGGATGCTAGCGACATAATCATATCACCATAGGAATCAACTTCTTTGCCGTCTGCCATCACAGACGGCAAAGACTAAATCCCGGACGGCAAAGAAAAAACCAGAGACGGCAAAGAATCTCATGGCCGGCAAAATTTCTGCGTTAGCCTACGACAACATAGGACCTTCTTTGCCGTCTATCCCCCCAAAGCGGACGGCAAAGCTCTTTGCCGCCAGCTTTCCTTAGGAGCAGTCGGCAAAGTGCTCGAGACGGCAGCCGACAGGCGTTGCCTCTGCTAGGGGTTAACGGAGGCTTTGCCGTTTGCCTCCCCCTTATTCTTTGCCATCTACCTCCCCCTTATTCTTTGTCGTGTGCCTCCCCTTATTCTTTCCCGTCTGCCTCCTCCTCCTCCCCTCCTCCACTCTTTGCCGCCTGCCTCCTCCTCCCACCCTCCTCTGTGCCCTCTTCTTTGCCGTCTGCCCACCCTGGAGGCAGACGGCAAAGAGCCTATATAGACACCCCAGGATGCACAGCTGGGTGCCATGTGGCACCTTTGCCATTTGCCAGCTGATGGCACAGGTCTTTGTCATCAGCTGGCAGACGGCAAAGAGCCCATATAGTACATGTTTTTTTTTGTTTTATATTATTTCACATCACACACACACACACACACACAGATATATATATATATATATATATATATATTACATCACGTTTATATAATTCACCACACATATATGATATATAGTTCACCACACATATACTTGCCAACACATATATATAATTCACCACACATATATGATATACATATAAATCAATGTACATCCCCATATATCGAAAGAACCAACAAACAAAGTATTGCACTGTTTATCCATATAAGATATACATATAGTTCGACATTGTTCATAAACTCAAATGAAAACTAGATGATATACATATAAAATTCATCCATCGACATTATTCAAGTCCATGAATGCCAGCTTCCATGCATGTAGTATATCCAATCTGCAAAAATGTGAATAAGAAAGTCAGAAGAAGAACTAAATATGATGTTTTTCAGCTAATTATGTCATTTTTAGCAGAAAACAAGCTAAGAATATAATATTCATGAGCTAACCAAGGTTCTTATGCCATTTTTAGCTTATTATGGCATTTTGGAGCTAAATGGGCTAATTATGTCATTCTTGGGGAAATTAAAGCAAGAATAATATGAAAGAGGAAAAGAAAGAGGAGGAGGAGAAGAAGAAGAAATCAAGAAGAAGGAGGAGAAGGAGGAGAAGGAGGAGGAGGAGAAGGACTAGAAGGTCCTTGGCCTTCTCCTTCTCCTCCTCCTCCTTCTCCTTCTTCTCTTCTTCTTCTTCTTCTTCTTCTTTCTTTTCATTTTTCCTATTTCTTCTCCTCTTCTCCTCTTGTTGGAGCTAAATTACCTAGTTATGCCTTTTTGGAGCTAAATGGGCTAATTATCCCATTTTAGAGGAAAACAAGCCAAGTATATAATTTTAATGAGCTAACCAAGGTTCTTATGCCATTTTGAGCTTATTATGGTATTTTGGAGCTAAATGGGCTAATTATGTCATTGTTGGGGAAATTAAAGCCAGGATAATATGAAAGATGAGAAGAAAGAGGAGGAGGAGGAGGAGAAGAAGAAGAAATCATGAAGAAGGAGGAGAAGGAGGAGAAGGAGGAGGAGGAGGAGAAGGACTAGAAGGTCCTTGGCCTTCTCCTCCTCCTCCTCCTCCTCCTTCTTCTTCTCTTCTTCTTCTTCTTCTTCTTCTTCTTCTTCTTTCTTTTCATTTTTCCTATTTCTTATCCTCTTCTCCTCTTGTTGGATCTAAATTACCTAATTATGTCTTTTTGGAGCTAAATGGGCTAATTATCCCATTTCAGAGGAAAACAAGCTAAGTATATAATATTCATGAGCTAACCAAGGTTCTTATGCCATTTTGAGCTTATTATGGCATTTTGGAGCTAAATGGGCTAATTATGTCATTGTTGGGGAAATTAAAGCAAGGATAATATGAAAGGGGAGAAGAAAGAGGAGGAGGAGGAGAAGAAGAAGAAATCAAAAAGAAGGATGAGAAGGAGGAGAAGGTGGAGGAGGAGAAGGACTAGAAGGTCCTTGGCCTTCTCCTCCTTCTCCTCCTCGTCCTCCTCCTCCTCCTTCTCCTCCTTCTCCTTCTTATCTTCTTCTTCTTCTTCTTTCTTTTCATTTTTCCTATTTCTTCTCCTCTTCTTGGAGCTAAATTACCTAATTATGTATTTTTGGAGCTAAATGGGCTAATTATCTCATTTTAGAGGAAAACAAGCTAAGTATATAATATTCATGAGCTAACCAAGGTTCTTATGCCATTTTGAGGTTATTATGGCATTTTGGAGCTAAATGGGCTAATTATGTATTTTTCGGGAAATTAAAGCAAGGATAATATGCATGAGGAGAAGAAATAGGAGGAGGAGAAGCAGAAGAAGAAATCAATAAGAAGGAGGAGAAGGAGGAGGAGGAGAAGGACTAGAAGGTCCTTTGCCTTCTCCTCCTTGTCCTCCTCCTCTTCCTCCTTCTCCTTATTCTCTTCTTCTTCTTCTTCTTTCTTTTCATTTTTCCTATTTCTTGTCCTATTATCCTCTTCTCCTCTTCTTGGAGCTAAATTACCTAATTATGTCTTTTTGGAGCTAAATGGGCTAATTATCTCATTTTAGAGGAAAACAAGCTAAGTATATAATATTCATGAGCTAACCAAGGTTCTTATGCCATTTTGAGGTTATTATGTCATTTTGGAGCTAAATGGGCTAATTATGTATTTTTGGGGAAATGAAAGCAAGGATAATATGAAAGAGGAGAAGAAAGAGGAGGAGGAGGAGAAGAAGAAGAAGAGAAGAAGGAGGAGAAGGAGGAGAAGGAGGAGGAGGAGAAGGATTAGAAGGTCCTTGGCCTTCTCCTCCTTCTCCTCCTCCTTCTCCTTCTTCTCTTCTTCTTCTTCTTCTTTCTTTTCATTGTTCCTATTTCTTCTCCTTTTTTTGGAGCTAAATTAGCTAACTATGTCTTTTTGGAGCAAAATGGGCTAATTATCCCATTTTAGAGGAAAACAAGCTAAGTATATAATATTAATGAGCTAACCAAGGTTCTTATGCCATTTTGAGCTTATTATGGCATTTTGGAGCTAAATGGGTTAATTATGTCATTGTTGGGGAAATTAAAGCAAGGATAATATTAAAGAGGAGAAGAAAGAGGAGGAGGAGGAGAAGAAGAAGAAATCAATAAGAAGGAGGAGAAGGAGGAGGAGGAGAAGGACTAGAAGGTCCTTGGCCTTCTCCTCCTTCTCCTCCTACTCCTCCTCCTCCTCCTTCTCCTCCTTCTCCTTCTTCTCTTCTTCTTCTTCCTCTTTCTTTTCATTTTTCCTATTTCTTCTCCTTTTCTTGGAGCTAAATTACCTAATTATGTCTTTTTTGGAGTTAAATGGGCTAATTATCTCATTTTAGAGGAAAACAAGCTAATTATATAATATTCATGAGCTAAACAAGGTTCTTATGCCATTTTGAGGTTATTATGGCATTTTGGAGCTAAATAGGCTAATTATGTATTTTTGGGGAAATTAAAGCAAGGATAATATGAAAGAGGAGAAGAAAGAGGAGGAGGAGAAGATGAAGAAGAAATCAATAAGAAGGAGGAGAAGGAGGAGAAGGAGGAGGAGGAGAAGGACTAGAAGGTCATTGGCCTTCTCCTCCTTCTCCTCCTCCTCCTCCTCCTTCTCCTTCTTCTCTTCTTCTTCTTCTTCTTCTTTGTTTTCATTTTTCCTATTTCTTCTCCTCTTATCCTATTCTCCTCTTCTTGGAGCTAAATTACCTAATTATTTCTTTTTGGAACTAAATGGGCTAATTATCTCACTTTAGAGGAAAACAAGCTAAGTATATAATATTCATGAGCTAACCAAGGTTCTTATGCCATTTTGAGGTTATTATGTCATTTTGGAGCTAAATGGGCTAATTATGTCTTTTTGGGGAAATGAAAGCAAGGATAATATGAAACAGGAGAAGAAAGAGGAGGAGGAGGATAATAAGAAGAAGAGAAGAAGGAGGAGAAGGAGGAGAAGGAGGAGGACGAGAAGGACTAGAAGGTCATTGGCCTTCTCCTCCTTCTCCTCCTCCTTCTCCTTCTTCTCTTCTTCTTCTTCTTCTTTCTTTTCATTTTTCCTATTTCTTCTGCTTTTGTTGGAGCTAAATTACATAACTATGTCTTTTTGGAGCTAAATGGGCTAATTATCACATTTTAGAGGACAGCAAGCTAAGTATATAATATTCATGAGCTAACCAAGGTTCTTATGCCATTTTGAGCTTATTATGGCATTTTGGAGCTAAATGGGGTAATTTTGTCATTGTTGGGGAAATTAAAGCAAGGATAATATGAAAGAGGAGAAGAAAGAGGATGAGGATGAGAAGAAGAACAAATCAATAAGGAGGAGAAGGAGGAGGAGGAGAAGGATTAGAAGGTCCTTGGCCTTCTCCTCCTTCTCCTCCTCCTTCTCCTTCTTCTCTTCTTCTTCTTCTTCTTTCTTTTTATTGTTCCTATTTCTTCTCATTTTTTCTGAGCTAAATTAGCTAACTTTGTCTTTTTGGAGCAAAATGGGCTAATTATCCCATTTTAGAGGAAAACAATCTATGTATATAATATTAATGAGCTAACCAAGGTTCTTATGCCATTTTGAGCTTATTATGGCATTTTGAAACTAAATGGGCTAATTATGTCATTGTTGGGGAAATTAAAGCAAGGATAATATTAAAGAGGAGAAGAAAGAGGAGGAGGAGGAGAAGAAGAAGAAATCAATAAGAAGCAGGAGAAGGAGGAGGAGGAGAAGGACTAGAAGGTCCTTGGCCTTCTCCTCCTTCTCCTCCTACTCCTCCTCCTCCTCCTTCTCCTCCTTCTCCTTCTTCTCTTCTTCTTCTTCTTCCTCTTTCTTTTCATTTTTCCTATTTCTTCTCCTCTTCTTGGAGCTAAATTACCTAATTATGTCTTTTTTGGAGTTAAATGGGCTAATTATCTCATTTTAGAGGAAAACAAGCTAATTATATAATATTCAAGAGCTAACCAAGGTTCTTATGCCATTTTGAGGTTATTATGGCATTTTGGAGCTAAATAGGCTAATTATGTATTTTTGGGGAAATTAAAGCAAGGATAATATGAAAGAGGAGAAGAAAGAGGAGGAGGAGAAGATGAAGAAGAAATCAATAAGGAGGAGGAGAAGGAGGAGAAGGAGGAGGAGGAGAAGGACTAGAAGGTCCTTGGCCTTCTCCTCCTTCTCCTCCTCCTCCTCCTCCTTCTCCTTCTTCTCTTCTTCTTCTTCTTCTTCTTTCTTTTCATTTTTCCTATTTCTTCTCCTCTTATCCTATTCTCCTCTTCTTCGAGCTAAATTAACTAATTATGTCTTTTTGGAACTAAATGGGCTAATTATCTCATTTTAGAGGAAAATAAGCTAAGTATATAATATTCATGAGCTAACCAAGGTTCTTATGCCATTTTCAGGTTATTATGTCATTTTGGAGCTAAATGGGCTAATTATGTATTTTTGGGGAAATGAAAGCAAGGATAATATGAAACAGGAGAATAAAGAGGAGGAGGAGGAGAAGAAGAAGAAGAGAAGAAGGAGGAGAAGGAGGATAAGGAGGAGGAGGAGAAGGACTAGAAGGTCATTGGCCTTCTCCTCCTTCTCCTCCTCCTTCTCCTTCTTCTCTTCTTCTTCTTCTTCTTTCTTTTCATTTTTCCTATTTCTTCTGCTTTTGTTGGAGCTAAATTACCTAACTATGTCTTTTTGGAACTAAATGGGCTAATTATCCCATTTTAGAGGACAGCAAGCTAAGTATATAATATTCATGAGCTAACCAAGGTTCTTATGCCATTTTGAGCTTATTATGAAATTTTGGAGCTAAATAGGGTAATTATGTCATTGTTGGGGAAATTAAAGCAAGGATAATATGAAAGAGGAGAAGAAAGAGGAGGAGGATGAGAAGAAGAACAAATCAATAAGGAGGAGAAGGAGGAGGAGGACAAGGACTAGAAGGTCCTTGGCCTTCTCCTCCTTCTCCTCCTCCTCCTTCTCCTCCTTCTCCTTCTTCTCTTCTTCTTCTTCTTCTTCTTTATTTTCATTTTTCCTATTTCTTCTCCTTTTCTTGGAGCTAAATTACCTAATTATGTCTTTTTCGGAGTTAAATGGGATAATTATCTCATTTTAGAGGAAAACAAGCTAAGTATATAATATTCATAAGCTAACCAAGGTTCTTATGCCATTTTGAGGTTATTATGGCATTTTGGAGCTAAATGGGCTAATTATGTCTTTTTGGGGAAATTAAAGGAAGGATAATATGAAAGATGGGAATAATGAGGAGGAGGAGGAGAAGAAGAAGAAATCAAGAAGAAGGAGGAGAACGAGGAGAAGGACTAGAAGGTCCTTGGCCTTCTCCTCCTTCTCCTCCTCCTCCTCCTCCTCCTTCTCCTTCTTCTCTTCTTCTTCTTCTTCTTTCTTTTCATTTTTCCTATTTCTTCTCCTCTTCTCCTCTTCTTGGAGCTAAATTACCAATTATACCTTTTCGGAGCTAAATGGGCTAATTATCTCATTTTAGAGGAAAACAAGCTAAGTATATAATATTCATGAGCTAACCAAGGTTCTGATGCCAGTTTGAGGCTATTATGGTATTTTGGAGCTAAATGGGCTAATTATGTCTTTTTGGGGAAATTAAAGAAAGGATAATATGAAAGAGGAGAAGAGAAACTTACCGTAGTGGTCATCAAGGAGGAGAAACACCACGGTTGCTCGCGGCGGCTTTGTTTGGAGACGGTTGTCCTCGAGAAGGGTCGTGCGATGCCGCTCGGGAGTTATTCTGCAGAAAACATATTTTGCAATGTCTCAGTTAGCATGATGACACTCAATTATTAATACTAGTTTATAATGAAACTCACCGTGCCAATCGAAGAGAAGACGGGCATCGGTGGAGGGACTTGACCGCTCTTCTCGCATAGACTCTGAAGAGTGGGTCGTATTAGTTAGTAATGAAATAGACATTACACACATGATTTGGCTAATGTGAAAAAAGCATACCACAAAAAGCTCGTACACGGCCCGTTTACCCGCCTCATTCCGGACCCTCTCCTCCTCAATCAATCGTGCCGTGGTCTGGTCCCTCTCATCAAGAGCAGCCTGGCTTGCCAATCTCTCTTTCTGAAGAGCAGCCTAGTTTCCCGCTCTCTCTTTCTGAAGAGCAGCCTGAAACACCATTCCTCGTTACCACAGTAATGATCTATGGTGACACACATAATGAAATGGATGAAAGTGTTCTTAGTCCGTACAACTAACCTCGATGGCAAGTTCGACTGGCCGTGGACGACGCGTTATCTCAGGACAGCTGCTCGACTGGTGCACCTTGATCTCCGAAAGAGTGAGTGGACAACGTATTATCCCATCTCCAATGGCTATCGAGCCATGGGGCCTCCCGCCACCAGATATCATCACCAGCTCTGGATCCAAAGGTTCCTGGCTAGGGTTAAAGTCATCCCCTTTCGTAGCCTTCCCCGTGTCCCTGTATGCCACGAGATTCTGGTGGGATGATATGTTGGTGAAGTTATTGGGATCATCCAGGTCAGACTCAGAGAATGCCTTCGCTTTCTTGTACGAGGTAGTATGGGCCATGCCATAAAGGTCGTACAAGTGTGGCATCTCCGTCTTATTGTGATGCGCCTAAAAGAGAGGAACAAAATATTAGCATCAAGAATGAATTGCATGAATCAAGAATGAATTAGCATCAAGAATGAATTGCAAATCACATCCCCAGTTTCATCCAAACTGAAGTAAGCTGGCGCTGCCTTGATGATGTAGCGCACCAACCATTTGGATACGCTGATCCTTCGCATTCTCATGGATGGCACGCCAGCTGCTTGTGCACCAGTCATCAACCAACGCCTCCCAACAATCCATATTATCCGCACACCATCTCGGGGGCACCTATAAGTTATTAGAAAGAATTTTCAGCGCTAAGCCTATGAATGAAATCAAGAAAACTACGTAGAAGGACTTAAGAATAGGTAATTACCTTCACGTATTGCTCCTTCTTCAGAAACTTTCCGCGGCAATCCTTCTTCTGCTTCTTAATACCACGCGTGGCGTAGTAATCTCGAATAGCCTGCGGGCGAGCCTCATAGCGCAAGTTCTGTAGTAACCGCCTACACTCGGCCTCGAGAACCCTGGCCGCCTCCTCCTCATATCACTTCCTCACACCTATAGAAGGTCTGCAATCAAACGTGAAATCACCGATTAGTACAATAGTTAGCTATATTGTTAAATTTTGATTCTGTAAAAGGATAATTTACCCAAAAGCTCTTGATCACCATCTCGGCCCTCGTGTGGCACAAGACACCATCTATAATCTCCTCCGGCGGGGCCTGCGCAGCCTAGTAGTGCTCCTAGGAAAATCCTAGTTTAGGAACCTGACCCTCACCAGGCAACGTGACAAACCCCGGGAAATTTGTCCGGCAAAGCACACCAAGGACGGAGTTCGGCCTGCGGACCCCAAGAGGGTGTACCCATTCCCTACAGTATGATAAGGTCAACGCATTAGATATTTGAACAAACTTGAAGGCAAAAATCTAAAAAAAGAGTAAATGTACTTACCTATCTCCTTCAGGTTTAATCACCGGCCTCTGATCGCGGGTAGCCGGCGTGACCGGGAGACATGTAGTACCACGCTTGTACACGGTGGCCCCGTGCACCTGCACATCGCCCTCACTATCCGTAAGCTCATCCCCGCCATCCCCACCCCCTGAGCCACCCGGACCCTGGGTCCAATCCGGCAACTCGGTACGATCCGGCCAGGTCTCCCATCCGGGCCACTCCACGTCGGGTGAAGCCTCCGGAACCGTAGTCTCCTCCTGCTGCTCCTGGGCCGAATGCACCTCAACCCGAGGCTGCTCCTGGACCGGAGTCTCATGGGACGAATCCCGTCAACAACAGGCTCCTGGAACAGAGTCCCCGTAGCCTCCTCCGCAAATGGGTCGACCATACTAGTCCTATGCTCGGGTGAATGAGCTGGTGGAGGTGGCGAGGACGGCTCAACAGTCCTCCTGGATCTTCCGCGGCCACCACCTCTCCCTGTACCCTTCCCCTTCTTCCCTACCCGACCAACACCTCTCCCAGTGGGCAATGCTGCCGACAAAGAAGAACCCACGGGTGGTGTGGATAGACTGTCTGCCAAGGCTCTACGGAGAGATAGGGGTGGAAGGGAAGTACCACCCCTCGTGCGAGGCGCCTGGGAAGACCCCGTCGAGCGATCTGGACCAGCGCCCACCATCTTTTCACACCTGGTGACCTCCCATGATAAATATTAAAAGAAATTAGTACAACATAAAAAAATTGAATAACTGACATGAATAATAATATGTACATGAATAATAAAGATTAAAAAAAATATAATTTAAGTTGTGAATCTTACAAACTAATAGTCATCATCATCATCACTATCACGCATGTCTTCATGAATGACGTGCTCGTCGGGTTCAACGGCGTGAAGTTGTGAAAGGCCTCCCTTTCATCATTGAAGCATTGACAGGTCATCCGCATTAGTAACCTCGACGAGTTCGAGGTCTTCTAGTTCCGCCCCAGGGCTAGAGTCGGATTCATTGTCGCTGTCTACTTCCATGTTCTTGGGTGAAGCACGGCGGTTCTTGAAACGTTGCTTGGAAAGATGTGTTTCTTGGAAGAATTCCCCATCATATGTGTGTGGGTAAATGTGAGGTTCATAATCCTATTCATTTGGGACAGGTGGGGTGACATGTGGCGGCACTTCATAAACAACATACCAACCTGCCAGATTCTTATCCGTTTGGCATGCCCACGGTAGATAGAAAATTTGGGTCGCCTGTTGAGCCGTAATATAGACATCGGGAACATCTAAATGGGTGTTTGGATTGATTTCGACTAGTCCTATATGTTCATGAGTCCTTCTAGTCTTTTTCGGCTGGAACCAATAACATTTGAAGACTACGACGTTCGGTGGGTATTCACCATAGAATTGAAGTTCATAAATTGCTTCAACTCTTCCATAATACCCGATAGCACCTTCGCCGATAGGAGAGACACCAAAATTTGTAGATTTCCGGTCGGGCATAGATAGCTCTTTGCCAAAGATACGAAAGAGATACGCGTTGATGTTGTATTTCTCAAATGAACGGACCTTATAGTCAAAACCATTAGCGACTTGTCTCAATTCGGCGTGTTTTGAATTATAACCCTTGAAATACCCTGGACGCTCTGGATCAGGCTCGAGGGCGTTTAACGGATCCAGGATCTGTTGGCCTGTGAACGCAGGTGGTGCCAAGTTTTTGACAACTTTACCTTTGGTAAAGTTCTTATTGTCTTTTCTGAACTGATGGTCAGGATCCAGGAACTGTCTATGCAAGTCAAAGCAGGAATACTTCCGACCCTCGTGCAACCAATGAAACTGAAGAGCTGCCTTGCATTGGGGGCACGGGAACCTTCCATGCACACACCATCCAGAGAATAGCGCATACGCTGGCAACTCATGCATAGAGTACATGTACCACACATGCATTTTGAAGTTTTCTTTTCTAGCGGCATCGTATGTCTTGACCCCAGTATCCCAAGCTCCTTCCAATTCATCCTTAAGCGGTTGCAGGTACACATTCATATTCTTCCCTAGATAATTGGGCCCTAGAATTATCAACGTCAGAAATATGTTCTTTCTTTGCATAATCTGCCCGGGGGGGGGGGAGATTGAGTGGAATGACAAATACAGGCCAACAACTGTATTGGGTTGCCGTCATGCCGAAGGGATTAAAACCATCCTTGGCGGCGCAGACTCGAGGATTCCTTGGATCTGCCACTTTATCCTGATGCAATAAATCGAAATGTTTCCACGCTTCCCCATCCGATGTGTGTACCATCATCTTATTCCCATCCGCATCCAGTTCGGTTCTTTTGCCCAATTTGTGCCATGTCATCTGTCTGGCTGTCTCTTCGACCTTGAAAAGACGTTGGAGTCTTGGTACGATTGGCATATACCGAAGAACACTAACTGCGATTTTGGTCTGCCTCTTCTCAACCATACCGTTGTCTACCACAAGATACCTGCAAGACTCGCAATTGGGACAATAGTCCAAGTGTGCATACTCCTTCCTAAATAAGATACATCCTTTCTCACATACATCTATCTTCTCATAGGGCATCTTAAGTACACGAAGTATTTTGTCCGACTGGTACGGGTTTGCAGGCATGACATGGCCTTTGGGTAGGAGACGTCCAAATAGTGTCATCATCACGTCGTAGCATTCTCTTCCCAAGTTGAACTGAGCCTTCAGAGCCATTACTTGTGCAATTGCATCCAGCTGACAGAGCTTAGTGTGCTCATGGTGAGGACGTTTTGAAGACTCCAACATTTCATAAAAGGCCTTTGCAGATTCCTCCATCTCATCTTCCAAATCCCGAGCATCATCAAAGTCTAGCACCATGTCTTCTATCCCGGTACCATGCTCGTCCGTGCGACGACGGACCACCTGAGCTCTTGTGCGTTGTATAGACTCACCATGAAATGTCCACACCGTATAATTAGGCCTAAAACCCCTCCTCTGTAGGTGTTTAATCATTACAGCCTCTGTCGTCTTTTTATAGTTGTCGCATCGTGGACAGGGGAAATAGTTTCTTTCCTGGCCATTTGCGAATGCGGCTTTCACAAATTCCTTTGTTTTTACAAACCATTCTTTCGTCATCTCTTTCTGACTAGGGTGACCGGTATATATCCACGAACGATCGCTCATCTTGCGTAGCTACTAAAGACAGAAGAAATATATTTATATATAATTTAGCATTTATATTCATCGGTTAATCAGGTTCGCCATTTTGATTACGTCCACGCAACCTACACGCTAATAGGTAAAGATAGGTCCTAATCCCACCCGAGTATGTGTACATTGGGTTCGTTTTCCCATGCTTTGCTCCGGATCCAACGCAAAATTTCGGCAGCACCTCCCCGCTGTTCTCCTGATACACGTCTCCGCAATAAACAGAGAGGATGTGCATCCAGAGAACAACAGGGAGGCACTGACGAAATTCCGCATCGGATCTAGAGCACAACATATGGCCAAACGAACCCAATCTACACATACTTGGGCTGTCCATGGATAATGTTCGACAATTCGAAAGGATGGCGGTTATAAATATGCAAAGACATGCATATTTATAGATGTCGCCCTGTCGAACGGGAGACGCATACTGGTCACGCATACTGATAAATTAATTGAATTACCTAAATCTAGAAAGTTTCATCCGGAAACCGAGCCATAGTAAATGAAGGGGTGAGGAGGAGATGAAATTTGTACTGACCCACGAATGCAGGGGTGGAGCTCGTACAACGCACGGGCAGGTCTTCGCACACCAGACCTCACAACAACGAGACAACTATCACATGTAAATCCACCTGATCAACACAAATATTCTAATTATGTCATTTGAGAGGAAAACAAGTTAAGAATATAATATTCATGATCTAACAAAGGTTATTATGCCATTTTGTAGCTAAATGGGCTAATTATCTCATTGTTGGGGAAAATAAGGTCTGGAGAATAAGATAGAGGGGAAGAAAGAGGAGGAGGAGGAGAAGAAGAAGAAATCAAGAAGAAGGAGAAGGAGGAGGAGGAGAAGAAGGAGAAGAAGAAGGAGGAGAAGGTATTCTTCTTCTCTTCTTCTTCTCTTCTTTTCTTCTTCTTTTGTGCTTCTCCTTCTTATTTTTGTCTTCTCCTCCTCCTATTCTTCTTCTTCTTCTTCTTCTTCTTCTCCTCCTCCTCCTCTTCTCCTCTTCTCCTCCTCCTCCTCCTCTTCTTCTTCCTATTCTTTCTATTAAGCTAACTAACTAACTAACCTAACTACCCAAGCTAACTAAACCTATCGCTAAACCTAGATAGCACTAAACAGCAAAAAAATAACAAAAACATAATCTACCACTATAACAAAAACAGAATCTACCACTAAGTAACTAAAACAGAATCTAGGTACCACCAAATACCAAACAATAAAAAATCAACTTCTTCTTCTCCTTCTAATTTTTTTCTTATTATCTTCTTCTCTTCTTCTTTACTTCTTCTCCTTCTTATTTTTTTCTTCTCTTCTTCTTCTTCTTCTTCTTCTTCTTCTCCTTCTTATTTTTTTCTTCTCCTCTTCTTATTCGTCTTCTTCTTCTTTTTCTTCTCCTCCTCCTCCTACTCCTCTTCTTCTTCTCCTCTTCTTGTCCTCCTCCTCCTCCTCTTCTCCTCTTCTCCTCCTCCACCTAACTAACCAAGCTAACTAACTAACGTAACTAAAAACTACTAACCTAACTAAATCTACCACTGAAACTACTAACAATAACAACTACTAAAACTACTAAAACTACTAAAAAATAATAAAACTACAAAAAAATAATGCGGGTGGGGGGTGGGGGTGGGGTGTGGGGGCTCACCGGGAGGGGCGGCTGTGGAGGGGCCGGGGTGTTGGGGGTGGCGGGGCAGTGCCGGGGGCGCCAGGGGCGGCGGCGACGGTTGTGGGGCAGCGGCAGCGGGGGCGAGGTGGGGAGAGAGAGAGGGGCGGCGGTGGGGCGACAGGGGCGGTAGTGGGGGCGACAGGGGCGGCGGCGGGGGTGACAGGGGCGGCGACGCAACGGGTTCAGCGGCGCGACGGTGGTGGCGACGGCCGTTACAGAGAGAGGGGCGTGCGGGGTGGGGAGAGAGAGAGGGGCGCGCGGGGTGACCGTTATAGAGAGAGAGAGGGGTGGGGTGGGGGGGAAGGAGTCGTTAACGGTGTTAGAGCATTGTCGTCTTCCGGTGGATGGCAAAGAGTCTAGACTCTTTGTCGTCTGCCTCCGGACTCTTTGTCGTCCGCTAGCAGACGACAAAGGTCCGACTCCAGTTTGACCTAGCCACCCCGCAGTCAGGTGGGCCCATCTATATCTATGTCGTCTGCCTCTGGACTCTGTGTCATCCGCTAGCGAATGGCAAAGATGTGACAGATGGCAAAAAGACTTTATGCCATCAGTCTGTGCTTTGCCATCTGTTTTGCTGAAGCTGACGGCAAAGACACTCTTTGCCATCAGCTAGCAGACGACAAAGACTAGGCAGATTACAAAAAACTGTTTTCCAGTAGTGTATACATGAGCCAAAAGGCGCAAACGGTCCGACCAAGGTAAGGTGGCACTCATTATATACCGCGTGTGAGGCCGCAAAGCCATATGATGTGTTACATGCGAGATCTGTTATGTATGGTTGTCGATCGGGGTCCGGACAGGAGAAAATCAGAAGGCCATACTGTAAGGTTCACCACACCATGGGTCACGACATTAGTGAGTGCCACCAAGTAGACCAGCTTGTTGAGAAACACAAGCAGGAATATGAGAGGCGTGACAAGGAGAAGTGCCAAAATGGTGCAGGTGGACCCCGCAAGAAGAACAACGGTAACCACCCCGGCAAGGACAAGCACCAGAAGGAGAAACCTGCGCGATGCTGAGAAGAGAAATCTGATAGTGAACTACATGATGATGATGTAATGACTAAGATGCGACACTTTCCTTATTTGGGGGCAAGGCCTCAAAAGGGGAAATGGTCGCATCTAAGCATATCGCAAGCAGGATAACATTGTCATTACATAAATAGGGAGATGAGTATAAGTTTCGGATTACACTCGCCACATGCTAGATTACATTCCACACAAGCATTCATTGTTCGTACATAAGACACGGTCCGTTTCCGGACAAGATAAACGGAAAAATCATGCTATTCTGCCTTGCTAGTCCCGCGATCACGACCAAGCACCTCTAGTCCTCGGGGTACATGATACGTCTCCAACGTATCTATTATCTTGTCAACTTTGGATGTTTTATAGGCATGAATATGCTATTTTTTATCTTTTTTGGGACTAACCTATTAACTCAGTGCCAAGTGCCAGTTTCTGTTTTTTTTTCCATGTTTTTGACCTTTTCCAGAGGAGAATATTAAACGGAGTCCAAACGGAATAAAACCTACAGAATGATTTTTGCCATAACAGAAGATACGCAGGGGACGCGAGAACCAAGGCAAAGACCCCGGGGGAGGTCACAAGCCCCCTAGCCGTTGCCTGGGGGGTGCCTAGCAGGCTTGTGAGCCCCCGGTGGCTCCTTTTCCCTACTTCTTCCGCCTATAAATTCTCTAAAAATCCAAAACCACCAAAGGGAGCCACGGAAATACTTTTCCGCCGCCGCAAGCTTCTGTCTCCGCAATATCCCATGTGGGGACCGTTCTGGTGCCGTGCCAGAGGGGGGATTCGGACACGGAGGGCTTCTTCATCAACACCATTGCCTCTGCGATGATGCGTGATTAGTTCACCACATACCTTCCGGTCCATAGCTAGTAGCTAAATAGCTTCTTCTCTCTCTTGGATCTTCAATACAAAGTTCTCCATGATATTCATGGAGATCTATCTGATGTAACCTTCTTTTGCGGCGTGTTTGTCGAGATCCAATGAATTGTGGATTTATGATCAGATTATCTATGAATATTATTTGAGTCTCCTCTGATCTCTTATATGCATGATTTCGTATCCTTGTAATTCTCTTCGAGTTGTGGGTTTCGTTTGGCCAACTTGATCTATAATTCTTGCAGTGGGAGAAGTGCTTGGTTTTGGGTTCATACCATGTGGTGTCCTCACCTAGTGATAGAAGGGGTAGCGAGGCACGCATCGTGTTGTTTCCATCAAGGGTAAAAAGATGGGGTTTATATCTACTACATGAATTTATCCCTCTACATCATGTCATCTTGCTTAAGGCGTTACTTTGTTTGTTATGAACTTAATACACTAGATGCATGCTGGATAGCGGTCGATGTGTGGAGTAATAGTAGTAGATGCAGACAGTATGGGTCTCCTTGTCTCGGACGTGATGCTTATATGTATGATCATTGCCTTAGATATCACCATGACTTTGCGCGATTCTATCAATTGCTCGAGAGTAATTTGTTCATCCACCATAATACTTGCTACCATGAGAGAAGCCTCTAGTGAACACTATGGCCCCCGGGTCTATTTCACATCATATTTTCAGATCTGCACTTTTACTTTGTTGCACTTTCCACCTTCATATCTGACCTTGCAAATAATCGTGAAGGGATAGACAACCCCTTTATAGCGTTGGGTGCAAGTTTGTTTGTTTTTGCGCAGGTACATTGGTGCCTCATCTTGATACTCCTACTGGATTGATACCTTGGTTCTCAAACTGAGGGAAATACTTACTGCTACTATGCTGCATCACCCTTTTCTCTTCAAGGGGAAAACCAACGCAAGCTCAAGAGGTAGCAAGAAGAATTTCTGGCGCCGTTGTCGAGGAGGATCAAGTCAAGAATAGTCTCGTGTCAACGTGCGAATTTCTGGCGCCGTTGCCGAGGAGTATTCAATGTTAAGCATATCCAAGTAACTATCGCAAACTCATGTCTTGAATTTACATTATTTGCCTTTTGCCTCTCGTTTTCCTCTCCACCACTTTTGAAAAAACAAAATTTACAAAAATATTTTCCTTTTTCGTTCGCCCTTTTCTTTCGGTTGCTTTCCGTTCGCTTGTGTGCTTGTCTGCTTGTTGAGTCACCATTACTGAAAACACCAAATTGTGTGACTTCTCGAATATTAATAATAATGATTTTATTAGTACTCCGATTGCTCCCACCACTAGTGCGGAATCATATGAAATCAATGCTGCCTTGCTGAATCTTATTATGAAAGAGCAATTTTCCGGCCTTCCTAGTGAAGATGCCACATCCCATCTTCATACCTTCATTGAGTTATGCGATATGCAAAAGAAGAAAGATGTGGATGATGATGTGATTAAATTGAATCTATTTCCGTTCTCATTACGAGATCGACCAAAAACTTGGTTTTCATCTTTTCCCAAAAATAGTATTGGTTCTTGGAACAAGTGTAAAGATGCTTATATATCCAAGTATTTTCCACCGGCTAAGATTATCTTTCTCCGTAATGATATCATGAATTTTAAGCAACTAGATCATGAACATGTTGCACAATCTTGGGAGAGAATGAAATTGATGATTAGAAATTGTCCTGCTCATGGCTTGAGTCTTTGGATGATTATACAAATCTTCTATGCTTGTTTGAATTTTGCTTCTAGAAATATCTTCGATTCTGCCTCCAGTGGAACTTTCATGGAAATCACATTAGGAGAAGCCGCAAAACTCCTAGATAATATCATGACAAACTATTCTCAATGGCACACTGAAAGGTCGCCTACTAGTAAAAAAGTACATGCTATAGAAGAAATTAACTCTTTGAGTACTAATATGGATGAGTTAATGATTTTTTTGCTAGTAAAGGTGCTCCTCTAGATCCAAATGATATAGCTTTGTCTTCCTTGATTGAGAATATCAATGAAAGCTTGGATGTTAATTTTGTTGGTAGGAATAATTTTGGCAACAACAATGCTTATACAGGTAACTTTACTCCTAGGCCTTTTCCTAGTAATCCCTCTAATAACTTTGGCAATTCCTACAACAATGCTCATGGAAATTACAATAAATTACCCTGTGATCTTGATAGTAATATTAAAGAGTTTATGAACTCGCAAAAGATTTTCAATGCATCCATAGAAGAAAAACTTCTCAAAATTGATGACTTGGCTAGGACCGTTGATAGAATGTCTCTTGATATTGATGCTTTTAAATTGATATGTGCTCCTCCCAAGATTAATATGGACGAAACTTTGAAATCTATGCGTGTTTCCATGAATGAGAGTAAAGAAAGAACCGCCCAAATTCGTGCTAGACATGAATGGCTTAAAAAGGTGTGTTCTCGTGATGAGAGTCACGAAGATCTTAAAGTGCTTGGTTTGTCTCCTATTGAATCCTTGTTTTCTAATGTCAATCCTAATGATGATGGGGCTAGATATGAATCCACTTTGGTTGAGAAACGCACCAATGATTCGGAGTCTATCTATCTTGATGCTAAAAGCACTGAAAGTGGAGTAGAGGATATTAAAACTTTGAGTAGTGATGAAATTACTACTTTGGATTTCAAGGAATTCAATTATGATAGTTGCTCTTTTATTGCATGTATTTCATTGATGCAATCCATGCTAAACTCTCCACATGCTTATAGCCAAAACAAGCCTTTTACCGATCATATCTTCGATGCTATGACGAAATATCTTGAAGAGAAACTTGAGTTGGAGATGTCTATTCCTAGAAAACTTCATGATGAGTGGGAACCTACTATCAAAATCAAGATTAAAAACTTTGAATGCAATGCTTTGTGTGATTTGGGTGCTAGTGTTTACACTATTCCAAAGTCTTTATGTGATGTTCTAGGTTTCAATGAGATTGATGAGTGCTCTCATAATTTGCATCTTGCGGATTCTACTGTTAAGAAAACTATGGGAAGGATCAATGATGTTATTATTATTGCAAATAGGAACTATGTACCCATAGATTTCATTGTGCTTGATATTGATTGCAATCCGACATGTCCCATCATTCTTGGTAGACCATTCCTTAGGACTATTGGTGCTATTATCGATATGAAGGAAGGGAATATTAGATTTAAATTTCCACTAAAGAAGGGCATGGAACACTTCCCTATAGATAAAGTAAGATTTCCTTATGAATCCATGATGAGGGCTACTTATGGTTAGAGCACAAAAGACGACGATACTTGATTCTATCGCCTTATGCCTAGCTAAGGGCGTTAAACAATAGCGCTTGTTGGGAGGCAACCCAATGAATTTATATTTGCCTTTTGCTTTCTGTTTTTTTGTGTCCACACCATCATAATTCTGTTATGATTGTGTTTTTTGTGTTTCTTTTGGTGTTTGTGCCAAGTAAAACCTTTATGACTAGTTTTGGTGATGGTTGTTTGATCATGCTGAAAAAGACATAAACTTTGTGCTCACGAAATTATTTATAATTATTATCGAGAAAGTGTTTTTTAGTTGATTATTTTTTCTTATGGTTGATATGCAAATTTCCCTTATTGTCATAATTTTCCAGAATTTGTGAGGTACCAGAAGTATACGAAGTATACATATTGCTACAGACTGGTCTGTTTTTGACAGAATCTGTTTTTGTTGTGTTGATTGCTTATTTTGATGAAACTATGGATAGTATCGGGGGATACTAGCCACAGAAAAGTGACAATACAGTAATCTAACATCCATCTAAATGGAAATCAAGTTTACTACTGTACCTAAAGAGTTGGTAGTTTGTTTACTTATGCTAATGATATCACGAGTTTCTGTTTAAGTTTGGTGTTGTGAAGTTTTCAAGTTTTGGGTGATGTTCTCATGGACAATCTGATAAAGAGTGGAAAGAGCTCAAGCTTGGGGATGCCCAAGGCATCCCAAGCCAAATTCAAGGACACCAAAAAGCCTAAGCTTGGGGATGCCCCGGGAAGGCATCCCCTCTTTCGTCTTCAATCCATCGGTAACGTTACTTGGAGCTATATTTGTATTCACCACATGATATGTATTTTTCTTGGAGCGTCGTGTATTATAGGAGTCTTCTCTTTTTTTCTCGCAATCATCCTTGCTGCACACCTTTTTGAGTGATACATGCACTCATCGTGAATTTGCTAGAATACTCATTGAGCTTCACTTATATCTTTTGAGCTAGATAATTTTTCTCTAGTGCTTCACTTAAATCTTTTTTAGAATACGGCAGTGTCATATTTTGAAGAAATAAAAACTCTCGATCTTCACTTATATCTTTTTGAGAGTGCTCTCTCTCAGTAACTTGGTAATTGGCTTGTGCTATGAAAGTAGTACTAAAGATGATAGGCATCCAAAGAGGATATAATAAAACTTCCATATTCAAGTTCATTGATTAGTAAGAGAAGTTTGATTCCTCACAATTAGTTTTGAGATATGGATTTGGTAATATTAGAGTTATGTTAGTAGGGCGTTGTGAATCTAGAAATACTTGCGTTGAAGTTAGTGATTCCCGTAGCATGCACGCATGGTGAACCGCTATGTTAGGAAGTCGGAGCATAATTGATTTATGGATTGTCATCCTTTGTGTGGCGGTCGGGATCACGCGATGGTTAACACCTACCAACCCTTCCCCTAGGAGTATGCATTTAGCACTTTGTTTCGATTACTAATAAATATTTCCCAATAAGTATATGAGTTCTTCATGACTAATGCGAGTCCATGGTATAGATGCACTTTCACCTTCCACCATTGCTAGCCTCTCTAGTGCCACGCAACTTTCGTCGGTGCACAAACCCACCATATACCTTCCTCAAAACAGCCACCATACCTACCTATTATGGCATTTTCATAGCCATTCTGAGATATATTGCCATGAACCTCCCACCATTCCGTCTCATTACTTGTGCCGTCACTTTCATATTGACATTGCATGATCGTAAGATAGCTAGCGATATGTTTCAACGACATACGCTAAGCTAGATCGTCGCACATCCCGGTACACTGCCGGAGGCATTTCCAATAGAATTAGCATTGTTCTAAGTATTGAGTTGTGAGTAAATAGAAGTGTGATATTCATCATTTTTAGAGCATTGTCCCATGTGAGAAAATAAAAAAAGAGGCCAAATATGCCCACCAAAAAAATTGAAACGAGGCCAAAGAGCCCAAACAAAAAAAAGAGAGAAAAAGAGAGAAGGGACAATGCTACTATATTTTTCCACACTAGTGATAGAGAGTCTCTCGTTTTGACACTTCCATATACTAGTGGGAATCTTCATTAGATAACTTGGCTTGTATATTCTAATGATGGGCTTCCCCAAAATTTGCCTAGGTCTTCGTGAGCAACCAAGTTGGGTGCACAACCACTAGTTCTCCTTTTGAGCTTTCACACACTTATAGCTCTAAGTGCATCCGTTGCATGGTAATCCCTACTCATTCACATTGATATCTATTGATGGGCATATCCATAGCCCATCGATACGCCGAGTCGATGTGACCATCTCCTCCTTTTTGCCTCACAACCTCCACAACCCTCTATTCCACCTATAGTGCTATATCCATGGCTTACGCTCATGTATTGCATGAGAGTTGAAAAAGTTTGAGAAAGTAAGAGTGCTAAATCAATTACTTGGCCAATACCGGTGTTGTGCATGATTTAAATTCGTTGTGCGGGGATGATAGAGCATAGCCAAACTATATGATTTTGTAGGGATAACTTTCTTTGGCCTTGTTATTTCCAAAGTTCATGATCACTTTGCTAGTATGCTTGAAGTATTATTGTTTTCATGTCAATAGTAAACTATTGTTTTGAATCTTACGGATCTGAACATTCATGCCACAAGAAAGAAGTTACAAAGGACAAATATGTTAGGTAGCATTCCACATCAAAAATTAATTCTTTATCACTTCCCTACTTGAGGACGAGCAGGAGTTAAGCTTGGGGATGCTTGATACGTCTCCAACGTATCTATAATTTTTTATGGATCCATCCTATTATATTGTCAACTTTGGATGTTTTGTACGCATGAATATGCTATTTTATATCTTTTTTGGGACTAACCTATAAAATCAGTGCCAAGTGCGAGTTTCTATTTTTTCCGTGTTTTTGACCTTTTTGAGAGGAGAATATTAAATGGAGTCCAAACGGAATAAAACCTGTGGAATGATTGTTTCCATAATAGAAGATAAGGAGGGGACTTGAGAACCAAGGCAAAGGACCCCGGGGAAGGTCACAAGCCCCCTAGCCGCGGCCTGGGGGCGCCTAGCAGTCTTGTGGGCCCCCCGTGGCTCCTTTGCCCTACTTGTTCCTCCTATAAATTCTCTAAAAGTCCAAAACCACTAGAGGGAGCCACGAAAATACTTTTCCGCCGCCGCAAGCTTCTGTCTCCGCAAGATCCCATCTAGGGACCGTTCTGGTGCCCTGTCAGAGGGGTGATTCGGACATAGAGGGCTTCTTCATCAACGCCATTGCCTCTCCGATGATGCGTGATTAGTTCACCACAGACCTTCGGGTCCATAGCTGGTAGCTAGATGGCTTCTTCTCTATCTTGGATCTTCAATACAAAGTTCTCCATGATCTTCTTGGAGATCTATCCGATGTAACCTTCTTTTGCGGTGTGTTTGTCGAGATCCGATGAATTGTGGATTTATGATCAGATTATCTATGAATATTATTTGAGTCTCATCTGATCTCTTATATGCATGATTCCGTATCCTTGTAATTCTCTTCGAGTTGTGGGTTTCGTTTGGCCAACTTGATCTATAATTCTTGCAATGGGAGAAGTGCTTGGTTTTGGGTTCATACCATGCGGTGTCCTCACCTAGTGACAGAAGGGGTAGCGAGGCACGCATCGTGTTGTTGCCATCAAGGGTAAAAAGATGGGGTGTATATCTATTGCATGAATTTATCCCTCTACATCATGTCATCTTGCTTAAGGCGTTACTCTGTTTGTTATGAACTCAATACACTAGATGCATGTCGGATAGTGGTAGATGTGTGGAGTAATAGTAGTAGATGCAGACAGTATCGGTCTACTTGTCTCGGACGTGATGCCAATATGTATGATCATTGCCTTAGATATCATCATGACTTTGCGCGATTCTATCAATTGCTCGACAGTAGTTTGTTCACCCACCATAATACTTGCTATGATGAGAGAAGCCTCTAGTGAACACTATGGCCCCCGGATCTACTTCACATCATATTTTCAGATCTACACTTTTACTTTGTTGCACTTTCCACCTTCAGATCTCACCTTGCAAATAATCGTGAAGGGATTGACAACCCCTTTATAGCATTGGGTGCAAGTTCGTTTGTTTTTGCGTAGGTACATTGGTGCCTTATCTTGATACTCCTACTGGACTGATACCTTGGTTCTCAAACTGAGGGAAATACTTATTGCTACTGTGCTGCATCACCCTTTCCTCTCCAAGGGAAAAACCAATGCAAGCTCAAGAGGTAGCAGTACATCACATACATCCTGCCACTTTCTTCGTCGAACTCCCACCTCAGCTGGGTATCCTCGGGAACATCTGCATTAGGGGTACCTGTACCTGTGGGTGTTTGTAGTAAACTATGGTCCACGAGGACTCAACAATCTCATGACCTTGGTATCGAGTCTAACTAAGTTAAATAGGTGAGGTAGGGTTAAGTGTTTGAGTCTGCAGCATCCTAAGCGTATATGCTGGCTAACTTACGAAGAACAGAAACAAAGTATGGTGGTATATGTAAGACGGTCGAAGACTAGAATGGTCACTAAGTGATCCTGAACACCTACTTACGTCATTCATAACCCCACCGTGTTCTCGACCAAAGAAGGATCTCTCAATGAAATAGTCACGGTTACGCACACAGTTGGAAAGTTTTGTTTAAATTAGTTCAAGTTATCTAGAAGCGGATGTTAACAAAATATCCATGTTTGCCACATAACAATGGGCACGTCTTTCCGAAAGATTTAACCGTGCAGGGGTGCTCCAACTTGTCCATCAGAAATTACCACAGGTCGCATAGTAATCCTCTTCCACGAAACTCGTGATCTCGTCGGATTCCTTAGTGGAAAACATCAACTCTCGGAAGACCCAATGTCTCACCGGAATCCCAATGTGCAAGATATATCGCTAAGGAAAGACAAGTCTAGCAAGACCTCTCGATGTGTCGAAGAACCTGATAGGAGCAGCTTGTCACGTTCTCAGGACACGACGGATGGGAAAACCTACAGGAAAACATAACCTCGAGTTTCCTCGCGGTGGCCCCGCAGTCTGCCCGTTTTGGACCAACACTCATGAGGAGCATTGGGCCAAGGGGGTTGATTAGTTCCTCGGGGTAGCTATTCCCTATGTTTTTTACTATTAAGTTATTAATTAACACCAAAGTTGGGTCTTGCTAGACAAGTCTTAACACTAAATGATTTATCAAGGGGGTCCCCATAACAACCCTGAACGTGTTAGGAGCACTCAGTTATGGAATAAAAACACCGGTAGCCTAAACTAAGGCGGCAACAGCAAAACAAATCACCCGAAAAAAAGTCTAGGCCTTGCGCTATTTACCAAATATATAGATGCATTTATTAAATAGCAATCAAATAAGATGATATAAAATGGCCATTTTATCAGATGGACCAGCTAGCACCTTCAACTAGTAACGCTTACAAATTAGTGGTTTGAGCAAGCCTGACTTAGCCAATCAATATTTGCTAGGAGGGGAGGTGTTTGAGGTTTCATGGCAATGTTTGATGGTCGATATATCATGTGATAGGCAGCGGAGATGTAACGATAGAAACGAATATCTAAGCATAACAAAGCTAGAAACGGTGTCAAGGTCACGATCATCTTGCGTGTGATTCCTTCAGAGTGGAACTACTCCTGATCTTCCTGCACGAACTCACCGGACTCTTCGAACTTGTTTCCTTCCCCATAGCTACCCAAAATAAATAAGCAGAAAATAAATACTAGCAAAATGATTATGCAACAAACAAAATCATGCATGCATGCACAACCTCTAATCATGCACATAAACCACCCTAGGCATATAAAACTAGTGCCACCTCACCACAAGATGACTTTCTAAACAAATGCTCAAAACCAGATTCCACTACCACCATTGGATTCCTTGGGATTTTCTACCCCAAATCCATATATCATACTGCCATGTTTGCATGCAGAAAAACACTACAAACAGTAGAAGAAAAACTACACACGATCAAACTACAACAGTGTCAAGAACATGGTTGTTCTTGTATATGTCGGATTTGGCATATCCTATTCTGGAAATATTCCAGATTTGGAAAATATCTCACAAACAGAAATAAATAGCAATCCCACAATTTAATGACAGGGGGCCCACTAGTCATATGCACCAGGGACCCCTAGTGAGTGTATGCAAGTGGGTCTTGACCCACACACACACACACACTGCCATGCACACTTGGTGCACACACACACACACACACACACTGCCATGCACACTTGCACACACACACACACACACACTGTCATGCACACTTGGTGCACACACATACACACACACTACCACATGCGGCCCACACACACACACTGGCACACACACACACACATACTCACACCTGCAACAAAAGCAAAGAAAAAAAAGAAAAGGTGCGGGGGAGTGGTTCGAACCCTGAACCTCCTACTCACACGCACACACAGAACCACCACTAGGCTAGGCTTGGGGTTGCTGCTATACTAGGGGAAGTAATTCCCTTAACTGTAACGTGAAGGTGCACAGAGGGGAAAAGCCCAATAAAATGAAAAAGTGGCGCGCTGGGGACTCGAACCCAAGCCGTGGCGATGCGGCGGCTCGTTCTGTTGGCGGTAGGCTAGGAGGGGAGTTCTGATCTAAATTGGAAGTGTGGCGACCCTGACTTACGAGTCGAGATCGCCGAATGAACATGCTCAGTGATCCTAGAGATCAATGCTCGCCGAACACACAGAAACTGAATAACAAGAGTCTTACATCCATACATACCGTTTGATACAATAAATGACCATTGCGGTCAAGTCTTACATATATAGGGCCTTGAAGGCCAGCACACTAAACTTAACCAATAGAGGAGGTATTGGTCGGAAGCGTGAACCCATGCCATCAGCCTTAACCTACAGGCATTCTGACAAAGCGTCCTAGCTCGGAGGAATGTCACCAAGTTACTCTTCATTGTTTCCTGCTCTCTTATACCTGGTCAATGAACTAACTACTGGAAAGCCAAAGAGTACTTTGAATGTACTCGCAAACAGCCCATGATGTGGAACAAGGTAATAAAGGAACATCAACTAGCATGAGAATGCAGCCTTTGCGGAAAGCAGCTTTTTCTCGAAAACAAGCATGGTTAATTACTTTTATGGATATGCATCATAAGGTAGATGGTAATCGGAAGAACAGGTCATAGATATCGGCATATCTGTTGAGGGCTGAACACCTCGGGTTCACCCTATACGCCAAGTCACCGAACTTGACCTTATCACCTCTTTTAGTGAACACTTATGAACACACACACACACTTGGTTTATGCAAAAACGACTAGACGTAGTTTAAGCAGCTCCACCCAACTGTCCTTGACTGTGGACATGGCTATTAGAATAGTTTTACACTCTGTAGAGGTTGTATGTTGTACCCACGAGATCTGGGAAACAACCGTGTCATCCACGACTCTCGGTATATAACATGCCCGAGGTAAGTACCCAATCATTGCCTTTCCCCTGATGATACTAGACAAGGAGTTCACTCGATTGGTACCAAAACCACATGATGTACATCTTACGAGCATCGACTCTAGACCGTATCATCCATGCGGGACCAACGGTCTGCCTGGAACATGTAAAAACGACATAGTCGACCTACCTGGTACGACTCTGTCACGAGAGTGAACACATATCACTCCCGCCACTAGTAATGTGGCTCTTTTCTAGAGCCGACCAGAGTAATCAACAAAGCCCCGTCCTATAGAGGGGTAATGTGGTCGCACATCTAAGGTTGGGATGGTCGACACATCATAAATCTAATACCATTTCCGAAACCACTCACACAAAACATTTTCCCGGTGCACCACTTCTTCAGAAGTGGTCACCCAACTCAACATCATCGCCCTCGGGCATTAGTGGCACCCCATGGGGTTTTCGTAAAACCTTTGGGATCAACTCTATTTTACCATCATCATGCACATGCTCTTTCTAGGCGTAACTCTACTATCTACTTGTCAACATATTATCAGCGTGACCCTCATAGATGGTAAGGTCATGCTCAATGCAAGTGCTCTCGACGAGCCATTGGTGACACCATGCTGGGTGCACCAAATAACCTTAACTATATGCATCGCAATAAAGTATTCAACTTGGCATTAATGAAAATGTTTTCTCAGACATGGTCAAAGGGATTCTTGCCTTTGCTCACATAAGTCCTCGGGGTCCTTGAGGTCTTTCGGTCCAGCTCTGAGTACTCCATCAACTGTCGTTAGAAACAAACAGAGTAAGCCACACAGAAAGCAGAAACAAAAGTGCTATATAAATAGGAGTTTTACTTTTCTTGGACCTCTCTCGTCATAAGAAAAATACCTCAATCTTGCTATAGCAGATTTGGACCGTCAGGGATTTTTGAATGGATGGAAGGAGGAATAGGTGATCCTTTATGAAGCCTTGAGAAAATATTCTGCTAAAAATGAGTGGAGGCAATCATTTGACACAACATGATTTCAGAAACTTTAGGAAATTGTTTCACTAGATTTGGAGTTGGTATAAATATTCTAGGGATTTTCTAACATTGGATAAATAGAAAAAGGAGATATTTATTTAATGCAACAGGAATATGCCAGATAAAAATGTTGACTAAAGCTTCGGAAATAGTGCAAGATATTATATGACTGTGGAAATTGGAATCACTCCATTTGGAGTTGATTTGAATCCTCTAGGATTTTTGAAAAGTGGAGTGTAAAATATTTAGATTGGTGTTTGAACATTAACACCAGAGAAAGTTGCTCTGAAAAAATGTGCCATGCACATACTTAGATCTTGAATTTGGGAACCTGTATAAATTTGAATCATTAGATTTGGACTTCACATAAATTTTCTGTGGATTTTTGAAGATTCGGATAAAAAAGGTGGAAAATGGAGGGGGTTACAGTGCGCTATGTGCGCTAGATAGCCAATGGGCCGGCCCGGTTGCTCAGACGGCCTGGGAGGCTCTAGTGACGCTGAAGGCGTACTCTTCTCAGTATGCCTCCTCCTAACAGAGGTGGAAAGGAGTGGGGCACCTCCACTTACAGGGTTGGGCCCGACCTTGGTTGTCACTGACGGGCAGGGCCCACCCGCCATGTCCATCCGCTACCTCCCGCACGGGCAGAGGACGACCAGGGGGAGGCGAGGCCGAAGCACCGGCGCTCCGTATCGGCTGCTGACGCGAGCCCTCTAGCCTCATCACACTCTTAGAAATCTCCTTTACCTATAATATCAAGAGAGTGTTTCCACCATATAAAGAGACGATGATAAAAATTTCTAAGCACAATTTTGATAGGTATCCAAGGCATAATTCTTTTGTGTGCTTCAGAAATTCTATCCCATGCTTCCTTCATATTTTCCCCATTCCTTTGATGGAAATCTAGGACCTCAGATTCCTTCCAAGCATCATACCTTAACATGCTCGACAGCTAAAAGCAAAGTAACTAATTTTTTTTGTGGTTTTTGGTATAAGACTCTAAAGCAAAAACTAGAAAGCAAAATAACAAGACTAAAAAGCAAAGGTAAAAGATAGTGTGCAACTCCCCTATCTTGAAGACTGGAGTCCCTGGCAACGGCGCTAGAAATTTGCTTGATGACGAGTTGATGTACATACTTCTTGCCCCTCGTTGGTTACCCCAAGTGGAAGGTGGAGATGTAGTCAGCAACAAATTTCCCTTACACGGAGACTGTAAGGTTTATCGAACCAGGAGGACTCCTAGGCTCAACAAGTAGGTGTATTCCACCCTGGCGCTAGCAGAAGACGTGGACGTGCACACACAACAAATAACTTTGCTCCCAACAAGTACAGACAGGTTGTCAATGTCTCCGGCCTTCTAGTTTGCAAAGGATCAAAACACAGGTGGGAAGGTAACACTACTATGGAAAACCCTAGTAGTAGCGCTTGAAATATGCATAGTAGTAGCGCTGGGTCAACCGCTACTGCTATCGCGCTACAACTAAACCCTACTAGTAGCTCTGGTATGGGCAGCGCTACTGGTAAGTAGTGTTAGCAGTAGCGCTTCCCTGTCCAGCCCTACCGATAACTATAGTAGTAGCGCTTGTTCATATCGAGCGTTGCTGCTAAGCCACGCTACTGGTAAGTATTTTCAAGCGATACTGGTAAGTATTTCTGCTTTCATAGATTTGCACCCTCTACGTATTTGTGATGTATTTATAGAGGCTCTATACAATAGTTTTATCACATCATATTAAACATACAGTATTCTCACATATCATACACATACAGTAGTCTCGTCATACCATCATCATCATCATTCAACACAAATATCATCACATCGAAAATAGCGGTACATAAGTGCGATCATGTCATGTCTCGAATAAGTGCAACTTCATGGTCATGGCACCCCCACAGGTTTCATCATCTCTATCTACAACATGATGTAGAAGAGAAGAGCGCGACAATGTAGTACCGGCGGTCCGGCCCCTGCTCATGCTGGAGTGTCCACCTCAAGTAACTACTTTCCGCTTCGGCTCTAGTGTCGAACCCTCTGCGGCTAGCACCCTGGTACCTGTCCACCTAGGCCTGAGCGGCTGGCCAGTGGTCGTAGACTCCTAGAACCCTCCCAACGTACACGTCGTAGTAGTCCTTCGCCATCTATGATCTAGGTACCTGCATCGTGAGTTGTTGATTTGAACGATAATAAGAAACATAACGTACTTAAGAAAACAAAGAGGCATGATTAGCAAAATAAAAGCAACCATTAGTAAACATAAATGACAAAGTTCCTCATACCCAAACTAATTAACAGAGTGATCTATGCTAGTTCAGGACCACGGTTTAGTTACATCACATAGTTTCGCCGTGCATAATTTTAAAGTTTTGCCATAGAAAGACAGTAGTGATAAGGCACGCTAGTTCAAGACCATGGTTTAGTTACATCTGATTGTCATTGACAATCAGTCCTCCAGGTCGGCGTTCCAAACATCATAGTCAGGGAGGATGTACCCGAGCTTCGTGAAAGGCTTTAGGTCCAGACGCTGAGCGACTAGCAGTGCTCGGATGTCAACCCGCATGATTGGCCCATGGTAGAACATTCCCGTTGGTTCGAGGATTTGCTTCATGATCACTTGGGCTAGTTCACACTGTACGTGATAAAACTCCGCTCGGATTAGATGATCCGGTGTCTTTCCTATGCTTGTGGCCTAGCTGACAATCTCGGCATCTTTGGTAGTAGCTGACATGCGAAGGCGTTGATTATCCCTTTTGTACTCCATCAGGTCATGCATGAGGTAGAATCCATTAGTTGTACTGTTGTGCAGTTGCTGGATGAGTAGAAGTCGATCTTATGGCCGAAAGCCTGTGCTTTATTCTTGTACATTTTTGCCTTGATATATCCACGAGTCAGGCTAAAGGTTAACAGGGCACAGTCGAGAACACTCTTTATGTGCATGTAATCCTTTTTCTTGAGGTTCTTCGACGAGTCCAAGTACATAGCATGGGAGTATTCCGGGTACAGAACAATGAGGACGGCACCGCACCCGCTGCGCAAATTAAGTACACATCAAATTAGCCTCCATGCTTGCAACGGAATGATTAACATGTACGAAAGGATATGCACGGATGACTTATGATGGATGATAAGGCAAGAGAATCGCTTCCTTGTCCTTATTAGCGATCATGACTTCGCCAAGGTACTTGCTCGCATAGTCACGGTGCTCTTTTCAAACTACCAACAAGCTCTCGTGCATATAATATGGGTCCACGACATAGATATATTTGATGCTCTCCATCCTGATGAAGTAGTTGTGATACAACGCATACTTGCAGATGAACTGGAAATCCATCTTGGTCATGTGGAACATGTTGTAGATGTAGTCAAATCGTAGGAGGAACTGATTCGTGGGCTAGGTATCTACGTACAACTTCCCACCCGGCACCAGAGCCGTGTTAAGCGGGTATCCTCGATCTTCCGTGACCAGAAGGATTTTCTATGTGGCCAGCACATCTTCATGGAGTCTCTTTAGATCATTGTTCAGTATGTGATCTAGCGGTTTGGCATGTAGGATGGGCTCGCAGGCGACATGGAAGCACGGCTTACCTTCGACAGGTATTTTGTCTTCCACCAGGAGTTTGAGAGGCACCTATGGCGCCTTTAGGGCCTTTCCTGGCATGTCTCTTCCTTTGCTTCTTGGCGGGTGGCGGTAGTGAGCCCACCATACCTTCCCTAAACACCACCCAGTGTCCTCGGGCTAAACAGTGGATGAGCCTTGGGGGGTTGTTGGGTAGTGTTGGAAATATGCCCTAGAGGCAATAATAAATTGGTTATTATTATATTTTGTAGTTCATGATAATCGTTTATTATCCATGCTAGAATTGTAATGATTGGAAACTCAAATACATGTGTGGATACATAGACAACACACTGTCCCTAGTGAGCCTCTACTTGACTAGCTTGTTGATCAAAGATGGTCAAGGTTTCGTGGTCATAGTCAAGTGTTGTCACTTGATAACTGGATCACATCATTAGGATCACATCATTAGGAGAACGATGTGATGAACAAGACCCAAACTATAAACGTAGCATATGATCGTGTGAGTTTATTTCTACTGTTTTCTACATGTCAATGTATCTGTTCCTATGACCATGAGATCATGCAACTCCCGGACACCGTAGGAATACCTTGTGTGTATCAAACATCGCAACGTAACTGGGTGACCATAAAGGTGCTCTACAGGTGTCTCCAAAGGTGTGTGTTGGGTTGGCATGGATAAAGACTGTGATTTGTCACTCCGTGTGAGAAAGAGGTATCTCGTGGCCCACTCGGTAATACAGCATCACAACAAGCCTTGCAAGCAATGTGACTAAGGAGTTAGTTATGGCATCTTGTATTACGGAACGAGTAACGAGATTGAACTAGGTATGGAAATACCGATGATCGAATCTCGGGCAAGTAACATACCGAAGGACAAAGGGAACAACATACGGGATTAACTGAATCCCTGACATAGAGGTTCAACCGATAGAGATCTTCGTAGAATATGTGGGATCCAATATGGACATCCAGGTCCCGCTATTGGTTATTGACCAGAGAGTGTCTCGGGTCATGTGTGCATAGTTCTCGAACCCGCAGGGTCTGCACACTTAAGGTTTGGTGATGTTACAATATAGTTGAGTTATATGTGTTGGTGACCGAAGTTTTGTTTGGAGTCCCGGATGAGATCCCGAACATCACACGGAGTTCCAGAACGGTCCGGAAATGAAGATTGATATATAGGAAGTTGGTATTTGGATTCCGGAAGGTTTTCGGGCATTGCCCGTAGTGTACCGGGAGTGACGAATGGGTTCCGGGGGCCAACTGGGTGGGCCTACCATGCCCCAAGGGGTCCACATGGCTTTATTGGATGAGGAATAAGGCTTAATGTGCTGGCAAGTCATCCAAGGAAAGCCCATGAGGAAAAAGGTGTAAAATCCAAAATAGGTGGAGAATTTAGGAAGGAGTCCTAATCCAAGTGGGATTGGAGGAGGACTCCTCCCTCCTCCACTTCGGCCGAGGCCAGCCGGCTCTCCTAGAGCCTCAAGCCGAGCCCCTCCCTCCTCCTACATATACTAGAGGGTTTAGGTCTTTTTGAGACACAACTTTGCCACGTGCAACCCTAAACCTCTACTTCGTAGTTCTTCCTCTAGATCGGTTTTCTGCGGAGCTCGGGTGGAGCCCTGCAGGAATAGATGACCACCACCACCGGAGCGCCGTCACACTGCCGGGGAACTCATCTACATCCATGTCTCTCTTGCTGGATCAAGAAGGCGGAGATCGTCATCGAGCTGCACGTGTGCAGAACGCGGAGGTGTCGTTCATTCGACACTTGATCGTGACGGATCATGGGACGCATCGTGAGACGGTTCGTGGGACGGTTCATGGGATAGATCGTGAAGATGTACCACTATATCAACCGCGTTTATTAACGCTTCTGCTTAGCGATCTACAAGGGTATGTGGATCCGATCTCCCTCTCATAGATGATCATCACGAAGATAGGTCTTCGTGTGCGTAGGGAATTTTTTGTTTCCCATGCAACGTTTTCCAACAGTGGCATCATGAGCTACGTTCATGCGTAGATGATATCTCGAGTAGAACTCAAAAGAGTTTGTGGGAGTTGATGTTCAATTTTTTGCCTCCTTAGTCTTTTCTTGATTCGGCGGTATTGTTGGATTGAATCGGCCCGGACCAACTTTACTCGTATGCTTATGAGAGACCGGTTTCATCTACTGACATGCGACTTGTTGCATAAATATGACTGGCGGGTGCCTGTTTCTTCAACTTTAGTTGAATCGGATTTGACCGAGGTGGTCATGGGAGAAGGTTAAATAGCAATTTGCAAATCACCGTCGTGGTTTTGCGTAAGTAAGATGCGATCATACTATATAACCATAGCAGCCACGTAAAACATGCAATAACAAATTAGAGGACGTCTAACTTGTTTTTGCAGGGTATGCATGTGATGTGATATGGCCAAAGACATGATATGATATATTGGATGTAGGAGATGATCATGTTGTAATAGTTTCACCGTGCATAATTTTAAAGTTTTGCCATAGAAAGACAGTAGTGATATGGCACGCTAGTTCAAGACCATGGTTTAGTTACATCTGATTGTCATTGACAATCAGTCCTCCAGGTCGGCGTTCCAATCTTCATAGTCAGGGAGGATGTACCCGAGCTTCGTGAAAGGCTTTAGGTCCAGACGCTGAGCGACTAGTAGTGCTCGGATGTCAACCCGCATGATTGGGCCATGGTAGAACATTCCCGTTGGTTCGAGGATTTGCTTCATGATCACTTGGGCTAGTTCACACTGTACGTGATAAAACTCCGCTCGGATTAGATGATCCGGTGTCTTTCCTATGCTTGTGGCCTAGCTAACAATCTCGGCATCTTTGGTAGTAGCTGACATGCGAAGGCGTTGATTATCCCTTCTGTACTCCATCAGGTCATGCATGAGGTAGAATCCATCAGCTGTACTGTTGCGCAGTTGCTGGGTGAGTACAAGTCGGTCTTATGGCCGAAAGCTTGTGTGTTATTCTTGTACATTTTCGCCTTGATGTATCCACGAGTCAGGCTAAAGGTTAACAGGGCAACGTCGAGAACACTCTTTACGTGCGTCTAATCCTTTTTCTTGAGGTTCTTCGACGAGTCCAAGTACATAGCATGGGAGTATTCCGGGTACAAAACGACGAGGACGACACCGCCCCCGCTGCGCAAATTAAGTACACATCAAATTAGCCTCCATGCTTGCAAAGGAATGATTAACATGTACGAAAGGATATGGACGGATGACTTGTGAGGGATGATAAGGCAAGAGAATCACTTCCTTGTCCGTATTAGCGATCATGACTTCGCCAAGGTACTTGCTCGCATAGTCACGGTGCTCTTTTCAAACTACCAACAAGCTCTCGTGCATATAGTATGGGTTCGAGACATAGATATATTTGATGCTCTCCATCCTGATGAAGTAGTTGTGATACAACGCATACTTGCAGATGAACGGGAAATCCATCCTTGTCATGTGGAACATGTTGTAGATGTAGTCAAATCGTAGGAGGAACTGATTCGCGGGCTAGGTATCTACGTACAACTTCCCACCCGGCACCAGAGCCATGTTAAGCGGGTATCCTCGATATTCCGTGACCAGAAGGCTTTTCTATGTGGCCAGCACATCTTCATGGAGTCTCTTTAGATCATTGTTCACTATGTGATCTAGCGGTTTGGCATGTAGGAGGGGCTCGCCGGTGACATGGAAGCACGGCTTACCTTCGCCAGGTATTCTGTCTTCCACCAGGGGTTTGAGAGGCGGCTGGCTGCTTGAAGCACCTATGGCGCCTTTAGGGCCTTTCCTGGCCGGTCTCTTCCTTTGCTTCTTGGCGGGTGGCGGTAGTGAGCCCACCATAGCTTCCCTAAACACCACCCCAGTGTCCTCGGGCTAAATAGTGGACGAGCCTTGGGGGTTGTTGGGTAGTGTAGGAAATATGCCCTAGAGGCAATAATAAATTGGTTATTATTATATTTCGTAGTTCATGATAATCGTATATTATCCATGCTAGAATTGTAATGATTGGAAACTCAAATACATGTGTGGATACATAGACAACACACTGTCCCTAGTGAGCCTCTACTTGACTAGCTTGTTGGTCAAAGATGGTCAAGGTTTCGTGGTCATAGTCAAGTGTTGTCACTTGATAACTGGATCACATCATTAGGAGAATGATGTGATGAACAAGACCCAAACTATAAATGTAGCATATGATCGTGTGAGTTTATTACTACTGTTTTCTGCATGTCAATGTATCTATTCCTATGACCATGAGATCATGCAACTCCCAGAAACCGTAGGAATACCTTGTGTGTATCAAACATCACAACGTAACTGGGTGACCATAAAGGTGCTCTACATGTGTCTCCAAAGTTGTGTGTTGGGTTGGCATGGATAAAGACTGCAATTTGTCACTCCGTGTGACAAAGAGGTATCTCGGGGCCCACTCGGTAATACAGCATCACAACAAGCCTTGCAAGCAATGTGACTAAGGAGTTAGTTACGGGATCTTGTATTGCGGAACGAGTAACGACATTGAACTAGGTATGGAAATACCGATGATCGAATCTCGGGAAAGTAACATAACGAAGGAGAAATGGAACAACATACGGGATTAACTGAATCCCTGACATAGAGGTTCAACCGATAGAGATCTTCGTAGAATATGTGGGATCCAATATGGACATCTAGGTCCCGCTATTGGTTATTGACCAGAGAGTGTCCCAGGTCATGTCTGCATAGTTCTCGAACCCGCAGGGTCTGCACACTTAAGGTTTGGTGATGTTATGATATAGTTGAGTTATATGTGTTGGTGACCAAAGTTTTGTTCGGAGTCCCCGATGAGATCCCGAATGTCACACGGAGTTCTAGAACGGTCCGGAAATGATGATTGATATATAGGAAGTTGGTATTTGGATTCCGGAAGGTTTTCGGGCATTGCCGGTAGTGTACCAGGAGTGACGAATGGGTTCCGGGGGCCAACTGGGTGGGCCCACCATGCCCCAAGGGGTCCACATGGGTTTATTGGATGAGCAATAAAGCTTAAAGGGCTGTCAAGTCATCCAAGGAAAGCCCATGAGGAAAAAGGAGTAAAATCCAAAAGAGGTGGAGAATTTAGGAAGGAGTCCTAATCCAAGTGGTATTGGAGGAGGACTCCTCCCTCCTCCACTTCGGCCGAGGCAAGGAGGCTCTCCTAGAGCCTCAAGCCGAGCCCCTCCCTCCTCCTACAGATACTAGAGGGTTTAAGTCTTTTTGAGACGCAACTTTGCCATGTGCAACCCTAAACCTCTACTTCGTAGTTCTTCCTCTAGATCGGTTTTCTGCGGAGCTCGGGTGGAGCCCTGCACGAATAGATCACCACCACCACCGGAGTGCCATCACTGTAAGTGCATCTAGTGCCCCTTAGTGATTTTGGTGGTTTGAAGACTTATAGGTTAAGTATCTAATGTGTTTATAAGTGTACACATGATCTATAAGTCATTGAGGAGTTTGAGATATTTGAAGAATATCGACCCCTAAAAATATATGTCTTCAGTTGAAGAATTTGGTGTGAAGCTGAAGAAATGAATCGCGAGGAATCTGCGACGAAATTGATATTCCTCATGAAGATATTGGATCGGTGGTTCCTGAAGAAAATCGTTCTGAAGAAATTGAAGCGTGAAGATTTATGTTTTCTGTTTACTTTCTTTGCATTTGATGAATAGGAACACCGTACTGTTAAAGGGGGTCAAAGTAACACTATGGAATGGATTTCCTCATGATGCTCAACCTAAGCCAAATCCAACCAAAAGCCTCAAGTGAGGAATATGAGTGACATGAGGACTCTCTCAGTTGAGGGTCCCGACCGTTTCGATAACCACGCCAAGTCACTGGTCTTATCCACTCCAACGGTCATATTATTTAAGGGCATTACTGTCAAATCATGTCGGGATGCTCCCAGGCTATAAATAGCCACCCCCACAACCACTAGCTGGTTGGCTGCTCCGTTAGAAACACACACTTTTCATAAGAGCAACCCAAATTCCTCAGAGCCTTCGAGAGTAAATCATCAGTGAGGAAATACACCACCCACCGAAACCACAAACCAAACCTAGTGATTGAGCATCACTGAAGAAGTTGTTCCTGTGTGGGACTAAAGCCTTTTACCTTTGAGGACTGTGCATCCTCCAGACGGTTAGGCGTCATGGTCTAGAGCAATCCAGCAGTCCATTGTGGATCGCCGGGTGACCGAGTTTGTGAGGGTTTGGAAGTCTGCCCTGAAGGCTTACCACGAGTGTTGGGCGAGGATTGTGTGTCCTTAGATCAAGGAGAATACGATAGGGACTGTGTGTCCCGGGACTGGGTGTCCTTTGGTTTCAATACCAAGCCGCTCCAAACCATATGTACAACTGTCACAGCAGTTGGAACTGGGTCATCAACAACAGTCTTCACCAAGAATCGGGTTCTAATTCCTCAACTCTTTACTTTCTCTCTATTATGTGTTGATGACTTTCACTGTGACTGTTTGAAGAATTTGCTGAAGCCTTTCTCTGAATTTCCTCAACCCCAAATTCTTCACTTAAGTTAATCATCATCTGTATTCTGCGTGCCTGCTTACCGTGCAATCTATTTTTCACATTCTTCACTCTGTAAACCTGCTATTGTGAAAGTTTGCACGTCTGATCCGTAACTGTTTCCGTTGTAAGTTAGTCATCAGTGAGGAATTTCCTCAAAACGAATTTCCTCGGTGATGAAATTCTAAAAATCTCCTATTCACCTCCCCTCTAGTCGATATAACGCACTTTCACTTGGTATCAGAGCAAGGTACTCCCTTGTTCTGTGTGATTTTGGTTTAACCACCTGGAGTTTTAGTTATGTCAACTCCAGGCATGTTTAAGGTGACTGCCGCATGTCCTACCTACGAGGGAAAGAACTTTCCCTTCTGGAAGAACAAAATGCAAATGCATATCGAAGCTATTGACAATGATATCTGGTATATTGTGGAAAATGGTGTCCCCATCATTTCTACCAGTGTCACTACAGCTGATGTGAAGAAATTCAAGCAACTCGATTCTCAAGCGAAGAACATCATCTGTGGTCATCTGAGCCCTGGCCAGTTTGGAAGAGTAAGTGCCTTAGGCTCTGCAACACTGATCTGGGAGACACTGTGCAAGGTAAATGAAGGAGTATCAACCCAACGTGACTCTCGTGTTGATATTCTTCGCAATCTCTTCAATCGCTTCAAGAGACAAGACAATGAAAGCTGCCAAGACATATCAAATGAACTGCAAGCAATGGGAGCTCGAGACATCACTGGGAGCAAGTTGTGAAGAAACTGCTGAGATCTTTGGATTCTTCATTTGATACTTTAGTTCTGATGATTCAAGAGAGACCAGATTACAAGATGCTTGATCCAGCTGATATACTAGAAAGGCTAAATACTCATGAATTCCAGCTAGAAGAAAAGAGAGATCTATATGGACCAAGCTATTCCAGACCACGTGCACTGAAGGGTAGAGCAATTTCCTCATCTGAAGACGAAGACACAGATGACAGCATTTGTGACCCTGAAGAATTTGGACAGGAGCTTGCAATGCTTGTGAGGAAATTCCAGAGATTTACACGACGAGGCCAGTTCGGTACATCTTCAAGAAGAGACATGAGGAAATCAGAATCTGCATCTGAGGACTACAAGAAACGAACATGTCACATGTGCAAGAAATCAGGTCATTACATTGCTGATTGTCCCCGTTGGGGAAAGGAATCAAAGAAGAAGAAATACAAGGATGAAAGTTCTGATGACTCGAAGAAGAAGAAGAAATCTTCAAAATCCTCATCTTCAAAGCCCTCATCGCACAAGAAGACCAGTTTCAGAAAGGCTCGGGCACTTATTGGCAAGGAAATGGACTCCGAGGCATTATCAGAGGAATGTGATGAAGAAGAGGGTTCTGATGAAGACTCATAATTAGGACAGGCTAGTCATGCACTAGCAACCACTTTCGTCAGCAAGTCAATCTTCAATCTTGAAGAAAATGATTGCACCATCCATACTGATGACTATGCTGATGACATCGCTCCAACCTATTGCTTCATGGCAAAAGGTTCAAAGGTATCAAATAATGCCTCCTCCTCTGATTCAAGTGACTGTGAACCTAATGATTATAAGAAACCCAGTTACAGTAAACTTGCTATCATTGCCACTAAACAACAAACTACTCTGGAAAGGTTTCAGAAACTGCTAGACAAGAGTGATGATCTGTTGAATGATCAAATGAACCTTACCCAAATCCTCACTGATGACATGAAAAGTCTTCAGTCTAGATTTGATAATCTTCAGGATCATTATGATACACTCCTCACTGATCATGAGAAGCTTTCCTATGAATTTCTTCAAAGGAAGCTTGATCTTGAGAAGCTGAGGATGTCTCATGATGATCTTCGTATGGAAAATGGTTCATTACTAGCTCAACAGATCAGCGCTAGTCAAGTTGAATTTATTCCTCCATGTCTTAAATGCATTGAACGTGAAACTGCTAATTCCTCACCAGAATCATCAAATTCTACCATTGCTACAAATTCTTCAACTGCACATGTTGTGTCTATTTCCTCACTTGAGGAAAACACAAATGTTACTGATGAATATGCAGGATTGAAGGAATTGTATGTGACAGGCATGTACAGAAGCCTCAAAGGACATCAAACCCTTTGTGATGTGCTCAAAAAGCAGATCTTGAACAGGAACCCGAGGAAGGAAGGAATTGCCTTTGAGAGGAAATTAAATGCTGATGGATCTTATTGGAAACCTGAGCAGTATCCCAAAACCTCATGGGTTGCTGCTACTGGGCCTCCTTTTGATCCATCTAATCTAACTGGCTTTGCATGTGAATTATCCTATTCCTCGGATGAGTCATTTGATTCCAACTATAAATTGTTCAAAAATCAATCTGGTGAAGTATTTGCTCGATATGTTGGAACTAACTGCAGGAATGGCCCTCCTCTGAGGAAAATCTGGGTTCCGAAAAGTTGTCTTGAAAATCTTCTGGTGAATGTCCTCATGACACCACCACTGAAGAATCCGAACCCCAGATCAAATTCCTCAGGAGGACCAAAGTCTTCAAGAGGATCAAAGTCCTCAACTGGTCAAAACTATGCTCGTACCCGTGCTTATGTGTCTAACATGCAAGGAAACTATAAGGAATACGAATATGAGCGTTATTCCTCAAATCATTATGTTCATAAATCCTCAAACCAGTTCTCTGCATATTCATATGAGTACTTTAATCCCCCTACTGTTAAGAGAAGTGCATTAGCTTCAATGCCACCTTTCTCATATGGTGCTCGCAGGATGATGAACGCTTTGCCACCCCTTAAGATGTGGGTGGTGAAGAAATAAAACTAATCACTTCTGCAGGACAGGTCTCCAGATGAAAATCATCATCTGAAGAATTTCCTGGAGACCTGAAGAAATGCTTGACAGGACACAAGCTAATGATTGATGAAATAGAAATATTTCACACGTCCTTACATTTCTGTTATGATGAAATTACTGAACTGATGAAATTAGTATCATATTCTTCAAATCTGAAGCATATGAGATGGTAAGCTGTACTAATTCATCTGCAGGATGACAAACCCAAAAATACTGAGTGGGTTCTCGATAGTGGCTGCACACATCACATGACTGGTGATAAAAGCCTACTGATGAATAAACCACTAACTCCATCACCTCTGAAGCAAATCACATATGCTGACAAAGGTAAAAGCAAGGTATTGGGACTTGGCAAAGTAGCTATTTCCAAGGATAGGCATATGGACAAAGTGATACTTGTTGAATCCCTTGGTTTTAACCTCATGTCAGTCTCGATGCTTTGTGATCTTGATATGATTGTTATCTTTGGTAGATATAGATGTGTAGTCATCATGGAATCTGACAGATCCAAAGTCTTCGAAGGTGTAAGAAGAGGGGATTTGTACATTGTTGATTTCTCTACAGGTCCTCAACCAGCCACTTGCTTACTAGCAAAAACCTCAGAAGGATGGTTGTGGCACCGAAGACTAGGACATGCAGGCATGAGGAAATTGCACACACTTGCAAAGAAGAAGCATGTCATTGGCATCGAATCAGTCAAATTCCTCAAGGATCATCTCTGCGGTGCTTGTGAATCTGGGAAAATGACCAGATCCAAGCATCCCTCCAAAACCATCATGACCACTACACATCCATTTGAATTGCTTCATATGGATTTATTTGGACCTACTCACTATGCCACACTAACCAATGCAGCATCTCTATATGGCTTTGTCATAGTTGATGATTATTCCACATACACTTGGGTGCATATTATAGTGTATAAAACTGAAGTGCAGGAAATCTTCAAACGATTTTCTTCAAGGGCCTCGACGAACTTCGGCATCAAGATCAAACATATCAGGAGTGATAATGGAACCGAGTTCAAAAACACTGGTCTTGATGATTATCTTGATGAACTTGGTATTACTCACGAATTGTCTGCTCCTTATACTCCTCAGCAGAATGGTGTCGTCGAAAGAAAGAACAGGACTCTGGTTGAAATGGCAAGAACTATGCTTGAAGAATATCAGACTCCTCGTCGCTTGTGGCCTGAAGTAATCAACACTGCATGCCATATCATCAATAGGGTATATCTTCACAAATTCCTCAAGAAAACCTCATATGAACTCCTCACTGACAAGAAACCCAATGTAAGTTATTTCAAAGTCTTCGGTGCAAAATGCTGGATTAGAGATCCTCATCATAGCTCAAAATTTGCACCTAAGGCACATGAAGGTTTTATGCTCGGTTATGGAAAGGACTCGCACACCTACAGAGTCTTCAACAACTATCACAACAAAGTTGTTGACACTGTAGATGTGCGGTTCGATGAAACTAATGGCTCGCAAAGAGAGCAATTGCCTTCTGGTCCAGATAAGCTGACTCCTGAGGAAGCAATAAAGCTTAAGCCTACTGAAGACATTGTCCCCACTGAGGAAATTGATGAACAAATGATCCCCATCACTAATGAGAATCAAGAAGATGCTCCTGACGAAATTGCACCAGAACCACTTCCTCAGCCCAGACGAAATCCTCAACCAGCTCATCCGAGGATTGCAAATGAAGTAGAACTTGAAAAAATACTCAATGACAGCAACGCGCCAGTAGCTGAGGCTTTTCTGGAACCGGAGTGGATCCAAGCCATGCAAGACGAACTTCTTCAATTCAAACTGAATGACGTATAGGATCTCGTCAAACGACCAGATCTTCGCAAGCACAACATCATCGGCACCAAGTGGATTTTCCGAAACAAGCAAGATGAGGACGGTCAAGTGGTGAGGAACAAGGCACTACTTGTAGCCCAAGGCTACACCCAGGTTGAAGGAATAGATTTCGATGAAAGTTTTGCACCTATTGCTAGACTTGAAGCTATTCTAATTCTACTTGCCTATGCTAATCATCATAACATCACCTTATATCAAATGGATGTGAAAAGTGCATTCCTCAATGGTAAGCTTGAGGAAGAACTATATGTTGCTCAACCCCCAGGTTTTGAGGATCCAAAGAATCCAGACAAAGTCTTCAGACTCAAAAAGGCTGTGTATGGCCTCAAGCAAGCCCCTCGGGCATGGTATGATACATTGAAGGAATTCCTCATGAAGAAAGGCTTCAAACCTGGTTCACTCGACCCAACTCTTTTCACAAAATCCTATGATAATGAGCTGTTTGTATGTCAAATATATGTTGACGATATCATATTTGGATATACTGACAGAAGATACAGTGATGAATTTGCCTACATGATGAGTGAAGAATATTAGATGTCCATGATGGGGGAGCTAAAATTCTTCTTAGGTCTTCAAATTCGTCAACAAAGCAATGGAATCTTCATTTCACAGGAGAAATACCTCAAGGATGTTCTGAGGAAATTCAACATGCACGAATGCAAAGGTGCCAAGACTCCGATGCCTACCAATGGCCACCTCGGCACTGATGAAAATGGTAAAGATTTCGATCAGCAGGTATACCGTTCTATGATTGGCTCTTTATTGTATCTATGTGCATCTAGGCCAGATATAATGCTTAGTGTTTGCATGTGTGCACGTTTTCAAGCAAAACCGAAGGAATCACACCATAAGGCTGTGAAACATATTCTTCGATACTTAGCTCACACACCAACACTAGGATTATGGTATCCCAAGGGTTCCAATCTTCATCTGGTAGGGTATTCTGATTCCGACTATGCTGGTGACCGTGTGGATCGCAGGTCAACATCAGGCACATGCCATTTCCTCGGAAGATCACTAGTTTGCTGGTCCTCAAAGAAGCAGAACTGCGTATCACTCTCCACTGCCGAAGCTGAGTACATTGCTGCTAGTTCTTGCTGTGCTCAATTACTATGGATGAAGCAAACCCTCAAGGACTACGGCATCAACATGAAGAATGTGCCTCTCTACAGTGACAATGAGAGTGCTATCAAGATTGCATATAACCCAGTACAGCACTCGAAGACCAAGCACATCCAGATTCGTCATCATTTTCTTCGGGACAATCCCCTCAAGGGCAATATCCTCATCGACCATGTGAAGACTGATGATCAATTGGCGGATATCTTCACTAAACCCTTGGATGAGAAAACGTTTTGCAAGTTGCGGTGTGAGCTAAATATCTTAGAGTCTTCAAATGTTTTGTAAAAACATGCACACATCCTAACACTTATGCAAAGTTGATGACTTAGATGTGCAACACATGATGAAACGATTTTCTTCGACCGATGAAGGAAGTCACTCTGAATGTGAAGAAATTAACGAAGAAATTGATTCTTAGGGCCCTACGACAATTGTACGCGGCGTCTGTAATCAACATTCTTATATGGTGGGTAACGCCACCACCCAATGTGAAATTTCTCAAGTTGATTTTCTTCAAATGATCAATTTCCTCACAATGCATTTTTCTTCAAAATAGTTGTTCTTCATTGTGATGATCTATTACAAAATCTTCAAAAATACTTGATGACTTTCATTTCCCTAGGTAGACTGTGATTTCTATTCCTCAACATCATTCACTTATTGCTACTTCTTCAAGTTGATGTTTCTGCTAAGTGAATGTGATCGGACCCTACTTTCCCTCTATGCTATACTTATCCAGTCTATTCAATTATTCATATGCGTTCTACTTGAAACTTTGTTCAAGATCCTCACTGCATCCTTGTCAGCTGATGATTTTGTAACGAAAATCCTCAAATCTTCAAAAATTGTTTTCTTCAAAGGAACAGTAACTGAACCCCCACTTCCCACGATCGGATAACCACAATCTCCAATATCTCCACCGCATCGTACGGGAGCTACACGTGTCCTGCGGAGACGTAGAGGCAGGGGCTATTCGGTCCGAAACTTTCGCGCCAAACAGTAACTTTCGGGCTATAAATAGATCCTTATCCCCCTCGGTATCATCTTCTTCGCCTCATCGCTCTCCTGCCACAGCACACTCCACCGAGCCCTAGCGCCACCGCTGGTAGTCTTGTCGCCGGTAAGGAAGAGCTTCACTGCCTCGACCTTTTCATCGCCAGGATCACGCCGGAGTCGGAACATCTACGTCCGCCACCGCCGTAGACGTCCTCTGCCACCAAGTTAGGGTGCATTGGACACTCGACCGAAGAGCCTCTCGAACACTACTTTCTGTGTTCTTCGTTCGCACCTTCCAGGGTAAATATATCCCATTTTTACAGCAGATTAGATCTGAAATTTTACCCCTTCTATGAGAAATTTGTTTTCCTCAAGATACGATGTGCACGTGATTCTTCAAACACTATCTATCACCACAATCATTGATGAACTAGCTAAGCATCTAAGATTTTCACGAGATTCCTCAATTGTGCAAATTTTCGGATCTGTACAACTCTGGAACCCAAGAACAGTATGCTTAGGCAAATTCCTCAACCACTGGTTATATTCCTCAAACTGTCAAACTTTTTCATTCTCTTCAAATCTGAGAACGCATATGACCTCTCCAAATTCCTCGCAACTATACTCTGTTCACAGGTACACACATGTCAGCTGATGAATCTCTCGGTTCTCATCACATTAACTCATTTGCAGCGTTTCTGGAAGAAACTCTTCAAGGCTCATCAGATAACTCAAGAGTTCAAAATCATCAGCAAATTCCTCGTCTGAAGAAAATGGAGGAAGAAAGGAAACAGAAGGGAGGAAAGAAACTGGAGCAGAACACAGCTGCTGATATTCCTGAGGACATATACTTGGACTATTGTACGCCTGAAGAAGAACCTGGGACAATGGCCAAGAGAAAGATTAGGCTGCAGAAGATTGAACGCAGATGGGCGAAGGAATGGAAGGAGTACAAGTCTGTGACTCCAAAATATGCGAAGAAATTCGCTTTGAAGCCTCCTGGCAGAAGGGCCCCACTTGAGGGTCATCAAGAAGCACATCCCTCAAGTCTTATGACAATTGATGACTACCTAGATGAGAAAGGAAGGCATCTGGCCAAGTTCAAGAAGCAAGCTGAAGCTGCTGTGAAGAAATTTAATGAATCCTCAGCTGCTGCCTCCGGTGCTGCAAATTCCTTAGCGGCAGAAACTTCAGGCTGAGAGATTCCTCACACGCAGTCTGTGCCAACAAAGCCAAAGGCTCCAAAGCCTCAAGAGAAGTCTGCACAGGCTTCTGTCACAAAACCCTCAGCTCCAAAACCCTCAGCTCCAAAACCCTCGGTTCCAAAACCGTCAACACCGAAACCATCAGTGCCAAAACCCTCAGCACCCATCTCCTCTACACCAAAATCCTCAGCTCCACCTCCAAAGTCAGTACAGAAGAATGTCGTGAAGCCTACAATAGCAAGCTCCAGCTCCTCACTCCCAGCTGCAACAAGCTCGGAGACAAAGTCTTCAACACCACTTGTGAAGACTTTGGCAACTATTGAACGTGCACCTCTGCCCAGCCCCAGCAAAATCATCACAGTCCCGTCTGCATCAGAGGGAAGTGATGAGTATGATGATGAAACCCTGCAAGCCATCATCAGAAACAAGCAAGAACGGGAAGCACAAGCATCAGGCAGTGCTATTCCTCTGGCAATGGACCCCAAGGTCCTCCTCGACTTCATCAATGTATGGTATGAAGACCCAAACACACCCATTGATGATTTGAAACTTCCTCCTGGCATCAGCCACATGGTGGCCACCTTCAGAAACGAAGCCAAGTGGAAGGAACAGAAGGCCAAGCAGGCAAAGATTGCAAAGGCCAACAAGGAGAAATTCCTGAGGCAAAATCTCCTCAAGCTGACTCCTGAAGCACTGGTGTCAACCCAGGCAGAGCTGCAGGTCTTGACTGACAAGTGTGACAAACTGTCAGACCGCAAAAACACCAAGCGCAATTTCATCAAGCTAGCCACTAGTGTTGTTGATGACTACAACAAACGACACCCACAACCAGCACCAACTCCAAAGCCCCTGGTTGAGCAGCCAGAAGATGCATCTCCTGATGAGGAGGAAATTCCTCAAGCTGAGGAACAACACCAAGAGCGCCGTGCTGATGAGCCGGCCATTGAAGAAATCATCACCGAGACCGCTACTGATGAAATTGCAACCCCTGATGCATCTGCTCCTGATCCAGCTGCTTCATCAAAGCAGGCTGATGACTCTGTTCCAGCTGGTTCCTCACAACCAGCTGAAGAATCTGCAGAAAGAACACCTTCACCAAAAGCTTCAAAGGTGAAGAAGATATCCCGTCTGCATCAGACGCGAAGAAGACAAGAGTTGCTGAGAAGGAAGCAAAGAAGAGAAAAGCTTCCTCAGCAGAAGAAAAGATAGAGGCAAAGCGCCTCAAAGAAACTGAAGAATCTGCCCCTCTGGACCCGATGCCTCTAAATGTTGCACCTTCATATGAAATGGTCGTCATTGGTGACCAAACTACAAGGGCAGATGAGGAAATGAAGGATGTCGCCTCTGAGAAACATACTGATGAGGAAATCCAGATTGATGACAGTCCTCAACCTCATGTTCCTCAGACAGAGACTACTCAAGCTTCAGCTGCAGCAGCTGATGAAAATGCCTCTGCCACAAAGCCAGCTGAAGAAAAACAAGCTAATGAAAATGTCCATCCTGAGCAGGCTCCTCACTCTAAACAGGCTGACCAAACTCCTCAAGCTGAGAAGGAAGCAAAAAATCCTCAGCCTGCAGCTCAGCCACAGGAAGAAGTTCCAGCTGATGAAATTCCTCAACCTGAGGAAAATGCTGAAGAAAATGTTCCCTCCCCTGACAATGACTACATTGTGCTCAACCCCGAGACTGCCCTGGTTGTTTCCCCTCCCATTCCTCAGCACAATATCAAGCCAGCTCAGCGCCAGCCCTTCTCCAAGCGTCCAAAGTTTCAGAAAGAAAATTTCTTTGAGGAACGCATGTATTTCATCGGAGAGAACCCATATGACAAGCCTCAAATGAGGCATCTGAAGTTTTGGACAAGGACTCGGATGAACTACTACGCCTCTGTGCTCTGTGGACGCCACAAGATATTCCAGCACCGCCACATTCCTCATATTGAGCTTGAAGCAATACCTTGCTTGGAACCAGTCCTCAGTGTACTCCACGATGCAGGTTTGCTTCCTATGTGCTCCGACATATCAGACTGGAACAGTGAGCTCATTCTTCGGTTCTATGCAACTCTGCACATCTCTGGCAATGCTGATGACATCAACACTTGGGTGTTTGATTGGATGACCCAAAACACTCACTACAAGGCTCCTACTTCTGAACTCCTCAGAGAACTGCCCGTACCAATTCCTTCAGATGGGACAGTGAAGCTTTATGGTGAGCGTGAGCTACCAAATGGAATGATGGAAGTCCTCATGAAGCCTTTGGCTGCAAGAAAACCCTCAAGAACCACATTCCTCGTGCATGAGCTCAAGTACACACCCCGGTCTGTCTACCGCATTCTCTGCAGTGTGCTCGCGCCAATCAAAGGCCATCACGATGACGAAGATGTTGTCGGCCTCATGAAGAATATCCTCTTCAACATCATTCACGGTATTCCTATGAATATCCATGATTTCTTCTTGAGGACTTTAGCCGACAATGCCATGTGTCCCTTTGATCACAAAATTTATGCCCCATGGATCATGAGATTCATCAGGACAAGGACATGCATCAACTTCCACGCTGATTTCCAAAACCATGTTGGTTATATGCCTCCTATCCGGGTCAACAAGAAGACTTTCGAGCCCATTGAGGGAAAAGGAATGTCTGTGATTGACGAAGGCAGTAGGCCCCTTGATGGTCAGTTCAAAGAGCCAGACGCATATTCTTCATGGGACGATACTGAGACTCGTCCACCAAGCCCTGTTCCTCCTCGAGTGCTAACCACCAGAGAGCTTCTCCTCAGTCTTCATCAGAAGGTGGATCACAATCACAAATGGGTCAAACGCCAGTTTGGTGCCATTTTGAAAACCCTCACTGAAACCCAGAACTCTGTGAAGATTAATCATCACTATCTGCATGAGGTTTTTGATCGCACCTGGGCTACCCTTGCACATCTGAAGACCCAGACTGATCTTGAAGAAATGAACTTTGAGCAGGACTTTGACTGGTCGTGGCCTCCCAAGAAGAAGTTCAGGCCCATTCCAGTGCCAGACCTTGAAGACAGCTCCTTCTCTTCATTCCGCACCGCTGAGTCGGATGAGGAACAACTCGACACCGCAACAGGCCCAAGGAAGAAGACTACACCCAAGAAGCGTCAAGGATCTTCATCAACCCCCAAGAACTGAAGTCTTCATGGGCGTTAGTCCTCAGTTTGCCCCTTTTTGTCACTTGATGACAAAGGGGGAGAAACTTGAGAGTTAGTCTTCAAACGGGATATTATTGGGGCCTATGAACTATATTTAAGTTACAAACTCTTGGCTCTTCTGAAGTTTTTATGTAATGAGTTGTAACTTAAGCCCGATGGTACTCTGACGCTTTTGAACGTTTTTCTTCACATGCTTATTCCTCAAGTTTTAATGCACGCATGCTGGAATTCGTCAGATACCATTTGCCATCATGCATCTTCATTTTCTTCATATAATATGTTATATGTATGCATGATTTACAAGATTCAAGGGGAGATCTCCATGATATAAATCATCAATGTGCATCTGCTATAAAAGCAGAATCCTCAAGGTATGCACATCTTCAGGGGGAGTCTCTGTGAATCTTGTCTTCAAATTCCTCAAATGAGTATTTACACTTCATATTTTTGATCCCTGTTGAAGAATTAACCTAATTGTCATCAACCACCAAAAAGGGGGAGATTGTAAGTGCATCTAGTGCCCCTTAGTGATTTTGGTGGTTTGAAGACTTATAGGTTAAGTATCTAATGTGTTTATAAGTGTACACAGGATCTATAAGTCATTGACGAGTTTGAGATATTTTAAGAATGACTCCTAAAAATATATGTCTTCAGTTGAAGAATTTGGTCTGAAGCTGAAGAAATGAATCGCGAGGAATCTGCGATGAAATTGATATTCCTCATGAAGATATTGGATCGGTGGTTCCTGAAGAAAATCGTTCTGAAGAAATTGAAGCATGAAGATTTATGTTTTCTGTTTACTTTCTTTGCATTTGATGAATAGGAACACCGTACTGTTAAAGGGGGTCAAAGTAACACTATGTAATGGATTTCCTCATGATGCTCAACCCAAGCCAAATCCTACCAAAAGCCTCAAATGAGGAATATGAGTGACATGAGGACTCTCACAGTTGAGGGTCCCGACCGTTTCGATAACCACGCCAAGTCTCTGGTCTTATCCACTCCAACGGTCATATTATTTAAGGGCATTAGTGTCAAATCATGTCGGGATGCTCCCAGGATATAAATAGCCACCCCCACAACCACTAGCTGGTTGGCTGCTCCGTTAGAAACTGACACTTTTCATAAGAGCAACCCAAATTCCTCAGAGCCTTCGAGAGTAAATCATCAGTGAGGAAATACACCACCCACCGAAACCACAAACCAAACCTAGTGATTGAGCATCACTGAAGAAGTCGTTGTTGTGTGGGACTGAAGCCTTTTACCTTTGAGGACTGTGCATCCTCCACACGGTTAGGCGTCATGGTCTAGAGCAATCCAGCAGTCAATTGTGGATTGCCGGGTGACCGAGTTTGTGAGGGTTTGGAAGTCTACCCTGAAGACTTACCACGAGTGTTGGGCGAGAACTGTGTGTCCTTAGCTCAAGGAGAATACGGTAGGGACTGTGTGTCCCGGGACTGGGTGTCCTTTGGTTTCAATACCAAGCCGCTCCAAACCAGCTGTACAACTGTCACAGCAGTTGGAAGTGGGCCATCAACAACAGTCTTCACCAAGAATCGGGTTCTAATTCCTCAACTCTTTACTTTCTCTGTATTATGTGTTGATGACTTTCACTGTGACTGTTTGAAGAATTTGCTGAAGACTTTCTCTGAATTTCCTAAACCCCCAATTCTTCACTTAAGTTAATCATCATCTGTATTCTGCGTGCCTGCTTACTGTGCAATCTATTTTTCACATTCTTCACTCTGTAATACTGCTATTGTGAAAGTTTGCACGTCTGATCCGTAACTGTTTCCGCTGTAAGTTAGTCATCAGTGAGGAATTTCCTCAAAAGGAATTTCCTCAGTGATGAAATTCTAAAAATCTCCTATTCACCCCCCCACCCCTCTAGTCGATATAACGCACTTTCAGTCACTCCGCCGGGGAACTCATCTACATCCCTATCTCTCTTGCTGGATCAAGAAGGCAGAGATCGTCATCGAGATGCACATGTGCGGAACGCGGAGGTGCCGTTCGTTCGGCACTTGATCGTGACGGATCGTGGGACGGATCATGAGACAGTTCGTGTGATGGATCGTGGGACGGTTCATCGGATAGATCGTGAAGATGTACCACTATATCAACCGCGTTTATTAACGCTTCTGCTTAGCAATCTACAAGGGTATGTGGATCCGATCTCCCTCTCGTAGATTATCATCACCAAGATAGGTCTTCATGTGTGTAGGGAATTTTTTGTTTCCCATGCGACGTTTTCCAACAGTGGCATCATGAGCTACGTTCATGCGTAGATGATATCTCGAGTAGAACTCAAATGAGTTTGTGGGAGTTGATGTTCAATTTGCTGCCCTCCTTAGTGTTTTCTTGATTCGGCGGTATTGTTGGATTGAATTGGCCCGGACCAACTTTACTCGTATGCTTATGAGAGACCGGTTTCATCGACTGACATGCGACTTGGTGCATAAATATGACTGGCGGGTGCCTGTTTCTTCAACTTTAGTTGAATCGGATTTGACCGAGGCGGTCATGGGAGAAGGTTAAATAGCAATTTGCAAATCACCGTCGTGGCTTTGCGTAAGTAAGATGCGATCATACTAGATACCCATAGCATCCACGTAAACACATGCAACAACAAATTAGAGGACGTCTAACTTGTTTTTGCAGGGTATGCATGTGATGTGATATGGCCAAAGACATGATATGATATATTGGATGTAGGAGATGATCATGTTGTAATAGTTAAATATTGACTTGCACGTCAATGCTACGGCAACCGGCAGGAGCCATAGGGTTGTCATTAAACTAACGTTTGTGCTTGCAGATGCGTTTATTATATTGCTAGGTAGTAGCTTTAGTAGTAATAGCATAGATAGCATGAGAACCTCGATGGCAGCACAATGATGGAGATCATGGTGTGGCGCCGGTGATGATGAAGATCATGTCGGTGCTTTGGTGATGGAGATCAAGAAGCACAAGATCATGGCCATATCATGTCACTTATGATTTGCATGTGATGTTAATCCTTTTATGCACCTTATTTTTCTTAGAACGACGGTAGCATTATAAGTTGATCCCTCACTAAAATTTCAAGATAAAATTGTGTTCTCCTCAATTGTGCACCGTTGCAATAGTTCGTCATTTCGACACACCACGTGATGGTCGGGTGTCATAGACTCAACGTTCACATACAACGGGTGCAAAACAGTTGCACACGCGGAACACTCGGCGTTAAACTTGACGAGCCTAACATGTACAAACATGGCCTCGGAACACAAGAGACCGAATGGTCGAGCATGAATCATATGGTTGATATGATCAACATGGATATATTCACCACTGAAACTATACTCAACTCACGTGATGATCGGACTTGAGTTAGTGGATTTGGATCATGCGCCACTGAAATGACTAGGGGGATGTCTATTTGAGTGGGAGTTATTAGTAATATGATTATCTAAACTCAATTATCATGAACATAGTCAAAAGGTCTTTGCAAATTATGTCGTAGCTTGCGCTGTAGCTCTATTGTTTTTGATATATTCCTAGAGAAATATTAGTTGAAAGATGATAGTAGCAATTATGCGGACTGGGTCCGTAAACTGAGGATTGTCCTGATTGCTGCATAGAAGGCTTATGTCCTTAATGCACCGCTCGGTGTTCTGATGCTCGAGCATCGTCTGTGGATGTGGCGAACATCTGACATACACGTTCTTTGATTACTACGTGATAGTTCAGTGCGTAATGCTTAAACGGCTTAGAATTGAGGCACCGAAGACGTTTTAAACGTCACGGAACGTGCGAGATGTTCCAAGAGATGAAATTGGCATTTCATGTCCGTGCCCTTGTTGAGAGGTATGAGACTTCCGACAAGATTCTTTGTCTACAAAGTAAGGGAGAAAAGCTCAATAGTTGAGCATGTGCTCAGATTGTTTGAGTGCTACAATCGCTTGAATCGAGTGGGAGTTAATCTTCCAGATGATATAGTGATGGTTCTCCAAAGTCACTGCCACCAAGCTATTAGAGCTTCGTGATGCACTATAACATATCAAGGATTGATATGATGATCCTTAAGCTATATTCACGATGTTTGACATCATGAAAGTACAAATCAAATAGGAGCATCAATTGTTGATGGTTAGTGAAACCACTAGTTTCCAGAAGGGCAAGAGCAAGAAGGGATACTTCATGAAACAACAAACCAGTTGTTGTTCTAGTGAAGAAACCCAAGGTTGAACCCAAACCCGAGACTAAGTGCTTCTGTTGTGAGGGGAACGGTCACTGAGGCGGAACAACCCTAGATACTTGGTAGATGAGAAGGTTGGCAAAGTCTAGAAACGTATATTGGATATACCTGATATTGATGTGTACCTTACTAGTAGTGCTAGTAGCACCAGGGTATTAGATATCAGTTCAGTTGCTAAGTGTTAGTAACTCAAAATTATAGCTACGGATTAAAGGGATACTAGCAAGCATGAGATGACGATGTGTGTTGGAAGTAATTCTAAGGTTGATGTGATCAAACATCGCACGCTTCCTCTACCATCGGGATTAGTGTAAACCAAAATAATTGTTATTTGGTCTTTGCGTTGAGTGTGAACATGATTGGATCGTGTTTATTCTAATATGATTATTCATTTAAAAAGAATAATGGTTATTCTATTTGCTTGAATAAATACCTTCAATGGTTTATTGAATCTCGATCGTAGTGCTACACATGTTCATTATATTGATGCCAAAAGATACAAAGTAGTAATGATAGTACCACTTACTTGTTTCACTGCCGGTTGAGTCATGTTGGTATAAAATGCATGAAGAAGCTCCATCCTGATGGATCTTTGTACTCACTGATTTTTGAAACGTTTGATACATGTAAACCATACCTATTGGTATAAACGCTTGAAGAAACTCCATGCAGATGGATCGTTTGGACACACTTGATTTTGAATCACTTGAGACATGCAACTCATACCACATGGGCAAGATGACTGAAGGCCTTGTTTTCCAGTGAGATGGAACTAGAAAGTAACGTATTGTAAGTAATGCATTTAGATGTATGCAGTCCAATGAGTGATGAGGCACGCAGTGGATATCGTTATGTTCTTACTTCATAGATGATTTGAGTAGATACTAGTGTATTTGGTTGATGAAACACACGTGTGAATTATTGAAAGGTTCAAGTAGTTTCGGAGTGAAGTGGAAGATCGTCGTGACAAGAGGGTAACATGTCTATGATGTGATCGTAGAGATGAATATCTGAGTTGCGAGTTTGGTACGCAATTAAGACAAATGTCAAAATTGTTTCACATGTCATGCCACCTAGAACACCATAGTGTGTTGGTGTGTCTGAATTTCATAGCCGCGCCCTATTTGATATGGTGCATACTATGATGTCTCTTATCGAATTATCACTATCTTTTATGGGTTATGCATTAGAGACAACCGCATTCACTTTAAATAGGGCACCACGTATTTCCGTTGAGATGACACTATATGACATAAGGTTTGGAGAAACCTAAGCTGTCGTTTCTGAAATGTTTGCGGCTGCGATGCTTATGTGGAAAAGTTTAAGCATGATAAGCTCGAACCCAATGTGCATAAATGCATCTTCATAGGACACCCAAAACAGTTGGGTATACCTCCTATCTCAGATCCAGAAGCAAAGTGGTTGTTTCTAGAAACGGGTCCTTTCTTGAGGAAAAGTTTCTCTCGAAATAATTGAGTAGGAGGGTGGTGGAACTTGATGAGGTTACTGAACCGTCACTTCAACCAGTGTGTAGCAGGGCGCGGGAGGTTGTTCCTGTGGCGCCTCCGCCAATTGAAGTGGAAACAGATGATAGTGATCATTAAGCTTCGGATCAAGTTATTACAAACCTCGTAGGTCGACAAGGTCACTTACTGCTAAAGAGTGGTACGGTAACCCTGTCTTGGAGGTCATGTTATTGAACAACAATGAACCTACGAGCTATAGAGAAGCGATGGTGGGCCCAGATTCCGGCAAATGGCTGGAGGCCATGAAATCCGAGAGAGGATCCGTGTATAAAAACAAAGTGTAGACTTTGGAAGAACTACTTGATGGTCGTAAGACTATTAAGTACATATGGATCTTTAAAAGGGAGACACACGATGATGGTGAAGATGTTTCGGACAATTAAAAAAACTCGACTTGTCGCAAAGATGTTTCCGACAAGTTCAAGGAGTTGACTATGATGAGACTTTATCACTCGTAGTGATGCTAAAAGTCTGTTGGAATTATGTTAGCAGTTGCTGCATTATCTGTGAAATAATGCACGTAGAATTTCAAAACATTGTTTCCTCGACGGTTTCCTTGAGGAAAGGTTGTATGTGATAAAACTAGAAGGTTTTGTCCATCCTAAGGATGCTAACAAGTATGCAAGCTCCAGCGATCCTTATATGGACTGGTGCAAGCATCTCGGAGTTGGAATATACGCTTTGATGAGATGATCAAAGCTTTTGGGTTTATTCAAGGTTTATGAGAAACTTGTATTTCCAAAGAAGTGAGTGGGAGCACTATAGAATTTCTGATAAGTATATGTGGTTGACATATTGCTGATCGGAAGTAATGTAGAATTTCTGGAAAGCATTAAGGGTTGTTTGAAAGGAGTTTTTCAAAGGAAAACCTGGATAGTGCTACTTGAACATTGAGCATCAAGATCTGTACAGATAGATCAAAACACTAAATAGAACTTTAAATGAAATGCATGCCTTGACATGTTTTTGAAGGAGTTGCAAATAGATCAGCAAATAAGGAGTTATTGGCTGTGTTGTAAGGTGTGAATTTGAGTAAGACTCAAAGCCTGACCATGGCAGAAGAAAGAGAAAGGACGAAGGTCATTCCCTATGTCGTAGCCGTTGGCTCTAAAGTATGCCATGCTGTGTACTGCACCTGATGTGTGACTTGCCATGAGTCTGTCAACGGGTATAAAGAGTGGTCCAGGAGTGAATCACTGAACGCGGTCAAAGTTGTCCTTACTAACTAGTGGACTAAGGAATTTTTCTCAATTATGGAGGTGATTAAAGAGTTCGTCGTAAAGGGTTATGTTGATGCAAGCTTTGACACTAATCCGAATAACTCTGAGTAGTAAACCAGATTTGTATAGTGGAGCAGTCATTTGGAATAGTTCCAAATGGCACGTAGTAGCAGCATCTATAGGATAACATAGAGATTTGTAAAGCACACACAGATCTGAAAGGTTCAGATCTGTTGATGAAAAACCACTCTCACTAGCAAGACATGATCGAACCCTAGAACTGTATTGGTGTTAGATTCATTACAATCACACAGTGATGTGAACTAGATTATTGACTCTAGTGCAAGTGGGAGACTGTTGGAAATATGCCCTAGAGGAAATAATAAATTGGTTATTATTATATTTCCTTGTTCATGATAATCGTTTATTATCCATGCTAGAATTGTATTGATTGGAAACTCAAATACATGTGTGGATACATAGACAACACACTGTCCCTAGTGAGCCTCTAGTTGACTAGCTCGTTGATCAAAGATGGTCATGGATTCGTGGTCATAGGCAAGTGTTTTCACTTGATAACGGGATCACATCATTAGGAGAAAGATGTGATGGACAAGACCCAAACTATAAACGTAGCATATGACCGTGTCAGTTTATTGCTACTCTTTTCTGCATGTCAATGTATCTGTTCCTATGACCGTGAGATCATGCAACTCCCGGACACCGCAGGAATACCTTGTGTGTATCGAACAACGCAACGTAAATGGGTGACTATAAAGGTGCTCTACAGGTATCTCCAAAGGTGTCTGTTGGGTTGGCATGGATCAAGAATGGGATTTGTCACTCCGTGTGATGGAGAGGTATCGCGGGGCCCACTCGGTAATACAACATCACAACAATCCTTGCAAGAAATGTGACTAAGGAGTCAGTTACGTGATATTGTATTACGGAACGAGTAAAGAGACCTGCCGGTAACGAGATTGAACTAGGTATGGAAATACCGATGATCGAATCTCGGGCAAGTAACATACCGAAGGACAAAGGGAACAACATACGGGATTAACTTAATCCTTGACATAGAGGTTCAACCGATAGAGATCTTCATAGAATATGTGGTAGCCAATATGGAGATCCAGGTCTCGCTATTTGTTATTGACCAGAGAGTGTCTCAGGTCATGTCTGCATTGTTATCGAACCCGCACGGTCTGCACACTTAAGGTTCGGTGACGTTTCGGTATAGTTGAGTTATATGTGTTGGTTACCGAAGTTTTGTTTGGAGTCCCGGATGAGATCCCGGACGTTACGAGGAGTTCCGGATTGGTCTAGGAACGAAGATTGATATATAGGAAGTTGTTTATTGGATTCCAGAAGGTTTTTGGGCTTTGCCGGCAGTGTACCAAGAGTGACGAATGGGTTCCGGGGGCCCACTGGTTTTATTGGATGTGTAATAAGGCTTAATGGGATGGAAATTCATCCAAGGAAATCCCATGAGGAAAAAGGTGGAAAATCGAAAAGAGGTGTACAATTTAGGAATGAGTCCTAATCCAAGTGGGATTGGAGGAGGATTCCTCCCTCCTCCACTTCGGCCGAGGCAAGGAGGCTCTCCTTGTGCCTTAGTCCTAGCCCCTCCCTCCTCCTATATATACTAGAGGGTTTAGGTGTTTTTGAGGCACAACTTTGCCACGCGCAACCCTAAACCTCTACTTCGTAGTTCTTCCTCTAGATCGGTTTTCTACGAAGCTTGGGCGGAGCCCTGTAGGAATAGATCACCACCACCACCGGAGCGCCGTCACGCTGCCGTGGAACTCATCTACATCCCCGTCTCTCTTGGTAGATCAAGAAGGCAGAGATTGTCATCGAGCAGTACGTGTGCGGAACGTGGAGGTGTCGTCCGTCTGGCACTTGATCGGGATGGATCGTGGGACGGATCGTGAGACGGTTCGTGGGATGGATCGTGGGACGGTTCATGGGATGGATCGTGAAGGCGTACCACCTCATCAACCGCGTTTATTAACACTTCCGCTTAGCTATCTACAAGGGTATGTGGATCCGTTCTCCCTCTCGTAGATGATCATCACCATGATAGGTCTTTGTGTAAGTAGGAAATGTTTTGTTTCCCATGCGACGTTTCCCAACAGGTAGAGGCGGCATCTGGAGGCGTCTCCTGCGAGGATGGCTTGAAGAGAGACTTTTTGCATTCCACCTTCGGACATTCCAGCTCTGGCAAATCAGGCAGCATCAAGTCATCATCTCCACGGTCATAGCCTGAGTCTTCGGCGTCCTGAGCCATCAATCCATCATAGGCAGTATTGAAATACTTTTTAGGGTCCTCATCATCATCCTCCATGTCATCATCAACATTTGCTTCTTCGACAGCGGGGGCGACATGATCTGGCACTAATGGAGGCTCTCCCTCGCGTCGTACGCTACCATCATCCTCCACGATAAGTGCATGTAATTTGGTAGGTTGGGTCGCGTTCATACCTTCTTGAGAAGGTGGCGTTGGCGTGATACTGGGCTCCTCGAGACAACGAAGAGACTTCGGCCAAGGCAAGAACTAGTTCTTGCATGCACCAATCGTCTTAGGGGTCTCGTCATGACCAACTAGTATCGTAGGAGGCAAATCCTGGAAGCCCGCTAAGACACTGGCGATGTTAACCTTGAAGACGCCATCGGGCATCTGTCGGTTGTGGAACATGCGGTCCTTCGGCTTCACGATGTTTGCCTTTCCCACAGCCACCTTCTAGCCCTTGATGTCGTAGAGTAGGGTGCACGGGGTGTCGTCGGCCTACGAAGGAGACATGTCTGCGACATCAAACATCTGAAAGGCAACTGAAACGGAAGACTATAGACATGCTGGTGAGAAGGGTATGACGCGTAATTACCATGAGGGTCTCGAGCTCAGCCAACGAGGAAGGCCCTCCGAGCATGCCAGAGACGGAGGTTGGGCTTCTATGAACAGGAACGAGACCTTTTGCGGTTGCTTGGGAAGGTGTTGGTGTTGTGGTATTCGCCGAGTTGCTCCCTAAAAAGTTGGGAAGGGGAAAGTCCTCCGGCCGTGCATTTGGATTGCTCTTCGACCAATTGAAAATTGTTGTAATCAAGCTGGCCACCACGTGTGTGACCAACCCACAGACTACCCTGACCAACTCTTCTTTGGTCTCAGCTTTGGTCTTATTGGCCGCAATCGCGACCTTCTCGTCGATGCTCTCCTCAGTGATGACCAACCGTCTCTTCCTTCTTTCCTCTGGATCCTCGGGGTACCACGTCTTCCACGAGGAGCCATCTCCGACGCCGTGCACACGTCCATAGGACGGCGGCTTGTCCACCTGGACCTTTTTCAGTATGTTTAGTGTCCGGTTGAATGGCGTGTCCCACTTGGTCCTTGCCGATGACTGTGACGACTTGTCGCTTTCAACTACCTTTTGGTGCTGCTCTTTCTACAAAAGGAACGTGGATGGTTTACTAATGTGACAAAACTTGCAGTCAACTTGATTGGAAGATAATATGATAATGTGGTAATAAAACAATTACCAAAAGTCTCATGAACTCCTTCGTGTGTTCAGGTTCATGTAAAAGATCTTTCTGACTTTGTCCCACTTGTACCGGGCCCTGATCCAGTCATTCTCCAGCAGGTCGGTGAACTCCGCCAAGGGGTCTAGGATCCCGAGACTTTCACGTCCGGCATCCTCCTTGGGCCATATTTGCCTCTTCCCCTCATAACCACGACTTCCGAGGTGGTGGGGAGGCATGTTCCTGGCCTGGAGCGCCTTCATTTTCTCCAACTTTGCCATGACTTCTTCTTTATCGCAATTCTCCTGGAATTTTGCAAAGTCCTCTATCGTTATTGTCGGATTATCAACATGATTCTTGGACCACGGTTCATTCTTCGCAATCGCTTTTTCACCTGAACTTTCCAGGAGGACAGGTCGTTGGTGAACGTCACCATCGCCTTCCCGTTTATCTTTGTCATGGCGGGGTCGTACCACGGCTCTTTATATTCCTTTTCATTACGGCCGGGGAACATGAACCTATTGTGCGACTTCTTTAGGACCATGTGCTCCATATGTGGTATCTGCTTCAAATTCTCATCGTTGATGTTGGCGGTTTCCCTGAGGATGCATCCAAGTTTATTACCCCATCACTTGCGCGCTTCCTCTGGCGCCGTTGGCTCTAACTTCTTGGGGTGAATCTCTATGACCACAATTTGTCCGATGCCAAGCTCGTTTGGTCTTCGTGTCCTCTTCTTCCTTGGTGCTTTACCGGCTACGACAGCATCATTGCCGGTGTCGAGGGTGGTGTCGGTGCCGGTGCCAGTGCTGGTGCCGGTGTTGGCGCCGGGGTCGGGTTTGGGACCACTACCGTCACCATGCAACCCCATCGGGTGTTCGTCCAACTAATCGAAATAGTGATTTGCTACCTCCATGGGGTCTGCGGGGCGAGCAGAACCAGCCACGACTTCGACGTCGGTAGACATGTTTCCTATTCAATAATTCTAAATAAAATGTATAATGAAGAGAAAAAAGGGGCCTATATTTGGTCGGAATGTTGATTCATTCCCCTTCCGACAAATCTCGGGTACTCCATATGTCCTAGTTTCTAGCACAAGTCGTGCCGGAAATTTCGGCATGACCTTTTCTAAAAAGTGGACATATGGAGCGCCTGAAATTTGCCGGAAAGGAAACGAATCAACATTCTGGCAAAACATAGGCCACTCTTTATTAATAGATTTAGGATCTTTCAAGAAAAATGCAGGGGTATTACAGCAGAGCCAAATGTCATGTATCAATACAAAAACTCGAAAATAAAATACTGAACAATGGTAATATTTCCAAGATATTAAAATTGTCCTTTACACTATCAAAACTATCCAAATGGTTTTACCAACAATCAGTATAAAACGTGCATCTTTTTGATCAGAAGAGACCCTAACATGCTAAGTAATTAATGTATAAACTGTAAGAGGAGGCCAAGAGAGGCTTGAGTATGAAACAAGTTTTTTTATTAACTCTAGTCAAGTGCTAGATTTTTGTATCTGTATACCATGATATCTGATCTTCTGCTGTAGTTTGAATGGAATCCAACAACAACAATTTGATTCAAACCTCTTAGTTGTGACCTGACTGAAATTCATTGACGTTTCATGTCCATGTCTTCGATAAAAAATGGAACAATTGTGACTGTCTTTAATTTTACGGTTTCAGCTCCTGCAGTCATGCTGTAATGTGTGTGGTTTTCTCCCTTTCCTTATGCACTTCTAGTGTTCGCTCACTGATTTAATTTTTGAAACTTATTTACAGTGGCATAGAGTTTAACAAGGAAGAAACCTGCTGATCTTAGATTTCTTTTACAATGTTCTTTTTGGGAGGAAGGGCAAGGTAAACATCTTAAATATCATGATGTTGCCTCTATGATAACTGGCATTGGAAACTTTCTGTTGTCCTTTGGGTTTTAATTGCTTCCTGTTCAGCTGGACTAAATTTATTCAAGTAACTTTGCTAACATGCTAAGTAATTGTCCTTTTGAATCCGAGTCAAATTAGTCTCGCAGTCAGCACGAGAGGAGGCACGAGAGGTTCTCAGTTATAGATAAGTTTATAACGAAGTCTAACCCCGAATGCAGCCACACTGCGATGCGAGGGGTTGCTATGATCATACACAACCAGCTTATGACTAACTTTATTTGGCCAACATCTACAATGAAAGAGGCCTCCCTGTCCACGGAAGTGGCTAAAATATTAATGGGTATGTTCGTCCGGTACACTGCCAACTCCAACTCTAGAGGCTTGACGCTCCACCTATTATTTTGGTTGCACCTGTAGTCTTACAGTCCTACTACTGTCCACTGATACGAGTAAATGATGCTTCGACGCTGGCTACCACACACCGAGGCAAAGACCACTGGCAGCAGCAGCATAAATGAGTGGAGAGAAAAGGGACGTCAGGATGGAACACACACACTCAGGTTTAACAATTTTAATCACCCAAAAAATATTATTTTGGACAACACTTAATCTCCAAATTTATTCTCCCACGGTTGTTCTAAATAAATTAAACCTTGCATCAGAGTTGAGGGATGTCCCCTCAACGAAACACTACTAGAAAAAAGGATGTTAGTGGCGCACCTACTTTGGTTATTAATGGTCCACTATAGGTGCGCCACTATTATCACGCCACTACTAATAAATAGTAATGGCGTCCTCCTGGTGCGCCATTACTATCCCATAAGTGCGCCACTGCTGTTACTCCAAGGGGCCATGTGTACCTTGTGCTCCGGGTTACTAATGGCACACTTTTAGATAATGCACCACTGGTGTGTTTATTCATGTGCGCCACTAAAGTGCAATATGGTGCGCCACTACTATTAATATTAAGATTTTTTTTTTCTTTTCTGATAATTGCACTGGTTACAAAATACATTACAGCACAGAATATAAACAGCAGAACATATAAACAACAGATTTATCGAATACAATAGAAGATTAGTCTCCGAATACAATTCATCATATTAGTCTCCAAATTCAAAATACCGAACAAAGTTAGAACATTACAAGTCTCGAGACCGCGAGTAGCGAGTTTGTCTTCACATTACAAGTCGATATCTAAACTACCATCACATAGAAGAGGGTTGCGGTCACGATGAGCATCATCGCAATGAAACTGATCTTCATTCGGTTCCTCCTCCGCTCCCTCCTCTCTCCCGCTAGATAGCGCGCGTATCTAGCTTCCACCTCTGCCCTAGTGATGTACCCTTTGTAACTGTTACCGCTGAAACGATGAACCTGTCTCCGACACTCCTCCCAATCGTCGTAGACTCCGGGAACCTCACCCTTGTACACGACATACGACGACATCTCTATGTACTAGACAAACAAAACGTTAGTAGAAATTCACAAATAATATATAAGCAATATATAAGTATGCAACAAAAGGATCGGAAGAAAAAAGCAACACATTAATAGCATGATTCATGGTCCTACTAATAAACTGCATCGATTACATATAAGTTGAACGACTGTCCAAACTAAAGAGACATACAAGTTCATTAAAGTTTAATTACAACATGAGCTAATCGATATTTCAGAACTACATAGCATCAATACTTTCGACTCGACTAAGGGACCGGAGCGTGGATGAAGCCACCGTCTTTCCTGATGGTCATGAATGTGCGGTCGTTGTCAGCCTGCATTTGTAGCGTTCTTTCTATTTTACTATTGGATGGTTGACAGTTGAGTTAGAACTGCCCCGAGCTAGGAAGGACATCTTGATAGATGATTTCCGCAAACTCCGACTGGATGCGAAAGAATTCTTGTCTGATGTCCTCGTCCTGGATTGCCGTCAAACGTGCGGCCCATTCTTTGAGATCATTTGGTAGCATACGGTGATGCTGGTCCCGTACGATACCTCGCATGTGATGGAGGGCGTAGTAGGCATCCTTCTGACTTCCAGGCGGCTGCTTGACGCAGGGGAACGTTGTTACATGGGTCAACACGTGCTTGCCATACCTACGAATTGGCCGCCTGAAGGTGCCTCCAGATTTGGCGTAGCCGGGGAGAGCATCATCAAGAACTTTCTTGATATTTGTGTAGTCTTTCTTCGACTGACGGTCCGAGTCGAAATACGTGGCCATGGAATATTTCGGGCTTAAGATGATGAGTGTGCAATGTGTGTCACTGCACAAAACACAGAATGTTAGAAAAAAAGAACGATCGAAATCTAAGAAATCATATGTTACAGGGCGGTGAGGGGATGACTTACTCTGAAAAGTAAGGCACGAGGAAGTTATCCTTATCTGCGTTCGCCAGAATTACGCCTTTGTGGTATGAACTCGCGAATTGCGTGTCCCCAGTTCTGCCCAAGATCTTGGCATGCATGTAGAAGGGGCCGACTATCACGATGTCTAGGGTCTTGTCTCTACTGATCCGCATCTCCATACTGAGCGAAAATAGCCGAATGAAGGTGTACTGCAGCGGATAAAGGTTAAACATAGCAAAGATGTCATCAAATCACAGGACGATCATACGCCCGATGGTGCTATCGACAAAGCCCTTACCCTCTGGCACCTTGGCCACGAAAACCGGGTATGACAGATCATTCTCGGAGAGACGCCGCCTCTCCATATAAAGAACACCGTCATGCAGACTCCGCATAGCACTGATTGCAGCATTGAGTAGATTAGTCGGTAGTATCGGCCTACCCGCCACATGCACCCTCCTCGAGATATCCTTAGATATTGGTGGCCCGTCCTGAGCATGGATCGTACTCGGTGCCGGCTGGCTCGCACCCTTGTTATTTTTTCTTTTCTGTCCCTGTTGCTTCTTCTGCTGTAAAGGGATCGAATTCTGTTCAGAGACCACCTTCTTGAGTGTGTTGGGGCTGATAATATTTCGCACCTCGGCTATTTGAGTCTTGGTGAAGGCGGCAACTGGGGGCGTCTCCTGAGAACTGAACAGACGACGCATGTTGCAATTGGGTTTCTCCGCAGTACCAGCTAGATCGTGATCGTATTTTGCATGGTTGGGTTCTTCAGAAGGAGGCCCCAACAATTCATCACCGTACCCATGTTCGTTGATGTACTTATCGACATTGGAAATGTACTGTCGTCGTCGTCTGGATCTTGTGCCATATGCATGTCCCGATCAGCTGACGGCGGTAGCGTTGCGGCGGTCTTGCCATGGCTTGGCGCCGGCACGACTGGCGGTGTTGTCTGTGGGGTGGTGTCCCCCTCCCCCAAATGAATCTGGCTCTTTGGCCAAAGAATGGACTAGTTTAAGCAGGCGCTGAGGGTCATCACATCATCTTCGTTGGCCCCTGGGGGTCGATACGGAGGTAACAAGTCGTCGCAACCCCGCAGTACCTGAACCAGTTGAACCCTATACACGGTGGGTGGCATGGGATTACCATGGAACACGCGGTTGCCCGGTTCAACGATTTTGGCCTTGGCGACATCGATCAACTCGTCGTCCACGAAGTGCACGAGAGTGCATGGAACGTTGGCGGCGCCCTGCGAAAACATGTAGGGTGTCAGGGATGCCCAGTCAAAGGCAAGGAGATGAAGTCATCGGCCGAGGCTTAGTTACCGTGATGGCGTCGAGCTTGGCTAATGTCGAGGCACCGCAAACGGCGAGCGTGTAAGTGACAGAGAGGCCGCTTGCTGCCGAGGTTCCGGCCGGCGTATTCTTCCCACACACGGGTGCACCAAGCTCCAATATCAGCGCTGACGCCGGAGACACCTACAATGCCGCCTGCGCCGGAGACACCGATGCGAGCGCGTTGTGCGAGTTGCTGCACACGAAGCTGGGAATCGGGGGCGGCCCCTATTGGCCGCCCGCAATACACCACCGGAGGCCCTCAAGCAAGGAAGGCACAATGGCGGTGATCGTCGCTCCCAGTTGGTCTCGCACTTTCTCTTGGACTATCTCCGGAATCCGTGCCACTTGTGCCTTGAGTTCTTTAACCTCGCGCTCCTAGCTTTCCGGTCTGGTCTTTCTCTCCTTTCGCCCAGCCTTATAGTATTCCGACCATTTCGTGGACAAGCCTTCGCCGGCCACACGACCAGCTGACGACGGCTTACTGAACATATCCTTGTGTTTCATTATGTTCAACGCCCTATTTAAAGGGGTGTCCCAAGGGGTAGACAGGGAGCTCTGAGACCCCGCGCTACTGCTTTCCGTTTCCTGCAGAAGGAATGTGAACCATTTAGAAATTTGGCTTCATTAATTAGAATGCAGTCATATGGAGCTAATTACACGGGGGGTGTATTCCTTACCAGAACACACTCAAGGTCCTTCACCTTCGGATCCATGGTAAGCTCCTTTGTTACCGGGTCCACCTTGTACCGGGCCGTGATATAGTTCCTGGTCTCCTTTAAATGGATTTATCGAAGAGGAGTGGTAGGCCTTGCTCGGCACACTCCGCGTCCCCCTTGTCCCATTTAGGTTCCGCCACTCTCTAATCGCGGGGACCGAGTTTGTGGACCCCTAAGTTCAAGTCCCGCATATCTTTCCCCCACTGACTTGATTCTGCAGATGCATTGCTCTCGCACTTGATCTTGAACTCTAGGTAGTCAACTTCGCTGATTGAAGGATTTTGTCTCCTTCATCTTCTCATAACTATCACCTCTTAGAATCCTTCTCTTAACCGCGGCTCTCCAAGTAGCCAGGGTCGTGCTCATCTTCGTGAGGGTGGCACTGTTCACTTTATTCCCTGAGAGGCGTGTGTTTGCGATGTTACCGGGGAACTTGTATCGGGTCGTGCACCTTCGTTAAGAGGAGGTTGCACAAATTCCCTCGGTCATGATGCCTTAGGTTCTCGGTGTGGATCGAGACGGTGCTCCGGACAATGCACCTGAGTTATCCCGTGTACCCACTGACTCATTCTTTGGGCGTCGTTGGATGCCCACTTGAGGACACTTTAGTAAATTCCTCCTTGACGGTGCCGAGCACGTTCGGGCGCCGGTCCTTCCGTTGCCTCTTCGGTTGGCCGCCATCTGTGTGTTCGTTGCCATCATCAGTGCTGGCATCCCCGGCAGCACCATCAGTGGTGTCATACCCGACGCCACTAGGGGTTGTGTAGTCGGGATCGGTGTCTTCCGTAGCGTCCGCATAGCGGTGAGGTTCTTCCTCAATCTCCTGGGACAGCTCCCAGAATGGCTAGCCCGAACCGTCGGCCTCATCGTTGTTGGCCATGTTCGCTCTAAATAGGAAAAAAGGCTACTAGAGTTATTGGATGAGATCAGGGTAGTATCTATTCTTCTCAGATTTAGAGGAAAACTGAGAATACAACCATTCCTCTTGTTACATTAACAGGAAACCTTGTTTTGCCCAAAAAGTGTCTAGTACAAGCTCAGTTAAATAATTAACTATTACCGTAATAAAACGAGAGCAGTCTAAATAATGTACACTGCAGATCACCTTTTAGGGGTGCGCCATAAGCACTGAGATAGCAATGACGCACCTTCTCCTGGTGTGCCATTACTAACTTTTTTTTTGGATTTTTAGTTGCATGTAATAATTTTGGTTATCACTTTTTTACTAATAACTTTTTTATCACCTTGTTTCAACCCTTGGTTACATCAATGCAATAGTTGTTGTCATCACAAGTAGTAATCTTGTTTCTCTGTTTTCCCGTGTGCTTGTAATGTGGGGGTTGAGTTGTCATCACAAGTTACTTTTTTTATTAATCTCTTCATGCAAAAATACCACATCGTGCATTATTTTTCCGAGGGAATTAAGTCATGTAAGAAAGTTTTATATTTGTTTTTGCATGAATTTTAGTCTTATACCACTTTTTTCAGGGAATTAAGTCATGTAAGAAATGGAATAGCCCAATGGTTTACACGTAACCCATCCATAAAGCTCATGGAGAGAGACACTTACAAAAAATCATGCTATGAGGTGCTATCACATTGTGCAAAGATTTAGAATTAGATGACATGGTTGAAATCAAGTGACATGAAATAACAGTCATCAAAGATTGAGCTTGCCACTGACACACACACGCGGCCGACACACGTCGTGATTCGATCTTAGCTATCTTTTCACAATCTTCTTGCCCTTCTTTCTCGCGGTTGAATAATTTAGCCCCGGAACCACTTGAATTATTCTCTTGAACGGACGTCCTTTAGGTAGGGTGGTCCTGCTTCTTCTTGTGGTGTGTGGTACTTCATCATTGCCGTCATCTTCCATCTTCGGGTCGCCGTCCTTGTCGAAGTCTTGGTCATTGGTGACTCCATCCATTCCGATGATGCTCCTTTTGCCTCTCCTCACGACAACACGACTGGGCTTTGACGGGTTGGTAATGAACAAGCATTGGTCCACTTGGCAAGCCAGTACCCATGGCTCATTTTTTGCGGTGACATTTGCGCCCGCGGTCTTGGATTTGGCTTCGGGTATAACCATGGTGGTGAAATACCAGTCTTCTTTTAGGATGCTCTTGGCCCATCTGACACGGAACATCGGGACCTTCTCTCTAGCTTAGCTCAGCTGCCATATATCATCGATCCTTCCGTAGTATCTGTCCTTGTCGTTACCGGTGTAAGATTCCATCCTTACCCCGGAGTTCTGATAATCGCTCTTCATGTCCTTTTCCTTGGTGTAGAATGTGTAGCCGTTGATATCGTACGCCTGATAGGTCATCAGGTTGTGCTCAGTTCCCTGTGACAAGGAGAATATGAATTTTTCTTCCGCGGAAGAGTCCTCGTGTAAAGGGTACGACAGAAGCTTGTACTTGAACCAACACGTGAAACATGAGTTGTGCTCTTTGATTATATCTCCATCCATGCTCTGTTGGCCTCGGTCATTGTACGTATTCTCAATAAAGGTTTTGTGCTCTACCACTCAAGGATCGACCACGTCTATGTGTTGTAGCGTGACTAGGTTTGCTCTTTCAAAGTCGGCGAGTCGACCCTTGAAGTCGACATGCATTTCGCGACGACCCTCGCGGTGACCCCATCCAGCGAGCCTGCCAAGGTGCCTCTTGACCAACGGGGTTCTCGATGCCTAGATAATTCATGCAAAAGGAGATACACTCTTCAGTCAAAAAGCCCTTGGCTATGCTTCCATCTGGACGTGCCCTATTGCGAACGTATCCTTTCGAACGACATCATGCTGTGGAGGAACGTTGGCCCGAGTTGGATGATACCCTCCACGATATGGACCAGCAGATGCACCATAACGTCGAAGAATGCGGGCGGGAAGTACATCTCAAGCTCGCATAATATCACCACGATCTCTTCCTGTATCCTTCTGAGTTGCCTCACGCCAACCGACTTCTGAGAGATGACGTCAAAATTTTTGCATAGGCCAAATAGAGTTTCATGGACGTGCGCCTCCATGATCCCTCGGATTGCAACTGGAAGTATCTGCGTCATCAGCACGTGACAGTCGTGAGACATCATCCCGCTGAACTTCTGCTTCGCTGAGTCTAGGTATCTGCTTATCTTCCCCGCGTAACTGTAAGGAAGTTTTGCTCCTACGAGCCACATGAAAAACTTCTCGACCTCCTTCGGACTTAGAGTGAAGCACGCGGGAGGGCCGTCATATTCGATCTTCTTGGCCTTTTAGTCTTTGCGACGACTTTCCGTGTCCTTCGCCTCATCATCATCATCATCATTAGCGAGTTTTGCATGAAGCTCCTCCCTGATGCCCATTGATTGCAAGTCTTCCCTTGCTTTCGGCCCATCTTTGGTCCTCTCTTGCATGTTGAGCAGGGTACCAAGCAGACTCTCGCATACATTCTTTGTGATATGCATGACATCAAGGCTGTGAGGCACACGGAGGATCTTCCACTACGGCAAGTCCCAGAAAACAGACCTCGTTTTCCATACCTTCAGCAGCGGCTCTGACGCCTTTCGCTTCTTTCCCGACGGTGGGCAATCTTTACATTTTTTCAACAGCTCGTCTATTTCCTCGCTGCTCCTCGTACGTGGGGGTCTTCGGGGTTCGGTTTCACCATCGAACAGATCCTTCGGTTTTCTCCATGCGTCATCGTGACGAAGCCACCTTCGATGTCCCAATAACACGGTTTTCAAAGACCCAGGATCTCTGTCTAGCTGGCGATACGTTGTGTCATCCATGCACCTGACGCATGCACAAAATCTGTGGACCACCTGCCCCACGACATATCCGTAACCGAGATAGTCGTGCACCATCGTGAGCAGCGCGGCTTTCATAGGGAAATATTGTTTCGCTATGGCGTCCCACGTATTGGCTGGCGTTTTCGACAACGTGTCTAGCTCCTCTTTCAGCAGCCCCAGATACAGATTGATGTCGTTCCCTGGTTGTTTCGGCCTTTCAATTAGCATACTCATGTGAATGTACTTCCTCTACATGCACATCCAGGGGGGAAGGTTGTACATACACACAAACACAGGCCAGGTGCTATGTGTGCTTCTCTGGCTGCCAAACGGATTGACTCCATCGGTGCTCGCGCCCAGCATGATGTTCCTTGGATTGTCCACAAATTCTGGGCATTCGAAGTTCAACGCTTGCCACTAGCTCGCATCCTTAGGGTGACTCAGCATCTTATCTTTTTTATTTATCTCCGGATCATTTCCGTCATCTTCTCGCTTCTTCTCCTCCCTATCCGTGTGCCAACGCAGGAGCTCTGTTTGCTTAGGGTGCGAGAAATACCGCTGCACACGAGGAGTGATCGGAAAGTACCATACCACTTTTCGAGGAGCTTTCTTCCTTTTCTTTCATCGAGTGACGCCGCACACCGGACATATGGTAGGCTCCGCGTGCTCGTCCCGATAAATGATGCAATCCTTCATGCACACATGGTATTTCACGTGTGGTAAATCCAGAGGACACACGATTTTCTTCGCCTCCTCGAAACTGGTCGGGCACTTGTTCCCCTTGGGAAGACGTTCGTGCCAGAATGACATGTTCTCGTCGAAGCATGCGTCGGTCATTTTGTGTTTTACCTTCATGTCCACAGCCATGAGCGTTACTTTCAGGCGGGTATCCTCGGGCCTGCATCTTTCATACAATGGAGTAACCGCGTCTATCTCAAGTTGATCCATCTTGGCTTTCTCTTGGGCGGCAGCTCTTGAGTTACCTGTCTGCTTGAGAAGAAGCTCTTGAATATGAGGGTCCTGCACCCAGCCATCGATGGTCCATCATCGTCTGCTCCGACATCTTCATCTTCTTGATCATGCCCTTCGTCTTGATCTTCCTCATCATCATGTCTGGCGTCTTCTACATGATCACTGTGTCCTGCATCTACTTCGTGATCATGCCCTAGAGATTCTTTGTCTTCTTGACCGCCCTCGCCGCTATTGTCTTGCTGCCCTTCCTTATTTCTTGCCCGGCCCCCATGGACGACTTCATAATCATCTTCATCACCTTGCCACAGATAGCCATCCATGAAACCACTCACAAGCGGGTGGTCCCACACCTGTCTCGAATCCGGGTCCATAAGGCTCTTCAACTTGCATCTTCGACACATACATCTTATCTCTGTCCCGTTCTTTTGAAGCATCTCGGCCTTCGCGGAGCTCAAAAACCTATTCACGATGCCTTCGGTCATCGTATGGACCATGGTCGCCTGCGGGGTAGAGCAAAACGATATTTCAGAACCAAAAAAAGTTGTCATGACATTGCCCAAAAGTAGGACCAAAATGAATGCAAAGTGCCAAATTCTCTCCGAAACGGAACTGAATCAACATTCCGGCAAAATATTGGCAACTATCGCATTTCAAATACCGGTACTTGCAAACACAAACATATGCAACACCACAAACATACGTAGATCTAGGCCATAAAAAGTGTGTACGTTGGAGGGAGAAAAACTAGACCTAGAACATAAAGAAAGCATTCCCCTTACTTACCTATCAAAAAAAGGAAATTTAACCACTTAATTTGGGTGAATCTATGGTGCAAATGAGGTGAGGAGGAGGAGGAAGCCGAGACCAATAAGCTTGGTAGAGGTGGAGAGAATGAAGTGGGGGGGGGGTAAAGCGAGTGTGGTAAGTGGCTGTCAAAAATATCTAGCTGCTCTCCGGTTACCAATGGCGCACCTCCAAAGAATGCGCCATTACTAACCAGAGTTACTAATGGCACACCTAGTAAGAATAAGCCATTACTAGTTTTGAAAAAAAAACTGAATTTTTTTTGTTAGTAGTGGTGTACCGTGGGTGCGGTGCGTCATTACTAGTTAAAACTAATAATGGCACACTTTCCCCTGGTGCGCCATTGCTAAGTCTGGGAAGGGTGTGGGGCGAGGACAAAACTAGTAATGGCGCACCACACACCAGGTGCGCCATTAGTAATATGGCCATTAATGGCGCACCACATACATGGTGCGCCATTAATGTACATATGAGCTAAAGCCGTTTTTCTAGTAGTGAAATCGAGGGCATGTTGAAAGGGAAAAAATCCTGCTCCAATTTCATGAACTTTTTCTACACAAAAGTTGTTCTACTTTTGTTTTTTCCAATCCTCTTTCTGAACAGGAGGCAGGGGAAGAAAAGAAGTAGAGCCATACCTTGTAGTTGTAGGGAGATCTCGAATCGACGGTGTCGATGGCGGGCTGAGGATGAGGGTGCGCTGCCTTCTCCTCTGGTTTGTGCATCGTGCTTCCCTTCCCTTCTCGTCTGCGATGGTGGGGAACCCTAACAGCGGCGGCAGCGACGACAGGTGAGGGCGGCGGCAACGACAGGTGAGGGCGGCGACGACCGGTAGGTCAGCGGCGATGACGGTAGGGAACCCTAGCAGCTCTGCGAGACGTGAGGTCGCGAGAGAAAGGTGGGCGCGAGGAGCTGCGAGGTGGGGGTTAACTCAAAATAGCGGTAGTGCTGGTTTTGAACCCACGCTATAGCTAACTTAGCTATAGCGCATGTCTACAAACCAACGCTACTGCTATCATTTTTATTTTTTTAATTGTAAAATATAAGTAGCAGTAGCGCTTGTTTAGGAGCCAACGCTATAGCTAACTTACCTATAGCGCTGGTTACCCAAACCAGCGATACTGCTATCTTTTCCATCTTTTCTTTTTATTATTATCCTTTTCTAGTTTTTTGTTTTCTTTTTTTTCATTATTTTCCTTTACTTTTCTATTTACTTTTCTTTTTATTTTGCAATACTTTCTCCCTTTTGTTTTTGTTTTTTTGTTTTTCTCCCGACGACGGCGTCTGCCTCTCCCCCAATGCGCGAATATCACCGGAACCTTGCATGTGGTGGTAACATATCAGTTGATCGATAACGGTTACTTAAGTGCGTACACAAAATAGATACATATATATAAATGTAGGTTTCTGATCAGCTACGTCGACGATGTTTCATATTGAACTTCTTCCCTCTCTTGTTCGTTGCCGAGTAATTGAGCCCCTCCTTGTGACTTTTTCGGAGCCATGGAGTACGATCTTTCTTACATAATGTAGTCTTGATTCTTCTTTTCATGTTTGCTTCGTCGTCAGCGTCATCTTCCCTCATCGGGTTGCCGTATTGGTCGTAGTCTTCCTCGTTGGTGACTCCATCCATTCCGACGATGCTCCTTTTGGATCTCCTCACGACAACACGGCTGGGATTGGCCGGGTCGGTTATGAAGAAGCTTTGTGTCACGTGCTTAGCGTGTACCCATGCCTCATTTTTCGTGATGATGTTAATGTTCACGGGTGTGCTCTTCCCATCGAGTATAGACATGGTGGTGAAATACTTGTTTTCTCTTATGATGTCCTTGGCCCATCTGACATGGAACATTGTCGCATCGTGCATTCCAGCATAATCAAGATCCAAGACCTCTTCGACCCTTCCGTAGAATCTTTCAGTTGTGCTGTTGGCTTCGGTCACGCAATGAATTTCACCCCGGAGTACTGGTAATCGATGTCCATGTCTTTGGTCTACGTGTAGAACGTGTACCCGTTGATACCGTAGGACTGATAGGTCGTGAGCTTGGGCGCAGGGCCATGTGCTAAGGCGTGTATGAGCAATCCGTCTGAACTGCCCTCTTCCATGGGATTTTCAAGATCTTGCTCTTTGAACCAACGCAAGAAAGTAGCATTGTGCTCTACAGTAACTTCGTCATCCGTCTTGAGAATCCCCTTATCATGGTACTTCTTTGTGATGCTTTCTTTGTGTCGTGCCACATAATCATCTACCACATCTAGGTGTTGTAGCACTACTAAGTTAGCCCTCTCAAAGTCGTTCCGTCGATCCGAGTAGTCCACGTGCAATTCCCTCCGGCCCTTGTTGTGACCATCTCCTTCGAGCTTCCCATCGTGCTTCTAAACGGGAAAACCAACAACAGGGTCTGTGACGCTTATATAATTCTCGCAAAAGGAGACGCACTCATACGTCAGATACCCTTGGACGATGCTCCCTTCGGGACGGGACTTGTTACGAACGAATCCTTTGATGACCCCATTCATCCTCTCGAACGGCATCATGCTGTGAAGGAATGCCGGCTCGAGGTCGATGATGTCGTCCACGATGTGGACACACAGATGCACCATGACGTCAAAGAATGCGGGCGGGAAGTACCTCTCAAGCTCACATAGTATGACAACGATCTCCTCCTGTAGCCTTCGGAGCTGGTTCACACTTATGACTTTCGAGAGATAACAGCGAAGAAGTTCCAAAGACTAGTAAGCATGTGTAGGTGCATCTAGTGCCCCTTTGTGATTTTGGTGGTTTGAAGACTTATAGGTGAAGTACTATTGTGTTCATGAATGTACACAGGATCTATAAATCGCTGAGGAGTTTGAAATATTCGATGAATATCGACCCCAAAAAATGTATATCTTCGGTTGAAGAAATTGGTCTGAAGCTGAAGATTTGAATCATGGAGAATTTGCGATGAAATTGATATTCCTCATGAAGATATTGAAATTGAGGAATTTGGTGTGTCCTAAAGAAAATTAGTCTGAAGACTTTGAAGCATGAAGATTGACCCTTTCTGTTTTGTTTTCTTCACACTTGAGTAATAGGAACACCGTACAGTTAAAGGGGGTCGAGGTAACACATTGGAATGAATTTCCTCATGATGCTCAACCCAAGCCTAATCTTACCAAAAGCCTCAAGTGAGGAATATGATTGACATGAGGACTATCAAAGTTGAGGGTCCTGACCGTTTCGATAGCCACGCCACATCATTGGTCTTATCTACACCAACGGTCATATTATTTAAGGGCATTGGTGTCAAATCATATCGGGATGTTCCCAGGCTATAAATAGCCGCCCCCACAACCATTAGCTGGTTGGCTGCTCCGTTAGAAACTGACACTTGTCATAAGAGCAACCCAAATTCCTCAGAGGCTTTGAGAGTAATTCAACAGTGAGGAAATACCCCAAACACCAAATCACAAACCGAGAACCAAGTGATAGAGCATCACTGAAGAAGTTGTTCCTGTGTGGGACTGAAGACTTTTACCTTTGAGGACTGTGCATCCTCCAGACGGTTAGGCATCATGGTCTAGAGCAATCCAGCAGTCAATTGTGGATCGCCGGGTGACCGAGTTTGTGAGGGTTTGGAAGTCTGCCCTGAAGACTTACCACGAGTGTTGTGCGAGGACTGTGTGTTCTTAGCCCAAGGAGAATACAGTAGGGACTGTGTGTCCCGGGACTGTTTGTCTTTTGGTTTCAATACCAAGCCACTCCAAACCAGATGTACAACTGTCACAACAGTTGGAACTAGGTCATCAACTACTGTCTTCGTTGTGAAACGGGTTCTAATTCCTCAACTCTTTATATTCCTCAGATTATGTGTTGACGATTTTCACTATCACTGTTTTAAGAATTTGCTGAAGACTTTCTGTGAAATTCCTCAACCCCAAATTCTTCACGCTAGTTATTCCTCATCTGTTTTCTGCGTGCCTGCTCACTATGCAATCTGTTTTCACATTCCTCATACTGAAAAACAGCTGTAGTGAAACTTTGCACTCCTGATCCATTACTATTTCCGCTGTAAGTTAGTCATCGGTGAGGAATTTCCTCAAAAGGAATTTCCTCAGTGATGAAATTCTAAAAATGTCCTATTCACCCCCCTCTAGTCGATATAACGCACTTTCAGCGTGTCACAGACGTGCTTGTCCATTATCCCTCTAATGGCAACCGGGAGTATTTGCATCATCATCACGTGACAGTCATGAGACTTCATCCCACTGAATCTTTTCTTCTTGGGCTCTAGAAATCTACTTATCATCCCACAGTAACCGGAACTGACTTTGATTCCCATAAGTCACTTGATGAATTGATCGATGTCCTTCGGACTTAAGTTGAAGCAAGAAGGGGGGCAATAATTCTCCTCCTTCTTCTTGACTTGTCTGTCCCTTTCCCCCTCCTCTGTCTCCGTCTCCGTCTCCTCCATCAACTTTTTATGGTCGATGTCTTTCCTGATCTTCAAATCTTCCAATTCTTTCCTTGCCTTCGGCCCATCTTTGGTCTTCTCCGGCATGCTCATTAGTGTGCCAAGAATGATCTCGAGGACATTCTTCGTGATATGCATTTGATCAAGGCAATGAGGTGTGTCGTGATTGGGCCAGTACTCCAAGTCCTAGAAAACAGACCTCGTTTTCCATTCCTTCAGCAGAGGCTCTCGCGCCTTTTTGATCTTTCCCCGCACGAGGCATTGTTCCCAGTTTCTCAACAGCTCATCGATTTCGGCACAACTCCTCTTACGTGGAGGTCCTCGAAGCTCAGCCAACCCATTGAATAGATCTCCATGCTTTCTCCACGGGTCATCCTTCTCAAGCAATCTATGATACCTCGTGTACACAATTTTCCTAGACCCGCCATCTTTCGTTGACGTAAGCTATTCAGACGTTGTATCATCCATCCACCTCGTGCATCCGCAGTATCTGTGGCACACCTGGCCTGAGGTGTACCCACAACCGAGATAGTCATGCACCGTCATCATCAGCGCGGTTCTCATATGGAAATACTCTTCTTTGCTGGCGTCCCATGTCCATGCCGGTGATTTCCATAACGTGTCTAGTTCCTCTTGAAGAAGCCCCATATACAGGTTAATACTATTTCCCGGTTGTTTAGGCCCTTGAATCAGCATGCACATGTGTATGTACTTTGTCTTCATGCAATTCCATGGGGGGAGGTTGTACATCCATACAAACACGGGCCATGTGTTATGGTTGGTGTTTAGGTTTCCAGACGGATTCATGCCATCGGTAATCGCACCAAGCACAATGTTCCTTTGATCTTCTTTAGCAAATCCATATACGGTGTTGAATGCACTCCACTGGCTACCATCTACGAGTTGTCTCAGCCTCGGATCATCTCCATCATCGGGCTTCTTCCTGTCCACGTACCAGCGCATGAGATTACCTTCCTTAGGATCTACGAAATACCAGTGCAGACGGGGAGTGATCGGAAAGTACGATACAACTTTCTGAGGAGCGTTCTTTCCTGCCTTCTTGTATCGAGACACATTGCACACTAGACAGTTGATTTTTTCTGCGTGCTCCCCCCAATAAATGATGCAATCGTTGATGCATGCGTGGTACCTAATGTGAAGCAAATCAAAACGGAAAACGATTTTCTTGGCCTCCTCGACACTACTAGGAGACATGTTCCCCGCGGGAAGAACTTTATTATGTAGATACTTCAAATGCTCATCGAGGCTTTTGTCTGTCCATTTGTTTTTGGCCTTCGTCTTTAGAAGTTCGAGCATGAAACTCAAGCAGGTCACCTCGGGGTCTCAACCGTCATACAGTGGAGTCCTCGAGTCCACTTCAAATTGAGCCAGCTTGGCCTCCTCTCTAGAAGCAGCTCCATCGCTAGTCGTACTCTTGCGAAGGAGGTCTTGAACATGAGGGTCTTGCACGACTGCACTTAGTAGCGTCGAAGACTGTGGCGTGACCACCGCCTCTTCTTAGCCATGTACGGACTCTTCTTCGCCGTGTCTGGAATCTTCTCCGCCGCCGTCATTTCCGGACTCTTCCTCGCCGCCATGTTCGGCACCATCGTCTTCGTGTCGATCGGTCATCTCTTCGTCTAGCCCCATGTCATTATTTCCTTCCATTTGGATGTCCACCTCCTCATCATCTTCTTCACTTATCCACTGACTATAGCCATCCATGAAACCATTCATTAGCAGGTGCGCCTTCAAAGTGCCACGATCAAAAGGGTCTAAAAGGACTCTTCCTTGCATCTTGCACACGGACATCTAATCCTAGTCCGATTATTTGCATACATGTCCATCACCGTGGATTGCACGTACTGCTCCACCTTCCATCCACACACCTTCATGACCGACTGCACGGTATAACAAGAAAAAGGGTTATAAAATAAATAATGCATGCATGCTTCAAAGTCATATAAAATTTTGGCATGACCTTGCGTAAAAATAGGACATATTGATTTTGCTCGATATTCACCGAAATGGAAATAAGTCAACATTTCGGCAAAACATAAGCAACTCGAGGGCATGTCACACTCGCACAAATCTCTCCATATATATATCCCAAACACACATATTCTCATTCTACACATATTCCCATTCTTTAAATGAACAACTTTTTTTACTCACCTATGTATCTCCCGAGAGAGACCGATCGAGAGAGATGATGAGAGAGACTGATCGAAAGAGCACGCGTGGATGGCTAAATAGCTAGCTAGATCTAGTTATTGGGGAGGAGAGGTGAATCTAGCTATCTAACTAATGGAGAGGGAGTTATGGTGGAGAGAGGCCATTTATGAAGGAGAGTTATGGTGGAGGGGGCATTAATGAGGAGAGAAGAGAAGTAGGAGGAAGAGAGAAGAAGAGCAACAATAGTGTGGAGAGTGGATAGGGGAAAGGAGGGGGAGAGAGGTCAAAGTGGGGAAGAGGAGGGGGAGGGGGGTAAAAAGGTGGCACCAGCCGCAACTAGCAGTAGCGCTGCATACCAGAAAGCGTTGCTGCAATGCTATTAGTAGTAGCGCTTGTCACGTGCGAGCGCTACTACTAAGTGGGCCCAACTAGCAGCAGCGCTGCTGCAAAACTAAGCGCTACCGCTAAACACTTAGCAGTAGCGCTGGATTTTGGGCAACACTGCTACTACATCTACCATCGGTGGCATCGTCTGGTCCCACATAGTAGTAGAGCGTTTTTAATAACCAGCGGTACTGCTAAGGTGTTAGGAGTACCGCTTAACTGGATCAGCGCTACTTCTAATTAGCAACAACGTTTTCTTTTTCCAGCGCTACTACTAAGGTCCTGCCTATAAGGTTTTCCTAGTAGTGTAATAGTCATTACAAGTGAAAAGTAAATGAAAGCGGTAAATGATGGAGGTGTAAACAGTGATAGTGAGATGGACCGGAGTCACATGATGTTCACTAGTGATGTCTCTCTCCCAAAAGACGATAAACAACTATGCTAGGGTAAACAAATCACAGTTGCGCAATTGACAAAACTCTGATCACACCGCAATGCTAATTATGCTCCATGATAGTTAGAGCTTCAATAGTAATGGGCAGTATGCCAAGAAAAGTATACCGTTTATTCATCAGCATCTACTTACTAATCATCCACCTTGAGGTATCTATCTAGAACACCTCTCCGATATTAAGTTGTAAGTCCCACCCAAAGTGTAAATTAAAAGCAACGGACAACTGCATTAAGGTACTATGCGTAAGGTGAACAATCCTTGCAACCGTGGTCACAAGCACCATTGTTTTCTCCCTGGTGGCAGTAAGCACATCCAGTAGTCCCATGTTTCTGTCACTCATGAATAATGCTCCCTCTTGGAGTTATGATCTACTACTTGACCAAAGCAATAAAAAGCAACGGAGAACATGCATGAATCACTAAGGAACATAATATAAAAAAATAATCAAATATATAACTTATAACAATCTAAATATAATCTCATTATCCATCGGATCCCAACAAACCGAGCATAGCAATAGAAAGAGAATTACATAGATGCCTTGATCATGTAGGGCAGCTCACAAGGACTAACCATTGAAGCGCAAGATTGGAGAGAAAACATCACATAGCTCCTGGTCATGGACTCATGGTCCAAGGAGGACTACTCACGGCACGTCCGGGAAGTGTCCATAGCGGTGCAAAAGCTCTCGGAGGTCAATCCTCCCTCCATCAGGGTGCCGAGAAGAGGTCTCCTGACGTTCCTGATCTTGGAAGTGTTGCGGTGGCAGAACGATGGAGAAATTCGCGATTCCAGAAAGTCTGCAAGGGTTTCCTCTCTGGACGCTAAATATAGGACAAAGGAGGGCACCAAAGGAGGTGGAACCCACCCAGGCGACTCCTGGTGTGGCCTAGGGCCTGGCCGCGCCAGCAGGCCACCTCGGAGGCCCCTCAACCCCTTGTGGCCCTCTTTCGGTGATCCGGAAGCTTCTGTTTCGCTGATTTTTTATATATTTTTCTGGATTTTTCCGGGCTTCGGAAAATTGGGTAAAAGCCCATTCAAAATAGACATCGGCAGATAGAAACTGGCACTGGGTGCACTGAGTTAGTAGGTTAGTCCAAATATGTGTAAAATGATATAAAAGTGTAGCAAAACGTATAACAATGTCACCCAAAAGATCATGGAACAAGCAGAAATTATAGATACGTTTGGGACGTATCAACATCCCCAAGATTAATTTATGCCCGTCCTCGAGTAGATAAATGATAAAACGATAATATTTGTGGTGACATGCCAACACACATATAAGAACTTCAAAGTAAAACAAGTAAGATATGCAATTCAAGTCAAGACAATAACACGCAAGAGTCTATATCTAGTATTCAGTTTAGCAAAGTAAGAACATAAAGGTGCAAGAGCTCTCGTTGTCCGTGACTCGAATGTCTCCAAATGGTGTTTGTGTGCAAGAAGTGGGAGATGGGTTGAGATCATAAAATATGTTTTTAATTGAGAACTCAGTCTACTAAACATCACAATTAGTCTCCTATAGAATCTTATTTTGACTCATCCCGAGACCACTCGTCAGGCACAAGTCAAAATAATTCTCTCCCTTTCGACTTTGACCACTCATGCAATGTATGAGCGTAAGCAAGATATGTGGGCACTTAGGATGGCAAATAGAATAAGGATGGGGAAGGAAGACAAAAAGGTGTGAAAGGCTCACATCAATGAGGACAACCATAGGCGAGACAAAGCCAAATGATAGATATGATGTGAGGAGTAGGGATTGCCATGTAACGGATGCACATATGAGCTAAGGTAAGCTCTCCAATGGAACTAGTGGGGGTGCATCCAACTTGTTTGCTCGTGAAGACCTAGAGCTCATTTGAGGAGGCTCGTCATTGGAATATGCAAACCAAGTTCTATATTGTAAGGGTCCCCACATAGTTATGCATGAATGATAATCTCTATGTAGTACCAATATAGAAATGGAGTACGAGTGTGGATCTTTGAGAAGGAATAATAGTATTTCCCCCTTATCACTTTTTATTTCTTTTTCTTTTTCTTTTTTCTATTTTTCTAATTTTTGTGGCCTCTTCTGCTCTTTCTTTTTATCTCTCATTTGTCCTCTTTGGGATCTTTTGTTTTGTCCACTTTGGGATCTTTTCCTCACTTAAGGGCAACACTCTATGTTTTACATGAATAGAAAGAAAAATCATCACAATTTATAAGTACTCAACATAAAGACAAGTGAAAAACTATCATTATGTATGCAAATTTATGCCTATGCTAGTGTAGTAGAATATACCGTGATACTAGCGCGTCATGTAGGAGTAATGAGGGCAAGGCCCAACTAGCCTGCGGCTCTATGATCAAGCAAAAGCATGTATGGCATGAAGATCAAGTCATGAGATGGTGGATGTTGCATGTCAATGTATCTCGGAAAGGCTATGGAAATGCCTTAATAGGTAGGTATGGTGGCTGTTTTGAGGAAAGATATAATGAGGCTTATGTACGACATAGCATATCATGTCATGGGTTTGGATGCACCAGCGGAGTTTGCACCAACTCTCAATATGAGAAAGGGAAATGCACGGTACTGAAGAGGCTAGCAAAATATGAATGGTTGAAGTGCCAACAATCGAATACTCACATTAGTCCGAAGAACTCATACACTTATTATCAGTAACTCTCTATCTAGTTAGGAAATTCACACAGAGACAAGTACCCCGAGGAGGAGTGTTTGGGGGTTTGGTTATCCTTGCGCATCCTCGACTCATGGTAACGTGAGGTTACTCTATATATTGCAACCCCTCGAGAGGTTAGTGATCAATTTAGTAGCTAGAGTTCTCAACTAATTTTATTGTTTTTGAAAACACACGACTTTCCCAAAATACGACACCTTTCACTAATAGGCTCAAGCTCTTGGCACCAATAGTCCAAATATTACTCAAATCAATACCTCAAAACTATTGCAAGTTACTACTATACTTAAATAGCAACCTCAGTTACCTACTCATGCAAGACACACAACTCATTGCAACAAGACAACACTCTAACAAGATAAGCATGATAACTCAAGAGAGTTCCAAGATCAACCTAAATACAAGCTCTGAAAAAGATAGGCATGAAAACTAAGAGCTAAGCATGACAGTAGCTTTGAAAAGATGAAGAACACACAAAATGTTGTGTTCTAGAGTGGAATGGAGCATGTGTGTCTCCCAAACAAGGTAGGCTAGGTTTCGACTTGTTATGAACGGCAAGAAAAACTAAAACAAACTAAAAAGAAAATAGCATGACGCTCCAAGAATAGCACATATCATATGAAGTGATAAAAATATAGCATGCAGATGGTCGAACTAATGATTGTTGATAGAGAAGGGGATGCACGGGGCATCCTCAAGCTAGATGGTTGAGTCCCCTTGAATATTTCTTGGGATTCATGGGGCATCCCCAAGCCTGAGCGCTTGACACTCTTGTATCTTCCTTCATCATCTCTCCCATAACATACTTGAAAACTCCCTTCATACAAAACTCATCATAAGCTGATTATAGTGGTTACTTCCCTTAATAAAACAATTCAATACCTGCTGGAAATAAATATATTCAAGAAAAGCTACTGCTTCTCATGATTTCCAAAATGGTTTTGCAAATAAAAATCAAGCTTAGGATTCGCAAAACAATGAAAACACAAAACATGGGAGAATTTGTGAAAAACAGAACAGAAGGTAGTAAATAATTTATTCGGGGCACTTCTGCAACTCAAATAAAATAACTCAGAACATATGCCAGAAAGACAATTATATAGATCATTCGGCAAAAATTATTCAGATAAAAAAGATGACCTGGTGATTTTTGGCGAATTATTCCGTCAAGCAGACATAATCTGTTTCTGGACAACATGTCACAATTTTTGATCTTTCTTGCAATCAAAGGCTATAACTTGGCACAAAGCTTAAAAATAAAGATACAATGATGTTGCTACAGTACTAACACACATCAAGACCACTAAAATAGCAAATAATAAACAAATTGGGTTGCCTCCCAACAAGCGGTTTCTTTTATGCCTTTGAGCTAGGCACAATGCAAGAAGGAGGATCAAGATTCTCTGAAGACACCGGAATTATAAAAACCTTCAAATGGATCCTCAACAAATTTATCCTTATTTTTCCTAGGGAATGGGTACGTACCGTTCGCTATCCCGCGTAAGCGTATATGTCCTTTACCTGCATCAATGAAACCTCTTATGGCTCGGAGGAAGTCCCTCCCAAGCACTATATTCCCTTTGTTGGGCTCCATGATGAAGAAATCAACCGTTGCATTCCTTTTAGAGAATGTAACGTGGACATCTTTTACCTTTCCCTGGATTTATAAATATCACCATTAGCATGTTCATGATAAGGTGAAAAAATTCCATGTCTAACCACAGAGAATCATAAACAAATTTTGGCATAGTAGAAACCATGGATCCAATATCACAATAAGCAAGGAAGTCTTTGTTAGAGATGCTAATTCTAACAAAAGGTTCCCAGTCATCATCTATTTTCAAAATCTGCTCCTTATCAACCATGGGTTTCTCTCTTTCTCTTAAGTCTAGAGCATTTATTTTCCCTTCAATAGTAGCAAGTCTATCTATAATGGTGTCATAACCATGATTATAAACAAGATTATTAGATAGAACATGTATAATATTAAGATCTCTTAACTCACCACACTTTGAGAAATCTCCTTTAGCTATAATATCAAGAGATTGTTTGCACCATATAAAGAGACCAGGATAAAAATTTCTAAGAAAACTTTTGATAGGTACCCAAGCCATAATTATTTTGTGTGCTTTAGAAATTCTATCCCATGCTTCCTTCATTTTCCCCATTCCTTTGATGGAAATCTAGGACCTCAGATTCCTTCCAAGCATCAAACCTTAACATGCTCTTCAACTAAAAGCAAAGTAACTAATTTTTTTTGTGGTTTTTGGTATAAGACTCTAAAGCAAAAACTAGAAAGCAAACTAACAAGACCAAAAAGCAATGGTAAAAGATAGTGTGCAACTCCCCTATCTTGAAGTCTGGAGTCCCCGGCAACGGCGCCAGAATTTTCTTGATGAGGAGTTGATGTATATACTTCTCACCCCTCGTTGGTTACCCCAAGTGGAAGGTGGAGATGTAGTCAGCAGAAAATTTCCCTTACACGACGACTGTAAAGTTTATCGAACATGGAGGACTCCTAGGCTCAACAAGTAGGTGTCTTCCACCCTGGCGCTAGCAGAAGACGTGGACCTACACATACAACAAATAACTTTGATCCCAACGAGTAAAGAGAGGTTTTCAATCTCTCCGGCCTTGTAGTTTGCAAAGGATCAAAACACTGGCGGGAAGGTAATAGTGATTGCAACGGAAAAGTAAATGAAAGCGGTAAATGATGTAGGTGTAAACAATGATGGTGAGATGGACCGGAGTCACATGATGTTCACTAGTGATGTCTCTCTCCCAAAAGACGATAAAAAACTATGCTAGGGGTAAACAAATCACAGTTGGGCAATTGAAAGAATTATGATCGCACCGCAATGCTAATTATGCTCCATGATAGTTAGAGGTTCAATAGTAATGGCAGTACGCCAAGACAAGTAGACCGTCTATTCATCAGCATCTACTTACTAATCATCCACCTAGAGGTATCTATCTAGAACACCTCTCCGGTATTAAGTTGCGAGTCCCACCCAAAGTGTAAACTCAAAGCAACGGAAATTGCATTAACGAACTATGCGTAAGGAAAACAATCCTTGCAACCTTGGTCACCAGCACCGTTGTTTTCTCCGAGGTGGCAACAAGCACATCCCCTAGTCTCATGTTTCTGTCACTCAAGCTAGACATCGAGTGGACCGAACAAACAATAATGCATAACACTCCCTCTTGGAGTTACGATCTACTACTTGGCCAGAGCAATAAAAAGCAACGGAGAACATGCATGAATCACAAAGGAACATAATATAAAAGGATAATCAAACATATAACTCATAACAATCTGAACATAATCTCATAATCCACCGGACACCAAAAAATCAAGCATAGCAATAGCAAGAGAATTACATAGATGCCTTAGTCATGTAGGGCAGCTCACAAGGACTAAGCATTGAAGCACAAGATTGGAGAGAAGACATCGCATAGCTACTGGTCAAGGACTCATGGGCCAAGGAGGACTACTCACAACACGTCCGGGAAGCATCCATGGCGGTGGAGAAGCTCCCGGAGGTCAATCCTCCCTCCGGCAGGGTACCGGGAAGAGGTCTCCTGACGCTCCCGATCTTCGAAGCACCGCGGGAGTGAAACGATGGAGAAATTCGGGATTCCAGTAAGACTACGAGGGTTTCCTCTCGGGACTCTAAATATAGGCCAAAGGAAGGCACCGGAGGAGGTGGGACCCACCCAGGTGACCTCCTGGCGTGGCCTAGGACAAGTCGCGCCAGCAGGCCGCCTGGGACGCCCCTGGCCCCCCTCTGGCTCTCCTTCGGTTATCCGGAAGCTTCTGTTTCGCTGATTTTTTGTATATATTTTTCTGGATTTTTCGGTCTTTGGAAAATTGGGTAAGAGCACCTTCAAAATAGACATCAGCAGACAGAAATTGGCACTGGGTGCACTGAGTTAGTAGGTTAGTCCAAATATGTGTAAAATCATATAAAAATGTAGCAAAACATATAACAATGTCACCCAAAAGATCATGGAACAAGCAGAATTTATAGATACATTTGGGATGTATCGGGGAGCGCCTAAAACGCAGGGGGACAGCCGAGGGAAGCTTGGGGGCTCTCGGTGCTCTCTGGCATGGGGGATACACGCGTCCCTGGGGTGTTTGGAGGCTAGCCAGTGTTGGGAAGCAACGTTTGACAGTCAAGGGATGCCATGTGGTGCTCTGGAACACGTTGCCCTCGCTGGACCCGAGCTGCAGCAAGAGGCTAAGGTGTAGAGCACCGTTTCTGCATGCCAGGGAGGTGGTCACCAGGCCCACTTATGCCTACAGAGCCCTTATGAGGAGTCAAAGGTGTTTGGTGTGTGTGGCATGCTTGCTAGGGTGTGACTGAGGAGTTTGGTAGCTTGTAGAGCTTGTTGGACTAGGGTTTGACTGCAATTTAGTTTGCAGCAGCAAACTTTAGTCTAACATTGAGGGCACTTATTGGAGAGATAGTGGGGTGAAACCATATCTAGTAGTCCTAGGCATGGAAGGACTACAGTTCTGCAAAGTTTCAGCTCAAGGGGGTGAGGCTAGCTAGTAGTTGCAGTTCAAAGCTACCGTTCTGCGAGTAATCAAGTTTCAGATGTGCTGCTCATTTTTCCCACATGAGCATGCAATATTTTGATATGAAATGGTGCATTAGCATGCTAGATATGCCCTCGAAGAATGTTGTGGCTTTGTCTTAAGCATAAGTATAGCAAGAGGGGTAAAACACTACTGCCAAGGTAGAAATTGAAAGGTAGATACATGGAGTCATCCTATAATAATTGACCAGTGGCCATGGGAATGTTATTGGAGGTAAAAGGGGACAAAGGAAGGTTGTGGTAAAAATCTAAGCTCAAGGGAAATAGTGGAAGGGGCCAAAGCAACAACTTTGGTGAATGCACACAAGTTGTTTGATGGGTGTTAGGGCTACCAGATGGATTACAATTTATATGAAACTTAACAGGAACACATAATAAATGAAAATAAGCGTGGACACCAAATTTGGGATTTGGTGGAGAAGGTTTCCAATGTAGACTTGAAAAACCATGAAATGGGTAGAAACGATTTTCTGCTTACAAAACTATGCAAATAAATTCCCACAAATCCACAACTTGGTGTGGGGGCATTATTTGAGCATTAAAGCAAGCCCAAAAGTTTTGGGTCAATTGGAGAAACTTATAATGTAAAGTTTCCCAAAGTCAGAAATCAACACAAAGGGTTTTGAGGGGCTTAGGACAAGTTCTTCTATTCTCCTTGATGCACCACTTGGTGTGATGCTTTGTTGGAGTATCTCAACATGCCCCCCAAATTTGAGCATAATTAGAGACACATGGTAATGTAGAGTTGCTCAAAATTGGATTTGGACAGATAGGGTTTTAGAATCATCAAGTGAACCAAATCAACTTGGATTGTGATGAAACTTGGGAAGATCATCACATACATCATATGTGACATGCTAGAACTTTATAGGAATTTATTGAGAATATTTCCCATAGAAATATTTCGAAAGCTTGAAATAGGCAAGAAGGGTTTTGCCCAATATTTTAAACATGACCATGTGTTGAAACTCATATATATGTCCACTGAGTTTCCCTAAATTTTCTCAAGTATTTTGAAAGCAATAAAAATAACTTTCCTTCACAAGGCAGCATTTCTGGCCTTAGAGAAACCTATTTAAATAAAATGTTAAACTAAGTTTTAAAATGATAATATTGTGGTTTTGGGAAGTTATTTTGATAATGTGATTTAAATAAAATATTATGTGCAAAATAACTTCCCTAATTTGAGGACTTGTAGTACAAATCCCAACTCGGGGGTTTTTGAAAGCTTAAATCAAGGAAATGATTTTTGTTGAAAATAATATTTGGTAAAATAGTTTCTCGTCCTATACACATGCATGATCAATAGGCAAGGATTTGGGTCAAGGAGGTGAGTCTGGAGAGTAGCAGGAACATTGGGATTCAAACACAAGCAACAAGCAAGCAGCAGTCACATCAAGAATCACAATCAGTCATTAAAAAAATTAATTGGTCCTAATTTTTGAGATAAGGCAATACACAAGGTGTTAGAGACCTTACTCCCTTAAGAAAATCTCATCCCCGAGATTTCTAGGCTAGGTGTTGGAGAGATACAAGATCCTGGGTTGGAGGTAGTCTTCATGTTCCCATGTTGCTCCTGTGGGTCTTGAGGTGCTTGATGATACAACTTTTAATACTCCGCACGTCCTTGTCTTACCGTGAGTGGGTTTTTGGTAATAAGTTAGGCTTGACTTATGGTCAAGGGCTTGGTGCGCCAAGTTTCTCAAGGGTCTGACTTGAAAGTGCATTCCAAAGTGGAAATACGTGGAAATGTAGCGTGTCTGGGTTGCTGGTCCTGGGGCTTCTCATGCCGGTTAGTGACCTCTAGATGTCTCGTGTTAGAACATATGGGTCAAGGTCTTTGCATAGCTCCCTGCTGATGGAGAATCCCTTGACTCCCTTAAGGCATGCGAACTATGGTCACACACGGTCTTCATCCTCGAGGGTGTTGTCGTGGGTCTTCGAAGGCTTCTCATGAAAGGGTCTGGGTTGGGTCTCGCCCATGAGTCTAAGCTCGGAGACTCAGACTCTAGAATAGGTCCTACATCTCGGAAGGTTTGACAGGGGTCCTAGATGAGTTGGTTACCCAAGAGTATAGACTAGTCATCCACTCCCAAGGTATGTGGCTCGGCAAGCGGGTGAATCACCTTTAGCAGGTTTTCACCATGATCCAATTAGGACTCTCGTCATTGGTTTGGACCAAGAAGAAGCTCTCTGACTTCTCTCGCTGTCCAAAGGTTTTATCGTCTTGAATCGTCGAGGCATCTTGACATTGTTGATGTAGACGGCGCAGGATCGATGGTTGACTTCTACTGCTTCTTCTTCTTCGTCGTGGTTTCCCAACCATGGCGGTCCTTCGTCTTGTCTTGGGATGGATAGACTTTTGCTGCCTTGAGGTTTGTTCGAGAAGCCCAGCTTATCGAGATGACACCTTACTCCCGAGGGGCATAGCAATCGTCATTCCTGGGGCTCGTCCAAATAGGACTAAAGTGCTCTTCCTCCTATTGGATGAATAAGTATGTCATCCAGAGGATAACGTCATACTTCCCGAGCATCACATAAGCACAGTGCTCATGAGACAGGTGAGGAGAATGGGAACTTTCTATCGGTGGTCACTGGCCGAGAGGTTCGTGGTCCAACATGATCTAGTCCTTCATGCCCATGCTCGTCATAGACATGATGGGTGGTGGTCGGCCGGAGTATTGGCCATATTCTAGCGACTTAGAGCCATTTCCAATGGTCATAATCCGATCGCCTTATGGCTCAGTGAAGCTTTGGGGTTTCCAGGAACTTAAGACGTGAGTGAACATCTATCATCTTATCCTAAGCACATCCTTAGATGCCAATAGTCTGACCTCTCACTCTGAACAAAAATCACGCTATTTCATCAAAGATATACCATCTCACATAAGTCAACTCCACACCACTCATGCTAGTAGAAACTAGGGTCGAGGGAGGGACTAAACCCAACACCACAAGCATTCCTATGCAAGAACCTCGTGGAGGCATACAAACTCCTAAGATTGAATTACAACACCACAAATCCAAATGTCCACCTAGATCATCCAATTGAAAGTAGTTCTGCATTTCTATATCAAGGAAACCCGTAGTATACCAATCCAAGATCTTGTTTCCTTTCTACGAATCCGCTCAACTGGTCCATAAATCCGGCCGATCATCACTGGACCCATCACTCCTACAACTCCAATACCGATGGGGCTCTACATAATCATTTAGAGTTCATAATTCACATATTACTGCAAGGATTACATCACAGTATATCCACCAACCTCTAATATCATGGCCAACTAATCTCCAAGGCCATGCTTATAAAGGTTTGTAAATCAATCCGATAAGTCCAGTTACTTCTACTTGTTATCCACCGAGAAACATGGTATCATGATCGAGAGCACCGGGCTAAATCCAATTTACTCCAAACCATGTGGCCTTATACATTATTGATACTCCATTAAGGTTACCTATTTAAATCCAAACTCAAGTCCAATAGGAACTCTTACTTGCTAGTTCAAGTCTTTATGGTGAAATCATCAAACCATGTCAAGTATTCGAACAGGTCAATTATACCACCAAGAATTATTGCTCGTGATCATAATCGTCCTACTGAATCCAAACTTACTCCAGGGACACCTAGGTTATGCTACTTATCAACCTGTTCCACCAAGTTCACCTACCTTTATAAGGGTCTTACGATCCACCAAGATAGTCTAGCTATATCCTCAAGACACCTATCATCATCACAACAACCTTAGTCTAATACTCTTATATCTAAGAACGGTCCTTTTAATGGCAACAAGGTTATGGTGCTAGCTTAAGATTGAAGGATACTAGTTCACCGTTATCACTTGTTCCATAAAGAACCAAGTGCTAAGCGAGGGTTTATCAGGGCTCAACAGGTGTTCTGGCAAATCCGTGTATTAGACACGTGACCAGAAATTTTGAGCTGGGAATCTTGTGGAGGGTTTAGGTTGGTCTAGGGAGGGTCTTCCAATCTTCAGGGAGAAACATAATGCTATGGGTAGCGCTCGGTATAATATGCTATAGTTGGAGTCTTCAGTGTCAGCCGTCCGTCAAAGTGGATCCTTGGTGCATCTTGTCTTGCTGGTCTTCAATTGTCGAGAAGGTTGGGAGAGAGAGAAAGTAGCATAGAGGGAGTGCCAAAGGGGTGCTATGGTGCAGGTGAAATCAAACAAGTGCCGAAAGTCAATTTGAACATCAAGATAAGACACGTGATATAATCGCGTGCTTGTTGCCTAGAGCAAAAGCGCGACTTATATCAAGGCAAAAACAACAAAAACAAACAACACACAACATGGTTCCATCTGAACCATTTCATGGACTCGACTTCATAGAAGGAATACAAGACTCATCCTACCCTATGGTTCTCGGACTCAACAGTTGTGCTTGCTTCGTGCTCCGGAGAGGAGTCCGCTCAATCTTCTCAGTCTTCTGACGGTGTTGCCATGCGTCTTGTTGTTGGTTTCCGAAACGACCCGGGTTGGGCTAAAAAGAGTTCTTGATGATTTCTCATCTAGGGAGTTTCCGACGAAGATTGTTCCTCATGGTTGTCGTTCACAGGATGTTCTCTTGTCTTCGTAATCTTTTCATTGTCTTCTTGTCTTCTGAGCCGTCGAGAGTTCCAAGTGGACAACCTTTATGCGATGACATCAGCGAGGCATGATAGAGTTCCGACCCGTCAGTCACATTGATCACAATAATAACCTAGAGCACAGGATGAAAAGAACCGTTTTACTGCTCACTAAGGTGAGGCGGACCAAATGGAGAGGTTCTCATCCACCGGTGGTGGTCGATACAACTTTGATATGGACAGGGTCACACTATTAGCGATGCAGATCATGATCTTGCACATATTACGTCCCGATCATCGTAGGTGAAGGTGGCATCACTCCGGAACATTGTCGAGGGTGTCACCATCTGTTGGGTCTCGATGTCCTTATTATTCCTGGAGGTAGATTCTGTTGGTGTTGTCTGGTCGTAGCGTTGTCATCCTTGTCTTCCAAGTATGTGGGTGATTGCTCAGAAAGGTTGCTTCCTTCCAAGTTACGCATGATCAGAGGGCATAACGGTGCTAGCGAACATTTGTATGTTTGAAAAAGTAGACGAGGAGTGTGAAGAGAATAAGGGTGGAAGTGCTAAGGTAGAACCTTTTCTTTCTTTGAAGATTTAGGAGAGGTGACAAATATAAATGTTTTGTAAGTACTTTTGAAGGGTCTGGAAATCAGTTTTGTCCTAACAAACGTCCGTGGTAACTAAGGGCTTCCTACAGTTAGGATGGCTCTGATACCAGCTATGTGGGGACCTCGACCTATGAGTCGAGATCGTCGAACGGACGAGCTCAGTGACCCCAGAGATCAATGCTCACGGAACACACATAAATTGAATAACAAGAGTCTTACATCCATACATACCGTTTGATACAATAAATGACCATTGCGGTCAAGTCTTGCATATATAGGGCCTTGAAGGCCAGCACACCAAACTTGACAAATAGCGGAGGTATTGGTCGAAATCGTGAACCCATGCCATCAAACTTAACCTACATGCATTCTGACTGGGAAGCGTCCTAGCTCGAAGGAATATCACCAAGTTACTCTTCACCATTTCATGTTCTCTCGTACATGATCAATGAAATAACCAATGTCAAGCCAATGAGTACTTCGAATGTACTCGCAAACAGCTAATGATGTGGATCAAGGTAATAAAGGAACATGAACTAGCATAAGAATGCAACCTTTGCAGAAAGCAGGTTTTTCTCGAAAATGAGCATGGTCAATTACTTGCATGGATATGCATCATAAGGTAGATGATAATGAGAAGAACAGGTCACAGATATCGACATATCTGTTGAGGGCTAAACACCTCAGGTTCACCCTATACGCCAAGTCACCGAACTTGACCTTATCACCTCTTTCAGTTAACACTTATGAACACACACACACACACACACACACACACACACACTTGGTTCATGAGGAAATGACTGGACGTATTTTAAGAAGCACCACCCAACTGTCCTTGACAATGGACACGGCTATTCGAATAGTTTTACACTCTGCAGAGGTTGTATGCTGTACCCACGAGATTCACGAAACTTCCGTGTCATCCACGACTCATGGTATATAACATACCCAAGGTAAGTACTCGATCATTGCCTTTCCCCTGATGATACTAGACAAAGAGTTCACTCGACTAGTACCCGACCCACATGATGTACGTATTACGAGCACCGACTCTAGACCGTATCATCCATGCAGGGACCAACGGTGTGCCCGGAACACGTAAAATGGCATGGTCGACCTACCTGGTGCAACACCGTCACGAGATTGACCACATATCACTCCCGCCACTAGTAATGTGGCTCTTTGCTAGCACCGACCAGAGTAATCAACAAAGCCCCGTCCCATAAAGGGGTAACGAGGTCGCACATGTAATGTTGGGACGGCCGACACATCATGAATCTAATCCCATTTCCGAAAGCACTCACACAAAATATTTTCTCGATGCACCACTTCTTCACAAGTGGTCACCCAACTCAACATCATCACCCTAGGGCATTAGTTGGACCCGACGTGGTTTTCATAAAACCTTTCAGATCAACTCTGTGTTACCATCATCATGCACATGCTATTTCTAGGCGTAGCTCTACTATCTACTTGTCAACATATTATCAGCGTGACCCTCGTAGATGGTAAGGTCATGCTCAATGCAAGTGCTCTCGAGGAGCCATCGGTGATACCATGCGGGGTGCACCGAATAACCTTAACTATATCCATCGGAATAAAGTATTCAACTTGGCATGAACGAAAATGTTTTCTCAGACATGGTCAAAGGGCTGCTTGCCTTTGCTCACATAACTCCTCGGGGTCTTTGAGGTTTTCCGGTCAAACTCCGAGTACTCCGTCTACTCTGTCAACTATCGTCAGAAACAAACACAGTAAGCCACACAACAAGCAGAAACAAAAGTGCTATATAAATATGAGTTTGATTTTTCTTGGACCTCTCTGGTCATAAGAAAAATACCTGAAGCTTGCTATAGGAGATTTGGACCATTAGGTATTTTTGAATGGATGAAAGGAGGAATAGGTGATCCTTTATGAAGCCTATAGAAAATATTCTGCTAAAATGAGTGTAGGCACTCATTTGACAAAGAACAATTATAGAAACATTTCGGAAGTTGTTTCACTGGATTCGGAGTTAGTTTGAATATTCTATGGATTTTCTAACATTGGATGAACAGCAAAAGGAGCTATTTGTTTAATACAACAGGAACATGCGAGATAAAAATGTTGACTAAACCTTCAAAAATAGTGCAAGATACTATAAGACTGTGGAAATTGGAATCACTCCATTTGGAGTTCATTTGAATCGTCTAGGATTTTTGAAAAGTGGAGTTTAAAATATTCAGATTAGTGTTTGAATATTAACACCACACAAAGTTGATGTGGAAAAATGTGTCATGCACATATTTGGATAGATCTTGAATTTAGGAACCTGTAGAAATTTGAATCATTAGATTTGTACTTCAGATAAATTATCTGTGTATTTTTGAAGATTGTGATAAAAGGAAAATGTGGAAAATGGAGGGGTTACCCTGCGCTCTGGGCGCCAGATAGCCAATGGGTCGGCCCGGTTGCTCAGACCGCCTGGGAGGCTCTGGTGACGCCGAAGGTGTACTCTTCTAAGGCTGGCGTAAAGGAGCGGGGCGCCTCCACTTTACGGGGCTGGGCATGACCTTGGTTGTCCGTGACGGGCAGGGCCCACTCGCCAAGTACATCACCTACCTCCCGCATGGGCAGAGGACGACCAGGGGAGGCGAGGCCGAAGCACCGGCACTCCGTACCAATGACTCAGGCCAGCCCTGGTGCCACTCCGGCCACCGGTGCGCTCGGGGGAATCTCACTCATCTGACCAGGGGTCAGCCCCCTGCAGTGGAGAGATAGGGAAAGGGGCTCCTAGCCGTGGTGGAGGTCGATGACAGTGAGCGTGGGCGGGGCGGCTTAGCAGGGGAGAGAGGAAGCGAGGATGAGGGGAGGGTTCTGCGGAGGCTATGGGGGAGCTCCGCGCTGGCTAGGGTGGAGGGAGAGCCCTGGGTGCTCGAATTGGAGAAGTAGCCGCTGGTGACTCTTCGGTCTTGGAGGTGGTTGCCGGGCAGGAGAGAAAGAAGTGGGAGGCTCAGGAGTGTCCCAGGGAGATGGGGAGCGTGGTAGGTGCAGCAGGGCTCGGGGGAGCGGCTAAAACGGAGCTGGGCAGCCGAGGGAAGCTTGGGGGCTCTGGGTGCTCTCTGACATGGAGGATACACGCGTCCTCGGGGTGTTTGGAGGTTAGCCAATATTGGGTAGCAACGTTTAGCGATCAAGAATGCCCTATGGTGCTCTGGGACACGTTGCCCTTTCTAGACCCGAGCTGCAGCAAGAGGCCAAGGTGTAGGGTACCAATTCTGCATGCCACGGAGGTGGTCACCGCGGCCACCTGTGCCTACAGAGCCCTTATGACCAGTCAAAGGTGTCTGGGGTGTGGGGCCTGCTTGCTGGGGTGTGACTGAGGAGTTTGGTAGTTTGTAGAGCTTGTTGGACTCGAATTTGACTGTAATTTAGTGTGCAGCAGCAAACTTAAGGCTAACAGTGAGGGTACTTACTGGAGAGATGGTGGGGTGAAACCATGTCTATTAGCCCTAGGCATGGAAGGACTACAGTTATGCATAGTTTCAGCTCAAGGGGATGAGGCAAGGTAGTAGTTGCAGTTCAAAGCTTCAATTGTGCCAGAAATCAAGTTTCAGATGTGCTTCTCATTTTTCCCACATGAGCACGCTATACTTTGATATCAAATGGTTCATTAGCATGGTAGAGATGCCTTGGCAGAATGTGGGGGCTTTGGCTTAAGTAGAACTATAGCAAGAGGGGTAAAACAGTGCTACCAAGGTAGAAATTGAAAGGTAGATACATGGAGCCATCCTCTAATAATTGACCAGTGGCCATTGAAAGGTTACTGGAGGTAAAAGGGGACTAGGGAAGGCTGGGGTAAAAATCTAAGATCAAGGGAAATAGTGTAAGGGGCCAAAGCAACAACTTTGGTGAAGTACACAAGGTGTTTGGTGGGTGTTAGGGCTACCAGATGGATTACAATTGATATGAAACTTAACAGGAACACATAATAGAAGCAAATAAGCTTGGAGAGCAAATTTGGGATTTGGTGGAGAAGGTTTCCAATGTATACTTGAAAAACCATGAAATGGGTAGAATTTGGTACGGGGGCATTATTTAAGCATTAAAGAATGCCCACAAAGTTTTGGGTCATTGGAGAAACTTTATAATGTAAAGTTTCCCAAAGTTAGAAATCAACAGAGAGTGTTTTGAGGGACTTAGGACAAGTTCTTCTATTCTCCTTAATGCACCACTTGGTGTGGATGCATTATTGGAGTATCAAAAAATGCCCACCAAATTTGAGCACAATGGGACACACTTGCAATGTAGTGTTGCTCAAATTTGGATATGGACAAATAGGCTTTTAGAATAATCAAGTGAATCAAATCAACTTGGATTTAGATGAAACTTGGCAAGATCATCACAAAGATCATATGTGACATGCTAGAATTTTATTGGAATTTATTGAGAATATTTCGTATAGAAATATTTCATAAGCTTGAAATAGGCATGACGGGTTTTGCCCAATATTTTGAACATGACCATGTGTTGAAACTCATATATATGGAATATATATGTCCATTGAGTTTCCCTAAATTTTCTCAAGTATTTTGAAAGCAATAAAAATAACTTTCCTTTACAAGGGACCATTTCAGGCCCCGGAGAAAGGTATTTAAATAAAATAGTAAAATATTTGGGAAGTAATTTTGATAATGGGATTTAAATATAATATTTGGTGCACTTTGAAAGCTTAAATCAAGGAAATGCTTTTTGGTGAAAATAATATTTGGTAAAATAGTTTCTGGTCCTATACACATGGCATGATCATTAGGCAAGGATTTGGGTCAAGGAGGTGAGTCTAGGGAGTAGCAAGAACATTGGGATTCAAACACAAGCAGCAAGAAAGCAAGCAGCAATCACATCAAGCATCACAATCAGACATAAAAAAAAAAGGTCCTAATGTTTGAGATAATCAAATCAGTCAGGAGAGTTAAACACAGGGTGTTACACGAAGCCTGGCTAGGTAAGCAAGCGGAGGGAGGAATACTCTACTCACAGAGTGGCGCCGGAGATGCTCGTCGGTGCAACGCACGGATGCACCCGCCTGCAACTACACGACACTATGTGGGGAGGCTACGTGCTCCTACTACTGCTCTACTACACGCATGCTTCTACTACTGCTCTACAGCTCCACGAAACTGCTCCTACTGCCAGACTGAAGTTGCTCTGCTCTACTCGAACAGAACCGCGTCGACAACGCTACACGGTGCGAGCGGGCTACACGGCGCGACGGATGCAGAAGGAAGGGGGAAGTCGACACTGGCTCACCAAGGGGGAAGAGAAGAGGGGGTCCGATGATGGAGAGGTTCTGTGACGATCTGCTCCAGGAAGGTGTTGTCGGCGATGTCGAAGGGGTGGTCCTCGAGGACGGCAACGGTGTCGGTCTTCGCGGCTGACCTCCGCGGGAATGGATCCCCACGGACGCCCGTGTGTTCCTGGCAGGGTCGGGGAGGAAGGATACGGCGGCCTACGTTGGCGACGAGCTTGAGCAGGCGCCTGTCATGGCGCGGTGGTGGTGCTCGGGGGCTTCCCTGATGGCGCTAGGTGGAAGAGGAGTGGGAAAACGTTGAGGGTTAGGGTTGGAGAGGGGGAGAAGTGCTTTATAGCTCGATTCCTAATGCATCTGATCGTCGATCAAGGGGGGAAAAGGAGGATCAACAGCCCTCCTCTGGTCATACAGGGTGACGCACGAGAGGAGAAAGAAGGGAAGCGCCCTAGGCTCGCTGGGCCGAAATGGTAGGTTGGGCATGACACCCTCTCTCTCTCTCTCTCTCTTAGACAAAAAAATACACTAGGGTCTATTTAAATAAGACAAGCTTGGCTTTAATAATAACCTAGGGTTAAAATAAAGAAAAAAATAAGACCAGAAATAAACTCGGCATCTAAAATGTCTCTCCTATTTATAAAAATAGATGGGGCATTTTTAGAGTAATGAAAATAAACTGTTTTATTTTAAATTGGCTCTATTTTAAATAAATAAAAAATGAAGAAACAAAAAAAAACATAGGTTGCCTCCACATTTAATATAAGAGTTTTTAAAAGATGAGGAACATTTTTAATGGAGCCAAAACTGAAACTTTAAAACAGCCACAAATAAATTGGAAAAGAGGGGAAGTTTTATGGTCATGTTGCCACAAGGGATTTGAAGTGGCTCTTGTTGCACCCACTCTCATGCCAAGATCAACCCATTTACACATGCACTCACATACACCACCAATTTGATATAACAACACAAAGATCAAAACAAACATAACAAGAATATGATGCTAGGCATGATGCATGATGCACATCAAATGATGACACCACTAAGTCTCACATCCATTCACATCACAAGGTTTCCAAACAAGTAAGGAATTACAAATGGGGAGGAAAATGCATTGGCGCTATCACAATTGTCCCACACTACAAGAGGATCTCGACGTGAGATCTATGACTCGAAGAACTCCGGGTACTCGGAACGGAGGTGGTCGTCGCGCTCCCAAATGGTTTCTTTGTGTGAATCATATGACCATTGCACTTTGAGGAACTTGATTGACTTATTGCGGGTCTTGCGCTCAGTCTCCTCAAGTATTGCTATCGGATGCTCATTGTAGGATAGGTCGGGCTGGAGATCGATATCCTGGAGATCAACTGTGCGCTTGGGAGTCTTGAAGCATCTCCGGAGTCGAGAGACGTGAAACACATCATGCACATTGGAAAAGTTGGATGGAAGATCTAACTGATATGCAAGATTGCCTCTCTTGCCATCAATTCTGAAAGGACCAACAAAGCAAGGAGCAATCTTTCCTTTGATGTCGAAGTGCTAAGTGCCCTTCATGGGAGACACTTTCACATACACAAAATCATCGAGTTGAAAAGTCATGTCATGATGCTTGCTATCGTACTAGCTCTTCTGACAGGACTGGGATGCTTTGAGATTATCCTGAATGACATGGCACAATTGTTCTGCTTTAGCAATCATGTCATTCCCAAGAATCTGATGCTCACCAGTCTTTGACCAATTGAGCGGGGTACGACACTTCCTGCCATATAGAATCTCGAATGCGGCCTTGCTTGACCTTGCTTGAAAGTTGTTATTGTATGAGAAGTCGGCAAATGGTAGGCAATCTTCCCACTTCATGCCAAAAGAAATCACACAAGCTCTAAGCATATCTTCAAGGATCTGATTGACTCTCTCAACTTGTCCACTTGTGTGAGGATGGAAAGTTGTACTGAAACGGATGTTAGTACCCATCAAAGTCTGAAAAGAATCCCCGAACTTGGAAGTAAAGATGCTTCCATGATCTGAAGAAATGAGCATAGGAACACCGTGCAACGAGGCTATCGTTGATGTATACAACTCTGCAAGCTGAGCTGGAGAGATAGAATCTTTCACTGGCAGGAAATGAGCAACTTTGGTCAACTTGTCGATGACGACAAAGATGGCATTGTTGCCTTTCTTGGACTTTGGAAACCCAGTGACAAAATCCATTTCCAGATGATTGAATTTCCACTCGGGTATAAGCAAGGGATGCAAGAGACCTGCTGGACGTTGATGCTCCACCTTCACTCTGTGACACACATCACACTCGTTCAAAAAGTAAGCAATCTCACGTGTCATGGGAGTCCACCAGAAGGTCGCTTCAGATCCTGATACATTTTGGAGCTTCCTAGATGTATCGAGAGGAGGGAGTTATGGGCTTCATCCATGATAACTTTCCCGACCTCTCCTTTCGGAACGACAAGACGGTCCTCGAAGAACAAGGTATCTCTGTCATCAACACGAAGGAACTTATATTTTGGAATGCTCTTTGCCAAGCCGATCTTAACTTTATTCACCATCACATCAAGAAGTTGAGCTTGTCGGACTTGGTCTTCCAAGGTAGGAGAAATCTGGAGATTAGCAAGAAATACCTGAGGTACTTTCTAAAGGTTGAGCTTCTTGAAAGATTCACAAAGATCAGACTGGAGAGGCTTCAAAATGAGACTGTTGCAGTAAGCCTTCCTGCTCAAAGCATTTGCAATGACATTTTCTTTGCCTCGAGTGAAGTCAATGCTGGGATTATAATCTTGGATCATTTCCACCCAACGAGTTTGCCAAAAGATTGAGTCTAGGCTGGGTCAAGATGTGTTTGAGACTCTTGTGATCGGTGTAGACTTCAACTTGTTTGCCCAACAAGAGATGTCTCCAAGTCATCAAAGCATGGACCTCTGCCGCCAACTCAAGATCATGAGTGGGGTAATTATTCTCACTTGGCTTCAACTTCCTCGAGGTATAAGATACCACTTTCTTCTCTTGCATCAGAAGTGCACAAATACCTTGAAGAGAGGCATCACAGAACAGTTGATAAGGCTTGGAATCATCAGGAGGAGTCAACACCGGAGTTGAACTGAGCTTCTCTTTGAGTGTGTCTAAGGCCAACTGACACTCTGGAGACCAGACAAACTTCATGCTCTTTTTAGGATGGTTGGACAGAGGCTTAGCAATGTTGGAGAAGTTCTCAATGAACCTTCTGCAATAGCTTGCAAGCCTGAGAAAGCTTCGAAGCTGCTTCACATTCTAAGGAGGTTCCCACTCAACAATGGCCTGCACCTTTGAAGGATCAATTTTTATTCCCTCGACAGAGATGATGGGCCCAAGGTACACAACTTCCTTCAACCAGATTTCACATTTGGAAAACATAGCATAGAACTTATGCTCTCTTACCATATGAAGTACAAGCCAGAGATGTTCTTCATGCTCTTCCTCAGTTTCAGAAAAGATGAGAATGTCATCAAGATACAGCAAGAACACTTCATTCTTGAATGGGGAGAAGATATAATTCATCATCCGACAGAAGGTCGGTGGAGCATTGGCGAGACCAAAAGACATCACTGTGTACTCATTAGAGCCAAAGCTTGTCCTGAAAGTAATCTAGGGAATGTCTTCTTCGCAAATGCGAATGTGATGATAGCCCATACGGAGATCAAGCTTAGAGAAAATCTTGGCCCTTTAAATTGCTCGAACAATTCATTGATGTTGGGAAGTGGATACTTCTTTTTCATCGCCTTCTTATTCAATGGACGGTAATCGACACACAGTCGGTCCGTGCCATCCTTCTTCTTGACAAAAAGAACTCCACAACCCCAAGGGGATGAGCTTGGTGTGATCAGACCCAGACGCTCTTGCTCATCCAGCTACTTCTTCAACTCTTTCAGCTCTTCTGGGCCAACTTTATACGGCCGCTTGCATATTGGTTCAGTTCCAGGTTCAAGCTCAGTTACGAATTCAACTGCCCGGTGCGGAGGCATTCCTGGCAATTCTTCTAGAAAGACATCTTCATACTCGCAGACCACTGGAACTTGAGACATTGGAGAGATCTCACCCTTCTCATTCAGGGAAAACAGACGGATCGTGTCATCGCGCGCACCCAAGATAATCACGTCCTCCGAAGGATGAGTCGGCTTGACTTCTTTTGCTTGACAATCAAGAAACGCCTTCTTCATTGCTAGCCAATCCATCCCAAGGATTAGATCAATATCACACTTGCCAAGGATAATTGCAGAAGCCAGAAAGGAATAGTCGCCCATCTTGACACAGACGTCCGGAACCATCAAATGTCAACTCATATGTTTCCCAGGGTAAACAACTGCCAACGGCATAGGCAACTGCTCCTGATGCAGATTATGCTTGGATGCAAATGGATATGACATGAAACAATGCGAAGCACAAGTGTAAAATAAAACCTTTGCTGGAATATCATTAACCAAGAGATTACCCATGATCACATCTGAGGAGTTTTCTGCTTCAGCTGCATTCACCATATTGACCCTTGCAGACTTGGGATTGAGCTTCACCATTGCATTGCCTGGAGGCTTGACTGGAGGAGGAGGCGGAAGACGCTACTGAGTGGTGCACTTGTTAGAGTAATGACCCTTCTGCCCACACTTGTGACAAGTCACCTATGACAGCAGACAGAATTGCACTTGAGGATTCCCTTGCTTCTGCTGGTGAATCCTCTGCTGGAAAGTTGGGTTGGGTGGGTGGGAAGAACCACGACCAACTGACTGCTTGAACTGTTGAATTTGTCAAGGAGGATGAGACACCCAATATTTCGGCTGCTTCTTAACCACCTGAGTTGGGGACGAGGAACTGGAATCTCTGAAATGCTTACTTGAGTTCTTCACTTTGAGCAAAGCCGCTTCAGCCCTGAGAGCCAAATTGTAGAACTGGTCGAACTCAAGAGGCTCATGCAAGGCAAGGGCCAGCTGCAAGTCTTCCTTCAGACCACCTCTGAACTGCTAAATCTTTCTCTTCTAATCTGGGATGTCTTGTTTAGCATACCGAGCCAGCTCCTCGAACACCACATTGTACTTGTATACAGATGAACCTCCTTGCTTGAAGCGCCTGAATTTCTCACACATCTCTTCCATGAAACTTGCTGGAATATATGAGCCCTGAAATCCCTGCAGAAATCATCCGAGCTGATCATTTTGTTGCCTCTGGAATATTTCAATTGTTGCCACCACTCTGCTGCCTCGCCCTTGAGCTGAAAATTTGCAAACTTGACGAAGTCCTCTGGTCACACATTACTACACTCAAAGTGCTTGTTCATGTCACGAATCCAGTCATCTGCATCGAGCGGCTGGTCACATGAAGTGAAGGACTTCGGCTTGTTTGCCAGGAATTGATTCAGAGACGCAAAGTGATGTCCACCATTGTTGAAGTTGCGTTGTTGCTGGTTGTTCCTCTCATGCAACAACTGAAGCAACATTTGAGTGTTTGCATTGGTTTCTGCCATCAGAGCTTGCCATGCCTTCGGAGGAGGAGGCGGTGGCGGAGGAGGTGTAGTGGAGGATCAGCACTCTCATGACCCGGATTCTGGCGAGTTGGTGGAGCCATCCTGGTGATGGACAACAACATTAGACCAAACATGAAAATTCAAGATTAAGCTGAATCAACGAACAGAAATATCTGAACAAGAATACTTAGCAAATGCACTCGAACTATAATTCGTAAGAATTCTTTCTCAAAATAAAGTCGACAACATCTGATTCAAAGCCATTTGTAAACCATGTATGAGCTAAGATTGCTCGAAACAAATGTATGATAGAGATTCCATCCGATATTTTCATGGATTGGATCGCACGGGCTCTATCCTAGAGTAGCCATCACGTACAAGGCAGTGCACATGACATACGAAGCGTCCCCGAGTCATAGCAAGCTACAAGGACTCTTTAAGACACAACGAGAACCGCTATAAGATGATCGTGAACAAACGAATCGACTGAGTGTCGAATCCCAACCTCACATCATGCATCTGTTGGAAGATTGTCCTATAAGTAACTACTTGAGTTCAAACTAAAAACTCCTGAAATTTTTGGTCATGCAATCTGGTCCACAGATACAAGGAGTAATACATCACTGAACTCCTATACTAACTTGTCTAGTGTATCACATCCGTCAACACATAATGAGAATCTCGGAACTTCATCTATTTCAGACCCTCGTAATCACAATGATACCAAGTACGGTAGTACCCCCGAACTCTCTGCACCAGTACTGGGGATGTCGGGGTTATCTCGCCACTACTAGTATTGAAGCAATTTCAAACATCCTTTGTCCTGGGATACTAAGAAATCTGAACGATAACGATGTGCTCAAGAATTCCCTCGAGCTCAATGTGACAGCCCGAATCCGATGCCCCAGAAGATTCCCTTTATTTTCGTTTTTGTCATGTGGCTTATTTTATTTGTCAGATCATCATCTCATCATGTGCATCATCAGCATTGCATCGGCATCTCCGTTGCCGCCAGTTTCCAAAACTCACATCCGTTATTAGTTGCCGGTTCTCGTCGTTGTCCATTCTGAGCCCGACCGCACTCGCACGCGCCCGTGGCAACGTTTACATCTTTTTTTTTTTCAAGTGTGCAGAAAACTTTCTCTGATCGGGGTGAAACTTGTCATGCGGTCGTAATTAGTTATAGCTAGGCCGCCTGTCGAATTTCGTCGCAATCGGAGTCCGTCTGGTGCCCGAACGGTCGACCGTAGCGGCACCGTATTCGGCCTACCGTCGCATGTTTGTCGGTGTTCCAAATCGCGTTGCCGCGCCGCCCGTTTTCCCTCTCGTCTCCGATTAACCACTCTTCACAGCCACTTACCCGTTCCCGCGTTGGGAATTATCCGATTCCGATTGCGCGGTTGGATCCGGAACGGAATTCCGGTTAACCTAGCCCCCTCTTTTCTATATATAGACCCTCCTACTAGTATTTCTGGACAGCAGCCCCCTGCCTTGGGAACCGCGTCCACCTACCCCGAAACCTTAATCCTCCCACGACCTCTCTCCCCTAGCTGCCGCGGGCCCGCCAGGCCCAGATCGGGCCCGGCCGAGCCTAGATCCGCCGCCGCTTGCGAGCCCCGCCTCCCAGCCGTCTCCCGTGCCTCACGAGGCTCCTCCCCGTCGGCCGCCACAGCTTCCCCACCGCCGCTGGCCGGCGCACCTCCTCTCGCCGGAGCCCTCGTCGATCACCGCACCGCGTGCCGAAAGCTCGCTTGCCGGCGCCATCCCCGCCACCGGCCAGCAACCGCCGCCGTTTTAGCCTCCCGCGTCGGGTCGTCGCCACGCCGTCGCTGTAACCTCCCAGATCCGGTTCCCGCCGGTCTTCCACCAGCCAGCGCCATGGCCTCGAGCTCGTGCTCGAGCTCGGGAGAGATCGAGGAGCCGACCCTCCAAGTCCGGCTGCTCCGCCAGCCTCCAGCGCGGCTGGGCCAGGCGCCCCGGGCTGGTCCACCAGCGCCTCCCCAGGCCCAGGCCTCGGCCGGCCTCCTCCCAAGCGCCAGGAAAAAGAGACCCAAGCGAGGTGAGCTATCCCTCGCCCCAAAGCGCATTTTAGTCATCTCGCACCCCTGTTCGGCCTAGTAATAATTTAGGTTATTTCTTTTTCAGAATTATATAAATTCCAGTATTATAGACGTATTTTAGATGCCCGTAACTTTTTAACCATTAGTCGGATCGAGGCGTATTGTATAATTTTTTGGGGTAGTTTTGTGCGTAGAATAATATTTCACAACTTGCATATTTGTTTGACGTAGTTTAGCGCGCCATATGCATAGATTTACGTGTTGTTCCAATAGGATCCGTTCCGTAGTTATTTTTCGCGTGTGCCCCGTTTGCCCGAATGCCTTTGATAAAATGTCCATGTTTTAGGAATCTTTTTCCCATGTATTTTAGAGTAGGCATTGGAATTTTTGCGCGTAGCGATTTTGCCGCTAGATTATTTTCCATGTTTAGGACGTTATCTCGCATTTCCATGTGGCAATATTTTTGTGTTGCAACCCCACAAGTTTTTATATGTTTTCGGCATAGAAAAATCCATAAGATTTTTCTGTGTAATTAGTTTTAGCTTTTGAGCAAGTTAGTTTGCGCGATTTTTTGCCATGTTGCCCTCTTGTCTTTTTCGTAGGATTTATTTCGTGCTTCGTTTGAAGGAGTTGTCAACTAGAGAGTTGATCTTTGATGTTTAGTCTAGCCCCTGGTATTTTTAGTTGCAATAGAAATCCATGTTTAGGTGTGCTTTGGTTGATCTTACTTGCTAGGAAATAGTGATGTTTTGGAGATGCTGAAATATTTCTAAATCTGGAATCTGTCATATTTTGTTGTTGTCTTGTCTTGCTTCTATCTTGTGATATGTAGCTCTTTTGAGGTTGGTGCAATGGAGTAAGTTGTAGACTTTGGGTTTCTCTAGCATGTTGTGAATTTTCATGCCATTTGGAGTCCTGTAGCTTATGGTTTTGCTACTGTCAATATGCCTTCAGACTGAAAACTGCACTTTCATGAAGTGTTATTTTCACTAAGTCTGAAACTGTGTTTGAGAAGCCATTTTGAGACTTCTTTTCCTAGTGATCCTTGAAGCCATGCTAGGTGTTGTTGGTTGTATGTTGTAGTGCTTCTTGCCCTCTTTCGTGTCATGCCTTGTTTGAGCATATTAGTTTTTGTGTAGCTCGTAGTAGTGGGGCGTAGAAAATGCTATGTGGCTGTTTTGGGCAGATTGTAGTGATTCCTTGTTTTGCTCGTAGCTGTTGATCTGTAGCTCCGTTTTGATCATGTCCTACATGGAACTTGCTTAGAATCTGGTGTAGTTTCATTTTCTCTTGCTGGTTGTATGTTTTGAAGAACTCGTGACTCTCGTTGCACACATATTGCATTCATGCCATCATATCTTGCGGTGCTTGTATCTTTTGAACCGTAGCTCCGTTGGAGATGATCTCTATGTGTAAATTTCTTGTAACGACGCGTAGAATCACGTGAACCTATTTGTTTTTCTATTTAACAACTAATTAAATGTGTTAGTTCAGATCTGGACAGAATTGTAAATTAACATGTGAGGTCGTTTCGGAGATGCTATATGTCATTTCCGACTTCATTTAAAATGCCTAGATAGGTAGTTTAATTATGCTTCACCTCTTGCCATGTTTAACCACATTTAATATCGCTGTGTATCTAATCGGTATAGAACTAAATAATTAACTTGGAGTTTCATCAATATGCAACTCGTTGCATATTGAACTTCACTTAATGTGTAGTGTTTGATTGTGTGTTTTGTCATGCCGTGTCTTGCATGTTTTCAGCTGCTCATGCATCATTTGTGTTGTGCATTGTGTGGTGTATATCGTGTAATGATGCTTGTTTCCGTTTTCCTCCGTCTCGATAGAGATCCGCTAGCGTGTCGGATTGTGAGGACCCGTTCGACTACGTCGGTTCGTTTTCTTCACGGAGTCATTCTTCTTCCAAGCGGGATCTCAGGCAAGATGACCATTTCCCCAGATACCATTACTACCATTGCCATGCTAGTTTTACCGCTTCTATCGATTATGTCTCGTTGCCTACCACATGTTAAATATCAGCCTCTCAACAATGCCATGAAAACCTTCAACCTGTTCAACCTAGCAAACCACTGATTGGCTATGTTACCGCTTGCTTCACCCAGTGTTAGCGTTGCTAGTTGCAGGTGCAGTTGCTTCCATATGATAACATGGGTTCCTTGTCATATCACCTTATTAAATGTTATTTAATTTAATATACCTATATACTTGGTAAAAGGTGGAAGGCTCGGCCTTTCTAGCCTGGTGTTTTGTTCCACCTTTGCCCCCTTAGTTTCGGCTACCAGTGTTATGTTCCCTAATTGAGCGCTCCTAACACGATCGGGGTTGTTATGGGGACCCCCTTGATAATTCGTTTTAGATTAAAGCTGGTCTGGAAAGGCCCAACTTTGGTACTACATTTGCCTAATAACCTAATAATAATGCATAGGGACCCGCTGGCACCCGCGGAGTAATTTAATCAACCCCGGGCCAGTGCTCCTCATGAGTGTTGGTCCCACCTTAGCGATGTCCGGCGCCCCTCTGGTCACCGAGAGGTTTAGCGATCCCGACGTCTAGCTCACCCGTCGTGTCCTGAGAATGAGATACGCGGCTCCTATCGGGATCGTCGACACGTCGGGCGGCCTTGCTGGATTAGTTTTACCTTTGACAAAATATCTTGTGCATAGGGATTCCAGTGATGCTTTGGGTAATCTGAGAGTTGAGGTTTTCCACTAAGGAATCCGACGAGATCGCGAGTGTCGTGATCGAGGATTTCTAGGCGGCTTGTGGTAATTTGTGATGGACTAGTTGGAGCACCCCTGTAGGGTTAAATCTTTCGGAAAGCCATTCCCGCGGTTATGTGGCAACGTGGAAACTTTGTTTAACACTGGTTCTAGATAACTTGAAGTCAACTTAATTAAAATATGCCAACTGTGTGCGTAACCGTGATTGTCTCTTTCGTGAGTTCCTTCTCCGACCAAGGACACGGTGGGGTTATGTCTGACGTAGGTAGGTGTTCAGGGTCATTCATTTGATCATCAGTAGTTATGCGTAGATCTTCCCTCTCTTATTTCTTGTACTCGTAAGTTAGCCACCATATATATATGCTTAGCCGCTGCTGCAACCTCACCACTTAACCATACCTCACCCATTAAGCTTTGCTGGTCTTGATACCTTTGAAAATGAGATTGCTGAGTCCCCTGTGGCTCAAAGATTACTACAACACCAGTTGCCGGTACATGTAAAGGTTACTTGATGCGAGCGCCTTGATTTTTCATTTGGAGTTGCTTCTTCTTCTCCTTCTTCATCGATCTAGGATGGGTTCCAGGACGGCAACCTGGGATAGCAAGGATGGATGTCGTTCTTCTTTTCTAGTTTGTTTTCGTCCGTAGTCGGACCCTGCTCTTCTTCATGATGTTTATTTACTGTACTGTTGTGACTGTGATGTAGCTTGTGGCGAGTGTAAGCCAACTCTCTATAAATATATCTCTTCTTTTCAGTACATGTACTTGTAACGATATCCATTCTTGCGACACGACGAGATGCGCTTCTATCCCTGACGAGGCCTTCGTGCCAAATTGAGGATAGGCTCACATCTTGGGCGTGACACTCAACTCCCCAGAATAAAATCAACACAGCAGGAGGAACCAAGACAGAACTTCATCACATTGGTATCATATAGATTCCAAAATATCCGTGCGATGCTGAAAAAATGAGCGAGAAGAGGAGTAGAATTAAAATTTCCTAAGTCGTGAACGTCACCACAGCATAGAAGAGGAGAAAAAACAAACATACTCTCCCATATAACTAAGAGTCAAAATAGTTTTTTCTAGAATCGACTCGGCCAAGTCCCATCAATCAAACACTCCTATGGTTGTAAGGCTGTGATACCAACCTGTAACGACTAAGATGCGACACTTTCTTTATTTGGGGGCGAGGCCTCAAAAGGGGAAAGGGTCGCATCTACGCTTATCGCAAGCAGGATAACATTGCCATTACATAAATAGAGAGATGATTATAAGATTTGGATTACACTCGCCACATGCTAGATTACATTCCACACAAGCATTCATTGTACATACGTAAGACATGGTCTGTCTACGGACAAGATAAACGGAAAAATCATGCTATCCCTCATTGCTGGTCCCACGATCACGACCAAACGCCTCTAGTCCTCGAGGGTACGTCACATACAGCCTGCCATTGTCTTCCCTGAACTCCCACCTCAGCTGGGTATCCTCGGAAACATCTGCATCAGGGGTACCTGTACCTGTGGGTGATTGTAGTAAACTATGAGCCACGAGGAATCAACAATCTCATGACCTTGGTATTGAGTCTAACTAAGTTAAATAGGTGAGGTAGGGTTAAGTGTTTGAGTTTGCAGCATCCTAAGCATATATAGTGGCTAACTTAAGAAGAACAAAAAAATATATGGTGATCTACGTAAGACGATCAAAGACTAGAATGATCACTAAGTGATCATGAACACCTACTTACGTCATTCATAACCCCGCCGTGTTCTCGATCACAGAAGGAGCTCTGAAAGAAATAGTCACGGTTACGCACACAGTTGGCACGTCTTGTTTTAAGTTACTTCAAGTTATCTAGAACCGGATGTTAACAAAATATCCATGTTTGCCACATAACCGCGGGCATGGCTTTCCAAAAGATTTAACCCTGCAGGGGTGCTCCAACTAGTCCATCAGAAATTACCACAGGCCGCATAGTAATCCTCTTCCACGAAACTTGTGATCTCCTCGGAATACTTAGTGGAAAACCACAACTCTGAGAAGACCCAAAGTCTCACCGGAATCCCAATGCGCAAGATATATCGCTATGGTAAGACAAGTCAGCAAGAGCTCCCGACGTGTCTATGAACCTAATAGGAGTCGCGTATCTCATTCTCCGAACACGATGGATGGGAAAGCCTACGCGAAAACTAGACCTCGGGTTTCCTCGCGGTAGCCTCGCAGTCTGCCCATTTTGGACCAACACTCATGAGGAGCACTGGCCACGGGGAGGGGGGGGGTTGAATAGTTCCTCGGGTAGCAATTCCCTATGCTTTTTATTATTAAGTTATTAGCAAATTAACACCAAATTTCGGTCTGGCCAGACTAGCCTTAACACTAAATGATTTATCAAGGGGGTCCCCATAACAACCCCGAATGTGTTAGGAGTGCTCAGTTATGGAATAAAAACACCGGTAGCCGAAACTAAGGCGGCAACAACGGAACAAATCACCCAGCAAAAGGCTAGGCCTTCCGCTATTTACCAACTATACAGATGCATTAGTTAAATATAATTAAATATGATGATATCAAATAGCCATGTTATCACCTGGACCAACTGGCATGTGCAACTAGCAACGCTAACAAATTAGTGGTTTGAGCAAGCCTAAGTTAGTCAAATAATATTTGCTAGGAGGGGAGGTGTTTGAGGTTTCATGGCAATGTTTGATGGCCTATATATCATGTGGTAGGCAGCGGATATGTGACGATAGAAACGAATCTCTAAGCATAAAAAATCTAGAAAGGTGTCAAGGTCACGATCATCTTGCCTCTGATACCTTCAGAGTGGAACTCCTCCTGATCTTCCAGCACGAACTCACCGGACTCTTCAAACTCGTTTCCAGCCCCACTAGTTACCCAAAAGAAACAATCAGGAAATAAATACCAGCAAAATGATGATGCAACAGACAAAATGATGCATGCATGCACAACATCTAATCATGCACATAAACCACCCGACGTAGATAAAGCTACCGCCACCTCACCACAAGGTGACTTTCTACAGAATGCTAAAAACCATATTCCAGTACCACCATTGCATTCCTTGGGATATTCTACCCCAAATCCATATATCATAATCTCATGTTTACATGCAGAAAAACACTACAAACAGTAGAAGAAAAACTACACTGGATCAAACTACAACAGTGTCCAGAAGAAGGATGTTCTTGCATATGTCGGATTTGGCATATCGTGTTCTGGAAAAATTCCAGATTTGCAAAATATCTCACAGATAGAAATAAATAGCAATGCCACAATTTAATGACAGGGGGGCACTAGTCATATGCACCAGGGACCCCCTAGTGATTGTATGCAAGTGGGTCTTGACCCACACACACACACACTATCATGCACACTTGGTGCACGCACTACCATACACACTTGGTGTACACACACACACACACACTTCCATGCACACTTGGTGTACACACACACACACTGCCATGCACACTTGGTGCACACACACACACTACCACATCTTGCACACACACATACTGGCACACACACACACATACTTAGATCTGCAACAAAAGCAGAGAAAAAGAAAAGGTGCACAGGAGGGGTTCGAACCCTACACCTCCTACTCACACGCACACACAACCACCACTAGGTTGGCTCACGGTTGCTGCTCTACTAGTTACTCAAAAGAAACAACCAGGAAAAAAATAACAACAAAATGATGATGCAACAGACAAAATGATGCATGCATGCACAACATCTAATCATGCACATAAACCACCCTACGTAGATAAAGCTACCGCCACCTCACCACAAGGTGACTTTCTACAGAGTGCTAAAAACCATATTCCAGTACCACCATTGCATTCCTTGATATATTCTACCCCAAATCCATATATCATAATCTCATGTTTACATGCAGAAAAACACTACAAACAGTAGAAGAAAAACTACACTGGATCAAACTACAACAGTGTCCAGAAGAAGGATGTTCTTGCATATGCCGGATTTGGCATATCCTGTTCTGGAAAAATTCCAGATTTGCAAAATATCTCACAGATAGAAATAAATATCAATGCCACAATTTAATGACGGGGGGGCCACTAGTCATATGCACCAGGGACCCCCTAGTGATTGTATGCAAGTGGGTCTTGACCCACACACACACACACTACCATGCACACTTGGTGCACACACTACCATACACACTTGGTGTACACACACACACACACACTTCCATGCACAGTTGGTGTACACACACACACACTGCCATGCACACTTGGTGCACACACACACACACTGCCATGCACACTTGGTGCACACACACACACTACCACATATTGCACGCACACACACTGGCACACTTGATCAAACTACAACAGTGTCCAGAAGAAGGATGTTCTTGCATATGACGGATTTGGCATATCCTGTTTTGGAAGAATTCTAGATTTGCAAAATATATCACACTGGATCAAACTACAACAGTGTCCAGAAGAAGGATGTTCTTGCATATGCCGGATTTGGCATATCCCGTTTTGGAAGAATTCCAGATTTGCAAAATATATCACACTGGATCAAACTACAACAGTGTCCAGAAGAAGGATGTTCTTGCATATGCCGGATTTGGCATATCCTGTTTTGGAAGAATTCCAGATTTGCAAAATATATCACACTGGATCAAACTACAACAGTGTCCAGAAGAAGGATGTTCTTGCATATGCCGGATTTGGCATATCCTGTTCTGGAAGAATTCCAGATTTGCAAAATATATCACAGATAGAAATGCCACAATTTAATGACAGGGGGCCACTAGTCATATGCACCAGGGACCCCCTAGTGATTGTATGCAAGTGGGTCTTGACCCACACACACACACTACCATGCACACTTGGTGCACACACACACACACTTCCATGCACACTTGGTGCACACACACACACACTTCCATGCACACTTGGTGAGGAGGGGTTCGAACCCTACACCTCCTACTCTCACGCACACACAACCACCAGTAGGCTGGCTTACGGTTGCTGCTCTATTAGGGGAAGTAATTTCCTTATCCTGTCAACGGAAGGTGCACAAAGGGGAAAATCCCAATAAAATGAAAAATGGGCGTGCTGGTGACTCGAACCCAGGTCGTGGTGATGCGCTGCTGGTTCTCTAGGCAGTAGGCTAGGATGGGAGTTCTGTTCTAAAGGGGAAGCCTCGCTTGGAAGGGGGGAAATACTCTGCTCGCAGAGTGGCCCCGGAGACGCTCGCCGGTGCAACGCACACATGCACACACCTACAACTACACGACACTATGCGGGGAGGCCACATGCTGCTACTGCTGCTCTACTACATGAATGGTTCTACTGCTGCTCTATAGCTCGACGAAACTGCTGCTACTGCCAGACTGAAGTTGCCGTGCTCTGCTCGAACAGAACTATGCCGGCGACGCTACACGGCACGAGCGGGCTACGCGGCGCGATGGCTGCAGAAGGAAGGGGAAGGAAATGCTGGCTCATGAAGAGGGCAAAGAAGAGGGGCTCCGGTGATGGAGAGGTTCGGCGACGATCTGCTCCAGGAAGGTGCTGCTGGCGATCTCGAAGAGGTGGTCGTTGGGGACGGCGATGACGTCGGTCTCCGCGGCTGATCTCCGCGGGAATGGATCCCGACGGATGCCTGCATGCTCCTGGTAGGGTCGGGAAGGAAGGAGACGGTGTCCTACGCCGGCGACGAGCTTGAGCAGGCGCCGATCATGGCGCGGTGGTGGCGCTCGGGGGCTGCCCCAACGGTGCTAGGTGGAAGAGGAGTGGGAAAACGGTGAGGGTTAGGGTTGGAGAGGGGGAGAAGAGATTTATAGCTCAATCCCTAACGCACCTGACCATCGATCAAGGGGGAAAGGAGGATCGGCGGCCCTCCTCTGGTCGTACACGACGACGCACGCGAGAAAGAAGAAGGGACGCGCCCTGGGCTGGTGGGCCGAAATGGTAGGTTGGGCCTGGCTCCTTCTCTCTCTCTCAAAGAAAAGTACACTTTGGTATATTTAAATAAGAAAAGCCTGGCTTTAATAATAACCCAGGGTTAAAAGAAAGGAAAAAAAACCAGAAATAAACTGGGCTTCTAAAATGTTCCTCCTGTTTATAAAAATAGATGGGGCATTTTTAGAGTAAAGAAAATAAATTGTTTTATTTGAAATTGGCTCTGTTTTAAATAAAAACAAAAGCAAAAACACAAAAATAAAACTAGAGGCTTCCTCCACATTTAATAGAATATTTTTTTAAAGATGAGGAACATTTTTAATGGGGCCAAAACTGAAACTTTAAAACAACCAAAAATCAATTGGAAGAGAGGGGAAGTTTTATGGTCATGGTGCCACAAGGGATTTGAAGTTGCTCTTGTTGCACCCACTCTCTTGACAAGATCAACACATTCAGACATGCACTCACATACACCACCAAGGTGACACAAAAACACAAAGATCAAAACAAAGAAGAAAGGAATATGATGCTAGGCATGATGCATGATGCACATGAAATGATGACACCACTATGTCTCACATCCATTCACATCACAAGGTTGCCAAACAAGGAAGGAATTATAAAAGGGGGAGGAAAATGCATTGGGGCTGTCACAGATGATGAAGACGAAGAAGGATCTAAATACCAAGAATTTGAGAAGGCTGTGGATGCTACATGCATCAATGGAGGCGCATCTTTTCCCTCCTCCCGTAGGCAGCTGCAGAAGTGGGCTCCTGAGGTCAACGCGGCCGCACCACTATCGTCGGGTTTGTTCTATTGTTGGTCTCGCGAATAATTTGCAACCTTAAGGTCACAAAGATGTTGGTCGATAATGGGATTGGTTTGAACTTTATCTCTGATACATCTCCATCGTATGTACTTTTCCTAATGCTTTTGTTCTTATTTTGGACCCTAATTTGCATGATTTGAATGAAACTAACTCGTACTGGCTCTGTTTTCAGCACAACTACCATGGTGTTATTTTTGTGCAGAAATAGAAGTCCTGAGAATGCAATGGAACTTTTTGGAGTTTTTTTCTAGACTGTATAAAAAATATTGGAACCAAGACCCATAGGAGGGGTGCTACAGCATCCCACTAGACATGAGGGCGTGATAGGCCCCCTAGCGCGGCCTGGTGTCTAGTGGGGCCCATGCAGCTCCAATGACCCTAATTCCAGCGCTATAATTGTTGAGGAACGTTGCATGGGAAAAAAATGACTACACACACGAAAGACCTATCCATGGTGATGATCATCTACGAGCGAGGAGATAGGATCCACATACCCTTGTAGATCGTTAAGTGGGAAGCGTTAAGAAATGCAGTTGATGTAGTCGAACGTCTCCGCGATCCAAATCGCAAGTCGCCCCACGAACTCCGTCCTGATCTAGCGCCGAACGGACGAAACCTCCGCGTTCAGCACACGTGCAGCTCGATGACAATCTCCGCCTTCTTGATCCAGCAAGAGACGACGAAGAAGTAGTTGAATTTTCCGACAGCCTTACGTCCTGGCGGCGATGGTGGTGGAGCTACTCCGGCAGGGCTTCGCCGTACCAGACTGAACTAGGTATGGGGTGTGATGAAGTGGTCGAGGGAGAGAGGGTTGCGCTATGGCTTGAGTGCCAAAAGCCTCTCGCACCTCCACTATATATAGGTGGGAGGGAGGGTGGATCCCTAGGGAAAAATCCCTCGGGTTTCTGCCGGTGTAAGAGAGGAGGAGGAATCATCCACCAACACAACTTGTAAGGTGGAGTCCTCCTTCCCCAATTCGTTCTGCCCCACCTTTCCTTTCCTTTCTCCTACTTCATCAATTGGCCCTCCTTGGCCTGGCCACCAGCCAAATAGGGGCTGGTGCGCCACCCTTGGGCCCCTTTGGTTCGCTCCCGGGTGGGTGGCCCGTCCCGGTGGAACTCCGGAACCCATTCGTCACTCCCGATACTTTACCGGTAATGCCCGAAAACCTTCGAGAAGCCAAATGGATACATCCAATAATCAATCTTCGTTTGTGGACCATTCTGGAAACCCTCGTGATGTCGGAGATCTCACCCGAGCCTCCTAACAAACTTCGGTTACCAACATCAATAAATAACTATACCGAAATGTCACCGAACCTTAAGTGTACACAACCTGCGGGTTCGGGAACTATGTAGACATGACCGAGTCACTCTCCAGTCAATATCCAATAGCGGGACCTGGATGCCCATATTGGATCCAACATATTCGGTGAAGATCTTATCGGTTGAACCTCTATGTAAAGGATCCAGTTAATCCTGTATAACATTCCATTTGTCCTTCGGTATGTCACTTTCCGGAGATTTGATCGTGGTATCCCCATACCTATTTCAATCTCGTTACCATCAAGTCTGTTTATTCGTTCCGGAATACAAGATCCCGTGGCTAACTCTTTAGTCACATTGCTTGTAAGTCTTGTTTGTGATGTTGTATTACCGACTGGGCCCTGAGATACCTCTCCGTCATACGGAGTGACAAATCCCAGTATTGAACCATGCTAGCTCAATGGACACCTTCTGAGATACCTGTGGAGCACATTTATAGTCACCCAGTAACGTTGCGATGTTTGATACACACAAGGCATTCCTCCGGTGTCAGTGAGTTACATGATCTCATGGTCATAGGAATGTATGCTTGACATGCAAAAACAATAGCAATAAAAGAACACGATCACATGCTTCGTTTATAGTTTTGGTCTTGTCCATCACATCATTCTGCTAATGATGTGATCCCGTAATCAAGTGACAACACTTGTCTATGGCTAGGAAACTTTAACCATCTTTGATCAATGAGCTAGTCAACTAGAGGCTCACTAGGGACATTGTTTTGTCTATATATCCACACATGCATTTGCGTTTCCATTCAATACAATTCTAGCATGGATAATAATGGACTATCTTGAAATAGTAAATATAAAAATAACTATTTTATTATTGCCTCTAGGGCATATTTCCAACAGTCACCCACTTGCACTAGAGTCAACAATCTAGATTCACATCTCTATGTGATTTACAATGTGTGAATCTAACACACATATAATTCTAGTGTTGATCATGTTATGCTCGTGGAAGAGGCTTAGTCAGCGGATCTGCAACATTTAGATCCGTGTGCACTTTGCAAATATTTATGTCGTCGTCCTTGGTGTAATCGCGGATGGCATTGAAGCGTCACTTTATGTGTCATGTCCTCTTGTGAAACCTTGGTTCCTTGGCTGGACCAATGGCACCGGTGTTGTCACAAAACTAATTTATTGTATGAAGTGCACTAGGCACAACTCCAATATCAGTCATGAACTGCTTCATCCAGACACCCTCTTTAGCCGCTTCCGAGGCAGCTATGTACTCCGATTCGCTTGTAGAATCACCTATGATGCTCTGCTTGGAACTGCACCAGCTTACCGAATCCCCATTAAGAATAAATATGTATCCGGTTTGTGATTTAGTGTCATCCGGATCAGTGTCGAAGCTTGCATCGGCGTAACCCTTTACGATGAGCTCTTCGTCACCTCCATAAACAAGAAACATTTCTTTAGTCCTTTTCGGGTACTTAAGAATATTCTTGACCGTTGTCTAGTGCTCCATTCCTGGATTACTTTAAAACCTTCCTGCCATACTTATGTCAAGGCTGACATCAGGTCTTGTGCACAGCATTACATACATGATAAAAACTATGGCTGAAGCATAGGGAACGACACTTATTGTTTCTTTATCTTCTGCAGTTAGTGGTCATTGAGTCTTACTCAACATTATACCTTGTAACACAAGCAAGAAACCTTTGTTGGATTGTTCCATTTTGAAATTCTTCAAAATCTTATCAAGGTTTGTGAAAGTCCTATCAGGCGCCTTGATCTATCTCTAGAGACCTTAATGCCTAATAGGTAAGCAACTTCTCCTAGGTCCTTCATTGAAAAACTTTTACTCAGGTAATCCTATACGCTTCCCAAAAGTTGTATATTGTTTCCAATCAGCAATATGTCATCCACATATAATATTAGAAACGTTGTAGAGCTCCCACTCACTTTCTTCTAAATACAAGCTTCTCCAAAAACTTGTATAAACCCAAACGCCTTGATCACCTCATCAAAGCGCCGAATCCAACTCCGAGATGCTTGCACCAGTTCATAAATGGATCGCTCGAGTTTGCATACTTTGTCAGCATTCTCTGAATCGACAAAACCTATTGGTTGCATCATATACAACTCTTTCTTAAGAAACCCATTAAGGAACGCTCTTTTGACATCCATCTGGCAAATTTCATAATCGAAAAATGCAGCTATTGCTAACATGATTTTGGCGGACTTAAGCATCGCTATGGGTGAGAAAGTCTCATCGTAGTGAACTCCTTTAACTTGTGAAAACCCCTTTGCCACAAGTCGAGCTTTATAGACGGTCACCTTCCCGTCGACGTCCGTCTTCTTCTTAAAGATACATTTGTTCTGAATGGCCTTTCAGCCGTCAGGTAATACTTCCCAAGTCCATACTTTGTTTTCATACATAAATACTATCTCGGACTTCATGGCCTATCACCATTTGTTAGAATCTGGGCCCACCATTGCTTCTCCATAGCTGATAGGCTCATTGTTGTCTAACAACAAGATTGATAAGACAGGATTCCGGTACCACTCTCGAGCAGTACGTGCCCTTGTTGACCTACGATGTACGATATCAACTTGAACTGAAGTTTCATGATCATCATCATTAGCTTCCTCTTAAAGTGGTGTAGCTTCGAAAGAAACTTCTTTCTGTCATGCGCAATCATTTGGTTGAAGGATAGGTTCTACAACCTCATTAAGTTCTTTCTTCCTCCCACTCAATTCTTTCGAGAGAAACTCTTTCTCAAGAAAAGCTCTGTTCTTAGCGACAAACACTTTGCCCTCAGATCTGAGATAGAAGGTGTACCCAACTATCTCTTTTGGGTAACCTATGAAGACACACTTTTTCGCTTTGGGTTCCAACTTTTCACGCAGACCCTTTTTGACATAAGCATCACATCCCCAAACTTTAAGAAATGACAACTTTGGCTTCTTCCGTACCACAGTTCATATGGTGTCATCTCAACGGATTTTGATTGTGCCCTATTTAAAGTGAATGCAGTTGTCTCCAATGCATAGCCCCAAAACGATAACGGCAAATCGGTAAGAGACATCTTAGAACGCACCATATCTAATAAAGTACGATTACGACGTTCGGACACACCACTATATTGTGGTGTTGCAAGCGGTGTCGACTGTGAAACAATTCCACATTGTCATAAGTAAGCACCAAATTTGTAACTTAGATACTCACCTCCTCGATCAGATCGTAGCAATTTGATCTTCTTGTTATGATGATTTTCAACTTCACTCTGAAATTGCTTGAACTTTTCAAACGTTTCAGACTTGTGCTTCATCAAGTAAATATAACCATATGTACTCAAATCATCAGTGAAGGTGAGAAAATAACGATATTCACCGCGTGTCTCTATGCTCATCGGTCCGCACACATCAGTATGTATGATCTCCAACAAGTCACTTGCTTGCTCCATTGTTCCGAAGAACAGAGTCTTAGTCATCTTGCCCATGAGGCATGGTTCACATGTGTCAAGTGATTCAAAATCAAGTGACTCCAAAAGTTCATCAGCATGGAGTCTCTTGATGCGTTTTATACCAATATGACCTAAGCGGCAGTGCCACAAGAAAGTGGCGCTATCATTATTAACTGTACATATTTTGGTCTCACTGTTATGGATATGAGTGTCATCACTATCGAGATTCAACATGAACAAACCCCTCACATTGGGTGCATGACCATAAAAGATAATACTCATATAAATAGAACAACCATTATTCTCTTACTTAAATGAGTAACACTCTCGCAATAAACAAGATCCACATATATTGTTCATCCTCAACGCGGGCAGTAGATAACAATTATTTAAGTTCACCACGACTCCCGATGGTAATTGAAGTGAGAGCGTGCCGATAGAGATCGCATCAACCTTGGAACCATTTCCCACACGCATCATCACTTCGTCCTTCAGGAGCCTTCGTTTATTCCACAGTTCCTATTTTGAGTTGCAAATGTGAACAACAGAACCGGTATCAAATACGTAGGCACTACTACGAGAGATGGTGAGGTACACATCAATAACATGTATATAAAATATACCTTGGTTGGCATTGGTCACCTTCTTATTGGCTAGATCTTTGGGGTAGTTCCGCTTCCAGTGACCAGTCCCTTTGCAATAATAACACCTAGTCTCTGACTTGGGTCCAGACTTGGGTTTCTTTGTCGGAGCGGTAACATATTTGCCACTCTTCTTGGTGTTACCCATCTTTCACTTGCCGTTTTTCTTGAAACCGGTGGTCTTATTGACCATCAACACTTGATGTTCTTTCTCGATTTATGACTCTGTGACTTTCAGCATCGCAAACAGCTCGGTGAGTGACTTATTCATCCCTTGCATGTTATAGTTCCATACAAAGCCTTTGTAGCTAGGTGGCAGTGATTGAAGAACTCTGTCAGTGATAGCTTCTCGCAGGAGAGCAATTTCGAGCTCAGCCATACTGTTAGAGTAGCCAGACATTCTCACTACATGTTCACTGACATACCCGTTCTCCTCCATTTTGCAAGCATAGAACTTATCAGAGGTCTCATACCTCTCAATCTGGGCATTCTTCTCAAAGATAAACTTCAACTCCTAGAACATATCATATAGTCCATGACATTCAAAACGTCTTTGAAGTCCCGGTTCTAAGCCATAGAAAACTACACATTGAACTAATGAGTAGTCATCCTTGCGCGTTGATACGTCTCCGTCGTATCTACTTTTCCAAACTCTTTTGCCCTTGTTTTGGACTCTAATTTGCATGATTTGAATGGAACTAACCCGGACTAACGCTGTTTTGAGCAGAATTGCCATGGTGTTGCTTTTGTGTAGAAATAAATGTTCTCGGAATGACATGGAAATTTACAAGGATTTTTTGTGGAATATATAAAAAATACTGGCGCAAGAATCAACCGAAGAAATGGAGCATGGAGCACACAAGCCCCCCAGGCGCAGGCCCCCCCGGCCGTGCCTGACAGGCTTCTGGGACCGACGGAACTCCACCGCCTCCAATTCCAGCTCTATTTAGTCCCTTTCGTCCGAAAAAAATCAAGGAAAAGAGTTCATCGCGTTTTACGATATGGAGGCGCTGCCACAACCTGTTCTTCCTCTAGAGGGCAGATCTGGAGTCCGTTCTGGGCTCCGGAGAGGGGAGATCGTCGCCATTGTCATCACCAACCTTCCTTCATCCCCAATTCCATGATGCTCTTCATCGTCCGTGAGTAATCTCATCGTTGGCTTGCTGGACGGTGATGGGTTGGATGAGATCTATCATGTAATCGAGTTAGTTTTGATGGGGATTGATTCCTAGTATCCACTATGTTCTGAGATTGATGTTGCTACTACTTTGCCATGCTTAATGCTTGTCACTAGGGCCCGAGTGCCATGATTTCAGATCTGAACCTATTAAGTTCTCGTCAATATATGTGTGTTCTTGATCCTATCTTGCAAGTTGTAGTCACCTACTATGTGTTATGACCCGGCAACCCCAGAGTGACAACTGCCGGAACCACTCCCGGAAATGACGATAGTATGAGGAGTTCATGTATTCACTAACTGTTAATGCATTGGTCCGGTTCTCTATTAAAAGGACAACCTTAATATGCCGTAGTTTCCATTAGGACCCCTCTGCCACGGGAGGGATGGACAATAGATGTCATGCAAGTTCTTTTCCCTAAGCACGTATGACTACATACGGAATACATGCCTACATTACATTGATGAACTGGAGCTAGTTACATATCTCTCCATGTTATAACTGTTGCATGATGAATACCATCCGACATAATCATCCATCACCGATCCAATTCCTACAAGTTTTTCCTACTGGTCCTTGCTACGTTACTTTGCTGTCACTGCTGCAACTGTTGCACTGTCGCTATTGTTGCCACTGCTGCTACTGTTGCTACCACACTACTCTGCTACTGATACTTTTCTGCAGATACTAAGTCTTTCAGGTGTGGTTGAATTGACAACTCAATTGCTAATACTTGAGAATATTCTTTGGCTTTCCCTTGTGTCGAATCAACAAATTTGGGTTGAATACTCTACCCTCGAAAACTGTTGCGATCCCCTATACTTGTGGTTTATCAAGACTATTTTCTAGCGCCGTTGCCGGGGAGGCATAGCTATATTCTCTGAGTCGCTTGATATTTACATCTCCTGATCACTATGAGGAATCCGAAAGATCCAAGAACTAAAGTCTTGCCCTCAACTACGAGGATAGGTAAGGAACTGCCATCTAGCTCTGCACTTGATTCTCCTTCAGTTATGAGTAAGTTTGCGACACCATCTCCTGCTAGAAATTTTGATGTGTCGCCTACGCTTGATGATGCTACTTCTGCTATCCATGATGCTATGCTTGATACTGATTTGCCACTAGGTGCATTCCTTGATACACAAATTGATAGAGTTGTTGCTAGATATTATGATACTTCTGAAACTGCTGAGATTATTGAAGTAGAATCTGCTATTTCGCCTGTTAGAACTAGCTCCCCTAGATATGAATTGCTTTATATGTCTGAGGGTTATGTTATGGAGGGAGAGATAGCTGAGGACTTTCTTGCTTGTAAGGATAGCTATGATGTTGAGAATTTACTACGCAAGTGGAAAGACAAATCTTTGAACGCTAGGATGAAATACGACCCGAAGTTTGCTACTTCGCCTGTCTTTGTGACCGATAAGGATTATGAATTCTCTGTCGACCCTGAGTTAATCACTCTAGTCGAATCTGATCCTTTTCATGGTTATGAGTCTGAAACGGTTGTAGCGCATCTTACCAAACTGCACCAGTGACGAAAAGATCCGCCACAACTATATCCTTAAGTTGTTTCCTTTCTCACTAAAGGATGATGCTAAGACTTGGTTCACTTCTCTTGCTCCTGGTTGTGTGCGTAGCCCCCAGGATATGATCTACTACTTGTCTGAAAAATATTTCCCTGCCCATAAGAAGCAAGCTGCCTTCCAGGATATATACAACTTTGCGCAAGTTGAAGAAGAGAGTCTCCCACAAGCTTGGGGGAGGCTCGTCCAGCTACTGAATGCTTTGCCTAATCACCCTCTTGAGAAGAATGAAATACTTGGTATCTTCTATAATGGACTAACTCATGCTTCTAAGGACCACCTAGATAGTTGTGCTGGTTGTGTATTTAGGGAACGAACCGTAGGACAAGCCGAGATCCCATTAAATAATATCTTGTGCAATGAGAACGCTTGGTCTACTCCCGAACCACCTCCAAAGCCAACTCCTAAGAAAAGCGGTATCCTATTCCCTAGTCCTGAGGATATGCAAGAAGCTAAGAAATCTATGAAAGAGAAAGGCATTAAATCTGAAGATGTCAAAAATTTACCACCTATGGAAGATATCCATGGTCTTGATAACCCGATACAGGTAGTAGAGGTAAATTTTCTTTGTAGATTCAATGAGAGAGATATTCCTTTTGATAAACCTGCTAGCTTATGGCTGGATGAATTTGATAACTTTGTTGCCAAACAACAGAGTTTCAATGATTATGTTAGCAGACAATTGGAACAAAATGCTCGTATGCTTAGTCATTTAAGTGCTTGTGTGGATAGAAACGTCAATGATCTTAAGCTCTTGAGTAAACATGCCTCTGTGGTTACCACTCAGGTAGAACAAGTACTTACGGCTCAAAATGACTTGCTCAATGAGTTGAATGACAATTCTGTCAGAGTTATCACTAGAGGCGGTAGAATGACCCAGGATCTTTGTATCCTAAGGGTCATCCTAATAGAATTGAACAAGATTCTCAATGAGTTAGCACTGATGCACCTAGTCATCCTAGGGAGAAGAAGAAAGATGATAGGAACTTGCACGCTAGCAACCCTGTTGCTGTTACACCCGAGAATCCAAACGATGTCTCTGTTTCTGATGCTGAAACACAATCTGGTGATGAACATGAGACTAATGATAATATCGATAGTGATGCTCATGAAGATGCTCAACCTAGGAATGATAAGGATGTGGAGATTGAACCTGTTGATCTTGATAACCCACAGCCCGAGAATAGGATATACGATAAGAACGACTTCACTGCTAGGAAGCATGGTAAAGAAAGGGAACCATGGGTTCAGAAACCCATGCCATTTCCTCCCAAACCATCCAAGAAAAAGGATGATGAGGATTTTGAGCGCTTTGTTGAAATGATTAGACCTGTCTTTCTGCAAATGCGTTTGACAGAGATGCTCAAAATGTCTCCTTATGCTAAGTACATGAAGGATATTGTGACTAATAAGAGGAGCATGCCTGAGGTTGAGATTTCCACCATACTCGCTAATTATACCTTCAAGGATGGAACTCCTAAGAAACTAGGTGATCCCGTAGTGCCCAGTATACCTTGCTCCATTAAAGGAATCAACGTTTGAACTGCTTTATGCGACCTTGGAGCCGGTGTTAGTGTTATGCCTCTCTCTCTTTATCGTAGACTTGAACTGCATAAGTTGACACCCACTGAAATCTCTGTGCAAATGGCCGACAAATCAACTGCTTTCCCTATCGGCATTTGTGAGGATGTGCGTGTTGTGGTTGCTAACATTATTATCTTAACAGAATTTGTTATTCTGGATATTCCCGAGGATGATGCCATGGCGGTCATCCTTGGAAGACCCTTTTTAAACACTGCAGGGGCAGTTATTGATTGCAACAAAGGCAATGTCACTTTCCATGTCAATGGTAATGAGCATTCGGTGCACTTTCCGAAGAAACAATATCAAGTACATTGCATCAATGTTATTGAAAAAAGTTCATAGATTCTTATTGGGAGCTTTGAATGCCCTATACCTACTGTCAAGATGAAGTATGATTTGCTTGTTGGGGATATGCTCATCCCCGTTGAGGTAACCTAGTGACTATTTGAAAACTCTTCGTTCTTCTTTATGCGATTCGAAAAAGTTTTTCAAGGAGACTTGATCAACCTCATTGACGGATTTCTTTCGATGACCATGGGATGGATGAATCGAGGAGTCACAACCCTCTGTTCAAAGCTTTCGCCTTCCGTTGCATAGAAGAAAAATGATAGATTTAGCTTTAGTTTTCCATGTTTTCTGCTTTTTGCGTCCCATAGGAAAGTGTCCCGAAAATTAAAATTCTCTGAATGTCCTGAAAATCAAGTATGATTTTTTTCTGGATTTTTTGAAAAATTCTGAGACGGAGAGCTAGTCAGGGGGCTGCACCAGTGGGCCACAAGCTCTGGAGGCGCGGGCACCCATGTGTCCCCCTTCACTTATTCTAGTTCCCATCTCCTTCTCCTACCTCCAGAAAAAATAGTTTTGCAGCTCAAACCGGCCGTGTTCTTGCTCTTCTTGCTGCAATTTTCGATCTCCTTGTGCAATGACCCATTCACCAAACTGTTTCGGGGAAATTGCTCCTTGGTATGTGACTCCTCCATTGGTCCAATTAGTTTTTTCTCTAGTGCCTTATACGTCGCGTATCTTTGCTGCCTTGGTGACCATGTTCTTGAGCTTTGCATGCTAATTTTAGCTGGTGCCAAGTAGTTTAGATGCGTGATATGACCTCTAGGCACTTGTCGGAGGAGTTGCTACGAGTTTAGTTGACCCTTGTTCCCTTTTCCTTTGAGTCACTGAAAATTTCAGAAAAGGAAGATGTTCAAGAGAAACTATCATGGTGGTTCCTCAAGCAAGAGGGGTCCCCGTCTGGCGATTCGGGAGCCCGATCCTTACCAACAGAGGAACGCACAGGTACAACCATGTGAATGGCCTTCTGATGAATTCATGATTGAGGCAGGTTTCAAAGACGAGTTTGATACACTTGCTCATAACGTCAGACTCAAAGAATTTATGTCCGATAAATGTGAACATTATACTACTCTCACTGCCTATTTTGTTCGTAGATTCAAATTTTTAGTTGGCCGTGACACATCCGTACTGTTCGATCTCTATGACAAATCGTATACCATGGATTTAGAGGATTTCAATAGAATTTGCAAGATACTTGATTGGCGTAGTCTCAGTGATCCTCCTAAATCTTTGGTTAGAGATTTTTTCTCTAGTATAACTGTTGGAGAAACGAGAGATATTACACAGGCTACCATGGGGAGCATTCATTTTCCTGCCTTGCATTACTTTGCCCTCTTCATAGGTAGATGCATTAACGGCAAGATCGAGCATTGTCACCTCTGCGCACCTGACCTTAATATTCTTAAGAGCGCAGTAACGGGTGATAGAAGTTTCAACATGGGCACTACAATAGCAAGGAGTCTGAATAATAATGCTAATGAAGGGGATTTCTCTGGTGGGATCTATGCCACTCGCATAGCAAATTTTCTTGGAGTACCCATCCGCGAAGGAGATCCCCCGCTCCATACAGCTTTCCTTGATCGTGCCTCTGTGACACGCTATCAGTTCCTTGAGAGTGATAATGAATCCCTCCTATACCCGTTAATATTTAACCGACAACGTGTTTTCCATATTACCCTTCATGGTCCTGCCTTCTTTGCCTTTGATGTAAAACAGAGATATTATATAACCATAGGAGAGGCAGAGGAGTATGAGAGGGAGGCAAAGGTTTCTCGCCTCCGTGAGGCAGCTATTCAGGCGGTAGCTGCATCACTCCCGTACAACCCCCATTATGATTTTGGGTATCGCCTGGACTATCCATGGGAGGAGACCAACTTAGGCCAAAAGCCTAAGCTTGGGGGAGTACGTGTTTCTCACCGACTTTATATTCTTGCTCACACTTTCACTTTTTTAGTCGGTGTTCACACTTTGATACTGTATCATCCATGCTAGTTTATTTCTTTTCCTCGCTTTCTTCTCGTGTGTTGGTCTAGTTTGAGAAAACCCAAAAAGATTTCTCGTTCTTCTTTTGCTTGTTGGGAGCTTTCCCGTGTAAATAGTTTTCTTTTTGTCTGGGTCAAGGTAGAAGACCATGGTTACAATGTTTAGTGGCTCTCGCATGCATATATGTTTATTTGTTAAAGAGCCATATTACTTTGTCTTCTCCTTTGTGGTTGCTTGCAGATTCCAGCGTAGTCCAATGCACGAACACTCTTATTATTATTCACATCATTCAGTCCTGCAAGTGAAAGGCAATAATGACGATATATGATGAAGTGATTGAGCCCGGAAAAGCTGGTATGAACTCGATCTATTTAGTTTTTGTAAATATGACTAGCTAATTGTTCCAGATTCAGCTTTGTTGTGAGAGAAACATGTTTGCAATGACAACTTAGATATCATAGTTTCTGATGCCATGCTTAATTAGCTAGGAGCTTATAATGGTTTGTCTTGGATGCCAACATGAATTTTGAGATGATTATGATGTAGTATGATAGGATGGTATCCTCCTTTGAATAATTCAAATGGCTTGACTTGGCGCATGTTTACGCATGTAGTTGAAACAAAATCAACATAGCCTCTATGATATTCATGTTCATGGTGATTTATGTCCTACTCATGCTTGCACTCAATGTTGGTTAATCTCAATGCATTTTGATGACTGTTGTCGCTCTCTAGTTGGTTGCTTCCGAGTCTTTTGCTTGCCTTCACTTGTACTAAGCGGGAATACTGCTTGTGCATTCACTTCCATAAACCCCAAGTTGTTCCAGATGAGTCCACCATACCTACCTATATGCGGTATCTACCTGTCGTTCCAAGTAAATTTGCATTGCCACTCTCTCAACCTTCAAAAAATAATCTGTTTTGGATGCCCGAACCGCTCATGTGGTGACAAGGGGCAATCAGTATCTTCCATGCTAGGCGTGTTATCCTCGATATGTGTTTATTAACTATCATTCACGACAAAGGGGCCGGTAATTGGAATGCCCAGTTCCATGCTCAAATCGAAAAGATAATTGCAAACAAAACTCCCCCTCGATTATTGTTGGTATGGACGGCACCCGAGTATTCGGCTAGTCGTGTAGTGTGATTGATCGGTGGTGGGGGAGCCAAAACTTCACTTTTCTGTTCGGGAACCGCCTATAGTATGTGTAGCATGGAAGATGGTGAAAAAATCTTGGTCATTGCGTTGACAATGAAAGCATGCCAGCCAAAATTATTTATCCCTGTCTTCAAAGCTTGAGCTGTGGCACCTGTGCAAATCAATGCTTCCCTCTGCGAAGGGCCTATCTATTTATGTTTCTGTTGAGTCATCCTCTTCTTTTAAAAGCACCAATTAGAGAGCACCTCTGTCATTTTTATGCTTTGCTTTTAATTGATATTGAGTATGACTGTGACTGGATCTTCTTTGCCATGAATTACAATGTTCAGTCAGCCCTTGGTCTTTGAAGGTGCTCTGCATTTATGTTTTGCAGTCTTAGAAAGAGCTAGCGAGATACCATCTATTCGTATTGCTTCATGATTGTGTTGATTGAAGTGTTGACGTTTGAAACTCATTATTATTGCTCGCTAGCTCATTATGCCATTGATATGAGTTTACCTTGAGACCTAGATGTCATTGCTTATGTGGTTTGCTTGTGAATTTGCTGAAAATCTGAATATGAGTTAGACATAATTGCAACAACAAGATCAAACAGAGTTCGTAAAAGTTTTTCTTTTGTCTCTTTCAGTTTGTCAACTGAATTACTTGAGGACAAGCAAGGCTTTAAGCTTGGGGGAGTTGATACGTCTCCATCGTATCTACTTTTCCAAACTCTTTTGGCCTTCTTTTGGACTCTAATTTGCATGATTTGAATGGGACTAACCCAGACTAACGTTGTTTTCAGCAGAATTGCCATGGTGTTGTTTTTGCGCAGAAATAAAAGTTCTCAGAATGACCTAGAAATTTACGAGGATTTTTTGTGGAATATATAAAAAATACTGGCGCAAGAATCAACCGAAGAAGTGGAGCGTGGAGCTCACAAGCCCAACAGGCGCCCCCCTGGCCGCGCCTGGCAGGCTTGTGGGGCCCACGGAGCTCCACTGCCTCCAATTCCAGCTCTATTTAGTCCCTTTCATCCGGAAAAAAATCGAGGAAAAGAGTTCATCGCGTTTTACGATACGGAGGCGCCGCCACCACCTTTTCTTCCTTTGGAGGGCAGATCTGCAGTCAGTTCTGGGGTCCGGAGAGGGGAGACATCGCCATCGTCATCACCAACCTTCCTTCATCGCCAATTCCATGATGCTCTTCATCGTTCATGAGTAATCTCATCGTAGGATTGTTGGACGGTGATGGGTTAGATGAGATCTATCATGTAATCGAGTTAGTTTTGATGGGGATTGATCCCTAGTATCCACTATGTTCTGAGATTGATGTTGCGACTACTTTGCCATGATTAATGCTAGTCACTAGGGCCCGAGTGCCATGATTTCAGATTTGAACCTATTATGTTCTCGTCAATATATGTGTGTTCTTGATCCTATCTTGCAAGTTGTAGTCACCTACTATGTGTTATGACCCGGCAACCCCAGAGTGACAATAGCTGGAACCAGTCCCGGAGATGACCATTGTATGAGGAGTTCATGTATTCACTAAGTGTTAATGCGTTGGTACGGTTCTCTATGAAAAGGAGAACCTTAATATCCCGTAATTTCCATTAGGACCCCGCTGCCATGTGAGGGATGGACAATAGATGTCATGCAAGTTCTTTTCCCTAAGCACATATCACTACATACGGAATACATGCCTACATTACATTGACGAAATGGAGCTAGTTACATATCTCTCCATGTTATAACTGTTGCATGATGAATACCATCCGGCATAATCATCCATCACCGATCCAATGCCTATGAGTTTTTCCTACTGGTCCTTGCTATGTTACTTTGCTGCTACTGCTATCACTGCTGCTACTGTTACTCTGTCACTACTGTTGCCACTTCTTCTAGTATTACTGTTGCTACTTTTGCTATCACGCTACTCTGCTACTGATAGTTTTCTGCAGATACTAAGTCTTTCAGGTGTGGTTGAATTGACAATCAACTTCTAATACTTGAGATTATTCTTTGGCTTCCCCTTGTGTCGAACCAACAAATTTGGGTTGAATACTCTACCGTCGAAAACTGTTGCGATCCCCTATACTTGTGGGTTATCGCGCGTCTGCCAGACGTTCATAACTTCTGGCAACGCTATTTTGGGCGGTGCATCACCTAGCGGTGCATCTATAACATATTGCTTTTATGCAGCCGTGAGGATAAGCCTCACATTAGGGCCCAGTCAACAAAGTTGCTTCCATCATCTTTCAGGTTAGCTTTCTCTAGGAACGCATTAAAATTCAGGATTGCTACTGCGTGAGCCATTGATCTACAACATAATATTTTACAAAGATTACGTAGAATATGTTCAAGATAATGGAGTTTAGCTAATCATATTACTAATAAACTCCCACTCAAATTGAGATCAATCTAGTCATTCGAGTGTCGCATGATCCAAATTCACTAACTTAAGTCCGATCATCACGTGAGTTGATATTAGCTTCAATGGTGAACATCTACATGTTGATCATATCCACTATATGACTCATAATCGACCTTTCGGTCTCCTGTGTTCTGAGGCCATGTGTGTACATGATAGGCTCGTGAAGTTTAACCCGAGTGTTCCGCGTGTGCAACTGTTTTGCACTCGTTGTATGTGAATGTAGAATCTATCACACCCGATCATCATGTGGCGTCTCGAAATGATGAACTGTAGCAATGGTGCATAGTCGGGGAGAACACAATTTGTCCTGGAATTTTAGTGACGGATCACCTTATAATGCTACCATCGTCCTAAGCAAAATAAGGTGCATAAAAGGATTAACATCACATGCAAATCATAAGTGACATGATATGGCGATGAACTTGTGCTTCTTGATCTCCATCACAAAAGCACCGGCATGATCTCCATCGTCACCGGCGCCACACCATGATCTCCATCATTGTGCTGCCATCGAGGTTGTCACGCCTACTATGGTGTTACTACTAATGCTACTACTAGCAATAAAACAAAGCATCACCAAGCGCAAATAATGAAACACAACCCTATGGCTCCTCCCGGTTGCCGTAGCATCGACGTGCAAGTCGATATTTAACTATTACAACATGATCATCTCATACATTCAACATATCATATCTTGTCTTTGCCCATATCAGATCACATGCATACCCTGCAAAAACAACTTACAGGTCCTCTAATTTGTTGTGGCAAATTTTACATGGCTGCTATGGGTATCTAGTATGATCTCATCTTACTTACGCAAAGCCACAATGGTGATATGCAAATTGCTATTTAACCTTCTCCAAGGACTGCCTCGGTCAAATCCGATTCAACTAAAGTTATAGAAACAAACACCCGTCAGTCATCTTTATGCAACAAGTTGCATGTTAGTCGATGAAACTTGCCTCTCGTAAGCGTACGAGTAATGTTCGTCCTGGCCGCTTCAATCCAACAATATCACCGAATCAAGAAAAGACTAAGGAGGGAAAAAATTGAACATCAACACCCACAAACTCTTTTGTGTTCTACTTGAGATATCATCTACGCATGAACCAAGCGCATGATGCCATTGTTGAGGAATGTTGCACGGAAAAAAAATTCTACGCACAGGAAAGACCTATCCATGGTGATGAACATCTACGAGAGGGGATACCGCATCCACACACCCTTCTCGATCGCTAAGAGGGAAGCATTAAGAAACGTGGTTGATGTAGTCGAACGTCTCCGCGATCCAAATCGCAAGTCGTCCCACGAACTCCGTCGCGATCAAGCGCAGAACGGACGACACCTCCGCGTTCTGCACATGTGCAGCTCGATGACGATCTCTGCCTTCTTGATCCAGCAAGAGAGATGTAGAGATATCTCAATTCTACCGCAGCACGAGGGCGTGGCAGAGATGGTGGTGGAGCAGTTTCAGCAGGGCTTCGTCGGACCATAACGAACTAGCTATGGGGTGACACGAAGTGGTGGAGGGAGAGACGGCTTCCCTATAGCATGAGTTCTAAAAGCCTCTCTCACCTCCACTATATATAGGTGGGAGGGGGGTGGCACCCTAGGGAAATATCTCTAGGGTTCCAGCTGGCGCAAGAGAGGAGGAGGGGTCCTCCTCCAACAAACCTTGGAAGGTGGAGTCCTCCTTCCCCAATTTGGTTTCCCCACCTCTCCTTTCGTTTCTCCTACTTCAGCCAAATTGGCCCTCCTTGGTCTGGCCACCAGCCCACTAGGGGCTGGTGCACCACCCTTGGGCCTCTTTGGTTCCCTCCCGGGTGGGTGGCCCCTCCCGGTGGAACTCGGGGAACCCATTCGCCACTCCCGATACTTTACCAGTAATGCCCGGAAACTTCCCGGGAGCCAAAATAGATACTTCCTATATATCAATAATCGTCTCCGTACCATTCCAGAAACCCTCGTGACATCTAGGGTCTCATTTGAGACTCCTAACAACCTTCCGTTACCAACATCAATAATTCAACTATACTAAAACGTCACCGAACTTAAGTGTGCACACCCTGCGAGTTCGAGAACTATGTAGACATGACCAGACACTCTATGGTCAATATACAATAGCGGGACCTAGATGCCCATATTGGATCCGACATATTCTACGAAAATCTTAACGGTTGAACCTCTATGTCAAGGATTCAATTAATCACGTATAACATTCCCTTCGTCCTTCGGTATGTTACTTGCCCGAGATTCGATCGTCGGTATCTCCATACCTATTCCAATCTCGTTATCGGCAATTCTCTTTATTTGTTCCATATTACAAGATCATGTTGCTAACTCTTTATTCACATTGCTTGCAAGGCTATTTTGTGATGTTGTATTACCGAGTGGGCCCTGGGATACCTGTCCGTCATAAGGAGTGACAAATCCCAGTCTTGATCCATGCTAACTGAATGGACGCCTTCGGAGATTCCTGTAGAGAACCTTTATAGTCACCCAGTAATGTTGTGACGTTTGATACACACAAGGAATTCCTCCGGTATCAGTGAGTTACATGTTCTCATGGTCATAGGAATGTATACTTGACATGCAGAAAACAATAGCAATAAAATAACATGACCACATTCTATGTTTATAGTTTGGGTCTTGTACATCACATCACTCTCCTAATGATGTGATCCCGTTGTCAAGTGACAACACTTGTGCATGGCTAGGAAACCTTAACTATCTTCGATAAACGAGCTAGTCAACTACAACCTCAATAGGGACATTGTTTTGTCTATATATCCACACATGTATTTGCATGTTGATTCAATACAATTCTAGCATGGATAATAGAAGATTATCTTGAAATAGGAAATATAATAATAACAATTTTATTATTGCCTCTAGGGCATATTTCCAACACTAAGTTCCTATTTCCGAAGAGTAAAATCAAAGAGGAAGTTTCATCGCATTTCACAAAACGGAGCCGCTGCTACCTCATGTTCTTCATTGGGAGGCTTAATCCGGAGTCTATTTGGGGGCTCCGGAGAGGCGAATGTTTGGTGTTGGTCATCACCAACCCTCCTCCATTGCCAATTTCATGATACTCTCCACCGGGAGTGGGTAATCCCTTCATAGGCTTGCTGGTCGGTTAAGATATGGACGATATTCATCATGTAATGGAGTTAGTTTTGTTAGGGATTGATCCCTAGTACCCACTATGTTCGGAGATAGATGTTGCTATGACTTTCCTATGCTTAATGGTTGTCACTAGGGCCCGAGTGCCATGATTTCAGTTCTGAATTGTTTATGTTTTTACTATTATATCTATGTCCCTCATATGATATTGTAGGTTGTATACACCAACTACATGTTAGGATCTGCATACACCAAATTCACAATAATTGGGATTCTTTTCAATGATTACCGTAGTTTGAGGAGTTCATGTATTCACTATGTGTTAACGCTTTGTTCCGGTTCTTTATTAAAAGGAGGCCTTAACATCCCTTAGTTTCTTCATGGGCCCCGCCACCATGGGAGGGTAGAAAAAAAGATGTCATGCAAGTTCTTTTCCGTAAGCACGTATGACTATTTACGGAATACATGCCTACATTATATCGATGAACGGGAGCTAGTTCTGTGTCGCCCTATGTTGTGACTGTTATATGATGAATATTATCCAACAATATCACCGATCTAGTGCCTACGAGTTCTCCACATATTGTGCTTGCTAAGTTACTTTTGTTGCTACTGTTGTTACAATTCCTACAAAACTGCTATCACTCTTACTGTTACTACTACTACTATTACCGTTATTGTTGCTATTGTTACCACTTCTATCAAAACTAACATATATTGTGCTATTGATCACTATGCTGCAGATATTAAATCTCCAAGTGTGGTTGAATTGACAACTCAGCTGCTAATACCTGCAAATATTTTTCCTCCCCTTGTGTCGAATCTATAAATTTGGGTTGAATACTCTACCCTCAAAAACTATCGCGATCAGTATACTTGTGGGTTATCAAGAATGTTTTGGCGCCGTTTCCGAGGAGCAAAGCTATATCTTCTGAGTCACTTGGGATATCTATTTATTAATCACTATGAAGAATCTGAAAGATCTAAGAACCAAGATTGTTCACTCTAGGACGAGGGGAGGTAAGGAACTGCCTTCTAGCTCTTCACTTGATTCACCATATGTTTTGAGTAGACTTGCACCATCACCACCACATGCTATTAATCCTAATATGTTGCAAGTAGTTAATGACGCTACCTCTGCTGTGAATGATGCTTATGATCATGCTACTACCTTGCTTGATGATACTGTGCCACTAGGTGAATTTCTTCATGAAATTGATGAAACTATTGAAACTGATGAATTTCTTGCTACTGAAAATACTGAAATACCTTTTAGACACACTATCCTAGAAAGGAAATGCCTGAAATACCTAAAGGTTATGTTATGGATGAAGAAATTTCTAGAGACGTTCTTGTTTGTTAGGAGGAGATGATCTTAAGAAACTACTATGCAAGTTGAAAGAAAAATCCATGAATGTAGAATGAAATGTGATCCTAATTTCGCTACTTCACCTATCTTTGTTACCGATAAGGATTATGAATTCTCTGTCGACCAAGAGATAATCACTCTGGTTGAATCTGGTCCTTTCCATGGCTATGAGAATGAAACTGTTGTGGCACATCTCACTAAGCTAAATGATATAGCCACCGTATTTACTAATGATGAGAAAATTCACTACTAGTATATCCTCAAATTATTTATGTTCTCTTTAAATGGTGATGCGAAGATTTGGTGCAATACTGTTGCTCCTGGTTGTGTGTGTAGTCCCCAGGATATGATCTACTACTTCTCTAAAAAATATTTTCCTGCTCATAAGAAACAAGTTGTCTTACATGAAATATTTAACCTTGTGCAAATTGAAGAAGAGAGTCTCCAACTAGCTTGGGGAGGATTCTCTAATTACTTAATGCTTTGCGTGATCATCGTCTTAATGAAAATTATATACTCGATATTTTTATAATGGACTAACAAATGCTTCTAGGGACCACCTAGATAGTTGTGCTGGTTCTGTTTTCAGGGAAGGAACTGTCGAACAAGCTGAGGAATTATTGAATAATATATTGAAGAATTAAGATGAATGGACACTTCCTAAACCACCACCTAAGCCTACTCCAAATAAGAGAGGTATCTTATTCCTTAGTACTGAAACTACGCAAGAGGCAAAGAAATGTATGAAGGAAAAAGGCATTAAAGCTAAAGATGCTAAGAATTACCTCCTATCAAAGAAATACATGGTCTCCAAACACCACCACATGTGGTGGAGGTAAATTCTCCTTTAAAGTTTGATGAAGGTGATATCCATTAGAATAAACATCCTAGTCAGTGCTTATATGAGTTTGATAATTATATTATGAAGCAAGATCATTTCAATTTCTATGTCTTGAAACAATTGAAACAAAACTTTGATATGATTGCTCGCTTAAGTGACTTGTTATTTAGAATCACCAATGATGTAAGAGGTTTAGGTAAACATGCTTCTATGCTTGAAACCCAATTAGAACAAGTTGCTAAATCTCAAAGTGAGTTACTTCATGAAATGAATTTTCATATGAATGATCATGCTGTTAGAGTAATGACTAGAGGAGGAACAATCACACAAGATCCACTATATCCAGAAGGCCATCCTAAAAGAACTGAACAAGATTCACAAAAAAATAATATTAACGCACCTAGTCCTTCTAGGAAGAAAAAGAAAAGGAAAAATGATAGGACCTTGCATACTTCAATTGAACCTCGGTTAGAGAAACCTTCTGCTAATGCTAATGATATCTCTATCTGTGATGCTCAAACTCAATATGGTAGTGAGCATGCACCTAGTGATAATAAAAATGATGATGCTGATGCTGATATAGATGCTAAACCTGACAACGATAAAGAACGATATAATGATGTTGAGATAGAACCTCCTATTGATCTTGATGACCCCCAAACCTAAAAATAAACGTTATCATGGAACAGATTTTGTTGCTAGAAAGCATGGCAAAGAAAGACAGCCATGGGTTCAAAAACCCATGCCTTATTGGGGGATCAATAGAAGAGGTGTCTAGAGGGGTTGAATAGAGTACTTGCATAAATTAAAATCCTAGACTTTTCCCAATTTCAGTGGATGACAGATTTTAGCATTCTAACAAGTCTAGTGCACCCTACACATGCTAGTCAGCAAATATGGCAGCGGAAACTAAAGACTTTGCATATGTAGTAAGGAGTACAGTTTAGGAAGATCAGACACAAAGAATTTGACACGGCGATTTTTGGCATCGTTTCGATAGGTGGTGCTATTGTACGTCCATTTTAGTGGAGACTTCAACCCACGGAGGGTAACGGCTGCAAGAATCCATGGAGGGCTCCACCCACAAGGGATCCACAAAGAAGCGGCCTTGTATATTCCACCACGGCTTCTGTTCACACAGGACTAGCCTCAATCACGGTAGATCTTCACAAAGTAGGCGATCTCCTAGCCCTTACAAACAGCTTGGTTCAACTCCACACCACGAAGTAGAAGGCTCCCAATCGACACCTAACCAATTTGGAACGATGAATTCCTTGCTCTTGTGCTTCTAAAGATAGTCTCCTCAACAATCAATCACTCTTTCTCAGATTTCGTAGGGGTAGGAGAGATTGATCTTGTGGAAAGCAAGTTGGGGAGGCTAGAAATCAAGATTCAAATGGTTGGAGTAGAATCTCTTGATGTCCACACATGAGGTGATGGATCTCTCTCGGAAAAATGGATCTCGCAAGTGTAAGTGTGTTCTGAGTGCTTCCTCTGTGAAGGAGAGGTAGATGGAGGGGTATATATAGGCAGCCCCCAAAATCTAATCATTACAACATTATTGTACAACTCGGTGACATCGAAAAGAAACTGGGTGGTACGGAGTTGCACTAAATGTGGCAACTTTTGAATTCTCGATGAGACCGATATAGGAATCTTGATGGTACCGATACGATGACCTAGACCAGTTTCCAAATCTCAGTGATACCGATTTCAAACTTGGAAATTCCGATTCTTGAAATCGTCTCAACAAAAAGTTGGTCACTGAATCTCGATGGCGCACAAGTGAAAGTTGGTGGTACCGAGATGGCAGGGTTTGGCAAAGGATATGTCAAGTGTAAAATCGGTAGGGCCGAGTGGAAATTGTTGGTGGCACCAATTTTTATAGTTTGGCATTGGACAGAGATCTTTTGTGAGAGAATGGATGAGTATTTTTTGTTGTTATCTCTAAGTACGTGAGCAACCAATTTATCGTAATACCTCACCCCCTTTTAATAGTATTGGTTTTCCTTTGGACTCAAAGTGATTTCTCATAAATGTAAAATGTAGAGTCTTCTTGCTTGAAGCTTGAGCCAATCCTACGGAAGCATAAAAGCTGTCTGAAGTACGTGAGCAACCAATTTATCGTAATACCCCATAAATGTAACTTGCTTGAAGCTTGAGTCTCATACAAACCAGCGGAAGCATAAAAGCTGTCTGAGTACACACATATGAAAGGATAAGGCATAAAGCCTGACTATCTATAGATCCCTTCTGAAAGGGGCCACGTCGTAGCTGGGACACCAGCTACTCGTTGTCATCGATGTCTAGAAAGAACCCACCTGTTGGCTCGTGGGCATCCTCTGCAACAATTATTAAGCAAACATGAGTACAAAAGTACTCAGCAAGACTTTAGAACAGATCTATCTACTCATGCTCAGGTATCAACAAAGGGGTTGTGGTGTTTCATGCAGCAAGCCAGCTTTGACTTTTGGCTAGACTAAACTACATTTTTAAATAGTTTTAAGAACTTTGATTTCTCGCACACGAGTCCACTAATTCCACAACAATACACCATCATGGAATCATTCCCGCCTTCCTACGGAAATGGCATCCATGACACTCACACTTATCATGATACTTTTATGAGTAGCCATTAAAGTTATCTATGAACAACATATGTCTCCAAGTAGTCCATATCCACGGACGCGGCTATTAGAATAGATCATAACCCTGCAGGGGTGTACTTCTTCACACACGCTCTCGCCACTTATCGCTATGTGCACATCATGCACCTCGGCAACCTTCAAGCGGAAGCCCAACGAGGGAGTCGTCCACGACTGTTAACCACATTAGTACCTAGTCCAGGTTTAGCGCCCGCACGGAAGTCCGGTCGAGGTTTCCGCCACGGCCCCAAATGATGTGCGCAGGGTTCCCAAGCCCACCATCCGGGTGCCAATTGGTACGCCGTGCCACCGCCTACCGCATCATAGCCCACCTCTAAGGTCAGCACCATGCACGGCCTACAGCATGACTATAACACCAAAAACTACTTGCGACTCCTGGATCGAGTACTAGGCTATTAATAAGTCGAGCGGGGTCATATTTCAGGGCCTAGCATGTGGTAGTATCTCGTCTTGGATTACATACACGGAACTCAGTTCCTAAGGACGGTTCCAATGAAACAACCCGCCATGTACTCCTGCATAGCCTTTCATCGGTACCTTTACCAAATCAGGTTCCACACTTATTCTTTGTCACTAGTACACATTCATCCATTCCTATTCATCACCCAGATGAAACAGACCTGCCACAATTTCTAGGCATAGCAAGCATAGCAAGAATAAACACATCACAGCTCAAGCATCTACCAGGTATCCTAGGTTGCATGTTTTGGCTATTTACATTGACAATGACAGGTCATGCAAAGGAATAGGTTCAGCTACCGAAGTAAATCATTTGAAATATTTTGTCCTAGTGCAATAAGTGGGAGGAGGAGCAAGAACATGGAATTATATCGGGATGATCAAAAGGGTGCTTGCCTTGTTGTTCAACAGAGGGTTAATATCCGTTAGTCGGATATTCAGTTGTATCTGGAGGGGAGGGGCCTACCGGAATAACAACATTCAATTAATAGCAATCATATACAGTAATCATGATGCATGAACATGGCATGAAATGAAGAGTGATATGATTCAGTGGGGTTGGTAAACCCTTAGTTTGCATCTGGTTTGCAATCCAAATTCAAATATCAATTGAAATAGCATATATATCTTAATCATTTAATTGATTTGACCTGATGCTCTTTCGTAACTTTGTTTTTCATGCATGAAAGTAGCACCATTGTGTTCATTGAATTTTTCTGATCAATTTGCATATATTATTTGTCAAATTTGGAGTTATGATCAATTTTATATGAATTTCCAAAGTTTGCACTTATTCTAGAATTATTTTAAAACCAGAATTGAATTAATTGCGTCAGCATGACATCAGCAGGTCACTTGGCCGTTTGAAAGTCAAACCTGACCAGTGGGACCCACTGGTCACTGACTCTCGCCAGGAATTAGTTAAATTTAAACTTAATTAGATATTTACAGGGATGGACCCACATGTCACTGTCCGTTTAACTTTTAATATAATTATTAATTTTATTTTTACTAATCTTAATTAGCCACGGGGCTGGCCCCACTTGCCAGTGACTCAGGGGAGTCAACCCACCGGCGATGGGGTCAAACCCACCAGCGACGAGGCTCCGGCGACCACCAGAACAACGGAGGGCGTCGGGATTCCGCTTCCGGCGCCAAACGAGCGGCGGAGGGGCTCAAACGATTAGCCACTCGACCGCGAGCAAGACGGAGCTAGCCTCGGGGACTGAGATGACTGGAATCGATGCCGGCGACGAGCTCAGCGGCTACCGGAGCTCGACCATCGTCGAGGTCATCGAAATAAAGTGCAAATCGTGCAGGGTTGGGCTCCTAGAGCATATATGCGACGAGCTGGACCTGTTGAAGGCCTCGGATGGACCAACCGGTCACCGTAGGGTCACCGGCGACGAGCTACAGCGGCGGTCCTCGTCGGGCTCCAACGAATCTAGGCCTAGAGCTCCGGATCAAGAGGGAAAACGAGGGGAAAAGAATCCTGGGTTCACGGGGAGTGCAGGGGCGTCGAAGGCGTGCTCAGGGAGGGCCTGAGGAGGGAGAACGGCGGCGGCGAGCTTCAGGGATCCGAGGATGAAGACGATGGCGTCAGGGCGATGCAGGGCTCGGGGGTTCTTCTCCTTTGGCAGGGACGACCAGCTCGATGAGGAGGAGCGGACGGCGTGCTCGGGGAGACTTCCGGTGGCCGGAGACGACGGCTAGCTCGAGCTCTAGCTCGGGCTCTAAGGGCGGCCGAGAGGGAGAGGGGAGAGAGTGCTAATGGGGAGAGGACGAGGACGGGAATGGATTCGGGCGATTTATCTACTCCACGCCAGCGCGATGTGGCGGCCAGGCAGGCACGCAGGTGCCTGGCCGCGCCAAAGGGAGCGGCGGCCACCTCCTGCTCCGATTGGCGAAGGAGGAAGAAGAGAAGGGTGCTTCTCGGCTAGGCCGAGGTGAGCGAGGTATAGTCTTTTCCCATTTTTCTTTCTTTTCAGTTTCTGTTTTATCTTTTCTGATTTAGTTTATTTTATTTTTGGCTCCAAACTATTTCAAAAATAGTTTGAATGATACTAGGGTGTTATTTGGAATATTTCCAAACCTACATAAAGTTTTCAACATTTTATGAGAATTTGAATTATTTGAAATCAAATATATAATTGATTTCAGTGACTTTTATGTTTAAAATAAAATTCCAAAAGTATTTAGAAAATATATTTCACCCTTGATATCTTGTTCCCAAGATTTTTCAGAAAAGATGAACTTTTATGATGGCCATTTTGGGTTCATTTATTTGTCACCAAATTTGGAATTGTTTTGAATTAGAATTGCTAGGGTTTGGTTTTGTTTTCTTTTGTTTCTTTTGAATTTATTCCATTTCTTTGGATGCAAAGAAAAAGACATGAGCACAATCTTGTTAAACTCTATTAGAGTTTCAGGGATGTGACAACTCACTCCCACTCAAAAGAATCTCGTCCCGAGATTTGGAAGTCATCGGGAATAACGCGGGATACTCAAGTCGAAGACGATCCTCTCTTTCCCATGTTGCCGCTTTTTCAGAATGATTTGACCATTGAACTTTAAGAAACTTGAGGTTTTGACGTCGAGTGGTACGCTCGGCTTGATCAAGAATACGAACAGGGTATTCTCCGTATGAAAGATTATCTTGGAGATCAAGCGTTTCGTGGTCCACTTCACGGATAGGATCCGAAAAGCAACGCCTGAGTTGCGAGACTTGGAATACATCATGAACCTTGGAAAGATGCAGAGGAAGCTTCAACTGGTAGGCAACTTCTCCTTGTTTGGCAAGAATGCAAAAAGGACCAATGTAACGAGGAGCCAACTTGCCCTTGATACCCTTCAGAGGTGTAACTCGAAGGTAAGCCTTCTCGTCAACTTCAAAGGTCACAGCCTTATGATGACGATCATATTGGCTCTTTTGACGAGACTGGGCTGTTTTCAAATTTTCACGAATAATGCGAACTTGCTATTCTACTTCCTGGATCATATCCGGACCAAAGAGTTGCCTCTCTCCGGTTTCTGACCAATTAAGAGGTGTTCGACATCTTCGTCCATAGAGAACTTCAAAAGGAGCTTTGCCCAAGCTTCATTGATAACTATTGTTATAAGAAAATTCGGCGAATGGAAGACACTTCTACCAATTCATACTTAACGATATAACGCAAGCTCGGAGCATATCTTCTAGGATTTGATTCACTCTTTCTACTTGACGACTTGATTGAGGATGGAAAGTAGTGCTAAAAGACAGGTGAGTCCCCATGGCATTCTGAAAACTTTGCCAAAAGCGGGAAGTAAAAATAATTCCAAGGTCTGAGTTAATCTCCAAAGGAACACCATGAAGAGACACTATTCAAGAGATATATAACTCTGCTAGCTGTCTAGTTGTTATACTCTCACGAACTCGAAGAAAATGAGCTACTTTGGAAAGACAGTCAATGACCAGAAAGATAGCATTATTTCCTTTCTTGGTCTTGGGAAATCCAGTGATGAAATCCATACTGACTTTATCCCATTTCCATTCAAGAATAGCTAAAGGTTGAAGGGTGCCTGCAGGCCTTTGATGTTCTGCCTTAACTCAACTACAAATATCGCAGCTAGCAACGAACTCAACAATTTCTCTCTTCATCCTAGTCCACCAAAACCTCTGGCATAGGTCCTGATACATCTTAGTACTACGAGGATGAATGGTGAGAGGAGAATCATGAGCCTCCTTAAGGATCAACTGCCTTAGATGTGGATTCTTAGGAACTACTAGACGATTCTGGAAGAACACAACATCTTGATCACTCATGGAGAATTCCTTAGCGTTTCCGCTAATAATATTCTCCTTGATCCGTGATATACCCCTATCACGCTTTTGGCCAGCTATAATTTGATGCCTAAGAGTAGGTTTCGCCACCAGGTTGGGAAGGAATCCTTGAGGAACAATGTGAATATTTAACATTCGAAATTCCTTATAGAGATGTGGTTGACCTCGTTGTAACACCAGATTGTTACAATAAGACTTACGACTTAGTGCATCAGCCATAACATTGGCCTTCTCTTATCCCAAAGTCGTAATCTGTGATCAACTCAACCCACCGTCTTTGCCTGAGATTCAAATCCGGCTGGGTGAAGATATATTTCAGACTTTGTTGATCAGTGAATATTTCGCAATGATTACCAAGAAGCTAATGTCGCTAGGTTTTTAGTGCATGGACTACAGCTGCAAGCTCAAGATCATGTGTGGGATAATTATCCTCATGTGGACGCAACTGTCGAGATGCATACGCAATCACATGATGATGCTGCAGGAGAATGCAACCTATTCCTTGTCGCGAGGCGTCGCAATAGATAACAAAGTCCTTTGAAAAATCTGGTGGTAGCAACACAGGTGCGGAAGTCAGGCGTCTTTTCAGTTCCTGAAAACTATGCTCACACTGTGGTGTCCACTCGAACTTTTTATCTTTCTTGAGGAGTTCAGTTAGAGGCTTTGCAACCTTGGAGAAGTTCTCGACAAAGCGGCAACAATAGCTCGCTAGTCCAAGAAAACTCCAAACTTGCTTAAGATTCAGGTTGAGTCCAATCAAGGACAACTTGAACTCTCTCGGGATTGACAGCAATACCCTTACCAGTGATTACGTGGCCTAGATAGGTCACTTCTGGTAACCATATGTGGGGACCCCCGACTTACTAGTCGAGAATCGCCGTGCTCAGTGATCCCAGAGATCAATGCTCACCAAACACAGATACCGAATAAAAGAGTCTTACATCCATACATATCGTTTGATACAATAAATGACCACTTAGGTCGAGTCTTACATATATAGGGCCTTAAAGACCTACACTTGAACTAAACCAATAGGGTAATTATTGGTAGAAAGCGTGAACCCATGCCATCAGCCTTAACCTATAGGCATTCTGACTGGGAAGCATCCTAGCTCGCAAGAATGTCACCGAGTCAATCTTCACCATATCCTGTCTTTCACACCTGGTCAATGAAATAACTAGTGGCAAGCCAATGAGTACTTTGAATGTACTCGCAAACAGCCCACGATATGAATAATGAAAGGGAAGGATAACAATATCATGCATTTCTAGTATAACTCATCTGGGTGGCATGATCATGAATATGCCTCAAGTTAAAGAATTACTTTTGAAGAACAGGTTACAGATATCAACATATTTGCTAAGGGTTGAACCAACCGGGTTCACCCTATATGCCAAGTCACCAGACTTGGTCATATCCTCAATATATCAGTTGAGGGCTGAACCATCCGGGTTCACCCTATGTGCCAAGTCACCGAACTTGGTCATATTATTATTATGTTAACACCTCTTTAACAACACACACACACTTACTCACACTTGGTTTATTTGGAAACGCTGGAAGTAGTTGAAGCAGGATTACCCAACTGTCCTTGACCATGGACACGGCTATTCGAATAGTTTGACACTCTGCAGAGGTAGTACGCTGGACCCACGAGATCCGGGAAACTTCCGTGTCATCCACGACTCGCGGCATATCACATATACCCGAGGTAAGTACCCGATCATCATCTTTCCCCTAACGATACTAGACAAAGAGGTCCACTCGATTGGTACCCAGCCCACATGTTGTACGTCTTACGAGCGCCGACTCTGGACAGTATCAACCATGCGGGGATCAACGGTGTGCCTAAAACTCATAATAATGGCATAGTCGTCCTACCTGGCACGACCCCATCACGAGAGTGACGACAATCGCTCCCGCCACTAGTAATGTGGCTCTTTGCTAGTACGGACCTGAGTAATCAACAAAGCCCCATCTCATTAAGGGGTAACGTGGTCGTACTTGTAAGGTTGCGACAGTCGACACATCATAAATCTAATCCCATTTCTGAAACCATACTCACACAAAACACCGGTGCATCACTTCACCAAAAGTGACCACCAACTCATCATCACCCTCGGGCATTAGTGGCACCCGACGGGGTTTTCATAAACTCTTGATTTAACTCATCATCATGCTCATGATAATATACTTTTACTTGTCAACATGGTATTAGCATGACCCTCAAGGGGTAGGGTCAAGCTCAATGCAATGGTTCTCTAACTCTACTAGTCAACATTACAGTGGCATGATCATCATAGATGGTAGGGTCAAGCTCATCCTGCTTGTGCTCCGAGGAGCCATATGTATGACTTCACCATCATGCAAGTGCTTTGAAGAAGCCTTTGGTAGCATCACACCAATGATGAACCGGGACTATGATCACATGCAACGGAAAAGTAGTTGCTATTCTAGCAAGCATCAATTCATATGCTTAAGTCATGGTCAAAGGGATGCTTTCCTTGCTCACGTAAGTCCTCGGGGTCTTTGAGGTCTTCTGCTCCAACTCCGAATACTCCGTCTACCGTCTACTATCATCGGAAACAACCATAGTAAGCCATATAGCAAGCAGAATAAAAGTGTTCTATAAATATAAGTTTTATTTTTCTTGGACCTCTCTGGTCATAAGAAAAATACCTGAAGCTTCTCACAGGAGATTTGAATCATCAAGGATTTTTGAATAGGTGAAAGGAGCAATAGGTGATTATTGAAGGAGCCAACATAAATCATTCTGTTAAAAATGAGTGAAGGCACCCATTTAACAGAGAATGACTTTTGAAATATTTAGGAAGTGGTTTCACTGGATTTGGAGTTGAAATGAATATTCTAGGGATTTGACAATGTGGAATAAATAGCAAAAGGGGCTATTCATTTGATGCAACAGAAATAAGTCACACAAAAAATGTTGACCAGGTTTCTAAAAATAGTGAATGAGTTTAGAAGGCCCTAGGAATTGGAATCACTCCATTTGGAGTTTATTTAAATCTACTAGGAATTTTGAAAGGTGGGATATTTTATATCCAGATTGGCATTTTAAATAAAACACCACAGAAACTTGGTAGGGAAAAATTTGAAAAGCACTTATTTGGATAGGTCTCAATCTTAGGAGCCTGCAGAAATTCGAATCAATGAAATTGGAGTCAGAATGAATTTATGGTGGAATTTGTAAGTTTAACCAAATATGAAAAAGGGGAAAAGACTCAGCTTCGGGGCTATCTTGTGCCACCTGCGAGGGAGAGGGAATGGGCCGGCCTGCTGGCTCGGCCTCGTGCGTAGGAGGGCCACACCGAAGGCACCTTTCCTGAGGTGCTTTCCCCACTTGGAAGCGGGATCTGCGAGGGCGCCTCCACTTACTCCATGCGGGCCCGACCTGTGAGCAGCTGACGAGGGGGTCCCACACGTCAGCTCCTTCTCCTACCTCCTGTTCGCGCAGAGGGGAGATGCAGGAGCCCGAAGGCTCGATGGCTCCCCGTGCTCTTCCACCCCCGGCGAGGCCTAGCTCACCCGCAGGCTCAGGCGGCCGAGCCACGCCCGACCATCCCCCACGCGCTAGCGGGGAGGGGAGGTGGAGACGCCGGCAGGGTGGCCCGAGGGAGGCCGATGGCTTCCATGGCGTCGGGGACGCGACGCCAAGAGAGGAGAGGGGCGCAGAGGGAGGGCTGCGCGGCAACGGAGAGGCTCACCGGAGAGCCCAGGGGCGAGGAGTAACCCCCTGGGTTGGCTAGGCTCGCGCGGAGACCTCCGGTGATTTATTCGGGAGCTTGGGCTATGGCGGCCATGGGGAAGGGGAGGAGGCTTAGGATAGAAAAGGGGAGCTCGAGGGGTTCCAGAGAGTGAGGGACAGGGTTCCGGAGGAGCTAGAGGTGCTCGGGAGGCTGTAAGTGGGGGAGGAGAAGCCGAGAGAGCTCGGGAGCTCCTGGAGCTCACGTGGGCATGGGCGCCAAACATCCCAGAGGGGCATTGGATGCTAGCTAGCGTCATGGAGGGAGTCAACGAGGGATGGGGGAGTGCTCTGGCACTCTGGGGCATGCTGCAGCTGCGGGACATGAGCTAGGGAACAAGGAAATAGTGCAGAGCACCATTTGTGCAGGCTGACAACGTGGTCACCATGGCCACGCGTGTCCAGGGTGTCCATTCGACCTGGAAAAGTTGTCTCCCATGCAAGGCATGCTTGCCAGAGGTCATTGGTGGAGTTTGGAAGCATCTGGGGCTGGTTTGAACTTGTTTTAACTGCTCTTAAGTTTCTAACAGTAAACTTATAGCTAATAAGAGTGGGTCTTAGGTGGGGAGCCTTGGGGGGAAATTATGTCTCGCAGTGTTACCTATGCAAGAACTACAACACTGCCAAGTTTGAGCTCAAGAAATGAAGGGTAGCTTACTTGCTGTACAAAGCTATATCTCAGCCAGAAATGAACTTGAGGAGGTGCTGCTCATTTTCTCCACATGAGCATGCCATATCTTTGCTCTAAATGAAGCCTTGGCATATAATAGATGCTCTGGAAAGAATTGGGGGCCTTGGGTTAAGCAGAAGTGAAACAAGAGGGTAAAAACAGTGATCCCATGGGTGAAAATGAGAGAAGTTACAAAGGGTCCTTCCCCAATAATTGACAAGTGGCCATGGGAAAGTTACAAGAGGTCAAATGTAACTATGTGAGGCTGTGCTAGAAAGTTGAGCTCAAGGGTAAAAGTGAAAGGGGCAAAAGAAGCCAAATTAGTGAGTGCACACAAGGTGTTTGATCTGTGGTTAGGTTACCAGATGGATTCCAATGTCTATGAAACTTAACAGGGTCAAATAATAGATGAAAATAGGCTTGCACACCAAATTTGGGATTTGCCGGTGAAGCTTTGCAATGTAGACTTGAAAAACCCAAGAAATGGGCAGAAATGGGTTTCTGCTTAGAACCCTATTCAAATAAATTCCCACAAATCTAATATTTGGTGTAGGGGCATTATTTTAGCATTACGGCATGCACAAAAAGTTTGAGGATAATTGGAGAAACTTTATAATGTAAAGTTTACCAAAGTCAGAAATCAACAAAGAGGGTTTTGAGGGTCTTAGGACAAGTTCCTCTATTATCCTTGGTGTACCACTTGGTGCGGATGCCTTATTGGAGTATTGGATCATGTCCACCAAATTTGAGCACAATTGGAGACACTTCACAATGTAGAGTTGCTCAAATTTGATGCTGGACAGACAGGGTTTTAGAGTGATTAGGGGAGCCAAATCAACTTGCATTAAAATGAAACTTGGCAAGATCATCAAGAATATCATAGATGACATGCTAGAATTTTACTGGAATTTATTGAGAATATTTCTTATAAAAATATTTCAAAAGCTTGAAATAGGCAGGAATGGTATTGGAGGGGTTTGGCCAATATTTTGAACATGACCATGTGTTGAAACTCATAAATATGGAATAAATATATCCACTGAGTTTCCCTAAATTTTTTTAAATATTTTGAAAGCAATAAAAATAACTTTCCTTCATAGGAGACCATTTCTGGCCTCACAGAAAGGCTTTTAAATAAAATAATAAAATAACTTTTAAAATAATAATATGATGGTTTTTGGAAGACTTTTTGATAATAGGTTTTAAATAAAAGTATTGGTGCAGAAGAAATTCCCTAATTTCAGGACTTGTAGTAGAAATCTCATCTCAGGGGTTTTAAAGTTTAATTTAAAAAAATGCTTTTTGGCGAAAATATTATTTGGTGAAAATAGATATTTATCCTAAACACATGGCATGATCATTAGGCAGGAGATCATGGAATGAGGAGGTGCTTAGGAGGATGGCAAGAATGAAGGGGGAGCAATCACATGCATTCAAGCAAACACGCAAACAATAGTCACTCCAAGCATCACAAGAACTCACAAATTTTTTAATTGGTCCTAAATTTTGAAATAAGTTAATTAATCAGGAAGGCCAAAAACTGGGGTGCTATACCAAAATTCAGATTTTGAAAACTTGGCATAAAGGCGATGCTCTCGAAGTTTCATCAATACCAGCCTTAGATGCTCGGCATGTTCTTGTTCGTTCCTCGAGTAGATGAGAATATCATCGACGTATACCACGACGAATTTATCCAAATACTCCATGAAGATTGAATTCATCAAGCGAGAGAAGGTGGCTGGGGCATTGGTTAAACCAAAGGACATGACGGTGTACTCGTATTGGCCATAACGAGTGACAAAAGCCATTTTTGGAATGTCCCCGTTCTTGATCTTGATTTGATGGTAGCCCAACCTCAAATCCATTTTGGAGAAGACTGAGGATCCAGCGAGCAGATCATACAGATCGTTGATCCTGGGGAGCGGATACTTGTTCTTTACGGTGACCAGGTTAACTGGTTGATAATCTACAACCATCCGGTCCGTCCCATCTTTGTTCTTGACGAAGAGGACGGGACAAGCCCAAGGAGAAGAGCTAGAACGAATGAAACCTTTATTCAAGGCCTCATCTAGTTGTTTCATAAGTTCGGCTAGCTCGAGGGGTGCCATCTTATAAGGTCTTCTGGCTATTGGAACAGTTCCTGGAACAAGGTCTATCACAAACTCTACATCCCTATAGGGTGGAATTCCTGGCGGTTCTTCTGGAAAAACATCCGGAAAGTCACGGACTACAGAAATGTGTTCGAGTTCTGGAAGAGGATTTGCATTGAGGGAATAGAGTTGGCATTTGGCAACTCGAGTGGAGAGATTGACTATCTCACCCGAGGGATGGGTAAGCTGAACATTTCTAGAATGAGTATCAATCTTGGCATAATGAGCTGACATATAGTCCATACCCAAGATGATATTGGATTTTAGGACTAGCAAAGATGCTAGAAAAACTAGCTGTCTACTAGGATTTCATTATCATAGGTTATCCTGGAGGTTTGCCACTTACTACCAGGGGTTTGAACAACTAATGGGATTGGCATATCACAAAAGGACATGTTATGCAACTGTGCATAACTTTCGGAAATGAAAGAATGGGATGACCCAGTGTCAAAAAGGACAGACGCTGGGTGATGATTGACAAGGAGCGTACCCAATATGACGTCGGGATCCTCTGCAGCTTCTTCTGCTGAAACATAATTCACGTGGCCACGTGCAGGAGTTGGCTTCACATAGTAAGCTTTGCCCGACTTGCCTTGCCCAACGGATTTTCCTGGTTGCTTGGCACCTATATTCTGGGGACACTCTCGTGAGTAGTGCCCTGGTTCTCCACACTTATAACAGATCACCTGACTGGCACGTCGTGCAGCATTGCTAGCTGGACCACCATAGTTCTTTGGTGGAGGGTTGGTCTGATTTGCCTGAGGCGCCACATAGGATGGCCTCGGGGTATATGTTGGCGGCAGAGACATATTCTGAACCCTCAGCCTACATTTTGGAAAGGCGGAACCAGACGAGGAGCCAGAGTTGCGGGAGTGCTTCTTCGTGGCTTCATAATTGGTATGACCAGTCTCGGCACTGATCGCCTTGTTGACAAGAGCTTGAAAGCTTGTACATTCGTGGAGGCGTAGGTCACGACGAAGTTCAGGGCTCAGACCCTTGCGGAATCTTGCTTGCTTCTTGGCATCACTTGAGATCCCTTCAGTTGCATAGTGAGTGAGATTATCAAACTGGCGGCTATAAGCATCCACGGTCAACTTTCCCTGAGTGAAGGCATATAATTCCTCTCTCTTACGGTCCATCAGACCCTCTGGAATGTGGTGCAGACGGAAGGCTGCACTAAAGTCTGCCCATGTGGCTGCTGGTCTGGCAGGACGCATAGCTTCAAAGTTCTCCCACCACAGATTGGCGGGTACGCCACAAAGGTCACCTTGTCGGCCTCAGAAACATTGCCAGAGCGAATCTTGCGCGATATACTTCACAACCAGTCATCAGCGTCGAGAGGATCGATGGAGTGATGGAACTTCGGGGGATTTAGCTTCACGAAGTCATTGAGGGACACTACATCATTCCTCGGCTGACGAGCCGTATTTTTCTCAATACTCTTTAGGAGACGATTGGTCTCTCTTTTGTGTCTTTCCGCCTCAAGCATAACTTCCGCCAGAGAAGGCTGGTGAGGCAATTCCTCCTGCGATGCCTGACTACCTTCTGCCTGCTCATGGGCAGGGACACGGTTCAGCCTGGTGAACACCATCCTGGCAAACAAACATATAGCTTAGACTAATATCAACATCAATACTAGCTATGGATTAAGAATGCACTGAACACACGGAATGCGGAACTGAACATCCGATCAACATGGTAACAAGCAACTGCTATATATACATCATGGTTCATACACACCATTACATAGTTCAGTATAACCTCAACAGAAGAGCAAACTACTGAAAAGATGATACTACTCATCAGAGGCTTTCCAAGCTTCCTATACATTATTTATCTATGCCTGTGGAACTCATCTTACGACATAAGCATACTCCACAAGACACACAGGACTATGGAAGTACAACTACTACCATACTACTCTTCCACTCACGGTTCAGGCATCCGCATAAAACATCTCATAAAGGTTGCCTCCATGGCTGGGAGCTCAACCTGTGGATCAGGAAATAGTCGGGCGTGAGACCCTGGGAACCGTAGGGACACGAGTGTGGTCTTGGTCCCCTGACTGGTGGTAGTAGAGGTCCCCGAAGAGGGGTGACTCCTCCTATAGCAGTCCAGTCAACATGAGCTGGAAGATGGGTCCTAACAGGGTTCAACATCTCCATATCTCCATACCCTTTCTGGACTACAGGTGCCACCTGTGTCAAAGCCGTCCACAGACAGGCACGTGTAGCATAGCGGTCCATACGAAGGGCACTAGCATCTCTATCTCTATTCTCTAGCATCTTAGCGGTGGACTACAGCAACAGATCCTCCATAGAGGAATCAAAGTAGACCCCACTAAGGTATCCTTCATCTCCTGGCTGAGAGGCGGGAAAATAGCAGAATTCTGAATTCTGCAGCAGTGCATGTCTGGCTCTCATGATGGCCAACATTGAATAGGCAACATCTTGTACCGCCATGCCAACAGTAACCCCCAATCCATAAGACCAATGGATCAGCTCCTCGGATCCAGGGTAATCTGGGAATTCCCTAACAGTGCATAGGTACTGACTCTGGTTGAAATCCCGATACTGCTCCTCCACTGTATAGTCTGGGTACCAGCGGTAACCAACGACTGACATCATCCTGACCAGCATGGCCGTGTGACCCGGCACGTCAATGCACCTAGTCAGACGGACCACTTGATGAGAAGGACGGCCAGGCATATGAAAATAGAGCGTAATGCAAAAGGCATTAGAGCTCTGGAGATAAAATTGGGCAGCATAATGACTGTAAATGCTCAAAAACAATTTTGAGACAACCCACAAAAGATAGGATAGCATAACAACTCAACTATCAAGTTCAATTCCATGGTCATCAAAACTTATTTCCTTTTCCTTGGAACAAAAGAAACTCGGAGTAACTCTCGACTCATTTTGCTAAAATCTACCGATTAGTAATACACGAACCTGAGAGAAAGATAAGTAACCTAGTTCTTAATCCCCGCAGAAAAGACGAGGATGACCAGAATAGAATGACTTGAAAAGAGAAGGAATAATCTTACGTTCCCTTCCACAAACAATTCCCTTATATATACCTAAAGCAATTCTAGACTCAACTTCGACCAGTTTGGCTTGGTAATCCTAGAGTCAGTCAGGCTCTGATACCAACGCTGTCGGAACCCCGGTCCTAAGACATAGGAATCCAGCCTGTAACACATTGCATCCCTTTGCGGTCTCACGAGCGGTTATCCCCACGGCTGCTAGGTTACCTTAGGCGGGACCGTTTGCGCCTTTTGACTCACGTATGCATTAGTGTCGATCGCATTCCAATGTCAAAGAACCCGGGTCGACATATCCAATCATAAAATCAAGTGGCTCGACTGTACAGAGACATGCATACATAACCCAGCAAAGCAGGTGTCAGTCAACAGCGAGTGTTGACGAGTCGTAGCAAGCTACAAGGACTCCACTACACTGTGTGACATTTCCCTGAAGGGACAGACACATCAACTAAGAAGGGTACATGCCGGTCAACCAATGTGTCCGGAGCAGTAGCGAACTACCAAAGCTCGGTGGAATCACAAAGGGGCATTTATCTGTATACAGAGCAACTAAGGCATACGACTAGGGGTCGAATCCCATACAAATCATAGTGCATCACACGTATGCATGACATACTAGATATGCATAGATACAACAATGGCATCACAACATAACCATACAACATCACGACTTTTATTTAGAAGACTCGGAAGAGTCTTGCATAATATCTTCATACAAGCAGGGGTCACACGACCCGACACTCAAAGTCATACAAAAAATTCATACAAACCAACAGAAACATAAAAGCTGTCTGAGTACACACAGATGAAAGGATAAGGCATAAAGCCTAACTATCTACAGATCCCTTGTGAAAGGGGCCAGGTCGTATCTGGGACACCAGCTACTCGTTATCATCGATGTCTAGAAAGAACCCACCTATTGGCTCGTGGGCATCCTCGGCAATAATTATTAAGCAAACATGAGTACAAAAGTACTTAGCAAGACTTTAGAACAGATCTATCTACTCGTGCTCAGGTATCGACAAAGGTGTTGTGGTGTTTCATGCAGCAAGCCAACTTTGACTCTTGGCTAGACTAAACTACGTTTTTAAATAGTTTACACAACTTTTATTTCTCGCACACGAGTCCACTAACTCCACAACTATACACCATGATGGAATCATTCCCGGATTCATATGGAAATGCCATCCATGACACTCACACTTATCTTGATACTTCTATGAGTAGCCATTAAAGTTATCTATGAACAACATATGTCTCCAAGTAGTCCGGACGCGGCTATTCGAATAGATCATAACCCTACAGGGTGTACTTATTCACACATTCTCTCGCCACTTATCGCTATGTGCACGTCATGCACCTCGGCAACCTTCAAGTGGAAGCCTAGCGAGGGAGTCGGCCACGTCCGTTAACCACATTAGTACCTAGTCCAGGTTTATCGCCTATTTGAGGGTAACCCACACGGATGTCCGGCCGAGGTTTCAGCCTCGGCCCCAAACGATGTGCGTAAGGTTCCCAAGCCCACCATCTAGGTGCCACTTGGTACACCGTGCCACTGCCTACCGCATCATAGCCCACCTCTAAGGTCAGCACCATACACGGCCTCCAGCATGACTATAAACACCAGAAACTACTTGCGACTCCTGGATCAAGTACTAGGCAATTAATAAGTCGAGAGGGGTCATATTTCAGGGCCCAGCATGTGGTTGCATATCGTCTTGGATTACATACACGGAACTAAGTTCCTAAGGACGGTTCAAATGAAAGAACCCGCCATGTACTCCTACATAGCCTTTCATCGGTACTTTACCAAATCAGGTTCCACACTTATTCTTTGTCACTATTACACATTCATCCATTCCTGTTCATCACCCAGATGAAACAGACCTGACACAACTTCTAGGCATAGCAAGCATAGCAGGAATAAACACATCACAGCTCAAGAATCTACCAAGTATGCTAGGTTGCATGGTTTGGCTATTTACTGTGACAATGATAGGTCATGCAAAGGAATAGGTTCAGCTACCGAAGTAAAGCATTTCAAATATTTTGTCCTAGTGCAATAAGTGGGAGCAGGAGCAAGAACATGGAATTATATCGGGATGATCAAAAGGGTGCTTGCCTTGTTGCCTCAGCAGAGGGGTAACATCCGTCAGTTGGATATTGAGTCGTATCTGGAGGGCGGGGCCTACCGGAATAACAACATTCAATTAATAGCAATCATACGGAACAATCATTATGCATGAACACGACATGAAATGAAGAGTGATATGATTCGGTGTGGTTGGTAAACCCTTAGTTTGCATCTGGTTTGAAATCCAAATTCAAATAACAATTGAAATAGCATATTTATCTTAATCATTTAATTGATTTGACCTGATGCTGTTTCATAACTTTGTTTTTCATGCATGAAAGTAGCACCATTGTGTTCACTGAATTTTTCTGATCAATTTGCATATATTATTTGTCAAATTTGGAGTTATAATCAATTTTCTATGAATTTCCAAAGTTTTCACTTATTTTGGAATTATATTAAAACCAGAATTGAATTTATTGCATCAGCATGACATCAGCAGGTCAGCTGGCCGTTTGAAAGACAAACCTGACCACTGGAACCCACTCGTCAGTGACTCTGGCCAGGAATTAGTTAAGTTTAAACTTAATTAGGTATTTAACAGGGCTGGACCCACATGTCAGTGTCCGATTAACTTTTAATATAATTATTAATTTTATTTTTACTAATCTTAATTAGCCAGGGGGCTGGCCTCACTTGCTAGTGACTCAGGGGACTCAACCCCACCGGCGATGGGGTCAAACCCACCGGCGACGAGGAGGGCGTCAGGATTGTGCTTCTGGCAACCAAACGAGCGGTGGAGGAGCTCAAACGATCAGCCACTCAGCCGCGAGCAAGATGGAGCAAGCCTCGGGGACTGAGAGGACAGGAATCAACGTCAGCGACGAGCTCGGCGGCTTCCGGAGCTCGGCCATCATCGAGGTCATCAAAATCAAATGCAAACCGCGTGGGGTTGGGCTCCTAGAGCATCTACGTGAAGAGCTGGAGCTGTTGAAGGCCTCAGATGGACCAACCGGTCACCGTAGGTTCACCGGCGACGAGCTACAGCGACGGTCCTCGTCGGGCTCCGGCGAATCTGGGCCTAGAACTCGGGATTGAGAGGGAAAACGAGGGGAAAAGCATCCTGGGATCACGGGGAGTGCAGGGGCGTCGAAGGCATGCTCGGGCACGGCCTAAGGAGGGAGAACGACGACGGCAATCTTTGGGGAACCAAGGAGGAAGACGATGGCGTCAAGGCGATGCAGGGCTCGGGGGTTCTTCTCCTTTGGCATTGACGACCAGCTCGATGAGGCGGAGTGATCCGTGTGCTCGTGGGGACTTCTGGTGGCCAGAGACGACGACTAGCTCCAGCTCTAGCTCGGGCTCTAATGGCGGCCGAGAAGGAGAGGGGAGAGAGCGCGAATGGGGAGAGGATCAGGACAGGAATGGATTCGGGAGGGTTATGTCCTCCATGCCAGCGTGATGCGACGGACAGGCAGGCACGCAGGTGCGTGGCCGCGTCGGAGGGAGGAAGAAGACAAGGGCGCTTCGAGGTGAGCGAGATATAGTCTTTTTCCATTTTTCTTTCTTTTCCAGTTTCTGTTTTATCTTTTCTGTTTTAGTTTATTTTATTTTTATCTCCAAACTATTTCAAAAATAGTTTGAATGATACTCGGTGTTATTTGGAATATTTCCAAACCTAGATAAAGTTTTCAACATGTTCTGAGAATTTGAATTATTTGAAATCAAATATATAATTAATTTTAGTGACTTTTATGTTTAAAATAAAATGCCAAAAGTATTTAGAAAATATATTTCACCCTTGATATTTTGTTCCCAAGAATTATCAGAAAAGATGAACTTTTATGATGGCCATTTTGGGTTCATTGATTTGTCACCAGATTTGGAATTGTTTTGAATTAGAGTTGGTAGGGTTTTCTTTTGTTTTCTTTTCTTTCTTTTGAATTTATTCCATTTCTTTGGATGCAAAGAAAAAGACATGAGCACAATCTTGCTAAAATCTATTGGGGATTCAGGGATGTGACACAGCGCCACCCCCGCAGCCCAGATCGCAGTGGCCCATCCGGCCCGCCTTGCCAGCCCATCACCAAGCCAAGCCAAGGCCTGCAAGGTGAACAAGCTCCACCTCCCTGTCCACGCCCTCGTGCGTGTTTTACTTATCATGCGCCCAATGTCACTGTTTCGGCCTTATTCAGCTTTGGCCCGTATAAGTATTTTAGGAATTTTCCGGCGATTAATTATTTGAGGGAAAATGCTAGATTTTCAAATGCCCGTAGATTTCAATCCGTGCGTCGGATCGCGATGTATTATATATGTAACTCGTGTAAAATTTCATGTAGATTATGATTTTACAACGTTCATTTATGTTTGAAGTGGTTTGGACCACCGTATGCCTATATTTGTGTGATGTCCTAGTAGGGAATTATTCCGTAGATATTTTTGTGCTTGTCCAGATTTTTCAAATTCCGTAGATAAAATGTTCATGTTGTTCGGGGCCCTTTGCCATGTATTTCAGAGTAGTTGTTTGCATTTTTGCATGTAGGTTCCGTCACTTGTTTCCTATGACGTGTTTAGGACATAATCTCGCATATATATGTGGTACTAGTTTTATTTTTCGAACCCCACATATTATATATGTTTTCGAGGTAGAAAAATCCATAGAATTTAACTGTGCATTTAGCTTTATCTTTTGAGAAAGTTAGTGCGCGTGATATTTTGCCATGTTTCCTTTTGTTTATTTTGTGGGATTTATTCTATGCATGATATGAATTAGTTTTGAACTAGAGAGATGCCCTTGGATGTGTAGGCTAGCCCCTGGTATTTTTGGTTGACTTAGAAATCCATGTTTAGGTGTTGTTTGCTTGTTGTCAACATGCTAGAAAAGAGTGCTGATTTGGAGATGCTGAAACATTTCTACGTCAGAAATTTGTTATATTTTGTTGCTGTCTTGCCATGAGTTTTGCTAGTGATCTACAACTCCTTGAGGTTGGTGCAATGGAGTTATTTATAGTCCCTAAGATTCTCTAGCATGCTGTATATTTTCATGCCATTTGGTGCCCTGTAGCATATAGTTTTGCTGCTGTCAATATACCTTCAGATCGAAAACTACACTGCCAAAACTAATATTTTCACCAAGTCTGAAACTGTGTGTGAGATGCCATTTTGTGAGTTCTTTTCCCAGTGATCCATGCTGCCATGCTAGATGTTATTAGTAGGGTGTTGAAGTGCATCTTTCCCTTTACTGTATCATGCCTTGTTTGAGCATTTTAGATTTATGTAGCTTGTTGTTTTGGGGTGTAGAAAATGCCATGTTGCTGTTTTTGGCAGATTATGACTATTTCTTGTGTAGCTTGTATTTGTTGAACCGTTGCTCCGTTCTGATCGTGTCCTATATGAAACTTGTTTAGAATCTTGTGTAAGTTCATAATATCTGGCTGTTTGTATGTTTTGGGATGCTTGTGGCTTTCATTGCATACATATTGCATTCATGCCATCATATCTTGTGGGGTTCGTATCTTTTGAACCGTAGCTCCGTTGGAGATGTTCCATATATGTAAATGAACTAGAACAACATGTAGAATCACGTGAACCTATTTATTTTGCTGTTTAACAAATATTAAAACGTGTTAGTTCAGATCTGGACAGAATTATAAATTAACGTATGAGGTCAGTTCGGAGATGCTATATGTCGTTTCCGACCTCACTTAAAATGCCTAGATAGGTAGCTTAATTACGCTTCACATGTTGCGATGTTTAACCAACATTTAATATTGCCGTGTACCTAATCGGGATAGAACTAAATAATTCGTATGTGGAGTTTCATCAATATGCAACTCGTTGCATATTGAACGTCACTTAATGTGTAGTACTTGATTGTTGTGAATTGACATGCCATGTCTTGCATATATTAAGCTGATCATGCATCATATGTGGATTTATCTTGTCGTGCATGTGTTGTGCTGGATATCGTGAGTTGATTCTTGTTTCCGGTTTGCTTCGTCTCGATAGAGTTCCAACACCTTTGGATTGTGAGGATCCGTTCGACTACGTTGGTTCGTCTGATTCACGGAGCCCTTCTTCTTCCAAGCGGGATCTTAGGCAAGTTGACCATTTCCCCAGATATCATTACTATCATTGCCATGCTAGTTCTTCGTTTCTGTCGCAATGTCTCCTTAACTACCACATGTTAAATGTCAGCCTCTCAACATGGCCATGAAAACCTTCAACCTGTTCACAACCTAGGAAACCACTGTTTGGCCATGTTACAGCTTGCTTAACCATGTGTTAGCGTTGCTAGTTGCAGGTGCCATTGCTTCCATGTGATAACATGGGTTCCTTGTTATATCACCATATTAATGCTATTTAAATTAATGCACCTATATACTTGGTAAAAGGTGGAAGGCTCAGCCTTTCTAGCCTGTTGTTTTGTTCCACCTTTGCCGCCTTAGTTTCGGCTATCGGTGTTATGTTCCATAAATGAGCGCTCGTAACATGCTTGGGGTTGTTATGGGGGCCCCCTAGATTCTCGTTCTAGGATAAAGCTCGTCTAGCAAGGCCCAACATTGGTACTATATTTGCCCATTGTAATAATTCTATTAATACTGAAAAACATAGGGCATCATGAACCCAAGGAGTAATTCAACATAATATAGGGAGCCCAGTGATGATGGCGCTGGTCCAAAACAGAGCCACTTGCGGGGCCACCCGGGGTACCTCAGGGGATTTCTATTCGGCCACCGTACGTATTGCTCATCTGTCGTGTCCTGAGAATGATATACGCGACTCCTATCGGGATCTTCGACACGTCGGGCGCCCTTGCTCGACTTGTTTTACCTTTATCGAGCATCTCGTGCGAGGGATTCCGAGGATGCTTTGAGCTAACTCGAGGTTGAGATTTTCCAATAGGGATCCGAGGAGATCACGGTTATCCCTGATCAAGGTCATTCCATCGCAGCGTGTGGTAGTTTGTGATGGACTAGTTGGAGCACCCCTGCAGGGTTAAATCTTTCAGAAAGCCGTGCCCGCGGTTATGTGGCAACGTGGAAACTTAGTTTAACATCATGTTCTAGAAAACTTGAAGTAAACTTAATTAAAACTTGTCAACTGACTGCTCCTTCTTCGATCGAGGACACGGTGGGATTATGTTTGACGTAAGTCGGCGTTTAGGATCGTTCATTTGATCACGAGTAGTTCACGCCCGCTACGGGTATTTCCTCCCCCTCTTATTCTTGTACTCATAAGTTGGCCACCTCATATAAATGCTTAGTCTTTTGCTGCAGCCTCACCAGTTAACCATACCTCACCAATTAAGTTTTGCTAGTCTCGATACCTTTGGAAATGAGATTGATGAGTCCCCTGTGGTTCACAGATTACTTGAACACTAGCTGCAGGTACATGTAAAGTGATATTAGGATGTGAGCGCGATGATTATCCATTTGGAGTTTCTTCTTCTTCCTGTTTGTGGATCTAGGATGGGTTCCAGGCTGGCAGCCTGGGATAGCAAGGATGGACGTCGTTCTTTTCTCGTTTGTTTTCGTCTGTAGTCGGACCCTGCTCTTCTTCGTGATATTTATGTATTGTATTGATGTGCCTTTGAAGTAGCTTGTGGCGAGTGTAACCCAATTCCATATACTCTTGTCTTCTGTACATGTACTTATAATGATATCCATTCTTGCGAAAAGACGAGATGCGCTTCTTTCCCTGTCGAGTCCCTCGTGCCAAAATAAGGAAAGGATCGCATCTTGGGCATTACATATTATTTCCATGTCATTTGGTTGTTCAAGTGAAAGGCAATAATTACGATATTTGATGAAGTGAGTGAGGCAAAGAGAAGCGGGTATGAACTCAACTTGTTTTTGTTTTTGTAAATATCTTTAGACCAGTATCCATGATTGAGCGCATTATGACCAAACATGTTTGCAATGACAATTAAAGATTATAGTTGTTCATGCCATTCTTATGTAGCTGGGAGTGGATAATGAGTTATCTTGGATGTCAGCATGCATTAAAATGGTTGTGATGTAGTATGATGATATGGTATTCTCCTCTTAATCTTTAAGTGGATTCACTTGGCACATGTTCACGCCTATAGTTGAATCAAAACCAACATAGCCTCTACGTTATTTAGGTTCATGGTGTTTATATCCTACCCATGCTAGTATGCAACGATGATTATTCATAAAGCATGTTCATGACCGTCTTTGCTCTCTAGTTGGACGCTTCCCAACTTATTTGCTAGCCTTCGCTTGTACTAAGCGGGGATACTTCTTGTGCATCAAAATCCTTGAAACAAAGTTATTCGAGATGAGTTCACCATACCTACCTATTGGTGGTATTACCCTGCCTTCGAGGTAAATTTGCATGTGCCACCTCTAATGTTTCATATGAACTTCTGTTTGTGTGCCTCGATCACTCGTGGAGCGACAAAGGGCGATCAGTATCTTCCATGCTAAGTAGGTAATTCTCATGATGAGTGTTTATTCACTCCTCCTTGCATGGGAGGCGCAGGTAATAGGGACTCCCAATCCCGAATCATAAATTGCAAATAATTAAACAAAACTCCCCTGGATTGTTGTTGGTATGGATGGCACCCGTGAATTCAGCTAGCCATGGAGGATGTTTGATTGGTGGAGGGGGAGTAAAATTTTACTTTTATCGCTTGGGAACCGCTACTAATTTGTATAGCATGGAAGATATTGACCAATCTTGGTCGTAACGTTGACAGGAAGGGTGCACCACCCAAAACTATTTTACCTCTTACTTTCACTATGAGATCTAGCACCTTTCCAAATACCTGCTTTCCTCTATGAAGGGACTTTATATTTACTTCTTGTTATATTATTTTTACTTTGAGTCATCACCTTCTCAAATAAGCACCATACTTGAGAACACTTTTTTCATTCTCATGATTTGTGTCTAGTTAATCGTTGTTTGCAGCATGACTGGATCTATTTTACAATAAATTACAATGTCTAGTCGTTGCTCGAACTTTGGAGGTGCTTCACATTTATGTTTTGCGGTATCAGAAAGGGCTAGCGAGATGCCATTATTGTCATATTATATCATGATCGTTTTGACAAATTATTGATGTTTGAGATATTTTATTATTGCTTGCTAGTTGATTATGACATTGACATAAGCTAATATAGTTTCTAAGGGTTATTGTCCATATGATTAGTCATGATTTATGCTGAAAACTTGAGTGCTCTCTAAGCATGTATATGTTAACAAGAGCAAAAGAGTTCATAAAAGTGTTTTCTTTATCACTTTTAGTTTGTCAACTGAACTGCTTGAGTACAAGCAATGGGTTAAGCTTGGCGGAGTTGATACGTATCCATTGTATCTACTTTTCCTAACGCTTTTGCTCTTGTTTTGGACTCTAATTTGCATGATTTAAATGAAACTAACCCGGACTAACGGTGTTTTCGCCACAACTACCATGGTGTTGTTTTTGTGTAGAAACAAAAGTTCTCGGAATGGAATGAAACTTTTTTGGAGATTTTTTCTAGAATATATAAAAAATATGGGAACCAAGATCCATCGGATGGGGTAACACAGTATCCCACTAGACAAAAGGGTGCCAACCCCCCTGGTGCTGCCTAGTGTCTAGTGGGGACCCCGTGGCTCCGCTAACACTAATTCGAGCACTATAAATTCCTATTTTTGGAAAAAAAATCAGAGAGGAAGTTTCATTGCGTTTCACGATACGGAGCCACGCCACCTCCTGTTCTTCATCGGGAGGTCTAATCTGGAGTCTATTTGGGGCTCCAGAGAGGGGAATCTTTGGTCTTAGTCATCACCAACCCTCCTTCATTGCCCATTCCATGATGCTCTCCACCAGGAGTGAGTAATTCCTTTGTAGGCTTGTTGGTTTGTGAAGAGCTAGATGAGATTCATCATGTAATCGAGTTAGTTTTGTTAGCGCTTGATTCCTAGTATCCACTATGTTCGGAGATAGATGTTGCTATGACTTTGCTATGCTTAATGCTTTTCACTAGGGCCCGAGTGCCATGATTTCGGATCTGAACTGTTTATGTCTTCACCATTATATTTATGTTCCTGATCTGATCTTGCAAGTTATATGCACCTAATACGTGTTAGTATCCGCATACCCAAAGTGACAATAATTGGGATTCTTTTAGGTGATTACCGTAGTTTGAGGAGTTCATAATTCACTATGTACTAATGCTTTGTTCCGGTTCTCTCTTAAAAGGAGGCCTTAATATCCCTTGGTTTCTTTATGGACCCCACTGCCACGGGAGGGTCGGACAAAATATGTCATGCAAGTTCTATTCCATAAGCACGTATGACTATTTACAGAATACATGCCTACATTATATAGATGAACGAGAGCTATTTCTGTGTTGCCCAATGTTATGATTGTTATATGATGAATATTATCTAGCAATATCACCGATCCAGTGCCTACGAGTTTTCCACATATTGTGCTTGCTAAGTTAGTATTGTTCCTACTACTGATATACAACTACTACGAAACTGCTATCACTTTTATTGTTACTAACTGCTATTGTTACCGTTACTGCTGCTACTGTTACCACTGCTATCAAAACCATCATAATATTGTGCTACAGATCACTGTGCTGCAGATAATAAATCTCCAAGTGTGGTTGAATTGACAACTCAGATGCTAATACCTGCAAATATTCTTTGGCTCCCCTTGTGTCGAACCTATAATTTTGGGTTGAATACTCTACCCTCGAAAACTATCGCGATCCCATATACTTCTGGGTTATAAATCTCGCCCGACATGATCAAGTGGCTGAAAATTCCCAACACGGATTTCAAGCCGACACGGTCCCTCCACGGGGTCAACCCAGGGGAATCGCAGCCCGAGGGAAAGATAACTCTGTCGGTGACATTTGGTAATGAGCTCGACCGGCGCTGCCAAAGTTCATGGCAACGTCCCATCACGCCTACAACATGATTAGATGCCAGGGCCTATGAGCAACATCGCAATCCACACTGATATCAAGGACATAGTCATGTGCATCAACAAGTTGTACCGAGAAGGAGTAGCAGTGTCTGCTGACAAAGCACCCGCTCCTGGCGGCGAAACTTCCAAGGGGAAGAGGAAGTGCAGGAAATCTGTCAAGGACTCTCACAAGGGCTCCGGGAAGTGTGTGTGTGGGTGATGCACATCCATCGAGGAATCGTCAGAGACTTATGCCGCTAGGATCAAGAAGTATACAGTGACCATCCTTGACATGAATCAAGTGGCTGCATCGGAAGATGCCGAGGGCGGCACTTTCACTAAGTTCCAGCCTCGACAGCAAATAGCAAAGCATGCTTGTCTCCTTCCTGCGGGCGGATGTTGATGTGTATGCCTGGCAACCATCCGACATCCCCGGTGTTCTCAAGGAGGTGATCGAGCACCACCTTGCCATCTGTCCCCACGTGCGCCGTCTGCAGCACAAATCGAAAGCAAGCACTCGAGCGACAAGATTTCATTGCTGAGAAAATCAAGAAACTGGAAGCAGCAGTCCTGGTAAGAGGCGTCCTCCGGCCAACATGGTTGGCAAATGCTATGGTAGTGTGTAAGGGGAATGAGAAGTGGAGGCTTTGCATCGACTTCACTAATCTCAACAAGGCTTTCCCAAAGGATCCCTTGTCGTTGGCACACATTGATCAGATTATGGAGGCGATCGCCGGCTACGATCGCCTATCATTCCTTGATGCCTACTTCGGTTATCACCAGATTTTGATGGTCAAGGAAGATGAAAAGAACACAGCGTTCATCGCTCCTTGTGGTATGTACTATTTCAAGCACATGCCATTTCGACCGAAGAGTGCATGAGCAATCTTCACAAGGGCTGTCCGGATCAGTTTTGGTCTGTAGTTGCACAAGAATGTAGATGCGTACATGGACGACATTGTGGTCAAGACAAAGGATGAAGCCACATTGGTCTAAGACCTTGTAGAAACCTTTGCTAATCTGCGCAAGATCAACTTGAAGCTGAACCCCGAGAAATGCATGTTCGGAGTGCCATCCGGCAAGCTCGTTGGTTTCTTTGTGTCTCAGAACGGGATAGAAGCAAACCCCGCCAATATTGAATCCATTGAGCGGTCGGAAGCTCCGAAGCACATTAAGGACGTACGCCGACTAGCGGGCTGCATAGCCGCCCTGAGCAGGTTCATATCCAAGTCTGTGAAATGCGTCGTGCCGGTTTTTATGATTCTGAAAAGGGAAGGTCCTATGAAATGGACTCCTAATGGAGAGGTTCTTGGGGAACGTTGCATGGGAAACAAAAAAATTCCTACACACACGAAGACCTATGATGCTGATGTTCATCTACGAGAGGAGATTTGGATATATGTACCCTTCTAGATCGCACAGCAGGAAGCGTTAAGAAACGTGGTTGATGTAGTGGAACCTCTTCACGTCCCTCGATCAGCCCCACGAACCGTCCCGCGATCCGTCCCACGATCCGTTCTGATCTAGTGCCGAACGGAAGACACCTCCGCGTTCAACACACATACACCTCGACGATGATCTCGACGTTCTTGATCCAGCAAGCAAGATGGAGAAGTATATGAGTTCTCCGGCAGCGTGATGGCGCTCCGGTGGTGGTGAGGATCTACTCCTGCAGGGCTCCACCCGAGCTCTGCAGAAATACGATCTAGAGGTAAACCTATGTTGTCTAGATCTGAGTTGCACGTGGCAAAAGTTGTCTCAAATCAGCCCTAAATCACCACTATATATAGGAGGGAGGGGGAGGAGGCTTGCCTTGAGGGCCAAGCCCTCAAGGGTGCGCCGGCCAAGGGAGAGGAGGAGTCCTACTTAAATCCTACTCCAATTGGGATTGGAAAGTGGAGTCCTTCTCTTCCTTCCCACCTCTCTTTTTTTCTTTGGTTTTCTTTCCTTGGCGCCAAGGCCCTCTTGGGTTGTCCCACCAGCCCACTAAGGGCTGGTGCGCCACCCCTAGGGCCATTGGGCTTCCCCCGGGTGGGTTCCCCCCCTCCCGGTGAACTTCCGGAACCCATTCGTCACTCTAGGTACATTCTCAGTAATGCCCGGAAACCTTCCGGTGACCAAATGAAGCCATCCTATATATCAACCATCATTTCCGGACCATTCCGGAAACACTCATGATGTCCGTGATCTCATCCGGGACTCCAAACAACAATCGGTAACCACACATATAACTCAACTATACTAAAACATCACTAAACCTTAAGTGTGCAGACCCTGCAGGTTCGAGAACTATGTAGACCTGCCCCGAGGCACTCCTCAGTCAATATCCAATAGGGGGACCTGGATGCCCATATTGGATCCTACATATTCTCCAAAGATCTTATCGGTTGAACCTCAGTGTAAAGGATTCATATAATCCCGTATGTCATTCCCTTTCTCCTTCGGTATGTTACTTGCCCGAGATTCGATCATCGGTATCCGCATACCTATTTCAATCTCGTTACCAGCAAGTATCTTTACTCGTTTCGTAATACAAGATCCCGTGACTTACACTTAGTCACATTGCTTGCAAGGCTTCTGTGTGATGTTGTATTAACGAGTGGGCCCCGAGATACCTCTCCGTCAGACGGAGTGACAAATCCCGGTCTTGATCCATACTAACTCAACGGACACCTTCGGTGATACGTGTAGAGCACCTTTATAGTCACCCAGTTACATTGTGACGTTTGATGCACACAAGGTATTCCTCCGGTGCCAGTGAGTTATCTGATCTCATGGTCATAGGAACAAATACTTGACACGCAGAAAAAAGTAGCAATAAAACGACACGATCAATATGCTAAGTTCATAGTTTGGGTCTAGCCCATCACATGATTCTCCTAATGATGTGATCCAGTTATCAAGTGACAACACTTGCACATAGTCAGAAAACCATGACTATCATTGATCAACTGGCTAGCCAACTAGAGGCTTGCGAGGGACATTGTTTTGTCCATGTATCCACACATGTATCTATGTTTTCATTCAATACAATTATAGCATGGATAATAAACGATAATGCGATTTACAACAGTATCCCACTTGCACTAGAGTGAGTAATCTAGTCCTCACATCGCCATGCGATTTACATTGTAATAAATCGAACACCCATACAGTTCTCATGTTGATCATGTTTTTCCTGTGGAAGAGGTTTAGTCAGCGGGTCTGCTACATTCATATTCGTGTGCATTTTGCAAATATGCACATCCTCTCCTTCGACATAGTCGCTGATGAGGTTGAAGCGTCGTTTGATGTGTCGGGTCTTCTTGTGAAACCTTGGTTCCTTTGCTAAGGCAATGGCACCAATGTTGTCATGTAAAAAAGATAATGGGTCTATTGCGCTTGGCACAACTCCAAGATCTGTCATGAACTGCTTCATCCAGAAACCCTCCTTTGCTGCCTCTGAGGCAGCCATGTAGTCCACTTCACATGTAGAATCTTTTACAATGCTCTCCTTGGAACTGCACCAGCTTACTGCACCCACATTAAGAATAAATACGTATCCGGTTTGCGACTTAGAGTCATCTGGATCGGTGTCAAAACTTGCATCGACGTAACCGTTTACGACGAGCTCTTTGTCACCTCCATAAACGAGAAACATTTCCTTAGACCTTTTTAGATACTTCGGAATATTCTTGACCGCAGTCCAGTGATCCACTCCTTGATTACTCTGAAACCTGCCTGCCATACTTATGGCCAAGCTGACGTCTGGTCTAGTGCACAACATTGCATACATGATAGAACCCACGGCTGAAGTGTAGGGGACGGAACTCATTTGTTATCTATCTTTCGCAGTTGCTGGGCACCGAGTCTTACTCAATTTTATACCTTGTAATACTGGCAAGAACCCTTTCTTGGACTGATCCATTTTGAACTTCTTCAAAACTTTATCAAGGTAGGTGCTTTGTGAAAGTCCTATCAAGCATCTTGAACTATCCCTATAGATCTTAATGCCTAGAATGTAAGCAACTTCTCCTAGGTCCTTCATAGAGAAACTTTTATTAAAGTAATCCTTTATGCTCTCCAAAAGCTCCACGTTGTTTCCAATTAACAATATGTCATCCACATATAATATTAGAAACGCCAAAGAGCTCCCACTCACTTTCTTGTAAATACAAGATTCTCCAACCACTTGTATAAACCCAAATGCTTTGATCACCTCATCAAAGCGCTTAGTCCAACTCCGAGATGCTTGTACCAGACCATAAATGGATCGCTGGAGCTTGCATACTTTGTTAGCATTACTTGGATCGACAGAACCTTCGGGTTGCATCATATACAACTCTTCCTTAACAAAACCGTTAAGGAACGCCGTTTTGACATCCATCTGCCACATTTCATAATCGTAAAAGGCAACTATTGCTAACATGATTCGGATGGACTTAAGCATCGCTACCGGTGGGAAAGTCTCAGCGTAGTCAACTCCTTGAACTTATGAAAAACCCTTTGCCGTAAGTTGAGCTTTATAAACGTTCATATTACCGTCTACGTCTGTCTTCTTCTTATAGATCCATTTGTTATGAATAGCCTTGAGGCCTTCAGGTAGTACTTCCAAAGTCCACACTTTGTTCTCGTACATGGATCCTATCTCGGACTTCATGGCTTCCAGCCATTTGTTGGAATCCGGGCCCACCATTGCTTCCTCATAATTCGCAGGTTCATTGTTGTCCAACAAGACAACTGTTAAGACAGGATTACCATACCACTCAGGAGCAGTATGTGATATTGTCGACCTACGAGGTCCATTAGCATCTTCATCCGAAGTTTCATGATGATCATCATCAACCTGCTCCTGAACCGGCGCCGCAGCAACAGGGGTTTCACCTTGCCCCGCGCCACCATCTAGAGGGATTAGAGGTTCCACAACCTCATCAAGTTCTATCTTCCTCCCACTCAATTCTTTCGAGAGAAATTCCTTCTCAACAAAAGCTTCGTTTTTAGCAACAAACACTTTGCCCTCGGATTTAGATAGAAGGTATACCCAACTGCCTCTTTTGGGTAACCTATGAAGACACACTTTTCCGCTTTGCGTTCCAGCTTTTCAGGCTGAAGCTTTTTGACATAAGCATCACATCCCCAAACTTTAAGAAACGACAATTCTGGTTTTTTGCCATACCATAGTCTGTATGGTGTCGTCTCAACAGATTTTGATGGTGCCCTATTTAAAGTGAATGCAACTGTCTCTAATGCATAACCCCAAAACGATAACGACAAATCGGTAAGAGACATCATAGATCGCACCATTTCTAATAAAGTACGATTACGATGCTCGGACACACCATTACGCTGTGGTGTTCCAGGCGGTGTCAACTATGAAACAATTCCAAATTTTCTTAAGTGAGCACCTAACTCGAAACACAGATATTCACCCCCACGATGAGACCGTAGGAACTTAATCTTCTTGTTACGATGATTTTCAACTTCACTCTGAAATTGCTTGAACTTCTCAAACGTTTCAGACTTGTGCTTCATCAAGTAGACATAACCATATCTACTCAAATCGTCAGTGAAGGTGAGAAAATAACGATATCCGCCACGCGCCTCCACACTCATCGGACCGCACACATCGGTATGTATGATTTCCCACAAGTCCCTTGCACGCTCCATTGTTCCGGAGAACGAAGTCTTAGTCATCTTGCCCATGAGGCATGGTTCGCACGTGTCAAGTGAATCCAAGTCAAGTGACTCCAAAAGTCCATCTGAATGGAGTTTCTTCATGCGCTTTACACCAATATGACCTAAGCTGCAGTGCCACAAAAACCTGGCGCTATCATTGTTAACTCTAACTCTTTTGGTCTCAATGTTACATATATTTGTATCATCACTATCAAGATTCAATATGAACAATCCTCTCACATTGGGTGCATGACCATAAAAGATATTACTCATAGAAATAGAACAACCATTATTCTCTGACTTAAACGAGTAACCGTCTCGCAATAAACAAGAACCAGATATAATGTGCATGCTGAACGCTGGCACTAAATAACAATTATTTAACTTCATAACTAATCCCGATGGTAACTGAAGTGAAACTGTGCCGACGGCGATTGCATCAACCTTGGAACCATTTCCCACACACATCGTCACTTCATCCTTCGCCAGCCTTCGCTTATTCCGCGGTTCCTGTTTTGAGTTACAAATATGAGCAACAGAACCGGTATCGAATACCTAGGCACTACTGCGAGAGCTGGTTAAGTACACATCAATCACATGTATATCGAATATACCCGAATTTTCCTTGGCCGCCTTCTTATCAGCCAAATACTTGGGGTAGTTGCGCTTCCAGTGACCCATACCCTTGCAATAATAACACTCCGTTTAAGGCTTAGGTCCAGCTTTGGGTTTCTTCGTCGGATTGGCAACAGGCTTGCCGCTCTTCTTGGAATTACCCTTCTTTCCTTTCATCGTTTCTCTTGAAACTATTGGTCTTATTCACCATCAACACTTGATGCGCTTTACGGATTCTGACTCTGCGACTTTCAACAACCCGAATAACTCGCCGGGTGACTTGTTCATCCCTTCCATGTTATAGTTCAACGCAAAGCTCTTGTAGCTTGGTGGCAGTGATTGAAGAATTCTGTCTGTGATAGCCTCTTGCGGGAGTTTAATCCCCATCTCAGCTAGACGGTTTGAGTACCCAGACATTTTGAGCACATGTTCACTGACAGATGAATTCTCCTCCATCTTGCAAGCATATAATTTGTCGGAGGTCTCATACCTCTCGATCCGGGCAACGTTGAAGTCCCATCTCTAAGCCATACAGGACTCCTGGAACTATTCTTCTTAAAGATAAACTTCAACTCCTGGAACATATCAAATGCGCCATGACGCTCAAAGCGACGTTGAAGTCCCAGCTCTAAGCCATACAAGACTGCACATTGAACTACTAAGTAGTCCTCCTTGTGTGCCAACCAAGCGTTCTTAACATCTTGGTCAGCCGCGGCGGGTGGTTCATCTCCTAGAACGACATTAAGGACATAATCCTTTTTCCCAGCTTGCAGGAGCAACTTAAGATTACGAGCCCAGTCTACAAAGTTGCTTGCATCATATTTTGACTTAGCTTTCTCTAGGAACGTATTAAAATTCAGGGTGACTGTCGCGTGGCCATTGATCTACAACACAAATATTTTCAAAGTGGACTTAGGCTATGTTCAAGATAATTAGAGTTTAACTAATCAAATTACTTGCTAAACTCCCACTCAAAAAGTACATCTCTCTAGTCATTTGATTGGTACATGATCCAAATTCACTAACTGAAGTCCGATCATCACGTGAGTTGAGAATAGTTTCAGTGGTAAGCATCTCTATGCTAATCATATCAACTATACGATTCATGCTTGTCCTTTCGGTCTCATGTGTTCCGAGGCCATGTCTGCACATGCTAGGCTCGCAAGCTTACCCTGAGTGTTCCGCGTGTGCAACTGTTTTGCACCCGTTGTATGTGAACGTTGAGTCTATTACACCCGATCATCACGTGGTGTCTCGAAACGATGAAATGTAGCAACGATGCATAGTCGGGGAGAACACAATTTTGTCTTTAAATTTTAGTGAGCGATCACCTTTTAATGCCACCGTCGTTCTAAGCAAAATAAGGTGCATAAAAGGATTAACATCACATGCAATTCATAAGTGACATGATATGGCCATCATCATGTGCTTCTTGATCTCCATCACCTAAGCACCGACACGATCTTCTTGTCACCGGCGCCTCACCATGATCTCCATCATCATGATCTCCATCAACCCGTCGCCATCGGGGTTGTCCTGCTACTTATTCTATTACTGCTAAAGCTACGTCCTAGCAATATAGAAAACACATCTCCAAACACAAACATTAGTTTAAAGACAACCCTATGGCTCTTGTCGGTTGCCGTACCATCGACGTGCAAGTCGATATTAACTATTACTACCTGATCATCTCATACATCCAATATATCCCATCACATCATAGGTCATATCATATCACAAGCATACCCTGCAAAAACAAGTTAGACGTCCTCTAATTTGTTGTTGCATGTTTTATGTGGCTGCTATGGGTATCTAGTATGATCGCATCTTAATTACGCAAAAACCACATCGGAGATGTGCAAATTGCTATTTAACATCTCCAAGGACTGCCTCGGTCAAAACAAATTCAACTAAAGTTGAATAAATCGACACCCGCCAATCATCTTTATGCAACGAGGTTGCATGTCAAGCGATGAAACCAGTCTTTTGTAAGCGTACAAATAATGTCGGTCCGGGCCCTTCAATCCAACAATACCACTGAATCGAGAAAAGACTAAGGAGGGCAGCAAATCAAACATCACTGTCCACAAAATCCTTTGTGTTCTACTCGATATAACATCTATGCATGAACATAGCTCATGATGCCAGTGTTGGGGAACGTTGCATGGGAAACAAAAAATTTCCTACGCACACGAAGACCTATCATGGTGATCTCCATCTACGAGAAGAGATTTCGATCTACGTACCCTTGTAGATCGCACAGCAGGAAGTGTTAAGAAACACAGTTGATGTAGTGGAACGTCTTAACGTCCATCGATCAGCCCCACGAACCGTCCCGCTATCCGTCCCATGATCCGTTCCGATCTAGTGCCGAACGGACGGCACCTCCGTGTTCAGCACACGTACAACTCGGCGATGATCTCGGCCTTCTTGATCCAGCAAGCCAGACGGAGAAGTAGATGAGTTCTCCGGTAGCATGACGCCGCTCCGGTGGTGGTGAGGATCTAATCCTGTAGGGCTCCGACAGAACTCCGCAGAAATACGATCCAAAGGTAAAACCATGGTCTCTAGATCTGAGTTGCACGTGGAAAAAGTTGTCTCAAATCAGTCGTAAATGACCACTATATATAGGAGGGAGGGGGAGGAGGCTTGCCTTGAGGTCCAAGCCCTCAAGTGTGCGCCGGCCAAGGGAGAGGAGGAGTCCTACTCCAATTAGGATTGGAAAGTGGAGTCCTTCTTTTCCTTCCCACCTCTCTTTTCTTTCTTTTTCTTTGGTTTTTCTTTCCTTGTTTCATAGGCCCTCTTGGGCTGTCCCACCAGCCCACTAAGGGCTAGTGCGCCAGCCCTAGGCCCATTGGGCTTCCCCTGGGTGGGTTGCCCCGCTGCCGGTGAACTTCCGGAACCCATTCGTCACTCCCGGTACATTCCAGGTAATGCCCGAAAACCTTCCGGTAACCAAATGAAACCATCCTATATATCAATCTTCGTTTCCGAACCATTCCAGAAACCCCCGTGATGTCCGTGATATCATCCGGGACTCCGGACAACATACGGTAACCACACATATAACTCAACTATACTAAAACATCACCGAACCTTAAGTGTGCAGACCCTGCGGGTTTGAGAACTATGTAGACATGCCCCGAGGCACTCCTTAGTCAATATCCAATAGCGGGACCTGGATGCCCATATTGGATCCTACATATTCTCTGAAGATCTTATCGGTTGAACCTTAGTGTCAAGGATTCATTTAATCCCGTATGTCATTCCTTTGTCCTTCGGTATGTTACTTGCCCGAGATTCGATCGTCAGTATCCGCATACCTATTTCAATCTCGTTACTGGCAAGTCTCTTTACTCGTTTCGCAATACAAGATCCCATGAATTACACTTAGTCACATTGCTTCCAAGGCTTGTTTGTCATGTTGTATTACCGAGTGGGCCCTGAGATACCTCGACGTCACACGGAGTGACAAATCCCAGTCTTGATCCATACTAACTCAACGGACACCTTCGGAGATACTTGTAGAGCACCTTTATATTCACCCAGTTACGTTGTGACGTTGGATGCACACAAGGTATTCCTCTGGTGCCAGTGAGTTATATGATCTCATGGTCATAGGAACAAATACTTGACACGCAGAAAACAATAGCAATAAAATGACACGATCAATATGCTACGTTCATAGTTTGGGTCTAGTCCATCACATGATTCTCCTAATGATGTGATCCAGTTATCAAGTGACAACACTTGCACATAGTCAGAAAATCTTGACTATCGTTGATCAACTGGGTAGCCAACTAGAGGCTTTCTAGGGACATTGTTTTGTCTATGTATCCACACATGTATCTATGTTTTCATTCAATACAATTATAGCATGGATAATAAACGATTATGTTTAAACATTAAATGTAATAATAACTATTTATCATTGCCTCTAGGGCATATTTCCAACAGAGGTTGTGCTCCAAGACTTGAAGAAGTACATGTCATCTCCACCAACCCTAGTCCTTCCCAAACACGAGGAACCATTGCTCCCATATCTGACGGCAACGAACCAAGTGGTCATGCTATGCTAGTGGCGGAGTGGGAAGCTTAGGAAGACAAGACAACAACCTCCGAGTTGGTGAACGACAAGACAGGGCCACCCCTGGCAAGCCAAGAATTGAAGGAAATGATGCAGTGCAAGAGGCAGAACGATAGGTTGTCCAAAAGAAGAAGATGGTTCCATGGCCACTGTACTTTGTTAGATCTCTCCTGCTGGGGGGAAGATCAATGTGCTACGGGATACCGAAAGTACTCTTCTGGCTCCTCATGCCCTCCTGGAGGCTGCGCCACTACTTCCAAGGGCACCACATCATCGTCGTCACCCGCTTCTTGCTGCAGTGCATCCTCAGAAACCTGGAGGCAACAAGCATGATTGTCGAGTGGTCTCTGGAGCTAGAGAGTTTTGATCTGAGTGTTGGGATTAAAAAAACCATCCTCGGGAGAGCCCTGGAAGAATTAATTGTTGAATGGATGCCAATGCCATATGAAGAAGTTATGGAACCTCGTCTTCACGGCAAGGAGGAGCCTCGAGAGTGGGTCATGTATTTTGACGGGGCTTTCTTGATGCAAGGCGCTAGTGCAGGTGTGCTTCTTGTTGCACCCATCGGAGAGCACCTCAAGTACGTTATGCAAATGCACTTTTCGCACGAGACATCAATGAATAACATGGTAGAGTATGAAGGTTGGCTTGGCAGACTATGTATAGAAGCCGACCTTGGTATCAAGAAGATGATAGTCCGAGCGGATTCTGAGGTGGTTGTGCATCAAGTAAACAAACATTATCGGAGTCCTCTGATGGAAGCGTACATCAATTACGTGAGGAAGTTGGAGGAAAGTTTCAACATTCTGCAAAGGAAGCATGTCCCCCATGCAGAGAATGACATTGCTCACGATGTGTCGAAATGAGCAGCTCACAATTCGCCTATGGAACCACGCACTTTTGTACTCTAACTTACTCGGCCATGCTGATGAGGACATCAACACCATTGTTACACCCACAGCCCTAGCTGCTATACATACTAGACCAGTTACTAGAGCTCGCACACGCCAATTGAATTATCAGGTATATTCATTTCTTGGAAATACTTCTAATGTTCATGAACATATGATGCTGCCTAAGTTAGATACTTTTGTTGTACTTATGAATGAAGGACCTAGCATGGACAAGAAGGATATCCGTTGGAGCTGGATCAAGCATGGAGAAGAAGGTGCACGCGCGGGAGAAAACAATGGAGCTGCCACTGGTGATTTTCGTACTTTAAAGCCACCATAAGGAGAGCATGAAGGCTTTGGACGAAATCTTCCAGACGCCACTTTATAAATTTCGTCCATAAGCTATTACAGGTGTTGCACCACCTTATTTTTGGGCCAGGCCCGTGTAATTTCGAGACACCATAGTATAGGTTGAAATACCATAGTATAGGCTGTTTTTAGGGTCTGTATTTCTGGGGAAACCGAGATTAGGGCTGTTTTCGGGCCACTCCTCCAAGGGTCACGAAATTGCCTCCCTATTCCCTCATATATACAGCCATTAGGGCACCGTTTAGATTTGGGTTTTGTTTAGATTACAAGTTCGCCATAGCTGCAACTTCGCATTCTTCGTTTGTGTTCCACGACCAAACAAAGGCATCACAGAACCCCACCTTCATCAATAAAGCTTTCCTCTTATATTCGCAATATCTTGATTGCAATCTTGGTTTCTTGCTTGGTCTTCTTTTGCGTGCAGGAAACAGACCTTCGTGGTCAGGTTGATCGTTCTCCGGCGTGATGAATAATCCCTCGGAGTTGGTTTAGCAGTTGCCAAGGCGCGACGTCCACACACGTTCGTAGTCGGATCGTCAAAGTCTACTCCACCAAAACGATACCCACGATCTCATCGAAAGACACGGACAACTTCGCCTCTATCAAGTGGTATCAGATTTCCAGGTTGCTCGGTGAGATTTACTAGTTTTTCATAGTTAGATCGCATCTGTTCTTCATACCTATAGTTCATGAAAAAGCCAAAAAAATAGGGTTAGATCATCATATCCGAACCAATCTGAGCCTTTGCATAGTCTTTTTAGTAGTTTGCTTTGTTGAAATTGCGGTTAGATCGTCGTGTCGAGTTGCTGGTCTTAGTGTCTAGTTCTTTAGAGTTTGGAGTGTTGTTCACAGGTTGTCACGCCGCCACCGCACCATCTTTCATCGCTGCCATATACCACCTCCACGATACCATCATCGCTACTGCCATATACCACCACCACGCCACCATTATCCTTGCTGCCATATACCACCACCATATATCCACCACAATCCTTTCCGCCTTAGATTAATTTCGAGATCCTTTTGCTTTCGGTTTCGCGTTTCCTTACCTTAGTAGGTTTCGGAAAAAAAGTCTGGCACGCTTTTCAGAGCACTTTTTAGACCAAAATTTCGAGGGGTGAATTTTTGTTCCCTATCGTTTTGTTAGGCTTTTTAGAGAGTTTTGAGATACTTGCCATCATAGTGATTTTTATCGCAATTTTTGGTTGTCGCAGCACCGAATTGCTCCAGAAATAAAAACAATTGTTGTCAATTTTTTGTGTGTATCCTGTTTTTGATCCTTTGGAAGAGTTTTGAGACACACGCCATTATAGTGATTTTCTAAAAACAAAAGGGAAAAAGAGCGCAAAAAAGAGAAAAAAAAGAGGAAAAAAATCAGAGTGTCGCTTCCCTTGCTTAGTACGTGTCGTCGTAACTTCTGTTGGTGTTCTAGGCTCACGTCTCTAGTACGGTCTAGCCTAGGACCAGCACGGTACCTTCGTTGAGCGTCTTTTCAACTTTGCATCTTTGAACTGATTATTGCTGACCCTCCTCGCTACGATATAATAATCCTTCCCAGCTCCACATACATCTACATCGTGTGTTTGACACCAACTGGCAATCCCTCTATCCAAGCTTTGAGAGTTTTGACTACACCGGTTGCCGATCGACACATGTTGTTGGGTAAGAATTCGTAAGAAATTGAGATTTGCTTGATGGATTTGTGACAAACCACCACCACCACCACTTCCTAGTAGTCTATAGGTTCATATTATTCTGTGTTCCAATTGTTGCTAACCATGTCAGGATCACAGGGCGAGGAGATCGACTGGGAGAAACTGACGAACCGGGAGCTCCATGATAAATTTCAGAAAATGATGTGTGACCAGGTATAGGATTTCGTGACCACCTTTGGAGAGGCCATGGACAAGCTCGAAGGTATGGAGAAGAAATTCGACACCAAGATGAACGCCAAGTTCAATGTGGTTCTTGCCCGTTCACCACCACCAGCTGCAGCTTTTGTCCCTCTTCAACCACAACAACAACACCGGCTACGAGCGCGACGCGTGCCTGTCGGCCAAGTGCAGAATTTTAGTGTTGTTGCTCCTACTGTTGTTGCTGGTCCTACTGAATCCCCTCCTGCTGCTACTACCGAGGTTTCTGTGGATGAGCATAATGAGGATTATGATGATGATTATGATGGTGATTACGATGATGAGGGAGAGGTTGCTCCAGTTCAGCACTAGGAACAACAACCACCACGACAATGGTAGGGATGCACCACACCCTCAGGCATGGGATCATGACCATCTCCCTAATCTTAAATTGAATATTCCTACTTTTGATGCTCGATATGTTCCTGATATATATCTTACTTGGGAGTTAGAAACAGAGCAACATTTTACATGCTTGCAATTTCCTGAAGATAGACGTGTTGTTGCTGCTGTTTGTTCTTTCACTATTTTTGCTTGTGTTTGGTGGTCTGAATATTGTCGAATATATCATGCTAATATTCCAACTACTTGGGCTGCTTTGAAGACTACAATGCGTACTCGTTGGGTTCCACCATATTATCTACGTGAATTATTTCAAAACTGACGGTGTTTAAGACAAGGAAAAAAGTGTGTAGAAGAATATTATCAATAATTACAAACTGCAATGATTAGATGTGGTATTGTTGAGGACAATGAAGCTATGCTTGCAAGTTTTATGGGTGGATTAAATAGAAATATTCAGACTATTCTCGAATATCAGGATTATAACACTCTCACTTGTTTATTCCATCTTGCTTGCAAAGCTGAAAGTGAAGTGCGGGAACGACATGCATTGGCGAGAACTAATTTTTTTGCAGGTCGCACTTCCTCATGGACGCCACGAACCACATTTACTTCCACACGTCCTTCTACATCAGCACCGCCTACTTCAGCCGCCAATTCCACCAGAAATACCAGGAAACAGGCCCCTGCCCCACCCTTCCCCAATAGCACACCTTCCAGGCCCGCACAGAGCTCTTCTTCATCCATGGCATCCACGGGGTAAACACATGAGGTTATTTGTCATCGTTGCAAGGGTGGAGGTCATTATGCGAGAGAGTGCCCATCCAAGCGCGTGATAATTATTACTGAGGATGGTGGATATGACTTCGCTAGTTAGTATGATGAGGAGACTCTGGATCTTATTGCAAGTGAAGAATGGGGTGTTGATGATACTGAACAAGAGACACACTACATGGCTGCTGACTATGCTGATAGGTATGAAAGCTTAGTTTCTCAACGTGTTTTAAGTGTTCATGTAACACATGCTGAGCAAAATCAGAGGCACAACTTGTTCCATACAAAGTGAGTTGTAAAGGAACGTTTTGTTCGCGTCATCATCGATGGAGGGAGTTGCAACAACTTAGCTAGCATGGACATGGTGGAGAAGCTGTCTCTCACCACCAGACCACATCCTCATCCTTATTATATCCAGTGGTTCAACAAGAGTGGCAAGGTTAAGGTAACACGTATTGTTCGTGTGCATTTTAGCATTGCTAGATATTCAGATTTTGTCGATTGTGATGTGGTACCCATGCAAGCATGCTCCGTTTTACTTGGTAGACCATGGCAATTTGATAAAAATAGTTTACACCATGGCAAAACAAATCAATATACTCTGATTCATAAGGATGAAAATATAACTTTGCTTCCTATGTCTCCTGAACATATTATGAAAGATGACATTACTAGAGCTAGTAAAGCAAAACATGACCTACAGAAGTGTGAAAATCAAATTGTAACAAAGGAATTTGAGAAACACAATAAGCCTAATAAATCATCATCTAGTGTTGCATCTGAAATCAAACTGAAGATTGGTTGTTTACTTGCGACTAAATCTGATATTACTGATTGGATATCACTACATCTGTTTGGTATGCTTTCGTATGCAAAGACGTATTATTTTCATTCGAGGACATGCCACCCTCTTTGCCTCCTGCTATCATTAACATTTTGCAGGAGTTCGCTCACGTCTTTCCACAAGACCTGCCACCGGTATTACCACCTATTAGAGGGATTGAGCATCAGATTGACTTAATTCCCAGTGCATCGCTACCCAACCGTGCACCATACCGTACCAATCCAGAGGGGACGAAGGAGATTATGCGTCAAGTACAAGAGCTGCTCGACAAAGGTTATATACGTGAATCTCTTAGTCCTTGTGTTGTTCCTATTATTCTAGTGCCGAAAAAGGATGGCACATCGTGTATGTGTGTTGATTGTAGAGGCATTAATAATATTACTATACGCTATGGTCATCCTATTCCTAGGCTAGATGATATGCATGATGAATTAAGTGGCTCTACAATTTTCACCAAAGTTGATTTGCGTAGTGGATACCATCAAATTTGCATGAAATTGGGAGATGAATGGAAAATAACATTTAAAACTAAGTTTGGCTTATATGAGTGGTTAGTTATGGCTTTTGGATTGACTAATGCACCTAGCACTTTCATGAGATTAATGAATGAGGTTTTACGTGCTTTATTGGATGATTTGTGGTAGTCTACTTTGATGATATACTGATTTATAGTAGATATTTGGAGGAAGATTTGGATCATTTGCGTGTTGCTTTTATTGCTCTACGTTATGCACGTTTGTTTGGTAACCTTGGGAAGTGCACCTTTTGCATAGACCGAGTATCTTTTCTTGGCTATGTTGTTACTCCACAGGGAATTGAAGTAGATAAAGCCAAGATTGAAGCTATTGAGAGTTTGCCGCAACCCAAAACGGTCACAAGTGAGGAGTTTCCTTGGACTCGCCGGGTTTTATAGGCGTTTTGTGAGATATTTCGGCACCACTGTTGCACCTCTCAATGAGCTTACAAAGAAGGATGTGCCTTATTCTTGGGGTACCGCACAAGAAGAAGCCTTCACGGTTTTGGAAGATAAGTTAACACATGCTCCTTTACTCCAACTTCCTGATTTTCATAAGACTTCCGAGCTTGAATGTGATGCTAGTGGAATTGGATTGGGAGGTGTGTTATTACAAGATGGTAAACCTGTTGCATACTTTTCAAAAAAATTAACTGGGCCTAGTCTGAATTATTCTAATTATGATAAGAAAGTATATGCTCTTGTTTGGACTTTGGAAACATGGCAACATTATTTATGGCCCAAAGAATTTGTTATACATTTTGATCATGAATCTTTGAAACATATTAAAACTCAAGCAAAACTGAACCTTAGACAAGCTAAATGGGTTGAATTCATTGAGACTTTCCCATTCGTCATTAAACACAAGAAGGGTAAAGAAAATGTTATTGTTGATGCTTTGTCTTATCACTATACTATGCTTTCACAACTTGACTTTAAATTATTTGGTTTGGAGACCATCAAAGATCAATATGTGCATGATGCTAATTTCAAAGATCTGTTTGAGAATTGTAAAGAAGGGAGAACATGAAACAAGTTCATCATTAATGATGGATTTGTGTTTCATGCTAACAAGGTATGCATTCCAGGTAGCTCCGTTCATCTTTTGTTGTTACAGGAGGCGCATGGAGGAGGATTGATGGGACACTTCGCCGTAAAGAATACGGAGGACATACTTTCTACACATTTATTTTGGCCAAGGATGCGATGGGATGTTGAGCGTTTTGTTGCTCGCTGCATGACTTGACAAAAAGCAAAGTCACGACTCAATCCTCATGGTTTATATATGCCTTTGCTTGTACCCAGTGTTCCTTGGGAGGATATATCTATGGACTTTGTTTTACGTTTACCTTGAACAAAGAAGGGGAGGGATAGCATATTTGTTTTCGTGGACAGATTTTCAAAAATGTCACACTTTATACCATGTCTCAAAAGTGATGATGTCGCTAATGTGGCTGATTTGTTCTTTCGTGAGATTATTTGCTTGCATGGTGTTCAAAATACGTTTGTTTCAGATCGTGATGCTAAATTGCTTAGCCATTTTTGGCGATGTTTATGGGCTAAGTTGGGGACAAAATTGCTTTTTAGTACCACATGTCACCCCCAAACTGATGGACAAACTGAAGTAGTCAATAGATCGTTGTCTACTATGCTTAGGGCTGTTTTGAAGAACAATCTAAAATTGTGGGAAGAATGCTTGCCTCATATTGAATTTGCTTATAATCGTTCGCTGCATTATACTACAAAGATGTATCCTTTCGAAGTTATGTATGGTTTCCTACCTCGTGCACCTATTGATTTGTTATCTCTTCTATCTTCGCAGAAGGTTAATTTTGATACTAAAGAACGTGCTGATTTGATATTAAATATGCATGAGTTAACTAAGGAAAACATTGATTGCATGAATGCTAAATATAAACTTGCTGGAAATAAGGGTAGAAAACATGTTTTCTTTGCACTTGGAGATCTTCTTTAGTTGCATTTGCGTAAGGATAGGTTTCCTGATTTGCGCAAGTCGAAGCTAATGTCGCGTGCTGATGGTCCTGTCAGAGTGTTAGAGAAAATAAATGATAATGCATATAGACTCGAGCTGCCTGCAGATTTTGGGGTTAGTCCCAGTTTTAACATTGCAGATTTGAAGCCATATTGGGGTGAGGAAGATGAGATTCCGTCGAGGACAACCTCAGTTCAAGAAGGGGAGGATGATGAGGACGTCAAAACCATTGTTACAACCACGGCCCCAGCTGCTATACATACTGGACCAGTTACTAGAGCTCGCGCACGCCAATTGAATTATCAGGTACTTTCGTTTCTTGGAAATACTTCTAATATTCATGAACATATGATGATGCCTAAGTTAGATACTTTTGTTGTACTTATGAATGAAGGACCTAGCATGGACAAGAAGGATATCCGTTGGAGCGGGATCAAGCATGGAGAAGAAGGTGCACGTGCGGGAGAGAACAATGGAGCTGCCACTCATGATTTTTGTACTTTAAAGCCACCATAAGGAGAGGACGATGGCTTTGTACAAAATATTCAAGACGACACTTTATAAATTTGGTCCATAGGCTATTATAGGTGTTGCACCACCTAATTTTTGGGCCAGGCCCATGTAATTTATAAATACCATAGTATAGGTTGTTTTTAGTGTCCGTATGTATGGGGAAACCGAGTTTAGTGCTGTTTTCGGGCCCCTCCTCCAAGGGTCACTAAATTGCCTCCCTATTCCCTCATATATACAACCCTTAGGACATCGTTTAGACTTGGGTTTTGTCTAGATTACAAGTTCGCCCTAGTTGCAATTTCGCGTTCTTCGTTTGTGTTCGAGGACCAGACAAAGGCCCCCACCTTCATCAATAAACATTTCCTCTTATATTCGCAATATCTTGATTGCAATATTGGTTTCTGGTTTGGTCTTTGTTTGCATGCAGGAAACAGACCTTCGTGGTCAGGTTGATCGTGCTTCGGCGTGATGAATAATCTCTCGGAGTTGGTTTAGCGATTGCTAGGGTGCGACGTCCACACACGTTCGTAGAAGGATCATCAAAGTCTACTCCACCAAAACGATACCCACGATCTCATCGAAAGACAGGGACAACTTCGCCTCTATCACATATGTCGTATTATTAGATCGGTGAGCCAAGAAAAGGAAGTTTAACTCCGGCGACTATTTCATAGCTCAGCCACCAGTGGCCACCAAGAAGGTTGCCAGGGGTGATGGAACACCTGCCAATGAGAAACTAGCTTCGGTAGGGCCAACTGCCCTTGCTGATGAAGACTATGCTCCCATGGCAGAAGAAACACCTCTAGTCCTTGTCGTAGAGCCCATGGCTCTAGCATGGGACCATTAGATCGTCAAAATCCACCAATCCGTATATGTCCCTGAAGACCAGGAACATGTCAAAAAAGTTGCCCGGCGGTCAAGTATGTATTAGTCCGTGAAGAACATTCTGTACAAAAGAAGATCAAACAGGGTGAAATTTAGGTGCATCTGACAGGAGGATGGACCATAGTTGTTGGTAAATATACATGGAGGGATATGTGGCTCCCACATGGAAGCCAATACCACGCCAAGCAAACACATCAGCCCGCGCAAGCCCTTTAAACCATACTTCTCTCTTGACCGTTCTCAGTCTGGGAGCTCGACATAGTCGGGCCCTTTCCTCGTGCTATCGGGCGCTTTGAGTTCTTGTTCGTCGCAATGGACAAGTTCACGAAGTGGACATAGGTGGAACCAGTGAGAAAGGTAACGAAGCTAGCAACAGTCAAATTTTTCAAAGGAGTAGCTTACCGATTTGGTGTACCCAACAGGGTCATCATCAACAATGGCACGCAATTCACCAGCAACACCATCATGCAATATTTCCAAGAGGTCGGTGCCAAACTCTGTTTTGCGTCGGTTGCTCATCCAAGGAGCAATGTCCATGCAGAGCGGCAAACACTAAGGTGTTGTCAGGCCTTAAGATGAGGACTTCCGACAACCTGCACAAACATGGAAGCACTGGGTTGACGAGCTCCCGACATTTCTTTGGACAATCAAAATCACACCAAATCGATCTACCGGCAAGACATCCTTCTCCCTTGTCTACGGGGCAGAATTTATGCTCCACATGGAACTCAAATACGGGTCACATCGAGTGCAGGCCATTGACGAGGACCAACAAGATTAGGTACGGCAATACAACGCCATGCTCCTCGAGGAAGATCGTCTCCACTATGCACTGTGTGCTGCTAGATAGCAGAAGGCCATGCGCCACTATGATAGCCACAAAGTGTATGCCAGGAGCATTGAGGAAGGCGACTTTGTTCTTCGACGGATTCAGTCCGCGAAGGGATCCAACAAGTTTATACCGAAGTGGGAAGGCCCTAACTGGGTGGGACGAGTCACTATGCATGGCGTTGTCCACCTAGAGACTGAAGATGGCACCGTGGTGCTAAACTCCTGGAATATCAAGCATCTTCACAAGTTCTACCCACGAGGTGCAGTTGTTGGTCCTTCCGGCTACCACATTTGTACAAGTCTCTCGTCTGAGCATGTAATCCTTTATGCAAATCCAGGTGATGACGCTGTGCATAGTAAATATAGCTAAGTATTCCCCAACTTTTTGTCAAAGTACATATTTGTGTTATATTTCTTGCATGAACTGTTGAGCTCGCTCATTACCTATCCAAGGTGGATACAGGACCTGCAAGGTTCCTAGCCTCCTCTATTTTGTCTTCTTTGTTTTTCTCAAAAGGAAGAGAAGCCCCCTCGCGTACAAGCCTACCACGGGAGGGTGACGACAAGGACACCTACAGACGCAACGACAACCACCTTACGGCAAGGGAACGAAGAAATAAAAATCTAAGTAAAAAATTTCCCAAAAATTTCCTACAACCCCGCTGACACTCGTGTTAAAAGACCTACACAAGGAGGGCCTTCACAAAAATTGTTGTGCGCTTAAGTGTTTTTGAGCCTACTCGACATACGAAGAAGTCGCAGCAAGGGAGACGAAGAGCTTTTGCCGGCAGTAGCACCGCCACTAGGATACTAATGACTCTATCCGGTCCACGGTAAATACGCTCCCCGACAAGCGACGCATAGGAACCCTGTCGGAATTGTTGTGCACTTTGATGTCTTGGCTAAACACCCCAAGGAGTCACAACAAGGACGGTGGGACAATCCTATCAGCGACACTTCGGCAAGCATTCCTGGAAAGCGTAAGAAATGAATGCGCACGAGTGCGGGTTCGCGACAGGAAAAGAGGGACAAAAAGAGGAGAAGGTTTTTGTTGAAACATGATGAAAATTTATAACACCTAACACGGTAAACGCCCAATGTTTTCTTCACATCTTTTCTTTGCAGGATTACATTAGGCGCAATCTAAAAGCCAAATGACATCTACCACTATGATGCGGCGATTGATCCAGAAACATAACACCACGAATGGAATTTCATTCCCACGTCAATCACACCATCTACGAGATCCTGGATTCGACACCAAGCGTGCCAAGTAGGAGTCCTCCTGCTTCATGCCAAAGATGTTGGCATCATCATCACTATCGCTGGAGGAGTCGTAGTCTTTACAGCTTGAGCTCTCTGCGCAACACTCTGGACGAACACCACATGCCCTTAAGAACTTCAAGATGAGGGTGGCATCGCCATCGAACTTGTACTGGAGGAGGTGCTCAGGGTCGAGGCCCGGGGAGCGGGCGAACGACTTCCACCCCCGCTTTAGGAACATAGCGCTCCCACGGGTGAGGGTGAAGGCCACACAGACATGCCTATTGCAACAACCGTCTGCCCAGAGCCACAGTCCTCGAAGGCGGGTGCTTTCCACAGCCCGCCAGAAAGGGTTAGGAAGACGCAACCAGCTCGGGCGCCGATGAGGTAGCGCCATGACAAACTTGTGCGCCTCTTCCCCCTCATGGAACCCTGCGTGGGGTTGAGGGAGCGGTGCACCACCTCGACCACCGCGGTTCACAGGAACCGCCTTTCCTCGACCCTAGACGTCGTTCTTTCGCAGGAACTGGAACCAACCACCGCCGATGTCACTAAAATTCGCATCGGGCTTAGGGGTGCGCCCCTCGCTGGGGCACGGGACCCTCGAGCACGACAACGATGCCTCGCAATCCTAAGGACTACATAACGGAGGAGATGGCGAAGAGAAGAACATGATGCTTGTCAGTGTGTTGGCAGGGGGCGAGTGAGCAGCTCCACCTTCATCGGCCCCTCACTAGTTATTGGGCGAGGGAGGAGAAAGAGTTGACACTTCATAACCCAAGGCAGACGCATACTAGCACACAGAGAAGATCATAGATGGAAGCCCCAATTCGACCCTGCCAGAACTATTCGGAAGAGCTCGCTGTCGGTGACTCCTTTCTCTCCGGCATCCATGGCCCACCACCAAAGGACCGCCTCGTGATCCTGAGCCTAACTGTGAGATCATCTTCCTGCGTGCCACCACCGTTCGCCGGTAGTCGCCGCTGGCAGCCATTCCTCCCATGTCCTAGTGTTGTACCCGGCTTGGACTGGTCAAACCTGACTAGTGGGTTTGCGGGATCCACTGTTAGGCTGGTCATAGTGGGGCGTATCATATAGTAGTATCATGCATATGATACTATTGTATGATACTACATTCATAGTGCAAAATATCATAAAGTAGTATCCTAGATGACCTTATATATTAACATGCATCACACATAGTAGCATAGCATTTAACATGTTACGATATCTACCTATGTTACTCCAACCTCCTCTCTCTATTTTAATTGTCTGCCACATCAGCATGTTTGCTAGTCCCAAGTACATGATACTACCTAAGTTACTCCCACTATGGCCAGCCTTAGTGACCCGGCGATGCGCCAGCTCGCCTTAAGTGGAAGCTCTATGACGAGAGTATGTGTCCCTAATTAGAAAGCGTATTTGACTTACAAATCGTTTTCTTTTTAACTTTATTTAAAATTAGTAAATATGCCCGTGCGTTGCAACAGATAGTAAAGATTTCTTACCTGAAACGTTATCATTTTGATCCAATTTTGATTCTGACTCCTCATATTGAAGGTGTACACCTATGACCACACTCACGCATCATCAACGTGGTGTTGTTCGACATTGAGGAGGCCACGTTTATAAATGAAGTATATTCAAAAAAGCTTATATATATATCCATCACATACAATAGATGAAACACAAATTACGATTGTACTTATCAATTCAACTATTACCCTTAAACAAAAAAATTAACTATTAACATTCATTACTATCAGATGAATAGTTCAGATGTTTTTAAAATAAAGGTCCATGTACTTCTGATGTTCATCAATCTTATAAGTTCATGTACATCCAATAAAAACTGTTTGTGTATTGACTATAAGAAAAGTGTAGTCCGTTGCTAAGAAAGCGTATGGATTTTGTCAAAAAATACACATACGCAAGATCTTAAATCATGAAATATGTACCAAGAAAGAACATAGTGCAAGTACATCATGCCCAAGGATTATAACATTTTCCAAAATATTGGCGTTTAAGTTTACATGTTACAATAGAAACCGTCGGTACGAAATAAAGATAAATATTGGTTAACATTGCACCCTATGTAGCATTTTAAAAATATTTAACATTAAAATAATAACATATTCAAACTCTACACATTTTTGTAATCAAATTTCATATATAATGATGAGGACATGACTATCTTTGATATTATCACAATCATTGCATATGCGTATTTATTTGAGGTAATTTCTGATAAAATTCATGCAATAATTTATTTATGTTATCCGAAACAAAAATACTTCACCGGTTTTTATTTTATGCCTAAATGCAGAATGGTCGAACACTTGTATGAATCACGTGTGATGACAAGGGAAGATGAAATGGTTGGATGCTATTCAAGAAGTTCTCTCACGTCATTTTTAGCCCAAGAGAAGATAGATTCCAAGTTTTTCACGTTCTGAACTCAGATTCGGACTGCACAAACATACCTGTACCAAAACGACTTTTAATTTTTCATACGAACTCCAAATTGTCTGAATTTTTTTGCTGCAAAGTAGATTTTATCCGCTTTCTGGCCCAATTGGAATCACCTTCAAATTCGTCCGGAGCGTGGAGATATCGACCAAACAATATAACGTTGCATCAGAATCTGAGTCAAACAACAAGTCCAAAGGTGTTGCACCACCTCCACTTGGACCCGTAAGCTTTGTACGACCTAGGGTTAGTTTTAGGCTGCCTTGGGATGTCCTCCCACCTCCTTGGCCGCCACCCCTTGCACCTATATAAGTAGATCAACCTAGTAGGTTTTTGCTTGGGTTTTGTTTAGTTAAAAGTTAGCCATTACAACTTCGTGTACTTTGTTTGTGTTCAACGACCATACTAAGGGCCTGGTCGGATCTCCTCTCGCTTCTCAAAACTCCGAGGCGGGTAATATTGCTCAACTCCAACTTCTCCGTTTTTTCAGATCTGGGAAATCCCAGCTCCCTCAACTCCTCATTTTTTTGCACTAGACGCCTCGCCAGCTTCTGAATCGCAGCTTCTGGAGTTAAAACCATTCGGTCCAGCTCCGGCCACGGAGTTGGAGGAGCCAGGAGCTAGAGCACATCCGAACAGGCCCTAAGACCGCTTTAGGATCCCCACCCTTATCAATACTTCATCTATATTCGCAATATTTAGATTTCAATATCATATTCTTGCATGTTCTTCGATTGCTTGCAGGAATAGACCTTCTGGTCAGGTTCATCGTGCTTTGGCGTGGTCAATAATCTCTTGGAGATTGGCTTAGATATTGGTAAGACGCAACGTCATGCATGCTTGTAGTCGGATCGTCAAAGTCATCTCCACCAAATCGATAGCCACCATCTCACCGGAACATTTAAAACAAGGTAGTGACACCGTAACAAAATATTATGATGATCTACAACAACGTTGTTGCATTCCTCATTATTAGAAAGTGAAGAAGATTTCATGGATAGATTTTGGGGAGGATTAAACCATGATATCCGAGAGATGCTAATTCATGAAAAGTGTTATCCTATCGATCATCTATTTCGTCTTGCTTGCAAAGCTGAACAGGAAATAAAATGACGTGTTGCCCACAAGGAGAAAGATCGTAAGGTCCTTATTCCACGAGTTGATAGGGTTGTTCCTTCAACTACTGGGCGTACGATGACAACCACATCAATTTTTGTGAGGGCTATATCACCTTCACCGTGTGACACGTTACCATCGAGAGTGGCTATATCATCTGAGTTGATCATAAGAGGCAATGACAAAGGTACTTATCTTCCACCTCCACATGAGTATGATGATTTCCTTGTCAATTGCAATGTAACATGTGATGAGCTACCCATTACTTTGGTCACACAACCTATTTTGGAGGACTATCTTCATGACTTGACTTTGTCATGTGATCAACTAAGTACAATATCAACAATGTTGAGTGAACCGATTGAATTAACTGTTGATGAAAAAGAACCATGTGAATCAGAGAATAAATCAAATTTGCATCAAATATTTTTCAAAATAATTGTGCGAGTGTTTCATTATTTTGATATGACCTCTAATCTTGGTGATTATTCTATGTCAAATGACTTGTTGCATGTTTGTTTATTTAAGAATGTTGTATCATGTAAATTTGAAACAATGAAAGTGTATTCACTATTGTTAGGACGGTTTAATGATGAACATTGTCAATCTTTTGATATGAATAAGGACTTCACTCATATGTGCAAGCTGAGTTGCAATATTTTCATGCTTTCTACTTCTTGTGATAATGTTTTGGCTTTATATTTCATAACATATGAAATTTACTCATGTATACATGTTTCACATGTACAAAAACCAAGGAAAGTAGAAATGGATGACATATACATATACAACATATACACCTTGTCTCTTTTGTTAGCCAAATTTCAGATTAAGCAGTGCCGAGGACGGCTTTATTTTCAAAAAGGGGAGGATGATGAGGACATGACTACCTTTGATATTATAACAATCATTGCATATGCGTATTTATTTAAGGTAATTTCTAATAAAATTCATGCAATAATTTATTTATGTTATCCGAAACAAAAATACTTCACTTGTTTTTATTTTATGCCTTAATGCAGAATGGCCGAACACTTGTATGAATCACGTGTGATGACAAGGGAAGAGGAAATAGTTGGATGCTATTCAAGAGGCCCTCTCATGTCAAAGGAAATAATTTGTTGTTGTTCAAGACGTTCTCTCGCGTCACTTTTATCCCAAGAGAAGATAGAGTCCAAGTCTTTCACGTTGTGGACTCAGATTCGGACTGCACAGACATACCTGTATGAAAACGCCTTCAACTTTTCATCCAGGCTCCAAATGGCGTGATGCTTTTTAGGCTGCAAAGTAGATTTTATGTGCTTTCTGGCCCAATTGTAATCACCTTCAAATTTGTCCGGAGCGTGGAGATATCGACCAAACGATATGACGTTAAATCAGAATCCGAGTCAAACAACAAGTGCAAAGGTGTTGCACCACCTCCGCTTGGGCCTATAGGTCTTGTACGACCTAGGGTTAGTTTTAGGCTGCCTTGGGATGTCCGTCCACCTCCTTGGCCGCCACCCCTTGCCCTTATATAATTAGATCAACCTAGTAGCTTTTTGCTTGGGATTTGTTTAGTTAAAAGTTTGCCATTGCAACTTCATATATTTAGTTTGTGTCCAACAAACAGACTAAGACCACTTTTGGATCTCCACCCTTATCAATACTTCATCTATATTCGCAATATTCAGATTGCAATATCATATTCTTTCTTGTTCTTCGATTGCTTGCAGGTATAGACCGTCGTGGTCAGGTTGATCGTGCTCCAGCATGGTCAATAACCTCATGGAGATTGGTTTAGCGATTGCTAAGGCGCAATGTCGTGCACGCTTGTAGTCACATCGTCAAAGTCATCTCCACCAAATCTATAGCCACCATCTCACCGAAAAAGAACGGACGTCCTCGCCTATATTAATGTACATCATATAACATGTTTCAATTCGATTTACGGTTTAAAAGATATTGTTATTTGAAAATACATATTTATTCTGAATAGACTCCGAGGTTATTAAAGCATATGTCAGGGGGTTTACGTAAAGTTATAAAAACGATTTGCTTTTACTAAAATTTGGACCACGGGTTATTTAGCGTAAAATTTAGGGGGTTTTGGGTAAAATGCAAAAAAAAATGGTTCAGTCTCACTTAAAGACGGAATGTGGGTTAATCAATGCAAAAGACAGGGGGTTTCTATAAAATGACACGATGGATGACAAGAGCTACCCATGATTTATTATTAGGTGAGATTACATTATTGCTCAAGCTTTGACTACTTCTACTTTCTAAACGAAAAACCAAATGACTTGATTCTTATTCTGTTATTCCTCAAATTTCATCTAGTTTATTTTAGTTTTTCTTTAAAAGAATTAAAAAATATTTTTGTAATATGTTGCAATTACATTATAATTAGATATTTTTGGAAGGGGGTTGACTGGCTCGTTGATCAAAGATGGTTAAGGCTTCCTAGCCATAGACAAGTGTTGTCACTTAATAAGGGGATCACATCATTAGGAGAATGATGTGATGGACAAGACCCAAACTATAAACATAGTATATGATCATGTTATTTTATTGCTATTGTTTTCTGCATGTCAAGTATACATTCCTATGACCATGAGATCATGTAACTCACTGGCACCGGAGGAATGCCTTGTCTGTATCAAACGTCGCAACGTTACTGGGTGACAATGAAGGTCCTCTATAGGTATCTCCGAAGGTGTCCGTTGGCATGGATCAAGACTGGAATTTGTCACTCCGTGTGACGGAGAGGTATCTCGGGGCCCACTCGGTAATACAACATCGCAAACAAGCCTTGCAAGCAATGTGACTAAAGAGTTAGACATAGGATCTTGTGTTACGTAACGAGTAAATAGACTTGGCTGTAACAAGATTGAAATAGGTATGGAGATACCGACGATCGAATCTCGGGCAAGTAACATACCGAAGGACAAAGGGAATGACATACATGACTATGTGAATCCTTGACATAGAGGTTCAACCGATAAGATCTTCATAGAATATGTAGGATCCAATATGGACATCCAGGTCCTGCTATATGATATTGACCGGAGAGTTTCTCGGTCATATCTACATAGTTCTCGAATCCGCTGGGTCTACACACTTAAGGTTCTATGACGTTTCGGTATAGTTGATTTATAGGTGCTGGTGCATCAAGGTTGTTTGGATTCCCGTATGAGATCCCGGACATCATGAGGAGCTCCGGAATGATCCAGAGGTAAAGATTGATATATCAGAAGTCCTATATTGGTCACTGAAAAAGTTTCGGGCTCATCGGTAGTGTACCGGGAGTGCAGGGAGGTTGCCGAGGGACCACCGGGAGGGGTGTGACGACCCAAGAGCCTTATGGACTGTGAGAGGAGGTGGACCAGCCCCTGGTGGGCTGGCCGAAGCGTCTCTCAAAGGCCCATGCATCTAGGAGAGGAGATAAAAAGGAAAAATACCTTTAATAGGAAAGGAAGGAGGAGTCTTCCCAAAGTAGTCCACCTTCCTTGTGGGAAGGTGGACTCTTCCTTAGGGTTCGGCCGACCACTTTTCTTGGAGTAGGGGCCAAGGCTTCCTCCTCTCCTCTCCTCCTATATATACTAGAGGTTTTTGAGGGTTTTGGACACAACAATCAGCCACGTGATGCCCTTTAGCTAGATTTGTTTCTCCTCTAGCCTAGTTTCGGCTGTGCTTAGGCGAAGCCCTGCTGGAATAGATCCACCACCATCGTCGTCACCCCATCGCGCTGCCGGAGAACTCATCTACCTCTCCGCCTCCTCTTGCTGGATCAAGAAGGTGGAGATAATTGTCGAGTTGTACGTGTGTTGAATGCGGAGGTGTCGTCCGTTCGGCTCTAGATCGGGACGGGTCATGTTACGGCGGCGATTTGGATCACGAAGACGTTCCACTACATCAACCACGTTTCTTAACACTTATCTCTTTAAGACCTACAAGGGTATGTGGATCCTATCTCCCCTCTCGTAGATGATCATCACCATGATAGGTCTTTCGAGTGAGTAGGAATTTTTTTTGTTTCCCATGCAACGTGCCCCAACAGTGGCATCATGAGCTAGGTTCATGCGTAGATTACATCTCGAGTAGAACACAAAAGAGTTTTTGGGCGTTGATGTTCAATTTTCTGCCCTCCTTAGTGTTTTCTTGATTCGGCGGTATTGTTGGATTGAAGAGGCCCGGACCAACTTTACTCGTACTCTTACGAGAGACCGGTTTCATCGACTGACATGCAACTTGTTGCATAAAGATGAATGCGGGTGTCTGTTTCTTCAACTTTAGTTGAATCAGATTTGACCGAGGCGGTCCTTGGAGAAGGTTAAATAGCAATTTTCATATCACCGTTGTGGCTTTGCATAAGTAAGATGTAATCATACTAGATAACCATAGCTGCCACGTAAAATTTGCAACAACAAATTAGAGGACGTCTAACTTGTTTTTGCAGGGTATGCTTGTGATATGATATGGCCAATGACATGATATGATATATTGGATGTATGAGATGAACATGTTGTAATAGTTACATATCGACTTGCACGTCCATGCTACGGCAACCGGCAGGAGCCTTAGGGTTGTCTTTCAATTTATTTTACGCTTGCAGATGCTCTTGCTATATCGCTAGGCAATAGCTTTAGTAGTAACAACATAGATAGCTGAAGTGCATTATGTCGACTAGAGGGGGGTGAATAGGCGATTTTTTGAATTTCATCGCTGAGGAAATTCATTTTGAGGAAATTCCTCACTGATGAATAACATGCAGTGGAAATAGCACAGGATCAGAGGTGCAACGACTACAACAGCAGTTTACTGGATGAAGATTATGGAAATCAGTTTGCACAATATGCAGGCACAGAATAAGTAGGTGAAGATTAACTGGTATGAAGAATTTGAGGTTGAGGAAATTCAGAGAGAGTCTTCAACAAATTCTTCAAACAATGACAATGAAAGTCTTCAACATACAATATTGAGGAACTGAAAGAGTTGAAGAAATATAACCCGTATCATGATGAAGACAGTTCTTGATGACCCAGTTCCAGTTGTTGTGACAATCGTACGTCTGGTTTGGAGCCGCTTGGTATTGAAACCAAAGGACACATAGTCCCTAGCGTATTCTTCTTGAGCTAAGGACACACAGTCCTTGCCCAACACTCGTGGTAAGTCTTCAGGGCAGACTTCCAAACCCTCACAAACTCGGTCACCCAGCGATCCACAATTGACTGCTGGATGCTCTAGACCATGACACCTAACCGTCAGGAGGATGCACAGTCATCAAAGGTAAAAGGCTTCAGTTCCACACATGTACAAATTCTTCAGTGATCATCAATCACTTGGTTTTGGTTTGTGGTTTGGTTTTTGGGTTACTTCCGCACTTGATGATTAACTCTCGAAGACTCTGAGGAATTTGGGTTGCTCTAAATGACAAGTGTCAGTTTCTCGTGGAGCAGCCAACCCGCTAGTGGTTGTGGGGGCGGCTATTTATAGCGTGGGAGCATCCCGACATGATTTGACATAAATGTCCTTAAATATTATGACCGTTGGTATGGATAAGATCGGTGAGGTAGCACATATCGCGGCAACGGTCGGAACTCTCAACTGTGAGAGTCCTCGTGTCTCTCATATTCCTCACTTGAGGCTTTTATAGGTTTAGGCTTGGGTTGAGCATCATGAGGAAATTGATTCCGTAGTATTACCTCGACCCCCTTTAACAGTATGGTGTTCCCATGACTCAAGGGTGAAGAAAATGAAACAGAAAGAATAAATCTTGAAGCTTCAAAGTCTTCACACTGATTTTCTTCGGAACACACCTAATTCCTCATCTTCAATATCTTTATGAGGAATATCAATTTCATCGCAATTTCTTCGTGATCAAAGTCTTTAGCATAAGACCAATTTCTTCAGCCGAAGACTTACATTTTTAGGGGTCAATATTTATCATATAATTCAAACTCCTCAGCGACTTATAGATCCTGTGTACAGTTATAAACACATTAGTTACTTAACCTATAAGTCTTCAAACCACCAAAATCACTAAGGGCACTAGATGCACTTACAATATCCCCTTTTTTGGTGCTTGGTGACAATAAGGTTAAGTTTTCAACGGGGACAAAAATATGAAGTGTAAATACTGAGTTTGAGGAATTTGAAATCAAGATACTGAGACACTTCCCTTGAAGATGTGCATATTTTGAGGAATTTGCTTGTCACAGGAAATGCACATTGATGATTTATATCATGGAGATCTCCCCCTATATCTTGTAAATCATGCATACATTTGACATAAAAAATGAGGAATTTGAAAATGCATGATGAGAAATGGTATGTGATGAATTTCAGCATGCCTGCATTAATATATTTTGAGAAGTAAGCATGCAAAGAAAAACGTTCAAAAGAGTAAGAGTACCATCCGGCTTAAGTTACAACTCATTACATAAAACACTTCAGAAAAACCAAGAATTTGTAACTTAATAAAGTTCATAAGCCCCAAAAAATATCCCGTGTGGAGATTAACTCAGATTGGTTCCCCCTTGTCATCAAGTAACGAGAAAGGGACAAACTGAGGACTAACGCCGCATGAAGACTTTCACTTCTTGGTTGATAAGGAGGCGTGAGGATTATTGGTGACAGGCTTCTTCCATGGACCAGTTCAGTGCCTTCTGGTTCTTCATCAGACTTTGCAGTGCGGAATGAAGAAAAAGAACTGTCCTCAAGGTCAATTTCTTCTTGGGAGGCCACGACCAGTCAAAGTCCTGAGTAAACTCCAATTCCTGAAGTTCCTCTTGAGTCTTCAGATGAGACAAGTTGGCCCAGGTATGATCAAACACCTCATGAAGATAATAGTGATTTTTGCTCACCGCATTCTGAGTCTCGTTGAGGGTTTTCACAATGGCATTGAATTGAAGTTTTACCCATTTGTCATTGCTATCGACCTTCTAATGAAGACTGAGGAGTAGCTCTCTGTTGTTCGTCACTCTTGGGGCAGTTGGGCTTGGTGGCTCTTGAGTGGCAGCGTGATCATATGAAGAATATGACTCTGCTTCGCGAAACTGGCCATCAAGGGGCCGGTTTCCTTCATCAATAAAATTTTTTCCATTGCCTTCAACAGACTCAAATGTATTCTTGATGACTCTGATGGGCGGCATATATCCGATGTGATTAAGAAAATTAGCATGGTAGTTGATGCCTGCCCTACTTCTGATGAATCTCGTGATCCACGGAGCATAAATCTTCATGTCAAAAGGCGACAATGCATTATCAGCCAAAGTCCTTAGGAAGAAGTCATGATGGTTTATTGGTATCCCATGGATGATATTGAAAAGGATATTTTTCATGATGGCTACAACATTTTCTTCATCATCATGGCCTTTGATAGGAGCGATAACATTGTACAGGATTCTGTGGACTGATCGTGGTTCATACTTCATGTCTTGAACCAGAAAGCGAGTCCTAGGAGGTTTGTCCTTGGCCAAAGTCTTCATGAGGACTTCCATCAGTCTGTTGGGCAGCTCCCATTCCTCATACGTCAGCACCACATTTTCTGAGGGAATTGAGACTGGAAGCGCTCGAAGCAATTCAGTGGGAGGCGCCTTGTAGTGCGTGTGTTGAGTCATCCAGTCCAAAACCCAAGTGTTGGCATCCTTCGGGTCTCCAAAGATGTGCAGTGTGGCGTAGAATTGAAGAATGATGTCATAGTTCCAGTCGCCAATGTCAGTGCAGAGAGGCAGCAGTCCATCTTCATGAAGAACATTGAGGACTGGAGTGAAGAAAGGAATTTCTTCCATGTCACAGTGAGGAATATGCTTGTGCTAAAATACTTTGTTCCAACCACCGAGCATACAGGCATAGTAGTTGAGCTGATTCCTCATCCAAAACTTTTGGTGTCTGATGCGAAGCTTATCATACGGATTCGCGCGAGTGAAGTACGTCCGTTCTTCATAGAATGCTTCCTTTTGAAACTTTGGCCTCTTTGAAAAAGGCTGATTTTTCTATGGTTGAAGATTATGCTGTTTTTCATGTGGAGGAGTTACTGTCATTGATGTTTCTATGTTGACCACAACAATAGCAGTTTCAGTATTTGGGGCAGGAGCAATTTCTTCATTCTGACCTTTTTTTCAGGTTGAGGATTTTCCTCAGCTTGAGGAATTTCCTTGGTGGAGGAGGCAGTTGTAGCTTTGGTCGCTGTATTATCTTCAGCTGATGGAGCTGATTCTTGGGAAGATTCCTCACGGAAGGTCTTCCCATCACATCCTGTGAGGATTTCTCTCGCAACAGGAGTAGGAGGGATTTGGGTTGACCTTGTTGAGCGATGAGTTTCTTCCCAAAAGTCATCACAAATAACTGGAGTGGTGCACCCAGTTTCATCATCACACACAATTTCATCAGAGATCTTTTGAGGAATGGAGGGTTGAGGAATGTCATTAATTTGTATCTCCTCATCCATGATTTCTTCAGCTTCAACATGTTCCATTTCCTCATCATCTTCAGGAATGACATAGTCAACTCCGAAGGGAACCAGTGACTAGGATGGAGCTACATTCAGAGGCATAGCATCTACTGGGGTAGTTGAAGAGTCTGTCTGAGTGACCTTTGGGCGCTTGGCCTCTCAGGATTCTGAGGTCATTGAAGCTTTTCTCTTCTTTGCTTCTTTCTCAACAGCTTCGGTCTTGTTCACGCCTGATGTAGACGGAATCATCTTCTTCACCTTTGAGGGTTGAGGTGAAGGAATTGTTTCTTCAAGAGCTCGTGCAGACACAGTCCTTACAGTTTCCTCAGCTGGAGGTTTTTCTTCAGCTGGAACGTTTTCTTCACCTAGAGCAGATTCATCAGCTGGGGCATCTTGAGGAATTTCCTCAGCAGCACATTCATCAGCTTCATCTTCTTCTGTTAGCTAACCGTGTAGCTAGACTCAGGTAGATTTTGTTGCACAGTAGGAGCAGCTTTCTTGTTGTATTCATCAACTACGTCAGTTGCAAGCTTGATGAAATTCACCTTGACACTTTGACCATCAGATAGGCTTGTGTACTTATCTGTCAAGGTTGACAGTTCAGCTTGTGTTGAAACAAGAGCTTCAGGCGTCAAATTGAGAAGATTCTGCTTGAGGAATTTCTCCATCTTCAGTTTAGCAGCCTTTGCTTGCTTGGCTTTCTCTTCTTTCCATTTTGCCTCATGCATGAATGTGGCAACCATGTAAATGACACCAGGGGGAAGCTTCAAGTCATCAATGGGAGTGTTCGGATCTTCATGCCAGAGATTGATGAAGTCCAGCAGAACCTTGGGGTCCATGGCAAGATGAATAGAGCTACCTGAGGCTTGTGCAACTCGTTCCTGCTTGTTTCTGATGATTGCTTGAAGAGTTTCATCATCGAATTCATCACTTCCTTCTGATGCAGAAGGAATGTTGATGACTTTGCTTGGACTGGGCCTGATGCCGCTTCCAGCAGTCATTTTAGTCATGAAAAGAGTTGGTGAAGACTTTGTAGTAGAGCTCGTGGCAGATGGGACTTAAGGACTTGAATGAGCACACTGATGCTTCACTATCTACTTTTGTTGAGGTTGTGAGGACTGTGGTGCTGTTGAAGGTTTCGGCACTGGTGCAGCCTTCTGAGGCAATTGCTCTTTAGGCACTAAGGCCTTTGGTTTCTTTGGCACAGTCTTCTTCTGAGGAATAGCTGTACCAGAGGCTTCAGCAGCTGAAGAGATGGCGGTAGTGAAAGCAGCAGCAGAGTCCTCATTGAAATTCTTCACTGCAGCTTCTGCTTTCTTCTGTAGCTTAGACAAATGTTTGTCTTTCTCATCAGGGTATTTCTCAGTTGTTTAAACACTTGAGGTATGAGCAACTTGTTGATTACCCTGAGGAGGCCTCTTGCTAGGTGGCTTGAGGGCGAATTTCTTCGCATATTTTGGAGTTACATAGAGGTATTCTTTCCACTCCTTAGCCCACCTGCGTTCGATTTTCGGAAGCCTTATCTTGCGCTTCGCCATGGTTTCTTTTCAATATATTTCCTCATCAAGAGTGTAGTAGTGAACATATATCTCTTGAGAAATATCAACTGCAGTGTTCTGGTCAAGCTTCTTTCCTCCCTTTTCTTTTCTGGCATTTTCCATTTTCTTCAACTGAGGCTTTTGTTGAGGAATATGCACTCTTGAAGATTCTAATGACACTGGTAAAGTATCTTCGAGCAACGTTGCAAATGAGTTAAGGTTATGACAAACTAGTGATTCATCAGCTGACATTTTGTATTTGTGAACAGAGTATGGGTGCGAAGAATTTGGAGAGGTTATATGCGTTCTCAAATTTGAAGAAATTGAAAAAAATTAGAAGTTGAGGAATTTGACTAGTGGGTTGAGGAGTTTGACTAAGCATTCTGATATTGGGTTCCAAAGTTGTGTAGATTCGAGAATTTACACAATTGAGGAATCTCATGAAGAATTTGAGTGGCTTAGTGAAATTCATCAAGTTTTTGAGGAATGAGTGTGAATGCCTGATAGACACTCTGAGAAAAAAACATTTTGCGAATCTAAAGTGAAATAATAGATCAACAGAGGCAGTAAAATAAGATTTTAATTACCCTAAGCGAAGAACACGAAGAACACGAGCAATAAAAGAGAGAAGCTCTACGGTTCAGATCTTCTCCGCCCTAACTTGGCGGCAGAAGTCAGCTACGGCGGTGGAGGAGGAAGAGATTCCGCTTTGGTGTGAGTTCGGTGACGGCGAGGGCGAGGCGGTGAAGCTGTTCCTCACCGGCGACGAGATTGCTTGCAGTGACGCTAGGGCTCAGCTCGAGCGCAGAGGTGATGAGAGGACGAAGGGTTTTAACTAAGGGGGGTAAGGGCCTATTTATAGCTCAGGTGAAAACTGTTCGGGCGAATCTTTCGGACCGAACTGCCCTTGCCTATTCGTCTTCGCACGATATGTGGAACCCACGATTGAAGCTGTGCAGATCGTGCTTATCCGATCGTGGGAAGTGGGTCCAGTTATTGTGTAACGATATAAAATTCATTTCATAAGATTTGAGGAATTCGTTGCAAAATCCTCAGCTGACAAGGACACAGTGAGCATTTTGAACAAGTTTCAATTAGGATATGAAGAATTGAATAGACTGGGTTGAGTATAGCATAGAGGGGAGTCGTGTCCGATCACATTCACTTAGATGAAATATCAAATTGAAGACAGAGCTATAAGTGAATGTTATTGAGGACTTTAATATCACAGTCTATATATACATATTTACGCAAATCAAAATCATCAAGCATTTTGAAGATTTTTGAGAATCTTGAGGATTTTGTGACAAAGCGTGAGTTCGATGAATTTGAACTTTGAAGAAAAACATCTTGAATAATTTCAAAGTTGGGTAGTGGCGTAACCTAGCATATAAGAATTATGATTTCAGACGCTGCGTAAAATTCTCGTAGGGCCGTGAGAACCAAATTCTTCATTAATTTCCTCACACTAAGAGTGATATTCTTCATTGATTGTAGAAAATCGATTCTTCGTGTGTTGCACATCTAAGTCATCAATTTTGCATAAGTGATGGCATGTGTGCATGTTTTCACAAAACATTTGAAGACTCTAAGATATTTAGCTCACACCTCTACTTGCAAAACCTTTTCTCATCCAAGGGCTTAGTGAAAATATTTGCTAGTTGATTGTTAGTCTTCACATGGTCGATGATGATATTGCCCTTGAGGACATGGTCCCAAAGAAAATGATGACGAATCTGATGCGCATAGTCTGTTAGTGTTGTACTGGGTTGTATGCGATCTTGATTGTACTCTTATTGTCATAGTAGAGAGGCACATTCTTCATGTTGATGCCGTAGTCTTTGAGGGTTTGCTTCATCCATAGCAATTGAGCATAGCATGATCCAGCAGCAATGTACTCAGCTTCGGCAGTGGAGAGAGAAACACAGTTCTGCTTCTTTGAGGACCAGCAGAATAATGATCTCCCGAGGAAATGACAAGTGCCAGATGTTGACTTGTGATCCACACGGTCACCAACATATTCAGAATCAGAATATCCCACGAGATGAAGGTTTGAGCCCTTAGGGTACCATAATCCTAGTGGTGCACCCAATTTCATCAAAGATCTTTTGAGGAATGGAGGGTTGAGGAATGTCATTAATTTGCATTTCGTCGTCCATGATTTCTTCAGCTTCAACGTCTTCCATTTCCTCATCATCTTCAGGAATGACATAGTCAAATCGAAGGGAACCAGTGAGTAGGATGGATCTACATTCAAAGGCGTAGCATCCACTGGGGCAGTTGAAGACTCTGCCTGAGTGACCTTTGGGCGCTTGACCTCTGAGAATTCTGAGGTCATTGAAGCTTTTCTCTTATTTGCTTCTTTCTCAACAATTTTGGTCTTCTTCATGTCTGATGAACACCAAATCATCTTCTTCACCTTTGAGGGTTGAGGTGAAGGAATTGTTTCTTCAGGAGATGGTGCACACCCAGTCCTGGCAGTTTCCTCAGCTGGAAGATTTCTTTAGCTGGAGCATATTCGTCAGCTGGAGCATCTTGCGGAATTTCCTGAGCATCAGGTTCATCAGCTTCATCTTCTTCTCTCATCTGAGCCGCGTAGCTAGACTGAGGTAGCTTTTGCTGCACAGTAGGAGCAGCTTTCTTGTTGTATTCATCAACGGCGTCAGTTGCAAGCTTGATGAAATTCACCTTGACACTTTGACGATCAGATAGGCTTGTGTACTTATCTGTCAAGGTTTTCAGTTCAGCCTGGGTTGAAACAAGAGCTTCACGTGTCAGATTGAGAAGATTTTGCTTGAAGAATTTCTCCTTCTTCAGTTTAGGAGCCTTTGCTTGCTTGGCTTGCTGTTCTTTCCATTTTACCTCACTGATGAATGTGGCAACCATGCGACTGACAACAGGGGGAAGCTTCAAGTCATCAATGGGATTGTTTGGATCTTCATACCAGAGATTGATGAAGTCCAGCTGAACCTTGGGTCCATGGCAAGAGGAATATAGCTTCCTGAGGCTTGTGCAACTCGTTCCTGCTTGTTTCTGATGATTGCTTGAAGAGTTTCATCATCGAATTCTTCACTTCCTTTTGATGCAGAAGGAATGTTGATGACTTTGCTTGAACAGGGCCTAATGCTTCTTCCAACAGTCATTTTAGTCTTCAAAAGAGTTGGTGAAGACTTTGTAGCAAATCTCGTGGCAGATGGCAGTGAGGAACTTGAATGAGCAGGCTGATGCTTCATTATCTGCTTTTGTTGAGGCTGTGAGGACTGTGGTGCCGTTGAAGGTTTTGACACTGTTGTAGCCTTGTGAGGCAATTGCTCTTTTGGCCCTGAGGACTTTGTTTTCTTTGGCACAGTCTTCTTCTAAGGAATAGTTGTACCAGAGGCTTCAGCAACTGAAGAGGTGGCAGCAGTGGCAGCAAGAGCAAAGTTCTCATTGAATTTCTTCACTTCAGCTTCTGCTTTCTTTTGTACCTCTGACAAATGTTTTTCTTTCTCATCAGGGTAGTTCTCAATTGTTTCAACACTTGAGGGATGCTCAGATTGTTGATCTCCCTGAGGAGGCCTCTTGCTAGGTGGCTTGAGGGCAAATTTATTTGCATATTTTGGAGTTACATAGCGGTATTCTTTCCACTCCGTAGCACACCTGCGTTCGATTTTCTGAAGCCTTATTTTGTGCTTCACCATGGTTTCTTTGCCATATATTTCCTCATCAAGAGTACAGTAGTTAGCATATATCTCTTCAGGAATATCAACCATAGTGTTCTGTTCAAGGTTCTTTCCTCCCTTTTGTTTTTTATCATCTTCCATTTTCTTCAACTAAGGCTTTTGTTGAGGAATATGCACTCTTGAAGATTCTGATGACACTGCTAAAGCTTCTTCGAGGAACGCTACAAATGAGTTAAGTTGATGAGAACCTAGTGATTCATCAGCTGACATTTGGTACGTGTGAACAGAGTATGGGTGCGAAGAATTTGGAGAGGTCATATGCGTTCTCAGATTTGAAGAAATTGAAAAAATTAGAAGTTGAGTAATTTAACTAGTGGGTTGAGGAATTTGACTAAGAATTCTGATATTGGGTTCCAGATTTGTGTAGATTCGAGAATTTACACAATTGAGGAATCTCATGAAGAATTTAAGTGGCTTAGTCAAATTCATCAAGTGTTTGAGGAATGAGTGTGCGTGGCTGACAGACACTCTAAGGAAAAACACATTTCCCGAACCTAAAGTGAAATAATATATCAACGGAGGCAGTAAAATAGTATTTTAATTGCCCTGAGCGAAGAAAACGAAGAAAGGGAGAAGTAAAACAGAGAAGCTCTTCGGTTCAGATCTTCTGCGCCCTAACTTGGCGGCAGAAGTCAGCTATGGCGGTGGGAGGAATTGATTCCGCTTCCGGCGTGAGTTCGGAGACGGCGAGGGAGACGCAATGAAGCTGTTCCTCATAGGCTACGAGATTGCTAGCAGTGGCGCTAGGGTTGAGCTCGAGCGGAGAGTTGACGAGAGGAGGAAGGGTTTTAACTGAGAGGGGTAAGGGCCTATTTATAGCTGAGGTGCAAAACTGTTCGGGCGAATCTTTCGGACCGAACAGCCCTTGCCTATTCGTCTCCGCACGACACGTGGAGCCCACGATTGAAGCGGTGGAGATCGTGCTTATCCGATCATGGGAAGTGGGTCCAGTTACTGTGTAACGATATAAAATTCATTTTATAAGATTTGAGGATTTCATTGCAAAATCGTCAGCTGACAAGGACACGATGAGGATTTTGAACAAGTTTCAATTAGAACGCATATGAAGAACTGAATAGACTGGGTTGAGCATAGCATACAGGGGAGTCGGGTTCGATCACATTCACTCAGATGAAATATCAAACTTAAGACACAACTATAAGTGAATGTTGTTGAGGGATTTGAAATCATAGTCTTTATATACATATCTTGGCAAATGAAACTCATCAAGCGTTTTAAAGATTTTAAAGATTTTGTGACAAAGCGTCAGTTTGATGAATTTCAACTTTGAAGAAAAACAGCTTGAAGAATTCCAAAGTTGGGTGGTGGCGTGACCCACCGTATAAGAATGATGATTTCACGCGTCGCGTACAATTGTCGTAGGGCCATGAGAACCAAAATTTTCATTTATTTCCTCACACTAAGAGTGATATTCTTCATTGATTGAAGAAAATCGATTCTTCGTGTGTTGCACATCTAAGTCATCAATTTTGCATAAGTGTTAGGATGTGTGCATATTTTCACAAAACATTTGAACACTCTAACATATTTAGCTCACACCTCAACTTGCAAAACCTTTTCTCATCCAAGGTCTTAGTGAAAATATCTGCTAGTTGATCGTCAGTCTTAACATGGTCGATGATGATATTGCCCTTGAGGACATGGTCCTGAGGAAAATGATGACGAATCTGGATGTGCTTAGTCTTTGAGTGTTGTACTGGGTTGTATGTGATCTTGATTGCACTCTCTTTGTCGCAGTAGAGAGGCACATTCTTCAAGTTGATGTCGTAGTCATTGAGGGTTTGCTTCATCCATAGCAATTGAGAAGAGCATGATTGAGCAGTAATGTACTCAACTTCGGTAGTGGAGATAGAAACACAGTTCTGCTTCTTTGAGGACCAGCAGAATAATGATCTCCCAAGGAAATGACAAGTGCGAGATGTTGACTTGCGATCCACACGGTCACCAACATAGTCAGAATCAGAATATCCCACGAGATGAAAGTTTGAGCCCTTAGGGTACCATAATCCTAGTGTTGGTGTGTGAGCTAAGTATCGAAGAATATGCTTCACGACCTTATGGTGTGATTCCTTCGGTTTTGCTTGAAAACAAGCACACATGCAAACACTCAGCATTATATCTGGCCTAGATGCACATAGATACAATAAGGAGCCAATCATCGAGTGATATACCTGTTGATCGAAATCTTTACCATTTTCATCCGTGCAGAGGTGGCCATTTGTACGCATGGGAGTCTTGGCACCTTTGCATTCATGCATGTCGAATTTCCTCAGAACATCCTTGAGGTATTTCTCCTGTGATATGAAGATTCCATTGCGTTGTTGACGAATTTGAAGACCCAAGTAGAATTTCAGCTCCCCCATCATAGACATCTGATATTCTTTGATCGTGATGTAAGCAAATTCATCACCGTAGCATTTGTCAGTACAACCAAAGATGATGTCCTCGACATATATTTGACACACAAATAGTTCATTATCAAAGGAATTTGTGAAAAGAGTTGGATCCAGTGAACCAGGTTTGAAGCATTTCTTCATGTGGAATTCCTTTGAGTCTCAAGACTTTATCTGGATTCTTCAGATCCTCAAAACCTGGGGGCTGAGCAACATATACTTATTCCTCAAGCCTACCATTGAGGAATGCACTTTTCACATCCATTTGATATAAAGTATTGTTATGATGATTAGCATAAGCAAGTAGAATTCGAATAGCTTCAAGTCTAGCAACAGGTGCAAAATTTTCATCGAAATCAATTCCTTCAACCTCTGTGTAGCCTTGGTCTACAAGTCGTTCCTTATTCCTCACCACTTGACCATCCTCATCTTGCTTGTTTCGGAAAATCCACTTGGTACCGATGATATTGTGCTTGCGTGGATCTGGTCATTTGACGAGTTCCCATACGTCATTTAGCTGGAGTTGAAGAAGTTCATCTTGCATGGCTTGAATGCACTCTGGTTCCATGAAAGATTCAACAAGTTTTCAGGGTTCTGTGATAAACACAAAAGAGGAATGCCCACAAAAGGTAACTAAGTGTGAAGCTTCTGAGCGGGTAAGAGGACCTGACACGTTGATGTCATCGAGGATTTTGTCGAGTTCTACTTCATTTGCAATCCTTGGATGAACTGGTTGAGGATTTTGTCTGGGCTGAGGAATTTTCTCTCGAGCAATTTCCTCGCGAGCATCTTCTTGAATTTCATCAGTGCTAGGGACGATTTCTTCAGCAATTTCCTCAGTAGGAACAATGTCTTCAGTAGCTTTCAACTTGATGGCTTCCTCATGAGATAATTTATCTGGCACAGGAGGCAATTGCTCTCTTTGCGAGCCATTAGTTTCATTGAACTGCACATCTATAGTTTCAACAACTTTGTTGTGATAGGTGTTGAAGACTCTATAGGTGTGCGAGTCCTTTCCGTAACCAAGTATAAAACCCTCAGGTGCTTTAGGTGCAAATTTTGAGCTACTGTGAGGATCTCTAATCCAACATCCTGCACCGAAGACTTTGAAATAACTTACATTGGGTTTCTTGTCAATGATGAGTTCATATAAGATTTTCTTGAGGAATTTGTGAACATATACCCTGTTGATGATGTGGCAAGCAGTGTTGATTGCTTCAGGCCAGAAACGACGAGGAGTCTGATATTCATCAAGCATGGTCCATACCATTTCAACCAGAGTCATGTTATTTCTTTCAACGATGCCATTCTGTTGAGGAGTATAAGGAGCAGATAATTCGTGAGTAATACCAAGTTCATCAAGATAATCATCAAGATAATCATCAAGACCAGTGTTTTTGAATTTTGTCCCATTGTCACTCCTGATGTGTTTGATCTTGACGCCGAAGTTCGTCGAGGCCCTTGAGGAAAATCGTTTGAACACTTCCTGCACTTCAGTTTTATACAGAATGATATGCACCCAAGTATATCTAGATAAGTAATCAACGATGACAAAGCCATATAGGGATGTTGCATTGGTTACAGTAGAATAATGAGTATGTCCAAATAGATCCATGTGAAGCAATTCAAACGGACAAGTAGTGGTCATGATAGTCTTCGAGGGGTGTTTGGATCTGGTCATTTTTTCCATATTCACAAGCACCACAGAGGTGATCCTTGAGGAATTTGACGGATTCGATGTTGATGACAAGCTTTTTCTTCGCCAGCGTGTGCAAATTCCTCATGCCTGCATGACCAAGTCTTCGATGCCATAGCCAGCCTTCTGAGGTTTTTTCTAGTAAGCATGTGGGTGGTTGAGGACCTATGGAAAAATCAACAATGTACAAATCTCCTCTCCTAAAGCCTTCGAAGACTTTGGATCTGTCAGATTCCATGATGTCTACACATCTATATTTTCCAAAGATAACAACCATATCAAGATCACAAAGCATTGATACTAACATGAGGTTAAACCCAAGGGATTGGACAAGCATCACCTTGTCCATGTGCCTATCCTTGGAAATAGCCACTTTTCCAAGTCCCAATACCTTGCTTTTACCTTTGTCAGCATAAGTGATTTGCTTCAGTGGTGATGGAGTTAGTGACATATTCATCAACAAGTTTCTACCACGAGACATGTGGTTTGTGCAACCACTATTGAGAACCCACTCAGTAATCTTGGGTTTGTCATCCTTTGAGCATTTTGCCATGAAGCAATATGTTGGGGCGAAATCATCAGTATAGTCATCAGTGTAGATAGCGTTGTCATTTTCTTCAATGTTGAAGATTGACTTGCTGACGAATGTAGTAGCCAGTTCAAGACTTGCCACACAAGACTCTAAGTCTTCTTCAGAACCTTCCTCTTCATCACTATCTTCAGATTCTTCCTCAGAATCCATTTCCGTGCCAATGAGTGCCCGAGCCTTTCTGAAACTACTCTTCTTGTGCGATGAGGTCTTTGAGGATGAGGATTTTGAAGATTTCTTCTTTTTCTTCGAGTCATCAGAACTTTCATCCTTGTATTTCTTGTTCTTTGATTCCTTCATTTAGCGAGGACAATCAGCAATATAGTGACCAAATTGCTTAAATTTGTGGCAGGTTCTTTTCTTGTAGTCCTCAGATGAAGATTCTGATTTTCTCATATCTCGTCTTGAAGATTTACCAAACTGGCCACGCCTTGTAAACTTATGGAATTTCCTCACGAGCATTGCAAGTTCCAATCCAAGTTTTCCAGGATCACCAATGCTGCAATCTGAGTCTTCTTCTTCAGATGAGGAAATTGCTTCGGCCTTCAGCGCCCAAGGTCTAGAGTAGCTTGGTCCATACATATATCTCTTTTCTTTCTGTTGAAACTCATGAGTATTGAGTCTTTCAAGTATATCAGCAGGATCAAGCATCTTATAGTCTCCTCTTTCTTGAATCATCAGAACGAGTGTATCAAATGATGGATCCAGAGATGGCCACGGATCAAGCATCAAGTATCCATACTGACCTTTTCTCATATGGCCACGGATGATATTCTTCGCTTGAGAATCAAGTTGCTTGAATTTCTTCACATCAGCGGCAGAGACAATAGCAGCGATGGAGGGAATGCCATGTTCCACAATGTACTAGTGATCATTGTCAATATCCTCAAGATGCATCTGCATCTTCGTGTTCCAATATGGAAAGTCCTTTACTTCGAAGGTAGGACATCCTGCAGTAACATTGACCATACATGTAGTCGAGGTAACTAAAACTCCAGGTGGTTAAACCAAAATCACACAGAACAAGGGAGTACCTTGTTTTCATACCAACTGAAAGTGCGTTATATCGACTAGAGGGGGGGTGAATAGGCAATTTTTAGAATTTCATCGCTGAGGAAATTCCTTTTGAGGAAATTCCTCACTGATGAATAATGTGCAGTAGAAATACTACGGGATCAGAGGTGCAACGATTACAATAGCAGTTTACTTGATGAAGATTATGAGAATCGATTTCCACAGTATGCAGGCACGGAATAAGCTGGTGAAGATTAACTGGTATGAAGAATTTGAGGTTGAGGAAATTCAGAGAAAGTCTTCGGCAAATTCTTCGAACAGTGACAATGAAAGTCTTCAACATACAATATTGAGGAATTGAAAGAGTTGAAGAAATAGAACCCGTATCAAGATGAAGACAATTCTTGATGACCTAGTTCCAACTGCTGTGACAGTCGTACGTGTGGTTTGGAGCGGCTTGGTATTGAAACCAAAGGACACACAGTCCGTACCGTATTCTCCTTGAGATAAGGACACACAGTCCACGCCCGACACTCGTGGTATGTCTTCAGGGCAGACTTCCAAACCCTCACAAACTCGGTCACCCGACGATCCAAAATTGACTGCTGGATGCTCTAGACCATGACGCCTAACCATCAGGAGGATGCATAGTCCTCAAAGGTAAAAGGCTTCAGTTCCACACAGGAACAAATTCTTTAGTAATGCTCAAACACTTGGTTTTGCTTTGTGGTTTGGTGTTTGGGGTATTTCCTCACTTGATGATTAACTCTCGAAGACTCTGAGGAATTTGGGTTGCTCTAAATAACAAGTGTCAGTTTCTCGCGGAGCAGCCAACCCGCTAGTGATTGTGGGGGCGGCTATTTATAGCGTCGGAGCATCCCATCATGATTTGACATAAAATGCCCTTAAATATTATGACCGTTCGTGTGGATAAGATCGGTGAGGTGGCACGTATCGCGGCAACGGTCGGAACTCTCAACTGTTAGAGTCCTCATGTCTCTCACATTCCTCACTTGAGGCTTTTGTAGGTTTAGGCTTGGGTTTAGCATCATGAGGAAATTCATTCCGTAGTATTACCTCGACCCCCTTTAACAGTGCGGTGTTCCTATGATTCAAGAGTGAAGAAAATGAAACAGAAAGAATAAATCTTCATGCTTCAAAGTCTCCGGACTGATTTTCTTCGGAACACACCGAATACCTCATCTTCAATATCTTTATGAGGAATAACAATTTCATAGCAATTTCATCGCGATCAAAGTCTTCAGCATAACACCAATTTCTTCAGCCGAAGACATGCATTTTTAGGGGTTGATATTCATCGTATAATTCAAACTCCTCAGGGACTTATAAAGCGTGGGTACACTTATAAACACATTAGTTACTTAACCTATAAATCTTCAAACCACCAAAATCACTAAAGGCACTAGATGCACTTACAATAGCGCGACGACCTCGATGGCAGCATGATGATGTAGATCATGGTGCGGCACCAGTGATGATGGAGATCATGCCGGTGATTTGGTGATGGAGATCAAGAAGCACAAGTTCATGGCCATATCATGTCACTTACGGTTTGCATGTGGTGTTAATCCTTTTATGCACCTTATTTTGCTTAGGATGACGGTAGCATTATAAGTTGATCTCTCACTAAATTTTCAAGAAAAAATTGTGTTCTCCCTCACTGTGCACCGTTGCGACAGTTCATCATTTCGAGACACCACGTGATGATCGGGTGTGATAGACTCAACGTTCACATACAACGGGTGTAAAACAGTTTCACACGCGGATCACTCAGGTTAAACTTGATGAACCTAGCATGTACAAACATGGCTGCGGAACACAAGAGACCGAAAGGTCGAGCATGAATCATATAGTTGATATGATCAACATGGAGATGTTCACCATTGAAAGTAATATCAACTCACGTGATGATCGGACTTGAGTTAGTGGATTTGGATCATGCGCCACTCGAATGACTAGAGGGATGTCTATTTGAGTAGGATTTTATTAGTAATATGATTAGCTAAACTCAATTGTCTTGAACATAGTCTATGTAATCTTTGCAAAATTTTATGTTGTAGATCAATGGCTCACGCAGTAGCAACCCTGAATTTTAATGCATTCCTAGAGAAAGCTAAGTTCAAAGATGATGGACGCAACTTTGTTGACTGGGCCCGTAATCTAAGGCTCATCCTTCAGGCTACCCAAAAGTCATATGTCCTTGATGAACTACTAGGTACTGACATCCCCAACATGTGTAGCCTTAAGTTATGAACGTCTGGCAGACGTGCAAGGATGACCACTCATTAGTTTAATGTGCAGTTTTGTATGGCTTAGAACCTGGACTTCAAAGACGTTTTGAACGTCATGGAGCATATGAGATGTTCCAGGAATTGAAGTTTATCTTTGAGAAGAATGTACGGATCGAGAGGTATGAGACCTCCGAAAATTTCTATGCTTGCAAAATGGAGGAGAACGGGTCTCTCGGTGAACATGTGCTCAGAATGTGTGGGTACTCTAGCCGTCTGGGTGAGCTGGGAATAGCTCTCCCGCCGGAGGCTATCACTGACAGAGTTCTTCGGTCACTAGCACCAAGATACAAAGGCTTTGTGTTGAACTATAACATGCAAGGGATGAATAAATCACTCACCGAGATGTTTGCGATGCTAAAACTTGTAGAGTCGGAAATCCAGAAGGAGCATCAAGTGTTGATGGTCAATAAGACCACTAGTTTCAAGAAAAACGACAAGGGGATGAAGGGTAACTCCAAGAAGAGTGCCAACGTTGTTGCCCCTACGACGAAGGCACCCAAGTCTGGACCCAAGCCAGAAACTGAGTGCTACCATTGCAAGGGGACTGGTCACTGGAAGCGGAACTGCCCCCAGTATTTGGCCGATAAGAAGGCGGAAAACACCAAACAAGGTATATTTGATATACATGTTATTGATGTGTACCTCACCAGCTCTCGTAGTAGTGCTTGGGTATATGATACCGGTTCTGTTGCTCACATTTGCATCTCCAAAGAGGAACTGCGGAATAAACGACGGCTGGCGAAGGATTAAGTGACGATGCGCGTGGGAAATGGTTCCAAGGTTGATCCGTCTCCGTCGGCACAATCTCACTTCAGTTACCATCGGGATTAGTGATGAACTTAAATAATTGTTATTTAGTGCCTGCGTTGAGCGTTAACATTATATCTGGATCTTGTTTATTGTGACACGGTTACTATTTAAGTCAGAGAAAAATGGTTGTTCTATTTATATGAGTAATATCTTTTATGGTCATGCACCCAATGTGAGTGGTTTGTTCATATTGAAACTTGATAGTGACGACATTCATAACCATAATATTAAGACCAAAATATGTAGACTTAATAATGACGCCACTTTCCTGTGGCACTGTCGCTTAGGTCACTTGAATATTAAGACCAAAAACGAATGAGGAAACTCCATGTTGATGGGCTTTTGGAGTCACTTGATTTTGAATCAATTGACATATGTGAACCATGTCTCATGGGCAAGATGACTTAGACTCCGTTCTCCGGAACAATGGAGCGTGCAAGTGACTTGTTGGAGATCATAAATACTGATGTGTGCGGACCCATGATCATAGAGGCGCGTGGTGGATATCGTTATTTTCTCACCTTAACTGACAATTTGAGTAGGTATGGTTATATCTACTTGATGAAGCACAAGTCTGAAACGTTTGAAAAGTTTAAGAAATTTCAGAGTGAAGTTCAAAATCATCATAACAAGAAGATCAAGTTCCTACGATCCGGTCGAGGAGGTGGGTATGTGAGTTACGAGTTTGGTGCTCACTTAAGACAATGTGGAATTGTTTCATAGTTGACACCGCATGGAACACCACAACGCAATGGTGTGTCCGAATGTCGTAATCGTACTTTATCAGATATGGTGCATTCTATGATGTCTCTTACTGATTTGTCGTTATCATTCTGGGGTTATGCATTGGAGACAACTGCATTCACTTTAAATAGGGCACCATCAAAATCCGTTGAGACGACACCATATGAGTTGTGGTATGGCAAGAAGCCAAGTCGTTTCTTAAAGTTTGGGGATGTGATGCTTATGTCAAAAAGCTTCAGCGTGAAAAGCTGGAACCCAAAGCGAAAAAGTGCGTCTTCATAGGTTACCCAAAGGAGCTAGCTGGGTATACCTTCTATCTCAAATCCGAGGGCAAAGTGTCTATCGCTAAGAACGGAGCTCTTCTTGCGAAAGAGTTTCTCTCGAAATAATTGAGTGGGAGGAAGATAGAACTTGATGAGGTTGTAGAACCTCTGCTTCAACAAGATGGTGGCGCAGGGCAGAAAGAAATTTCTGTCGAGGCAACACCAGTTGAAGAGGAAGCTAATGATGGTGATCACGAAGCTTCAAATCAAGTTTCTATCGAACCTCACAAGTTGACAATGCCACGTATTTCTCCTAAGTGGTACGGGAATCCCGTCCTTCCAATCATGTTGTTAGACAACAATGAGCCTGTGAATTATGGAGAAATAATGGTGGGTCCAGATTCCAAGAGATGGTTCGAATCCATGAAATCCGAGATAGGATCTATGTATGAAAACAAAGTATGGACTTGGGAAGTATTATCTGAAGTCCAAAAGGCTATTCAGAACAAAAGGATCTTTAAGAAGAAGATGGACGCGGACCGTAATGTGACCGTTTATAAAGCTCGACTTGTGGCAAAGGGTTTTTCACAAGTTCAAGGAGTTTACTAGCATGAGACATTCTCACCCGTAGCGATGCTTAAGTCCGTCTAAATCATGTTAGCAATAGCTGCATTTTTTTATTATGAAATCTGGCAAATGGATGTCAAAACGGCATTCCTTAATGGGTTTCTTAAGGAAGAGTTGTATATGATTCAACGTGAAGGTTTTGTCGATCCAGAGAATGCTAACAAAGTATGCAAGCTCCATCGATCCAATTATGGACTGGTGCAAGCATCTCGGAGTTGGAATCAATGTTTTGATGAGGTGATCAAAGCATTCGGGTTTATACAAGTTTTTGGAGAAGCTTGTATTTACAAGAAAGTGAGTGGGACCTCTATAGAATTCCTAATATTATATGTGGATGACATATTGTTGATTGGAAATAATATAGAATTTTTGGGGAGCATGAAGGGTTACTTGAATAAAAGTTTTTCAATGAAAGACCTGGGAGAAGTTGCTTACATATTAGGCATGAAGATCTATAGAGATAGATCAAGGCGCTTAATAGGACTTTCACAAAGCACATACCTTGACAAAGTTTTAAAGAAGTTAAAAATGGAACAATCCAAAAAGGGGTTCTTGCTTGTGTTACAAGGTATAAAGTTGAGTAAGACTCAATGCCTAGTAACTATAGACGATAGAGAGAAGATGAGTGTCGTCCCCTATGCTTCACGCATAGGGTCTATCATGTATGCAATGCTATGCACAAGAATGGATGTCAGCCTTGCCGTAAGTATGGAAGGAAGGTTTCAAAGTGATTCACGAGTGGAGCACTGGGTAGCGGTCAAGAATATTCTGAAGTGCCTGAAAAGGACTAAGGAAATGTTTCTCGTTTATGGAGATGATGAAGAGCTCATCATAAAGGGTTACGTCGATGCAAGCTTCGACATTGATGCGGATGACTCTAAGTCAGAAACTAGATACATGTTTATTCTTAATGGTGGTGCGGTAAGCTGGTGCAGTTCCAAGCAAAGCGTCGTAGCTGAATCTACATGCGAAGCGGAATACATATCTGCCTCACACGTGGCTAAGGAGGGTGTCTTGATGAAGCAGTTCGTGATAGATCTTGGAGTTGTGCCGAGCGCACTAGATCCAAAAAATATGTTCTGTGACAACACTAGTGCCATTGCTCTAGCCAAGGAACCAAGGATTCACAAGAGGACCACACATATAAAACGACGCTTCAATGCCATTCTCGATTACATCAAGGAGGAAGACATAAATATTTGCGAAGTGCACACGGGTCTGAATGTAACAGACCCGCTGACTAAGCCTCTTCCATGAGCTAAACATGAGCAAGACCAGAACTGTATGGGTGTTAAATTTGTTGCATTGTAAATCACATAGAGATGTGATACTAGATTATTGACACTAGTGCAAGTGGGAGGCTGTTGGAAATATGCCCTAGAGGCAATAATAAAATAGTTATTATTATACCTGTTTCAAGATAATATTTAATTATCCGTGCTATAATTTATTGAACAGAAACAAAAATACATGTGTGGATACGTAGACAAAATATTGTCCCTAGTAAGCCTCTAGTTGACTGGCTCGTAGATCAAAGATGGTTAAGGTTTCCTAGTCATAGACATGTGTTGTCACATAATAACGGGATCACATCATTAGGAGAATGATGTGATGAACAAGACCCAAACTATAAACGTAGCATGTGATCGTGCTATTTTATTGCTATTGTTTTCGGCAGGTCAAGTATACATTCCTATGACCATGAGATCATGTAACTCACTGACACCGGAGGAATGCCTTGTGTGTATCAAATGTCGCAACGTTACTCGGTGACTATAAAGGTCCTCTACAGGTATCTCCGAAAGTATCCGTTGAGTTGGCATGGATCAAGACTGGAATTTGTCACTCCGTGCGACGGGGAGGTATCTCGGGGCCCACTCGGTAATACAACGTCACAAACAAGCCTTGCAAGCAATGTGACTAAAGAGTTAGCCACGGGATCTTGTGTTACGTAACGAGTAAAGTGACTTGGCGGTAACGAGATTGAAATAGATATGGCGATACCCACGATCGAATCTCGGGCAAGTAACATACCGAAGGACAAAGGGAATGACATATGGGATTATGTGAATCCTTGACATAGATTTTCAACCGATAAGATCTTCATAGAATATGTAGGATCCAATATGGACGTCCGGGTCCCGCTATTTGATATTGACCGGAGAGTTTCTCGGTCATGTCTACATAGTTCTGAATCCGTAGGGTCTACACACTTAAGGTTCGATGACGTTTCGGTACAGTTGAGTTATAGGTGCTGGTGACCAAATGTTGTTTGGAGTACCAGATGAGATCCTGGACGTGAGGAGGAGCTTCGAATGGCCCAGAGGTAAATATTGATATATAGGAAGTCCTATTTTCGTCATTGGAAAATTTGGGGCTCATCGGTAGTGTAACGAGAGTGCCGGGAAGGTGCCGAGGGACCACCGGGAGGGGTGTGACGACCCAAGAGCCTTATGGGCTCTAAGAGGAGGTGGACCAGCCCCTGGTGGGCTGGCTGAAACCTCTCTCAAAGGCCCATGCGCCTAGGAGAGGAGATAAAAGGAAAAAGACCTTTAAAAGGAAAGAAAGGAGGAGCCCTCCCATAGTAGTCCACCTTCCCACGGCCGACCCCTTCTCCTTGGAGTAGGGGCTGCCTCCTCTCCTCTCCTCCTATATATGCTAGAGGTTTTTGAGGGTTTTGGATACAACAATCAGCCACGTTCTGCCCTCTCACTAGATTTGTTTCTCCTCTAGTCTAGTTTCAGGGGTGCATAGGCGAAGCCCTACTAGAACAGCTCCACCACCATCATCGTCACGTCGTCGTGCTGACGGAGAACTCATCTACCTCTCCGCCCCCTCTTGCTGGATCAAGAAGGCGGAGATCGTCGTCAAGTTGTACGTGTGCAGAGCGCAGAGGTGTCGTCCGTTCGGTGCTAGATCGGGACGGATCGTGGGACGGAAGCGATTTGGATCGCGAAGATATTCTACTACATCAAACACATTTCTTAACGCTTCCCACTTAGCGACCTACAAGGGTAAGTGGATCCTATCTCCCCTCTCGTAGATGATCATCACCATGATAGGTGTTTCGTGTGCGTAGGAAATTTTTTGTTTCATGCAACGTTCCCCAACAACAATATAACCAATCAAGCAACTTGAACCTTTATATGATGAATGTTTGGTTCTTTAGTCGCTATAATAAATTAATAATGCATTATATCAATTCATATAAAATTTTCTTAACTTAGAGTATATGCAGATGTAGAAGTCTTGATAGCATCTGTTGTCACATAAATATATCAAAGGTAAATGGATGTGGTTCTAGCCTCATGCCACACTTGTCTATGTTGTTTCTGACTAACGTGCGGGAAGGAACGCATTCACAAATAAAAAGTGACTATGAGATATGCCCGGTGTTGACCCTATTGGGTACTACCAAGGAGATATATTGTATTAACCCCTATAAGAAAACTTAAAACTCCTGAGTCGACTATAGATCGAGTCCTGTTCCAGTAACACCCATACTTGAATTCATGCTACCGCTTGTCCCTGCTATAGGGAGGGTACAGTTTAATAAGTTGTTAAACCCTTTCCTGACAACGAGTGCATCATCGTTGGGTGCAAGGGCGCCATCGCCCTTGGCATCAAACGCGTCCTCATCAAGGGAGACTCGTAGCTCCTCGTCAACTTTTCCAACAAGAGCTACAAACCCAAGGACGAGTACATGGACGCCTACCTAGAGGAGGTGCGTAGGCTAGAGAAGCATTTCCTCGGCATGGAACTCCGGCACGTTCCTCGCAACGACAACAAGGAAGCTAACGACATCACCAAGAACGTGTCCTGCCATGAGCCCCAAAGCCCATGCATCTTTACGGAAAGGCTCCTGAAGCCATCATCAATGCCACAAGCCACTAACACCATGTAACCTAGTGAAGAACTACCGCTCACACCTTCCACACATGCACCGGATAGTGGCCCACCCTCAAGCGCTCGCCTGCTGTTGGTGCTGAAGCCAAATGCTGGGGGCTGGGTCGTAGAACTCCAAACCTACCTGGAGAGCGATGCTCTCCTCGAGGACGACAACGAAGTCGAGCGTGTGGCCCACCAGGCCAGTTCTTATTGCCCAATGGATCGTGAGTTCTACCACCAATGCACCAATGCTGTCACATTGAGATGAATCTCTATGGAGCAAGTGCGTGAGCTGCTCGCCGACATACATGATGGAGACTGCGGTCATCACTCATCGTCACGAACCCTCTCTATCAAGGTATTCCATGGCATATTCTACTGGCCCATCGTGCTTCAAGAGGCCATGGAGATGGTCCAGTCGAGTGAAACCTTCCAATTCCTCGCCAAGCAGATCCATCAATCGATGCGAGGGCTCCAGACCATTGCCCTGTCTTGACCCTTTACTGTATGGGACAAGACATCCTCGGCCCCTTTGCTCATGCGGTTGGCATCTACCGCTTCCTCCATGTCACCATCTACAAGTCCACCAATGGCCAGAAGTAGAGTCTATTTGTGCCAACCTGACGGTGTCAACCGTCAAGTTCATCAAGGGCCTAGTGTGCCACATCGGCGTCCCCAACCACATCATCACCGACAACGGCTCGCAATTCACCAACGACCTCTTCAGTTCTTACTGCAGGAGGATCAGCATGCAAATCAATGGCCAGGCCGAGCATGCTAACATTAAGGTCTTCAAGGGCCTCAAGTCAAGAAACTTCATGAAAAATCTCATAGCATATAGCAAGGGCTGGCTTGACGAGCTCTAGTCTATGCTATGATCGATCTGCACAACATCGATCAAGCCTACTGATAGAACGCGCTTCTTCCTTGTCTACAGGGCGTAAGTAGTCCTCCCCATCGAGCTCAAGCACGGGTCCCCATGGGTCCTCTCCTTCGATGAGAATCTCCAGGATGGCCTGTAGGAAGTTGATTTTCTCCTCCTCGCAGAAGCATTCCTCTAGGCCGCCATGCATGCCTCCCGATATTATCAGGCGTTGTGTTGCTACCACAAACGGAACATAGGCCCCCGTACACTTTAAGTTGGTGATCTTGTCCTGCGAAGCATCCTCTCCAGAAATGTACTCCACAAGCTCTTTTCCATGTATGAAGGCTCGTTCAGGGTCGTACACATTTCCCGGCCTTGCACAACACAACTAGAGACGATGGTAGGTGTCCTAGTGCCGACCCCTGGAACATACGACAGCTCCGCAAGTTCTACATGTAACCTCATGGGTACGAATGAAATGGAGCCGTACACACTCTGAAGCCTCTCTTTTTGCATCACCACAAGGCAACAAGAGCTCCCAGCCACAACCCAGTGGGGCGCCTTGCTCAGACATGAAGGACTATTTACTTGAGGGCGCCGCATGGCGACTACATCCTAAAGGTTCTCTGTGCGCGTCACGTCATCATTCTCTATTTTGTTGTGTAATGATATTGCTTCATGCAACAGTAAAATTTTATTTCCTAAAGTATTGTGCCTACTTGGAAAGCTCTTTGTTTCAGGAGCTATGCGCGCTCACGATTGCCCTCGTGTGTATCACACGAGCAGGCGATGGACACAGTGTTTGTGCTTGGGTTAGTCCCAGCAGAGCCGCTAAACCCATGTGACTGACCTCTGGCTCACGGGCCTGCTCCCGTGCATGTCACCTCACCAACGTCATTGGCACTTTGTCACCTCGTGTGACACCAATGACAAAACTGGCGAGCGTGTGCCGCTACATCACTTGTGAAACTTGTTGGTATATCACTATCACAACTGTAGGGCATAATAGGCTTCATGAGAGCTGACCCATGAGGGAGTCTGCAACATACTAGTTCCTCAAGAAGCCTGCAGGAAGCTTCACGAGCACTTCCCTGCGAGGCTGCCTATGACGCCCATACTCATTAAGTTGGCGCCCCACAAGGCGCATCCCACAGGCTGCTGACCGCCAAGAGTCACACATCACAAAAAAGCTAAGTCCAAGTGCTTCATAACACTTCTTAGCGCCTCTCGAACTCTCTTCCCTTGTGACCTCATCTAGTGTTTTGGTTTTATCCTTGGCACAAGCCGCTTGCACATAAAGGGGGGCATCCCAAGCATCGCGCCTCAAGAACCCTTACCGCCTCGCAGAGCCGTACACGCTCTGTCCTTGTTATGCACACGTCCTAACATACAAGCAACGGTCACAACATGCTTAGGGGCTAGATCCTAGTGATGTATGACACAAAAGAAAATAAAAATAGGGAGAACGGACCACGTGAGGAAACCAAAAATCACAACAAACGTCTAAGACCTAATGCGACTACAAAACAATGTATTTATGCACCCACGAGGTTACGCCTACTTGGATGATAAGATGCAATAGGAGAAAAAAGGTCTAGGCAGAGGAAGTGTTGTTGTTGTTGCTGTTGTCGACGTCCTCGGCTGCACAACCTTCGCCGAAACTCTCACTGGTGTGTGCAAACCGCTGGACCAAGTTATCCACATGGTCCCGCACCTCCTTCGTGAGACCATCTTGGAGCTCTTCTTGGAGAGGGAGCATCACCTTGTTGAGGTCTAAGTCGACATCAATGCGGAGAAGATTGATTCACATGTGCGTCACCACCTCAATCAGGAGGTCGCGACATTCCTCCTTGATGACATCGTCCATCCTCGAGGTCCCCTTGTCTACCGCCTCCACGATCTTGGTGAAATGTCTAGGTAGCCGGCATCGACGTCCGCAATGGGCAGTTAGGTACCTCATCGATGAATCAGGACACAACACCGCGGGCATGCCATGTGAGGGTGCGGAAAACCATAGCACGCTTGGATTACAACGTCTCTTCCTCGGCTACAGAGTCCCTGGACTTCTCGAAGACGTAGGAGACGCTCCCCACTTGTTGTCGGAGGGACTGCACTTCCCCCCTTGATGTCTGCCTTGGCCACCAGCGCTACCTAGTGAGCGACATCCGCCTCCTTTAGTCGCTTCTTGAGGTTGGTGACTTTGGCCTACAGCTCATCCCGCTTCTTGGCGAAGTAATCCTCGTGCTCCTTCAACTTTTGGACATGATCCTTCATGAGCGCCTCGTGCTCTTGATCCTGTCGTGAGCATCCGCGTTGACCTTCTTGTCCTTCTCAACTATCTAGGAGTTGGCCTAGGCGGCTGTCACCTCATCCTCCAGCATTGTCAAGCGCTCACGCTCGCTTCTTGCTCGGACGAGGTCCTCACGAGCTCTCACACTCGAAATATAATGTCCTCCTCACGGCCCATGAAACTTATTTGCACTTGGCAAGCTCCTCCTCGTGGGAAGAGAGCTGCATTCAACGGGCCATGGCTGCATCCTCCTATGTCCGGAGCTCTTGATCCTGTAGGGCGATCTACTCCAGCACGACCTTCTCGCAGTCCTATGCCTCCTCACGTTGCTAGTTGGCCTCATCAGCGTCCCTGACGGCATTCTGGAAGATCCCCTTGGCATCCATGGCAGCGTTCTCGTGCCGCTCCTGTGCAACGTCCTCATGCCGACAGCCTAGCTTGATGGCCACATTGATTTGGCACCACCCCTCTGCATGGTTGATACGTCTCGAACATATCAATAATATATGAAGTATTCACGCTTTATCCATGTTTACAATACTTTTATATGATTTTGATGCACTTTATATGATTTAATTAGAACTAACCCAAACTGGCATTGTTTTTAGTGGAATTACCGTGGTATTATTTTTTTGTGCAAAAAATAACAGTTCTCTTAATCGCCCGAAACTTTTTGACGATTTTTTTCTGGAGAAAATAAGAAATACCAAAGCGAAAAACCACTCGAGCAAGGCCACTAGTTAGTGCCTAGCCAACAGGACACGCCCACCCCTTCGTCACGCCTTGATAGCTCGGGACCACTAGGCACACCCTGATAGCTTGGGACCACTCGTGGCTCCAATTGACAGGATTCCAATGCTGAAAAATATTATATATACGAAAACCCTCAGAAATAAACCTAGAACTTCTGTTGCGCTGCACCAAGCCCATGTTCCGAAAAACTCATCCGGAACCCTATTCCGGCACCCTCCTCGATGGAGCAATCATCACCGCTTGTCATCTTCATCATCTCGGTGGTGACCATGATGAGGAGTTAGTAGTACACCCTCGGAGCTAAGGGTATGTACCAGTAGCTATGTAATTAATCTCCCTTTCTCTCATGTTCTTGAGATGTCATGATATTCTTGTACCACGAGCTTTGTTAATATAGTTGGATCATATGTTGTTTGTCCCTTGCTATCTTGATGTGATAAATTGAGTCTTTTCCTTTGAGATTTTGTTATGTCGGATTGAATATTGGATTTGAGATCACTTGATATATGGTTTGCATGTGGATACCCATGGTGACAATGGGGTGTTCTATTGATTCACTTGATATATGTTTTGGTACTCAACTTGCGGATTCCCGTGGTGACAATGGGGTAATCTATGCATATGGGTTGACACACGTTCTTGTCCTAGTTTCTCCGATAGAACCCTTCGGGTAATCTTTGAAGTTCTTTGTGCTGGATCGAACATGATATATCTGAAGTTGCTTGATGCATGTCGAATAATTAACCCACAGATACTTGAGGTGACATCGAAGTATCGAGGTGACATTAGGGTTGATTTATGTGTATCATATGTGTTATTCGAGTACAAACTTTAGTGTTGTTTGTGACACTTATAGGAATAGCTCAATAGAATGATAGAAAATAATAGATTTAAGGTGGTTCTACTACCTACAACAATTTCATCTTATGTTCCCCTCTAGGTATGAACTTTGGAGTGATTCTTCGTTGCACACTGAGGGATGCTCATATGATTATATTATGTTAGCATTGTTGAGAGAGTGCACTAGTGAAAGTATGAACCCAAGGCCTTATATCCAAGCAATAATATACCGTTTATGCTTACTTTTATTACTTGCTACCTTCCTATTTTGATATAGTCATATTACAAAAAATATCTACTATCCATATTGAACTTTTAAAACCATCTCTTCGCCGAACTAGTGCACCTATACAATTTACCATTGTATTGGGTTCGTTGGGGACACAAGAGAATCCTTGTATTTGATTGCAAGGTTGTTTGAGAGAGACCATCTTCATCCTGCACCTCCCATGGATTGATCAATCCTAGATCATCCACTTGAGGGAAATTTGACGTTGTCCTACAAAACAATACACTTGGAAACCCAACAACGTCTACAAGAATAAAGTTGCACAATAGATATCAAGTACTTTTCTGGCGCTTTTGACGGGCACGTGAGTGCTTGAAGGTATATCTTTATATCTTGCTGTTATATCTTTTAGTTCCTTGTTTATCACTAGTTTAGTTTTATAAAATAAAACTACAAAAAATGGAATTGATGTGGGCTCAAATGCTTCGTCTTTATAATGTCTTTTGAGAAAATGATGGTTCGAAGAATTGTACGAAATTGTGAGAATAATAATTTATTAAAATGTTTGCCCTAAATTCTTGGATGATGAGAACAATAGAAATATTGTTAGTATGAATGATACAAATATCCATGATTCTAGTAATATGTTAAGCCACAAGCGTGGGGATGCTATGTTTGATGAAGATGATATTTTTAGTCCCCAAGTTTTGATGAGCAAATTTACTATCATGAAAGCATGCCTCCTATTTATGATGATTATATTGAGGAAAGTGGGTCTGGAAGAGTGTCAACTCTAGGTACTAATGATCCCACTATTCTGGAGGGTGTTGAATCTTATTGGAATAATTATGGAAGTGGATTTGGAGAGGTCATGACCTTATTTAGTGATAAGTCTACTATTTTGAAAGAGGTTTCAATTGATTAAGAAAACAAAGTTGTTATGTATGATGATTATGGTGATGACATGTATGCTATAAAGAGTAATAATAACCATGAAATTTGTCAACATGATTTTAATGTTCAATAGGATTATGCCAACCAAGTGTATCATGATAGTTATGTTGTTAAGTTTGCTCCCACTATTATGTATTAGAAGATTACATATGGGGAAAGTTATAAATTTTCTATACTTGTACATCATGAAAACAATGCTTTATGTGATAGTTATATTGTTGAATTCCATCATGATGCTACTGATATTATTATGAGGGAGGAACATATGCTTGTAGGTACTGCTATAATATCCAGTTTCCTCTCTATATGTTCAAAGTTTTGGAGTTGCACTTGTTTTGCCTTCCTATTCTAGCTGATTATCGCTATAATAAATTGTTTTCTTGCAAAATCCCCATGCATAGGAAGTGGTTTAGACTTAAATGTGCTTTCCATGTGATTCATGATGCTCCCTTGCATGTTTCAGTTACTACCTTCTATGTGAGCATCATTAAAATCATCATGCCTAGGTAAAAGGCATTAAAGAAAAGTGCTTGTTGGGATGCAATGCAACACTTTTCCTTTATGCCTTTGTGAGTTCACTTGATTAAGCTACTGGATTAACCATGTTTTGGTATAGTGTGGAAACTTATTTGTTCGATTCTATGCAAAAACATAAACTATTACGTTCAACACTGAATTTCTCCGATTTTACTGGTACATCAAAAAATTTGAATTTTTTAAACAGTTTTTCTATGAAAATTCTCTTAGTTTACTATTTTTTCAGAATTTGTATAGATAGGGAAGTATGGTTTAAGTTCAGATCTTTAGAGACTGTTCTGTTTTTGACAAATTATATTTTGCATACATAGTTTGCTTGTTTTAATATTTCCATAGCTTATGTTTAGTGATATAAAGTATCAGAATAATAGAATCGAGTAGGTATTATGTGAGAACAATTATGAATCTTTTCTGGATAGTACCTAAGTTAATGATCTCTCTTTATTACACTAATCCATCTCATAAAGATCTGTGAAGTTTTGTGTGATTGAACTTTTCAAGTTTTGGGTGAGATAACAATATGTGGAGAATAAGGAGAAGCAAGAACCAAAGCTTGGGTATGCCCAAGTAACCTTCAAGGTAATATCCAAGGAATACTCAAGAGTCTAAACTTGGGGATGCCCTCGAAGGCATCCCCTCTCTGATCTTCAACATTATCGGTATATCTTACTTAGAGCTATATTTTTATTCTTCGCATGATATCTGTTTTCCCTATAGCGTCATTTTATTATGTTAGTATTTGCTTTATTTTATTTATGATAATGTTTTTCAATAAAAAAAGTCCCAAGAATTGCCTTTAGAATGCTTGAATCGCATGTGCGATGTGTGTTGTACAAAAATAGAAACTTTTGATGTAGTATTTGAATTATGAGATTTTCCTGGAACGTGGAAAGTTTCTAAATTTTTACAAAGTGATTTAATACAAATTATTTATGATGTCCTTAATTTCATAATTCTTGGAGATACTTAAGTTAACTTTTTAAATGAATTTCTACAGACTATTATGTTAGGACAGATTGTTGTCATCGTTTTGTTATCTATTTATCCTATAGTTTTCATGGCTTATATTGGTAGATATAAATTGTGGAAATGATAGTATATAGTACATAATGTTTTAAAATTATTATGTAACTTGTCTTTCCAGTACATGAAGTGTACATTTATTCTTATGTGTACTAACATATCTCACAAGTTCTTTCCTAGTTTTTTGTGGACGAAGTTTTTGAGACTTAGGTGAAACACAGATATGAGAGGATTGAACGAGACAGAAAAGCTCAAGCTTGAGGATGCCCAAGGAATCCCAAGTAAATAGTTCAAGAAGTCTCAGGAAGCTAAGCTTGGGGATGCCATCCATCGGACCTCTCTTCATCAACAAATATCGGTTACCCTATGTTGATCCTAAGGTTTTTATTTGTTCACATGATATGTGCTATTCTTGGAGTGTATTTTTGTTTAGTTTGTTGTTCGAATATAATATCAGATCCAAAAATATTTATTAAAAGAGAGTCCTCATATAGCTACTTAATTGTTTAACTACTCATTGATCTTCACTTATATCTTTTGAGAGCAGTTTGATGTTTACTCTTATGCTTCACTTATATCCTAAGAGTCAATTGTGAATGAACTGAATATCATAAATTAGAAATTCTAAATGTCCTATTTTCTTAGTGTAGTTTCACATTTGGTTTAGAAATTAAAATCTATTAAAGTTAAACAATCACAGTATTGGTCATACGAGCAATTCATGAATGATTAGTATAAGAAAGAGAACTTTCAGATGCAAATATATTATCTTGGACATCTTTTATATTTTTAAATACCCATTATTTACTTTCAACCTTGATCAAATAGTTGAAGTAGGACAAGGAAGACAACATAATGGTTATGATTGTGTATATTTGCGAAGAAGTTATATTATTATGGATCCTTCAACATGTGGTTCTTATTGAGAACCTTTTGCTATCCAAAACTTTGTACTAACTAGAGATACTACTTGTGTATCCAAATCCTTGAGCCAAGTTTCTTCCATGAGAGTCCACCATACCAACCTATATTTTGTATTTCACTTCCATTCCAAGAAAAATTGCATGTGCCACCTCTACAACCTTCAAATAAACATCTGTTTGTGTGCATGGTCCTCTCATGGAGTGTTGAGGGTGGTTAATATCTTCCATGCTAAGAAGGTTATTCTCATGATGTGTGTTTATTCAATTGTCAATGCACGAGACATGCTTGTAAAAAGGGATGCCTAGTCTTGCACAATACAAAAACAAAATAAACAAGAACTCCCCCTAGAAAGTTGATTGTTTGGAGGGCACCCGTGGATACGGATAGCCATGGAATGTGTTTGAATGGTTGACGGGGGGGGTAAATTTCAATTCTATTGGGAACCGCCAATAATGAGATTAGCATGGAAGATATTGAAATTCCTTGTTGTAATGTTGACAAGAAAGGCACACCACCCAAAATATATTCACCTCTATTTTTAAACAATGACTCTGGCTCCTTTGCAAATCCCTGCTTCCCTCTACGAAGGGACAATCTATTTTATTTTATTTTATTTACTTTCATGTTATTTACTTTTAATGTTGAGTCAACTTATTATCCCAACCTCAATCTATTATATGGAAAGCATCATGCGGCGGGGAAAGATCGGAACACATATATCCAATCAAATATATCTGATCATGTTTCATTATTAGAAGACTATATGATAATTGAGTATGTGGATCTCTTACTTATACTTTGTTGAAAATATGAAGCAATCAAAATGTTTCATGACTAAAAACATGTCATGACCGGTTTCCAAATAATATAATTATCGAAAATCAGCCATGAATGTCGCTAGTGCAGAAAATCATTCTCACTGATAGACCAACTTGATATAGTAAACCAATAGTACTTAATATTAAAAAGGGTAGAGAGGAGGCCGCTCAATAGTTTATTACAACACACCCATACTTAGAATAGGTTGGATGTATCACAGTGGTCAGCGGGTAGCTCTACTGCTCGCATAAATAGGTAGGCATGTCACATCAGAGTGAAGTGACACAACTGTCACATCCCTGATCCCTAATAGAGTATAGAAAGTTTGTGCTCATGTCTTCTTCATTGCATCCAAGAAAATGAAATGAAATCAAAAGAAAAGCAAAGAAAACCAAAGCAAACTCTAGCAACTCTATATTCAAAAGCTTTTCAATTTTGGTGGCAAATTAAAAATTCCAAAATTGGCAATAGAAAAGTTCAGCATTTCTAATAAATGTTGAAAACAAAATATCAGAGGTTAAATATATTTTCAAAGTGGTTTTGGCATTTTATTTTAAAGTTAAAAGCTACTAAAATAAATATATAATTGATTTCAAATATTTCAAAGTTTTAAAAAATGCTGAAACTTTTATATATGTTTGGAAGCATTCCAAATAACATTTCGGCATGTTTCAAACTATTTTAAGAATATTTTGGAGCCAAAAATAAAACAAAACAAAGTCAGAAAGTAATTATCAGAAACAGAAATGAAAAAATAGAAAGAAACCTTACCTGTCGCTCACCCCTGGCCCAGCCCAGCTAGCTTGTCGTCATCCTCGTGCCAGCGAGCAGCAGGAGGTGGTCGCCGCTCCCTCCGGTGCGGGCACGAACCTGCGTGCCTGCCTGGCCACCGCTTCACGCTGGCAAGGAGGGGATAAGCCTCCCGCAGCCGTTCCCGAGCTCCTCCTCGCCTCAATCCTCCCCCAGCTCTCTCCTCTCTCGGCCGCCATTAGAGCCCGAGCTGAGCTCGAGCTCACTGTCGCTCCAGCCCCTCTCCCTCTCACGTGAGCTGTGCATTAGCTTCACCTTGGTCCCCTGACGCTCTCCAACCAGTCGCTCGACGCCGAGAACCCCTGAGACGTCGTGACGCCATCGTCTTCAACCCGATCCCCGGAGCTAGCCGTCGTCGTTCTCCCTCCTCAAAACATCCCCAAGCCTGCTCTCGTCGCCTCTGCACTCCCTGTGAGCTCAGGGTGCTTTCCCCCTCATTTCCCCCCTTCGATCCTCAGCACTAGGCCCCGATTCCACTGGAGCCCGATGAGATCCGCCGCGGGACCTCGTCGCCGGTAGCCCTCCGGTGATCGGCTGGTCATTCTGAGTCCACCGTTAGCTTCAGTAAATCGTGTAGGTGTTGTACGAGCCCAGCCCCGTGCGTGATAGGCCCCATAGCTGTGATCCCGATGGTGCCCGAACTCCGGTAGCCGCTGAGCTCGTCGCCGGCGTCATATCCGGTGGTTTCAGCCCCTGATCTTTGCAAAAATGGAGCTGCGATCGAGTGGCCGATCATCTGGTGCCCTCCGCCGTGCGTTTGGTCACCGGAATAGAAAACCCGAGGCACTCCGCCGTTCTGGTGGTCGTCGGAGCCTCGCCGCCGGTGGGTTTGACCCCATCGCCGGTGAGTTGACTCCCCTGATTCTCTGGCAAGTGGGGCCAGCCCCCTATTTAATTAAAGTTTAGTCAAAATAAAAATAAATATTATATTAAAACTTAAATATCCCCTCACATGTGAGTCTAGCCCAGTTAATTAGCTTATTAAGTTTAAACTTAATCTAGAACTGGCCATAGTCACTGACCAGTGGGTCCCACTCGTTAGGTTTGACTTTTAACGGCCAGCTGACCTGCTCATGTCATGCTGATGCAATAAATCTAATTCTGGTTTTAATATAATTCCAGAATAATTGCAAAATTTTGGAAATTCATAGAAAATTGAATATAACTCCAAATTAGACAAATAATATATGCTAATTGATCAGAAAAATTCAATGAACACAATGGTGCTACTTTTATGCATGAAAATTAAAGTTATGAAACAGCATCAGGTCAAAGCAATTAAATGATTTAAATAAATATGCCATTCCAAATAATATTTGAATTTGGATTTCAAACTAGATGCAAACTAAGGTTTCACCAACCACATTGAAACATATCACCCTTCATTTAATGCCATCTTCATGCATCATGATTGTTGCATATGATTGTTATTGATTGTATGTTGTTATTCGGTAGGCCCCGCCCCTTCGCATACGATTGATTCTCTGACTGACGGATATCTCCCCTCTGTTGAGCAACAAGGCAAGCAACCATTTTGATCATCCCAATAAATCCCATGTTCTCGCTCCTTCTCTTACTTATTGCATTAGGTCAAAATACTTTCAATACTTCTACCTCGTTACTTGAACCCACTCCTTTGCATGACCTGTCCTTGTCACAGTAAATAGCTGAACCTTGCAACCTCGCATACCTGGTAGATGCTTGAGCCTTGATGTGCCATATCCTGCTACGCATGCTATGCTTAGAGTTGTGTATGGCATGTCATCTGGGTGATGAACAGGATCGTGATAATGTGTTCAGTTAATAAAGGTTGTGTGTTGAACCTGATTTGGTAAAGGTACCGGTGAAAGGCTATGTAGGAGTACATAGCGGGTTGTTTCATTGGAACCGTCCTTAGGAACTGAGTTCCGTGTATGTAATCCAAGACAAGATACTACCACATGGTGGGCCCTAAAATATGACCCCGCTCGACTTATTAACCTCTTAGTACTCGGTCCAGGAGTTGCAAGTAGTTTATGGTGTTCATAGTCATGCTGGAGGGCGTGCATAGTGCTGACTTTAGAGGTGGGCTATGATGCGGTAGGCAGTGGCACGGTGTACCAAGTGGCACCCAGATGGTGGGCTTGGGAACCCTGCGCACATCGTTTGGGGCCATGGCGGAAACCTCGGTCGGACTTCCATGCGGGTTACCCTCAGATAGGTGATAAACCTAGACTAGGTATTAGCGTGGTTAACGGTCGTGGATGACTCCGTCGATGGGCTTCCGCTCGAAGGTTGCCGAGGTGCATGACGTGCACATAGCGATAAGTGGCGATAGCGTGTGTGAAGAAGTACTCCCCTGCAGGGTTATGATCTATTCGAATAGCCGCGTCCTTGGATATGGACTACTTGGAAAGATATGTTGTTCATAGACAACTATAATGGCTACTCATAAAAATGTCAATATAAGTGTGAGTGTCGTGGATGGCATTTCCGTAGGAAGACGGAATGATTCCACGGTAGAGTATTGTTGTGGTGTTAGTGGCTCGTGTGGGAGAAAACAAAGTTGTCAAAACTATTTGAAAATGTAGTTTATCTAGCCAAGAGTCAAAGTTGGCCTTCTGCTTGAAACCACACAACCCCTTTGTTGATACAATTGCATAAGTAGATAGATTATTCTAAAGTCTTGCTGAGTACTCTTGTACTCACGTTTGTTAATAATTTGTTGCAGAGGTTGTTAAGGACCCTAATGGTGGTTTCTATCTAGACGTTGACGATGACGAGTAGCTGGTGTCCCAGCTATGATCTGGCCCTAGGTTGGGTCTGTAGATAGTCAGGCCATGTGCCTTTTTACCTTTCCATCTGTCTGTACTCAGATAGTTTTAATCTTCCGCTGGCTTGAAAGACTTGTTTGAATGACTTGTGATGATGGGTCGTGAGACCCCTATCTGTGTAATATTATGAGTGAGGTTCTTCCGAGCCTTATAAATAAAGTTTGTATGTTTATGGTTATGTTGTGATGCCATCGATGTATCTATGCATATCGGTATGCCATGCGTACGTTTGTTGTACTTGATATGTATGGGGGTCGAACACCGAGTCGTATGCCTTAGTAGCACTCTTTACGGGGAAATGCCCCTTTGCGTTTTCACCGAGCCATGGTAGTTCGCTACTGCTCCGGACACATTGGTTGACTGGCATGTGTCCTTCTTAGCTGCTGTGTCTGTCCCTTTCAGGAAATGTCACGCGGTGTAATGGAGTTCTTGTAGCTTGCTATGACTCGTCTACACTCGCTGTTGATCGACACCTGCTTTGCCGGGTCATGTACGCATGTCTCTGTACGGAACTGCCACTTGAGTTTATGACTAGACATGTCGACCCGGGTTCTTTGACATCGGAATGCTAGCGACACAATTGCATACGCGAGTCAAAAGGCGCAAACGGTCCCGGCTAAAGTAAGGCTGCAGCCGTGGGGATAACCATGCGTGAGACCGCAAAGAGATGTTATGTGTTACAGGCTGGATTCCTATGGCTTAGGATTGGGGTCCCGACAGCGTTGGTATCAGAGCCTGACTGACTATAGGATTACTAAGCCAAACTGGTCGAAGTTGAGTTTAGAATTGCTTTAGTTATATATAAGGGAATTGTTTGTGGAAGGGAACGTAAGATTCTTGCTTCTCTTCTCAGGTCATTCTATTATGGTCATCCTCGTCTTTTCTGCGGGGATTAAGAACTAGGTTACTTATCTTTCTCTCAGGATCGTGTATTGCTGATCACTAGATTATAGGACAACGAGTTGAGAGTTACTCCGGGTTCCTTTTAGTCCAAGGGAAAGAAAGTTAGTTTTGATGACGAGGGAATTGAACTTGATAGTTGAGTGGTTATGCTATCCTATCTTTTGTGGGTTGTATAAGAATTGTTTTGAGCATTTACAGCCATTATGCTGCCCAATTTTGTCTTCAGAGCTCTAATGCCTTTGCATTACTCTCTATTTCAGATGCCTGGCTGTCCTTCTCGTCAGGTGGTTCTTCTGACTAGGTGCATTGATGTGCCGGGTCATACGGGTATGCTAGTAAGGATGATGTCAGTAGCCGGTTACCGCTGGTACCCAGAGTATACAGTGGAGGAGCAGTACCGGGATTTTAATTAGAGTCAGTATCTGTGTACTGTTAGGGTATTCCCAGATTACGCTGGAGATGAGGAGGCGATCCATTGGTCTTATGGATTGGGGGTTACTGTTGACAAGGGAGTACAAGATGCTGCCTATTCAATGTTGACCATCATGAGGGCCAGACATGCATTGCTGCAGAATTTAGAGCTCTGCTATGTTCCTGCCTCTCAGCCAGGAGAAGACGGATACCTCAGTGGGGTCTACTTGGATTTCTCTATGAAGGATCCGCTGGTGCAGTCCACCGTTGAGATGCTAGAGAATAGAGACAAGGATGCTCGTGCCCTTCGTATGGAGCTCTATGCTACACGTGCCCGTCTGTGGACGGCTTTGACACAGCTAGCACCTCTAGTCCAGACAGGGTATGGAGATATGGAGATGCTGAACCCTGTTAGGACCCATCTTCCGGCTCATGTTGACTGCCTGCTATAGGAGGAGTCACCCCACTTCGGGGACCTCTACTACCACCAGCCAGGGGATCAAGGCCACACTCGTGTCCTTACGGTTCCCCAGGGTCTCGGGCTCGAGTATTTCCTAATCCGCAGGTTGAGCTCCCAGGCCATGGGGGCAACCTTTATGAGATGTTCTATGCGGATTCCTGAACCCGTGAGTGGAAGTGTAGTATGGTAGTAGCTGTACTTCCACAGTGCTGTGTGTCTTGTGGGGTATGCTTATGTCATGAGATGAATTCCGGAGGCATAGATAAATAATGTATAGGAAGCTTGGAAAGCCTCTGATAAGTAATATCATCTTTTCAGTAGTTTGCTCTTCGGTTAAGGTTGTACGGAACTATGTAATGGTGTGTATGGACCATGGTGTATATATAGCAGTTGCTTGTTACCATGTTGTTCGGATGTTCATTTCCGCATTCCATGTGTTCAGTGCATTTTTAATCCATAGCTGGTATTCATGTTGATATTGGTCTAAGCTGTGAGTTTGTTTGTCAGGATGGTGTTCACTAGGTGGAACCATGCCCCTGCCCATGACCAGGCAGAGGGTAGTCAAGCACCGCAGGAGGAACTGCCTCACCCGCCTTCTCTGGCAGAAGTTATGCTTGAGGCGGAAAGAAATAAAAGGGAGACCAACCATTTGCTAGAGTGTATTGAGCAAAATACGGCTCGTCAACCGAGGAATGATGAAGTGTCCCTCAATTACTTTGTGAAGCTGAATCATTCGAAGTTCCATCACTCCGTTGAGCCACTCGATGCTGATGACTTCTTCTGCAGTATATCACGCAAGATTCGCTGTGCAAATGTTTCTGAGGCCGACAAGGTGACCTTTGGGCGTACTTTCTGGAAGGACCCGCCAATCTGTGGTGGGAGAACTTTGAAGGTATGTGTCTGCGCACATGGGCAGACTTTTGTGCAGCCTTCCGTCTGCACCATATTCCAGAGGGTCTGATGGACCATAAGAGAGAGGAATTTTGTGCCTTCACCAAGGGAAAATTGACCATGGTCAACTGATGCCATGAAGCAAGAAAGATTTAGCAAGGGTCTGAGCCTTGAACTTCGTCGTGACCTGCGCCTCCACGAGTGTACAAGATTTCAAGCTCTTGTCAACAAGGCGATCAATGCCGAGACTGGTCATACCGACTATGAAGCCACGAAGAAGCCCTCCCATGACTCTGGCTCGTCATCTGGCTCCGCGTTCCCAAAATGCAAGCCGTGGGTTCCAAATAGTTCTCTGCCGCCAATATACACCCCGAGGCCATCCTATGTAGTGCCTTAGGCGAATCAGACCAACCCTACAACAAAAACCTATGGTGGTCCAACTAGCAATGCTGCACCACGTGCTAATCAGGTGATCTCTTACAAGTGTGGAGAACCAGGGCACTACTCACGAGAGTGCCCTTAGAATATGGGTGCCAAGCAACCTGGAAAGTCCATTGGGCAAGGCAAGTCAGGCAAAGCTTACTATGTGAGGCCAACTCCTGCACGTTGTCGTGTGAACTATGTTTCAGCAGAAGAAGCTGCAGAGGATCCCGACGTCATTTTTGGTACGCTCCTTGTCAATCATCACCCAACGTTTGTTCTTTTTGACACTGGGTCATCTCATTCCTTCATTTCAGAAAGTTATGCACATTTGTATAACACGTCTTTCTGTGATATGCCAATCCCATTGGTTGCCCAAACCCCTGGTAGTAAGTGGCAAACCTCCAGGATAACCTATGAAAATGAAATTCTAGTAGACATGCTAGTTTTTCTAGCATCTTTGATAGCCTGAGACCTTCAGATATTAATATCATCTTGGGTATGGACTGGATGTCAGCTCATTATGCCAAGATTGATACTCACTCTAGAAATGTTCAGCTTACCCATCCCTCGGGTGAGATAGTCAATGTCTCTACTCAAGTTGCCAAATGCCAACTCTATTCCCTCAATGCCAACCCTCTTCCAGAACTTGAAGACATTCCGGTAGTCCGTGACTTTACGTATGTTTTTCTAGAAGAACTGCCAGGAATTCCACCTGACAGGGATGTAGAGTTTGTGATGGACCTTGTTCCGGGAACCGTTCCAATAGCCAGAAGACCTTATAAGATGGCACCCCTGGAGCTAGTCGAACTTAAGAAGCAACTAGATGAGGCCTTGAATAAAGGTTTCATTCGTCCTAGCTCTTCTCCTTGGGCTTAACACATCCTCTTCATCAAGAAGAAAGACGGAATCGATTGGATGGTTGTAGATTATCGACCAGTTAATCTGGTCACCATAAAGAACAAGTATCCGCTCCCCAGGATCAACGACCTGTATGATCAGCTCGCTGGATCCTAAGTCTTCTCCAAAATGGATTTGAGGTTGGGTTATCATCAAATCAAGATCAAGAACGGGGTCATTCCAAAAACGGCATTCGTCTCTCGTTATGGCCAATACGAGTACACCGTCATGTCCTTCGGTTTAACCAATGCTCTAGCCACCTTCTCTCGCTTGATGAATTCAATCTTCATGGAGTACTTGGATAAAATCGTCATGGTATACCTCGACAATATTCTCATATACTCGAAGAACGAACAAAAACATGCCGAGCATCTAAGGATGGTATTGATGAAACTTCGAGAGCAACGCCTTTATGCCAAGTTTTCAAAATGTGAATTTTGGTTACCACAGGTGACCTATCTAGGCCACGTAATTTTTGGTAAGGTTATTGCTTCAATCCCGAGAGAGTTCAAGCCGTCCTTGATTGGACTCAACCTGAATCGGTTAAGCAAGTTAGGAATTTCCTTGGTCTAGCGAGCTATTGTCGCTGCTTTGTCAAGAATTTCTCCAAGGTTGCAAAGCCTCTAACTAAACTCCTCAAGAAAGATAAAATGTTTGAGTGGACACCACAATGTGAGCATAGTTTTCAGGAACTGAAAAGACGCCTGACTTCCGCACCTGTGTTGCTAGCACTAGATTTTTCTAAGGACTTTGTTATCTATTGCAACGCCTCACGACAAGGATTAGGTTGCATTCTCATGTAGGATCGTCATGTGATTGCATATGCATCTCGATAGTTGCGTCCACATGAGGATAATTATCCCACGCATGATCTAGATCTTGCAGCTGTAGTCCATGCACTTAAAACTTGGCGACATTACCTTCTTGGTAATCGTTGCGAAATATTCACTGATCACCAAAGTCTGAAATATATCTTCACCGAGCTGGATTTGAATCTCAGGCAAAGATGATGGGTTGAGTTAATTACAGATTACGACTTAGGGATAACTTACACCCCGGGGAAGGCCAATGTTATGGCTGATGCACTAAGTCGTAAGTCTTATTGTATCAACCTGATGGTTCAACGAGGTCAACCACATCTCTATGAGGAATTTCGGAAGTTAAATCTTCACATTGTTCCTCAAGGATTCCTTTCTAACCTGGTGGCCAAGCCTACTCTGAAGGATCAAATCATAGTTGGCCAGAAGCATGATAAGGGTATATCACGGATCAAGGAGAAGATCATTAGCGGAAACGCTAAGGAATTCTCCATGAAAGATCAAGATGTTGTGATCTTCCAGAATCGTCTAGTGGTTCCTAAGAATCCACATCTAAGGCAGTTGATCCTGAAGGAGGCTCATGATTCTCCTCCCACCATTCATCCTGGTAGTACTAAGATGTATCAGGACCTACGCTAGAGGTTTTGGTGGACTAGGATGAAGAGAGAAATTGTTGAGTTCATTGCTAACTGCAACGTTTGTCATCGAGTTAAGGCAGAACATCAAAGGCCTGCTCGCACCCTTCAACCTTTAGCTATTCCTGAATGGAAATGGGATAAAGTCAGTATGGATTTCATCACTGGATTTCCCAAGACCAAGAAAGGAAATAATGCTATCTTTGTGGTCATTGACCGCCTTTCCAAAGTAGCTCATTTTCTTCCAGTTCGTGAGAGTATAGCAGCTAGCTAGCTAGCATAGTTATATATCTCTCGAATAGTGGCTCTTCATGGTGTTCCTCTGGAGATTAACTCGGACCGTCGAAGTATTTTTACTTCTCACTTCTGGGAGAGTTTTCATAATTCCATGGGCACTCACTTATCTTTTAGCACTGCTTTCCATCCTCAATCAAGTGGTCAAGTAGGAAGAGTGAATCAAATCCAAGAAGATATGCTCCGAGCTTGTGTTATATCGTTTGGTATGAATTGGGAGAAGTTCCTTCCAGTCGCCGAATTTGCTTATAACAATAGTTATCAATCAAGCTTGGGCAAAGCCCCTTTTGAAGTTCTCTATGGACGAAGATGTCGAACACCTCTTAATTGGCCAGAAACCGGAGAGAGGGAACTCTTTGGTCCGGATATGATCCAGGATGCAGAAGAGCAAGTTCGCATTATTCGTAAAAAGTTGAAAACAGCCCAGTCTCGTCAAAAGAGCCAATATGATCGTCATCATAAAGCTGTGACCTTTGAAGTTGACGAGAAGGCTTATCTTCGGGTTACACCTCTGAAGGGTACCAATCGTTTCGGTATCAAGGGCAAGTTGGCTCCTCGTTATATCGGTCCTTTTCGTATTCTTGTCAAACGAGGAGAAGTTTCCTACCAATTGGAACTTCCTCCGCATCTTTCCAACGTTCATGATGTATTCCACGTCTCGCAACTCAGACGTTGCTTTTCGGATCCTATCCCTGAAGTGGAGCACGAAACTCTTGATCTCCGAGATAACCTTTCATACCGAGAATACCATGTTCGTATTCTTGATCAAGCTGAGCGTACCACTCGACGTCAAAACCTCAGGTTTCTTAAAGTTCAATGGTCAAATCATTCTGAAAAAGAGGCAACATGGGAAAGAGAGGATCGTCTTCGGCTTGAGTATCCCGCTCTATTCCCAGCGACTTCCAAATCTCGGGACGAGATTCTTTTGAGTCGGTGTGAGTTGTAACATCCCTCATCCCTAATAGAGTACAGCAAGTTTGTGCTCATGTCTTCTTCATTGCATCCAAGAAAATGAAATGAAATCAAAAGCAAAGCAAAGAAAACCAAAGCAAACCCTAGCAACTCTATTCAAAATCTTTTCAATTTTGGTGGCAAATTAAGAATTCCAAAATGCCCAATAGAAAAGTTCATCATTTCTGATAAATGTTGAAAACAAAATATCAGAGGTTACATTTATTTTCAAAGTTCTTTTCGCATTTTATTTTAAAGTTAAAAGCTACTGAAATCAACTATATAATTGATTTCAAATATTTCAAAGTTTTCAAAAATGCTGAAACTTTTATATATGATTGGAAATATTCCAAATAACATTTCGGCATGTTTCAAACTATTTTAAGAATAGTTTGGAGCCAAAAATAAAACAAAAAAAGTCACAAAGTAATTAACAGAAACAGAAATAAAAAATAGAAAGAAACCTTACATGTCACTCACCCGTGGCCCAACCCAGCTAGCCTTTCGTCATCCTCATGCCAGCAAGCAGCAGGAGGTGGCCACGCTCCCTCCGGCGCGGCCACACACCTACGTGCCTGCCTGGCCGCCGCTTCGCACTGGCAAGGAGGGGATAAGCCTCCCGCAGCCGTCCCCGAGCTCCTCCTCGCCTCATTCCTCCCCCTAGCTCTCTCCTCTCTCGGCCGCCATTAGAGCTCGAGCTGTGCTCGAGCTCGCCGTCACTCCAGCCCCTCTCCCTCTAACCTGAGCTGCGCATTAGCTTCGCCTTGGTCCCCTGAAGCTCTCCAACCAGTCGTTCGACGCCGAGAACCCATGAGACGCCATGATGCCATCGTCTTCAACCTCGGATCCCCGGAGCTCGCCGCCGTCGTTCTCCCTCCTAAGACCATCCCCGAGCCTGCTCTCATCGCATCTGCACTCCCTGTCAGCTCAGTGTGCTTTCCCCCTCATTTTCCCCTTCGATCCCGAGCTCTAGGCCCCGATACCACTGCAGCCCGACGAGATCCGCTGCGGGACCTCGTTGCCGGTAGCCCTCCGGTGATCGGCTGGTCATTCTAAGGCCACCATTAGCTTCAGTGCATCGTGTAGGTGTTGTACGAGCCCAGCCCCGTGCGTGATATGCCCCGTAGCTATGATCCCGATGGTGCCCGAACACCGGCAGCCGCGGAGCTCGTCGCCGGCGTCATCTTCGGTGGTTTCAGCCCATCCTCTTTGCAAAAATGGAGCTGCGATCGAGTAATCGATTGTCTGGTGCCCTCCGCCGTGCTTTTGGTCACAGGAATAGCAAACCCGAGGCCCTCCGCCGTTCTGGTGGTCGCGAGAGCCTCGCCGCCGGTGGGTTTGACCCCATCGCCGGTGGGGTTGACTCCCCTGAGTCTCTGGCAAGTGGGGCCAACCCCCTATTTAATTATAGTTTAGTCAAAATAAAAATAAAAATTATATTAAAAGTTAAATAGCCCCTCACATGTGGGTCTAGCCCTGTTAATGAGCTAATTAAGTTTCAATTTAATCTAAAACTGGCCAGAGTCACTGACCAGTGGGTCCCACTGGTCAGTTTTGACTTTCAACAGCGAGCTGACCTGGTGATGTAATGGTGATGCAATAAATCTAATTCTGGTTTTAATATAATTCTACAATAATTGCAAAAGTTTGGAAATTCATAGAAAATTGAATATAATTCCAAATCAGGCAAATAATATATGCAAATTGATCAGAAAAATTCAATGAACACAATGGTGCTACTTTCATGCATGAAAAATAAAGTTATGAAACAGCATCATGTCAAATCAATTAAATGATTTAAATAAACATGCCATTTCAAATAATATTTGAATTTGGATTTCAAACAAGATGAAAACTATGGTTTCACCAACCACGTTGAAACATATCACCCTTCATTTCATGCCATGTTCATGCATCATGGTTGTTGCATATGATTGTTATTGATTGTATGTTGTTATTCGGTAGGCCCCACTCCTTCGGATACGACTGATTATCCGACTGACGGATATCACCCCTCTGCTGCTCAACAAGGCAAGCAACCATTTTGATTATCATGATAAATGTCATGTTCTCGCTCCTGCTCTTACTTATTGCATTAGGTCAAAATACTTTCAATACTCTTACCTCGTTAGTTGAACCCACTCCTTTGCACGACATGTCCTTGTCACAGTAAATAGCCGAACCTTGCAACCTAGCATACGTGTTAGATGCTTGAGCCTTGATGTGCCATATCCTGCTATGCATGCTATGCTTATAGTTGTGTATGGTCTGTCATTTGGGTGATGAACAGGATCGTGAGAATGTGTTCAGTTAATAAAGGTTGTGTGCTGAACCTGATTTGGTAAAGGTACCGGTGAAAGGCTATGTAGGAGTACATAGCGGGTTGTTTCATTGGAACCGTCCTTAGGAACTGAGTTGCATGTATGTAATCCAAGACAAGATACTACCACATGCTGGGCCCTGAAATATGACCCCGCTCGACTTATTAACCGCTTAGTACTCGGTCCAGGAGTTGCAAGTAGTTTCTGGTGTTCAAAGTCATGCTGGAGGCCGTGCATAGTGCTGACCTTAGAGGTAGGCTATGATGCGGTAGGCAGTGGCACGATGTACCAAGTGGCACCCGGATGGTTGGCTTGGGAACCCTGCGGACATCGTTTGGGGCCGTGGCGGAAACCTCGGCCGGACTTCCGTGCGGGTTACCCTCAGATAGGCGATAAACCTGGACAAGGTATTAGCGTGGTTAACGGTTGTGGCCGACTCCCTCGCTGGGCTTCCACGTGAAGGTTGTGGAGATGCATGATGTGCACATAGCGATAAGTGGTGAGAGCATGTTTGAAGAAGTACAACCCTGTAGGGTTATGGTCTATTCGAATAGCCGCGTCCGCGGATATGGACTACTTGGAAACATATGTTGTTCATAGACAACTATAATGGCTACTCATAAAAATGTCAAGATAAGTGTGAGTTTCGTGGATGGCATTTCCGTAGGAAGACGGAATAATTCCACTATAGAGTATTGTTGTGGTGTTAGTGGACTCATGTGCGAGAAGACAAAGTTGTCAAAACTATTTGAAAATGTAGTTCGTCTAGCCAAGAGTCAAAGCTGGCTTTCTGCTTGAAACCCCACAACCCCTTTGTTGAAACAATTGCATAAGTAGATAGATTATTCTAAAGTCTTGTTGATTACTCTTGTACTAACATTTTCTTCATAATTTGTTGCAGAGGTTGTTAATGACCCTAATGGTGGTTTCTATCTAGACGTTGACAACAACGAGTAGCTGGTGTCCCAGCTACGATCTGGCCCTAGGTTGGTTTTGTAGATATTCAGGCCATGTGCCTCTTTACCTTTCCATCTGTCAATGCTCATACAGTTTTAATCTTCCGCTGGCTTGAAAGACTTGTTTGAATGACTTGTGATGATGGGTCATGAGACCCCTATCTGTGTAATATTATGAGTGAGGTTCTTCCGAGACTTCTAAATAAAGTTTGTATGTTTATGGTTATGTTGTGATGCCATCGATGTATCTATGCATATCGGTATGCCATGCGTACGTGTGTTGTACTTGGTATATATGGGGTTCGAACACCTAGTCGTATGCCTTAGTAGCACTCTTTACAGGGAAATGCCCCGTTGTGTTTCCACCGACCCATGGTAGTTTGCTACTGCTCCGGACACATTGGTTGACCGGCATGTGTCCTTCTTAGCAGTTGTGTGTGCCCTTTAGGGAAATGTCACACGGTGTAATGGAGTCCTTGTAGCTTGCTACAACTCGTCTACACTCGTGGTTGATCGACACCTGCTTTGCTGGGTCATGCATGCCTGTCCCTTTACGGAACTGCCACTTGAGTTTATGACTAGACATGTCGACCCGTGTTATTTGACATCGGAATGATAGTGACACAATTGCATACGCGAGTCAAAAGGCGCAAGCGGTCCCGGCTAAAGTAAGGCTGCAGCCGTGGGGATAACCGTGCGTGAGACCGCAAAGAGATGTGATGTGTTACACGCTAGATTCCTATCGCTTAGGATCGGGGTCCCGACACATAAGTACTACTACATGCCAAGCGTCAAAGTGAGTCTTGACTATTATTCATGGTGGTGGAAGCGGTGAAATGATACAACGGCCAACTCCAAGATCGCAAGACTGACCAGGACTCCTCTAGGCATCGGGCTCGCTACCATACTCTTCGTCCAGGAGGTCTCCTAAATCCATATCTGGCCACATCCACAAGCCAATGACTATTCTTAAAGTACTCACAAGACAGTTTGCACAAAAGATAAGATGGGTGAAACAATTTTACATGCAGGGTTAACTATCGCATTTATCATGGTAGAAAATTTGATAGCAATTAAGTTAGAGTAGATAAATCGGGTGGTAATCCTCCCGAAATATCTAAGGAAATAAAAGTGGACCGGTTGGGTGTATGAAGCGACGCCTCGAACGTTAACAGGTAAAAATAAACAACCACCATCGGGCGTCTAAGCGATACCGCATACAGGGTATAATAATAAATTAACAAGCCAAAGTCGGGCGTCTACGCGACACCTTGGAGAGGGCATAAAAGTAAATGCTCGCCTCAGTTGGGTGTCTTAGCGACACCACAAAAAGGGCACAAAACTAAGTGCTCGCCTTAGTCGGGCGTCTTAGCGACACCACAGAAAGGGCATAAAAGTAAATGAATATCCAGGTGGTACAACCAACCTTCGGATATTTGACATAACCAAGTTTCATCATGTTAGTTCCATCCTCATAGTCAGATGTCAACATTTGGCACTTCCATCAACAAAATCGTTCTCCAGAGACCGACACTTAGGCCGACACTTTACCTGTCAACCAGCCGTCCCTAACCATGGACATGGCTACTCGAATAGTTTTGACTCTGCAGAGGGTGTACTCTTTACCCACATCCAATAGGTTTCCATAGTAACAATGACTAATTCCATGTACGGTATTTCAGAAGTAAACACTCAGAACTAGCACACGCCCATTTTTACCGAGCGAGGCCCGGCATCACCCGGGTCACGCTTCGAGTGGAAAACTATAAGACGGGAGGCCAAGATCCTCGATTAGCATGGGATCAAATGTCTAGCACGGTCCCAGATGGAAATACCCATGCCTCCTGACCGGATGACTGGCATTATTCCAGGGCCATGGAGACCTTCATCCCGGCCCCTCTACTTGGTGTGTACCTGATAATAGGTTTACGACCTACTACGCCATATTCCCTTTCAGAAATACCTTTGGTAGTACAGAAGGTAAGGTGACACACTAACAAGACTCAATCTATGCCGACACTAAATTTATTAAATTTATCCACATGGTATCATGCAACTAGCATTATCAGGCCACAACCTATCACGCCCCACGTGACTAGTTTGTCCACGACCTCTCGTCATCACCTTCATGATCAACTTTGTCAAGAAAGAAATCATATCGTATGCAAGTGTGTGTTTATGAAGCAGTTCATCATATGCAGGTGTTCCTATGAATAAAAACACTAACATTCCTATCAGTAAACATCACATCAATTGATTAAATAGCTTGTTTGGGGCGATGAAGTTGGGATCGAGCTCGGTGAAGTTGATGATTGGGTCTCCTCCTTCGGTATCTACGTCACACACATTGGTTCTATCGTAAACACCCGAGTCGAAAATATTTTCACAAAATATTTTTTTAATCAATATAAAAACTAGACTTCAAAAGAAAAGTTATACGAAAATAATCAACTCAAAAGCCCTTGTAGTTTAAATGTTTTGAGAGGATGAAATCCAGGGGACAATATGTAATAAACAGAAAGTACCCCAGGAGGATTATCGAAAAGAAACAAAAAACTATGGTGGTACTGCGCGAGCCAAAGGGGAAAGCGTAGTTAGGGGAATACGCGACCAGAAGACGGTTTGAATAAAAACAGATCCCTCACAGTGGGCCAGCACTGTGAGGTTTGAAATAACCTCGCTGGTGGTAGAGGCTCGCGGTGTCATCAACGGTGTCTTGTAGCAAACTAGAGGGGTAAAATGAAAAGGGTGCACCCAATGATTAATTCCGCAGTTGATGGTGGCGGAGGCAGACGCCGGTGAGCACCACGTTGACGACAGCTCCAACTCCGGTGGGAGGTGCTTTCGGCGTCACGTGGATCTCGTCGGAGAAGCCTGCAAACGCCAAATTGGTGCGCGGGCTAGATGGGCGGGTGCTCGAGGAGCATGGTGGCTAAGTTTGTGCTGCGGGGATGCATTCACCTGCTTGAATTTAACCGGATCCTGAAGCTAAATAGGGCGACCGGAGGCGGGGAAAATGACCTTCCCGAAGCCCTCCGAGAGGCTTAGGCGTGGCTCTAGTGAGGCGGAGGAGGGGTGATGGCTTGAGCTAGGCTTAGTGGGTTCTATTTATAGGCGGCCAAGAGTGGTGCTGCATCGGGGTTGATTCAGGTGCCGGTTATGACAAGCCAGTGGTTCAACAGGTGCTTACGGGGGTTAGGGCACCTAAAGCAGTGGGCTCAGGTCCATTACGCGCAAAAGCAAGCTCTCAACGGAGCGGCTTGTCATAGACGTGGTGGTTGCAGAGAGCAATCTCTGCACTGTGCAGAGCGCGGCGACGAGAAGCAACATGCGCAGGAGTGGGGGACAGCCATGCGGAGCTCTCATGATGAACGGGCAGTGCCGGGCAGCGCAGCTTTGCAGCATTACTGCTCTGTCGGCCGAAGCACGCGTTGTTGGTGCCGTAGGGAAAGCTAGCAGAGCTCAGGCTAGCTCACCACCAATGCTCACAACCGGCCAAAGGACCGTGCAGCGCGATGGATAAGGGAGGGGCAGAGTGCGCAAGCCGCCAGGGCATACAATGGTGAGATTGGCGCCGTTGTTCGTCCACCTCGAACAGTGCCCACCAACTGTTCGAGGAAATGAAACCGGCACAAGGAAAACGAGTTTGCTTCCGAAATGTTCTGGGGTGACGTCTCTTTGACTCTAGGAGCTTCCTACAAATTTTCAGAATTTTTGAAAATGGTTGAGGTGGGTTTTAGAAAAAATAGCAAATCTGGTCCAAACTTTGGTGAAACAGAGTTTGAAAATTTCAAACTACAAACCAAAAAGTTTTTGGGGCAATGGGTTGAGGCTACCTAGGGCTATAATGGATAGGAAACTTGGGTCAAAGGCCAAAGGAACATATAAGTTCCTTTGTAAATATCTAGGGGTCAAAACTGATTACAAAATTGTTTTTGGTCATTTAAAAATAGGAAAAGTAATTAAACTCCCCCAAAACTTTGAGAATCTATTTTTAAAAGAGGTCGTGATGCCAAAGGGAAATCATGGGCAAGAAATCAGAGGGAAGAGTTTTAGGGCCAATCTTATTTAAGATTTTTTTTTGACATAAACTAATGAATTTTAAAAGAAGGCGAGGGGGATTCTCAAGTGAAACCCGTTTTCAAGGAGGGAAATTAAGTAAAGCTCTTTCCAAACCAGAACTGTTGCCAAGGAAACCAAAACAAAATTTTCTCAAGGTAAGATTTTCAAGAAGATCCAAAAGATGTTTTTGTGGAAGTTTTGGAAATTCATTTTTAAAAAAAAAAAAATCAAATTAAAAATTTGAGGGTGTTAGAGAACATAGGTTGCTAAGTTTCAAGAGAATGCATTGTTTGAACCATGACATGTGAATTGATGCTACTATATCATGACGAGTTCTATGATAAAACGTTGTTGGTTATGATGCTAGAAAAGTGATAGAACTTATCATTCATCAGAATTATACATTATTCTAGCATTCGCTCTTCATAAATTACTTATATCATTTACCTACTCGAGGACGAGTAGTAATTAAGCTTGGGAATGTAGATACGTCTCCAATGTATCAGTAATTTATGAAGTATTCATGCCATATTTATCCATGTTCCATATACTTTTATATGGTTTTTATGCACTTTAAATGATTTAATTATAACTAACTGGGATTGATACTATTTTCATGAGAATTACCGTGGTGTTTTTTTTTGTAAAAAATAAAAGTTTTTGGAATCGCCCAAGCATTTTTGATGATCTTTTCTAGAGCAAATAAGAAATACCAGAGCGGAGAACCACCATCGATGGGCCACCTATTGGTTCCCAGCCAACAGGGTGCGTAAACCCCGCGTGGGCGTGCCCTAATAGCTTGGGACCACCTCGCGGCTCCGTGAGTTTTGATTCCAATGCTGAAAAATCCTATATACAAAAAAAACCTCAAAAATAAACCTATAATTCCACTCTGCCACTACAACCCGCTGTAGTTGGACAAACTCATCCGGAGCGCTCTTCTGGCACCGTGTCGGAGGGGAAATCATCACCGGAGGCCTTCTTCATCATCCCGGCGGTGTCCATGATGAGGAGGGATTAGTCCATCCTTGGGACTGAGGGTATGTACCAATAGCTATGTGATTGATCTCTCTATCTCTCATGTTCTTGAGATGTCACGATCATGGCGTATTACAGGCTTTGTTAGTATAGTTGGATCAAATGGTCTTTGTCCCTTGCTATCTTGATGTGATGAACTGACTCTTTCCCTTTGAGATTTTGTTATGTCAAATGGAATATTGGATTTGAGATCACTTGATGTATGTATTTCATGTGGATAACCGTGGTGACAATGAGGTGTTATATTGATTCACTTGATATATGTTTTGGTACTCAACTTGTCGATTCTCGTGGTGATAATGGGGTAATCTATGCATATGGTTTCATACACATTCGTGTCCTACTTTCTCCAACAGAAATCTTAGGATACTCTATGAAGTTCTTTTTGTAGGATTGAACATGATTAATCGGGAGTTGTTTGATGCATGTCCAATAATTAATCCATGGATACTTGAGGTGACATTAGGGTGGATTGATGTGTATCATTAGTGTTGTTCTAGTACAACCTCTAGGGGTGTTTCTGATACTTATTGGAATAGCTCAATAGACTAAATGAAAAGAATATCCTTGAGGTAGTTCTACTACCTACAATAATGTCATCTTATGTTCTTCTCTATATATGAAGTTTTGGGTGATTCTTTGTTGCACGTCGAGGGATGATCGTATGATTCTATTATGTTAGCATTGTTGAGAGATTGCACTACTAAAAGTATGAACCCTAGGCCTTATTTCCAAGTATTAATATACCGTTTATGCTCACTTTTGTTACATGCTACCTTGAAGTTTTTATATTTTCTAAGAACAAAAACCAATATCTTCTATCCATATTGCACTTGTATCACCATCTCTTTGCGGAACTAATGCACTGATACATTTTACCAATGTATTTGGTGTGTTGTGGACACAACAAATTTCTTGTATTTGATTGCATTGTTGTTTAAGGGGGACCATCTTCATCCTTCACCTCCCACTGATTGATAAACCCTAGGTCATACACTTGAGGGAAATTTGTTGTTATCCTACAAAACTCTGCACTTGGAGGCCCAACAGCATCGACAAGAATAAAGTTGCATAGAAGACATTAGAGGCGCAGGCGCTCATTATCAAGGCGTGCTTCCTCCACCCACCCATCATCCTCGAGTGATTCAAGGGCTTCCCTGGCTCCCCATCAGACTTGTCACTCAAGCATGGCACTACCGCTGACCAGCCACAGGTCCCAGCTGGAGTGCGGCTTCATGCTGTCGTTCACTCTCATGGCCCGCGAGGACCCAGGACGGCCTCCTTCTCGGACTCCTTACCCTTTCTCATCATGAGGACATCATCCTAGTCGGGCATTGGGGCCTTCTCGCAGCTTCTTCATCATCTTGCCATGTTGGCGTGGGATGCTGGCTCATTGCGGCGGTTGCAGGGGCCTGGTGCACGGGCGAGCGTTGGGCGCTTGTCATAACTCCCTCATCGATGTGGGCCGCCCTGTCGGTTGTGGAGTGATGCATAGGGTTTGGCTGGTCAGCCCACTACATCGATGTGGCGCCTCCCACATCACGCACCTCCTGCGGCACCGACCTCATCCAGAGGGTTCCTCCTTAGACTCATTCTGCCCAATGGAGGAAGGTAAGTCTTTGCACGGTGCAGGGGAAGCCGTGCGATCCTCTTCCTCCTTAGTGCACCACACATCAACCTCAGGCTAGTGCACGACCTCTTCCCACCCCTTGAAGCTCGTATGGGGTGCGTGGGTCTCCCCAATCTACATCACAAACAAGGGCGTAGTGGGCATCACGGCTTTCTTCTTCTTCTTCAACATTGGCTCCTGATAATCCCCAAGTGCAAGGAATTATCGTAGCATTTTCAAAAGATGGAATTGTTAAGTATGAAGTGTTGAACCCACAAGGAGCTAAATGTAAGATCAATGTTCTATAAAGTCCTATGTGCCACTAATACGACTCTATGCACACCGGGCTTCTCCTTTTATCGTAGGTATAAAGAGGATAGCTTTGGATAATATAGGAGAACTAAAATATGAAAATAGGTGTTGTTTACATAAAGTTAGAATATATTATAACATATTGCAAATAGCGAGTGTGGAATAATGATGGTATTTTGTGCGGAATTATCCTAGGCATTTGATAACAAGATCGGTAATCATTATTGTGATTTCATGTGAGGGAGAGGCATGAGCTAACATACTTTCCGTACATGGATCATATGAACTTATTATTGGACCTCTATCAAGCATGTGCAACTACAAGAAATCATTAAGGTAAACTCAACCGTAGAATTAAGTACCTAGTCCCCTTTACTCACATACGCAACAACCCCCTTACTCGGGTTTGTGTTTTGCTCAATCAAAAAACCTACTATAAGGAAATTATGAACGCATTGCAACACCCTATAGCGGTAATCCCCGATGTGCGTGCGGCAAGGGTGGCACCATAGGACATCACCAAAATAAAACATACAACTCAAACCAATCAAGATCATCAATCAACCCAAAGGACAAAAGAAATCTACTCAGACATCATAGGATGTCAACACATCATTGCATTATAATATGTGGTATAAAGCACCATGTTCAAGTAGGGGATTAGACCAGGGTGTGGTAGAGTGGACCGCTAAAAAGAGATGAGGGGAGTGAGGAAGATTGTGATATTGATGAAAACTATCACTCGACGATGGTTCCCTCGGCGGCACTCCCGCACAACTGAGGAAGAGGGGACAGAATCTCTACCTTTGGCTTCCTCCTCCATAACCCCCCTAGATGGGGAGAGGTTCTCCCCTCTGGTCCTTGGACTCCATGGTGCCCGGAGTGGCGAGAGCCCCTTCAGGATTGGATATCTCTATGTTTTTTCTCTGGTTCATGTTTATTTTCTAGCATTTCACCGTCTCATAAATATCTAGAGATCCGTAACTACGATTGGGCTGAAATATTGAAAGGATTTTTATCTAGAAAAATTATTTTTTGTGGTGAAAGGTCTCCAACCGCCTTATGAGGTGCCCACAAGGCAATCAGAAGTGCCCACGGGGTGGGCACACCCTATTGCCTTATGGGAAACCGGTATTTTTTTATATATTCCATAAAAATATCCAAAAAGTTTCGTCCAATTCCTAGAACTGCTGAAAATAACATCAGTCCAGGTTAGTTCCATTAAATCATATAAAAGTATAGAAAAACCATACAAAAGTTAAACATGGGTCAATATAGCATGAATACTTCATAAATTATAAATACATTGGAGACACATCAACTCCCTACAAAGTCAAGAGCTCAGCCCTCCGCCTTGAGAGGCAAAAGACAAAACGCCAATACAGAATGATATGTGGGAACCTAGTTGTCTATGGCAGCCTAGTGCCTCTTCCCCAGCTTCTGCAAAGAGCGGTTGCTGTCGTCGATCCCGCAAGGTACACTCGAGCTGTCTTTAGAGGACTCGCTGCAAGGCCTACCAGAGTCTTGCCCCGCTGGGCCGTAGCGGGTCTCTCCCTAACGAGGCTCTTCGGCCTCTTTGGTCTCCCCCTAACGACGCTTGTCTGCCTCTTCCCTGGTGTCTACTCCACCCCCATGCTCGTAGTGCATGAGGGCGCGACCATGAACTATTCAGCGTCATCATCGTCATCATCGCTCGCGCCGGTGAGCAGCTGATGGCGGCTTGGCAGCCACGCCCGTCCTTTAATCTCCTAGTGGGCGCCTACCAAGGATCTGGCGTCCTCGTGGTCGCTTGATCCAGGCACTATTAGGAGAGGGTTCTCGTGGTGTCGCTCGTTGCCTACAGGGATGAGCCCCCACTCATTGAACCGCGACATTTTTTCCAAGGTCGCGGCCTCGTTAATGCGGTGGTACAAGGGATACCCACCATCGGGAAGGTGCACCACATTGTCAGTGAATAGAATCTTCATGACCTCATCCACCACCTGCACAAGAAGGCTTTCAGCACTTAGCCTCATCTTGTCCGCGAAGCCAATGTAGGGCTACACTGGACACGAGTGCTTCTAGAGCGGAGCAATGCCTCGTTGGCGACCATAGCTCCCGTGGGGCGGCATGACTCACGGCATGCATCCTTTTTATGAGCGGTTTCAGCCCTGGGCTGACGATCTTGGATTGCTCCCATACGGAGCTCTTCATTACATGAGCGGTCGGAACCAGGAGGAGGGGGGTTTTATATTTCCCAGATCCATGTAGACCCAGCACGCCCTCAAGACCTCCACCTTCTTCTAGATCTTCATGTTGATCAGCTTGGGGGAACGAGCACACCATGAGCGCTAGTTCGTCGCGGTCAGCCACAGGCTGTAGAACGTCCTGAAAAGGGCCACCGAAGGCATCACCCCCAAGAATCCCTCTCACAGGTAGGCAAAGATGGTAACGAGGTAGATGGAGATTGGTTGAAGATGGAGCGTGTGGATCTCGTAATGGGCGAGGATGGCGCGGAAAAAGTCATAGAAGGGGACACCCATATGATGGAGATGGAGTGGATGAAGAAGGGGAAGGTGGTGGCGTACAGTGTGTGGGTTGGCCGCGAGGAAGGCCAAATCTTCGCGGGCTTCCACTCGTTGTGGTCACAAGGTGTCATGGGGATCACCTTTTCCAGCCCCTCCTAGTTGAGGATGATAGACCGCAGTAGAGTCGGCTCCAACTCAACCTCCGCGGGGTCCTTCTTCTTCCCGATGGTGGGAGCCATGGAGCCGAATAAAATCTTGGGAGATCAAGGAAGGAGGAGCATCGATTAGACTCCAAGGGGGGCAAAACGAAGGTAGTGACGGCGCCCGCATCATGCACGTGATATCTTTATGGCAGGTCGGGTCATTACTGAGGTGTTGATTACCCACAAGTATAGGGGATCAATCGTAGTCCTTTCAATAAGTAAGAGTGTTGAACCCAATGAGGAGTAGAAGGGTGATAAGCAGTTTAAGCAAGGTATTCTCTTCAAGTTTTGTGCGTAACAAAGATAGATAGGTTTGTAGGAAGATAGTTCCTAACAAGTGACAAGTATCAATACTAGCAACTGTGCAGAAAGATAGACCAATCCTTTTTATAGCAAAGGATAGGCGTGAAAATGCTCTTATATGAAGCAAGCGCTCCCGAGGACACCTGGGAATCTCCATCTAGTGATGTTCATCATATTGACTTGATTCACGTTTGTTACTTTGATAATTTGATATGTGGGTGGACGAGTGCTAAGGTGCTATTATTACTTGAACAAGCAATCTACTAATGATTACCACCTCTCACCAGCATCCGCAACTATGAAATAAGAATTAAGATAAACCTAACCATAGCATGAAACGCGTGGATCCAAATCAGCCTCTTATAAAATAACACATAAACTAGGGTTTAAGCATGTGTCACTCTCGCGACACCTCATTTACTTATGACTCCACAATGAGTTCCCTTAGACCCCCAACATCATGAAGTGTCGTGTAGTCGACGTTCAGACAACACCACTAAGATAAGCAACAACATAGATATCATCAAAATACCAAATGAATACCAACTTCACATGATTATTTATAACAAGACTTCTCCCATGTCCTCAGGAACAAAACTAACTACTCATGCATCATCAAGATGCGCAATATCAAAGGTGTAATAATGATAATTAAGGATATAAACATAATATCTTCCATGAATTAAACGAACTAGCATCAACTAAGAGACGTAATGAGGGTTTATGGTTCAGGGTTTAGGGTTTAGGGTTTAGGGATAGGGTTTAGGGTTAAGGTTTTCGGTTATGGGTTTTGGCATTTTTGGGTTTAGGGTTATGGTTTTGGGTTTAGGGTCGACACTACTAGTATCCCACGGGTACCTATTTTAGGGTGTGAGATAAACATTGAGTACAAGAGATCAACTAGGGATTCAGATGTGATGGTGCTCGTGAAGGTGTTGAGAAAGAATGGTCCTCCCATGAAGGAGGAAGCATTAGTGATGCCGATGGCTTTGATCTCCCCCTCGCGGACGAAGTTTCCACGACAAAATCGCTCTTCCGGAGAGCAAAATGGCCTTTTCCCAGGTTTCCGCCTCGAGACGGTGGCGCTTCCTCCCTAAAGTCTCTCCCTTATTGTTTCTGGGTCAAAACATGCCTAATAGAAGAGGGTGGGGCCAAGTGACCTGCGAGGGCGCCACAAGCTAACATGTAGCGCTTAGGGAAGTGGGCGCGCCCTGTTAGCTTGTCCCCAGCAGGTCCACCTTCCTGTCGTATATTTTGGTCCAATAATTTGCATATGTTCCACAAAAAGTTTCCGTGAAGTTTCAGTTCATATGGAGTTCAATGATTTTCAGCCTTTTTCATGGTTTTCAGGTCGAGAATTCCAGTATCCGGCAATTTACCCCTTTATGATGTACCTTGTAAATTTTGAGAGAAGAAGCATAAGAATTGTATCATAATGAGGAATAATGTACAAGAACAACATAAATATCAATAAGAAATCTTGATGCAAAATGGACGTAATCAACTGCCCCAAGCTTAGACCTCGCTTGTTCTCAAGTGAAAGCCGAACTCGATAATAATGACCACATAATTGGAGAGAGAGGTGTCGATAAAAATAGAATACATACATAAGAGCATCATGGATATTAATATAGCAGCAAGATTTTCATCATATAGCTTCTCATAAACAAGTAATAATCTATCCACAATTGTGAAGCATGAAGCATAAACTTTATTTACAATAAAAATACTGTGTTCTTAGGCATTAAGACAATCACAATTCATCATATTTTAGAGAAGATTCTATGTAAGAACTTTTATTTTAGCAAGTACACATACTCTACTACAATTTAGTCTTCTATGATTGGTGACAATCATTGCAAATTTTTGTAGCTAATGTTTCCATGGGACACATAGGAAGATAGGGATTTATTGTTGTTACCACTCAACTCATTTACCCTGAGGATAATGTCAACAATAATGGATCATGATCACCTACATTTAACTGGATATATATAGCCCGTATATTCTGCTAATATTAGCAGAATAGTTATTGTGCGAACAGTTCATAACTGCACGCTTCATGGTACTCCACTCCATCCCATTCAAAACAAGCACTACAATGTCACTAAAAAAACTGCACACGCTTTTTTGACACTATTTTGGCTCTAGTTCTTAAACCGTTTGACAGAATAAGGCGTATAATATACCATTGCATTGCTACGGAAAATCCCCAAATCCATCATGTTGAACAGTTTTCACAATTCCTCGCCTTTTGATACAAATTTCGAAAGTGATGGTCGCATGACGGGGTGAAGCGAGCGTATTTTCGCGATTTTTTCTAAACCGCTCGTTGGAATGAAGGAAATGATATGGCGTTGGAAATATATCGTCGAGCCGCATATTTTTCATGTAGATTACACTCTCTAATGCCTTAAATTTGAGAGTAATTTCAAGTTTACTAAAAAAATAATTTTTTATATTTTTTCGAATTTTTTCCTTTTTTGGACTGTTTTCGCTGCAGTTTTTAAACCGTTCCTCGAAAGGAGGCTTATGACACGACGTTGAAAAGTTGTGGTATATGTGAAACTTTCATATGTTGGCCATTTGTTGAGATTCCTTGCAGTTTTAAATTTTGAAAATGGTGTGGTTGCGTCCGAGTTGCAGGAAGCGTATTTTCATTAAAAAAAAGTCCAAGCCGCTTGTCGGAATGATGCGAATGATACGGTGTTGGAAATATATTGACGAGGCGGATCTTTTCATGTAGAAAACTCTCCCTAATTTCTGACGATTTAAGAGAAGTTTTGAAATTACCGAAAATTCGGTAGAATCTGTTTTTTCACGATACCCAAATTGACGAGGGAAGTGCATCAAACAGATAACCGCACTGCTTCACTGCATCGACACACGATTGGACTTCATGATTTCTTTTGTTGAATGTAGTTTTTTGAAGACCACACTGCATCCGACAGACAAGTGGACTTCATGGTATCATGTGTTGACGTAAGTTGACGCGTGAACCTCATAAGACAGAAGAACGCACTGCTTCGGATGGAAGACAACATTGCATCTAGCGGGCACGTGCACTGCACATTTTTTCTTTTTCAAACACAATGACGCCGCACAGAAATGAGTGATGTTCGCATCAAAGGAAGTGAACCTTGCCTCAAATCTAAACAAACGACATGCATTGTGTGTCACCAATGGACCCCATCAATTATATATATATATATATATATATATATATTTCCCACACATTTAAGAACAAAGTGAAACTGCAATTTCTCTTTTGGTGCACTGCATTTTTTGTTTGCACGCTATGCATTACACACAAGCATTCATCCACATCCATATTTTACTATCACTTCCTCTCTACATTTTTTCGAACAACCAAATGAACTTCTTTTAAAGGAACAATGATTATCTCTTCTCTAATAGTGAGTGCACAACAAATCGTTCTTACAAAAATGAAAAATAGGGATATAGTGAACAGATGTGGGATTGTTAAGGTGCGCTATGGACTGCATGGTCACGGTATGGATCCCATCCATGAGAGCACCTCCTCTGTCCCTCTAGCAAGCTGAAAACGGAATCAATGTTAACTACAAACAGGGATTACCGAACTACACGTTGATGAGCAGAGGAGTTAAACAGGAGCTCACCATCCATGGTTCCAGGAATGGGAGGCGAACTGTGCTTGGGGGAGTGTCGATGTTGCTTTTATTTTCCTTGATGATGTAGAGGACCACCCACGAGAGGTGGTGGTCACCCACAAGTCACAAAATTAAACCTACGACAGCTAGGCTGCACGCACGCTCCACTTCATCTTGAGGGCACATGCACTACAACAACCACATGTCTTGCTGCTCCCGCATCGAGCAGGCGGACTACAGGGATGGCTGTCGGTGACAAGAATCTGGCCGGCGAGCTTCCGTCCTGATGACTGGACAGCGAGGAGAGTTCCTCCTCATGGATCAGATCTGTCGGTCGCCAGATCGGTCAGCGGCCATTTGAGAAGGTGGAGGACGACGCAGGAGGGAGGCCACAGGAAAAGTGACGGTCGCCATGACCGCTGCCGACTATGATGTCTGCGCCCCAGATCCATTTGCTAGGGATCATCGCCTATGGTGGAGAGCGGTCGAGCAGCATGGGGTCCAGCAGAGCTCGCAGGGGGTGCTGGAGGCGTGCGAGGCCGTCGCCCTACGGATCAGGCAGACAGAGGCCTCGGTGGCTCGATCTGGCGACAAGGGAGGCTGGCGCGACTCGATCTAGTGACGAGGAAGGCCAGGGCGACTTTGTCGTTGCAAAATCGGCAACTCGCTCGCTCTCGCAGAGGTGGAAGACGATGAACTACCGAAGACACACACGCAGAAGTATTTTTGCTGCGCAATGCCGCACACAGCTTTTTTGTTTTTCTCTTCATCTTATTGGGGCTTACATCGCGGATCCGCCGGCTGACCCGACACCATCGCCACGCCGCGCTTCCATCGCGTCATCCCATGATCACCACGGTGTGGCCTAACAAACCCCGCGCAAAACCCTCGGTCGCAGCGTGGACACAGCACGCTTCTGACCCGGCGTTTCAGCAAACTAAAACATCCTACTGCCTAATTGAAAACACTAACACCTAGCGACGTGATTAACACAACAAATCACCCCCTTAAGCACAATGCTTACTCTTGAGCTCGATGATCCCCATCTTCTGTCGCAGCTCCAAGAACCTTATTCGTCCGAGTGGCTTCGTCAGTATGTCCGCCACCTGCTCACTTGTGCTCACATGTTCCACATCTACTTCCCCTTTCTCAACACACTCTCGAATAAAATTATATCCGAGATCAATGTGTTTGGTGCGTTCATGGAACACTGGATTCTTGCTCAAAGCAATGGCGGACTTGTTATCGATCAACATCCTACATCTGCCAGGTTCTATGTCCTGGAGATCAGCGAGCAACCTGCTCAGCCAAACCCCCTGGGATGCTGCGAGCACGGCTGCAATGTACTCGGCTTCGCAGGAAGACTGCGCAACAATCCTTAGCTTCTGTGATGCCCAAGAGATTGGACTGCATCCGAGGAAGAAGAAGATCCCCAACGTGCTCTTCCGATCGTCGACGTCGCCAGCATGGTCACTGTCGCTATACCCCATCAGTTCAGGTCCTCCGTCAGAGTGCTTCTCATATCGCAGCCCATAGTCTCTTGTCCCGATGATGTACCGAAGTATATGGTTGACGACCACCATATGCTGTGCGGTGGGAGCTTCCATGTATCTACTGACGATGCCCACAGCATAGGCAATGTCCGGTCATGTGCTCACGAGGTACCTAAGGCTGCCCACCACGCTGCGGTACTCAGTAACGTCCTCCGGCGCACTGCCATCTTCCTTCGAGGGACTAAGCCGGTTCCCCATGGGGGTGGAGCGTGGGTTGCACCCGTTCATGCCAAAGTCCTCGACGATCTTGCGGGCATAGCTGCTCTGACATATCGTGATTGATGTCTTGGATTGTTCCACTTCGACGCCAAGGTAGTACGAGAGCAATCCAAGATCGCTCATGCTGAACTTCTCAATCATCTGAGACTTGAACTCTCTGATCTTGTCGATGCGGCTGCCAGTGATGATGAGATCATCTACGTACACCCCCACAAGAAGGGATGCCTCTTCAGCCAGCTTCCGGTAGACGGCATGCTCGTATGGGCTTTGTTCGAACCCCAACTCAAGTAGGGTGGCGTCCAGCTTGAAGTTCCAAGCCCTCGGTGCTTGTCGCAGGCCATAGAGCGCCTTGCGCAGTCGGAGCACGCTCCGGCTGCGGTCGACGCCATCGTACCCTGGTGGCTGCTTGACGTACACCTCCTCGGCGAGCTCGTCCGTTGAGAAATGCCAACTTCACGTCCATGTGGTGCACCTCCCAGCCACTGTGCGCCGCCAGTGCGATTAACACACGCACAGTCTCCATACGCACGACGGGCGTGAACACTTCATCAAAGTCGATGCCCTATCTCTGCACATAACCCTTTGCAACTAAGCGAGCCTTGTATTTCACAATGTTACCTTGAAGATCCTTCTTCACTTTGTAGACCCATTTGAGGCCTATGGCGTGGTGCCCACTCGGGAGATCAGCGTGCTCCGAGGTCTGGTTCTCTGTGATCGCCTTCATCTCAGCGTCCATGGCCTCCTTCCAGCACGTGTGACCTAGGGCATGCTCGACACCGGCTGGCTCCTCCACTGGAACCAGGCATAGCCCGCTGTACTCTAGCGTGACAGGCTGAGCATGATCAACGGCATCCTCCACGGTGCGGTACCATAGAAGCACCCCCTCGGTGTCGGCCTCCGCCCCTGCAGGTGGTGTTACGAACTATACACGCGAGGATGACGGTATAACCAGCATCCGAGGCTCCTCCGGCGGCGTTTGCGACTCCTCTGACAGCGTCCGCGGCTCCTCTTGTGGCCCCATCGTCGCTGGCGTCCTGCTCCCGGGGTGCACCTCGGTGCCGCTGCAGCTCACGTTGCTGTCAGCGACCTGATACTCCACTATGAATCTGTTGTGCGTCACTCCAGCAGCATCCATGGTTGCCTCCGTGTCCCAGCTCCAGGGAACCTGTTCCTCGAACACGACATCCCTAGTGACATGGAGCTTGCGTCCCACTGGGTCAAACACCCAGTAGGCCTTGCTGTCGTCTTCATAGCCGAACAAGACCATCGGAATAGACCGATCCGAAACTTGGTGACGCCTCGTACGACGGGCTTGACATGAACCTTGCAGCCGAAGGAGTGGAAGTAGCCGACGTTTGGTCGTCGCCCATGCCACGCCTCATACGGCGTGACTCCATCCAGCGCGTGTGCCGGCGACCGATTCAGTATGTGCACTGCCGTCTCTACCGCCTCTGCCTAGAAAATAGGGGGGGGGGCGTTCATCCCCTTTAGGAGACAGCGCGCCATCTCCACCACCATTTGGTTTAGCCCCTCGACGACACCATTCTGTTGCGGTGAGTAGGGCGCCATCGTGTAGCGCTTCACTCTAGCTTCGTTGCATAAACTTGTGAATGCCTTGGAGTTGAACTCGCCTCCCCGATCGCTCCTGAAGGCCAGCAGCTTCAGGCCATGATCATTTTCAGAGATCGGCTTGATCTTGCGAACGTACTCCAGGGCTTGGCCATTCGTGCACAACATCTCCACCCACATGTACCTGTTGTAGTCATCCACTATGAGCAGAAAGTATCGGTTACCAACCGTCGTCGCCGGTGAGATCGGCTTGCAAAGATCTCCATGGAATAGCTCCAGGGGCTGCTCCGCCCGGTACGTCGAGGTTGCGGGGAATGGCTTCCTGTGCATCTTGCCTATGGTGCACCCGGATCGGACCTGGTGAACTTGATCCACCGTTGTCATCCCGCTGACCATACCCTTCGTGCCCAGATCATGGAGAGCACTAAAGTGCAGGTTCCCGAAGCGCGCATGCCACTGCCACGCAGTGTCACCTGATCTTGCAAGCACGCAAACAGGTTTAGTGATGTTCAGATGTATCACATAGAGCATGTTCCCTGACCGCTTGACTCGCACCAGCATGATCCTTTCCTGATCTTACACGCACATCTCGCCGCCCTCTATGACGGTCTTGCAGCCAATCTCATCAAGTTGCCCGATACTGATGATGTTGCTACAGAGGCTGGGGATGTAGTATACCTTGGACAGCACGCGATGGGAGCTGTCTCTTCATTTGACCAGCACGGAGCCTCTGACCTGTATCTGCACTGACGAGCCATCGCCAAACTTCACGACTCCGCTCACCGACTCATCTAGAGTAGCGAATGCGCCGCGATCACCCGTCATGTGGTTGCTTGCCCCTGTGTCCAGGTACCACCTGTTTCGCGGCGCCTCCTGGGGAACCACCTTCTTCTCGTTGAGGTAGACAGATTGGTTCACCGGCTCGTCGGAGGTGAGTGATAGGCCGCAGCAGATCGCCGGGAGTAATCCCGACTGTTCCTCATGTACTTGCGCCACGTTCGCCTCCTCTTGCCACGGCTTGCGCCAGTCCCTGGACATATGTCTTTGGATCCCACAATTGTAGCAGGTTCCTTTGAAATGCTGACTGCCACTCGACGAGCCCTGTCCACCACAGTTCGCTCCGCCGCTGGGCGTAGCTTCTTTGCCTCTCCCGCCGTGCTAACCCCGGCCACGGCCACCACCGCGGCCACCGTGGCCTGGACCCCTCCCGCGAGATGAATCGCCTTGCACTTGTTCCTTGGTGCGTGCAGCCCACTCTCCAGCAGCATCCATGGTTGCCTCCGTGTCCCAGCTCCAGGGAACCTGTTCCTCGAACACGACATCCCTAGTGACATGGAGCTTGCGTCCCACTGGGTCAAACACCCAGTAGGCCTTGCTGTCGTCTTCATAGCCGAACAAGACCATCGGAATAGACCGATCCGAAACTTGGTGACGCCTCGTACGACGGGCTTGACATGAACCTTGCAGCCGAAGGAGTGGAAGTAGCCGACGTTTGGTCGTCGCCCATGCCACGCCTCATACGGCGTGACTCCATCCAGCGCGTGTGCCGGCGACCGATTCAGTATGTGCACTGCCGTCTCTACCGCCTCTGCCTAGAAAATAGGGGGGGGGCGTTCATCCCCTTTAGGAGACAGCGCGCCATCTCCACCACCATTTGGTTTAGCCCCTCGACGACACCATTCTGTTGCGGTGAGTAGGGCGCCGTCGTGTAGCGCTTCACTCTAGCTTCGTTGCATAAACTTGTGAATGCCTTGGAGTTGAACTCGCCTCCCCGATCGCTCCTGAAGGCCAGCAGCTTCAGGCCATGATCATTTTCAGAGATCGGCTTGATCTTGCGAACGTACTCCAGGGCTTGGCCATTCGTGCACAACATCTCCACCCACATGTACCTGTTGTAGTCATCCACTATGAGCAGAAAGTATCGGTTACCAACCGTCGTCGCCGGTGAGATCGGCTTGCAAAGATCTCCATGGAATAGCTCCAGGGGCTGCTCCGCCCGGTACGTCGAGGTTGCGGGGAATGGCTTCCTGTGCATCTTGCCTATGGTGCACCCGGATCGGACCTGGTGAACTTGATCCACCGTTGTCATCCCGCTGACCATACCCTTCGTGCCCAGATCATGGAGAGCGCTAAAGTGCAGGTTCCCGAAGCGCGCATGCCACTGCCACGCAGTGTCACCTGATCTTGCAAGCACGCAAACAGGTTTAGTGATGTTCAGATGTATCACATAGAGCATGTTCCCTGACCGCTTGACTCGCACCAGCATGATCCTTTCCTGATCTTACACGCACATCTCGCCGCCCTCTATGACGGTCTTGCAGCCAATCTCATCAAGTTGCCCGATACTGATGATGTTGCTACAGAGGCTGGGGATGTAGTATACCTTGGACAGCACGCGATGGGAGCTGTCTCTTCATTTGACCAGCACGGAGCCTCTGACCTGTATCTGCACTGACGAGCCATCGCCAAACTTCACGACTCCGCTCACCGACTCATCTAGAGTAGCGAATGCGCCGCGATCACCCGTCATGTGGTTGCTTGCCCCTGTGTCCAGGTACCACCTGTTTCGCGGCGCCTCCTGGGGAACCACCTTCTTCTCGTTGAGGTAGACAGATTGGTTCACCGGCTCGTCGGAGGTGAGTGATAGGCCGCAGCAGATCGCCGGGAGTAATCCCGACTGTTCCTCATGTACTTGCGCCACGTTCGCCTCCTCTTGCCACGGCTTGCGCCAGTCCCTGGACATATGTCTTTGGATCCCACAATTGTAGCAGGTTCCTTTGAAATGCTGACTGCCACTCGACGAGCCCTGTCCACCACAGTTCGCTCCGCCGCTGGGCGTAGCTTCTTTGCCTCTCCCGCCGTGCTAACCCCGGCCACGGCCACCACCGCGGCCACCGTGGCCTGGACCCCTCCCGCGAGATGAATCGCCTTGCACTTGTTCCTTGGTGCGTGCAGCCCACTCTCCAGCAGCATCCATGGTTGCCTCCGTGTCCCAGCTCCAGGGAACCTGTTCCTCGAACACGACATCCCTAGTGACATGGAGCTTGCGTCCCACTGGGTCAAACACCCAGTAGGCCTTGCTGTCGTCTTCATAGCCGAACAAGACCATCGGAATAGACCGATCCGAAACTTGGTGACGCCTCGTACGACGGGCTTGACATGAACCTTGCAGCCGAAGGAGTGGAAGTAGCCGACGTTTGGTCGTCGCCCATGCCACGCCTCATACGGCGTGACTCCATCCAGCGCGTGTGCCGGCGACCGATTCAGTATGTGCACTGCCGTCTCTACCGCCTCTGCCTAGAAAATAGGGGGGGGGGCGTTCATCCCCTTTAGGAGACAGCGCGCCATCTCCACCACCATTTGGTTTAGCCCCTCGACGACACCATTCTGTTGCGGTGAGTAGGGCGCCGTCGTGTAGCGCTTCACTCTAGCTTCGTTGCATAAACTTGTGAATGCCTTGGAGTTGAACTCGCCTCCCCGATCGCTCCTGAAGGCCAGCAGCTTCAGGCCATGATCATTTTCAGAGATCGGCTTGATCTTGCGAACGTACTCCAGGGCTTGGCCATTCGTGCACAACATCTCCACCCACATGTACCTGTTGTAGTCATCCACTATGAGCAGAAAGTATCGGTTACCAACCGTCGTCGCCGGTGAGATCGGCTTGCAAAGATCTCCATGGAATAGCTCCAGGGGCTGCTCCGCCCGGTACGTCGAGGTTGCGGGGAATGGCTTCCTGTGCATCTTGCCTATGGTGCACCCGGATCGGACCTGGTGAACTTGATCCACCGTTGTCATCCCGCTGACCATACCCTTCGTGCCCAGATCATGGAGAGCGCTAAAGTGCAGGTTCCCGAAGCGCGCATGCCACTGCCACGCAGTGTCACCTGATCTTGCAAGCACGCAAACAGGTTTAGTGATGTTCAGATGTATCACATAGAGCATGTTCCCTGACCGCTTGACTCGCACCAGCATGATCCTTTCCTGATCTTACACGCACATCTCGCCGCCCTCTATGACGGTCTTGCAGCCAATCTCATCAAGTTGCCCGATACTGATGATGTTGCTACAGAGGCTGGGGATGTAGTATACCTTGGACAGCACGCGATGGGAGCTGTCTCTTCATTTGACCAGCACGGAGCCTCTGACCTGTATCTGCACTGACGAGCCATCGCCAAACTTCACGACTCCGCTCACCGACTCATCTAGAGTAGCGAATGCGCCGCGATCACCCGTCATGTGGTTGCTTGCCCCTGTGTCCAGGTACCACCTGTTTCGCGGCGCCTCCTGGGGAACCACCTTCTTCTCGTTGAGGTAGACAGATTGGTTCACCGGCTCGTCGGAGGTGAGTGATAGGCCGCAGCAGATCGCCGGGAGTAATCCCGACTGTTCCTCATGTACTTGCGCCACGTTCGCCTCCTCTTGCCACGGCTTGCGCCAGTCCCTGGACATATGTCTTTGGATCCCACAATTGTAGCAGGTTCCTTTGAAATGCTGACTGCCACTCGACGAGCCCTGTCCACCACAGTTCGCTCCGCCGCTGGCGTAGCTTCTTTGCCTCTCCCGCCGTGCTAACCCCGGCCACGGCCACCACCGCGGCCACCGTGGCCTGGACCCCTCCCGCGAGATGAATCGCCTTGCACTTGTTCCTTGGTGCGTGCAGCCCACTCTCCAGCAGCATCCATGGTTGCCTCCGTGTCCCAGCTCCAGGGAACCTGTTCCTCGAACACGACATCCCTAGTGACATGGAGCTTGCGTCCCACTGGGTCAAACACCCAGTAGGCCTTGCTGTCGTCTTCATAGCCGAACAAGACCATCGGAATAGACCGATCCGAAACTTGGTGACGCCTCGTACGACGGGCTTGACATGAACCTTGCAGCCGAAGGAGTGGAAGTAGCCGACGTTTGGTCGTCGCCCATGCCACGCCTCATACGGCGTGACTCCATCCAGCGCGTGTGCCGGCGACCGATTCAGTATGTGCACTGCCGTCTCTACCGCCTCTGCCTAGAAAATAGGGGGGGGGGGGCGTTCATCCCCTTTAGGAGACAGCGCGCCATCTCCACCACCATTTGGTTTAGCCCCTCGACGACACCATTCTGTTGCGGTGAGTAGGGCGCCGTCGTGTAGCGCTTCACTCTAGCTTCGTTGCATAAACTTGTGAATGCCTTGGAGTTGAACTCGCCTCCCCGATCGCTCCTGAAGGCCAGCAGCTTCAGGCCATGATCATTTTCAGAGATCGGCTTGATCTTGCGAACGTACTCCAGGGCTTGGCCATTCGTGCACAACATCTCCACCCACATGTACCTGTTGTAGTCATCCACTATGAGCAGAAAGTATCGGTTACCAACCGTCGTCGCCGGTGAGATCGGCTTGCAAAGATCTCCATGGAATAGCTCCAGGGGCTGCTCCGCCCGGTACGTCGAGGTTGCGGGGAATGGCTTCCTGTGCATCTTGCCTATGGTGCACCCGGATCGGACCTGGTGAACTTGATCCACCGTTGTCATCCCGCTGACCATACCCTTCGTGCCCAGATCATGGAGAGCGCTAAAGTGCAGGTTCCCGAAGCGCGCATGCCACTGCCACGCAGTGTCACCTGATCTTGCAAGCACGCAAACAGGTTTAGTGATGTTCAGATGTATCACATAGAGCATGTTCCCTGACCGCTTGACTCGCACCAGCATGATCCTTTCCTGATCTTACACGCACATCTCGCCGCCCTCTATGACGGTCTTGCAGCCAATCTCATCAAGTTGCCCGATACTGATGATGTTGCTACAGAGGCTGGGGATGTAGTATACCTTGGACAGCACGCGATGGGAGCTGTCTCTTCATTTGACCAGCACGGAGCCTCTGACCTGTATCTGCACTGACGAGCCATCGCCAAACTTCACGACTCCGCTCACCGACTCATCTAGAGTAGCGAATGCGCCGCGATCACCCGTCATGTGGTTGCTTGCCCCTGTGTCCAGGTACCACCTGTTTCGCGGCGCCTCCTGGGGAACCACCTTCTTCTCGTTGAGGTAGACAGATTGGTTCACCGGCTCGTCGGAGGTGAGTGATAGGCCGCAGCAGATCGCCGGGAGTAATCCCGACTGTTCCTCATGTACTTGCGCCACGTTCGCCTCCTCTTGCCACGGCTTGCGCCAGTCCCTGGACATATGTCTTTGGATCCCACAATTGTAGCAGGTTCCTTTGAAATGCTGACTGCCACTCGACGAGCCCTGTCCACCACAGTTCGCTCCGCCGCTGGGCGTAGCTTCTTTGCCTCTCCCGCCGTGCTAACCCCGGCCACGGCCACCACCGCGGCCACCGTGGCCTGGACCCCTCCCGCGAGATGAATCGCCTTGCACTTGTTCCTTGGTGCGTGCAGCCCACTCTTCGGCAGTGTACATCAGATTGCCGCCGGCACGCGGGTCACTGTCAGTCCCATACCGCTCGTCGGCATCCTTAAGGCGCCCCGTCAGATCTTCGATGCTTAGTGCACTAAGGTCGACGAGCGTCTCGATCGAGAGGGCGATATGCGAGTAGCACGGCGGCACGACTCGTAGAAACTTACGGACGACCCTTTCCTCGGACACCACATCAACAAGGATGTTGAGATGGTGATCATGGACCCCAACCTTATCGCAAAATCATCCAGGGACTCGCCATCGTGGAACTCGATGGTCTCGAACTCCCGGACCAGGGACCGCGCCTTCGCCGCACGCACTCGGTTGTCGCCGATGCACATGATGGCGATCGCGTCCCACGCCGCCTTCGCCGTCGGCTTGACGGCCAACGTGCCCAGCATCTCGGGGGGGCACAGCTCCAAGGATAGCCTCCAGTGCCATGCGAACCTCGTGGAAGTCGACGTTGCCGTGCTCGACGGCGTCCCAGAAGCCGCGCGCCTCCAGCTTCACTTTCATGAGCAGAGACCAGTCGTTGTAGTTCGTCTTCATGAGCATCGGCCAGCTTGCCTAACCAGTCTCACGTATCATCTTCTGCACCACGGGCACCGCGACCTCACGGCCGCGCACCGTGCGACTCCGACCGCAACTCCAACCGCACCTCCTTTACGGTGAGCGTGACGGGGAACGTGAACCTGGCGACGCCTGCATACCAGAGCCGCTTGCCTTGGTCCCATCGGCCGACGCCTTGTTGCCGGCCATGTCTGCAGGATGTCAAAGAGGCTCTGATGCCACTTGTCGTTGCAAATCGGCAACTCGCTCGCTCTCGTAGAGGTGGAAGACGATGAACTACCGAAGACACACACACAGAAGTATTTTCACTACGCAATGCCGCGCACAACTTTTCTGTTTTTCTCTTCATCTTATTGGGGCATACATCGTGGATCCACCGGCTGATCCGGCACCGTCGCCATGGTGCGCTTCCATCACGGTATCCCACGATCACCACAACATGGCCTAACAAACCCCACACAAAACCCTCGGTCGCAGCGTGGACGTAACACGCTTCTGACCCGGCGTTTCAGCAACCTAAAACATCCTACTTTCTAACTGAAAACATTAACACCTAGCGACGTGATTAACACAATAGACTCAATCTGGCGACGAGAGAGATGTGGGCGGTGCTGGGAAGGTGGTGGTCGGTAGCACCAGAAGGAGGTGGCGAGGCAGTGCGGGGAGGAAGGTGCCGCGATGGCGCGGGGAGGTTCTGGTGCGCCGACCCGTGGGAAGAGGAGTTGGTGTAGGGGCGGGGGGAGGAGCTAGTGCGGCGGCGTGGGGAAAGAGGAGCTTGTGCGGTGACGCGGGGAGGAGCTGGTGCTGCGGCGCAGGGAGAGAGCTCGTATGACGGCGCAGGGAGGTGCTGTTGCGTCGACCCGGGGGCAGGGGAGAGCGTGCGGTGGTGGAGGACGGGGGGAGAGAGAGGAGTTGGCCGAGTGGGTTCCGAGGGGATAAGGTGGGGTGGGGATGTTTTTTTGGCAGTTCATTCTGTTCTTTTTAGTGGTTAGTTTGTAGCTACCGTCGCGAACCGCAGGTGTTAGCAGAATAAGCTCGATGTGTGCAGTATATATAGGAAAATAGCTATGTACTCTTGGGAGTACGAACTCCCTCTCCTCATGTACCACATAGATGGGTTTTTATACCTTATATTTTTAATATACTTCATTAATAATTACTAGATACCTTAAAGTGAGTTTCATGAAAAAATTCATGTGAGTTTACATATTTTTAATGGTTTACATATATACTGATTTGTTTATACTTGAAAAAGGTATATTATAAAAAGTACGTCGCAACTAATATTTTTTCAACATAACTCATATTATGGTATTTTAGAATATTTTAATGAAGTATATTAAAAATGGTAAAGAAGTATAACAAGAGTAATACACCAGGAGTACAGAAAGTTAGGGGTGTAGTTACTCCCATGTCTCATATACTACCATGTGGTAGTATATATATACTAATTTGTCACTTTGAGTATTTTCACATACTATATATAAGATAGTACAAAGTATGTTACATAAAAAACATATAGTTTGTCAATAGTTTTTATAATGTTATGAAATAAGTACATATTTGTACGTAAAAATGAATATGCTAAAAATATGGTACATACTATTTAAAAAGTAGTATAAATACCATCTAAATATTCTTATATATTACCACCTCCATAAACTAATATAAGAGCGTTTAAATCACTATCTTAGTTATCTAAACACTCTTATATTAGTTTACAGAGGGAGTACATACTACGCATACATACTCTCCGATATGATAGATACTACCTACAATATATCAGACAAAAGTGGTAACTACACCCGCTCGTACGAAACGTTCCTGTTCAAGAATTCGTCAAGTTAACCAATTAACTTGTCGATTAATCCATACTCGTAGGGTCACCTAGTAGCCGATTAACTGATAAATTGCCCGATTAATGGATTAAATGGCCGATTAACTTGACGATCAGCCCATTAATCCCCTACTCACTAGCCAACCTAGCAGTTACCACTTAACGATTTCTTCAACAATTATATTTTTCATATATATACATATATACGTGTAGGGTGACACTGTTCTGATCCGGACCAAATCTGGCCAAATGGGTCGTGCCTGACGGGCCGGCCCGACAATCCGTAGGCCAGGTATCACACGGGCCCCGCCCGACACGCGCTAATCGTGCCCGGGCCAGGCACGAGCACGCCGTGGGCCGTGCCCGGGTGGCCACCCCGAGCCCGTGCGCCACCACGGCACGACACGATTACCGTGGGCCGGCCTGTGGCACGACACGACACGCATGGCACGGCGGCACGGGAGCCTCGGGCGATGGGGGAGCGGGCCAGCGGGGCGCCGAGTTGACCGTTGGAGGTGAGGGAGCGGGGCTAGTGCGCAAGGCAGCCAGCTGGCTGGGGGAGGGAGCGCGGGAGAGAGCCGTTGGAGGGAGATTAGGACGTATTAGGTGGGCTTTAGGAGGGATTAGGAGAGATTTTTTAAAACATAATTCATATTTTCAAAAATGTGACCGTTGGAGGGTCAAATTAATCCGAAAATTGATTCCCCCATATAAATAGGGTTGCCTAGCCCACATATTTCACACACTCAAACATGGACAACCAAGACAATACTACCTTCACAATAGCCGATTTTGGTCTTGATGACTTTGGCATCTTCCCCCCGAGCTCTAATTATATTACTATGCATCCACCCATGCAGCCACCCAATACCGATCATCCCTCTCTCGAGGCCCTTCCCGATACCCAACCCGATGGTCAAGGCAATTCTAGTAGTGGGACGGGTTCCTCCACCAGCATGGTTGTGAGAAGAACTTGTTGTAGAACCTCCGAGGTGTGGGAATTTTTTAATGAAGAAATATCCATGGTGGGCGTTGTGCGGAAGGTGTTAGCACGGTGCAAAAGGTGCCAGAAGGATCTAACCGGAGAAGCCAAGGGAGGAACCGGGCACCTGAAGAGGCATTTGGATTCCCACAAGAAGGCGGATGCAACGAGCGCGTCGAGCTCGGCCGTGCAAAGTCATCTGAAGTTCAACACCGACGGTACGGTAAGCAATTTCGTTTACGATCCTCAACGAGCGCAAGAAGGTCTATGTCGTTTCATTGGTTCGAATGATTTACCACTGGGTATTGGTGAATCTGACGGTTTCGTAGAATTTATTCAATCATGTCATAATCCTAATTATAGACCACTTTCTAGACAAACTACAAGTAGGGATCTTAAAAAGCTTTACGAGACTGGTAAAGATAAAATAAAAGATGAATTTTCTACGTGCACTTTTTCAGTGTCGTTAACATCTGATATATGGACTGTTCGCGTAAAGCAAGACTATATTAGTGTGGTAACTCATTATGTTAACGAACATTGGCAGCTACAAAAAAGAGTCATATGATTTGAATTAATAGATGTTTCACATAGTGGTCCAAACATTGCTGAAGCTATACTAAAAGCTGTGAATGATTTTGCTCTTATCGACAAATTTTTCTCAATAACTTTGGATAATGCTTCAGCAAACACGAGTGCAATGAACACTCTGACTCCTATATTATCCACATATGCTGCTTTTTTTTAATTCAACAACGTTGTGCCTGCCATGTTATTAATCTTATTGCTAAAGGTGCTTTACATATATGTGAACCACACGTTGAATGCATACACACTACAATATCTTATCTTTCACATTCAACTCGAGGAATTTCAAACTATAGGAGATATTGCATTGCCACAGGTGCAACTCCTCATAAGAATAATACGGATATTCGTGTTAGATGGAACTCTACATATTTGATGCTTAAGGCAGTTATTCGAGACAGAGTTTCGTTCAATGGTTTTATTAATGCAAATTATGGGGTTGAACCTCTAATCACCAATGAAACTTGGCATGTTATTAAAGCATTGACTCCATTTCTTGAGTTGTTCTATGATGCAACAATTAGTTTGTGTGTGGTTTATTACCCCACATCTTCTTTGACGGTGCATACCATATTAGACATTGCTAGTCATTTGAAATCATATGAAGGTGATGGATTATTACAAAATGTTGTTGCTGACATGAAAACAAAGTATTTAAAATATTGGGAACATATTCCACTGTTGTATGAATTTGCATTTATCTTGGATCCCAGAGCTAAACTTGAAGGGTATCATAGTGCACTCAATGTACTATCCACATCCCTAAGTTTAGATTATACTGATGACTTCAACATGGCTCATGACAAGCTATATGAAGTTTTTGCTAAGTATGATAAAAAATATTCCGGAGTTCGAATGCAACGACCTCCACCAGCACCTACTACAGGTAAAAAGAGAGGAGCATGGAGCAAGATCTGTGGTTCTTCTTCTTCGTCCTCCTCTACCGTCGGAAGCTCTTGTAGTTCAGCATCTTCGACTCAAGCTGCCGGGGAGTTATCAAAGTACCTCAACAGTGACAAAGTCATGTTCGATTTAGATAGTGAGGAAGACTTCAACATACTGCAATGGTGGAAAGAACACAAACGTACATTTCCGGGGCTTCCCATATTAGCACGTGATGTGTCATCGGTACCCATCTCTACGGTGTCATCGGATTCTGCTTTCAGCCTTGCTGGAAGAATAATTGAGGATAGAAGAACTAGTGTCACCCCTGATATGGTGAGAACACTGATGTCCGTGAAAGATGGGGAGCTATCAAGAAGGAGAGCCCAACACACTTCAGAAAACATGGAACTAACAGGCATGTTTGAAGACATGTGCTTTGACGAAGACTCCGCATCGGACCTATCGGTAGATTAGTGGTGTAGTGTACTCCTTTTCTATTTATTTTGTAATTTTCTTATCTTTTTGTATTTTTTTTCCTTCTTGTAATTCTAGAGCGTGGCTTTGTACTCTTTTACTTCTGAGGGATGGAACGTTTTAATGAGGAAGCCACTAATAAAGCTCAAGGTTTATCCCACATCCACAATGCCACATTGTCTATCGTGCCTATCGTGCCATTTTTTGGCTATAAAAAGGGATGCCAAGTTTCTCATTTCTACCTCCATCTCATTGTAGACACACAAACATAGCTGATGCAAATCAAAACTGGCTTGATGCTATTATGAGGCGTCGACACGCAATTTAGAATTTCTATGATGAAGAAATAGTTAGAGATGAGGATGGTCTCCGCCAGGTTTTTGCGAAGTGCCAACAATGCGGTAAGAAGTTTCTCGTGAAACAAAATGCGGGAACAAGCCACGTGGCGAGGCACGTAACGACACACGTGAAGGAGTCAGCGGACGCGGCCTACGCGGTGGCTATAACTGCGGCTGCAGGTGCAGGGCAAGGTTGAAGGATTTCTAGAAATCCAAATTAGGGCATGTAATGTAGTATTTGTAATTTTCCCCCTTCTCTATCTTTTCTTCTTTTTGTATTTCTCCTTTTATAGATAATGGCTTGTACTCTTTTACTTCTTTGGGATGGAAGGTTTTAATGAGGCAGATGCTAATAAAACTCTAAATTCATCCCATATAATACTATGTCAAAGTATATATTTTTTTGATTTTTTTGAATTTTTTTGGGGTATTTTTGGTATGTTTTATTTTTAAAGTAAAAGGGCCGGCTAACGTGCCCAGCGTGCCACGGGCTGGCGTGCCGCGGGTCAGCACGATTATAGCGCGTGCCGTGCTTGGGCCTAATACCCGGGCACGTGGGCCGGCACGACATGACCCGTTTACTAATTGTTCCCCGGCGGGCCGTGCCGTGCCAAGCACGATTCTGGCGGGCAGGCCGTCCCGTGCCGGGCCGGCCCGTTTGGCCAGGTATGATCCGGACTTGCGAACTAGTAGGGGATAAAAGGATAAAAAATAAAATCTCCCAATGGTCTCTCCCCAACCTCACAACTCGCTCCTCTCCAACGCATCGCTGCTGGCCTTCCTCCGGATTCCAGTGCGCTATCGGCTCCTCCACCTACTTCCTCCGCCTTGCGCCGAACCTCGCCGCCAACCGACAATGCTGGCCTCGCTCCACCCAGACCCCAACAGCTGTCGCCATGGCAGCCTGTCCACCACCCCGGCTGTCGCGCTACCCCGCCCTGGATCCGGCTGTCGCGCCGCCCCCACCCCCGGATCTGGCCATCGCGCCTCCCCCACCCCCGGATCCGACAGTCCTCACTGTTCCTCCCGCTTTGTCCCACTCCGATGATGCGTGGCAGTGCAAGAGATGAGCCCAGTGTTAGGTTGATATCTCACCGCGTGAGCCGGATGGCCCATCGGGCCTTGATCTATGCGCCCTGACCAGGGGCGCCCAACCCATTATGGTTGGTGGGCCCCTGTGACCCATGCTATATAAAGGACGGTGGGGTGCCAGGGCACGGATTATGAGGTTCGCCGCCGCCACACTCCCACCTACAAACCCATCCGATCTAGAGTTAGCGCGGTGCTCACGGGAAGCACTGCCCACGCCACACCCTTCTCTCCTTCTGCACCGTCGTCACCACCTCACGGTGGACGCCGGCGGGAGCTCATCGAGTTCGGTACAAGGTAAAGTCGTGTCTTCTACCGGATGTATCTATGCCTAGAAGATCCATACGTAATAACAATGGTATCAGAGCCGCTAGGCACTAGATACGTTTCGGTCAAAGAAACCAAAGAGAAAAATTTCCCCTCCTGAAAGCATCGAAGATGGCCTCTGGCCTCGTCGGCAAAGAAGCGTTGCCGCAAGGCCGCGCCTGTTCCTCTCGATCCCCACACACATTGGCAAGCCGAGGTGTGGGGAAGAATAACCAACCTCCTTGGAGGCAAAGTGTGGATCAGATTAGATCCAAAAGAAAAACAAACAAAGATCGGATTGGATCCGAAAAAGGCAAAAGAAAGGGAAAAAATTGCAAAACAAAGATAAAGCAAATCCTCCCGGGGAAAATGGCGCCACCACCGAGCCATTTGACGGCGGCATGTTCACCCTAGAGGTGATCGCGAAGCCGGCAAAGGGGACGGAGGTGGCGCCGTAGAGTCACGCAACCAGGGCCCTTGTGCTCGTTTGCGGTGGTGAATGGTAAAAGGAAAAAGGAGATGAGCCGCAGCCGACCGCTTGACAGCGGCGCACCCACCGTAAGGCGTGTGCGCAGCCGGCGAGGGGAAGGCTATGGCTCAGGGAGGAAGAAGGGCGGCCAGATTTGAGCCCACCTCGGCGGGGCAAGGTGGCCGCCGCGCGAGGAAAGGCCGAGAGGCCACAGTGGCTCGCGAGAGCCAGGAGGGGAGAGGGCGAGCGGTGCGCCACTCGACATGCCCCAGCCACGGGACTCTTCGGCAGGGCAGTATGCCTCCGCACGAGAGAGCGCCGTCAGGGCTAGCCCTCGCCGGCGGCCTGCAGCCGGCTGGTGCTGCCTGCAGCAAGAGGCAGCATGTGGCACTAAGGAGAGAGAGGCCAGCAAGCCAGCCACTGCGGGAGAGAGAGAGAGGCACCCACGGCGCTCGGGGGGTGAAATGATTGTAGGGTTTTCTCCTCACCGCGGTTTGGGCTCCTTTTGTTCAAGCGAGGGGCGCGGGGGGCCGTCGGATTCATCCGGACAGCCAGGATTCCCTTGAGCCGAAACCCTAATAGCCATCTCGGGCCTCTTAGGCCGGCGGGAGGAAGGTCGGCCCAGGCCAGGCCGACGGAGCCACGATGGCTCGGGCCTCACAGGCCAGGCGAGAGGAGGCATCGGGCCAGGCAGGCTTTGGCCCGGAGTGGCTGTGCCTGTTTTGATTTCAAGGCATTTTTAATTTCTGTCTATTTTAGGCACATTTAGAATGGTCTTTTCTATGCTTTTTTACAAAAATAATGCTTAGGAAACAGAAAATAAAATGTTCGAAGTTTCTGTAAATTTGGACAGAATTGTAATGTTATTTTTCTAAGAACAAAAATAAAAGTTTCTGGAAATGAATTAGTTTTTCAGAAAAAGAAAGTTCATGATCTTTATAAAGGCATTAAAAAAGTTCACAAATATTTTATTAAATGATAGAATTATTTTTTCTATAAAGTTAAAAGGCATATGAAATTTTAATTTCACGTTTTCCACTTCTAAATGAAATATGAAATATGGTCATGCTATTACTTTGACCAACGTTCTTTAATAACATGATCATGTTGCATATTGCAAAAAGATGCATTTAATTCTATCATTCGCCCAACGGTAATATAGATTAATTTGCATAGGAAATTGTATGATTATTTTAACCAACTTTAATTAATGCATATAATTGTCATACTGATCTCGCTTAAATTCTGATTTCAGGAGATTTCCACCTAATGAGTTGCCTCAAGGATGTTCCTACACTCAGAGGGGATAATTACTCTGAGTGGAGGAAGAAGGTTGATATGGCTATCTGCATTGCTGAGGTGGACTGGGTTCTGGAGGAACCACAACCAGTTGCACCTCCAGACCCAGTCAGAGATGCTGATGAGGATGATGAGAGTAGGGAGAAAAAACAATGGGATAGTGGCAAAGAGGAGATGTCCTACTCCATACGCAACAGGACATGGATAAATGCCAACAAGAAATGTTTGGCATTTATAAAGAACACAATTGAGACCACCATTGTGGGCTCAATTGCAGAGTGCCCTACTGCAAAGGAGATACTAAACAAGATAAAGAGTCAGTTTACTGGCTCTTCTAAGACATATGCCACCCATTTGATCAAACAACTAGTGACAGAGAGCTACAATGGAGGTGGACATAGCATAAGGGAGCACATCCTTAGGATGAGCAATACGAAAGCCAAGCTTAAGCCCATGAATGCGGATCTGGAGATCAAACCAGCTCTCCTAGTCCACGTGGTCATCGCTTCGCTGCCTAAGGAATTTGAGACCTTTATTGTGAACTACAATATGCAACCCGAGACATGGGACATAGAAAAGGTCATCCCCATGTGTTCACAGGAAGAGGAGAGAATCAAAGCTTCACATGGTGGCTCCTTGAACTATGTGAAGGAAAAGAAAAAGGTTTTCCAACCCAACAAAGGTTCTCCCTCAAAGCCATTGGGCAAAGTTCAAGGCAAAGCTCCCGCTCATTATCAACAAAAGCCTATAACAGTAGACAAGGACACTTGTATGTACTGCCAGGAGAAAGGGAACTACAAGAAGAACTGCCCTGCCTGGCTAAAGGCCTTCATGGCAAAGAGAAGTAACAATATTGTTTCCTTTGTAAATGAATCTCTATATTTAAAGTTTTCAAAATCTACTTGGTGGATTGACTGAGGAGCAACTTTTCATGTTGCAAACACCTCAGAGGGGTTCAGTTCGACGAGGACCATGTGCCAAAAAGAAAGAAGTATTGAAGTCGCAAATGGTGTCCAAGCAGAAGTTGAAGCTGTAGGTGAAGTCTCCTTGGAGCTAACGAAGGATTCAAGCTTTTTCTTAGAGATGTACTATTCGTGCCTTCATGTAATAGGAACTCAATAAGTGTTTCATGCTTAGACAAGCACAATTATCATTGTTTTTTTGGACATGGTAAATGTACCATTTGGTACAGTAATGATTATGTAGGCGATGCCTTCCTCCATAATGAGCTTTATCTGTTATCAATTCGTGACAAAGTGAATTATGCAAATAATGTGAATTTGCAAAGTTCTTCGTCGAACAACGAACAAAAGAAAAGAAAGAGAACTCACGACTCCTTGAAATTATGGCACTGTCGATTGGGCCATATTTCCAGGGGGGAATAGAAAGATTAATCAAGAGCGAAATTCTTCCAAAGTTGGAGTTCTCTGACTTAGAACAATGCGTAGATTGCATTAAAGGAAAATATGTAAAACAGATAAAGAAAGGTGCAAACTGAAGCACATGAACACTTGAAATTATCCACACTGATATTTGTGGACCTTTTCCGGTGAAAAGTGTGGATGGTTATGATTCGTTCATAACATTCACAGACGATTACTCCCACATTGGTTACATTTATCCAATCAAAGAAAGAAATGAGGCATTGGATAAATTCAAGATATTCAAAGCTGAAGTTGAAAATCAGCTTGACAAAAAGATAAAGATAGTGAGGTCAGACCGTGGGGGGAGTACTACGGTCGACACACTCCATATGGCCAAGTCCATGGACCTTTTCGAACGTTCTTGCAGGAGACTGGCATAGTTGCCCAGTATTCAATGCCGGGCGAGCCTCAGCAAAATGGAGTAGCTGAAAGGCGTAACCGTACCCTCATGGATATGGTGCGCAACATGATGAGCTACTCCGACATGCCATTGGGATTGTGGATGGAGGCGCTTAAAACCGACATTCACATTCTCAACAGAGTATCAAGCAAGTCGGTGCCCAAAACACCGCAAGAGCTATGGATAGGAAGAGTGTCATCCCTCCAACACTTCAGGGTGTGGGGATGTCCAACTGAGGCCAAAATGTTTAATCCAAACATAGGGAAGTTAGATCCGAAGACAGTGAGTTGCCATTTCATTGGCTACCCTGACATATCAAAAGGTTTTCGTTTCTACTGTCCAGACAGATACACAAAGTTTGTAGAAACGAGACATGCTGTCTTCTTGGAGGACGAAATGATGAGGGGGAGCTTGGTAGCTCGGAAAATATAACTTGAGGAGAAAAGGGTGCATGCACCCATTCCATGATTCAAGAGCCATTTTCTCGCTACCCGCTGTGACTCTAACGATGACAACTATGGGAGAAGACCCGGAAACTGTCCCTTAGGAGCCGACTGAACGTGTTGTTGATCATGAAAGGGAAGTGCAGCAAGAAATAGTATAAAGTGTGCCAGACAATGAGGCACTTAGAAGTTCTAATAGAACAAGAAGACCTGCTATTTCTACTGATTATAAAGTGTATAACACGGAAATGGTTCTTATGGAAAGTGATCCCACCACATATGAAGAAGCCATTAAAAGCCCTCACTCATCAAAATGGTTAGAGGCAATGGAAGATGAGATGAAATCGATGAGTTCCAGTAATGTTTGGGACTTAGAGATTATTCCCAGAGGATCAAAGACAGTAGGCTGCAAATGGGTTTACAAAACAAAATATGACACTAATGGGAATGTAGAAAATAATAAAGCCCGACTTGTGGCAAAAGGATTTACATAAAGGGAAAGGATAGACTAAAATGAGACTTTTTCTCCAGTCTCTTGTAAGGATTCCTTCAGAATCTTAATGGCACTAGTTGCTCATTTTGATTTAGAGCTGCATCAAATGGATGTAAATACGACATTTCTCAACAGAGATTTAGAAGAAGATGTCTACATGAAACAACCCAAGGGTTTTATCATGGAAGGCAAGAAAGATATGGGATGCCGCCTAAAGAAATCCATTTATGGGCTAAGGCAAGCCTCTAGACAGTGGTACATAAAGTTTAATGATAGTATTAAAAGGTTTGGATTTCAAGAAAATGTTGAGGATAACTGCATTTATGCAAAGTTTAAACATGGGAAATATATTTTCCTAGTCTTGTATGTGGATGATATCTTGCTTGCAATCAATGGTATTAGTCCACTACAAGAGACAAAGAAGTTTTTATCCTCAAACTTCGACATGAAAGACCTTGGTGATGCATCCTATGTTTTGGGCATTGAAATTCACCGAGACAGGAAAAATGGAGTCTTAGGACTATCACAGAAAGCATATTTAGAGAAAGTTCTCAAAAAGTGTAATATGCATAAGTTTAAAGCCACACCTGCTCCAATAGTCCAGGGCGATAGTTTTGGGATTAACCAATGTCCCAAGAATAAGTACGAGCTCGATGAAATGAAAACAATACTCTATACTTCGGCTGTTGGAAGTTTACAGTATGCACAAGTGTCCACACGCCCTGACTTAGCGTTTATCACCGGGGTACTCGGTAGATATCAAGAAAATCCAGGCCAAGAGCACTCGAAGATGGCAAAGAAAGCTTTGCATTATGTGCAAAGCACAAAAGAAATAATGCTAACATACAGGATATCTGAGTCCCTAGAGATAAATGGGTACTCAGACGCAGATTTTGCGGGAGATAGAGATGATATAAAATCCATGTCTGGGTACATGTTCACTCTCGCAGGGGGAGCTATTTCATGGAAAAGCTCCAAACATACCATAGTTGCATCGTCCACGATGCAAGCAGAGTTCATAGCATGTTTTGAAGCCACCGGGCAGGTGATATGGTTAAAAAAAATTATACCCGACTTGAAAGTGATAGATTGTATTCACAAGCCACTAAAGATATACTGTGACAACCAGCCTGCGGTATTTTATGCTCACAACAACAAGTCTAGTGCTGCTTCGAAGACACTAGATATAAAGTATTACGTTGTGAAAGATAAAATCCAGGATCAAACTATAAGTCTTGAGCATATAGTACAAAGTATATGCAGGCGGATCCGCTAACGAAAGGCTTACCGCCCAGTGTGTTCAAGGAACACTTAGCCGGCATGGGTTTGATGGAAAGCCTATGATTCCTGGATCATAAATGGTCCAAAAGTAAATGAATTTGTTTCAAAACAAAAGTGTGTTGTAGCTGTACGATTCTATCGGCAATTAAGCTGTGACGATGAGACATACTCTACATGCCTATATGTGATGGAACAAATAAAATAGAAAGTATAAAGTCAAAAGTAAAAGTTGAGATCAAGGGGGAGAATGTTAGGTTGGTCTGTCACCGCGTGGCCCCAACGGCCCGGGCATTGATCTATGCGCCCTATTCGGGGGCCCCAACCCATTATGGTTGGTGGGCCCCTGTGACCCGCGCTATATAAAGGACGGTGGGGTGCCGGGGCACGAATTACGAGGTTCGCCGCTGAGACACTCCCACCTACAAACCCTTCCGATATAGGGTTAGCGCGATGCTCACGGAAAGCACCACCCATTCCACACCCATCGCTCCTTCTCCGCCGTCGTCACCACCTTACGATGGACACCGGCGGGATCTCATCGAATTCGGGACAAGGTAAAGTCATGTGTTCTACCGGATCTATCTATGCCTAGAAGATCCATACGTAATAACACGCAGTGCTTCCTCCTGGCCCCGCACAGCTCCGATTAGGTGCGCTGATGTGGCCACGGGCTTCCTGCTGCGACCTTCCTCAACCTGCCAACGTAATCTTCCTCAACCTCCTCATTTGAGCTTCAATCACCACCAACTAAGTGGTAAGGATACAACAAGATACAGGCTCTGACCATCGTCGTCAAGAGTTTTGACAGTCACCATGCTCGGTGGCGGCAATAATCCCACAGTAGGTGGGGTCAAAACAAACTGGAGGTAGCGCATCGTACGGCTGGCTTCCCCTACAGCTGCATCAACGACGCATCCTCCGTCTAGCTACCAGTGTGACTGCATCAAGCCCACGTCATCCAAGGTGTGGTGCATCACTCAGATGTCTTCTCTTGGTAGTTCTCGCTTGCGGAGCATTTCACTGCTGAAGTACACTGCTCAGGATTGGTACGAATGGTTATGGTTGAAGGAGAATTAGAGAATGTTTTTGCACTGTGGCCCCCATTTCTCCACTGTAAAGTTGGCAAAATCTTCTTCCGATTGGTGGTCAAATTCCACTCAGTTTACTGGAGGAGAATTGTGAGTGTAATGACTAAATTTCTTGCTTTGTTTCCTGTCTCTGCTTCCAGATGGATGCGCTCATAATGGAGATGAACCATATCTATCTAGTTAACTCAACTCTGCATCCTTAATTTTGTATTCCATAAGTGTCAAAATAGTACCAAAGGATGTCCCACTATTTCTATGGTCAACGGGAAGAAAGGTTTGTTAATGGTCAAGAGAGTTATGCATCCCAACTCTCTTAGTGGGGCCCCTGTGTGGCATTTTATTAAGGAATTGATTCCTCTGCTCGAATTTTTCGGCTATCGAAGGATCTAAAGCAAGCATCACATATTAGAGCATCCATAACAATATAACTTTTATGTGAATGTAAACAAACATAACCATTACGCTGTCTTCCTGGTCCAACATCAACATTTCGATTATTATATAATACTTGGTGGCGTACACAATCATAAAAGATGTCCAAGATAGTATATTTGTATGTGAATCTCCTCTCATTTATCATATTTTTGCATGGATTGCATAAATGACTAATGCTATGTTTATTTACTCCCAATAACTTTTATCTATCATAATTTTTCTATGTGAACTCGTAACTTCTCATGGGACTAGCATATAATTTTTCTTTTACTCTTATTTCAATGCTCTGATTGATGCATGGGAGTAAAGCAATCAAGAAAAATCAAACTAATCTTTATTATATAACTCTCATACTCGATTACAAGGAAAGATAGATCTCAACGAAAAACACTCTAAGCAAAGCTAAACTGAAATTTTATTTCTTTAAATCACGACACAACTATGGATCGAACTAAGATACATGATAATGATAAAAGTTATGATGATGCGATACCCGGGCACCTCCCCAAGCTTTGAAAAAGCTAAGGGTGGTGCCCATACCCATGTACTCAAGTGTCCTTCTTGGTTGATGGTGGTGTTCGTGTAGTAGGCTTGTCCCTTGTCTTCCATTGGATGGGCTCCCCGTTGAAGAAATAAGAGCTTTCCGAGAATACTAAAAGTTGCGGCTATACTCATCCTCTTGAAATGACATTCATAATCACAGTTTTGGTTTTGAAGATTAAATATTTGGTATCATAGATCTTGAAGCATGTCATGGAGCTTGAAGATCATATCCACAATTTCCTTGTCTTCCTTCTTATTCTCACGAATAAAATCTGTGATCGTATAGTGATTGGCGTTGAGTCCATACTCCACCATCCCCTCGCACTAGAAGATATCTTGTTCCACTACTACAAGCTTGACGTTATCGCTTCCGTCCTTCTTTGTCCCTTGTACATCCCGGATGTGAAGCACCGCCTCATGCAACTCAATAGCTTCACGGTGTTTCATCACCTCCAAATGCTAAGGGTTGATAACCTTCTCATAGAACTTGTCCTTGGAGGAGCTCGATGGCACCGTGGCGATCTAATTCTATCAAGAAAAACAACCCAAAAAAAGAAAAGAGTAGAAACCCGTGATGTGGTGGTGAAAACAAAGGGAATATATATAATTTTTTTCCACGTCATAATACGTTTCTAGGAAGAAAACGGAGTCCCGAAGGCGCACGAGGTGCCCAGAAGCTAACAGGGCGTGCCCTGTTGGCTTGTGACTTCCTCGTTGGCCCCTGGATTTTTTATATTTGTAATTTTTCAAAAATACCAAAACCAATAGAACATATATATATTTTGGAATGTTTGGAGTAGGTTTACTTACCGTATCACATACCTACCCCTTTTCAGGTTTCTGGAGTGTTCCGTAAGGTATCTCCTATGTGTTTTTCCAATGTCATCACTTGAATAATATTAGTTTCAACATTAACGGGCATACCTGAAATATAGTGTTTAACTCTTTGCCAATTTACTAGTCGATTTTTGCCTTCGAAGTTGTTAATCATGATAGCACCAGAGTGATAGACTTCCATGACGATATAAGGTCCTTCCCATTTGGAGAGAAGCTTACCCGCAAAAAATATGAAATGAGAATTGTACAAAAGAACTAGCTCTCCTACATCGAATTCCCATTTTTCTATTCTCTTGTCATGCCATCGTTTAATATTTTATTTCAACAACTTGACATTTTCATAAGCTTGTGTCCTCCATTCATCTAATGAGATAATATCAAATAACCTCTTTTCACAGGCAAGTTTGAAATGAAAGTTATGTTCTTTAATTGCCCAATAAGCTTTGTGTTCTAATTCAAGATGTAAATGACATGCTTTTCCAAAGACCATTTTATATGGGGACATTCACATAGAGTTTTTATAAGCATTTCTATAAGCACATAAATCATCATCCAGTTTCTTAGACCAATTCTTTCTAGATCTACTAACTGTCTTTCACAAGAACAATTTTATTTCTTGGTTTCTCAACTCAACTTGATACTAGATTAAGGATGATAACGTGATGCAATTATATGGTTAAAATCATATTTAGCTAGAAGTTTATGGTAAGAACTTTAATAAAATATGAACCACCATCAGTCACTACTAGTTGCAATAGATTCTTTAAGCGTTTTAATAGAAGTGTGATGATCAACACTACTAGTTGCAATAGATTCTACCCACTTAGTAACATAATCAACAATAAGAAAATGTGAGTATACCCATTAGAGGAAAGAAAAAGTCCCATATAATCAAAGCCCCAAACATCAAATGGTTCAATAACAAGTAAATAATTCATAGGCATTTCATGAAATCTACCAATATTACCAATTTTTTGACATTCATCACAAGAAAGGACATACTTGCGAGCATGTTTGAAAATAGAGGCCAACAAAAACCGGATTGTAATACCTTGTGTGCAGTTATATCAACAGCATGTTTGAAATGAGAGGCCAACAAAAACCAGAATCAGGTGTGTCATTGCTATGTTTTTACTAATGGCGCACCACATGAGCAGTGCGCCACCCTCACTGCTTTTTTTGGTCCATCCACCACCCCCACCAGACATAGCAACGGCGCATCACACCTAGGTGCGCCATTGCTATGCTACATAGTAGTGGCGCACCTAGGCCTGATGCGCCATTGCTATGTCTGGTGGGGGGGTGGACCAAAAAATAGCAATGGCGCACCACACCTAGGTGCGCCATTGCTATGCTACGTACATAGTAGTGGCGCACCTAGGCGTGGTGCGCCATTGCTATTTTTTGGTCCATCCCCCCCCCCCCACCAGACATAGCAATGGCGCACCACACTAGGTGCGCCACTACTATGCTACATAGTAGTGGCGCACCTGGGCGTGGTGCGCCATTACTAACGTCACAGACACACAAACACACACACCACCCCCCCATGGACCGCCTTTTCAGTTAAAAAAAAAGAAAATGATGGAAATGTCAAAAAATAAAAGAAAATAAGTTTCCCATGTGATATGTGGCCTGTAGCGCAAAATCTCTGTGGAATTTAGTAAAATGGGCATAACTTTTTCATACGAACTCGGATTAAAAAGTTTTTTATATGAAAAATCATCTACTCGAAAAGTTACATCCGAAGTTTTTCATATGAAAAAGCATCTACTCGAAAAGTTATATGAAAAATAAGTTCCCCGTTGAAGATTTTTAGAATCCCCAAAAACATAACAGAATAAAAGATACGAGGATTTTTATATCTAGAGGGGGAAAAATAGAAAACAAATTCAAACTTAGTAATGGCGCACCATTTGCTAAGTCCGCCACTAGTAACAAAAAAAATGGTTTTAATTTTTTTTTGAAAAATTGGTTTAAAATGTGATACGTAATATGACCGGGAAGTTTGAAATATTTTTTAAAAATTTCATCACATTCATAACATGAACAAAGTCCTAGACATCAACAAGGTTTAATAGGATTGATATGATACATATATCAACAAGTGTCTGTTAAGTGAGCTAGTGCTGGGGTTGGATAGAACTGAGAAGTTAAGCGTGCTCGGGTTGGAGTAGTGTGAGGATGGGTGACCTTTCCAGAAGTTTGACCGCGGAGTGTGATTTGACTTGACCTTCCGGGAAGTTTGAACATGGAGTGTGATTTGACTCAATATGAAGCATATTGACGTGACATTAAGCCATAGTGACCCAAATTAAGAAAAAAGGAAAATTAAAATTCTGAAAACAAAAATTGATTTTTTTACTGAAAAACGAATTATTAGTAATGGTGTGATAATAGTGGCGCACCTATAGTCTTCCATTAATAGCCAAAATAGGTGCGCCACCAATAGCCTTTTTTCTAGTAGTGAGTGCACCTTTATAATCATCCAGTTACATTGTGACGTTTCATAAACCGAAAGCACTCCTACGGTATTCGGGGGTTGCACAATCTCATGGTCTGAGGAAATGGTACTTGACATTTTAAAAGCTCTAGCAGACAAACTACACTATCTTGTGCTATGCATAGGATTGGGTCTTGTCCATCACATCATTCTCCTAATGATGTGATCCTGTTATCAATGACATCCAATGTCCACGATCAGGAAACCATGAGCATCTATTGATCGACGAGCTAGCCAGCTAGAGGCTCACTAGGGACATATTGTGGCCTATGTATTCACACATGTATTACGGTTTCCAGTTAATACAATTAGAACATGAATAATAGACAATTATCATGAACTAGGAAATATAATAATAACCACTTTATTATTGCCTCTAGGGCATATTTCGAACAGTCTCCCACTTGCACTAGAGTCAATAATCTAGTTCTAATGTTGATCGTGTTTCGCTCGTGGAAGAGGTTTAGTCAACGGATCTGCGACATTCAGGTCCGTATGTACTTTACAAATATGTATATCTCCATCCTAGATGTATCCACGAATGGAGTTGAAGCGTCGCTTGATGTGCTTAGTCTTCTTGTGAAACCTGTGCTCCTTGACAATGGCAATAGGTCCAGTGTTGACACAGAAGAGAGTCATCGAGCCTGACGCATTGGGAATCACTCCTAGGTCGTGATGAACTCCTTCATCCAGACTCCTTCCTGTGCTGCTTCCGAAGCAGCTATGTACTCCGCTTCACATGTAGATGCCACCACGATGCTTTGCTTGCAACTACACCAGGTGACTGCCCCACCATTCAAAATATACATGTATCTGGTTTGTGACTTCGAGTCATCTAGATCTGTGTCGAAGGTAGCATCAACGTAACCCTTTACGACGAGCTCTTCGACACCACCATAAACGAGAAACATTTCTATAGTCCTTTTCAAGTACTTAAGGATATTCTTGACAGCCGTCTAGTGATCCACTCCTGGATCACTTTGGTACCTCCCTACCAATCTTATGGCAAGGTTCACATCAGGTCTGGAACACAGCATGGCATACAGAATAGAGCCTATGGCTGAAGCATAGGGGACGATACTCATCTTTTCTCTATCTTCTGCCATGGTCGGGCGTTGAGATGTGCTCAACCTCACACATTGTAATACATGCAAGAACCCCTTCTTGGCCTTATCCATATTGAATATCTTCAATATCTTGTCAGGGTATGTGTTTTGTGAAAGACCAATGAGGCGTCTCGATCTATATCTATAGATCTTGATACCTAATATGTAAGCAGCTTCTCCAAGGTCCTTCATTGAAAAAATCTTGTTCAAATAGGCATTTATGCTTTCCAAAAGTTCTATATCATTTCCCATCAATAATATGTCATCCACATATAATATGAGAAATGTTGTAGAGCTCCCACTCACTTTCTTGTAAATACATGCTTCTCAATAAGTCTGTACAAACCCAAACTCTCCGATCACCTCATCATAGTGAATGTTCCAACCCCGAGATGCTTGCACCAGCCCATATATGGAGCGTTGCAGCATGCTTACCTTGTCAGCATTATTAGGATCGACAAAACCTTCCGGCTGTATGATATACAATTCTTCCTTAAGAAAGTCGTTCAGGAATGTCGTTTTGACGTCCATTTGCCAGATCTCATAATCATAAAATGTGGCAACTCCTAACATGATGCGGACGGACTTCAGCGTCGCTATGGGTGAGAAAGTCTCATTGTACTTAATTCCTTGAACTTGTCGATAACCCTTAGAGACAAGTCGAGCCTTATAAATGGTAACATTACTATCCGCGTCAGTCTTCTTCTTAAAGATCCATTTATTTTCTATGGCTCACCGATCATCGGGCAAGTCCACCAAAGTTCATACTTTGTTCTCATACATGGATCCTATCTTGGATTTCATGGCTTACAGCCATTTGTTGGAATCCGGGCCCGCCATCGCTTCTTCATAGTTCGAAGGTTCACTGTCGTCCAACAACATGATTTCCATGACAGGGTTGTTGTACCACTCTGGTGTGAAACGTGTCCTTGTGGACCTTCAAGGTTCAGTAGCAACTTGATCCAAAGATTCATGATCATCATCATTAAGTTCCTCTCTAGTCGATGGAGGCACCACAAAAACATTTTCCTGCGCTACGCTACTCTCTGGTTCGAGAGGAGGTACAATTACCTCATAAATTTGTACTTTCCTCCCACTTACTTCTTTCGAGAGAAACTCTTTCTATAGAAAGGATCCGTTCTTGGCAACACAAATTTTTTCCCTTCAGATCTAAGATAGAATGTATACCCAATAGTTTCCTTAGGGTATCCTATGAAGACGCATTTTTCCACTTTGGATTCGAGCTTCTCAGGTTGAAGTTTCTTCACGTAAGCATCACAGCCCCAAACTTTCAGAAACGACAACTTAGGTTTCTTTCCAAACCATAATTCATACGGTGTCGTCTCAACGGATTTAGACGTTGCCCTATTTAAAGTGAATGCGGTAGTTTCCAATGCATATCCCCAAAATGATAGCGGTAGATCAGTAAGAGACATGATAGATCACACCATATCCAATAAAGTGCGATTATGACGTTCGGACACACCGTTACGCTGAGGTGTGCCAGGCGGCGTGAGTTGCGAAACAATTCCACATTTCCTTAAGTGTGGGCCAAACTCGTGACACAAATATTCTCCTCCATGATCAGATCGCAAGCACTTTATTTTCTTGTCACATTGATTCTGTACCTCACTCTGAAATTCCTTGAACCTTTCAAAGGTTTCAGACTTGTGCTTCATTAAGTAGACATACCCATATCTTCTTAAGTCATCAGTGAGGGTGAGAACATAACGATGGCCACCGTGAGCCTCAACACTCATTGGACCGCATACATCAATATGTATTATGTCCAACAAGTTGGTTGCTCGCTCCATTATTTCGGAGAACGGAGTCTTGGTCACCTTTCCATTGAGGCACGACTCGCATGTGTCAAATGATTCAAAATACAGTGACTCCAAAAGTCCATTTGTATTGAGTTTCTTTATGCGTTTAACACCGATATGACCAAGGCGGCGGTGCCACAACTATCTTGGACTAACATTATCAAACTTACATCTTTTTGTACTCACACTATGAATATGTGTAACACCACATTTGAGATTCATTAAAAATAAACCATTGACCAGTGGGGCATGACCATAAAACATATTACTCATATAAATAGAACAACCATTATTCTCAGATTTAAATGAGTAGCCATCTCGCATAAAGCGAGATCCCGATACAATGTTCATGCTCAAAGCTGGTACTAAATAACAATTATTAATGTTTAAAACTAATCACGAAGGTAGATGTAGAGGTAGCATGCCGACGGTGATCACATCGACCTTGGAACCATTCCCGACGCGCATCATCACCTTGTCCTTTGCCAGTCTCCGCTTATTCCACTGTTCCTGTTTTGAGTTGCAAATATGAGCAACAACACCGCTATCAAATACCCAGGAGCTACTATGAGCCCTGGTAAGGTAGACATCAACAACATGTATATTATATATACCTTTGACATTGCCGGCCTTCTTATCCGCTAAGTACTTGGGGTAGTTCCGCTTCAAGTGAACGGTTCCCTTGCAATAATAGCACTCAGTCTCAGGCTTGGGTCCTTTCTTTGGCTTCTTCCCGGCAACTGGTTTACCGGGTGCGGCAACTGCTTTGCCGTTCTTCTTGAAGTTCTTTTTACCCTTGCCTTTCTTGAAACTGGTGGTCTTATTCACCATCAACACTTGATGTTCTTTCTTTATTTCCACCTCTGCCGATTTAAATATTGAATACAACTCGGGAATGGTCTTCTCCATCCCTTGAATGTTGTAGTTCATCACAAAGCCCTTATAGCTAGGTGGAAGTGACTGGAGGATTCTGTCAATAACCGCATCATCCGGAAGTTCAACTCCTAGATGAGACAAGCGGTTGTGCAACCGAGACATCCTGAGTATGTGCTCACTGACAGAACTATTTTCCTCCATCTTATAGGTGAAGAACTTGTCGGAGAGCTCATATCTCTCGACCCGAGCATGAACTTGGAAAACCAGTTTCAGCTCTTGGAACATCTCATATGCTCCATGTTGCTCAAAACGCCTTTGAAGCCCCGGTTCTAAACTGTAAAGCAAGCTGCACTAAACCAGAGAGTAGTCATCACTACGCGACTGCCAAGCGTTCATTGCGTCTTGGGCTGCCGCGGGAATGGGAGGGTCACTTAGCGGCACAATAAGGACATATGCCTTCTTGGAAGCAACGAGGATGAGCCTCAAGTTACGGACCCGGTCCACATAGTTGCTTCCATCATCTTTCAGCTTAGTTTTCTCTAGGAACGCGTTGAAGTTGAGCGGGACATGTGCGTTGACCATTGGATCTACAATATTTGTAAAGATGTTTTTAGACTAACTTCATGATAATTAAGTTCATCTAATCAAATTATATAATGAACTCCCACTCAGATAGACATCCCTCTAGTCATCCAAGTGATACATGATCCACATCGACTAGTCCTTGTCCGATCATCACGTGAGACGGACTAGTCATCAATGGTGAGCATCTCCATACTGATCGTATCATTCATATGACTCATGTTTGACCTTTCGGTCTCTCATATTCCGAGGCCATGTCTGTACATGCTAGGCTCGTCGAGTCAACCTAAGTGTTTTGCGTGTGTAAATATGGCTTACAACTATTGTATTCGAATGTTAGAATCTATCACATTCGATCATCACGTGGTCCTTCGAGACAACGATCCTCCACAACGGTGCACACTTAGGGGAATAATTATCTCGAAATTTTAATGAGGTATCATCTTATCTTTGCTACCATCGTTCTAAGCAATAAGATCAAAAACATGATAAAAATCACGTGCAAATCATATAGTGACATGATATGGCCAATATCATCTTGCTCCTTTGATCTCCATCTTTGGGGCACGACATGATCATCATTGTCACCGACATGACACCATGATCTCCATCATCATGATCTCCATCATTGTGTCTTTGTGAAGTCGTCTCGCCAACTATTACTTCTACTACTATGGCTAACGGTTAGCAATAGAGTAAAGTAATCACATGGTGTTGCATCTCATACAATAAATTAAGACAACTCCGATGGCTCCTGCCGGTTGTCATACTCATCGACATGCAACTCGTGAATCCTATTACAAGAACATGATCAATCTCATACATCACATATATAACATCACATCCTTTTGGCCATACCACATCACATGTCATACCCTTCAAAAACAAGTTAGACATCCTCTAATTGTTGTTGCAAATTTTACATGGCTAATTTGGGTTTCTAGCACGAACGCTTCTTACCTACGTGACAGCCACAATGTTGATATGCCAATGCTATTTACCCTTCATAAGGACCCTTTTCATCGAATCCAATTCGACTGAAGTGGGAGAAACAAACACCCGCTAGCCACCTTATGCAACAAGTGCATGTGAGTCGGTGGAACCAAACTCACGTAAGCGTACGTGTAAAGTCGGTCCGGGCCGCTTCATCCCACAATACCGTCGAAAGAATATTGGACTAGTAATGGAAAGCAATTAACAAAATCATCGCCCACAATTTTGTGTTCTACTCGTGCATAGAATCTACGCATAAACCTACCTTTGATGCCACTGTTGGGGATCGTAGTAATAATTCAAAATTTTCCTACGTCAGACCAAGATAATCTAGGAGATGCTAGCAACAAGCAAGGGTTAGAGCATCTTCATAAATTTGAAGATCGCTAAGCGGAAGCGTTACTATGAACGATGTTGATGGACTCGTACTCGTAGCGATTCAGATCGCGGAAAATTGCGATCTAAGCACCGAACAGCGGCGCCTCCGTGTTGAACACACGTGCAGCCTGGTGACGTATCCTTCACCTTGATATATCAAGGAGAGAGAGGAGAGGGTGAGGAAGAGCTCCGGCAGCACGACGGCGTGGTGACGGTAGAGCTGCGTGGTTGTCTGACAGGGCTTCGCCAAGCGCTACGGAGGAGGAGGAGGAAGAGCAGGACTGCGCCGAGGGAGGAAGAAAACTTTTGTGTTTGCAGCCCCAAACCCTTGGGTATATATAGGAGGAAGAGGAGGAGGAGCGCCGGCCACCCTAGGATTTCCCCTAGGTGGTGCGATGGCCTAGGAGGGGCGACGGCCTGGGTGGAGGTGGCTTGCCTCCCAAGTTGGGAGGTGGGCCACCATCGCCTTAGGCTTCCCATCCCAAGGCGCCCCATGGGCCCTGGTCGGCTGAGCCAGCCCACCTAGGTGGGTGGCTCCCACCTTATTTCGGCCCTTGTGGCATTTCGGAGCTGGTGGCCCCTCCCGGTGGGCCTCCGATATCCTTTCGGTCGTCCCAGTACAATACCGATATACCCCGGAACCTTTCCGGTGACCAATACTCGACTTCCTATATATAAATATTTACCTCCATACCATTCCGGAGCTCTACGTGACGACCGGGATCTCATCTGGGATCTCATCGGATGAACCACGATGTTGAGGATTCACTCAATCCAGTATGCAATTCCCTTTGTCTACCGGTATGACACTTGCCCGAGATTCGATTGTCGGTATCCCTATACCTTGTTCAATCTCGTTACCAACAAGTATCTTTACTCGTTTCGTACCACATCATCCCATGGATAACTCCGTAGTCACATTGAGATCATTATGATGATGAATTACCTAGTGGGCCCACAGATCCCTCTTCGTCACACGGAGCAACAAATCCCAGTCTCAATTCGTGCCAACCTAACAGACACTTTCGGAGATACTTGTAATGCACCTTTATAATCACCCAGTTACGTTGTGACGTTTGATACACCCAATGTAATCCTACAATATCCGGGGGTTTCACAATTCATGGTCTAAGGAAATGATACTTGACATTATAAAAGCTCTAGCAGACGAACTACACGATCTTGGGCTATGCTTAGGATTGGGTCTTGTCCAACACACCATTCTCCTAATGATGTGATCCCGTTATTAATGACATCGAATGTTCATGATCAGTAAACCATGACCATCTATTGATCAATGAGCTAGTCAGTTAGAGGCTCACTAGGGACACACTGTGCTCTATGTATTCGCACATGTATTACAGTTTCAGGTTAATATAGTTATAGCATGAATAATAATCAATTATCATGAACTAGGAAATATAATAATAACCACCTTATTATTTCCTCTAGGGCATATTTCCAACAGTATCAGAAATCATGGGGAAGTGGGGGCGTCCCTATGGCATCGTGCTACCGCGCATCTTGCCAGGGACCGATAGTCCACTATATCCCCTTGCCATTTCATTCCCAAAGGGAGGAAACATGATCATCGCGAGCCCGGGGGCTACTGTTGGCCTAGTGGAAACTAGGGTACCACGGCCTGTCTGCTTGCGGACGAAGAAGAGACGCCCTAGATGGATCAACTCCGAAAGCAGCCCAGTCATGGGCTCCACAGCAAATGACACCTCGCGAGGTACTGGCCTCGCGAGGCCCCTATCCCATTAGGGGAAGCTTTTTAAGACGATCATCTATGACAACACGCAGCATCATCAGGCCTCCCTTGTGAGGAAGCCTCATACAAGGCCCTCCGCTTGAGTGAGCCATGCACATTGGTCACGTGGTTGCATGCCCCCACGTGGGTGGAGTATCTGCATAAACAAGGACAACATTAACTGTGCAAGCATGCGCAGATAGGGAGGATTTCCTCTTTCGGGATAAAAGAGAAGTGATAGCCTCCACCGTCCAAAGCTACTCCCAAGACTTGTTATTTTGGTTCAAGAAGACCACGATGACAACGGGAGCTAGGATGTATGTCATCGGCGAACCCAACAACGCGTCATGTATGTTGCCTTTGGCTCACGAAGACTACTTTTGTCAGGATAAGATTGAGCGTCTATCCCCCTTTGAATTCCACTGTGTGGAAACCCTTTCCCACTAATATTTTTGGGGAAGAGGACCGAGGCAACTATAAGAGGGATATTGTTGCTATGTTAGAGAGGGTAGGCTATTTCCACCTTCTTCCACCTTGTAATGCTGGTGTACTTCCCCAAGAGCAATTCCAGACAAGCAGGATTAGGGTTTTATTTGACTTGGTGGTCTGAACCTGGGTAGCTCCATCTGTTCGTGTCGTTCCCTTTGTGTGTGTGTGTCCTCGTGAAGCATCGCTTGTCAGCAGCCTCGCCAAACTCACCTTCAGGTTGTAAGGTAGATGGCAAAAGGCCACGGTGTTCGGACAAGGGTTCTTGGAGGGTTTCACTTAGGCTGAAAATCAATCTCCAACAGCATGTTAGACAACACACAACAACGATGGCTCAGGTTCTCAACGACCGTGTAAGTTGTTGATGACCTCGCATGTTGTGGAAACATGCATGCTTACAACACACAAGTATAGATATGTCATGGACCATGACATCGTATATATCAATATCATGTTCTTTAAAAAACCACCGCACTATACAACCTTCTGGCCACTCTCTCCCAGAGCTATCTCCACGTGTTGATCATGCCACTGCACCGCACACTAACTGGTAAGGAAGCAATGTCATTCCGCATGCCAAGTTCACCGCAGCCCGCGACCATACACTAACTTGTAAGGAGGCGACATCATCCCGTTGTGTTGAGTTCTTTACCGCACGCGACCGCACACCAATGAAGGCAAACTATGAAGGTGCCTACACCGGATGAGTGAAGGATGAAGCGGAAGCCAGAGCCTCAAAGGACGAGCGGAAAAGGGAAAAACACACACAACAAAAGCGAGTCCATCCATTCACATGTGTTGTCTAAGACAACCGGGCAAAGATCCCAGTATGCTGGGCCGCCGCCAACAAGGTCAAGAAGGAGAACGACAGCCTATGGCCAACATGGCCCGATGCCTCCACCTGCTATAAGGGTTGCGGCGGTTGCTACCATGGCCGCACACGACAGCTCGACGGAGATCAAAGCACAAATGGGTTCTCGCCGATAAGGCCCATAGCGACAGCGTCTCGACAACATCAGAGAAGTAGTTTTCGTGTGTGTCACGTGAATGTTTGCTTAATTAATTATGAGCATCTAAGTACTAGTACTTACGCATACTAGTTTTTAGAGAAAATTATGATCTGTGAATTTAAGTACATTCATCAAGTATCAATGTTCTGTACCACCATAACCACCCATGACTGATTTAGTCAATTCATATACAATTTTTCTAATGCAGGATCACCATTTTTCTCTTTTCTCGCACATGTGTATTTGATGTGCTTTGTTTGTGTTGCATGTTCCCCCACTAAGGTTCGAGTTTTGCCGCAAAATTTATAGTAGGTGCGCGATTTCAGAAGTTATTCCTCACACTTCATACATACGCTTCATATTTTCCCCTATCTCCCCACAACCCCCTCCCACGTCCCTGGACCCCAAACTACCGTTGTCGCAACCATATCTATGTTCTTCCCTAGCTTCATAAACCTATTGAGGTAACCACCAATATCCATCACAGCCAGGCCCGATTGCTTCGTCAACCTACTGAGGTAACCTATCGAGGTAATCTCTTGACCGAGATGAAGTGCCCCAACAACTACCCCTCGAGATTTACTAAGTATGAATTGTCGAGTTTAATTTTACCAATACTAGTTTCAATGGCTATGTTTTGTATGATTGATGTGTTAAACCTATTGTAATAAACATGCCTAACTAGTCTTTATTATTTCCCTACCCTTTTCTAGACAAGTGGGCCATTCTCTGAGCTAGCAGCACCTGGCTTGTGATGTTTAACCGTGTCAATTACCGTTTCACCGATACAAGTTTTAATGTTTATGTTAGGTTGTATCTACTTTGTAGTTAACACATCCACTGTTTATTTCAATAATGTGCATGCGTTGTTCAAGTATGAATTGTCTAGTTCAATATCACCAATACAAATTACAAACTTACAATAGCCATGCTAGGTTGATGTGAAGCCTGTTGTAGTGAACAATTATATCCATTTTTTTACACAGTCCCTTTAGTACCGTGCTACACTTTGCAATGAAGATGTCACTAGAGATGTTGTCCTTTAATTACCATTTGCTATTTTTGGTGGATGTTAACCCTATTGTAATTAAGATGCCTTCCATGTACTTACGCATGGTCACAATGCGGGATGATGTTGTTTGCCCGATAGGCTAGGTTGATGTGAAGCCTGTTGTAGTGAACAATTATATCCATTTTTTTACACTGTCCCTTTAGTACCGTGCTACACTTTGCAATGAAGATGTCACTAGAGATGTTGTCCTTTAATTACCATTTGCTATTTTTGGTGGATGTTAACCCTATTGTAATTAAGATGCCTTCCATGTACTTACGCATGGTCACAATGCGGGATGATGTTGTTTACCCGATAGGCTAGGTTGATGTGAAGCCTGTTGTAGTGAACAATTATATCCATTTTTTACACTGTCCCTGTAGTACCGTGCTACACTTTGCAATGAAGATGTCACTAGAGATGTTGTCCTTTAATTACCATTTGCTATTTTTGGTGGATGTTAACCATGTTGTAGTTAAGATGCCTTCCATGTACTTACACATGGTCACAGTGCGGGATGATGTTGTTTACCCGCTAGGTTAGTCGCATCCCAATATCTTATATTATTTTTCATCATTTGTGCAATTGCAGTTGAGTTGCTAACATTAACTTGTTACTTGTAGGTACATATGTTAGCAATACTGTACCACACTTTGACCTGCAGGAAAACCTCGCCGTGGACTTTCTGCGGGCTCTTACCCAGATGAAGTGCCCCGGCAACTACCCCTCGGGATTTACCAAGTATGAAATGTCCAGTTCAATTTTACCAATACCAGTTGCAATGGGTATGTTTTGTATGATTGATGTGTTAATCCTGTTTTAGTGAACATGCCTCACCCGTCTTAGCTATTTTCTCCACCTTCTTCCAGACAACTGAGCCATTCTATGCTCTAGCAGCACCTGGCTTACGATGTTTAAGCGTGTCCATTTCAGTTTCATCACTACACGTTTTAATCGCTATGTTACATTGTATGTACTCCATAGTTAACATGTCTGTTTTTTATTTCAGTAATGTGCATTGTTTTGTTCAAGTATGAATTGTCCAGTTCTATGTTACCAATACCAGTTACAAACTAACAATGCATATGATAGGGTGTTGTTAAGCCTGTTTGTCGGCGTACTAAAGAACGGGTACCTTAGTACCCTGACTTGTCCACAGACGACAATGGCCACATCACTCGATATCACTCTGCCAGAAGACATCTCAACCATAAGCAACAACACCAAGCCCCTGGCAAGCCACCTTGTCGGGGGGAAGACCTGATAGCCATTGATAATTGTGATCTGTGTTGGATTTTCTGTGAATATGAATGGGTAATCGCAGCACAATGCGGGCAAGTATTTACCTCAGTTAAGAAACCAAGGTTTATCGAACCAATAGGAACATAAATCATCAACCATCTTCAACGTCTGCACATAAAAGAGCAAACAACTTGCACCCAACGACAAATAGTAACAATTTGGAAAATATAAGTTTTCTAAATATATAAGTGAATAGACCCCGGGGCCATTGTTTTCTCTAATGGCATATCCTATTATAGCAACATACGGTAGGTAAAAAAATATTGTTGGGCCATTGATAGAACAACAGATAGTTATGCGATTTTCACGATAATGATCATGTGTATATAGGCATCACGTCCATACGCAAATACGCTCACTCCTGCCTGCACCTACTACTATTACTCCACCCATTGACCACTATCCAGCAAGTATCTAGAGTATTAAGTAAAATAGAGTAATGCTTGGAGAGCAATGACATGATGTAGACAAAGTGAACTAAACCAATATGACTAAGCCACATTGTTTTATCCTTTGTGGCAGAAACACAAAGATGCAACTTGTCCCCTTCTATTAATGGAATATACAAACTTGCCAGGTTGACCCCACTCTCACTACAATGCACCCCTCTCACTAAAGAAATACCAAACTACTTGGCTAAAGCAATTACATAGATTGGAGAGAATTACGAAGCTATAATGATCATGCAAATAAGAATCATAATAATTACACAGAAGACGCAAATATTTTTCATGAATAATCTAAACATAAACCTATAATTTGTCGGATCCCAACAAACACAACATACAGAAGAATTACATCAGATAGATCAAAGCAAAGATGCAATGCTCATTGTATTGAAGAACAAGAGAGAGAGACAGATAGCCGTCTAGATACTAACTACGAACACACAGGACTGTGGTGAAGTACTCACACATCATCATGATGGTAGTAAGGTTGATGAAGAGGCCCTCCGTGCTCGATCCCCCCTCGGGCAGGGTGTCTAAACGGAGCTCCAAATGGGATCGCCGTGGAATAGAGACTTGTGGCGACATAAAAAGTGTTTAGCGATGATCTTTAGAATTTCTGGAATATTTGTGAATTTATAGGCCACAAAACAGAGCAAGAGGGGACACCAGGGAGGCACAAGCAATCAGAACGTGGCCACCCCCCTAACCGCACTCTGTTGGCTTGTGGGCTCCTGATGTGGCTTCAGGTCTACTTGTGAAGCTTCCAGATCTTCTTTTGGTCCAAAAAATCATAAAAAAATTCGTGGTAATTGGACATCGTTTGGTACTGAAAACCTGAAAAACACATACAGAAAACAACAAATAGCCATCGGCACTGGGTTAATAGGTTAGTGCTCAAAAATAAGATAAATTGGTGAATCATGACCGAAAAAGTATCCAAGTATGATAATATATTAGCATAGAACAATAAAAAATTATAGATACGTTGAAGATGTATCAAGAATCCACAAGCTTAATTCATGCTCGTCCTCGAGTAGGTAAATAATAAAAACAGTTATTTTGATGTGACATACTACCCAATATGTAATCCTTTGCGTGTATGCTCTGTGAGAAATGATGAATTAACAAACATGAACATAGTAATGTTTAAAAGCACAAGCAACAAAATCATCATTCTTTCAAACTATACGATCCTAAAAGAAGATTTACCCCATGCGTCTTTCATATTAGCAAAGCATGGCTTTTTCTTCACGACCTTAATACACATGTCAAGCACCACAATGTCCAAATCAAGCAATTGGATCATACTTTTCCAAAGTGAATCAACTTTTTATTATTCATGCAATAATTGAGCGTGAGCCATGGAGTTAGCATAAGGTGGAAAAGAATATGGTGGTATATATCAAAGGGGTAAAAGTGGAGAAGGTAGGCTCACATCAACTAGGCGTACCAACAGGCTATGGAGATGCCCAGCGATAGATGTCCATGCAAGCAGTAGGGATTGTCATGAAAATGATGCACTAGTGCTATAAGTGTATGAAATCTCAAATGAAGCTAAGTGGGGTGTGCATTAAATGAAGCTAAGTGTATGAAAGCTCAAATGATGCACTTTCAGGCATTTGAGGAACCCCGTCATAGGAATATGCAAGCCAATTTTACAATAATGATAATATGATTTCCACTAGCATATGAAAATGACATATCATGAGACTCTCTATATGAGGAACATGGTGCCACTTTGAGGCACAAGTGTGGTAAAGGATAGTAGCAAAGTCCCTTCTCTCTTTTTCTCTCACTCATTTTTTCATATCTTTTTTTATGGTGGGCTCATTTGGCCTCCACCATTTTTTTCGTCCGGTGTCTCTTCCCGACTTGTGGGGTAATCATAGTATCCATAATCCTTTCCTCACTAGGACAATGCTCAAATAATGATGATCATCACACTTTTATTTACTTACAGCTCATGAAAGCTCGATATGAAAAACTATGACTCAATATGAATGCCTCTGGCAGTGTACCGGGATGTGCAATGATCTAGCGTGACATGTATTAGCAATATAAATGAATGGTGGCTTTGTCACAAATGCTATGTCAGCTCTATATGATCATACAAAGCAGTATGACGATGAATGAACTAGTCATATGATGTAACGGTGGAATTTGCATGACAATATATCTAGGAATGGCTATGGAAATGCCATGATAGGTACGTATAGTGGCTATTTTGAGGAAGATATAGGAATGTTTATGTGTGACAAAACATATCATGTCACTGGGTTTGGATGCACACGCAAAGTTTGCACTAATCCTCGAGGTGAGAATGGGCAATGTACGATACCGAAGAAGCTAGGAAAATATGAGGATTGGATCGATTTATGAAGCTGTGATAATCATGAAAATAAGAATCATAATAATAATTCAGAGAACCATCAAATCTTTATCATGAATAATCTGAACAGAAAGCCGCCATTCATCGGATCCGCGCCACACAAAAGAATTACATCGGATAAATCCAAGCGAAGATGTGATGATCATCATATTGATGTTCAAGAGAGAGAGAGAGAGCGATAAAGAGAGATAGCCATCTAGGTACTAACTACGGACTCATAGTTCTATGGTAAAATACTCACACATCATTATGGGAGCAGCAAGGTTTATGTAAAGGTCCTCCGTGATTTATCCCCCCTCTGACAGGGCACCGGAAAAGGGCTCCAGATGGGCACACGACAGAACAGGGACTTGAAGCAATGGAAAAAGTGTTTTGGGAGGGTCTCTAGGGTTTTTGGGTTAATTGAAGACTTATAGAACAGAGAGGGACGTTAGGATGTGCCAAGGGGGGCGCACCACACATCAAGGAGCAACCACCCTGGGCGCGCCCTATTGTGTGCTAGCTCCCTCGTGTAGCCTCCGGTCTCCTTCCAAATCTTCCAAGTCTTCTTTTTGTCCAAATGAAATTATAAAAAGTTTCGGGGCAATTGGACTTTGTTTGGTAGTGTAAACCTAAAAAGCCAAAAACTTACAGAAAACAACAACTAGCACTCGGCATCGGGTTAATAGCTTAGTGCTCAAAAATAACATTAGTTGGTATGTAAATACCCAAAAAGCATCCTAGAATTGTAACATTATATCATGGAACAATAAAAAATTATAGATACCTTGGAGACGTCTCAGCATCCCTAAGCTTAATTCCTTCTTGTCCTTGAATAGGTAATTATAAAAATAGAATTTTTGATGTGACATGCTAACCAACATGTAATCTATTGCAGCTTTGATCATCGAAAAATGATGAATTAGTAAATATTAACATAGTAATATTCATAAGCATAAGCAACATAATCATCAAGTTTCAAAATATACGATCTTAAAGAATGTCCACCCCCTATTCATTTTATCATATAAGTGTAGCATGTCTTTGTCCTCACCACATGAATACAAATGTTAAGCACCACAATGTCAAGTGAGGCAGTTGGATCGTACTTTTAAAGGAACTTCAGCTTTTTATTACTAACTCATTATAGGAGCATGAACCATGGATATAGTATAAAGGTGGAATACAATATGGTGGTAGGTTTCAAAGTGGTGAAAAGTGGAGAAGAAAGTCTCAAATCAACTAGGCATATAGATCGGCTATGGAGATGCCCATCAATAGATATCAATGCAAGGATAAGGGATTTCCATGCAACAGATGTACTAGAGCTATAAGTGTATGAAAGCTCAACTGAAGCTAAGTGGATGCACATCCAACTTGCTTGCGCATGAAGACCTCGGGCAATTCAGGAAGCCAGTCATCTGAATATACAAGCCAAGTTCTATAATGACAAATTCCCACTAGCATATGGAAGTGACCAAACATGAGACTCTCTATTTGAAGAACATGGTTCCACTTTGAGGCACAAGTCTGGAAAAAGACGTAGTAGCACTGTCCCTTCTCTCTTTTATCTCATTTATTTCTTTTCTTTTTCTATTTTTTTATCATTTTTCTTCCTTCTTCACTTTTCTTCCGGAGTCTCATCCAGACTTGTGGGGTAATCATTGTCTCCATCATACTTTCATAACCGAGATAGGGCCCTAACAATGAGGACCATCACACTTTTATTTACTTAAACGTAACATGAAAATTGTAGTATGACTCTGTATGAATGCCTTTGGCAGTACCAGGATGTGAAATGATCAAGTATAATATGTATAAAACCAATGAACGGCGGCTTTGCCATAAATACTATGTCAGTTATATGATCATGCAAAGCAATATGACAATAGAAGTACATGTCATACAATGTGTCAGTGGGAGCTGCATGGAAATATATCTTGGAATGGCTAGGGAAATGCCATGATAGGAAGGTATGGTGGCTATTTTGAGTAATATATAATGAGTTTTATGTGCAACAGAGCGTATCATGTCACGGGTATTGGATGCACCAGCAAAGTTTGCACCGATCGTCGATGTGAGAATGGGCATTGCATGGTACTGAAGAGGCTTGCTAATATGTGGAGGTGCGAGTGCATATATCCATGGATTCACATTAGTCAAGAAGAACTCAAAACTTATTGCAAGATATTATTAGCTCTGTCAAAGCAAAGCACTACTGGCATGCCCCTAGGGAGAAGGTTGGTAGGAGTTAACCATTGCGCGCCCCGACTTAAACATCACTAGAATTTCAACAAAAGGAATAAGTATGCTCACACATCATCACCATGACATAAAAGTATTTGGTTGAATAGCAAGTTAACAACCTTTAATTCATGATACCTATATTAACAAATGATGATGCACTCATGGTTTTTCACATTAACACATTAATATTATTAACCATGATTTCTCCTTTATGCGCTACATGTGGTTTTGATTATGCACTCATTGAATACCTATTATTTTTGGACTAGTCGTATAAACCATGAAAATTACCGTCTCTATTTATTAACTCTCATACAAATATAAGTGAAGAACAAGAGTGCAATTATTTCTTTAAAATCTATATGCCACCCTGCTCTAAAAGATATAAGTGAAAAACAGAGCAACTTCTAAGCTCAAAAGATATATGTGAAGCACATAGAGTATTCCAAAAAATTATGGTGATCTCGTGTCTCTCCAAAGTGGGTGTATTCAGAGAATAATGATTGTGCAAACCTAAAACAAAAAAAACTAAAACAAATGACGCTCCACGCAAAACTCATATCATGTGATGCATAAAAATATAGCCCCAAGTGACATTCCGATGGATTGAGACGAAAGAGGGGATGCCTTACATGGCATCCCCAAGATTAGACGCTATAGTATTCCTAGAATATTACCTTGGGGTGCCTTGGGAATCCCCAAGCTGAGTTTCTTGCCACTCCTTACTCCTTCAACTATCGTGATAACTCCCAAAACTTGAAAACTTCAGCACACAAAACTCAACAGAAACTTTGTGATATTCGTTAGTAAAATAAACATATCAAATAATTTAGGTACTTTTATTTATTGATTCATATTTTACTATTTAATAAGGTACTACATTCTCATTTCTTTGTGACTTATACCCCCGATACAATCCATGGCACCATCAAAACAAGCTAACTATGCATGCAAAAACAAATCTGTGTAAAACAGAACAGTCTCTAATGATATAGTTAAATAGCATACTTCTGTAATGTGTTATTATTTTGTTTTCTGCATTCATCATCGCATCGTTCGCATCATCCGCATTGCATAGGCGCTCCATTGCCGCCAGTTTCCAAAACTTGCATCCGTTAGTAGTTGTCGGTTCTCTCCGTTTTCGTCGTTGACCGTTGATCCTGACCACACACGCACGCGCCCAAAACATCGTTAAATATTGTTTTTAAAAATGTGTATAAAATATTCTCTGATTGGGTTAAAACTTGGCGTGCGGCCTCTTTTAATGTAGGTAGGCCTCTTTTAAAACTTGGGTTAAAACTTCTCTGATTTCGTCGCAATCGGAGTTCGTTTGTTATCCGTACCGTTAAATATATATAGCGGCACAATAGCCGGTTTAATTGTCGGGCGTTTCGATGTTCTAAAACTCTATCATGGGCCACACCATTTTCCTCTCATCCCTACATAGCCTAACTACACAGCCCACCGGACCCATCTAGCCACTTCCTCTGTTCGTGGTCGTTAGATCGCGATCGGACAGACGAGGTCCATCCCACCATAGAGCAAACCATATAAGCACCACCCCATGGAGAGACCTGTCTCACTCCACTAGGTTTCCCTCCTAGCCAATTTGCAGGCACCCTCCTGGAAAACCTCACCTGCTAGCTCCACCTCCTGTCTCCCTCGAAATCCATCACACGGTCAAACCTGGACCATTGGATCCCCATCAAATGGCACAAAATCGCCCAAATTCCCCACCTACCAGACATGTCCGCGGCCAACTCAGGCATGTCCGGGCGACTGCATGCCCCGCTGCCTCCCAGGTTTGGTTCGAGACCAGATCGACCTCGCGCACGAGCGCCGCGCTCGCCAGCCACCGGCCACCGGCGGTGACCACCCATCCTGGCCAGCACCTCTGTCGCCGCCTCGTAGCTTGGTGTCGTCGCAAGCGCCGACCCCCTGTGCCGTCGCAACCAGCTGTCATCGTCGCGCCACATTTTGCGCCTTCTTGCCCCGAGTGCCATGGTTGCACCTCGCCTGAGCCGTGCTGCCTTGCCCCGTCCCAGGGAGCCCCTCGTCGGAGCCCCACGTACTAGCCGCCAATGGTGGCTGCCTCTTGCAGTTGACCTCCTGCTCAAGAGGAGGGCGACTGAGCCCCCTGCATCGCCCGCGTGGGCTGGGCCAGGCCCAGCGCTGCGCAACTAGAGCAGCCCAAGCGAGCTCCAGACTAGCCTCGCCTCTCCTCCACCTGGGGCGAAGCCCACAAAGGTGAGCCCCCCTAGCCCCTCTATTGCGTGCCCGAGGCGACATATAGTTATCCGGTGCCCGTGCTCTGATTTAGCCCATTACCAGGTTCGGCCGGTAGTATTTTTTTAGCCTGCGAATTTATCTAATTTAGAAAATTGCAATGATTTTAAAACCCGCGTATTTTCGAAACCATCCGTCGGATTGGAATCATTTATATATGTAAAACATGTTGAATTTTGTGTAGAATAATATTTTCCAGCTCTCATGCATATTTAAAACTGTTAGATGTGCTATTTGCATTGGTTTGCATGTCGACGTCTTAGAAATGGTTTAGTTCGTAGTTATGTAAGAGTAGCTCCGTTGGAGATGTGCCATAGATATAAATGGCCGAGAATGACGAGTAGGATCACATGAACCACTTTGTTTTTTCTGTTTAACAAACATAAAATGTGATTAGGAAAAATCTGGACAGGTTTAGAATATAACACGTGTGGTCATTTCAGAGATGCTATATGTCATTTCCGGCCTCATTTAAAATGCCTCGATATGTAGTTTAATTATGCTTCACCCCTTGCATTGTTTAAAAAAATTAATATTACCATGTACCTAAACGGGAGTGAACTAAATAATTCGTATGTGGAGTTTCATCAATATGCAAGTCGTTGCATATTGAGCTTCACTTAACGTGTAGTGTTTGGTTGTTGTGATTGCCATGCCGTGCCTTGCATAATTTAAACCGATCATGCATCATATGTGTTTTGCTCATATCGTGCATGTGTCGTGGTGAATGTCGTGTGCTGATTATTGTTTCCGGTTTGCTTCGTCTCAATAGAGTTCCACAAGTGTGTCGGGATGTGAGGATCCGTTCGACTATGTTGGTTTGTCTACTTCATGGAGTCGTTCTTCTTCCAAGCGGGATCACAGGCAAGATGATCGTTTCCCTAGATACCTTTACTATCTTTGCCAGGCTAGTTGTTTCGTTTCTATAGTTATGTATCGCTACCTACCACCTATTAAATATCAGCATCCCATCATTGCCATGAAAACCTTCAACCTTTCTACAACCTAGCAAACCACTGATTGGCTATGTTACCGCATCCTTAACCATTGATAGAGTTGCTAGTTGCAGGTGTAGTTGCTTCCATGTGCAAACATGGGTTCCTTGTTATATGAACATATAATTGCTAATTAATTTAATGCACCTATATACTTGGTAAAAGGTGGAAGGCCCGGCCTTTCTAGCCTGGTGTTTTGTTCCACCTTTGTTGCCTTAGTTTTGGATACCAGTGTTATGTTCCATAAATGAGCGCTCCTAACATGCTTGGGGTGGGTATGGGGACCCCCTAGAATTTCGTTTTGGGATAGAACTCATCTAGCAAGGCCCAACATTGGTACTATATTTGCCCAACCTAACAATTCTCTTAATACTAAAAACTTAGGGCTTCATGAACCCGAGGAGTAATTCAACATAATATAGGGAGGGCCAGTGCTGATGGTGCTCGTCCTAAATAGAGCACTATGCGAGGCCAACCCGAGGAAACTCGGGTGATGTCTATTAGGCACTGTGCGGCTCCTACCGTGATTGTCGACACGCCGGGCGGCCTTGCTGGACTTGTTTTACCTTTCTTAAGCGTCTTGTCCGAGGGATTCTGAGGATACTTTGGGCTATCTCGAGGTTGACGTTTTCCAATAGGAACCCGGGGAGATCACGGGTTTTTCGTTATGGAGGTCATTTCGATGTAGCGTGTGGTAGTTTGTGATGGACTAGTTGGAGTACCCCTGTAGGGTTAAATCTTTTAGAAAGCCGTGCCCGCGGTTATGTGGCAACTTGGAAAGTTTGTTTAACATCCGGTTTTAGATAACTTGAAGTTAACTTGATAAAAAATTTCCAACTGAGTATGTAACCGTGACTGTCTCTTTTGTGAGCTTCTTCTCCTATCGAGGACACGGTGGGGTTATGTCTGACGTAAGTAGGTGATCACGATCATTCATTTGACCATCATTAATACACGTCCGATTATGCATAGATCATCGCCCCTCTTTTATTCGTGTACTCGTAAGTTAGCCACCTCAAATAAATGCTTAGTCGCTTGGTGCAGCCTCACCACTTAACTATACCTAACCCATTAAGTTTTGCTAGTCTTGATACCTTTGGAAATGAGATTCCTTAGTCCCTGTGGCTCACAGATTACTACAACACCAGTTGCAGGTATAGGTAAATAGTTACTTTCACATGAGCGCGATGATTGTTCTATTTGGAATTTCTTCTTCTTCTTCATCGATCTAGGATGGGTTCCAACACTAGTAGAAAACAGGGCTACCGTTCGGCCTTGCCCAGCCCATCAGTCCCGGTTCTTCAAGAACCGAGACCAATGGGGGGTATTAGACCCGGTTCGTGAGCCCAGGGGCCAGCCGGGGCCTCGTGGGCATTGGTCCCGGTTCGTGTGGAACCATTTGTCTCGGTTCGAGCCACGAACCGGGACCAATGGTCCTCGCTGCTGGCCCACAACCATTGGTCCCGGTTCGTGGCTTGAACCGGGACAGAAGGGTTGGCTTTAGTCCCGGTTCATGCCACGAACCGGGACAAATAATTTGCCTACATATACCCACCGCCGCGGCACAACACTCCATAGTGCTGTGTTTTTGTCAAGCCGACGAGGGGAGGGCATTTGGGTGCTCTAGTTCACCTCCTATGCACATGAGGTGTTCGATGAAATGCTCGAGCCACACTAGTTAAGCTTTCTCCTGTTGAAACTCGACCTTCGAGCTCCATTTTCAACGAAATTTGTCTAGATTTAGCGGTCCGTCACGCCCCGTCCCCGCCCCATCTTCACCGCCCGTGGTGAGCCTCTTGTTCTTATCTTCTTTATGAAAGAAAAAAAATTCTGACTTCAGATAGATACTTGTCTAATTTTATTACTTTTATTATTCCTTGTTATTATATAGTGCGATGGTTTTGGTATCCGTCCCCGTTGGCCCTCGTCCTATCTATGATTCAGATGTGGTATGTATTATCTTTTCATAACTATTTGGTTCATTTATTCTATATGACAATTATGCCAACCAATGTGACATAGATTTTATTTATCTAGGAGGTTGTTGAACCAGAAATTCCAACCGACCCTATTGTCGAGAGGTTAAATTTAGTTGAAGAAGAAAACAATTATTTGAAGAAAAAATAAGAAAAATTGAGGAGGAGAAGATGATATTGGAGTTGCATGTTGCGGATGTCGTCGATGATCACAAGATCAAGATGGATGCAATGCGGTTGAAGATTAAAAAGATTAGAAAATATGCCATTCATACCGAGGCTTGGTATCATTATGCAGTTGGATCAGTTGTTACCTTGGTTGCGGTTATGATCGCATTTGTTTTTGCATTGAAATGTTTTACATAATTTCAATGTATGGTTTAATTAGATGCTTTGGAGAGCTATATGTTGTTCAATGAGAACTATGTAAGTTCAAAAAAATTGAAATCCCTTCGTAACAGACGAGTTTCCGTATGAAACCCTCATACTTTGAAAGAGATTGTCTGTTTTGTACATGAAGTGCATCTAGTTTTTGCCGTAAGCCTCTCTACTTTCTTGCACATGCTATGTGGGTGAAATGATGATACCATGCCAACTTGGAACCTTTTTAGAGTTCATTTCAAATGCTTTTCAATTTCATGGTCTTATAGCTCAAAATAATTAGTAAATGCATGAAAAATAACAAATGAAGTCAGAAAGGGTTGTAAATTGATGATGTGTCTTTGAATGGTGCATTTTGAACACAGAAAAACAAGGGGGTCCAATAAGTTCAACAAAATTGAAATCCCTTTGTAACATACGAGTTTCCGTATGAAACCCTCATACTTCAAAAGAGATTGTCTGTTTCGTACACGAAGTACATCCAGTTTGTGCCGTAAGCCTCTCTACTTTCTCGCACATGCTATGTGGGTGAAATGATGATACCATGCCAACTTGGAACCTTTTCAGAGTTCATTTCAAATGCTTTTCAATTTCATGGTCTTATAGCTCAAAATAATCAGTAAATGCATGAAAAATAACAAATGAAGTCAGAAAGGGTTGTAAGTTGATGATGTGGCTTTGAATGGTGCATTTTGAACACACAAAAACAAGGTGGTTCAAATAAGTTCAAAAAAATTGAAATCCCTTTGTAACAGACGAGTTTCCGTATGAAACCCTGATACTTCGAAAAAGATTGTCTCTTTCGTGCACGAAGAGCATACAGTTTTTGCTGTAAGCCTCTCTATTGTCTTGCACATGCTATGTGGGTGAAATGATGATACCATGCCAACTTGGAACCTTTTTAGAGTTCATTTCAAATGCTTTTCAATTTCATGGTCTTATAGCTCTAAATAATCAGTAAATGCATGAAAAATAACAAATGAAGTCAGAAAGGGTTGAAAATTGATGATGTGGCTTTGTATGGTCCATTTTGAACACAGAAAAACAAGGGAGTTCAAATAAGTTCAAAAAAATTGAAATCCCTATATAACATACGCGTTTCCGTATGAAACCCTGATACTTCGAAAGAGATTGTCCGTTTCCTGCACGAAGTGCTTCCTGTTTTTGCCGTAAGCCTCTCTACTTTCTTGCACATGCTATGTGGGTGAAATGATGATACCATGCCAACTTGGAACCTTTTCAGAGTTCATTTCAAATGCTTTTCAATTTCATGGTCTTATAGCTCAAAATAATCAGTAAATGCATGAAAAATAACAAATGAAGTCAGAAAGGGTTGTAAACTTATGATGTGGCTTTGAATGGTGCATTTTGAACACAGAAAAATAAGGGAGTTCAAATAAGTTCAAAAAAATTGAAATCCCTTTGTAACAGACGAGTTTCCGTATGAAACCCTGATACTTCGAAAGAGATTGTCCGTTTTGTACACGAAGTGCTTCCACTTTTTGTCGTAAACCTCTCTACTTTCATGCACATGCTATGTGGGTGAAATGATGATACCATGCCAACTTGGAACCATTTCAGAGTTAATTTCAAATGCTTTTCAATTTCATGGTCTTATAGTTCAAAATAATCAGTAAATGCATGGAAAATAACAAATGAAATCAGAAAGGGTTGTAAATTGATGATGTGGCTTTGAATGGTGCATTTTGAACACACAAAAACAAGGAGGTTCAAATAAGTTCAAAAAAATTGAAATCCCTTTGTAACAGACGAGTTTCCGTATGAAACCCTGATACTTCGAAGCAGATTGTCTGTTGTGTACACGAGGTGCATCCAGATTTTGCCGTTAGCCTCTCTACTTTCTTGCACATGCTATGTGGGTGAAATGATGATACCATGCCAACTTGGAACCTTTTGTGAGTTCATTTCAAATGCTTTTCAATTTCATGGTCTTATAGCTCAAAATAATCAGTAAATGCATGAAAACTAAAAAATGAACTCAGAAAGGGTTGTAAATTGATGATGTGGCTCTGAATGGTGCATTTTGAACACAAAAAAACAAGGAGGTTCAAATAAGTTAAAAAAAATTGAAATCCCTTAGTAATAGACGAGTTTCCGTATGAAACCGTGATACTTCGAAAGAGATTGTCCGTTTTGTACACGAAGTGATTCCAGTTTTTGTCGTAAGCCTCTCTACTTTCTTGCACATGCTATGTGGGTGAAATGATGATACCATACCAACTTGGAACCATTTCAGAGTTCATTTCAAATGCTTTTCAATTCCATGGTCTTATAGCTCAAAATAATCAGTAAATGCATGGAAAATAACAAATGAAATCAGAAAGGGTTGTATATTGATGATGTGGCTTTGAATGGTGCATTTTGAATAGAAAAAAACAAGGAGGTTCAAATAAGTTCAAAAAAATTGAAATCCCTTTGTAACAGACGAGTTTCCGTATGAAACCATGATACTTCGAAGGAGATTGTCTGTTTTGTACATGAAGTGCATCCAATTTTTGTCGTAAGTCTCTCTACTTTCTTGCACATGCTATGTGGGTGAAATGATGATACCATGCCAACTTGGAACCTTTTCAGAGTTCATTTCAAATGCTTTTCAATTCCATGGTCTTATAGCTCAAAATAATCAGTAAATGCATGAAAAATAACAAACGAAGTCAGAAAGGGTTGTAAATTGACAATGTGGCTTTGAATGGTGCATTTTGAACACAGAAAAATAAGGGGGTTCAAATAATTTCAAAAAAATTGAAATGCCTTTGTAAGAGATGAGTTTCCGTATGAAACCGTGATACTTCCAAGGAGATTCTCTGTTTTGTACACGAAGTGCATCCAATTTTTGCGGTAAGCCGCTCTACTTTCTTGCAGATGCTATGTGGGTGAAATGATTATACCATGCCAACTTGGAACCTTTTCAGAGTTTATTTCAAATGCTTTTCAATTTCACGGTTTTATAGCTCAAAATAATCTGTAAATGCATGAAAAATAACAAATGAAGTCAGAAAGGGTTGTAAATTGATGATGTGGCTTTGAATGGTGCATTTTGAACACAGAAAAACAAGGGGGTTCAAATAAGTTCAACAAAAATGAAATCCCTTTGTAACAGACGAGTTTCCATATGAAACCCTAATACTTCGAAGGAGATTGTCTGTTTTGTACACGAAGTGCATCCAGTTTTTGCCGTAAGCCTCTCTACTTTCTTGCACATGCTATGTGGGTGAAATGATGATACCATGCCTACTTGGAACCTTTTCAGAGTGCATTTGAAATGTTTTTCAATTTCATGGTCTTATAGCTCAAAATAATCAGTAAATGCATGAAAATAAGAAATCAAGTCAGAAAGGGTTGTAAATTGATGATGTGGCTTTGAATGGTGCATTTTGAACACAGAAAAACATGGGGGTTCAAATAAGTTCAAAAAAGTTGAAATCCCTTTGTAACAGACGAGTTTCCGTGTGAAACCATGATACATTGAAGGAGATTGTCTGTTTTGTACCGAAGTGCATCCAGTTTTTGCCGTAAGCCTCTCTACTTTATTACACATGCTATGTGGGTGAAATGATGATACCATGCCAACTTGGAACCTTTTCAGAGTTCATTTCAAATGCTTTTTAATTTCATGGTCTTATAGCTCAAAATAATCAGTAAATGCATGAAAAATAATAAATGAAATCAGAAAGGGTTGTAAATTGATGATGTGGCTTTGAATGGTGCATTTTGAACACAAAAAAACAAGGAGGTTCAAATAAGTTCAAAAAAATTGAAATCCCTTTGTAACAGATGAGTTTCCGTATGAAACCCTCATACTTCGAAGGAGATTGTCTGTTTTGTACACAAAGTGCATCCAGTTTTTGCTGTAAGCCTCTCTACTTTCTTGCACATGCTATGTGGGTGAAATGATGATACCATGCCAACTTGGAACCTTTTCAGATTTCATTTCAAATGCTTTTCAATTCCATGGTCTTATAGCTCAAAATAATCAGTAAATGCATGAAAAATAACAAACGAAGTCAAAAAAGGGTTGTAAATTGATGATGTGGCTTTGAATGGTGCATTTTGAACACAGAAAAACAAGGGGGTTCAAATAATTTCAAAAAAAATTGAAATGCCTTTGTAACAGACGAGTTTCCGTAATAAACCGTGATACATCAAAGGAGATTGTGTGTTTTGTACACGAAGTGCATCTAGTTTTTGCGGTAAGCCGCTCTACTTTCTTGCACATGCTATGTGGGTGAAATGATTATACCATGCCAACTTGGAACCTTTTCAGAGTTCATTTCAAATGCTTTTCAATTTCATGGTCTTATAGCTCAAAATAATCAGTAAATGCATGAAAAATAACAAATGAAGTCAGAAAGGGTTGTAAATAGATGATGTGGCTTTGAATGGTGCATTTTGAACACAGAAAAACAAGGGGGTTCAAATAAGTTCAACAAAAATGAAATCCCTTTGTAACAGACGAGTTTCCATATGAAACCCTGATACTTCGAAGGAGATTGTCTGTTTTGTAGACGAAGTGCATCCAGTTTTTGCCGTAGTCCTCTCTACTTTCTTAAACATGCTATGTGGGTGAAATGATGATACCATGCCTACTTGGAACTTTTTCAGAGTTCATTTCAAATGCTTTTCAATTCCATGGTCTTATAGCTCAAAATAATCAGTAAATGCATGAAAAATAACAAACGAAGTCAAAAAGGGTTGTAAATTGATGATGTGGCTTTGAATGGTGCATTTTGAACACAGAAAAACAAGGGGGTTCAAATAATTTCAAAAAAAATTGAAATGCCTTTGTAACAGACGAGTTTCCGTAATAAACCGTGATACATCAAAGGAGATTGTGTGTTTTGTACACGAAGTGCATCTAGTTTTTGCGGTAAGCCGCTCTACTTTCTTGCACATGCTATGTGGGTGAAATGATTATACCATGCGAACTTGGAACCTTTTCAGAGTTCATTTCAAATGCTTTTCAATTTCATGGTCTTATAGCTCAAAATAATCAGTAAATGCATGAAAAATAACAAATGAAGTTAGAAAGGGTTGTAAATTGATGATGTGGCTTTGAATGGTGCATTTTGAACACAGAAAAACAAGGGGGTTCAAATAAGTTCAAAAAATTGAAATCCCTTTGTAACAAACGAGTTTCCGTATGAAACCGTGATACTTCGAAACAGATTGTCCGTTTTGTACACGAAGTGCTTCCAGTTTTTGCCGTAAGCATCTCTACTTTGTTGCACATGCTATGTGGGTGAAATGATGATACCATGCCAACTTGGAACCTTTTCAGAGTTCATTTCAAATGCTTTTCAATTTCATGGTCTTATAGCTGAAAATAATCAGTAAATGCATGAAAAATAACAAATGAAGTCAGAAAGGGTTGTAAATTGATGATGTGGCTTTGAATGGTGCATTTCGAACACAGAAAAACATGGGGGTTCAAATAAGTTCAAAAAAATTGAAATCCCTTTGTAACAGACGAGTTTCCATATGAAACCCTGATACTTCGAAGGAGATTGTCTGTTTTGTAGACGAAGTGCATCCAGTTTTTGCCGTAGTCCTCTCTACTTTCTTGCACATGCTATGTGGGTCAAATGATGATACCATGCCTACTTGGAACTTTTTCAGAGTGCATTTGAAAGGTTTTTCAATTTCATGGTCTTATAGCTAAAAATAATCAGTAAATGCATGAAAAATAAGAAATGAAGTCAGAAAGGGTTGTAAATTGATGATGTGGCTTTGAATGGTGCATTTCGAACACAGAAAAACATGGGGGTTCAAATAAGTTCAAAAAATTTGAAATCCCTTTGTAACTGACGAGTTTCCGTATGAAACCATGATACTTCGAAGGAGATTGTCTGTTTTGTACATGAAGTGCATCCAGTTTTTGCCGTAAGCCTCTATACTTTCTTGCACATGCTATGTGGGTGAAATGATGATACCATGCCAACTTGGAACCTTTTCAGAGTTCATTTCAAATGCTTTTCTATTTCATGGTCTTATAGCTGAAAATAATCAGTAAATGCATGAATAATAACAAATGAAGTCAGAAAGGGTTGTAAATTGATGATGTGGCTTTGAATGGTGCATTTTGAACACAGAAAAACAAGGGGGTTCAAATAAGTTCAACAAAATTGAAATCCCTTTGTAACAGACGAGTTTCCATATGAAATAGTGATACTTCGAAGGAGATTGTCTGTTTTGTGCACGAAGTGCATCCATTTTTTGCTGTAAGCCTCTCTACTTTCTTGCACATGCTATGTGGGTGAAATGATGATACCATGCCAACTTGGAACCTTTTCAGAATTCATTTCAAATGCTTTTCAATTTCATGGTCTTATAGCTCAAAATAATCAGTAAATGCATGAAAAATAACAAATGAAGTCAGAAAGGGTTGTAAATTGATGATGTGGCTTTGAATGGTGCATTTTGAACACAGAAAAACACGGGAGTTCAAATAAGTTCAAAAAATTGAAATCCCTTTGTAACAGACGAGTTTCCGTATGAAACCCTGATACTTCGAAACAGATTGTCCGTTTTGTACACGAAGTGCTTCCAGTTTTTGCCGTAAGCATCTCTACTTTGTTGCACATGCTATGTGGGTGAAATGATGATACCATGCCAACTTGGAACCTTTTCAGAGTTCATTTCAAATGCTTTTCAATTTCATGGTCTTATAGCTGAAAATAATCAGTAAATGCATGAAAAATAACAAATGAAGTCAGAAAGGGTTGTAAATTGATGATGTGGCTTTGAATGGTGCATTTCGAACACAGAAAAACATGGGGGTTCAAATAAGTTCAAAAAAATTGAAATCCCTTTGTAACAGACGAGTTTCCATATGAAACCCTGATACTTCGAAGGAGATTGTCTGTTTTGTAGACGAAGTGCATCCAGTTTTTGCCGTAGTCCTCTCTACTTTCTTGCACATGCTATGTGGGTGAAATGATGATACCATGCCTACTTGGAACTTTTTCAGAGTGCATTTGAAAGGTTTTTCAATTTCATGGTCTTATAGCTAAAAATAATCAGTAAATGCATGAAAAATAAGAAATGAAGTCAGAAAGGGTTGTAAATTGATGATGTGGCTTTGAATGGTGCATTTCGAACACAGAAAAACATGGGGGTTCAAATAAGTTCAAAAAATTTGAAATCCCTTTGTAACTGACGAGTTTCCGTATGAAACCGTGATACTTCGAAGGAGATTGTCTGTTTTGTACATGAAGTGCATCCAGTTTTTGCCGTAAGCCTCTATACTTTCTTGCACATGCTATGTGGGTGAAATGATGATACCATGCCAACTTGGAACCTTTTCAGAGTTCATTTCAAATGCTTTTCAATTTCATGGTCTTATAGCTGAAAATAATCAGTAAATGCATGAATAATAACAAATGAAGTCAGAAAGGGTTGTAAATTGATGATGTGGCTTTGAATGGTGCATTTTGAACACAGAAAAACAAGGGGGTTCAAATAAGTTCAACAAAATTGAAATCCCTTTGTAACAGACGAGTTTCCATATGAAATAGTGATACTTCGAAGGAGATTGTCTGTTTTGTGCACGAAGTGCATCCATTTTTTGCTGTAAGCCTCTCTACTTTCTTGCACATGCTATGTGGGTGAAATGATGATACCATGCCAACTTGGAACCTTTTCAGAATTCATTTCAAATGCTTTTCAATTTCATGGTCTTATAGCTCAAAATAATCAGTAAATGCATGAAAAATAACAAATGAAGTCAGAAAGGGTTGTAAATTGATGATGTGGCTTTGAATGGTGCATTTTGAACACAGAAAAACACGGGAGTTCAAATAAGTTCAAAAAATTGAAATCCCTTTGTAACAGACGAGTTTCCGTATGAAACCCTGATACTTCGAAACAGATTGTCCGTTTTGTACACGAAGTGCTTCCAGTTTTTGCCGTAAGCATCTCTACTTTGTTGCACATGCTATGTGGGTGAAATGATGATACCATGCCAACTTGGAACCTTTTCAGAGTTCATTTCAAATGCTTTTCAATTTCATGGTCTTATAGCTGAAAATAATCAGTAAATGCATGAAAAATAACAAATGAAGTCAGAAAGGGTTGTAAATTGATGATGTGGCTTTGAATGGTGCATTTCGAACACAAAAAAACATGGGGGTTCAAATAAGTTCAAAAAAATTGAAATCGCTTTGTAACAGACGAGTTTCCGTATGAAACCGTGATACTTCGAAGGAGATTGTCTGTTTTGCACACGAAGTGCATCCAGTTTTTGCCGTAAGCCTCTCTACTTTCTTGCACATGCTATGTGGGTGAAATGATGATACCATGCCAACTTGTTACCTTTTCAGAGTTCATTTCAAATGCATTTCAATTCCATGGTCTTATAGCTCAAAATAATCAGTAAATGCATGAAAAATAACAAACGAAGTCAAAAAGGGTTGTAAATTGATGATGTGGCTTTGAATGGTGCATTTTGAACACAGAAAAACAAGGGGGTTCAAATAATTTCAAAAAAAATTGAAATGCCTTTGTAACAGACGAGTTTCCGTAATAAACCGTGATACATCGAAGGAGATTGTGTGTTTTGTACACGAAGTGCATCTAGTTTTTGCGGTAAGCCGCTCTACTTTCTTGCACATGCTATGTGGGTGAAATTATTATACCATGCCAACTTGGAACCTTTTCAGAGTTCATTTCAAATGCTTTTCAGTTTCATGGTCTTATAGCTCAAAATAATCAGTAAATGCATGAAAAATAACAAATGAAGTCAGAAAGGGTTGTAAATTGATGATGTGGCTTTCAATGGTGCATTTTGAACACAGAAAAACAAGGGGGTTCAAATAAGTTCAACAAAAATGAAATCCCTTTGTAACAGAGGAGTTTCCATATGAAACCTTGATACTTCGAAGGAGATTGTCTGTTTTGTAGACGAAGTGCATCCAGTTTTTGCCGTAAGCCTCTCTACTTTCTTGCACATGCTATGTGGGTGAAATGATGATACCATGCCTACTTGGAACCTTTTCACAGTGCATTTGAAAGGTTTTTCAATTTCATGGTCTTATAGCTAAAAATAATCAGTAAATGCATGAAAAATAAGAAATGAAGTCAGAAAGGGTTGTAAATTGATGATGTGGCTTTGAATGGTGCATTTCGAACACAGAAAAACATGGGGGTTCAAATAAGTTCGAAAAATTTGAAATCCATTTGTAACAGACGAGTTTCCGTATGAAACCGTGATACTTCGAAGGAGATTGTCTGTTTTGTGCACGAAGTGCATCCAGTTTTTGCCGTAAGCCTCTATACTTTCTTGCACAAGCTATGTGGGTGAAATGATGATACCATGCCAACTTGGAACCTTTTCAGAGTTCATTTCAAATGCTTTTCAATTTCATGGTCTTATAGCTGAAAATAATCAGTAAATGCATGAAAAATAACGAATGAAGTCAGAAAGGGTTGTAAATTGATGATGTGGGTTTGAATGGTGCATTTTGAACACAGAAAAACAAGGGGGTTCAAATAAGTTCAACAAAATTGAAATCCCTTTGTAACAGACGAGTTTCCATATGAAACCGTGATACTTCGTAGGAGATTGTCTGTTTTGTGCACGAAGTGCATCCAGTTTTTGCCGTAAGCCTCTCTACTTTCTTGCACATGCTATGTGGGTGAAATGATGATACCATGCCAACTTGGAACCTTTTCAGAGTTCATTTCAAATGCTTTTCAATTTCATGGTCTTATAGCTCAAAATAATCAGTAAATGCATGAAAAATAACAAATGAAGTCAGAAAGGGTTGTAAATTGATGATGTGGCTTTGAATGGTGCATTTTGAACACAGAAAAACACGGGAGTTCAAATAAGTTCAAAAAATTGAAATCCCTTTGTAACAGACGAGTTTCCGTATGAAACCCTGATACTTCGAAAGAGATTGTCCGTTTTGTACACGAAGTGCTTCCAGTTTTTGCCGTCAGCCTCTCTACTTTGTTGCACATTCTATGTGGGTGAAATGATGATACCATGCCAACTTGGAACCTTTTCAGAGTACATTTCAAATGCTTTTCAATTTCATTGTCTTATAGCTCAAAATAATCAGTAAATGCATGAAAAATAAGAAATGAAGTCAGAAAGGGGTGTAAATTGATGATGTGGCTTTGAATGGTGCATTTCGAACACAGAAAAACATGGGGGTTCAAATAAGTCCAAAAAAATTGAAATCGCTTTGTAACAGACGAGTTTCAGTATGAAACCGTGATACTTCGAAGGAGATTGTCTGTTTTGCACACAAAGTGCATCCAGTTTTTGCCGTAAGCCTCTCTACTTTCTTGCACATGCTATGTGGGTGAAATGATGATACCATGCCAACTTGTTACCTTTTCAGAGTTCATTTCAAATGCTTTTCAATTTCATGGTCTTATAGCTGAAAATAATCAGTAAATGCATGAAAAATAACAAATGAAGTCAGAAAGGGTTGTAAATTGATGATGTGGCTTTGAATGGTGCATTTCGAACACAGAAAAACATGGGGGTTCAAATAAGTTCAAAAAAATTGAAATCCCTTTGTAACAGACGAGTTTCCATATGAAACCCTGATACTTCGAAGGAGATTGTCTGTTTTGTAGACGAAGTGCATCCAGTTTTTGCCGTAGTCCTCTCTACTTTCTTGCACATGCTATGTGGGTCAAATGATGATACCATGCCTACTTGGAACTTTTTCAGAGAGCATTTGAAAGGTTTTTCAATTTCATGGTCTTATAGCTAAAAATAATCAGTAAATGCATGAAAAATAAGAAATGAAGTCAGAAAGGGTTGTAAATTGATGATGTGGCTTTGAATGGTGCATTTCGAACACAGAAAAACATGGGGGTTCAAATAAGTTCAAAAAATTTGAAATCCCTTTGTAACTGACGAGTTTCCGTATGAAACCGTGATACTTCGAAGGAGATTGTCTGTTTTGTACATGAAGTGCATCCAGTTTTTGCCGTAAACCTCTATACTTTCTTGCACATGCTATGTGGGTGAAATGATGATACCATGCCAACTTGGAACCTTTTCAGAGTTCATTTCAAATGCTTTTTAATTTCATGGTCTTATAGCTGAAAATAATCAGTAAATGCATGAATAGTAACAAATGAAGTCAGAAAGGGTTGTAAATTGATGATGTGGCTTTGAATGGTGCATTTTGAACACAGAAAAACAAGGGGGTTCAAATAAGTTCAACAAAATTGAAATCCCTTTGTAACAGACGAGTTTCCATATGAAACCGTGATACTTCGAAGGAGATTGTCTGTTTATTGCACGAAGTGCATCCAGTTTTTGGTGTAAGCCTCTCTACTTTCTTGCACATGCTATGTGGGTGAAATGATGATACCATGCCAACTTGGAACCTTTTCAGAATTCATTTCAAATGCTTTTCAATTTCATGGTCTTATAGCTCAAAATAATCAGTAAATGCATGAAAAATAACAAATGAAGTCAGAAAGGGTTGTAAATTGATGATGTGGCTTTGAATGGTGCATTTCGAACACAGAAAAACATGGGGGTTCAAATAAGTTCGAAAAATTTGAAATCCCTTTGTAACAGACGAGTTTCCGTATGAAACCGTGATACTTCGAAGGAGATTGTCTGTTTTGTGCACGAAGTGCATCCAGTTTTTGCCGTAAGCCTCTATACTTTCTTGCACAAGCTATGTGGGTGAAATGATGATACCATGCCAACTTGGAACCTTTTCAGAGTTCATTTCAAATGCTTTTCAATTTCATGGTCTTATAGCTGAAAATAATCAGTAAATGCATGAAAAATAACGAATGAAGTCAGAAAGGGTTGTAAATTGATGATGTGGGTTTGAATGGTGCATTTTGAACACAGAAAAAAAGGGGGTTCAAATAAGTTCAACAAAATTGAAATCCCTTTGTAACAGACGAGTTTCCATATGAAACCGTGATACTTCGTAGGAGATTGTCTGTTTTGTGCACGAAGTGCATCCAGTTTTTGCGGTAAGCCTCTCTACTTTCTTGCACATGCTATGTGGGTGAAATGATGATACCATGCCAACTTGGAACCTTTTCAGAGTTCATTTCAAATGCTTTTCAATTTCATGGTCTTATAGCTCAAAATAATCAGTAAATGCATGAAAAATAACAAATGAAGTCAGAAAGGGTTGTAAATTGATGATGTGGCTTTGAATGGTGCATTTTGAACACAGAAAAACACGGGAGTTCAAATAAGTTCAAAAAATTGAAATCCCTTTGTAACAGACGAGTTTCCGTATGAAACCCTGATACTTCGAAAGAGATTGTCCGTTTTGTACACGAAGTGCTTCCAGTTTTTGCCGTCAGCCTCTCTACTTTGTTGCACATGCTATGTGGGTGAAATGATGATACCATGCCAACTTGGAACCTTTTCAGAGTACATTTCAAATGCTTTTCAATTTCATTGTCTTATAGCTCAAAATAATCAGTAAATGCATGAAAAATAAGAAATGAAGTCAGAAAGGGGTGTAAATTGATGATGTGGCTTTGAATGGTGCATTTCGAACACAGAAAAACATGGGGGTTCAAATAAGTCCAAAAAAATTGAAATCGCTTTGTAACAGACGAGTTTCCGTATGAAACCGTGATACTTCGAAGGAGATTGTCTGTTTTGCACACGAAGTGCATCCAGTTTTTGCCGTAAGCCTCTCTACTTTCTTGCACATGCTATGTGGGTGAAATGATGATACCATGCCAACTTGTTACCTTTTCAGAGTTCATTTCAAATGCTTTTCAATTTCCTGGTCTTATAGCTGAAAATAATCAGTAAATGCATGAAAAATAACAAATGAAGTCAGAAAGGGTTGTAAATTGATGATGTGGCTTTTAATGGTGCATTTTGAACACAGAAAAACAAGGGGGTTCAAATAAGTTCAACAAAAATGAAATCCCTTTGTAACAGATGAGTTTCCGAATGAAACCCAGATACTTCAAAGGAGATTGTCTGTTTTGTACACGAAGTGCATCCAGTTATTGCCGTAAGCCTCTCTACTTTCTTACACATGCTATGTGGGTGAAATGATGATACCATCAACCTGAAACCTTTTCAGAGTTCATTTCAAATGCTTTTCAATTTCATGGTCTTATAGCTCAAAATAATCAGTAAATGCATGAAAACTAATAAATGAAGTCAGAAAGGGTTGTAAATTGATGATGTGGCTTTGAATGGTGCATTTTGAACAAAGAAAAACAAGGGGGTTCAAATAAGTTCAAGAAAATGGAAATCCCTTTGTAATAGACGAGTTTCCATATGAAACCCTGATACTTCGAAGGAGATTATCTGTTTTGTGCACGAAGTGCATCCAGGTTTTGCCGTAAGCCTCTCTACTTTCTTGCACATACTATGTGGGTGAAATGATGATACCATGCCAACTTGGAACCTTTTCAGAGTTCATTTCAAATGCTTTTCAATTTATTGTCTTATAGCTCAAAATAATCAGTAAATGCATGAAAAATAAGAAATGAAGTCAGAAAGGGTTGTAAATTGATGATGTGGCTTTGAATGGTGCATTTCGAACACACAAGAACATGGGGGTTCAAATAAGTTCAAAAAAATTGAAATCGCTTTGTAACAGACGAGTTTCCGTATGAAACCGTGATACTTCGAAGGAGATTGTCTGTTTTATACACGAAGTGCATCCAGTTTTTGCCGTAAGCCTCTCTACTTTCTTGAACATGCTATGTGGGTGAAATGATGATACCATGCCAACTTGTTACCTTTTCAGAGTTCATTTCAAATGCTTTTCAAGTTCATAGTCTTATAGCTGAAAATAATCAGTAAATGCATGAAAAATAACAAATGAAGTCAGAAAGGGTTGTAAACTGATGATGTGGATTTGAATGGTGCATTTTGAACACAGACAAACAAGGGGGTTCAAATAAGTTCAACAAAAATGAAATCCCTTTGTAACAGACGAGTTTCCGTATGAAACCCTGATACTTCAAAGGAGATTGTCTGTTTTGTACACGAAGTGCATCCAGTTTTTGCCGTAAGCCTCTCTACTTTCTTGCACATGCTATGTGGGTGAAATGATGATACCATCCAACCTGAAACCTTTTGAGAGTTCATTTAAAATGCTTTTCAATTTCGTGGTCTTATAGCTCAAAATAATCAGTAAATGCATGAAAAATAACAAATGAAGTCAGAAAGGGTTGTAAATTGATGATGTGGCTTTGAATGGTGCATTTTGAACACAGAAAAACAAGGGGGTTCAAATAAGTTCAAGAAAATTGAAATCCCTTTGTAATAGACGAGTTTCCATATGAAACCCTGATACTTCGAAGGAGATTGTCTGTTTTGTGCACGAAGTGCATCCAGTTTTTGCCGTAAGCCTCTCTACTTTCTTGCAATTGCTATGTGGGTTAAATGATGATACCATGCCAACTTGGAACCTTTTCAGAGTTCATTTCAAATGCTTTTCAATTTCATGGTCTTATAGCTGAAAATAATCAGTAACTGCATGAAAAATAACAAATGAAGTCAGAAAGGGTTGTAAATTGATGATGTGGCTTTGAATGGTGCATTTTGAACACAGAAAAACACGGGAGTTCAAATAAGTTCAAAAAATTGAAATCCCTTTGTAACAGACTAGTTTCCATATGAAACCCTAATACTTCGAAAGAGATTGTCCGTTTTGTACACGAAGTGCTTCCAGTTTTTGCTGTAAGCCTCTCTACTTTGTTGCACATGCTATGTGGGTGAAATGATGATACCATGCCAACTTGGAACCTTTTCAGAGTTCATTTCAAATGCTTTTCAATTTCATGGTCTTATAGCTCAAAATGATCAGTAAATGCATGAAAAATAAGAAATGAAGTCAGAAAGGGTTGTAAATTGATGATGTGTCTTTGAATGGTGCATTTTGAACACTGAAAAACAAGGAGGTTCAAATAAGTTCAAAAAAATTGAAATCCCTTTGTAACAGACGAGTTTCCATATGAAACCCTGATACTTCGAAGGAGATTGTCTGTTTTGTACACGAAGTGCATCCAGTTTTTGCCGTAAGCCTCTCTACCTTCTTGCACATGCTATGTGGGTTAAATGATGATACCATGCCAACTTGGAACCTTTTCAGAGTTCATTTCAAATGCTTTTCAATTTCATGGTCTTATAGCTCAAAATAATCAGTAAATTCATGAAAAATAACAAATGAAGTCAGAAAGGGTTGTAAATTGATGATGTGGCTTTGAATGGTGCATTTCGAACACAGAAGAACATGGGGGTTCAAATAAGTTCAAATAAATTGAAATCGCTTTGTAACAGACGAGTTTCCGTATGAAACTGTGATACTTCGAAGGAGATTGTCTGTTTTGTACACGAAGTGCATCCAGTTTTTGCCGTAAGCCTCTCTACTTTCATGCACATGCTATGTGGCTGAAATGATGATACCATGCCAACTTGGAACCATTTCAGAGTTCATTTCAAATGCTTTTCAAGTTCATGGTCTTATAGCTGAAAATAATCAGTAAATGCATGAAAAATAACAAATGAAGTCAGAAAGGGTTGTAAATTGATGATGTGGATTTGAATGGTGCATTTTGAACACAGAAAAACAAGGGGGTTCAAATAAGTTCAACAAAAATGAAATCCCTTTGTAACAGACGAGTTTCCGTATGAAACCGTGATACTTCGAAGGAGATTGTCTGTTTTGTACACGAAGTGCATCCAGTTTTTGCGGTAAGCCGCTCTACTTTCTTGCACATGCTATGTGGGTGAAATGATTATACCATGCCAACTTGGAACCTTTTCAGAGTTCATTTCAAATGCTTTTCAATTTCATGGTCTTATAGCTCAAAATAATCAGTAAATACATGAAAAATAACAAATGAAGTCAGAAAGGGTTGTAAATTGATGACGTGGCTTTGAATGGTGCATTTTGAACACAGAAAAACAAGGGGGTTCAAATAAGTTCAACAAAAATGAAATCGCTTTGTAACAGACGAGTTTCCATATGAAACCCTGATACTTCGAAGGAGATTGTCTGTTTTGTACACGAAGTGCATCCAGTTTTTGCCGTAAGCCTCTCTACTTTCTTGCACATGCTATGTGGGTGAAATGATGATACCATGCCTACTTGGAGCCTTTTCAGAGTCCATTTGAAATGTTTTTCAATTTCATGGTCTTATAGCTCAAAATAATCAGTAAATGCATGAAAAATAAGAAATGAAGTCAGAAAGGGTTGTAAATTTATGATGTGGCTTTGAATGGTGCATTTCGAACACAGAAAAACATGGGGGTTCAAATAAGTTCAAAAGAATTGAAATCGCTTTGTAACAGACGAGTTTCCGTATGAAACCGTGATACTTCGAAGGAGATTGTCTGTTTTGTACACGAAGTGCATCCAGTTTTTGCCGTAAGCCTCTCTACTTTCTTGCACATGCTATGTGGGTGAAATGATGATACCATGCCAACTTGGAACCATTTCAGAGTTCATTTCAAATGCTTTTCAAGTTCATAGTCTTATAGCTGAAAATAATCAGTAAATGCATGAAAAATAACAAATCAAGTCAGAAAGGGTTGTAAATTGATGATGTGGATTTGAATGGTGCATTTTGAACACAGAAAAACAAGGGGGTTCAAATAAGTTCAACAAAAATGAAATCCCTTTGTAACAGACGAGTTTCCGTATGAAACTCTGATTCTTCAAAGGAGATTGTCTGTTTTGTACACGAAGTGCATCCAGTTTTTGCCGTAAGCCTCTCTACTTTCTTGCACATGCTATGTGGGTGAAATGATGATACCATCCAACCTGAAACCTTTTGAGAGTTCATTTAAAATGCTTTTCAATTTCATGGTGTTATAGCTCAAAATAATCAGTAAATGCATGAAAAATAACAAATGAAGTCAGAAAGGGTTGTAAATTGATGATGTGGCTTTGAATGGTGCATTTTGAACACAGAAAAACAAGGGGGTTCAAATAAGTTCAACAAAAATGAAATCCCTTTGTAACAGACGAGTTTCCGTATGAAACCGTGATACTTCGAAGGAGATTGTCTGTTTTGTACACGAAGTGCATCCAGTTTTTGCGGTAAGCCGCTCTACTTTCTTGCACATGCTATGTGGGTGAAATGATTATACCATGCCAACTTGGAACCTTTTCAGAGTTCATTTCAAATGCTTTTCAATTTCATGGTCTTATAGCTCAAAATAATCAGTAAATACATGAAAAATAACAAATGAAGTCAGAAAGGGTTGTAAATTGATGACGTGGCTTTGAATGGTGCATTTTGAACACAGAAAAACAAGGGGGTTCAAATAAGTTCAACAAAAATGAAATCGCTTTGTAACAGACGAGTTTCCATATGAAACCCTGATACTTCGAAGGAGATTGTCTGTTTTGTACACGAAGTGCATCCAGTTTTTGCCGTAAGCCTCTCTACTTTCTTGCACATGCTATGTGGGTGAAATGATGATACCATGCCTACTTGGAGCCTTTTCAGAGTCCATTTGAAATGTTTTTCAATTTCATGGTCTTATAGCTCAAAATAATCAGTAAATGCATGAAAAATAAGAAATGAAGTCAGAAAGGGTTGTAAATTTATGATGTGGCTTTGAATGGTGCATTTCGAACACAGAAAAACATGGGGGTTCAAATAAGTTCAAAAGAATTGAAATCGCTTTGTAACAGACGAGTTTCCGTATGAAACCGTGATACTTCGAAGGAGATTGTCTGTTTTGTACACGAAGTGCATCCAGTTTTTGCCGTAAGCCTCTCTACTTTCTTGCACATGCTATGTGGGTGAAATGATGATACCATGCCAACTTGGAACCATTTCAGAGTTCATTTCAAATGCTTTTCAAGTTCATAGTCTTATAGCTGAAAATAATCAGTAAATGCATGAAAAATAACAAATCAAGTCAGAAAGGGTTGTAAATTGATGATGTGGATTTGAATGGTGCATTTTGAACACAGAAAAACAAGGGGGTTCAAATAAGTTCAACAAAAATGAAATCCCTTTGTAACAGACGAGTTTCCGTATGAAACTCTGATTCTTCAAAGGAGATTGTCTGTTTTGTACACGAAGTGCATCCAGTTTTTGCCGTAAGCCTCTCTACTTTCTTGCACATGCTATGTGGGTGAAATGATGATACCATCCAACCTGAAACCTTTTGAGAGTTCATTTAAAATGCTTTTCAATTTCATGGTCTTATAGCTCAAAATAATCAGTAAATGCATGAAAAATAACAAATGAAGTCAGAAAGGGTTGTAAATTGATGATGTGGCTTTGAATGGTGCATTTTGAACACAGAAAAACAAGGGGGTTCAAATAAGTTCAAGAAAATTGAAATCCCTTTGTAATAGACGAGTTTCCATATGAAACCCTAATACTTCGAAGGAGATTGTCTGTTTTGTGCATGAAGTGCATCCAGTTTTTGCCGTAAGCCTCTCTTCTTTCTTGCACATGCTATGTGGGTGAAATGATGATACCATGCCAACTTGGAACCTTTTCAGAGTTCATTTCAAATGATTTTCAATTTCATGGTCTTATAGCTCAAAATAATCAGTAACTGCATGAAAAATAAGAAATGAAGTCAGAAAGGGTTGTAAATTGATGATGTGGATTTGAATGGTGCATTTTGAACACAGAAAAACAAGGGGGTTCAAATAAGTTCAACAAAAATGAAATCCCTTTGTAACAAACGAGTTTCCGTATGAAACCCTGATACTTCAAAGGAGATTGTCTGTTTTGTACACGAAGTGCATCCAGTTTTTGCCGTAAGCCTCTCTACTTTCTTGCACATGCTATGTGGGTGAAATGATGATACCATGCCCACTTGGAACCTTTTCAGAGTTCATTTCAAATGCTTTTCAATTTCATGGTCTTATAGCTCAAAATGATCAGTAAATGCATGAAAAATAAGAAATGAAGTCAGAAAGGGTTGTAAATTGATGATGTGTCTTGGAATGGTGCATTTTGAACACAGAAAAACAAGGAGGTTCAAATAAGTTCAAAAAAATTGAAATCCCTTTGTAACAGACGAGTTTCCATATGAAACCCTGATACTTCGAAGGAGATTGTCTGTTTTGTACACGAAGTGCATCCAGTTTTTGCCGTAAGCCTCTCTACCTTCTTGCACATGCTATGTGGGTTAAATGATGATACCATGCCAACTTGGAACCTTTTCAGAGTTCATTTCAAATGCTTTTCAATTTCATGGTCTTATAGCTCAAAATAATCAGTAAATTCATGAAAAATAACAAATGAAGTCAGAAAGGGTTGTAAATTGATGATGTGGCTTTGAATGGTGCATTTCGAACACAGAAGAACATGGGGGTTCAAATAAGTTCAAAAAAATTGAAATCGCTTTGTAACAGACGAGTTTCCGTATGAAACCGTGATACTTCGAAGGAGATTGTCTGTTTTGTACACGAAGTGCATCCAGTTTTTGCCGTAAGCCTCTCTACTTTCTTGCACATGCTATGTGGGTGAAATGATGATACCATGCCAACTTGGAACCATTTCAGAGTTCATTTCAAATGCTTTTCAAGTTCATGGTCTTATAGCTGAAAATAATCAGTAAATGCATGAAAAATAACAAATGAAGTCAGAAAGGGTTGTAAATTGATGATGTGGATTTGAATGGTGCATTTTGAACACATAAAAACAAGGGGGTTCAAATAAGTTCAACAAAAATGAAATCCCTTTGTAACAGACGAGTTTCCGTATGAAACCGTGATACTTCGAAGGAGATTGTCTGTTTTGTACACGAAGTGCATCCAGTTTTTGCGGTAAGCCGCTCTACTTTCTTGCACATGCTATGTGGGTGAAATGATTATACCATGCCAACTTGGAACCTTTTCAGAGTTCATTTCAAATGCTTTTCAATTTCATGGTCTTATAGCTCAAAATAATCAGTAAATGCATGAAAAATAACAAATGAAGTCAGAAAGGGTTGTAAATTGATGACGTGGCTTTGAATGGTGCATTTTGAACACAGAAAAACAAGGGGGTTCAAATAAGTTCAACAAAAATGAAATCCCTTTGTAACAGACGAGTTTCCATATGAAACCCTGATACTTCGAAGGAGATTGTCTGTTTTGTACACGAAGTTCATCCAGTTTTTGCCGTAAGCCTCTCTACTTTCTTGCACATGCTATGTGGGTGAAATGATGATACCATGCCTACTTGGAGCCTTTTCAGAGTCCATTTGAAATGTTTTTCAGTTTCATGGTCTTATAGCTCAAAATAATCAGTAAATGCATGAAAAATAAGAAATGAAGTCAGAAAGGGTTGTAAATTGATGACGTGGCTTTGAATGGTGCATTTTGAACACAGAAAAACAAGGGGGTTCAAATAAGTTCAAAAGAATTGAAATCGCTTTGTGACAGACGAGTTTCCGTATGAAACCGTGATACTTCAAAGGAGATTGTCTGTTTTGTACACGAAGTGCATCCAGTTTTTGCCGTAAGCCTCTCTACTTTCTTGCACATGCTATGTGGGTGAAATGATGATACCATGCCTACTTGGAGCCTTTTCAGAGTCCATTTGAAATGTTTTTCAATTTCATGGTCTTATAGCTCAAAATAATCAATAAATGCATGAAAAATAACAAATGAAGTCAGAAAGGGTTGTAAATTGATGATGTGGATTTGAATGGTGCATTTTGAACACAGAAAAACAAGGGGGTTCAAATAAGTTCAACAAAAATGAAATCCCTTTGTAACAGACGAGTTTCCGTATGAAACCGTGATACTTCGAAGGAGATTGTCTGTTTTGTACACGAAGTGCATCCAGTTTTTGTCGTAAGCCTCTCTACTTTCTTGCACATGCTATGTGGGTGAAATGATGATACCATCCAACCTGAAACCTTTTCAGAATTCATTTCAAATGCTTTTCAATTTCATGGTCTTATAGCTCAAAATAATTAGTAAATGCATGAAAAATAAAAAATGAAGTCAGAATGGGTTGTAAATTGATGATGTGGCTTTGAATGGTGCATTTTGAACACAGAAAAACAAGGGGGTTCAAATAAGTTCAAGAAAATTGAAAGCCCTTTGTAATAGACGAGTTTCCATATGAAACCCTAATACTTCGAAGGAGATTGTCTGTTTTGTGCATGAAGTGCATCCAGTTTTTGCCGTAAGCCTCTCTGCTTTCTTGCACATGCTATGTGGGTGAAATGATGATACCATGCCAACTTGGAACCTTTTCAGAGTTCATTTCAAATGCTTTTCAATTTCATGGTCTTATAGCTCAAAATAATCAGTAACTGCATGAAAAATAAGAAATGAAGTCAGAAAGGGTTGTTAATTGATGATGTGGCTTTGAATGGTGCATTTTGAACACAGAAAAACACTGGAGTTCAAATAAGTTCAAAAAATTGAAACCCTTTGTAACAGACGAGTTTCCCTATGAAACCGTGATACTTCGAAAGAGATTTTCCATTTTGTACACGAAGTGCTTCCAGTTTTTGCCGTAAGCCTCTCTACTTTGTTGCACATGCTATGTGGGTGAAATGATGATACCATGCCAACTTGGAACCTTTTCAGAGTTCATTTCAAATGCTTTTCAATTTCATGGTCTTATAGCTCAAAATAATCAGTAAATGCATGAAAAATAAGAAATGAAGTCAGAAAGGGTTGTAAACTGATGATGTGGATTTGAATGGTGCATTTTGAACACAGAAAAACAAGGAGGTTCAAATAAGTTCAAAAAAATTGAAATCCCTTTGTAAGAGACGAGTTTCCATATGAAACCCTCATACTTCGAAGGAGATTGTCCGTTTTGTACACGAAGTGCTTCCAATTTTTGCCGTAAGCCTCTCTACTTTGTTGCACATGCTATGTGGGTGAAATGATGATACCATGCCAACTTGGAACCTTTTCAGAGTTCATTTCAAATGCTTTTCAATTTCATGGTCTTATAGCTCAAAATAATCAGTAAATGCATGAAAAATAAGAAATGAAGTCAGAAAGGGTTGTAAACTGATGATGTGGATTTGAATGGTGCATTTTGAACACAGAAAAACAAGGAGGTTCAAATAAGTTCAAAAAAATTGAAATCCCATTGTAACAAACGAGTTTCCATATGAAACCATGATACTTCGAAGGAGATTGCTTGTTTTGTACACGAAGTGCATCCAGTTTTTGCCGTAAGCCTCTCTACTTTCTTGCACATGCTATGTGGGTTAAATGAGGATACCATGCCAACTTGGAACCTTTTCAGAGTTCATTTCAAATGCTTTTCAATTTCATGGTCTTATAGCTCAAAATAATCAGTAAATGCATGAAAAATAACAAATGAAATCAGAAAGGGTTGTAAATTGATGATGTGGCTTTGAATGGTGCATTTTGAACACAAAAAAACAAGGAGGTTCAAATAAGTTCAAAAAAATTGAAATCCCTTTGTAAGAGACGAGTTTCCGTATGAAACCCTGATACTTCAAAGGCAAATGTTTGTTTTGTACATGAAGTGCATCCAATTTTTACCGTAAGCCTCTCTACTTTGTTGCACATGCTATGTGGGTGAAATGATGATACCATGCCAACTTGGAACCCTTTCAGAGTTCATTTCAAATGCTTTTCAATTCCATGGTCTTATAGCTCAAAATAATCAGTAAATGCATGAAAAATAACAAATGAAGTCAGAATGGGTTGTAAATTGATGATGTGGCTTTGAATGGTGCATTTTGAACACAGAAAAACAAGGGGGTTCAAATAATTTCAAAAAAATTGAAATGCCTTTGTAACAGACGAGTTTCCGTATGAAACCGTGATACTTCGAAGGAGATTGTCTGTTTTGTACACGAAGTGCATCCAGTTTTTGCGGTAAGCCGCTCTACTTTCTTGCACATGCTATGTGGGTGAAATGATTATACCATGCCAACTTGGAACCTTTTCAGAGTTCATTTCAAATGCTTTTCAATTTCATGGTCTTATAGCTCAAAATAATCAGTAAATGCATGAAAAATAACAAATGAAGTCAGAAAGGGTTGTAAATTGATGACGTGGCTTTGAATGGTGCATTTAGAACACAGAAAAACAAGGGGGTTCAAATAAGTTCAACAAAAATGAAATCGCTTTGTAACAGACGAGTTTCCATATGAAACCCTGATACTTCGAAGGAGATTCTCTGTTTTGTACACGAAGTGCATCCAGTTTTTGCCGTAAGCCTCTCTACTTTCTTGCACATGCTATGTGGGTGAAATGATGATACCATGCCTACTTGGAGCCTTTTCAGAGTCCATTTGAAATGTTTTTCAATTTCATGGTCTTATAGCTCAAAATAATCAATAAATGCATGAAAAATACGAAATGAAGTCAGAAAGGGTTGTAAATTTATGATGTGGCTTTGAATGGTGCATTTCGAACACAGAAAAACATGGGGGTTCAAATAAGTTCAAAAGAATTGAAATCGCTTTGTAACACACGAGTTTCCGTATGAAACCGTGATACTTCGAAGGAGATTGTCTGTTTTGTACACGAAATGCATCCAGTTTTTGCCGTCAGCCTCTCTACTTTCTTGCACATGCTATGTGGGTGAAATGATGATACCATGCCAACTTGGAACCATTTCAGAGTTCATTTCAAATGCTTTTCAAGTTCATGGTCTTATAGCTGAAAATAATCAGTAAATGCATGAAAAATAACAAATGAAGTCAGAAAGGGTTGTAAATTGATGATGTGGATTTGAATGGTGCATTTTGAACACAGAAAAACAAGGGGGTTCAAATAAGTTCAACAAAAATGAAATCCCTTTGTAATAGACGAGTTTCCGTATGAAACTCTGATTCTTCAAAGGAGATTGTCTGTTTTGTACACGAAGTGCATCCAGTTTTTGCCGTAAGCCTCTCTACTTTCTTGCACATGCTATGTGGGTGAAATGATGATACCATCCAACCTGAAACCTTTTCAGAGTTCATTTCAAATGCTTTTCAATTTCATGGTCTTATAGCTCAAAATAATTAGTAAATGCATGAAAAATAAAAAATGAAGTCAGAAAGGGTTGTAAATTGATGATGTGGCTTTGAATGGTGCATTTTGAACACAGAAAAACAAGGGGGTTCAAATAAGTTCAAGAAAATTGAAATCCCTTTGTAATAGACGAGTTTCCATATGAAACCCTAATACTTCGAAGGAGATTGTCTGTTTTGTGCATGAAGTGCATCCAGTTTTTGCCGTAAGCCTCTCTACTTTCTTGCACATGCTATGTGGGTGAAATGATGATACCATGCCAACTTGGAACTTTTTCAGAGTTCATTTCAAATGCTTTTCAATTTCATGGTCTTATAGCTCAAAATAATCAGTAACTGCATGAAAAATAACAAATGAAGTCAGAAAGGGTTGTTAATTGATGATGTGGCTTTGAATGGTGCATTTTGAACACAGAAAAACACGGGAGTTCAAATAAGTTCAAAAAATTGAAATCCCTTTGTAACAGACGAGTTTCCGTATGAAACCGTGATACTTCGAAAGAGATTTTCCGTTTTGTACACGAAGTGCTTCCAGTTTTTGCCGTAAGCCTCTCTACTTTGTTGCACATGCTATGTGGGTGAAATGATGATACCATGCCAACTTGGAACCTTTTCAGAGTTCATTTCAAATGCTTTTCAATTTCATGGTCTTATAGCTCAAAATAATCAGTAAATGCATGAAAAATAAGAAATGAAGTCAGAAAGGGTTGTAAACTGATGATGTGGATTTGAATGGTGCATTTTGAACACAGAAAAACAAGGAGGTTCAAATAAGTTCAAAAAAATTGAAATCCCTTTGTAAGAGACGAGTTTCCATATGAAACCCTCATACTTCGAAGGAGATTGTCCGTTTTGTACACGAAGTGCTTCCAATTTTTGCCGTAAGCCTCTCTACTTTGTTGCACATGCTATGTGGGTGAAATGATGATACCATGCCAACTTGGAACCTTTTCAGAGTTCATTTCAAATGCTTTTCAATTTCATGGTCTTATAGCTCAAAATAATCAGTAAATGCATGAAAAATAAGAAATGAAGTCAGAAAGGGTTGTAAACTGATGATGTGGATTTGAATGGTGCATTTTGAACACAAAAAAACAAGGAGGTTCAAATAAGTTCAAAAAAATTGAAATCCCATTGTAACAGACGAGTTTCCTTATGAAACCCTGATACTTCGAAGGAGATTGTCTGTTTTGTACACGAAGTGCATCCAGTTTTTGCCGTAAGCCTGTCTACTTTCTTGCACATGCTATGTGGGTTAAATGATGATACCATGCCAACTTGGAACCTTTTCAGAGTTCATTTCAAATGCTTTTCAATTTCATGGTCTTATAGCTCAAAATAATCAGTAAATGCATGAAAAATAACAAATGAAATCAGAAAGGGTTGTAAATTGATGATGTGGCTTTGAATGGTGCATTTTGAACACAAAAAAACAAGGAGGTTCAAATAAGTTCAAAAAAATTGAAATCCCTTTGTAAGAGAAAAGTTTCCGTATGAAACCCTGATACTTCAAAGGCGAATGTTTGTTTTGTACATGAAGTGCATCCAATTTTTACCGTAAGCCTCTCTACTTTGTTGCACATGCTATGTGGGTGAAATGATGATACCATGCCAACTTGGAACCTTTTCAGAGTTCATTTCAAATGCTTTTCAATTCCATGGTCTTATAGCTCAAAATAATCAGTAAATGCATGAAAAATAACAAATGAAGTCAGAATGGGTTGTAAATTGATGATGTGGCTTTGAATGGTGCATTTTGAACACAGAAAAACAAGGGGGTTCAAATAATTTCAAAAAAATTGAAATGCCTTTGTAACAGACGAGTTTCCGTATGAAACCGTGATACTTCGAAGGAGATTGTCTGTTTTGTACACGAAGTGCATCCAGTTTTTGCGGTAAGCCGCTCTACTTTCTTGCACATGCTATGTGGGTGAAATGATTATACCATGCCAACTTGGAACCTTTTCAGAGTTCATTTCAAATGCTTTTCAATTTCATGGTCTTATAGCTCAAAATAATCAGTAAATGCATGAAAAATAACAAATGAAGTCAGAAAGGGTTGTAAATTGATGACGTGGCTTTGAATGGTGCATTTTGAACACAGAAAAACAAGGGGGTTCAAATAAGTTCAACAAAAATGAAATCGCTTTGTAACAGACGAGTTTCCATATGAAACCCTGATACTTCGAAGGAGATTCTCTGTTTTGTACACAAAGTGCATCCAGTTTTTGCCGTAAGCCTCTCTACTTTCTTGCACATGCTATGTGGGTGAAATGATGATACCATGCCTACTTGGAGCCTTTTCAGAGTCCATTTGAAATGTTTTTCAATTTCATGGTCTTATAGCTCAAAATAATCAATAAATGCATGAAAAATACGAAATGAAGTCAGAAAGGGTTGTAAATTTATGATGTGGCTTTGAATGGTGCATTTCGAACACAGAAAAACATGGGGGTTCAAATAAGTTCAAAAGAATTGAAATCGCTTTGTAACACACGAGTTTCCGTATGAAACCGTGATACTTCGAAGGAGATTGTCTGTTTTGTACACGAAATGCATCCAGTTTTTGCCGTCAGCCTCTCTACTTTCTTGCACATGCTATGTGGGTGAAATGATGATACCATGCCAACTTGGAACCATTTCAGAGTTCATTTCAAATGCTTTTCAAGTTCATGGTCTTATAGCTGAAAATAATCAGTAAATGCATGAAAAATAACAAATGAAGTCAGAAAGGGTTGTAAATTGATGATGTGGATTTGAATGGTGCATTTTGAACACAGAAAAACAAGGGGGTTCAAATAAGTTCAACAAAAATGAAATCCCTTTGTAATAGACGAGTTTCCGTATGAAACTCTGATTCTTCAAAGGAGATTGTCTGTTTTGTACACGAAGTGCATCCAGTTTTTGCCGTAAGCCTCTCTACTTTCTTGCACATGCTATGTGGGTGAAATGATGATACCATCCAACCTGAAACCTTTTCAGAGTTCATTTCAAAATCTTTTCAATTTCATGGTCTTATAGCTCAAAATAATTAGTAAATACATGAAAAATAAAAAATGAAGTCAGAAAGGGTTGTAAATTGATGATGTGGCTTTGAATGGTGCATTTTGAACACAGAAAAACAAGGGAGTTCAAATAAGTTCAAGAAAATTGAAATCCCTTTGTAATAGACGAGTTTCCATATGAAACCCTAATACTTCGAAGGAGATTGTCTGTTTTGTGCATGAAGTGCATCCAGTTTTTGCCGTAAGCCTCTCTACTTTCTTGCACATGCTATGTGGGTGAAATGATGATACCATGCCAACTTGGAACTTTTTCAGAGTTCATTTCAAATGCTTTTCAATTTCATGGTCTTATAGCTCAAAATAATCAGTAACTGCATGAAAAATAACAAATGAAGTCAGAAAGGGTTGTTAATTGATGATGTGGCTTTGAATGGTGCATTTTGAACACAGAAAAACACGGGAGTTCAAATAAGTTCAAAAAATTGAAATCCCTTTGTAACAGACGAGTTTCCGTATGAAACCGTGATACTTCGAAAGAGATTTTCCGTTTTGTACACGAAGTGCTTCCAGTTTTTGCCGTAAGCCTCTCTACTTTGTTGCACATGCTATGTGGGTGAAATGATGATACCATGCCAACTTGGAACCTTTTCAGAGTTCATTTCAAATGCTTTTCAATTTCATGGTCTTATAGCTCAAAATAATCAGTAAATGCATGAAAAATAAGAAATGAAGTCAGAAAGGGTTGTAAACTGATGATGTGGATTTGAATGGTGCATTTTGAACACAGAAAAACAAGGAGGTTCAAATAAGTTCAAAAAAATTGAAATCCCTTTGTAAGAGACGAGTTTCCATATGAAACCCTCATACTTCGAAGGAGATTGTCTGTTTTGTACACGAAGTGCACCCAGTTTTTTCCGTAAGCCTCTCTACTTTCTTGCACATGCTATGTGGGTTAAATTATGATACCATGCCAACTTGGAACCTTTTCAGAGTTCATTTCAAATGCTTTTCAATTTCATGGTCTTATAGCTCAAAATAATCAGTAAATGCATGAAAAATAACAAATGAAGTCAGAAAGGGTTGTAAACTGATGATGTGGCTTTGAATGGTGCATTTTGAACACAAAAAAACAAGGAGGTTCAAATAAGTTCAAAAAAATTGAAATCCCATTGTAACAGACGAGTTTCCTTATGAAACCCTGATACTTCGAAGGAGATTGTCTGTTTTGTACACGAAGTGCATCCAGTTTTTGCCGTAAGCCTCTCTACTTTCTTGCACATGCTATGTGGGTTAAATGATGATACCATGCCAACTTGGAACCTTTTCAGAGTTCATTTCAAATGCTTTTCAATTTCATGGTCTTATAGCTCAAAATAATCAGTAAATGCATGAAAAATAACAAATGAAATCAGAAAGGGTTGTAAATTGATGATGTGGCTTTGAATGGTGCATTTTGAACACAAAAAAACAAGGAGGTTCAAATAAGTTCAAAAAAATTGAAATCCCTTTGTAAGAGACGAGTTTCCGTATGAAACCCTGATACTTCAAAGGCGAATGTTTGTTTTGTACATGAAGTGCATCCAATTTTTACCGTAAGCCTCTCTACTTTGTTGCACATGCTATGTGGGTGAAATGATGATACCATGCCAACTTGGAACCTTTTCAGAGTTCATTTCAAATGCTTTTCAATTCCATGGTCTTATAGCTCAAAATAATCAGTAAATGCATGAAAAATAACAAATGAAGTCAGAATGGGTTGTAAATTGATGATGTGGCTTTGAATGGTGCATTTTGAACACAGAAAAACAAGGGGGTTCAAATAATTTCAAAAAAATTGAAATGCCTTTGTAACAGACGAGTTTCCGTATGAAACCGTGATACTTCGAAGGAGATTGTCTGTTTTGTACACGAAGTGCATCCAGTTTTTGCGGTAAGCCGCTCTACTTTCTTGCACATGCTATGTGGGTGAAATGATTATACCATGCCAACTTGGAACCTTTTCAGAGTTCATTTCAAATGCTTTTCAATTTCATGGTCTTATAGCTCAAAATAATCAGTAAATGCATGAAAAATAACAAATGAAGTCAGAAAGGGTTGTAAATTGATGACGTGGCTTTGAATGGTGCATTTAGAACACAGAAAAACAAGGGGGTTCAAATAAGTTCAACAAAAATGAAATCGCTTTGTAACAGACGAGTTTCCATATGAAACCCTGATACTTCGAAGGAGATTCTCTGTTTTGTACACGAAGTGCATCCAGTTTTTGCCGTAAGCCTCTCTACTTTCTTGCACATGCTATGTGGGTGAAATGATGATACCATGCCTACTTGGAGCCTTTTCAGAGTACATTTGAAATGTTTTTCAATTTCATGGTCTTATAGCTCAAAATAATCAATAAATGCATGAAAAATACGAAATGAAGTCAGAAAGGGTTGTAAATTTATGATGTGGCTTTGAATGGTGCATTTCGAACACAGAAAAACATGGGGGTTCAAATAAGTTCAAAAGAATTGAAATCGCTTTGTAACACACGAGTTTCCGTATGAAACCGTGATACTTCGAAGGAGATTGTCTGTTTTGTACACGAAATGCATCCAGTTTTTGCCGTCAGCCTCTCTACTTTCTTGCACATGCTATGTGGGTGAAATGATGATACCATGCCAACTTGGAACCATTTCAGAGTTCATTTCAAATGCTTTTCAAGTTCATGGTCTTATAGCTGAAAATAATCAGTAAATGCATGAAAAATAACAAATGAAGTCAGAAAGGGTTGTAAATTGATGATGTGCATTTGAATGGTGCATTTTGAACACAGAAAAACAAGGGGGTTCAAATAAGTTCAACAAAAATGAAATCCCTTTGTAATAGACGAGTTTCCGTATGAAACTCTCATTCTTCAAAGGAGATTGTCTGTTTTGTACACGAAGTGCATCCAGTTTTTGCCGTAAGCCTCTCTACTTTCTTGCACATGCTATGTGGGTGAAATGATGATACCATCCAACCTGAAACCTTTTTAGAGTTCATTTCAAATGCTTTTCAATTTCATGGTCTTATAGCTCAAAATAATTAGTAAATGCATGAAAAATAAAAAATGAAGTCAGAAAGGGTTGTAAATTGATGATGTGGCTTTGAATGGTGCATTTTGAACACAGAAAAACAAGGGGGTTCAAATAAGTTCAAGAAAATTGAAATCCCTTTGTAATAGACGAGTTTCCATATGAAACCCTAATACTTCGAAGGAGATTGTCTGTTTTGTGCATGAAGTGCATCCAGTTTTTGCCGTAAGCCTCTCTACTTTCTTGCACATGCTATGTGGGTGAAATGATGATACCATGCCAACTTGGAACTTTTTCAGAGTTCATTTCAAATGCTTTTCAATTTCATGGTCTTATAGCTCAAAATAATCAGTAACTGCATGAAAAATAACAAATGAAGTCAGAAAGGGTTGTTAATTGATGATGTGGCTTTGAATGGTGCATTTTGAACACAGAAAAACACGGGAGTTCAAATAAGTTCAAAAAATTGAAATCCCTTTGTAACAGACGAGTTTCCGTATGAAACCGTGATACTTCGAAAGAGATTTTCCGTTTTGTACATGAAGTGCTTCCAGTTTTTGCCGTAAGCCTCTCTACTTTGTTGCACATGCTATGTGGGTGAAATGATGATACCATGCCAACTTGGAACCTTTTCAGAGTTCATTTCAAATGCTTTTCAATTTCATGGTCTTATAGCTCAAAATAATCAGTAAATGCATGAAAAATAAGAAATGAAGTCAGAAAGGGTTGTAAACTGATGATGTGGATTTGAATGGTGCATTTTGAACACAGAAAAACAAGGAGGTTCAAATAAGTTCAAAAAAATTGAAATCCCTTTGTAAGAGACGAGTTTCCATATGAAACCCTCATACTTCGAAGGAGATTGTCTGTTTTGTACACGAAGTGCATCCAGTTTTTTCCGTAAGCCTCTCTACTTTCTTGCACATGCTATGTGGGTTAAATTATGATACCATGCCAACTTGGAACCTTTTCAGAGTTCATTTCAAATGCTTTTCAATTTCATGGTCTTATAGCTCAAAATAATCAGTAAATGCATGAAAAATAACAAATGAAATCAGAAAGGGTTGTAAATTGATGATGTGGCTTTGAATGGTGCATTTTGAACACAAAAAAACAAGGAGGTTCAAATAAGTTCAAAAAAATTGAAATCCCTTTGTAAGAGACGAGTTTCCGTATGAAACCCTGATACTTCAAAGGAGAATGTTTGTTTTGTACACGAAGTGCATCCATTTTTACCGTAAGCCTCTCTACTTTGTTGCACATGCTATGTGGGTGAAATCATGATACCATGCCAACTTGGAACCTTTTCAGAGTTCATTTCAAATGCTTTTAAATTCCATGGTCTTATAGCTCAAAATAATCAGTAAATGCATGAAAAATAACAAATGAAGTCAGAATGGGTTGTAAATTGATGATGTGGCTTTGAATGGTGCATTTTGAACACAGAAAAACAATGGGGTTCAAATAATTTCAAAAAAATTGAAATGCCTTTGTAACAGACGAGTTTCCGTATGAAACCGTGATACTTCGAAGGAGATTGTCTGTTTTGTACACGGAGTGCATCCAGTTTTTGCGGTAAGCCGCTCTACTTTCTTGCACATGCTATGTGGGTGAAATGATTATACCATGCCAACTTGGAACCTTTTCAAAGTTCATTTCAAATGCTTTTCAATTTCATGGTCTTATAGCTCAAAATAATCAGTACATGCATGAAAAATAACAAATGAAGTCAGAAAGGGTTGTAAATTGATGACGTGGCTTTGAATGGTGCATTTTGAACACAGAAAAACAAGGGGGTTCAAATAAGATCAACAAAAAAGAAATCGCTTTGTAACAGACGAGTTTCCAAATGAAACCCTGATACTTCGAAGGAGATTGTCTGTTTTGTACACGAAGTGCATCCAGTTTTTGCCGTAAGCCTCTCTACTTTCTTGCACATGCTATGTGGGTGAAATGATGATACCATGCCTACTTGGAGCCTTTTTAGAGTCCATTTGAAATGTTTTTCAATTTCATGGTCTTATAGCTCAAAATAATCAGTAAATGCATGAAAAATAAGAAATGAAGTCAGAAAGGGTTGTAAATTTATGATGTGACTTTGTATGGTGCATTTCGAACACAGAAAAACATGGGGGTTCAAATAAGTTCAAAAAAATTGAAATCCCTTTGTAACAGACGAGTCTCCGTATGAAACCGTGATACTTCGAAGGAGATTGTCTGTTTTGTACGCGAAGTGCATCCAGTTTTTGCCGTAAGCCTCTCTACTTTCTTGCACATGCTATGTGGGTGAAATGATGATACCATGCCAACTTGGAACCTTTTCAGAGTTCATTTCAAATGCTTTTCAATTTCATGGTCTTATAGCTCAAAATAATCAGTAAATGCACGAAAAATAACAAATGATGTCAGAAAGGGTTGTAAATTGATGATGTGGCTTTGAATGGTGCATTTTGAACACAGAAAAACAAGGGGGTTCGAATAAGTTCAACAAAAATGAAATCCCTTTGTAACAGACGAGTTTCCGTATGAAACCCTGATACTTCGAAGGAGATTGTCTGTTTTGTACACGAAGTGCATCCAGTTTTTGCCGTAAGCCTCTCTACTTTCTTGCACATGCTCTGTGGGTGAAATGATGATACAATGCCTACTTGGGACCTTTGTAGAGTTCATTTGAAATGCTTTTGTAATAGACGGGTTTGAATGGTGCATCCATTTTTTGCCGTAAGCCTCTCTATTTTCTTGCACATGCTGTGTGGGTGAAATGATGATACAATGCCTACTTGGGACCTTTTTAGAGTTCATTTGAAATGCTTTTCAATTTCATGGTATTATAGCTCAAAATAATCAGTAAATGCATGAAAAATAATAAATGAAGTTAGAAAGGGTTGTAAATTGATGATGTGGCTTTGAATGGTGCATTTTGAACACAGAAAAACAAGGGGGTTCAAATAAGTTCAAAAAAAATTGAAATCCCTTTGTAACAGACGAGTTTCCGTATGAAACCCTGATACTTCGAAGGAGATTGTCTGTTTTGTACACGAAGTGCATGCAGTTTTTGCCGTAAGCCTCTGTACTTTCTTGCACCTGCTATGTGGGTGAAATGATGATACCATGCCAACTTGGAACCTTTCAGAGTTCATTTCAAATCCTTTTCAATTCCATGGTCTTATAGCTCAAAATAATTAGTAAATGCATAGAAAATAACAAATGAAGTCAGAAAGGGTTGTAAATTGATGATGTGGCTTCGAATGGTGCATTTTGAACACAGAAAAACAAGGGGGTTCAAATAAATTCAAAAAAATTGAAATCCCTTTGTAACAGACGAGTTTCCGTATGAAACCCTAATACTTCGAAGGAGATTGTCTGTTTTGTACACGAAGTGCATCCAGTTTTTGCGGTAAGCCTCTCTACTTTCTTACACATGCTATGTGGGTGAAATGATGATACCATTCCAACTTGGAACCTTTTCAGAGTTCATTTCAAATGCTTTTCAATTTCATGGTCTTATAGCACAAAATAATCAGTAAATGCATGAAAAATAACAAATGAAGTCAGAAAGGGTTGTAAATTGATGATGTGGCTTTGCATGGTGCATTTTGAACACAGAAAAACAAGGGGTTTCAAATAAGTTCAACAAAAATGAAATCCCTTTGTAACATACGAATTTCCGTATGAAACCCTCATACATCGAAGGAGATTGTCCGTTTTGTACACGAAGTGCATCCAGTTTTTGCCGTAAGCCTCTCTACTTTCTTGCACATGCTCTGTGGGCGAAATGATGATACCATGCCTATTTGGAACCTTTTTATAGTTCATTTGAAATGCTTTTCAATTTCATGGTCTTATAGCTCAAAATAATGAGTAAATGCATGAAAAATAAGAAATGAAGTTAGAAAGGGTTGTAAATTGATTATGTGGCTTTGAATGGTGCATTTTAAACACAGAAAAACAAGGGGGTTCAAATAAGTTCAAAAAAATTGAAATCCCTTTGTAACAGACGGGTTTCCTTATGAAACCCTTTACTTCGAAGGAGATTATCTGTTTTGTACACGAAGTGCATCCAGTTTTTCCCGTAAGCCTCTCTACTTTCTTGCACATGCTATGTGGGTGAAATGATGATACCATGCCAACTTGGAACCTTTTCAGAGTTCATTTCAAATGCTTTTCAATTTCATGGTCTTATAGCTGAAAATAATCAGTAAATGCATGAAAAATAACAATTGAAGTCAGAAAGGGTTGTAAATTTATGATGTGGCTTTGAATGGTGCATTTTGAACACAGAAAAACAAGGGGGTTCAAATAAGTTCAACAAAAATGAAATCCCTTTGTAACATACCAATTTCCGTATGAAACCCTGATACTTCGAAGGAGATTGTCCGTTTTGTACACGAAGTGCATCCAGTTTTTGCCGTAAGCCTCTCTACTTTCTTGCACATGCTCTGTGGGTGAAATGATGATACCATGCCGACTTGGAACCTTTTTAGAGTTCATTTGAAATGCTTTTCAATTTCATGGTCTTATAGCTCAAAATAATCAGTAAATGCATGAAAAATAAGAAATGAAGTCAGAAAGGGTTGTAAATTGATGATGTGGCTTTGAGTGGTGCATTTTGAACACAGAAAAACAAGGGGGTTCAAATAAGTTCAAAATAATTGAAATCCCTTTGTAACAGACGAGTTTCCGTATGAAACCGTGATACTTCGAAGGAGATTGTCCGTTTTGTACACGAAGTGCATGCAGTTTTTCCCGTAAGCCTCTCTACTTTCTTGCACATGCTATGTGGGTGAAATGATGATACCATGCCAACTTGGAACCTTTTCAGAGTTCATTTCAAATGCTTTTCAATTTCATGGTCTTATAACTCAAAATAATCAGTAATTGCATGAAAAATAACAAATGAAGTCCGAAAGGGTTGTAAATTGATGATGTGGATTTGAATGGTGCATTTTGAACACAGAAAAACAAGGGGGTTCAAATAACTTCAAAACAATTGAAATCCCTTTGTAACACACGAGTTTCCGTATAAACCGTGATACTTCGAACGAGATTGTCTGTTTTGTACACGAAGTGCATCCAGTTTTTGCCGTAATCCTCTCGACTTTCTTGCATATGCTATGTGGGTGAAATGATGATACCATGCCAATTTGGAACCTTTTCAGAGTTCATTTCAAATTCTTTTCAATTTCATGGTCTTATTGCTCAAAACAATCAGTAAATGCATGAAAAATAAGAAATGAAGTCAGAAAGGGTTGTAAATTGATGATGTGGCTTTGAATGGTGCATTTTGAACACAGAAAAACAAGGGGGTTCAAATAAGTTCAAAAAAATTGAAATCTCTTTGTAACAGACGAGTTTCCGTATGAAACCGTGATACTTCGAAGGAGATTGTCTGTTTTGTACACGAAGTGCATCCAGTTTTTGCCGTAAGCCACTCTACTTTCTTGCACATGCTATGTGGGTGAAATGATGATACCATGCCAACTTGGAACCTTTTGAGAGTTCATTTCAAATACTTTTCAATTTCATGGTACTAGTAACAGTGCACGTGCAACGCACGTGTAATGGAATGAATTTTCTCATTCATCACGTGGCCAACCAATTTATATTAAAAGCTTTCAAATCTTTGTATTAAAAGTTGGGCTTAGGCCTTTCTCTGGAAGTAAGATAATATCGTCAATCGATGTACAGACTGTAGATCCAATTTCTTCTGGAACATGTAGTCTTTACTTAGCTCAGCCATTAGTTCTGCCTATGGGAAAAACAAACTGCATACAACCTAAAAATCAAACATAATTAGAGATATAAGCAGTTGATGGCCAACTAATACTACATAACTATTGTAGTGGTCTATCCATATAATTAACATGCCCTACGCCAATTTTCACTCTCTAGAAAAGGGCAAATTATCTGAATAAATAGTTCAGCATAAATAATAAATAATGATGTATTTTGACTACTCCATTTAAACTACAAAGAAACCATAGATTATGTGTACTTATAACGCCTTAGCAGTAGAAAGAAAAGATATTGGCGTAGTGGTGGAGCGGACGGTGCCGCAACATCACAGAGCGGCGGAGGCCACAGCGGGTAGAAGGGATAGCTCCCCTTCGACGGGGAAGATGAATCCCCAGACGCACGGATAGAATAAGAGGTCAGTGGAAAATCTTCCTTATGTCATCGAAGATGCAAAGATTTTAGTAAAGAAAAAACTAACATCAATATCGAAACCAGACAACTAATCTTTCTGAATTCAGAGTATTTAGTAGAATTCATTTCATTGAACCCTCCTGATATGAGAGATGCAAAATAATTAGTGAAGAAAAATTGGTAGCCCTAACAAAATCTGGCAGTTGTAGTTTACTGGGTTCAGAGGATTAACTACACTGCATTCAAATAGTTGAAATTCGGATAAGAAAAGGCTTCCTTATGTCATAAGACAACAAAGATTTTAGTAAAACAAAATTGGCAACACTAAATAAATCAGGCAACTATGTGAATCTGGTTCAGAGTAGTTTGTGCACTGCATTTAATTGTAGCTCGCTGATATGCGAGATGCAAAGATTTAGTAAAGAAAAAATGTGTGCAGTAAAGAAATCGGGCAGCTACCGTTTTCTGGGTTCAGAGGAGTAAGTACAGTGCATTCTTATTATTGACAATCAGATAATGAAAAGCTTAATTATGTGATCACGTATGGAAAATATTTGAATAAATAAAAATTGACAACACTAAACAAATTAGGCAGCTATAGATGTATGGATTCCGAGTAGTTAGTAAACCACATTAGAATGAAACCATTTGATATGAGAGATGCAAAGATTTTAGTATAGAAAATTTGATTGCATAAAAGAAATCAGGCAGCTATAGCTTTGTGGATTCAAAGGAGTTAGTAAATGCATTCACATAAATAATGCCTACTGCGTGGTGTTTGCCGGCTGAGGACTGCACCATTCATGACACCATGCCCAAATCAAATCAGTGCGTTTGAGAAGGCTCTCATATGTTTTGCAGCGAAAACGGCGGAAAATGTGATCACACTTGTTCTAAGCACTACATTTGATTCCTTGGGTGAGGTTTACAACTTATACAATCTGTATTCAAGGGAGAAGGGATTTGGCATATGGTACGAGAAGAGATTTGGATTAGTATGGTGTAGGTTAGTTGCAACGGGAGAACAAAATCCTCGTATGCACGAACTGACTCATTCGTTTCAGTAATAGGTTTATGGTGTCAGTGATCCCCCACAAAAATGCTTGCATTACCGAACATGTTTCATCCCATTATTACCAAGTGCTAGGTTAGGGTGTCTTGTACAAAGTTTGCATGCTACTCTTTGGTTGTTGGTCTAAGTACAGATTAATTAGGTCATATCACTCAATAAGCAAAAAAATTAGTGAAATATGTTGAATGGGAGAGAAGGACCACTAATCGACGTTCAGGAAAGGCTTGGACAACAACGTACTTGACAAAAAATCAACACAACAAAGCTTATGCATGATCACCCCATCCACGTGCCCGCTAATTGCAGTGTTCCCTTCGCTACAGCCTATAGTGACCTTAGGGCACGCAGGGCTATCTCCCTATCTACAGTGACAGGGTCATGGAGGAGAGTGTGGCGAGCCTGTGGTACCTGAACCTCATCATCAAGGAGGTGCTCTGGCTGCACCCTCCGGCGACGATGCTCCCCTCCCCCCGCGAGTGACAGGCCCCATGCCGGGTCCTCGGCTTCGACACGCCGGCGGGCGCCATGGTGCTCGTCAACGCGTGGGCGATCGGCAGGGACCCGCCGCACTGGGACGACCCGGAGGAGTTCTCGCTAGAGTGGTTCGAGGGCGGCAACGTAGACTTCAAGGGCACGGACTTTGAGTACATACCGTTCGGCGTCGGGCGGCTGATGTGCCCCGGGATGGCGTTCGGGCTGGCCAACAAATAATAGAACAAAAGTGGCATTTTACACGTATGGTACCAGTCTACCAGACCACAATAACATCACCAGAACTACTTCTGGAAAACACCTATTCCATATTGTATTTCCATTCCAAGTACATATCAGATACTCAGAGGTACAAGAAAAAACAAATCAATTTATTCAGAACATTCCATGGCGCTCTCAGGACGATTGTGTTCTTCTGCATGCTTCTGTACTTTTGTTATTTGGTAGTATAAGATCTTGAAATACCGGTGGACGATTCGACTGGTTTTCTCAGGTCTGACATATGATACAATTATGCACTCTTGATTCTCTTCCGAGAAACAAAGAGATATCGACGCAGGGCTAGCAGCGAGATCCAGGTGAACTTTGAAATCTTCTCTTTTATCATCAGAAGTAATGCAGAGCTCAGAACCGTCTTTAGTATCTGAGCATGTAATCCTTTGAAGAAGCCTGGGATGCCTTCCTTATTCCACATTGCATGCATAGCACCCAACATTGTTTTGGGGGGCCTTGAATTGCCTGGCCCTGTCCTTTCAGATTCGTCCTCATCGTCATCATCGGGGTCTGCAGCCTGAATCATGACCTTGCACCTGTTTGAAAAATTGATGTCAGATAACTGAAGTGGCGGTTGAATTTATAGGCCGCATTGACAAGCAAAAAGCAAGTAGAGAAGTCTATATAACAAGTGAAGTTTCCATACCTGATTAATGGGTAAGTCAAGATCGTAGCAACACTTTTTGAGATCGCACCAAGGAGGAATGCCGAGAATGCAGAAAGAGCAACCGGGGAAGAATCACTTGTTGATTCTGCATTTTTATGCGTCTGCCTCAGGATTAGCTTTTGCTTAAGCTGATCAAACACTGTGTACTGGAAAGGATTAAACACAGAACAAATGTTAACTCATGCACGAAAAGAAAAAAATAAATAAATCTTATATACATTTGTAAGTTACACCTGAAAGTGGTAGTGTTAAGGTGGTAAGAATTAGATTAAGAATACACTGCATTATACTTTTCACTTCAAGTTGTGGTAAGGCTGACAATCTATATCTATACCTTGATGTTTTATGGAAATAGGTGTTCTTAGTCCATCATGCTATTTTATGGAAAACCCCTTGATGTTTCTGACATTAAACCCGCAGTACATATTAAATGTTTTTTTTAAATACTCATATCTTCTAAATCGTAACTCCAAATTTAAAATGTTATTCTTTTTCCCGTTGCAACGCACGGGCCCTTTTGCTACCAAGTACATAATCAGTTTGTTCCACTTTCTTACTCTGCTGTAAAGGACAGACCGAGTGCTAGAAGCTCCCAAACCAGGTGAGGTCTCGTGAAATATTGTACGAGAAAAGCCTTACCCCTGCCCAGTGAAATGCAGAGAGGGCATAGAACCCATGACTTCTTGGCACATGTGGGTAGTAGTTCACCCAATGCATTAAGGTTTATAGTCAATTAGCAGAAAATTGGCTAAAATACGAGAGCAAAAATATACAGAGAGATCGTATATGATGTTACAGTTGTTCTATCCATGGGCAAATCCAAATTAAAACTTGTAGCCTGACTATCCGAAGTTAATTTACTGTGTATATTTAGCATCACCAGGCATTCACTAAGATGGCATGGAGTGAGATTTCTAAGATAACCTACCACAGGTATTCAAGGCTAGCTTATTCACCACTAATCATTAAGCTTAAAGTTGACGGCATATGTTTACTCAACAAGAGAGCAGCCTATATAACTCTTGAGGACCTAAAAACATTATGGCATATTACATTTCTTCTGCAATGTGATAAGGAATCTCCTCACATTGAATAAAATGTGTGTTCAGTAGAGGAGCCAAGACTTTAGCCAACTAAGGCACATACCCAAGCATCTGCCCACAATCAGACCCTACATAAAGCACCTATTCATGGTATTAAGAAAAGAATCAACATGAATGGGATGCCAACAGAAAATATAACTTATTCATAAAGTATTTAAACCTTGACATCATCAGGGTCCTTGGCATTCTAGGGGTCTCTTAAAATAGTAATGCTCATGCCTTCTTGCAGTTTAAAGTTTTCACGGAATCAAGTTTTCTGGGGGTCCGCTGGAAAAGCGTTGCCCTCCATACACATATATGGAAGAAGGTGGATTACCGGGGGAAACAAGTTACTCCTTCCGTTCTTTTTTTGTAAGACATTTCATACAACTGAGATTTTCAACTGTTTTGGGCACCGTCTGAAATGCCTAGAACGTCTTAACCGAAGCGCAGAGTTTTAGGTAGATTGTACCTTGCCAGTACAGATCATCACACCAAATTAAAACAGCCAGAATGATGTAACGAGCATATATCACTTAAGCTACGAGGTGACAGAGACATGAAAATGATGAACAGGTAGATGGCAAAAATATGAAGAACATAGCGTGAAGGCCAACCCATTTGACTTGACATGGATAGTCGAGGGTGCCCAAGCTACAGAAGATAACGATATAAGACTTGAAGTCACCACGGAGAAAAACATTGCGTGCAGGCTAACCCATTTGAAATGCAGGCGGCATCTACGTGAAGCAGATTATCAAACTTGAAGAAACCATATAGGTAGACAACTAATCATAGACGAAAGTGACCTAAAACAATAACGTTTATGCATTACGGCAGCAAACACAGATTTGGAAGATGCAAGGTAACCTAATATTGAATGAAGCTCAACAATGATATGCAAGATAAGATATTCGATTTGCAAAGCTCTTGGTTTATAGTTAAGAGAATCTTGGCTCTTATGCAAGGACATCCTTGTTATCGATTTTTGGTGACGGAACGAAACTGAAAGCTCGAATAGTCAAATGATAGGAGTTCAGGTGTCTCCGTCAAGGATAGACAAAATTACCAGAGCACTACAATAATAACAATCAACACCTCCTACCATAAATATCAGGCCCTTCATAACCAGAATGAATTCAGAAATAGTTGACTTAAAAGGGAGAAAAAAGTCCTGTCCAAGTTTTTACGGAATCTCTGGCCCACTATGACAGTTTCAACAGCTAATGTGCTGCTAGAATCCGCATTTGGAGATGCATCGGTACTGATAAAAGTTGTTCCTCCTGAAAGTGAGAAGGAAGAGGCCTTTCTTAATAATGTGGTACGGTGCTTTCCAGTGCCAAACATACGAAGGTGTCGTATTTCTTTCTAATGCATACGCTTTTTAATATGGTAAAAACCTTAGGCATCTAATATCATATAGCAAATAGAAAATGACTTAAACTTCAGTTCTATAGAATCTCTTGTTAGAAATTGATGGATAAGGAACTATGTATCTAATAATTTATGACGAACCCAAATTCGAGCTAGTTTGCCATCAGTGAGATCCTCATATGTCTACTATCTCTACTATTGAAGGATGAGTCATTCAAGACAATATATACTTCCATATGCAAAAGGGATATAATCTGTTCATCTACTTTTTTTTTCTGTAGCTCTGTGATAAGATTTAGCACGTAGGTTTCCTTAAATTCTATGTTCTTAAACATCAATTTGAGGCCTCCAAATTCATTGTAGACGGTGATTCCAAAGTGCCAAGTACATGATTAGAAACATCAACCCTTAAGCTATTCAACAAGAGCATTGTGGTGACCAGAGAATGAGTCATGTTAGACCCTGAATACAAGCATCACTAACCTGCAAAATGGCAAGGACCTCGGAATGGAAGCTTTGACCAACACCATCATACTGCGTTATGCTCCGCTCATTTACCAAAAGATGCAGACCGAGCTTTGCTTTCGTTTTTTTAAAATTGGCATATCAATACGTTTCTGACCATTCGACAGTGCTAATTTTTATGTCAGATTACCTTGCATAAATCTGTATAATTCCCCCATTGTGTTTCCCTTATTTCTACCCCTAAAAAATGTACTTTTGTTAGCTAACTAATTTCAGGTGGCTAGACCTTTAAGCGAATTTATAGGAAACATAATTGACAAAAACTCTGTATCCAAAGAACCCCAAGAAATGTTTTATCTTCATCTCACAGAATAAACAACTTAATCTAGTATACTGATTACTATACATCTAGCTAGCCATCAAACTGTGTATATATAAGAGAGATTAAATCTACCTCCATATTTTTGCTTACCTCCAAGATCGAATTCCCTCGGCGTGCCAATCCAAGAGAGCTACCAATGCAGGACACGGTGGAAGAGACGGGAACCAACAGTGACAAGGTAAGATCCGTGGGCACCCTGATCCTGACGCGGAGGGAGGGGAGCAGAGCTCGGCGGTGAAGAGAAGCCGTCGGCAACGCGGTGCACCACAGAATCCACTCCTCGACGATCTCCGTCCAACCGGCTTGGGGAGCATGAAGCCGGAGCCCCACTCGGGCGTGGCCGTGAACGACGGGCTGCGTAGGATGACGAGCGGCCTCTCGGGCATCACCTTGGCGCAGCAGCCGCCGTCGCACACGGCCACACATAGCTCCGTGATCTTGGCCGCCGCCTCGGCCGTGTCCCGGCTCTCGCCCATCAGCTTCTCCATCTACGCCTTGGGGAGCGGCATCTAAACCACACGGGCGTGCCGCCGCCTGTGCCATCGGGGAGCGGGGAGGCGGGGACAGACGCGGAGGCGATGCCCTGGAAGGAGGAGAGCTCGGAGGTGGAGCGGCGGGCGAGCATGAGCGACTCGAGCCGCTCCCGTGCTCCGATGCGGAGGTTGCCCGACCATGCCCGACACGGTGGCCCCACGGTGGGCGGGGCGAGCAGGGGGCGTCGGTGGGCGGGGCGAGCAGGGGCGACGGTGGACGGGGATAGCAGGGGGCGGCGTTGGGCGGGGCGAGCAGGGGCGGTGGTGGGCGGGGCTAGGAGGGGCGGTGGCGAGCTGGGCGGGCCGAGAAGGGGCGGGGGCGGGAAGGGGGGCGGTGGGCGGGCCGAGCATGGGGAGGCAGCGGGCGAGCCGAGCCGGAGTGTGCTGGGAGGCGGGGTTGAGCGGGTTAGGCCGCGAATAGAACGTCCGAGGATTTCGTCATGGTGTTAACGAAGAATCATTAACGAAGGATTTAGTTAATGATGATTTTTAACCATTGATTCTCTGATAGACGACTAAGATGATGAGTTGGATCTGCCTCTTCGTGCTTTTAATAGTACAGATTATAGCTCAAAATAATCAGTAAATGCATGAAAAATAACAAATGAAGTCAGAAACAAAATAAAATAAAGTAAATAAGTCATTTGAAACAAAATAATATAAACTTTAAAAAAATAGATAAGTACAAACAAAAAAAACTTTAATAACATAAATAAAATTTTTGAAACTAAAATTATCAAAGTATTTTCTGTTCAAAACATTATAAGCAACTTCTACTATTATTGAAACTAAAATTATATAAAATTCATGCAACTAAAATTATCAAAGTATTTTCTGTTTGAAATCATTAAAAGCAAAAAGAATTTTCATAAAGAACTTTTTTTGTTAGAAACTTTAATAGCAAAAAGAATCATCATAAAATAAAATTAATAAGTAATTATAAACAAAATAAAATAAAATTAATAAGTATTTTGTTGTAAGTGGAAACAAAACAAAATAAATAAAGAAAAAAGAAAACAAAAAAAACTTGGAATTTTTTTTTGCCACCACGGCCTGAATACGACTAGAAACCCATCCATGGTCCAGGATTCAGGCCCGCAGTAGGCCGAGAAGGCCCATCAGGCAAAGCAGTAGCAAGTAGGCCCGTAAGCCTGCAGTGGAGAGGAGCTCGAGAGGGGTGCGGCAGTGGGGCTTATAAACCACTGCGCGCCCCTCTCAACTAGCGAGGTGGGACTAAACTTTGGCCGCGATGCGGGCAACACATGGGCTTTGGTCCTTGTTGGTGGCACCAACCGGGACTAAAGGGGGTGCATTGGTACCGGATCGTGGTACCAACCGGGACCAAAGGCCGCCGCTTCCCGCCATTTGGGCTGCTGAAAAGTGACCTTTAGTCCCGGTTGGTGCCACCAACCGGGACCAAAGGCCGCCGCTTCCCGCCCTTTGGGCTGCTGAAAAGTGACCTTTGGTCCCCGTTGGTGGCACCAACCGGGACTAAAGGGGGCATTGGTACCGGTTGGTGGCACCAACCGGTACCAATGGATTTGCTATATAAGCCAGCAGTTGTGAAAATTTCGTCAGTTCTTCGATCCCTCCGACGACGCCGCCAGGCTGTCCGAGCTCGTCGTGCCTGTGTCGCACCCCCGACCACGTCACTGTTGCCCGGCGCGACCACGCCGTCGTCGCCCCTGCCCCCCGACCACGCTGTGCGCGCTTGCCGTGCCTCTACCGCACCCCTACCCGCCCCGTCGACGCAGTCGCCGCCCTTTGCCCCGTCGATCGCCATCGCCCCTGCCCCGACCACGCTGTCGTCGCCGCCCTCTACACCGACGCCGGCGCCGTGCCTCTGCCCCTACCCCGACCATACCGCACCTCTCCTTGGTTAGGCCGACACCGGCGTCGTGCCTCTGTCTCTGCCCGTGTCCTCTCATTTGTTTTTCAGATTATATGATGTTTTTTCCCAGATTATGTGTATATGTCTTAGCATATGTATGTGTGTATATCTGATTATATATCCTTTTTTTAGATTTTTTTTTCATATAAATGATGATTTGTTTTTCCATTTTATAAAAATGTATATATGTATGTATGTTCTTTGTGCATATAAAAGTTAGATTTTTAGTACATTTGGGTACATTTTAGGTTAGTTTTATCTATATATGTTCTCTGATTTAGTACATTTTAGGTTAGTTTCATTTTTAGAAAAGTTTTATATATTTAGGAAAAGATGGAAGAGAAGGAAGAAGCAAGAAGGAAGAAGAAGAAAAAGTTTTATATATGCAAAAGTTACATTTCTAGAAAAGTATTATATATAGCTAGGAAGATAACGAAGAAGAAGAAAAAGAATGAGAGGAGGAAAAGGAAAATAAGAAGAGGAAGAAAGGAGAAGAAGAGGAGAGGAAGAAGACGAGAAATAAATAAGAAGAGGAAAAAATAAGAAAAAGAAGAGGAGAAGAAGAAAGGAATAGAGGAAAAGAAGAGAAAAAAATAGAAAATTTCTATTTTTTTCTCTTCTTTTCCTCTATTCCTTTCTTCTTCTCCTTTTTTTTCTTTTTTTTTCTTCGATTCCTTATCTTCTATTCCTTTCTTCTTCTCCTCTTTTTATTTCTTCTTGTCTTCTTATTTTTTATCGGGTATGTTGTTGTCGATATACCCCCTCCCGATCAAACTTCAACACGAGGGGGGGGTACCGATATACCCCCTCCCCGATAACATTATTTTCCCATGTATATGTATGTCGCGCCGTTGTCGATATAACCCCCTCCCGGATAACTTCAACATGAGGGGCGGTCGATATATATACCCACTCTCGACCGTGATAACTTATACCACGGGAGCACCCCCCTCGGCCCTCTCGCTCGACCAAAACTCTCAAGGACACCCAAACCCTAGAGAATAAACGGTGTTGGTCTCCTACCCCCTCCCGCCGCGCCACTACCCGACAAACTCTCTCGAGACCACCCAAATTTACCAAGTTAAAAGAGCGTTGTTGTCGAGGCCACCCCAAACCCTTGAAGCGTTGTGTCGAGGCCACCCCAAACCCTTGAAGCGTTGTCTAGGCCACCCCAAACCCTAGAGAAGCAGCAGCGAGGCCACTAACATGATTCCTTATTGTGATTAGCTAGCTAGTTCTACGTTTGCCACTACTATATATCCATCTGTACCATGTTTGAATAATAATTGACATGTTGTAAATATTTTCAGAAACTATGGATCACTCCCAAGACGAATCAACAGAAGCGATGTTGGGGGAGATAATCCCACAAGGAAGTGATGTCGTTGCATCATTTCTCTACGACACCGATGGTCAGGAAGGACTGGGTGAATAAGAGGGCTATGTTCATGATGGCTCCGGTGACCCATTAATGCCGGTACAAGAAGAGGGCTATGTTCATGATGGCTCTAGTGACCCAATGAAGGTACAAGAAGGGGACCGTGATGACGGCTCCGGTGACCGAACCGAGTCCGGTCAGGTATATATATATTAGTTAAGCCCATGATGACTAGTTAATTGATGCATTCATTGTTTTCATATGTACACATATTAATTAACTCTCATCTTTCTTCTTTTTTCTCTAGCCCTCCGGATCGAGCTCAACTTCGGTAAATAAACGAGGCCCGAAGAAAAAGTTGCGCTCGGATGAAAGGTTTGAGATCACAACAATCGCATGCGATGGCAAGCCGATTGAACCCATCCAGACAAGGGATGCATTTCGTGCTCAGTGCGGGCTTCTTGTTAGGGACAAGATCCCGATCAGTATCCACCAATGGTTAAAGCCAAAGAAGGAAGACCCTGAGGTACCGATGTCTTATGTCTTCGATATGCAGAAAGAAGATCTTTGGACAAGCTAGAGGAGGATCCGGAGAAGCCAGTTAAAGAGTAATTGATCAAGTCTCATGCTCTTAAGAAGATGGCGGAACTATTCAGGAGGTGGAAGAATGAGCTGAAAACGTTTGTCGACAAAGAAGAGACACTAGAATTCACCGGCCGGTTTGAGAAGATCAGAGATCGATGGCCTGCATTTGTGGCCCACAAGACATCGGGAAATAGTAAGAAGATATCAGCAACAAACAAGAAAAATGTTGCGAAGAAGAAGCATCACCATCGCACGGGGTCAGGTGGTTACCTCAAAGCCCGACCTTTGTGGGACAAGGCTGAGAATGACCTGATTGCTAAAGGGGTCGAACCAGAGACATTGAGATGGCCAGACCGTTGCCGGAGTTGGTTCTTCGGGGTTGGCGGAACCTTGGACCCTGTATCAGGGAAGTGCGTTTGGACAGAAGAGCAACTGCAAATACCCGTCATGAAGCTTCGACACTATATCACTGCAGCACAGGAAGGGACGTTCATTCCAGACAGAGAGAAGGACAAGCTTACAATGGCCCTCGGGAATCCTGAGCACCCTAGATGGACACGAGGCACGCCAGGCTCCCTTCCATGGAACGCTGGGTTTCCGGTCGCAGGGGGTTACAAAACCCAGGAGAGGAGGAAGAAAGTGGAGCATAGCCAACTGCAGGCGCTGCACGAATGGGTACAAGGGCTAGAGGAACGAGAAGCAGATCGCAGCAAACGACTTGCCGAAGCTTCCCCTCAAGCTACCCCGCCATCTCAGCGGAGAAGGAGCGTGGCTTCCACCGAGCAGACTCAGCAGCTGGAGGCTGTCTTCACGGGCTACCCCGTGGATGCTATCACAGAGTCTCAACATTGTCACCTTATGACGCGATGGATGACATTTAAAGTCAAGGCGGCTGTTGGCTCTGTTATACCTAATGAACCTGGCTCAACCTACCACGGCCAGCCGATTCCAGAAGGATATGCTAGGGTGATGGTGGATCAAATAACGGACGGATTTGAGGACCTTGAGATTGACCACCCCACGGGTGAAGGGTAGATTCGGCTGGGTTCTTCTCTGAAGACTACATGCCTATGGAGGAAGGAGCTCATCAACCTTCAGAACTGGACACCTCTGCCTCCTCCTCCTCCTCCGGCGAGTCAGGGCACGCCGCCTCCTCCTCCGCCTCCTTCGCCGAGTGATCAGGGCACTCAGCCTCCTTCTCCGGTGCGTGGCGGCACTCCGCCTCCTTCTCTGCCTGCGCCGGCGCGCCCGAGCAGCCAGCTGCCTCCTACTTCTCCGCCTCGTCAACAAGGGCGGAAGAGACCCGCCACCGCTCCGGTTCGTAAGAAAGGAAAGACCGCCGCAGCCACTCCGTCTGCTCCGACGTCTAGCAGTACAGCTAGAGGCAGGCAATACAGATACGGTCCTTCTCTGAAGACTCCAGAGAAGTTACCAGACCAGAGGAGCCAAGAGGAAATCACGAAGATCGTGGAAGCCGAAGTGAAGAACTTCTTTGAAGGGGTGAAAGAAAAAAACATCCACCTCCGGAGGAGAAGATAGATCCGGTAAAAGCAAAGCGTACTCTGGCTGCCCTGAAAAAACCACCAAAGTCTCCGGCGAAGGCAACTATGAGTGCATTCTTACGAAGTCATTTATCGAAGCGGAGTGGTCGGGAAGTACTATCACTGATCAAAGGTTAGCAAAACTACGAGCTGGGAGAAAAGTTGCCCAGCTTGGCGAACAAGCGAACTAATCGTTCCCCCGCTCCAGGTGTCTAGCGTCGTCGCGAATCATCCGGGCGTGATGGTGCCCGGTTATAACGATCTTGGAGATGACCTGCCCGACGATGCACATTTTGATTTCTTGGAGGTGGACGAACACAGATACGTGTACGGGAAGCCTCTCGTCAAAGATGAAAAATCTCTAACAACGATGATGCGAAGATTCCTTGATTGGTATATGAAAACCTGCAGAGAGTCTGGGGGGAGGAATATTTTGACGCTCAGATTTAAAGAGGAGCATGACCTCGTTGGAATTGATCTGTTGAATGTTCCAATTGAGGAGTTCTTCGAGTTTTTCAATCTAAAGGCCCTCGATAAGTCAATTATCACTTGCTACTGCCTGTCATTAAGTCTCTATATATAGGTCAGCTCTTTCATGGCATGTATCTTTTATTATTCTCACTATATTATGCAGATTGAAGATCGCCGAATTGAAGAAAAGACAAATCGGTGATATTGGGTTCATTAACACAAATCTCATAGATGCATATATGGTTAAATTTCAGGCCAAAGATACTGAGGCCAAGCTGCTACAATCGTTTATATTAAATCAAAACAAAGCTATAATACTCTTCCCTTACAACTTCGAGTGAGTATTAATGTCTTGTGCATATTCGGTTTCCCTTATTAGTAGAGGTTATAGTAATGTAGTTGATGAGTTATGCATGCATGCGCAGGTTCCACTATATTCTCCTGGAGATTACGCTTGAGAATGGACTAGTAACCGTCTTAGACTCGAGACGAAAATATCCCAAGAAGTACGCGGACATTACTGAAATTCTAGAGAAGTAAGTTAAATCTATCATTATCGCACCATATCGGCAACTTCAATTTGTTCATTTCCTGATATCAAGTAATTGTTTTCTTTGTCTAGCTGGGCTTGGAGTAAATTCACCTCAAAAACTCTGGGACTGTCAAAGAAGCTGGAATTTAGACACCCGAAAGTAAGTACTATAGTAGCATATATGTTCCACGCATCTCCTAGTGATTCAAGCACTAGTTTCATCAATACCATTTAGCATGCTTGCTAATTATCAGCTTGATTGACCTCTATTTCTTGTAAAGTGGTTGTCGCAGGAAGAATGGACTAATTACTGTGGATACTACATTTGCGAGTCCATCCGCCAGACGACCTGTGAGCGGGGCTACTCCGAGAAACAATATGAAGTGCGTAAATAATTATATTCAAAATTTTCTTTTATTACCATCATTTGTGATCAGTTTAATTTATTCATATATATGTATTGACCCCCTTCTTCAAATTAGATATTTCGGATGCGAGATGAACTCCTAGCACCACATCGTATGCGAGGAATTCAAGAGGAATTGGCGGCATTCTTTCTTGACCACGTGATGGCTAAAGACGGAGAATACTATGTGGACCCTGCAGGGTTCAATTTTAAGTAGGAGATTATGTTGTAAAAGATACTTATATTGTATATATGTAGCCAGTAGCGTCGGACAGATATACGAGAACTTGTTGTTTGATCAATCTCTCAAAGAAGGAGAGGTGGTCGATATCACTTCTCTTTGTATGCATCTGTTCATGACGATCTTCTATTTCCTTCATTTGCTTAACTAGCTAGCGTGTCTAGTCCTCTCTATACGTATAGTACGCAGTGTCAACCAAGCACGGAGATAAGAAAGGACACTTCTCTCTATTAATTAGCATGCTAACACAATATATGAAACACCTAAATTAACCCCCCAAAACCCCCAAACCATTCCCCCCTTTAAAAAAAACAAAAACCCCAGCACCTGAGATGCTGACGCGTGGATGCCTATTGGTCCCAGTTGGTGCCACCAACAGGGACCAAAGGGCCTCCTGCCTGGGCTCGCCACACTGTCCACGTGGAGGCCCATCTGTCCCGATTTATGCAAGAACCGGGACTAACGGTTTAGGGCATTAGTACCGACACTTTAGTCCCGATTGAAAAACCGGGACAAATGGCCCTTACGAACCGGGACAATAGGTCCTTTTTCTACTAGTGCAAGCCGGCAGCCTCGGATAGCAAGGATGGACGTTGTTTTTTATCATTTGTTTTCGTCTCTAGTCGGACCCTACTCTTCTTCATGATGACTGGATATTGCTGTATTGATGTGATCTTGATGTATCTTGTGGCGAGTGTAAGCCAATTCCTTATACTCATCTTTTTAGTACATGTACTTGTAACGATATCCATTCTTGCGAAACGACGATATGCGTTTCTATCCCTGTCGAGGCCCTCTTGCCAAAATAAGGATAGGACCGCATCTTGGACGTTACAAGTTGGTATCACAACAGTAACGACCTAGGAGCCCCCTTGATTGATCGAACTTGGCCGAGTCGAGTCTAGTTATATATCGGCGAGTAGGATTCTTTTTTCTCCTCTTCTATGGTCTGGTGAGGAATCTTCTTGTAATAATTTTAATTCAACTCCTCTTCTCCCTCAATTTTTTAGGATCACACGGATATTTTTGGAATCTATATGATGTCGATGTGACAGAGTTCTGACTTGGTGCCTCCTGCTGTGTTGATTTTATTCCGGGGAGCTGAGCTCCAGGGTATTCTTGAGCACATCATTATCATTCAGGTTTCTTAGTATCTCAGGACGGAGTATGTTCGAAATTGCTTCAATACTAGTAGTGGCGAGAGGAGTCTGGCTGCCCAAGTACTGGTGCAGATAGGTCCGGATGTATCGTTGTACTTCGTGTCATTGTGATTACGAGGGTCTGAGATAGATGAGGTTTCAAAATTCTGGTTATGTGTTGACGGATGTGATACACTGGACGGGTTAGATGCCAGGAGTTGAGTGATGGATTTTACTCCTTGTATCCATGGACCCGATTGCATGACCAGAAAATTCGGGAAGTTCTTAGGTGCCAATTCAAGTAGTTACTTATAGGACAATCTTCCAACAAATGCATGATGTGAGGTTGGGGATCGACATCTAGTGGATTCGTTTATTCACGGTCGTCTAACAACGGTTGTCATTGTGTGTTGAATAGTCCTTTTAGCTTGCTACGACTCGGGAACGCTTCGTATGTCATGTGCAGTACCTTGTACATGATGGCTACTGTAGGATAGAGCCCGTGGGAACCTATCCACGAAAATATGGGACGAAATCTCTGTCATGAATTTGTTCTGGCTTGTGTTGTAAGCCTCATCCTCTATTTTGTTGGAATATGGTAATTTGAGTTGCTTCGATGTCAAGTGGTGAATTCATATATTTCGAAGAGGTTTTTCATTTTTGTATGGGAGTGCTAATTCTTTTGCTCATCAATCCGCGTCAAACCAGAGTCGTCATGTCAATTCTTTTCAACCGGTGTGCTTATCTTTAAGTGAATTCTATCCTCTCCAATTTTGCAAGATCAATCTCTCATTTCTTTCCAGAGTTCGTCTCATATGTTCTAAGTTGCCTTTGTTTTCCCCGCCCTCCCGCCCTTTTTCTTCAATGTTTCAATTATCATCCAATATATTCCTTTCATTATTGTTTCCACTATCTTTTCTTTTCTGTTGTTTCCGGTGATTCTTGGTGAAGATTCTCACGAGTTTCGAGTTCATCATTTCTTCATTCTTTTTTTCTGCTTTGGTGGATCCAATTCAAGATATCCGTGTTCATCATATCCTTTTTCCTTTCAATTCTTTCCCATGTTGGAAATTCTGATTCAAGCCTCTCTTGTTATTCATCAATGTCTTTTCTATTCGGAGTGTGGAAGGTACCTCACAAGTTCTTGTTTTCAATCCTTTCAATTATTTCGAGGTTCCCAACCTCATCAAGTTTTCAGTTATACCGGTGCAATATCTATCTTCCTAAGCAATTGTTTCAACGGTGGTTTCTTTTGAGTGGGCCCTTAACCAGCAGGATTGTCGCACGATCTTATGTGGCTCTTCTAATCATTCCCGAGATCACCAAATCTTTTCAAGTGTGACATAAGCATGGATTCCATCATTCATGTTCATTCTCCAAGATCTATATGAATTTAGTTTCATCATTGGCTAACCCTTCATTCTTCATCATTCGGGAGTGTCGAAGTAATTTTGCTGGTGCTCCTTCTCGTCATTCTATGCATTGAAGACCGAAGAGGTGTTTTTCTCAAGTCTTTTTACATTTTTGGAAGATTTGTCATTTTAGCTTTTTGTTATCATCTTGAATTGTTCTTAATCATGAGAAATCACTTCCATATCTATGCGGTGCATTTCAGATTTGTTTTCATTCTCGATCCTCTGAAGGCCATCATTTCAGAAGATTTCTTCGCTCTCAGCTTTCAGCTTTCATTCTCAAATTCTTCTCCATTGTTCTCTCTTCGTTCGTCTCTCAATTATTCCGGTGCCTTGTTTAAGTTTTCTGTTAGGCGGCTCAAGACCTCTTCATTCTCAAGGTGTTCTTCAATATTTTTGTGGGAGAACCTCAAGTATTCTTTGTCTTGCATTTCAAAGAGCAATTTTTCCTCCTTTATCCTTTGAGGTAGTGTTATAGCTTTTTTGTGAGTGGAGGAGTCTTGAAGATAAGTTGTTTCGAGAATTAAATATTTAAACCCACCGATTATATGATCATGAGATATTTTCAAACCCATGATTTCTTCATTGAGCTATCTTAGTTTGGACTTCACCTAAAGCTTTGTCTAAGGATTTTTGCTATCATGGTGCTTGTCATTAATACAAGTTCTCTATGTTTCCTCTTGCTGTAAGAAGTTTTCATATCTTGTTCCTCTCGATTGGTGCTTGTTTCCGTTAGTGGCTGGTTGTCACCTCATTATTTTGAAATGGTTTCCATAAGCCCACAACAAGCTTGTTCTTTCGTTGTTGATTTCCAACAACTCCATTCGATTCTTCTTGTCAGGCTGCGCTTCAACTCAATTGTGATAGTAGTTGTCATTTTTCTTATCCCTTCTTTTCTTTCCAATGATCTAGTTCCTATTCTTTGTTCTAGAGGTGTCGTGATGTTTCTCTCCTATCCATTATCTGGTTTTGTTAATATCGTGTTCTTTCCTTTCTTATTCATATAACCGGAGTGTTGTGTCTTCTTTCATGTTCTTTCCTTGCATCTCAATTTACTTGGTTTGTTGTGAATCTTGTCAAGATCTTTTCAGCTTATCAAATATATCCTCTTTTCCTACCGAAGTGCTGCCACAATTTCTATTGAATTCTTGTGAAAGTGCATTATATCGACTAGAGGGGGGATGAATAGGAGATTTTTAGAATTTCATCGCTGAGGAAACTCCTTTTTAGTAAATTCCTAACTAATGAATAACATGCAGTGGAAACAACGCAAGATCAGAGGTGCAAAGATTACAACAACAGTTTTTTGGATGAAGATTATGAAAAACGGTTTGTACAGTATGCAGATGAAGATTAACTGGTATGAAGAATTTGAGGTTGAGGAAATTCAGAGAAAGTATTCAGCAAATTCTTCAAATAGAGACAATGAAAGTCTTCAACATACAACATTGAGGAATTGAAAGAGTTGGAGAAATAGAACCAACATCACAGTGGAGACAGTAGTTGATGACCCAGTTCAAACTGCTGTGATAGTCGTACGTCTGGTTTGGAGCGGCTTGGTATTGAAACAAAAGGACACACAATCCCTACGTATTCTCCTTGAGCTAAATACACATAGTCCTCACCCAACACTCGTGTTAGTCTTCACGGCCGACTTCCAAACCCACACAAACTTGGTCATCCGGTGATCCACAATTGACTGTTGGATTGCTCGAGACCATGACGCCTAACCGTCTAGAGGATGCACAGTCCTCAAAGGTAAAAGGCTTCTGTTCCACACAAGAACACATTTTTCAGTGATGCTCAATCACTTGGTTTTTGGTTTGTGGTTTGGTGTTTGGGGTATTTCCTCACTGATGATTTACTCTCGAAGACTCTGAGGAATTTGGGTTGCTCTAAACGACAAGTGTCAGTCTCTCGTAGAGCAGCGAACCAGCTAATGGTTGTGGGAGCGGCTATTTATAGCTTGGGAGCATCCCGACATGATTTGATATAAATGCCCTTAAATATTATGACCGTTGGTGTGGATAAGATCGGTGAGGTGGCGCGAATCGCGGCAACGGCCAGGACTCTCAACTGTGAGAGTCCTCATGTCTGTCATATTCCTCAGTTGAGGCTTTTGTAGGATTTCGCTTGGAGCATCATGAGGAAATTCATTCTATAGTGTTACCTCGACCCCCTTTAACAGTATGGTGTTCCTATGACTCAATAGTGAATAAAATGGAACAAAAATAACAAATCTTCATGCTTCAAAGTCTTCAGACTGATTTTCTCCAGGACACACCGTGTTCCTCATCTTCAGTATCTTCGTGAGGAATGTCAATTTCATCGCAATTTCTCCCCGATCAAAATCTTCAGCATAAGACCAATTTCTTCAGCCGAAGATATACATTTTTAGGGGTCGATATTCATCGTATAACTCAAACTCGTCAGCGACTTATAGAGCATGTGTACATTTATAAACACATTAGTTACTTAACCTATAAGTCTACAAACCACCAAAATCACTAAGGGCACTAGATGCACTTACAATCACCCCCTTTTTGGTGGTTGATGACAATTAGGTTATGTTTTCAACGGGTATAAAAATATGAAGTGTAAATACTCAGTTTGAGGAATTTGAAATCACGATACGGAGAGACTCCCTCTGAACATGTGCATATTTTGAGGAAATTGCTTTTCACAACAGATGCACATTGATGATTTATATCATGGAGATCTCCCCCTCTATCTTGTAAATCATGAGTACATTTCAAATATAAAATGAGGAATTTGAGAATGCATGATGAGAAATGGTATCTGACGAATTTCAGCATGCGTGCATTAATATTTTTAGGAATAAGCATGTGAAGAAAAACGTTCAAAAGCATTAGAGTACCATCGGGCTTAAGTTACAACTCATTGCATAAAACACTTCATAAGAACCAAGAATTTGGAACTTAATAAAGTCCATAAGCCCCAAAATATATCCCGCGTGAAGACTAACTCAGATTTCTGCCCCTTTGTCATCAAGTGATGAAAAAGGGACAAAACTGAGGACTAACTCCCCATGAAGACTTTCAGTTCTTGGCTGATGAAGAGGCATGAGGATTCTTGGCGACGGGCTTCTTCCTTGGTCCAATAGCAGTGTCTTCTGGTTCTTCATCAGACTCTGCAGTTCGGAATAAAGAAAAAGAACTGTTCTCAAGTTGAGGAACTCGAATTGGCTTGAATTTCTTCTTGGGAGGCCACGACCAGTCAAAGTCCTGAGTAAACTCCAATTCATCAAGTTCCTCTTGATTCTTCAGATGAGCCAATGTGGCCGAGGTACGATCAAACACCTCTTGGGGCAACAGGGCTTGGCGGATCTTGGCTAGAAGTGTAATCATATTAAGAATATGACTCTCCTTCTTGGAACTGGCCATCTAGGGGCCGATTTCCGTCATCAATGATAGATTTTCCTTTTCCTTCAACTGGCTCAAATATCTTCTTGATGACTCTGACAGGCGGCAGATATCCAATGTGATTTGGAAAATCAGCAATGTAGTTGATGCCTGACCTGCTTCTGATGAATCTCATGATCCAAGGAGCATAAATCTTTATGTCGAAGGGCGACAAAGTATTATGAGCCAAAGTCCTCAGGAAGAAGTCATGAAGGTTTATTGGTATGTCATGGATGATATTGAAGAGGATATTCTTTATGATGCCTATGACATCTTCATCATCATCATGGCCTTTGATAGGAGTTATGACATTGGCCAGTATTTTGTAAATGGTTCGTGGTTCATACATCAAGTCTTGAACCAGAAAGCTAGTCCTTGGAGGTTGCTCCTTGGCCAAAGGCTTCATGAGGACTTCCATTAGTCTGTTGGGCAGCTCCAGTTCATCATACATTAGTAGTGCATTTTGTGAGGGAATTGTTACTGGAAGCGCACGAAGCAATTCAGTGGCAGGCGCTTTGTAGTGCGTGTGTTGAGTCATCCAGTCCAACACCGAAGTGTTGACATCTTCGGGTCTCCAGAGATATGCAAAGTAGCGTAGAACTGAAGAATTATGTCACTGTTCCAGTCACCTATGTCAGTGCAGAGAGGCAGAACATTGAGGATTGGAATGAAGAAAGGAATTTCTTCCATGTCAACATGACGAATATGCTTGTGCTAAAATATTTTGTTCCTCCCACAGAGCACAGAGGCATAGCATTTAAGCTGAGTCCTCGCCCAGAATTTCCGGTGCTTGATGCGAAGCTTATCATACGGATTTGCGCCTGTGAAGTACAACCGTTCTTCATAGAAAGCTTCCTTCTGAAACTTTGGCCTCCTCGACAAAGGATGATTTTTCCGCGGTTGAAGATTATGCTGTTGTTCTTGAAGAGGAGCTACTATCATTACTGTTTTTGTGTTGACCACAACAATAGCAGTTTCGGTTTTAGGTGTAGGAGCATTTTCTTCATTTTGACCATGTTCTTCAGGTGGAGGATTTTCCTCAGCTTGAGGAATTTTCTTGGTGGAGGAGGCAAAATCATCAGCTGATGCAGTTGATCCATGAGCAGATTCATCATAGACGGTCTTCCCATCAGATCCTGTGAGGATTTCTGTTACAACACGAGTAGGAGGGATTTGGGTAGACCATGGTGAGCGATGAGACTCGTCCCAGATGTCATCACGAAAAACTGGAGTGGTGCAATCAATATCATCAGATGTCTTTTGAGGAATGGAGGATTGAGAAATGTCATCAATTTGTATTTCCTCATCAATAATTTCTTCAGATTCAGCATCTTCCATTTCCTCATCTTCTTCAGGAATGACATAGTCAATTCCGAAGGGAACCCGTGCGTAGGATGGTGCTACATTCAGAGGTGTAGGATCCACTGGGGCAGTTGAACACACCGTCTGAGTGACCTTTGGGTGCTTGGCCTCTGAGGTCATTGAAGCTTTTCGTGTCTTTGCTTCTTTCTCAGTAGCTTTGGTCTTCTTCACATCTGATGCAGAAGGAACCATCTTCTTCACCTTTGAGGGTTGAGGTGAAGGAATTGTTTCTTCCGGAGCGGATGCACACACAGTCCTTGCTGTTTGCTCAGCTGAAGCTTTTTCTTCAGCTGGAGCAGATTCATTAGCTGGAGTATCTTGAGGAATTTCCTCAGTAGCACGTTCATCAGCTTCATCTTCTTTGGTCAGCTTAACCGAATAGCTGGACTCAGGTAGCTTTTGCTGCATAGGAGGAGCAGCTTTCTTGTTGTATTCATTAACTTCATCAGTTGCAAACTTGATGAAATTTACCTTGAGACTCTGACGATCAGATAGGTTCGTGTATGTGTTTGTCAAAGTCTTCAGTTCAGCCTGGGTTGAAACAAGAGCTTCAGGCGTCAAATTGAGGAGATTCTGCTTGAGGAATTTCTCCTTCTTCAGTTTCGCAGCCTTTGCTTGCTTGGCTTGCTGCTCTTTCCATTTTGCCTCATTGATGAATGTGGCAACCATGTGGCTGAGACCTAGGGGAAGCTTCAAATCATCTTTGGGAGTGTTTGGCTTTTCATACCAGACATTGATGAAGTCCACCAGAACCTTGGGATCCATGGCAAGAGGAATAGAGCTGCATGAGGCTAGTGCAACTCGTTCCTGCTTGTTTCTGATGATTGCTTGAAAAGTTTCATCGTCGAATTCCTCAATTCCTTCTGATGCAGAAGGGATGTGGATGACTTTGCTTGGACTGGGTCTGATGCCTCTTCCAGCAGTCATTTTAGTCTTCAAAAGAGTTAGTGAAGACTTTGCCGCATAGCTCGTGGCAGATGGCAAAAATGAGCTAGAATGAGCAGGCTAATGCTTGACTATCTGCTTTTGTTCAGGCCTTGAGGCATGTGGTGTTGTTGAAGATTTTGGCGATGTCGGTGCACTAAAGACTGGGGGTCTCTAGTGCCCCAGACTTGTGCACGGGCGCAAAGCGCCCAGACGGTAGGGCACGACGAAACATAGACAAGACTCACCCCCAAGATATCCAAGGCCCCGACAAGCCTGTCGTTGCGGGAAGACACCCAAGGCCATGTCCGTCCAACGGACGTGATGAACTCACCCAGCACAAGGCCCCGGCGAGCCCCCCTCGCAAGGATGAGAACCGAAGCCACCGGCAAGCTTCGTTGCCGGGACGAAGCACCAAGGCCCCGGCAAGCCCCGTTTTTGTCGGGATAACGTGGCAGCATGCTATAGGGCGAGCAACCTTGCCACAGTACCACCACCCCCCATGTTCTAGTGCATTCCGCATGCGCCAGAGGGGCGTCCAGGTGTCGAAAAACCTGGACACATGTCTTCACCTGCACTTAGCTGACATGCACAAGATGTGCATTTAATGCACCTGACAGCATTAGATGGATAAGCACCGTTGTAGGTTCACTCTAACATCTCTTGAACCTACCATTGAGCACTGTAAGTGAGCCCTTTGCTTATAAATGGAGGCCCTTAGCTCATTTACAAGGGGTTAGACTTTTTGAAGATTGGCCAAGAAGACGATTATCATCACTGTAAACGAACAACAAAAGAACGCTTAATACGATCAGACGAGCACGACGTAGGGTTTTACACGTAAGTGGCCCGAACCTGGGTAAAAAGGCTTGCCGGGTGTTGATCGTTTGGTCTGCTCTTGACGCTGTTTTCCCCGCCCTACGATCAGATGGGTATCACGTCGATTCCCATATGTGTCTACCTAGCATCGCCGACATCTTTGGCACACCACGTAGAAGGGGGGATCTGACCTAGCTTTTAGCGCACCACCTTTTCTTCGTCGCCATGGCCTCCAAGAGGAGGGGCGCTCCGGCAGCCAACACTCCCGTACCCAGCTCTCTGGCCCCGGTGGGGTAGGAGAAGGTGCGGGCAGAAGACAAGAAGGCGGAGGCCACGAGCTTCCGCAACATTTTGGCGAGCAAACCTAGGTGAGTCGAGTCGCCCGCGACCGCGGCGATCATCCTCCCCCTGGTACATCGTGGGACACGGCCGCACAACCAGCCGATGGCACGGCCATGTCCAAAGATGCGCCGACGCCTCTCAAGGCGCCCGCGTGAGCCCACACATCGCGACCTTCTCACGCCATGCAGGATGGATCGCACCAGCAGGGTGGCGATCTTCCCCCACCTAAGGGGCCCCTGGACCCCGTTCTCGAGGTACGCCGAGCAGGCGTACCCGCTCTGCTACGGCGCGGGCTGGCGAGCCACCACATGACCAACAGGGATCCCCTTCTAATTTGGTTAGAAGCGAGAGCCCCCTGAGGTCTTCGCACATCTCGCCGCCGCCCGCACCGGCGGAAGCATTGAAGCGGGCCCACCTGCTCCTCGATTTCCCTCCATCGACGCACAAACAAAGGGAATGGAGGGCCACCATCCAAAGCCTCCTGGCAGTCGCCGACGGAGACCAGCCACGGCAGGCAGGGATGTCGCAGCGTCCCTCCAGAAAACATGTTTTGGACCATGCCGTGGAGGTAGGGGCTCCCACCACCACCGTGCACTCTCCTCCACGGCGGTGATAAGGGGTCATCGCGTCCGACGACTCGACCGGGTCTTCAGACCCCCGCAACCGCCGCGATCAAAGGGACATCCTCCGCGAGCGGCGTGAGCAAGAAGCCCGCACCCTCATCGAACAGCGCCGCAAGACGCGCCGTAAGTCAGATATGCATGCTGGGACCGCCGCTGGCGCACCGGCTTCGGGGTACCCTGGCGACCTACCTTACGAGGTAGGCTGCCCAGAGTTTACCTGCGAATTACGGCGCGTCCACAGGTAATCAAACTGGAGATCCTGGAAAAGTATGATGGCAGGACCCATCCGTCGGAGTTCCGCATCATCTACACCATCGCGGTGCTGGCTTCCGAGGGGGGGGGGGGCGAGACGACAAGATACTGGCCACCTACTTCCCATTGGTACTCAAGCCCAACGCCAGGTCGTCGTTGATGCACCTCCCCAAAGAACTCCATCTCCTCCTGGAAGGCACTGTGCTAGGACTTCGTTGGTGCCTTTACTAGCGGCCACCGAGCTCCTGGTTAGGAAAGCGACCTACACATCATCCCCCAAAAGGAGTGTGAACCCCAGCGCAAGTACATCCAAAGGTTCAGCCGCATCCAGCACAACATCCCGGAAGTCCACCCAACTGCCGTCATCAGCGCGTTCTAGCAGAACATGCACAATTGGAAGATGCACGAAGAGCTGGCGATGAACAAAGTCCGCGATGTCGCCGAGCTCTACGCTCTGGCAGATAGGTGCGCATGTGTAGAAGAAGGGAGGAAGCTCCCTGGGGAGAATGCTGGTGTTGAAGCTGACTCAGACTCTGAAGACGTCGACTTCCCCACCAAGAGGGGAAATCGGCGTAACAAGGAACGGAACGGCAAAACCGTGTTCGCCGTCGAGGCGACCGGCGATGCCAACTCCGCCAATAAGCGAAGGCCGAGGCCTCCAGCAAGGATATCGCCGGTTGCGGCTCCTGCCAGGCATAGGCAGCCGCCGATAAACCGGACGGCTCCGGCGCCCAGTACTGCAAGATCCAGCGCACCGAAGGCCACGACCTCCAGCAGTGCCGACAAGTCGAACAGCTTGCCGAGAGGAAGCGGGCCGAATACCAAAGGCGCGACAAAGAAAAGGCCCAACAAGGTGGTGAAGGGTCATGCGGGAAGAAGGGAGCCCAAGGGAGCTGCCCCGGCAGATTCAAGGGAAAGAAAGCAAGGCCCGCACAACCACGAGAAAGAATAGAGGATGATGATGATGAACACTGCCCTGAGGACGACTACAGCGACCATGAATTCCAGAGGGCAACGGACATGATGTGCCTTGAAGGGGGCGCCTCACTGCATTCCTTGCACCGCCAGCTTAAGAAGTGGGCGCGTGAAGTGATTGCGGCAGAGCCATCCATCGGCGCCCGTAAGCCCCTGAGATGGTCGGGTGCTTGCCGTTGTTGGTGTCACCGACAATCCGCAACCTCACAGTAAGAAAATGCTGGTGGACGGAGGGGCCCCCCTGAATCTCATTTCCCCCGACATAATCCAGAAGCTACAGATCCCCGATGAAGACCTCGAGGACACGGGCGCGTTCCAAGGGATCAATCCCAGGAAGATCGAGCCCAAGGGAAAGATCACGCTGCCAGTAACTTTCGGCAGCTACCAGAACTACCGGACAGAGAAGGTTGTCTTCACCGTCTCCGACAAACCGTTCGCATACAATGGGATCCTGGGGCATCCGACATTGGCCAAATTGATGGCAGCCTCGCACTACACCTATGGTACCCTGAAGATATGTGGCCCGGTCGGCGTCATCGTCGTCCGCACCGACAAGAAGGACACGCTCCGATGCCCGGACCACCTCTACGAGGATGCCGTGGAGGAACCCACCGCTAACACCCCTTCCGCGTCGCCCCCGGCAAGGACCCCAGGAGATAAGAAGAACGACAAGGGAGCTTCCCACGTCTACCCCGACAAGCGCGCCTCATCAGAGTGATGTGCTACTAGCAGGGACGTGCTAGAAGGATCCACCACGTGAAGCAAAAGGTCCAGGACCGTTCCACCTGAGACCAAGAAAGAACCAGCCAAGGAAGACATCTCACGTGGAACTTTCACCATCTGTTCCACCCTTGACAACAAATAGGAAAGCGCGATCATCGCCTTCCTATGGGAAAATCCTGATGTGTTTGCATGGCAACCTTCAGATATTCCCGGCGTTCCCAGGGAGGTGATTGAGCACCACCTTGCCATCTGTCCTCACGTGCGGCCGGTCAAGAAGAAGGTGAGGAAGCAGGCCCTGGAGCAACAAGAGTTTATTGCCGAAGAAATCAAGAAGCTGGAAGCAGATGGCCTAGTCTGGGGAGTCATCCATCCCACATGGTGGGCCAATCCAGTCGTTGTGCGCAAGGCAAGTGGAAAATTACACCTGTGTATTGAATTCACCAACGTCAATAAGGCATGTCCCAAAGATCCTTTCCCCTTGCCGCGCATGGACTAGATTGTCGACTCCACTGCCGGCTGCAACCTGTTGTCCTTCCTCGACGCCTACTCCGGTTATCACCAGATCTACATGGCCGAGGAAGATGAAGATAAGACCGCGTTCATCACCCCATGCGGCACATACTGCTTTGTGCGGATGCCCTTCGGGTTGAAGAACGTTTGCTCGACTTTCGCAAGGGTGATCCAAATAGGTTTTGAACCCTAACTCCATAGAAATCTCGAAGCTTATATGGATGACATAGTGGTCAAAACCAAGGACAGATCCACCCTTTTGTCAAACCTGGAAGAAACATTTGCCAATCTACGCAAAATCAACCTCAAGCTCAACCCCGAGAAATGCGTCTTCGGTGTCTCGTCTGGCAAGCTTCTCGGCTTCTTTGTGTCCCAATAGGGGATCGAAGCCAATCCCGACAAGATCAAGGACATCGAATAGATTGAGGCGCCGAAAAGTGTCAAGGACGTGCGGCGCTAGCCGGATGTGTAGCTGCCCTGAGCCGATTCATCTCCAAGTCCGCTGAACGCACCCTACCTTTCTTAAAAATCCTGAAGAAGGTGGGACCGATGAAGTGGACTCCTGAGGGGAAGTGGCACTACAAGACTTGAAGAAATACCTCTCCTCCACACCCATGCTGGTGGCCCCTAGACCTCAAGAGCCACTGTTCTTGTATCTGGCGACAACCAACCAGGTGGTCAGTGTTGCCTTCGTGGCGCAGAGGGAGGAGGGCGATGAAGCCCCGACAAAGGCAACGCCACCCGACGAGGATGCACGTGATGGCAAGTGAGAGCTCCCCGCTATGGCAGAGGACAACCAAGAGAAATCCTCGCACATGAGATTACCGTCGTCACTCGCTTCCCGCTGCAGAGGGTTCTGCGAAACCCCGACGCGACCGGCAGGATAGTAGAGTGGGCATTGGAATTTTCCAGCTTCGGCCTCAAGTTCGAGAGCACCTCGACCATACAGAGAGGTCCCTAGAGGAATTCATTGCGGAGTGGGCCCCAACACCAGACGAAGAAATACCAGAATCAACCCTCCCGGGGAAGGAAGCGACTCAAGAGTGGGTCATGTACTTTGATGGAGCTTTCTCCCTCCAGGGCACCGGGGCTGGCGTCTTGCTAGTCGCGCCTACCGAGGAGCATCTCAAGTATGTGATCCAAATGTATTTCCTCTGAGAGAAGTCAACCAATAACACCGCAGAGTATGAAGGGCTGCTTGCCGGGCTCAGAATCGCAACAGACCTTTGGATCCGAAAGCTCATCATCAGAGGTGACTCCCAGCTAGTCATCCGACAAGTCAACAAAGATTATCAAAGCCCGTTGATGGAGGCCTACGTGGAGGAGGTGAGAAAGTTGGAAGAACGCTTTGACGGTCTACAGATGGAGCACGTACCCCAGGCCAAAAACACCATCACAGATGACCTATCAAAGCGAGCGGCACTCAAGCTCCCTGTGGAACAAGGGACTTTCGTGCTACGACTGACTCAACCCTCTGTGGCACCATCGACCAAGCCAAACAAAAGGAAGAAGCTCAACTACGGCAAGTACCTCCCGGCAGACCTACCAAGGAGCCTCGGTAAGGACCTTGCCGTGGAAGAAGTTGCTGGATCAGAAGCAAAGCCTGCCGCGGGGGATCCCACCCTGGCAGAGGAAATGCCGTTGCTCCTCACCGTCGAGCCGCGCGCTCCGGCATGGGCACAACACATAGTCCGATACCTCCGAACTGGGGAATTTCCCGAGGAACCCGAAGAAGCGGATAAGGTAGCTTGCTAGTCAAGAATGTACCAGTTCGTGGATGATGCCCTCTACAAGAGGCGACCAAACGGCGTGAAGCTAAAGTGCATCCCCCAGGAGGAAGGACTGGAGCTGTTGGGTGAAATTCACGGAGGAATATGTGGATCGCACATAGGATCGAGAGTCCTTGCTGGCAAGGCGTTCCGGCAACGTTTCTTCTGGCCCACAACCCTCCAGGATGCAACTGCACTAGTAACCAAGTATGAAACGACCCAGTTCCATTCGAGAAAAGCTTTATCAGCCAGCACAAGCTCTCCTAACAATCCCTCTCTCTTGGCCATTCTCGGTCTGGGGGCTCGATATCCTCGGGCCCTTCCCCCGCACCACTTGGGGCTTTGAGTACTTGTATGTCGCAATCGACAAGTTCAGAAAGTGGCCAGAAGTGGAACCGGCAAGGAGAGTAACAGCGCAGTCAGCTGTCAAGTTCTTCAAGGGGATAGTATGTCGCTTTGGCGTCCTCAACACGGTCATCACCAACAATGGAACCCAGTTCACGACCCGCATCTTCATGCAACATGCCTAGGACCTCGGCATCAAAATATGCTTCACTTGCGTTGCTCACCCAAGGAGACACGATCAAGCTGAAAGGGCAAATGCCGAGGTACTGTGTGGGCTCAAGACCAGAACTTTTGACAAATTGCGCGAACATGGAAGGCACTGGATTGATAAACTACCGACGGTTCTTTGGTCGATCAGAACAACGCCAAATCGAGCCACCGGCCAGACACCCTTCTCCCTGGTCTACGGGGCAGAAGCAGTTCTTGCCACTAAACTCGCTTATGGGTCACCTCGGGTGCTCGCTTATGATGAGCTGGAGCAAGAGAAATTGCGTCCAGATGAGTCAGTGCTCCTCGCGGAGACCCGGGATCAGGCTGCTGTGCGAGCCTCTCGCTAACAGCAAGCCTTGCGCCGCTATCATAGCCGCAAGGTACGAGCCAGAAGTTTCGAGGAAGGCGACCTTGTTCTTTGGCACGTTTAGTCGGCTAAGAATACCAACAAGTTGACACCAAAGTGGGAAGGCCCATATCGGGTAGTACGAGTCACCAGGCCTGGCGCTATCCACCTGGAGTCCGAAGATGGCTTACAAGTGAGCAACTCCTGGAACATAAATCATCTTTGAAAGTTTTACCCGTAGGGAGAGGTTGCCGGGCCACCCGACAATCAGCTTTTGTACAATTCTTGCCGAAGCTGCATGTAATCCTTTGTACAAAGCCAGGCGAAGACCGTGTGCGCAGTCAAATAAAGCATAGCGTTCCACATCATCATATAGATCCTCATGAGAGAAAACATGCATGCATCTATGACTTTGTGAAACGCACGAGCTAACAAGGGGACCATAGCCCCGACAGATATTTCCCTCCATTCTCTCCTTTGAAAGACATGTATTACCCGTGTGCACAAGTTTGCCAGGGGGGAAGATAGTGGGGACGCCCACAGAATATAGTTGGGACGCCTACAGTAGCAACAAGAGTCAAGATATTCCACTCAAAGCCGAAATAAGTAAACGCAGCCGACAGGAAAGTTGCGGACACTTTGAGTAAGTTGTTGGGTAAGCCGTTGGGTGAGTACACTCCTGTCCTCTCTAAAATGCCCACACTTTCTCTCGAATGGAAAAACCTGTGCGTTGGGGATCGGTGTCACTACTCTCCCAGAGGTCGCCTCGAAGCGCGCTCAACAATCAGGGTTGCTCGTCCAGCATACCACTTTTGTAAAATGCGTTCTCGACGGCCCACGGTGAAGCCCGGCAGGGAGTTAAACATCCTGCCGGCAGTGATGGCCCCCGGCAAAGTATCGCGGGAAAGAGGGAAAGAGGCGATAGAGGAAAGGCAGCGCTACTCTCCCAAAGGGAGTACTGAGTATATTACAAATAGCAAAGATTGCGTTCAAAGCATAGATTACAATAACAAAAGGCACGGAGGCTAGTCCCGACATGGACCTTGCACCCTTTTAACCTGGTCTATCCTATTGACAATAGGCATGACCTTCTGTTCAAAGGGCTTGGGGTCCACTTCCTTCGGTAGGTGTACCATGGAGAGATTCAAATCAGGGTTCCTATACGCCAACTTGGTAAGTACCTTGAGAAGGACGTTCCGGCACAGCCGCCGGGCATCGCCCGCCATCCGCGTTGTCTCTTCGGCCTGGAGACGCTTCAGGGCGTCGGTCAGACTCTTGATGAACAAGGCCAAGTTGACGCTCGGAGGAACCTCCGGAGAAGGAGCATAGTCGGGGCCTTTGAGATCCATGGTGTCCAGCTGGTCGGCAATGGCAGACGCGGCGTTAACATGGCGCCCCGTCCACAACTTGCCGATGTTCACGTACTTGTCCTGGTCGGCGGAGGCGGCATCGAACTGTTCCGCCGAGACCTGTAGCTTCCGAGCCAGATCTTCCTCCCGTGCCGCTCCCTCCTTGAGCGCCTACTCCGCAGAGGTCAACTTGGCCCGCAGAGCATCCAATAGAAGAAAGCGCCAATACCTTGTCGCGGAGGCTATCGAGCTCTTCTTCGAGCTCCTTCAGGATCCCAGTAAGCCCATCCTTGGCTACCTCGGCGACAGACGCTCGGTCGGTGATCTCCTGGAGCTTGTCGGCGAATTCCGAGGCATGGGCATCGAGGTCGCCCTTAAACTGGTCCGTCACCTCCTTAGTACGCTGCCCCACCAGTTTCTCGACCTCATCGCCCTTGGCATGGAGCCTCTCATTGAGCACCTGCTCTCGGGCGGCGAGTTCCTTCTCGTGATCTTCCAGGCTGATCCGGATGTTGGTGAGGCGAGCCTCCTCGGTTGTGTTTCTGCGTCGAGCCTCTTCCTCCTCCTTCCGGGCATCGTCGAACCGAAGGCTGAGCGCTTAATCCTAGGCCTTCAGTTTCTTGCGCTCGGCCTGTAACCCCTTGTAGGCCTCGTCAAAATGAGCCCGCGTTTCTTCAAAACGCTTCTCAAATGCCTCCTCCACCGCCTTGATGACCGCCTCCCGGGAGTCCAGCTTCTCCCTCCTTACGCGGTACAAGGCTTGGAGGTGGCTGACGTGGTCTATCATGGAGAGGAAAAGCTGCTCCTTGCCGAGTTTTCCGCCACCAGCCTCCGGCCCCGCCGGGGCATCGGAGCCTACGATAGCGGAGACCTCCGCATCGACATTCTCCCCTTCCACCATGGCCCTAGATCGCTCCACCCTCGGTGGGACTACGAACGTTCCCTCGCCGATGCAAAGGTACGCGCTACCCAGGATGCCCTCAGGACTGGGGGGGCTGATAGCCGCCTAACTTACCGCTGGTGAGGTGAGATTCTTCACCCTTGGCGGGCTCCCGGCCCCCAGCTGGCGAAGAATCGCAGTCACACGCCCCCGAGGCCTCGGTAGGCTCCTCTGCAGGATCCGAAGTGTCCTGCTCCTGCTCCCGCTCCTCGTAGGCGGCCTCGCACGCCAAGGCGTCGGAGGCCTCGGCCGCTGCTTCGCGGGTGACCTCCGTGACCACGGCATCGACGTCCATCTCCTCTAGGGGAGAGGGATCTGAAGGGCAGGAAAGAAAGGGGAATGAGCAAAAATCAGGCAAGACAATGAAGAAGAAAATTCGAGATTCAACTTACAAATGCTTCCGCACAGATGCTCACCGTCCTCCTGTCGGTGGATGGTAGTTGCCTCCTCCCCAGCAACGTCCATCACTGGTGGCTCGTCCTTAAGCACCACGAGCTTAGGCGGTGCATGCTGGGGGCTTTGCGGAGGGCTGGGCACAGGAGTGGCTGTAGTCGCTGACCGAGGTTCCGTAGCGTCCGCCAAGGGATTGTCGCTAGTTGTCTCCATGGCGTCTGCTGGGGGGCCCTTGCCAGCCGACGCATTGGCGTCCACCAAGGGATCACCCTCGGCCATGCACTTGGGGCTTATCGGAGATGCCCCACCAGCCGATGTGTTAGCTCCGGCCGACGGCTCATCGGCAGCATACACCTTGGCCCACTTCACCGACCTTTGGGCCAGCGTCTGGTTGTCCCTGCGAACGAGGAACGACATCGATTCAACAAGAATATGAAGCAAGCAAGAATGAGGGGAGGGGTCAGGGTATCGAACTCTTAATTATCCTCCTCCTCTTTCGAGCTCAGGATCGAGATATCGTACTACACCTCCGCCTCGGCCTCCATCGAAGGGTGTTCCACCCTCAAGCGTTTGACCGGGATGTCGGAGCCGACACGACGGAGCACTCCCCTGGGCTTCCGACGCGCCAAGCACTCCTCCACCTCCTCCTCCCTCTCTTGCGTCTCCGCGGAAGACGCACCGTCTCCTGCGCGGGCCCTGACGGCCGAACCACCATGACCCCCAGCAAGCCCCGCTCGTGGCGGCGCCTCCCCTCAGTCGCTTCCTTGCCACGGGGGCCCGCGTGCCCGACCCCGATGGTAAGGGTATGCTCCTCCATCCGGCGAGCGATGTGTGCCTCCTCTGCGGCGGTGGTGTCGTGGACGAGGCCTTTTTCTTCCCAAACGGTAGCCTCCGCCTACTCATCCAAGAAGGTCGAGACCACATCTGGCGCGGGCTCCAGCTAGGTCGCGACCATGTCATTGGTAACACAATCCGGCATCATCCCCCTGAGGTTGCTCACGGCCGAGCTGTTGCACAACGGGTGGACCCCATGCGGCAGCCAAATCTTCAGCTTGGAGATAAATAGCTTCTCGCAGAAGTATCCAAGCTCCATGATCATGAGATTGTTGTCCACCCCCGGGGGCAACCGCATGACATCTGCCGCATTCGCGAAGGCCGAAGCCGGCCTCCCTCCCCTGTGCTAGAGGGGGGCGATGCGTATGCGGAGGAAGTCACCAGCCACCATCTCCATCGTCAGCCCCGCAACCATGAGGCGGAGGATCCTGGTGGTGGCGATGGACAACTTATCATCGTTAGGGGACAGATAACTCCAGCGCTCTCCCCGAGAACCAATACTAAAGGTCCTAGGCTCGCAGCAGGGTGGATATCCCTCCTGGCGGATACAACACCACATCCCCCGCCACTCGTCCCACTTCTCGCGAAGGGTACCTCCCAGGTACGCCTCCTTGGTCCCGGTCCTCGGGAACCCGAATGGGCCTCCCCGCCCTGTATGCGAGGAGTCGTAGTGGTGGAAGAGGGCTGTGTTGGGGGTGGTCCCAACAAAGTTCTCGCAGAGGTGCGCGAAGATAGACATGCACGGTACTGCATTTGGCGTAAAATCGAGGAGGCGGAAGCCATAAGTATGCACGAGGTCGAGGAAGATATCCGAGAATGGGGGGCACAGCCTGCAAGAGAAGTAATCGACAAAGAAGGGAAACTGGTCCGGCCCCCACTTCCTGTCCTGGAGAGCACCTCGGTGGCTGGATGCTCTTTCATGTTGGCCGCCCACATGATCTAGTAGCGGCTCTTCAAGGTGGGCATGTCCAGGCCTTTGGGGAAGACGTCGTACTTCTTCCGTAGCCTCGCCAACTCCTTCTCAGAAGTAGCATCCTTTCCGCAAAGATCTTCGGTGCCATGACGGCGGTGGAAGGTGGATGCTATCGCCCAAGGCGGGATCGTAGGGAAAAGAGGGAGGCGTGAGGAAGGTCAAGCAGAAGGTGGCGACGGCGGTGGTGTTTTAGATAGGAAAAGGACCGGGAACAGTGGGCTAGGAGAGATCGTGTTTCGCATTCTTATGGGGACGCGGGCCGACCCTTTGCCTGCTCCACAACCGGTCCCCCGGGCTCGCAGCCGCCTCGATCACTATGCGCACAACTTCCCACTCCGCCCGATCAATGCGCGGCGTGGGGTAAGGCAACTGCCAGCAGATCGAGTCGCAAGAGCCCGTACACCTCTATGGGCCTGGCCCAACAACACTCGGCGCGTGTGTGTGGCCTAGGCCCGGGGGTCCTGTCGGTGCACTAAAGACTCGGGGTCTCTAGTGCCTCAGACTTGTGCCCGGGCGTAAAGAACCCCTGACGGTAGGGCACGACGGAATCCCGACAAGACTGACCCCCAAGATATCCAAGGTCCCGGCAAGCCTGTCTTGTCGGGAAGACACCCAAGGCCATGTCCGTCCAACGGACGTGATGAACACACCCAGCACAAGGCCCCGACGAGCCCCCCTCCTAGGGAAGACAACCGAAGCCACCGGTAAGCTTCCTTGCCAGGACGGAGCACCAAGGTCCCGGCAATCGCCCTTTTTGCTGGGATGACATGGAACCGCGCCAGAGGGCCACGCTTGCCACATACCACCGCCCCCTTGTTCCAGCGCATTCTGCATGCGCCAGCGGGGTGTCCAGGTGTCGAAACACCTGCACACATGTCCTCACCAGCATTTAGCTGACATGGACAAGACGTGCATTTAATGCACCTGACAGTGGTAGATGGATAAGCACCGCCGTATGTTCACTGTAACATCTCGCGAACCTACCATTGAGCACTATAGGTGACCCCTTTGCCTATAAAAGGAGGCCCTTAGCTCATTCACAAGGGGTTAGACTTTTTGGAGATTGTCCAAGAAGACGATTATCATCACTGTAACGAACAACAAAAGAATGCTTAACACGATCAGACGAGCAGGACATAGGGTTTTATGCGTAAGCGGCCCGAACCTGGGTAAAAAGGCTTGCCGGGTGTTGATCGTTTGGTCTGCTCTTGACGTTGTTTTTCCCCGCCCTACAATCACAAGGGTATCACGTCGAGTCCCATAGGTGTCGACCTAGCATCACCGATAGGCGCAGGTGCACCCTTCTAAGGCAATTGCTCTTTAGGCATTGAGGCCTTTGGTTTCTTTGGCACAATCTTCATTTGAGGAATAGTTGTACCACAAGCTTGAGTAGGAGAAGAGGTGGCTACAGTGGCAGCAGCAGATTCCACATTGAATTTCTTCACTGCAGCTTCCGCTTTCCTATGTAGTTTAGACAAGTGTTTGTCTTTCTCGTGAGGGTAATCCTCAATTGTTTCAATGCTTGAGGGATGTGCAACCTGTTGATTACCAAGAGGAGGTCTCTTGCAAGGTGGCTTAAGGGCGAATTTCTTCGCGTACTTTGGAGTTACATAGCGATATTCCTTCCACTCCTTAGTCCACCTGTGTTATATTTTCTGAAGCCTTATCTTCCCCTTCGGCATGGTTTCCTTGCCTTATATTTCCTCATCTGGTGTGCAGTAGTGAATGTATATGTCTTCAGGAATAACAAGTGCAGTGTTCTATTCAAGTTTCTTTCCTCCTTTTTGCTTTCTGTCATCTTCCATTTTCTTCAACTGAGGCATTTGCTGAGGAATTTGCACTCTTGAAGATTTTGATGACACTGGTAAAGTTTCTTTGAGGAAGGCTGCAAATGTGTTAAGGTGATGAGAACCTAGTGATTTATCAGCTGACATTTTGTACCTGTGAACAGAGTATGTGTGCGAGGAATTTGCAGAAGTCATATGCGTTCTTAGATTTTAAGAAATTGAAATTTTTAGAAGTCGAGGAATTTGACTAGTGGGTTGAGGAATTTGACTAAGCATTCCGATCTTGGGTTGCAGAGTTGTGAAGATACGAGAATTTACAAAATTGAGGAATATCATGATGAATTTTAGTGGCTTAGTGAAATTCATCAAGTGTTTGAGGAATTGAGTGTGCGAGGCTGACAGACACTGAGGAAAAACAGGTTTTGCGAATCTAAAGTGAAATAGTAGATCAACATGGGTAGTAAAGTAAGATTTTAATTACCTGAGCGACTAACACGAAGAACAGAAGCAGTAAAAGTGAGACACTCTTTGGTTCAGGTCTGCTGCGCCCTAACTTGGCGGCAGAAGACTGCTAAGGCGGCGGCGGAGGAAGATATTCCGCTTCCGGAATGAGTTCGGCGACGGCGAGGTCGAGGCAGTGAAGTTGTTCCTCACTGGCGATGAGCATGCTAGCTGGGGCTCTAGGTTTGAGCTCGAGCGGAGAGATGAAGAGAGGATGAAGGGTTTTAACTGTGGGGGGTAAGGAACTATTTATAGCTCAGGTGGAAAACTGTTCGAGCGAATCTTTAGGACCGAACTGCCCTTCCTTGTTCATCTCCACACGACACGTGGAGCCCATGATAGAAGCGGTGGAGATCGTTCTTATCCTAGCGTGGGAAGTGGGTTCAGTTACTGTGTAACCACATAAAATTCATTTTTGAAGATTTGAGGATTTCGTTGCAAAATCCTCAACTAACAAGGAAAGAGTGAGGATTTTGAACAAGTTTCTAGTAGAACGCATATGAAGAATTGAATAGGCTGGGTTGAGTATAGCATAGAGGGGAGTAGGGTCCGATCACATTCACTTAGATGAAATATCAGATTGAAGAAATAGCTATAAGTGAATGATGTTGAGGACTTTGAAATCTATATATATATATATGTATATATATATATATATATATATATATAGGCAAATGAAAAGCATCAAGTGTTTTTAAGATTGTGAAGATTTTGAAAAACTTGAGGATTTTGTGACAGAGTGTCAGGTTGATGAATTTCAACTTTGAAGTAAAACAGCTTGAAGAATTTCATAGTTGGGTGGTGGTGTGACCCACCGTATAAGAATGATGATTTCACGCGCTGCGTACAATTGTCGTAGGGCCCTTAGAACCAAATTCTTCATTAATTTCCGGACACTAAGAGTGACATTCTTCATTGATTGAAGAAAATCGATTCTTTGTATGTTTCACATCTAAGTCATCAATTTTGCATAAGTGTTAGGATGTCTACATGTTTTCACAAAACATTTGAAGATTTTAAGATATTTAGCTCACACCTCAACTTGCAAAACCTTTTCTCATCCAAGGGCTTAGTGAAAATATCTGCTAGTTGATCGTCAGTCTTATGTTGTGATTCCTTCGGTTTTGCTTGAAACCAAGCAGACATTCAAACACTAAGCATCATATCTCGCCTAGATGCACATAGATACAATAAATAGCCAATCGTCGAGCGGTATACTTTATGATCTAAATCTTTACCATTTTCGTCACTGAAGAGGTGGCCGTTGGTAGGCATGGAAGTCTTGGTGCGTTTGCATTCATGCATGTCGAATTTCCTCAGAACATCCTTCACGTATTTCTCCTGTGATATGAAGATGACATCGCGTTGTTGACGAATTTGAAGACCTAAGAAGAATTTCAGCTCCACCATCATAGAGATATGATATTCTTCACTCATCATGTAAGGAAATTCATCACTGTAACGTTTGTGAGTACAACCAAATATGATGTCATCGACATATATTTGGCACACAAATAGTTCATTGTCATAGGATTTTGTGAAAAGAGTTGGATCGAGTGAACCAAGTTTGAACCCTTTCTTCATGAGGAATGCCTTCAATGTATCATAGCATGCCCGAGGGACTTGCTTGAGGCCATAGAGTGCCTTTTTGAGTCTAAAGACTTTGTGTGGATTATTCAGATCCTCAAAACCTGGGGGCTGAGCAACATATACTTCTTCCTCAAGCTTACCATTGAGGAATGCACTTTTCACATCCATTTGATATAAAGTAATGTTATGATGATTAGCATAAGCAAGTAGAATTTGGATAACTTAAAGTCTAGCAACAGGTGCAAAAGTTTCATCGAAATCAGTTCCTTCAACCTGTGTGTAGCCTTGGGCTACAAGTCGTGCCTTATTCCTCACCACTTGACCATCCTCATCTTGCTTATTTTAGAAAATCCCCTTGGTGCCGATGATATTGTGCTTGCGAGGATCTGGTCATTTGACGAGCTCCCACACATTATTTAGCTTGAATTAAATAAGTTATCTTGCATGGCTTGAATCCACTCAGGTTCCATGAAAGCCTCAACAACTTTTGAAGGTTCTGTGATAGACACAAAATGAGAATGCCCACAAAAGTGTGAAGCTTTTGAGCGAGTGAGAGGATCTGGCGCATTGATGTCATCGAGGATTTTGTCAAGTTCTACTTCATTTGCAATCCTCGGATGAGGTGGTTGAGGATTTCGTCTGGGCTGAGGAATTTGATCTGGAGCAATTTCCTCAGAAGCATCTTCCTGAATTTCATCACTGTTGGGGACGATTTCTTCAGCAATTTCCTGAGTAGGACTAATATCTTCGGTAGCTTTGAACTTGATTGCTTCCTCAGGGGATAATTTATTTGGATCACGAGGCAACCGCCAATCTACAATTTCAACAACCTTGTTGTGATAGTTGTTGAAGACTTTGTAGGTCTGCGAGTCATTTCCGTAACCGAGCATAAAACCCTCATGTGCTTTAGGTGCAAATATTGAGCTATGGTGAGGATCTCTAATCCAACATTTTACACCGAAGACATTGAAATAACTTAGATTGGGTTTCTTGTCGGTGAGGAGTTCATATGAAGTTTTCTTGAGGAATTTGTGAAGATATACCCTGTTGATGATGTGACAAGAAGTGTTGATTGCTTCAGGCCAGAAATGATGAGGAGTCTGATATTCTTCAAGCATAGTCTGTGCCATTTCAACCAGAGTCCTGTTATTTCTTTCAATGATGCCATTCCGTTGAGGAGTATAAGGAGCACATAATTCGTGAGTAATACCAAGTTCATCAAGATAATCATCAAGACCAGTGTTTTTGAATTTTGTCCCATTGTCACTCCTGATGTGTTTGATCTTGACGCCGAAGTTCGTTGAGGCCCTTTAGGAAAATCGTTTGTAGACATCCTGCACTTCAGTTTTATACAGAATGATATGCACCTAGGTATATCTAGAATAATCATCAACTATGACAAAGCCATATAATGATGCTACATTGGTTAGAGTAGCATAATGAGTAGGTCTAGATAGATCGATGTGAATCAATTCAAACGGACGAGTAGTAGTCATGATAGTCTTCGAGGGGTGTTTGGATCTGGTCATTTTTCCAGACTCACAAGCACCGTAGAGGTGGTCCTTGAGGAATTTGACTGACTCAATGCCAATGACATGATTCTTCTTCGCTAGCGTGTGCAAATTTCTCATGCATGCATCACCAAGTCTTCGATTCCATAGACAGCCTTCGAAGGTTTTTGCTAGTAAGCATGTGGCTGGTTGAGGACCTGTGGAAAAATCTACAATGTACAAATCTCCTCTCCTAACACCTTCGAAGAATTCGGATCTACTAGATTCCATGATGACTACACAACTATATTTTCCAAAGATAACAACCATATCAGGATCACAAAGCATTGAGACTCACATGAGGTTAAACCCAAGGGATTCAACAAGCATCACTTTGTCCATGTGCCTGTCCTTGGAGATAGCCAATTTGCCAAGTGCCAATACCTTGCTTTTACCTTTGTCAGCATAAGTGATTTTCTTTAGTGGTAATGGAGTCAGTGGCATATTCATCAGCAAGATTTTGTCACCAGTCATGTGGTGTGTGTAGCCAGTATCAAGAACCAACTCAGTACTCTTGGGTTTGTCATCGTGCACATGAATTAGTATAGATTACCATCTCATATGCTTCACACTTGAAGAATATGATATCAATTTCATCAGATATGAATTTCATGATAAACAAAAAATTTGAGGACGTGTGAAATGTTATCATTTCATCAATGTTAGCTTGCGTCGAATCAAGTATTTTCCTTAGGTCTCCAGCAAATTCTTGATATGATGATTTTCATCTGGAGACCTGACCTGCAGAATTGATTAGTTCAATTTTTTCACCACCCCCATTTGAAGGGGTGGCAAAGAGTTCATCATCCTGGAAGCACCATATGAGAAAGGGGGCATTGAAGCTAATGCACTTCTCTTCACAGTAGGGGGTTAGAGTACTCAAATAAATAGGCAGAGAAGTTCTTTGAGGATTTATGAACATAATAATTTCAGGAGTAATGCTCATATTCATATCCCTTGTAATTACCCTTCATATCAGAAGCATTAGCACAAGTACGAGCATAGTTTTGACCAGTTGAGGATTTTGATCTTCTTGAAGGCTTTGGTCCACCTGAGGAATTTGATCTGGGGTTCAGATTCTTGATGGGTCGTGTCATGAGGACATTCACCTGAAGATTTTCCAAGCAACTTTTGGGGACCTAGATTTCCCTCAGGGGTGGTCCATTCGTGCAGTTAGTTCCAACATTTCGAGCAAATACTTCACCAGATTGATTTTTAAACAGTTTATAGTTGGAGTCAATTGACTCATTTGAGGAATAGGATAATTCACATGCAAAGCCTGTTAGATTTGACAGATCAGCAGGAGGTCGTTTAGCAGCAACCCATGAGGTTTTGGGATACTACTCAGGTTTCCAGTATGATCCATCAGCATTCAGTTTCCTATAAAAGGAAAATCCTTCTTTCCTCGGGTTACTGTTCAATATCTGCTTTTTGAGCACATCGCAAAGGGTTTGATGCCCTTTGAGACTTTTGTACATGCCTGTCACATACAATTCCTTCAGCCCTGCATTTTCGTAAGTAACATTTGTGGCTTCCTCAAGTGAGGAATTTGATACCACATGAGGAGTTGAAGAATTTGTAGCAATACAAGCATTTGATGATTCTGGTGAAGAATTGGCAGTTTAACGTTCGATGCATTTGAGAGATGGTGGAGTGAATTCAACCTGAGTGGCATTGATCTGTTGAGCAAGTAATGAATCGTTTTCCATTTGAAGATCATCATGAGACATCTTCAACTTCTCTAGTTCAAGTTTCCTTTGAAGAAATTCATAGGAAAGTTTCTCATGATCAGCCAAGAGTGTGGCATGACAATCTTGAAGACTATCAAATCTGGAAGGAAGACTTTTCATATCTTCAGTGAGGATTTGGGTATGATTCATTTCATCATTCAACAGTTCATCACTTCTGTCGAGCAGTTTTTGAAGCTTTTCAAGGGCAGTTTGTTGTTTAGTTGTAATGTTGGCAAGTTTACTATAACTGGGTTTTTTATAATCATCAGGATCACAGTCACTTGAATCAGAGGAGGAAGTGTCATTCGGTACGTTTGAACCTTTTGCCATGAAGCAATAGGTTAGCGGGAAGTCATCAGCATAGTCATCAGTGTAGATGGCGTTGTCGTTTTCTTCAAGGTTGAAGATTAACTTGCTGATGAATGTGGTAGCCAGTGCAAGACTTGCCACACCAGACTATGAGTCTTCTTTAGAACCTTCCTCTTCATCACATTCCTCAGATTCTTCCTCAGAATCCATTTCCTTGCGAGTGAGTGCTCGAGCCTTTCTGAAACTAGTCTTCTTGTGCGATGAGGAGTCTGAGGATGAGGATTTTGAAGATTTCTTCTTTTTCTCTGAGTCATCATAACTTTCATCCTTGTATTTATTCTTCTTTGATTCCTTCACCCAGCGAGGACAATTAGCAATATAGTGACCTGATTACTTGCATTTGTGGTAGGTTCTTTTCTTGTAGTCCTCAGATGAAGATTCTGATTTCCTCATATCTCTTCTTGAAGATTTACCAAACTGGCCACGTCTTGTAAACTTCTAGAACTTCCTCACGAGCATGGAAAGCTCCTGTCCAAGTTCTTCATGATCACCAGTGCTGAAATCTGAGTCTTCTTCTTCAGATGAGGAAATTGCTTTGGACTTCACTGCACGAGTTCTAGAGAAGCTTGGTCCATACAGATCTCTCTTTTCTTCGTGTTGGAATTCGTGAGTATTGAGTCTTTGGAGTATATCAGCAGGATCAAGCATCTTATTGTCTGATCTTTCTTGAATCATCAGAACCAGTGTATCAAATGATGAATCCAAAAATCTTAACAGTTTGTTCACAACTTCATGGTCAGTAATGTCTTGAGCTCCTAGTGCTTGCAGTTCATTTGAGATGTCAGTGAGCCGATCAAAGGTATCTTGGCAGCTTTCATTGTCAAGCCTCTTCAAGCGATTGAAGAGATTGCGAAGAATATCAGCACGAGAGCTACGCTGAGTTGATATTCCTTCATTGACTTTGGACAACCTATCCCACATAAGCTTCGCTGTGCCCAAAGCACTCACTCTGCCATATTGACCTTTGCTCACATGGTCACAGATGATATTCTTCACTTGAGAATCAAGTTTCTTGAATTTCTTGACATCAGCGGCAAAGACAGTAGCAGCGATGGAGAGAACACCATGTTCCACAATGTACCAGAGATCATTGTCAATAACTTGAAGATGCATCTTCATCTTGGTCTTCGAGTAAGGAAAGTCCTTTCCTTCGAAAGTAGGACATCCTGGAGTATGCTTGATCATGCCTGAAGTCGACATAACTAAAACTCCAGGTGGTTAAACAAAAATCACACAGAACAAGGGAGTACCTTGCTGTGATATCGATTGAAAGTGCGTTATATCGACTAGAGGGGGGTGAATTGGAATTTTTAGAATTTTTAGAAACAGCTCAAGATTAGAGGTGCAAAGATTACAACATCAGTTTTCTTGATGTAGATTATGAAAAACGGGTTGCACAGTATGCAGGCACAAAATAAGCAGGTGAAGATTAACTGGTATGATGAATTTGAGGTTGAGAAAATTCAGACAAAGTCTTCAGCAAATTCTTCAAACAGAGACAATGAAAGGCTTCAATGTACAATACTGAGGAATTAAAAGAGTTGAAGAAATAGAACCAGTATCAAGTGAGGAAAATAGTTGATGACCCAGTTCCAAGTGTTGTGACAGTCGTTCGTCTAGTTTGGAGCGGCTTGGTATTGAAACCAGAGGACACACAGTCCCGGGACAAACAGTCCCTACCATATTCTCCTTGAGCTAAGGACAGACAGTCCTCTCCCAACACTCGTGGTAAGTCTTCAGGGCAGACTTCCAAACCCTCACAAACTCGGTCACCCGTCAATCCACAATTGACTGCTGGATTGCTCTAGACCATGATGCCTAACCGTCTGGAGGATGCACAATCCTCAAAGGTAAAAGGATTCAGTTCCACACACGAACAAATTCTTCAGTGATGCTAAATCACTAGGTTTTTGGTTTGTGGTTTGGTGTTTGGGGTATTTCCTCACTGATGATTTACTCTCGAAGACTTTGAGGAATTTGGGCAGCTCTAAATGACAAGTGTCAGTTTCACGTGGAGCAGCCAACCAGTTAATGGTTGTGGGGGCGGCTATTTATAGCCTTGGAGCATCCCAACATGATTTGATTCAAATGCTGTTAAATATTATGACTGTTGGTGTGGATAAGATTGGTGAGGTGGCGCGAATCGCAGCAACCGTCGGGACTCTCAACTGTGAGAGTCCTCATGTCTCTCATATTCCTCACTTGACGCTTTTGTAGGATTAGGCTTGGGTTGAGCATCATGAGGAAATTCATTCCGTAGTGTTACCTCGACCCCCTATAACAGTACGATGTTACTATGACTCAATAGTGAAGAAAATGAAACAGAAAGAATAAATCTTCACGCTTCAAAGTCTTAGGACTTATTTTCTTAAGGACACACCGAGTTTCTCATCTTCAGTATCTTCATGAGGACTGTCAATTACATCAAATTACTTCACGATGAAAATCTTCAGCATAAGAGCAATATCTTCAACCGAACATATACATTTTTACGGGTTGATATTCATCGTGTAACTCAAACTCTTCAACGACTTATAGAGATTGTGTACATATATAAACACATTAGTTACTTAACATATAAGTCCTCAAACCATGAAAAACACTAAGGGCACTAGATGCACTTATATCTTGCTTATTCCTCATGTCATTATTCATCTCATAGCAACCTTTAAGGTTTCATTATTTTCACTTGCTTGTCAAAGAAGCAACTAAGTTTTACTTCTTACTCATTCTCTTCCTCTTCCCCTTTCATTCTTTGATCTCGGGGCAAGATCTCTTGTTAGTGTAGGAGAGTCGTGACAGTCCGAGACCGACGCTCCAGAGGATTCCCCTTCTATTACATTGTCGTCAAGTTATTATTTTGTTTGTTGGATTCATCATCGCATCATTCACATCATCCGCATTGCATCGGCACTCTGTTGCCGCTAGTTTTCAAAACTTGCATCCGTTAGTAATTGCCGGTTCTCTCCGTTTTGGTCGTTGACCGTTTTGAGCCTGACCACACACGCACGCGCCCGCGGCATCGTTAAATATTGTTTTTACATGTGTGTATAAAATATTCTCAGATTAGGTATAAACTTGGCGCGCGGCCTTGTTTTAATGTAGGTAGGTCACATGCTAAATTTTATCGCAATCGGAGTTTTTTTTGACCGGCTACTGTAGGGAAACACCCCACAACTCTTAGTTTTATTGATCAATATTTACAAAATTACAGTCAGGGGGAAACGAATGTAAAGGGGTGGGGGAGATATTACCAACCTCAAGGAGGTAAAAAGGAAATCCATTTCAAGAGGGCCTCCCTCAGCCTAGGTTTAATTCTGTAAGATAGGACGGACAAATCATAAAGAAAACCAGACCTCCATCTCCTAAAGCTAGGTTGCTCATTCCTGAAAACCTTGGCATTCCTCAGAGTCCAAATGTTCCAGCATGCACTGAAGGGTGGGCAAAGTCCTTCCTTGCTGCAAGAGTGGTAGTGTACATGTCAGATCCCTGCCATGAAATCCGTAGATAGGTCCATAACATGTTGCTAAAAGAGGAGCTGAAGAAAAGGTGATCTCTGTCCTCCTTGACCTGAGCATGACAGAGAACATAGAGGTTGGATTCAGAGACTTTCTAATGCCTGCGTTCAAGCATGTCCTTTGTATTGAGTCTGTCGATAATAAGCATCCAGGCAAACATCTTTATTTTGATGGTACAACAGCTCTTCCAAATCCAGCAGAGGAAAGGATTAGAGTCAATAGACTTGTGCACATGGTTGTAGTATTTCTTAGCGGAGTAAGATTTACTATCAGGACCCCAAAGCCAAATATCTTTGCTGTTTGGGTCTCTATGTAAGTTTTGGACAAGACAGCTGACTGTTTGAAACTCCTGATGAGGTCTATCTGACAGTGGTAGATGAAAGAGATTGATCATGCTATCAGTGTGTGCAGCTTGGAAGACTTCCTCAGCAGTACAAAAAGAGTCCACAACAAAAGAGAATAATCTTTGAAACCTTTGTGCCAGAGGGGTGATAGAACCATCTACAACCCAGGGATCAGACCAGAACAAGAATGTGTCACCTCTGTTGGGCACAACATAGGAAACAGCTCTGAAGTTGTCCATTTTTTTGCAAATGTCCTTCCACCAGAAAGAGCCACAGAGAGAAGTCCCCTGAGGGACAGTATTGTGGTACTAAGTATCCCAGGGTAGCTTCACCCAAGGAACATCAGCTTTGTTATGAAATTTATCTACATGCTTGAGAAATAGAGCTTCATTCTGAATAGCCAAATTCATAATGCCCAGACCCCCCTTTATCTTAGGCCTGCACACCAGGTCCCATGCAGCAAGAGAAGGGGCATGATCCTGACCATTTTTCCTCCACAGACATTGCCTCTGAATCCTTTCCAACTGCTTAAGTATACTAGGGGATATCCAGACTGCACAGAAAGAACAGTGGAACAGAAGACAAAGCAGAGTTGAGATATTGAAGCCTTCCCCCTTGATCTAGAAAAGAGGAGCTGGCAGAGAGCTTCCTGTCCATACTGTCCATGAAGGGCATGAGGTCAATCATTCTGGGTTTAGTTGTACCAACAGGTAGTCCAAGATAGGTGAAAGGAAGAGATCCAGTCTTACAACCTATTGCATCAGTCAGGAGGTGAAGATGATGTTGATCAATGTTTACCGGTAGCAGGGTAGATTTGTGGTAATTCACCTGAAGACCCGTGTACTGTGAGAAGAGCAACAACATTGCCTTGAGCTCCAAAAGTTGTGATTTATCAGCAGGCATGATGATAAGAGTATCATCAGCATATTGGACAATTGGAAAATCCTTGTCATGAGAAGGAATTGGGAGTTGCAGCAAACCATCATGTAACAAATTATTAACCAAGGTCTGGAGAAAATCTGCAGCTATTGCAAAGAGTACAGGGGACAAAGGGTCCCCCTGCCTGACCCCTCTTCTACACACGAATTTATTCCCAGGAACTCCATTAACAAGGATGGAGGAAGATCTAGTGCTATGTAGGTGCTGAACCCAAAGAAGCTACTTGATAGGAAAGCCTTTGTGCTGCAAGATCTGAAGAATAAACTCATGTTCTATACAGTCAAAAGCCTTTTCAAAATCTAGCTTTAGAATGAAAATTGGTTTTTTAGACTCATGACATTGATGCAAGTATTCAAGAGTCCAACCCACACAGTCCTGAATGGTCCTAGACTTAATGAAGCCATACTGGTTCTTATGAATACATTTCATAATCTGTAGCTGAAGTCTATTAGAAATCATTTTGGACAGAAATTTGAGCCCCATACGAGTGAGGGAGATAGGCCTGAAATCACCCACTTGCTCAGGAGATCTCTTCTTTGGCACAAGGGTGATGTAAGAGGAGTTCATGTTTTCCAGCTGGGCTGATCCAGCATGAAATGCAGCAGCAAGTTGGTAGGACTCAGGGGAGATGATATGCAAACACTTTTTGAAAAAGGGTCCATTAAAACCATCAGGGCCAGGGGCTTTGTCAATGGGCATTTCTTTGATAGTTCTGTTCATTTCCTCTTTGGAAAAAGGTCTAGTCAGAATTGATAGTCCTTCCACTTTTTGGATGAGAGCCTGGAGATCAAAAACAAAATTAATGCCATGTGAGGTGCAAATCCTATCTTTGAAGGCAAACCAGAAACAAGCAGCAATCTGTTCATGTTCAGTGATGACTGAACCATCAGGCAAGGAGAGAGATGAGATGGAGTTTTTCCTATATCTGTCAGTGGTCATGGCATGGAAAAAATTTGTGTTCTCCTCCCCCACTTTAATATGTCTGATTGTGGCTCTCTTTTTTCCATTATAGAAACTGCAAATGTAACAAGTGCTCCAAGTGTAATTTAACAATTATCCTGAAGTTTGCTTATGGTCTGTATAATGATCTGAGCTCCTCCAGATCATCAAGACAGAGTATTACCTTATTGCATTTGTTAATAACAGCTTTGAGTTTGGACAGGCTGGTTTTCCATTTCATCAGAGCCTGTCTTAGATGCTTGAACGTGTCCATGATGATAGCAGATATATGTCCCTTTATGGAAGGAACATTCCATGAGTTTGCAACACATTCCAGGAAAATCTCATTTTCTACCCAATAGTTTTCAAACGTAAAAAGGTTACTTTTGGGAATGGTTGTGTTAACTGAGACTACACATGGAACATGGTCAGAACCAGACTTAGCTAGAGGAGTCACTTGGGTCAATGGATAGGAAGATATCTAATTAGCAGACATGAAGAACCAATCAAGTTGTTCAAGAAGTGGAGAGTCTTGCATGTTGGACCATGTAAAACGTCTTCCTTTGAGAGGCACGTCCAAGAGGCCAAGGTGCCCAATAATCTCATTGAAAATGAATATATCATTGACATCAGCTCCTGGTAGGTTTCGGTTGGTAGGAGAACGAATGAAATTAAAGTCCCGAACCAGCAACCAGTTATCCATTACTGGTATTTGGAGGTGATATAACCAGCTGACAAATTGGTCCCTTGGCTCACCCTGACAAGGGCCATAAACATTGACAAGAGTCCAGGATTCAGAAGTGTGGTTAGAGATGAAGGAAACAATCACCCCAAATGGCTGCACTGTTACCAGAGTACCAGAAAGCACTGAGGAATTCCATACAGTAATCAAGCCACCCGAAGCACCCCTCGAGGGGGTATAAGCAAACTGATCCAATCGTTTGGGACAAAATTTTCTGACAGACCGGAAGTCGATATTTTGCATTCTAGTTTCTTGCAGACAGACAACTGTTGCAAGGCTCTCATCAATTTTTTTGCGCACCGCTCGTTGCCGTGAGTCTGAATTCAAGCCCCGCACATTCCAGCAGAGGACACGCCAACTTCTAGTAGAACGACTATCCATGGAAAAGTAATATAGTAGCAAAAGCAGAGTTACATAGCAACTCCCGCAGCCAAGATCCAGCAAAGTACCACATCAAGCAAAAGAGCAAATGACATGTCTGAGAAAAAAAGGAAAATAGATACATTAATAACATTTGTTCAATCATTAGAGGATGTAGGCTTGGAGATCGCCGGATCCTCCATAAGACGATCCATAGTCAGCTTGTCGGGGTTGATGCCAAGGCTTTGGCCAACAGCCTGGATCACCCGGACAGGAGTTGTAGGTGGGGGAGCTTCATCTTGATGCGCCTGATCCACCGGGTTCTCCAATGGCTTGGCCCGAGGCTTCCTCTTCTTTGGTACCGGCAGTGGCAACTCCTGCAACACAGGCTTAAAACCATCTCTCTTAATTGAACCCGTGGTACATTGATGCACCGAGGAGTCAACAATTGGAGTCGCCTTCTTGCGAGCAGCCCTTTTCGGAGCAACAAGGGAGGCAAACACCTCACCACCTATCTGTGCAGCAGGGGAGTTGGAGGGAACTGGAGGGGTGTCGTCGAAATAGGTGATGGCAGGTTCATCCTACACCTCATCAAAAGCGAAGGACCAGAATCTCTTGGGCAAAACAATTGGCAACATTGGAGGCAAATGCAGGTGATGAGGAACGTGCAGGGATGAGATTTCCCCCTTGAGCCTCTCAAAAGCACGAGCCCATGCCAGAGCGGGAGGAAGAACGGGCCCAAACATGACGCGTGCCGCACCAACAATCAGAGTGTCAGGACATACCGGAGGCTGTTGGTAGGGGACAATCGCCAAGGGTTTGATCTCCTCGTGGGCTTCTGCAATTGCAGCATCCTCAGCAGCCCCAAAACCTTCCTCATGCTAGTCCTGAGGATCAGCAGGCTGTGCAACAAACCCCTCAGGTGCAGCGTCAGCGTTGTGGGCCTCTAGACCAGCACCTTCTGCAGCCGCAGGAGACACCATATTCTCTGGTCGAACAAAGAAAACCTCCTGAACAGAGTCAGAGGAGGAGGGTTGATCGATTACCATCGATACTTGATCATGCACTAGGGCAGCAGGCTCATCTGCAGGGGCTTTTGGCTGCCACCCCCAACTACCATTGTCAGCAGGAGCCTCCGGCATTGGCGGCGGCGGTGGTGGCGGTGCTGGTACATCATTCCACCCAAGCGCAGGGAACGACGGGAGAGCAAACATCAGGTTGTCATTGCTCAACTGTCCAGGGAGGGGGTGGGGGTTGCCATCCAAAGGCATGTGAACCTTATCATTTGGCATTTGTTCAGCAAAACCAGCCCCCAGAATAAACACCGGAGTAGTCCAAGAAACCCTCGCACCCCCCCACGCATCATATTCTGAGAAAGTAACGCTTCGAGGAACCAGGATGTCATCAGGGAAAGAGGAAAATATGATCGAGCGTGCAAGAAAAGGGTCATCACTGACCCAATGATGGAATTCTCCGAAGGTATTGACTGCCGCACAAAGATCATTTGTGTTGCGGTAGTCCAGGGGGACCCCCAAGAACATGAGACAACCTTGACGAAAGCCAGCAGCTCCCCTAAAACCAACTCCGGCGTTGTGACGCATACACCGAACAAAAGAGTCGTTCCCCAATTCCTGAGGAACCATCTGGACTATGGCGAAGCTTTCACCCGTATCATGGAGCTCTAACAGACCCAACCCCTGAATCCAGGGTTGAGCCGAATGTACATGAAAACCCCTATCGGTCAAGAGCTCAATGACTTGTTGTCGTACCTTAGCAATCTGGTCCATCGGCGGAGCAGGAATAACTTCATGTCAGCAATACTACTGTCAGCTAAGCCGTGGGCGCGAAGGGCAAGCGAGCTGTTCAACGGCAGCTGGCGCGTGATGGTATATTTGATTTGGGCCTGTAGCTAGTGGATCGGTCTGGGCCTAGTGTTTGCGAGGTGGAGGGAAAACGGGCCAGCTATATATAGCGGGGCCATGTACTGTGTCGGACATGATTTTGAAAAAAGAATATTCTCCTGCATTCTCCTCCTCCCTGTCTTATCTCTCCATCGCGCATCCCCTACCTCCCGTTCTCATTCACGAGTTCCCTCCGGTTCCCTCTCTATCGTCGGCCACACCACCGCCTATCCCTAATCCTCACTCCGGCGACCAACCCACAGACAGGTCGTGACAATCTGGTATCAGAGCCTCCGTGCCGCCGCGCGCTCCAAATTTTTTTCTCCCGAATCGTACCCGGCAAATCCGAGGCGAAGGTTGCAGTTCATCCCTAGGGTTGATCCGCCTAGTTCCTGACCTGAGGTGGGTTGATTTAGGGCAGAGCAACGAAGACGGCGAAGTTCAAGCCCAACCCGCAGTCATGCTTCCTCGCCGACGAGATGGAGGCGCTGCAGGAGCGGATGCTGCAGGAGTTCGCCGAGATTCGAGCCGCGCAAGGGAAACTCACTCCGGTGGATGGGATTTGCGAGCAGTTGGCGGCACTCAACGCCAAGCTGTCCGAACCCACGGTATGCCTGGATCAAGTTCAGATGAAGGTAAATCTCTCGTGTGATGCTCTCGGACAGGTGCAGCAATAGCAGCAGTTTCAGGTGGGACAGAGAACCAAACAAAGTTGGGGACGGAGAGTTCGTCGCCAACGGTTTTGGATGGATCTCAGGGAATACTGGGAGCAGCTCCTCGCCTCGGAGTTTTACCCTCTCCGCGTCAGGTTCAGGTATCAGTAGTGCCACCACTAGTGCAGACTGTTGTACCGGTTTCTGGAGAGGATGTTGGGGGGAAGAGATAGTGGATCCGCAAAATGGATTTTCCTAGATTTGATGGATCTGGGGTGAGGGTGTGGCTGGATAAGTGTGAAGCATTCTTCCAATTGTACCACATTCCTGATAATTTCAAGGTGGCTTCTGCTTCTCTACACCTTTCTGACAATGCATCACATTGGTACCAGGCTTTTAAGTAGTCAGGAGGTTTTCACTCTTGGGAACAGTTTGCTATTGCAGTGATCCAAGAGTTTGATGTGGATGTGTACAGGCAACACATGACGGAATTACTCATGCTGAAAGAAACAGATACAGTAGAGTTGTACAAACAGAAATTCCTGCAGATAGTGTACTCTGTTAGGTTGTATGAGCCTACTATCAGTGACACTTTCCTGGTCACTAGGTTTATTATGGGACTTAAGGAAGAACTGAGAAAAGGGGTGGAGATTCAAGTACCTAAAACTGTGTAGATAGCTGCATTTTATGCTTCTGTTCGGGAAGGGTTACTAGCTCCCCAGAAGAGCAATAAGTTCCAGTACCCAAAACAGGCCTATGCAAAATCTGACATTAGGCTGGGATTAGCACCAGGGGAATTATGGAAGGCGAAACAGTTAAAAGAATACAGGAGAGCTAATGGTCTGTGCTTTAAGTGTGGAGAGAAGTTCATTCCTGGCCACTTATGCTCTCAACCTGGAACCAATAACCCCCAGCTTAAAGCTGCTGAGATGGTGGATCCCCATGAAATCATATCTGATGCTGTATTAGATGCTCTAGTGGGTAGTGGTGCTGAAGAATGTGCTACTGCACTATCAGGAGCAACCCATCCTATGACAATTCAATTAAGAGCATTGGTGGAAAACAAAGTGGTACTCATTTTGGTTGATTCTGGGAGCACTCACACCTTTGTGGATCAGTCACTGTTGAGCAATATTTCAGTACCCACTGTGAAGTTAAAACAACCAATGAATGTGAAGGTAGCTAATGGAACACTTATACCTTGCAATGAGATGGTACCAACCCTGAGCTGGTGGATACAAGGGCATACTTTTAGTAATGCCATGCAAGTGTTGCCCTTAGGGGGCCATGACATCATTTTGGGCATGGATTGGTTAGAACAGTGGGGAGTAATGCAATGCCATTGGGCTGAGAAATGGATCCAGTTCCAACACATGGGACAGCAAGTGAAACTACAAGGGGTTCTACATGCACAGCAAATTCAACTGGAAGAAGTGTCTATGGAACAGTTGCTGAAATGGGAGAAGGGAAATGATGTGTGGGCCACTGTAGTCCTGAACAGAATTATGATGGCAGTACGTGAGGCAGTACAACAAGTGTTAGAAAGAAAGAAGGAAGTGTTTCAGGAACCCAACAAGTTGCCTCCTCATAGGGCTTTTGATCACCATATTAACCTCACTCCTGGAGCTGTACCAGTAAATTGTAGACCATATAGATATTCTCCTCTGCAGAAGGATGAGATTGAGAAACAGGTAAAAGAAATGTTGGAGGCTGGTCTGATTACACCTAGCATGAGCCCTTTTGCAGCCCCTGTGTTGTTAGTTAAAAAGAAGGATGGCACTTGGAGGTTTTGTGTGGACTATAGAAGGCTCAATGCAGTAACAGTTAAAAGTAAATTTCCCATGCCAGTAATTGATGAGATTCTGGATGAATTAGGAGGTGCTAAATGGTTCTCTAAGTTGGACTTAAGAGCAGGGTATCACCAGATTAGAATGAAAGAAGAGGATGAATACAAGACTGCTTTTAAGACTCATCATGGCCAGTTCCAATTCAGAGTGATGCCTTTTGGTTTGGCCACTGCTCCAAGCACTTTTCAATGTGTCATGAATTTTTCTTTTGTAGGATCCAACAGAAAGTATGTTTTGATTTTCATGGATGATATACTGGTGTTCAGTGGTAGTTTAGAGGAATATGTGGAACATCTCCAGTCAGTATTTGATGTCCTGAAAGAGAACCAACTGTTTGTGAAAGAAAACAAGTGTGCTTTTGCTCAACAATGTTTAGAGTATTTGTGTCACATCATTTCTGATAAAGGTGTAGCCACTGATCCTGCTAAAACTGAGGCTATGGTGTAATGGCCAACTCCTCAAAATGGTAGTGAGTTTAGAGGATTTTGGGGGCTCACTGGTTATTACAGAAAGTTTGTGAAAAACTATGGAATACTGGCTAAACCATTAACTGCATTGCTTAAGAAACAGGCTTTTGTTTGGTCACCTGAGGCACATATAGCTTTTCAGTCACTAAAACAAGCGATGGTGAGCACTCCTGTGTTGGCTTTACCAAACTTTGAGAAGCCTTTTACTGTAGAAACTGATGCTTGCAACACAGGGGTTGGGGCTGTCCTGTCTCAGGAGGGACACCCTATTGCTTTCTACAGCAAAGCTTTGGGGGTCAACAACCAGAAATTGTCCATTTATAAAAAAGAATTCCTAGCAATAGTGATGGTCATTGACAGGTGGAGATCTTATTTGTCCAGAGCTCATTTTGTGATAAAGACTGATCATTAAAGCTTGTGTCACTTGGAAGTTCAGAATCTAACTTCTGATTTACAAAGAAAAGCTATGACCAAACTAGTGGGACTACAGTTCTCTATCCAATACAAGAAAGGAGTAGAAAATGTGGCAGCTAATGCTTTATCCAGGGTAGCTCATTTGTTTTCCATTCAGCAAATATCGTCCAGCAAACCTGTCTGGGTGCAAGAAATTTTGAATTCCTATTCCGTGGACCCTGTGGCTCAGCTAATGTTGCAGAAAATGTCAGTTCATGCAGATGCTTGCCCTGGATTTCAGTTGATGGATGGCCTTATTAAACAGGATCAGAAGATCTGGGTGGAGCGAAGTCTGGACTGCAAACTAAATTGATCCAAGCTTTTCATTCCACTCCTGTAGGAGGACACTCAGGGGTTTTACCCACTTAATATAGGGTCAAGCAGCTGTTCAGTTGGCCAGGGATGAAAAAGGATGTGGATAACTTTGTGAAACAATGTGAAGTGTGCCAAGAGGCAAAACATGAGCTGTGCAAGAAACCTGGTCTGCTGCAACCTTTGCATGTTCCTGACAGTCCATGGCAGGAAATTAGCATGGATTTTGTGGAAGGATTACCTAAGTCACAAGGATATTCTGCTATTCTAGTAGTGGTGGATAGGCTGACTAAAGTAAGTCATTTCATTCCTTTAAGGCATCCTTTCACAGCTGCTTCTGTAGCTAAGGCTTTCTTACACAACATAGTCACACTACATGGGTTGCCTCTGGTGATAGTGTCACACAGGGACAAGATATTCACCAGTGCTTTTTGGAAAGAGTTGTTCAGAACTTGGGGCACTGAATTGCACATGTGAGATGTACCTGAGATGTGCAGTGCATGATTTTCCTAATAAGTGGGCAGCATGGATACCTCTAGCTGAATTTTGGTACAACTCCACTTATCACTCTGCTCTAGGCTGCACTCCTTACAAGGCTCTGTATGGGCATGATCCAAATATGGGACAACTACTGGGTCACCCTACTTCTCTAAATCCTGATGTCAACACTTGGTTAGCATCACATGCTAATCAACTGCTGTGATTAAGGAACATCTTGCAACAGCACAGTGCAAGTACAAATAGTTTGCTGACACGAAACGAGTGGATAGAGTGTTTACTGTGGGGGAAATGGTATACTCGAAACTGCAACCATATGCCCAGTCCTCTGTGATCAATCGTCCTTGCAGGAAGCTGGCTCTGAAATATTTTGGACCATTTAAAATACTGGAGAAGATTGGGATGGCTGCCTATCGCTTGGATTTACCCAGAGGGAGTCAAGTTCATCCCGTGTTCCATGTATCTCAGCTAAAGGAGCATATACCTGACCACACTCCGGTTTTTATGACCTTACCAGCACGAGTCGATCTATCAGCATCGGGGCTTGTACCCGAGGAGATCCTGGACAGAAGGTTGGTGAAGAAAGGCAATGCCTCGCACTTGCAGGTTCTGGTGAAATGGGCTACTTTACCAGCGAAGTCGGCCACCTGGGAGGATCATAGCGTGCTGCTGGCGCGTTTTCCATCTGCACCAACTTGGGGTCAAGCTGGTTCTTCAGGGGGAGGTACTGTCAGTAATACTACTGTCAGCTAAGCCATGGGCGCGAAGGGCAGGCGAGCTGTTCAACGGCAGCTGGCGCGTGATGGCATATTTGATTTGGGCCTGTAGCTAGTGGATCGGGTTGGGCCAAGTGTGTGCGAGGTGGAGGGCAAACAGGCCAGCTATATATAGCGGAGCCATGTACTGTGTTGGACATGATTCTGAAAAACGAATATTCTCCCGCATTCTCCTCCTCGCTGTCTTATCTCTCCCTCGCGCATCCCCTACCCCCCGTTCTCATTCACGAGTTCCCTCCGGTTCCCTCTCTACCGCCGGCCACAGCACCCCCTATCCCTGCTCCTCACTCCGGCGACGAACCCACAGAGAGGTCGTGACACTTCAGCAATAACGTATTGCTCGAAGCGGTGGGCAATGGGCATTGTCGACATGATGAAGGACCGTGGCAGTCGGTTAGGGCTGCCGTGGATGATGTGGTGCCCCGCCGGCAAAAAGCGAGTAGGATCAAGCTCAATGTTGGCCATGTCCGGCAGAGAAGCAGGAGGGTCAGGTGTTAATGGTGGTGGCTCCGATGGCGTTCTAGGAGATGATAGAGGTGATGGGGGCGATGTGACAGCCAGGAACTTCTCTGTAAGCTTCGCGGTTTCCCCAAAATCAGCAGCAGTTCACGAGATATGAGCGGGTGGGTAGGTGGTGGGGCTCTTGCATTTCCAAGTGAGACAATTTTCATGCCTAAAAGCATCACATCTAGATTTGGTATGGCCCACAATGCTGCAAGAGGAGCAGATCGACGTAAGCGAGTTCGGGCAGGCCGAAGCAAAGTAGCCACGTTCAGAACAGTTTGAGCATGATAAAATTTCGTCCACCATCTCATTAATAAAGTCGTCGAACTGTCGCTAGGCCTCCTGCGACGAGGGTAGGCTAGCAGTATCATTGAAATTCTCTGGCCCAGTGGAGAAAAAGGCTCAGGTGCACTAGGTAAATCAAATGGTGCAGTTTCAAACGGATCCATAGACCCGTGTAATCCGGAGGGATATTCTGGATGAGCCGTTAGAATCCCGGTAATTTCGCTATTTGAATTTGAACTGCCAGGAATTACGGAATGGAAACCCGACGGATTGACCGTACCAAATGAGATGTGAGGCGTCGCCGACGTCCACCGGAGCTCCGCCTGTGGCGGGGCACTGATAATAACACGCTCACGAGGAGGCAATGAATATCCAGCATCTTGTAGCATAGTAAGCTCATCATGTGTGACCTGGCAGCGATACCCTTTGCAAACCTCGTATTGCTGAAGCGTTGCAAAAGACAACTTCTTGCGAACCGAAGAACTCGATTTAAAACATGATTTCCTAGGTCTGGAATGCATTGCCATGAGACCTAAAGAAGCCCGTCTCTTAGAAGGACTAACCAAAATCCATTCTGCATCGCATTGTTTCTTCCAAAGAGAGAATGCGCGATGCCAATTAGGTCCACCATTGCCCCAAAGATGAAAAAAGCACTTGAAACTCGAGCACTTAAAAGAACGTAGATGAAGAACATGAAAGCCAACTTGCTTCGAGGAAACCATGAAAGAGAAGACCGAATCAGTGACTTTTGAGACCATAAGCTCCACAGCAGAACCACCAATGGCCGCCCCTAGGGTCGCCGCATCTGAATCCTCCGAAAGCCTGAATGCATGGCGATCAAACGAGACCACCATGATGAACGGCCGACGTCGAGGGAGAGGATGTACCGGGAGTCTATAGTGATAAAACACCTCATCCGCAAAATAATCCCCATGGGAAAAATCAAGATCCAATGTGGAGCCACCCATGCAAGCCATAAAAACACACCAGCATGGTCGAGAGAGTGCACGTGTGATGTTGGCCGGAGTGGAATAGGTATCCACCGACTAGAAGGCCAGATCGCCATGGAGTCGGCGGAGAGGGCGGTGGTAGGTGGGAGGTGGGAGTCGCAATCGGAGTTCGTTTGGTACCCCTACAATTAAATACATATAGCGGCACTATAGTCGGTTTAATTGTTGGGCGTTTCGGTGCTTTAAACTCTGTCACGGGCCGCACCATTTCCATCTAATCCCTACATAGCCCAACTACACAGCCCATTAGACCCATCTAGCCACTTCCTCCATTCGTGGTCGTCGGATCGTGACTGGACGAACGAGGTCCATCCCACCATAGACCAAACGCTATATAAGCACCACCCCACGGAGAGACGTCTCTCACTACACTAGGGTTTCCCCCAAGCCAATTTGTAGCCACCCCCCTGGAAAACCCCTCCCGCTAGCTCCACCTCTTCTCTCCCCCGAAATCCATCTCAAGGTCAAATCTGGACCATTGGATCCCGATCCAATGGCACAGAATCGCCCAAATTCCCCACCTACCGGACATGTCCGCGGGCAACTCGGACATGCCCGGGCGACCGCATGCCCCGCTGCCTCCCATGTCTGGTTCGAGACCAAATCGATCTTGCGCATTAGTGCCGCACTCGCCTGCCACCGGCCACCGCCGGCGACCACCCGTCCGGGCCAACACCTCTGCCGCCGCCTTGCGGCTTGTTGTCATCACCAGTGCCGACCGCTTGTACGCCACAACCAACTACCATCGTTGCACCGCGTTCGGGGCATTTCAGCCTCGAGCGCCATGGTGGCACCTCGCCCGAGTTGTGCTTCGCTCCGCCCCGCCCCATGGATCTAGCGCCTCTTGATGCCTTAAGCCGCCTTGCCCCGTCCCCGGCATCCCCTCATAGGAGGCCCACGTTCTAGCCGCCGCCGGTGGTTGCCTCTTGCGGTTGGCCTCCCGCTCGAGAGAAGGGCAACCGAGCACCCCTGCATCGACCGCATGGCCTGGGACAAGCCCAGCGCTGCGCAGGTGCAGCACGCCGAGCCTGCGCCAGCTGGCCGTGGTTTGATCGAGCTTCAGCCCAGCCTTGCCTCTCCTCCACCTCGGCCGAAGCCCACCAAGGTGTGTCCCCCTGGCCCCTCTATTGTTCGCCCGAGGCAACATTTAGTTATCCAGCGCCCGTGCTCCGATTCAGCCCATTACCAGATTCGGCCCTTAGTATTTTTTTCACCTTGTGAATTTATCTAATTTCAGAAAATTGATTTGATTTTAAAACCCGCGTATCTTTTAAACAGTGCGTCGGATCGAAATAGTTTATATATGTAAACATGTAGAATTTCGCGTAGAAAACTATTTTCCAACTCTCATGCATATTTAAAATTGTTAGTCGTGTTGTTTGCATTGGTTTGCGTGTCGACGTGTTAGAAATGGGTTAGTTCGTAGTTATTTAACTGTAACTCCGTTGGAGATGAGCCATATATGTAAATGGACTAGAATGATGAGTAGAATCACGTGAATCACTTTGTTTTGCTGTTTAAGAAACATAAAATGTGAATACGACAAATCGGGACAGATTTAGAATTTAACACATGGGGTCATTTCTGAGATGCTATATGTCGTTTCCGGCCTAATTTAAAATTCCTAGATATGTAGTTTAATTACGCTTCACCCCTTGCCATGCTTAACTACATTTAATATTGTTGTGTACCTAAAGAGGAGTGAACTAAATAATTCGTATATGTAGTTTTGTCAATATGCAAGTCATTGCATATTGAGCTTCACTTAATCTGTAGTGTTTCGGTGTTGTGATTGCCATGCCATGCCTTGCGTAATTTAAACCGATCATGCATCATATGTGTTGTGCTCATATCATGCATGTGTTGTGGTGAATGTCGTGTGTTGATTCTTGTTTCCGTTTTGCTTCGTCTCGATAGAGTGTCTCGATAGGGTGTCGGGATGTGAGGATCCGTTCAACTACTTCGGTTCACATAGTTATCTAGTCGTTCTTCTTCCATGCAGGATCACACGCAATATGATGATTTCCCTAGACACCATTACTATCACTGCCATGCTAGTTGTTTCGTTTCTATCATTATGTCTTGCTGCCTACCACCTGTTAAATATCAGCCTCCCAACATTGCCATGAAAACCTTGAACCTTTCAACAACCTAGCAAACCACTGATTGACTATGTTACTGCTTTCTTAACCATTGGATAGCATTGCTAGTTGCAGGTGTAGTTGCTTCCATGTGCAAACATGGGTTCCTTGTTATATCACCCTATTATTGCTAATTAATTTAATGCACCTATGTACTTGGCAAAAGGTGGAAGGCTCGGACTTTCTAGCATGGTGTTTTGTTCCACCTTTGCCGCCCTACTTTCGGCTACCGGTGTTATGTTCCATAAATGAGCACTCCTAACATGCTTGGGGTTGTTATGGGGACCCCTAGATTTTTGTTTTGGGATAAAACTCATCTGGCAAGGCGCAAAATTGGTACTATATTTGCCCAACATAACAATTGTGTTAATACTGAAAACTTAGGGCGTCATGAACCCAAGGAGTAATTCGACATAATAAAGGGAGGGCTAGTGCTGATGGTGCTGGTCCTAAATAGAACAATGTGTGGGGCCGACCCGAGGCAACTCGGGTCATGTCTATGAGGACTGTACACTAGCTTATCCTTGGAGTCCTGAGAACGCGATACACGACTCCTATGGGGATCGTCGGCACATGAGGCGGCCTTGTTTGACTTGTTTTACGTTTTTCGAGCGTCTTGTGCAAGGGATTCCAAGGATACTTGGGCTATCTCAAGTTTTAGGTTTTCCAATAGGAACCCGAGGAGATCACGGCTTTTCCCTGATCAAGGTCATTCCAAGGCAGCGTGTGGTAGTTTGTGATGGACTAGTTGGAGCACCCCTGTAGGGTTACATCTTTCGAAAAGACGTGCCCGCGATTATGTGGCAACTTGGAAACTTTGTTTAACATACGGTTCTAGATAACTTGAAGTTAACTTAACTAAAAACTTGCCAACTGAGTGCGTAACCGTGATTTTCTCTTTTGTGAGCTTCTTCTCCGACCGAGGACACGGTGGGGTTATGTCTGATGTAAGTAGGTGATCAATATCATTCATTTGATCATTATTAGTACACGTTCGATTATGTGTAGATCATCCCATCTTTTATTCTTGTACTCGTAAGTTAGCCACCTCAAGTAAATGCATAGTCGCTTGCTGCAGCCTCACCACTTAACCATACGTCACCCATTAAGCTTTGCTAGTCTAGATACCTTTGGAAATGAGATTGCTGAGTCCTTGTGGCTCACAGATTACTACCACACCAGTTGCAGGTACAGGTAAAGAATTACTTTTACATGAGCGTGATGATTGTTCTATTTGGAGTTTCTTCTTCTTCTTCTTCATTGATCTAGGATGGGTTCCAGGCCGGCAGCCTGGGATAACAAGGATGGACGTCGTTGTTTTATTGTTTGTTTTCGTCCGTAATCGGCCCTGCTCTTCTTCATGATGACTAGATATTGTTGTATTGATGTGATGTTGATGTATCTTGTGGCGAGTGTAAGCCAACTCCTTATACTCATCTTTTCAATACATGTACTTGTAACGATATGCATTCTTGCGAAACGACAAGATGCGTTTCTATCCCTGTTGAGGCCCTCACGCCAAAATAAGGATAGGACCGCATCTTGGGAGTTACATGTAACTCCAAACATTCTTAAAAATTAGTAAGACCTGTGGAATTTGTATAAAAATATTATTTAAAAAATTCATATCAAAAATACCTTCTAGTAAAATTAGGGAAATTCTGCACTCGACACTAAAGTTTATGTTTTTGCACCACATTAATTCGACTATCATTAAAATAATCCCAAAGTCTTTACTTGGCACAAACACTAATTTGAACATAAAACACAATCATTATCAATGCCAAAATTATGTTATCACGCACAAACAGAAAGTAAAAACTAAAATATTAAGATAACTATTGAGTTGCCTCCCAACTAGCGCTATTGTTTTACACCCCTATCTAGGCATAATGCATACGATTCAAGTCTTGTCATCTTTCACACTCCACCCATAAGTAGTCCTCATGATATATTCATAAGTTGGTTTGATTCTCTTTCTAGGGAAGTGTTACATCATTTTCCTTAATGGGAACTAGAAGTGTATGTTTCCTCTTTCATATCGATAGTGCACCTATAGTTCATAGAAAAGGTCTCCCAATCCACTAGCGATTGTTCCTTATCAACAACCAATCTTTAGGCCTATCAACCTGATGATTGGAGCAGTCCGTGTTTGTTATGGTCCTCCGTTGCCGCCTGTGGTCTCATGGACAAGGTCTTTTGAAGAACTCATGGACAAGCGCTCCTGGTCCACTGCATTTGATGAAGACCGTGTGGAGCCCAACATTGTTCACAAGGACATCACTCCTGCCCCAAGCTCTGAGGTAATGCCACCAACTTACAACATCTTTGCATCATCACATGATCTTTTCTCTTTTGAATCTCCATATGTCACGAAGAAGGTGCCATGGAAGAAGGCCACTCCAATTGTGGACTCATCAGTCTGCAGATGCACCAGAGGATCGATCAAGCGGGATGGCTTCAAGCCTATCTTGTAGGAGCTTCCGATGAATGTGCCCAAGAATAGAAAGACGCGTGCTAAGCCCATGGTAGTGCCGGAGGTTCAGGAAGCTCCACCATCATTGCAGGAGGAGTCTGTCCCACCAGCGACTCCAGTTCGGGTGATCCAAGTTGTTGGCCAAAGCCCTGGCATCGCCCCTGAGAAGCTATCTGAGGATCGACTTATGGAAGATCCTGCTGTTTCCAAGCCTCCACCTGCTGATGATTAGACTACTGTTTATGTCCCTCTGCTTTATCTGTTGTTTCCTTTATCATGATGCTGCTTGATGTGTGTCACAACACTTTGAACTATGGTTGTGTCAGTTATTATGTAACTTCGCTTTTGTTATTAAATTTTGTTGCTATGGATAGTCGATCTACAAGAAGTTGGCGAGTTCTTTGCTCGAATGTGCGTGGTTTAAATTCAGACTCACGGCAACGAGCAGCTTGTAACAAAATAAGTGAAAGCTTGGCTTCGGTTGTTTGACTCCAGGATACAAAAATGCAGCATATTGATTTTTAGACTATTAGAAGTTTTTGCCCAAAAAGGTTTGATCAATTTTCTTATAGTCCATCGCGTAGTGCCTCTGGCGGATTGATCACCCTCAGGAATTCCTCCATTTTAACGGGCACCTTGATTGAATCGCATCCCTGTGGTCTAATTGTGTCATTCACCTCAAATCATATCTCTGAAACTTCGACTCTGGTTAATTTAAATGGCCCTTGCCATGGAGAGGCTAGGGATCACTTCGTCAGCTGGTTGTATAACCTCAATATCCGTGTCAATGATAATTGGCTGCTTCTTGGAGATTTTAACTTTATTCGCTCACCCTCTAATAGAAATCTTCCTGGAGCTGATTTGAATGATATGTTTATCTTTAATGAGATTATTGGACATTTGGGTCTGTTAGAATTACCACTCATGGGCAGGTCTTGCACTTGGTGAAATATGCAAGATTCACCTCTACCGGAACAATTGGACTGGTTCTTCACTTCTGCCAATTGAATTTCCTCCTATCCTTTGACACAGGTTCTTCCTTTAGCCAAATCTGCATCTGATCATGTACCCTCTGTTGTGACAGTAAACACTTCCATTCCCAAATGTAACCTGTTTTGGTTTGAAAACTATTGGGTGGAGATGGAGGGATTCCTTGACTGTGTCCAGAATTCTTGGAAGATTCCTTCCAGGAAAAGTCACATTACTGCCATCATGTGACAGCCCGATGCCGACGTTCCAGAAGATTCCCCTCTCTTTCCGTTTTCGTCGTGTGTCTATTTTATTTTGTCGCATCATCATCGCATCATGCGCATCATCAGCATTGCATCGGCATCTCCGTTGCCGCCAGTTTTCAAACGTTGCATCCGTTGTAGTTGCCGGTTAACGTCGTTGTTCGTTCCGAGCCTGACCACACACGCATGCACCCGCGGCACCGTCAAAACCCTGTTTTAAAAGTGTGCGTTATACTTTCTCTGATCGGGTTGAGATTTGACGTGCGGTCTTCTTTTAATATAGCTAGGACGCCTGTCAAGTTTGGTCGCGATCGGATTTCGTCTAGTACCCGAACGGTCGACCGTAGCGGCACCGTATTCGGTCTATCGTCGGACGTCTGTCGGTGTTTTAAATCGTTGCCGCGCCGCCCGTTCTCCCTCTCGTCTCCGATATCCCCTCTACACGGCCGCGTACCCATACCCGCATTCGGAATCTTCCGAATCCGACCGCACGGTTGGATCCGGAACGAAATTCCGGCTAACCTAGCCCCCCATCTGTCTATAAATAGACCCCCCCGTGCCTATTTTTAGACAGCCCCTCCTCTGCCTCGGGACCTGCGCCACCAACCCCCAAAACCCTAGCCTCCTCCCGCAGCCTGTCTCTCCCACTAGCGCCGCCGGCCCGCCAGGCCCGCCTTGGGCCTAGATCCGCCGTCGCCTCTCCGCCCGTCCCTCCCGTGCTCCCGTGCCCCTGTGCCACGCCGGCAGCCGGAGCGGCTCCCTTGCGCCGCCACCTTGCACCCCAGCTGCCGGAGCCGGTCACCGCCGGCCGTCGCAGTCCGCTCCCTGCCGCCAGCAGCTAGTCCGCAGCAGGCCGGAGGCCGCCGCCCTCGGGTGCCCGTACCCGTCGGATCCCGTCGCGAGGACCTGCCTCACGGGATCCCGCCGCTTGGAGTGCAACCTCGCCGGGTCCCGGCCAGATCTCGTGATCCTCGAGTGCCGACGGCCGCCTCTGCTCGTGCGGGAGGGAGACGAGGCGACCCGCTCGACCGGCTCCCCGCGTACCCCAGCTGGGCCTCGCCAGGAGGCTCCCGAGCCGGCCCAGCACCGCGTGGGCTGCTCCCCTGCGCCAAAAGGCCACCGAGGCCGAGGCCGAGGCCTCCTGCTCCCTCCCGGCCAGGCCACCCCGAGCTGGCCCAAGGTGAGCTATCCCTCCCTCTTCTCATCACTCCTTAGCTATTATGCGCCCACTGTTAGGCCCATTTAGATTAGGGTTGTTTTTCTGAGAAAATATTATTTCGAGAAAATAGGTAAATATTTAGATGCCCGTATCTTTTTATCCGTTAGTCTGATCGAGGTGATCTTTATATGGTTTTGTGGTAGTTTCGCACGTAGAATACGAATTTGAGACATGCATAATTGTTTGATGTCGTTTGGCGTGCCGGATGCCTAGAATAACGTGCTGTTTTAATAGGATACGTCCCGTATTTATTTTTCGCGCAAGTCCGGTTAGTTCGAATGCCGTAGAATAAATGCCTATGTTTTAGGGGCTATTTTTCCATGCATTTTAGAGTGGTCATTTGTATTTTTGCGTGTATGGAATTGCCTCTAGTTTATTTTCCCGTATATAGGTTTCTTATGTGTGGCATTATTTTGTGTTGCAAACCCCACATATTTTATATGTTCCCGGGGTAAAAAATCCATTGGATTTTTCTGTGCAATTAGTTTTAGCTTTTAAGGAAGTTAGTTCGCGCGATATTTTGCCGTGTTGCCCTTTTGTTTAATTCGTAGGATTTATCCCGTGCCTCGTTTGAATTAGTTGTCAACTAGGGAGTTGTTCTTTGATGTTTTGTCTAGCCCCTGGTATTTTTAGTTGCAATAGAAATGCATGTTTAGGTGTGTTTTTATTGCCCTCAGTTGCTAGAAATAGTGCTGTTTTGGAGGAGCTGAAATATTTCTAAGTTTGGAATCTCTTATATTTTGTTGCTGTCTTGTCTTGCTTGCATCTTGTGATATGTAGCTCTTTTGAGGTTGGTCCAATGAGTTAGTTGTATCCTTTGTGTTTCCCTAGCATGCTGTAAAGTTTCATGCCATTTGGAGTCCTGTAGCCTAGGATTTTGCTGTTGTCAATATTGCTTCAGATCGAAAACTGCACTTTCATGAGGTGCAATTTTCACTAAGTCTGAAATAGTGAGTGTGATGCCATTTTGTGACTTCTTTCCCTAGTGTTCCTTGCTGCCATGCTAGTTGTTCTTAGTTGTTCGTAGTAGTGCCATGCCTTGCTTGAGCATATCTGAGTTGTGTAGCCGTAGTTGTGGGGCATAGAAAATGCTATGTGGCTGATTTTGGCAGATTGTAGTCATTTCTTGTTTTGCCCGTAGTTGTTGAACCGTAGCTCCACTTTGATCGTGTCCTACATGAAACTTGCTTAGGATCTCGTGTAGTTTCATTTTCTCTTTCTGGTTGTATGTTTTGAAGTGCTCGTAGCCATCGTTGCACACATGTTGCATTCATGCCATCATATCTTGCGGTGCTTGTATCTTTTGATTCGTAGCTCCGTTGGAGATGTTCTCTACGTGTAGATTGCTTGCCTTGACGCGTAGAATCACGTGAACCTATTTGTTTTTCTGCTTAACAACTAATTAAAAGCATTAGGCCAGATCTGGACAGAATCGTAAATTAACTTGTGAGGTCGTTTCGGAGGTGCTATAAGACATTTCCGACCTCATTTAAAATGCCTAGATAGATAGTTTAATTTCCGCTTCACCTCTTGCATGTTTAATCACATTTAATATTGCCGTGTACCTAATCGGGATAGAACTAAATAAATAGACGTGGAGTATCGTCAATATGCAACTCGTTGCATATTGAACTTCACTTAATGTGTAGAGTTTGATTGTGTGATTGGTCATGCCGTGACTTGCATGTATTCAGATGCTCATGCATCATATGTGTTGTGCATCGTGTGGTGAATATCGTGTGTTGATGCTTGTTTCCGGTTTCCCCGTCTCGATAGAGTTCCGCAAATGGAGGCATTCTTCTTCCAAGCGGGATCTCAGGCAAGATGACCATTTCCCCAGATACCATTACTATCATTGTCATGCTAGTTTTATCGCTTCTATCGTTTATGTCTCGTTGCCTACCACTTGTTAAATATCAGCCTCTTAACTATGCCATGATTACCTTCAACCAGTTCGACCTAGCAAACCACTATTTGGCTATGATACTGCTTGCTTAATCCTGTTGATAGCCTTGCTAGTTGCAAGTGCAGTTGCATCCATGTGAAAGCATGGGTTCCTTGTTATATCACCATATTAATGCTATTTAATTTAATGCACCTATATACTTGGTAAAAGGTGGAAGGCTCGGCCTTTCTAGCCTGGTGTTTTGTTCCACCTTTGCCCCCCTTAGTTTCCGACTACCGATGTTATGTTCCATAATTGAGCGCTCCTAACACGATCGGGGTTGTTATGGGGACCTCCTTGATAATTCGTTTTAGATTAAAGCTAGTCTGGCAAGGCCCAACATTGGTACTACATTTGCCTAATCACCTAATAATATTGCATATGGACTTCCCGGGCCCCGAGGATAATTTAATCAACCCCCGGGCCAGTGCTCCTCATGAGTGTTGGTCCAAAACAGAGCAGCTTATTAACGCTACCCGGGGCAACTCGGCGTTTGGCGTGGTAACCATCGCTCATCCGTCGTGTCCTGAGAACGAGGTACGCGACTCCTATCGGGATCGTCGACACGTCGGGCGGCCTTGCTGGATTAGTTTTACCTTTGACGAGATATCTTGTGCATCGGGATTCCGGTGATGCTTTGGGTAATCTCAGAGTTGAGGTTTTCCACTAGGGAATCCGACGAGATCGCGAGCTTCGTGATTGAGGATTTCTATGCGGCTTGTGGTAATTTGTGATGGACTAGTTGGAGCACCCGTACAGGGTTAAATCTTTCGGAAAGCCGTGCCCGCGGTTATGTGGCAACGTGGAAGCTTTGTTTAACACTGGTTCTAGATAACTTGAAGTTAACTTAATTAAAATATGACAACTGTTTGCGTAACCGTGACTGTCTCTTTCGTGAGTTCCTTCTCCGATCGAGGACACGGTGGGGTTATGCCTGACGTAGGTAGGTGTTCAGGATCATTCATTTGATCATCAGTAGCCACGACCGATATGCGTAGATCTTCCCCCCTCTTATTCTTGTACTCGTAAGTTTAGCCACCAAATATATGCTTAGCCGCTGCTGCAACCTCACCACTTAACCATGCGTCACCCATTAAGCTTTGTTAGTCTTGATACCTTTGGAAATGAGATTGCTGTGTCCCCTGTGGCTCACAGATTACTACAACACCAGTTGCAAGGATGGACGTCGTTCTTCTTTTGTCGTTTGTTTCCGTCCGTAGTCGGACCCTGCTCTCACTCTTGATGTTTATGTAATGTACTGGTGTGACTTTGGTGTAGCTTGTGGCGAGTGTAAGCCAACTCTTTATATATCTCTTCTTTTCAGTACATGTACTTGTTACGATATCCATGTTGGGGAACGTCGCATGGGAAACAAAAATTTTCCTACGCGCACGAAGACCTATCATGGTGATGTCCATCTACGAGAGGGGATGTGTGATCTACGTACCCTTGTAGACCGTACAGCAGAAGTGTTAGTGAACGCGGTTGATGTAGTGGAACGTCTTCACGTCCCTTGATCCGCCCCGCGAACTATCCCGCAAACAGTCGCACGATCTAGTGCCGAACGGACGGCACCTCCGCGTTCCACACACGTACAGCTTGACGATGATCTCGGCCTTCTTGATCCAGCAAGAGAGACGGAGAGGTAGAAGAGTTCTCCGGCAGCGTGACGGCGCTCCGTAGGTTGGTGATGATCTTGTCTCAGCAGGGCTCCGCCCGAGCTCCGTAGAAACGCGATCTAGAGGTAAAACCGTGGAGATATGTGGTCGGGCTGCCGTTGCAAAGTTGTCTCAAATCGGCCCTAAAACCCCACTATATATAGGAGGAGGAGGGGGGAGACTTGCCTTGGGGTCCAACGACTCCCAAGGGAGTTGACCGAGCCAAGGGGGAAGGTCTCCCCCTCCCAAACCGAAATCCACTTGGTTTGGAAGGTGGAGTCCTTCTTCCCTTTCCCACCTCCTTCTTTTTTTCCCTTTCCTCTTTGATTTTCTTTCCTATGCACATAGGCCTCTCTTGGGCTGTCTCACCAGCCCACTAAGGGCTGGTGTGGCACCCCAAACACCCATGGGCTTCCCCGGGGTGGGTGGGCCCCCCCGGTGAACTCCCGGAACCCATTCGTCATTCCCGGTACATTCCCGGTAACTCCGAAAACCTTCCGGTAATCAAATGAGGTAATCCTATATATCTATCTTCCTTTCCGGACCATTCCGAAAACCCTCGTGATGTCCGTGATCTCACCCGGGACTCCGAACAACATTCGGTAACCAACCATATAACTCAAATATGCATAAAACAACGTCGAACCTTAAGTGTGCAGACCCTGCGGGTTTGAGAACTATGTAGACATGACCTAAGAGACTCCTCGGCCAATATCCTATAGTGGGACCTGCATGCCCATATTGGATCCTACATATTCTACGAAGATCTTTATCGTTTGAACCTCAATGCCAAGGATTCATATAATCCCGTATGTCATTCCCTTTGTCCTTCGGTATGTTACTTACCCGAGATTCGATCGTTAGTATCCGCATACCTATTTCAATCTCGTTTACCGGAAAGTCTCTTTACTCGTTCCGTAATACAAGACCCTGCAACTTACGCTAAGTCACATTGCTTGCAAGGCTTGTGTGTGATGTTGTATTACCGAGTGGGCCCCGAGATACCTCTCCGTCACACGGAGTGACAAATCCCAGTCTCGATCCATACTAACTCAACGAACACCTTCGGAGATACCTGTAGAGCATCTTTATAGTCACCCAGTTACTTTGTGACGTTTGATACACACAAAGCATTCCTCCGGTGTCCGTGAGTAATATGATCTCATGGTCATAGGAACAAATACTTGACACGCAGAAAACAGTAGCAACAAAATGACAGGATCAACATGCTACGTCTATTAGTTTGGGTCTAGTCCATCACATGATTCTCCTAATGATGTGATCCCGTTATCAAGTGACAACACTTGCCTATGGCCAGGAAACCTTGACCATCTTTGATCAACGAGCTAGTCAACTAGAGGCTTACTAGGGACAGTGTTTTGTCTATGTATCCAGACAAGTATTGTGTTTCCAATCAATACAATTATAGCATGGATAATAAACGATTATCATGAACTAAGAAATATAATAATAACTAATTTATTATTGCCTCTAGGGCATATTTCCAACAGTCTCCCACTTGCACTAGAGTCAATAATCTAGTTCACATCACCATTTGATTCCAACGAATCCAACACCCATATAGTTATGGGGTCTGATCACGTCTTTCTCGTGAGAGAGGTTTTAGTCAACGGTTCTGAAACTTTCAGATCCGTGCGTTCTTTACAAATCTTTATGTCATCTTATAGATGCTGCTACTACGTGCTATTCGGAAATGCTCCAAATATCTACTCTACTATATGAATACGTTTCACTACTCATAGTTATTCGGATTAGTGTCAAAGCTTGCATCGACGTAACCCTTTACGACGAACTTTTTAACCACCTCCATCTTCGAGAAAAATTCCTTAGTCCATTTGTTACTAAGGATAAATTTTGACCGCTGCTAGTGATTCAATCATGGATCACTCTCTGTAGCTCTCAACAGACTTTGAGTCAAGGCACACATCAGGTGCGGTACACAGCATGGCATACTTTAGATTCTACGGCTAAGGCATAGAAGACGAACTTCGTCTATTCTATTTATTCTGCCGTGGTCGGGTTTTGAGTCTTACTCAAATTCACACCTTACAACGCAACCAAGAACTCCTTCTTTACTGATCTATTTTGAACTCCTTCAAAATCTTGTCAAGGCATGCATCTTGTTGAAACTTCTATTAAGCGCTTTCGATCTATCTCCATAGATCTTTGATGCTCAACGTTCAATTAGCGCAATCTAGGTATTCCTTTGAAAAACTCCTTTCAAACAACCTTGTATGCTTTACAGAAATTCTACATTACTTCTGATCCACAATATGTCAACCACATATACTTATCAGAAATTCTATAGTGCTCCCACTGACTTCTTTGGAAATACAAGTTTCTCATAAACCTTGTACAAACCCAAAATCTTTGCTCATCTCATCAAAGTATATATATTCCAACTCCGAGATGCTTGCACCAGTCCATTGAAGGATCGCTGGAGCTTGCATACTTGCTAGTATCTTTAGGATCGACAAAACCTCCTGGTTGTATCACATACAATGTTTGCTCAAGGAAACCGTCGAGGAAACAATGTTTTGACATCCTACGTGCAATATTTCATAAATAATGCATCAACAACTAACATAATTCTAACAGACCTTTAGCATCGCTACGAGTGAGAAAGTCTCATCATAGTCAACTGTTTGATCTTGTCGAAAACATCTTTGCGACAAGTCGAGCTTTTCTTAATAGTGACTTATCACCATCATCGTCTGTTTTCCTTTAAAGATCCATCTTTACTCAATAGTCCTATGACCATCAAGTAATTCTTCCAAAGTCTACACTTTGTTTTCATCCATGGATCCTCTCTCGGATTTCATGGCTTCCAGCCATTTGTCGGAATCTGGGCCCACCATCGCTTTCTCCATAACTCATAGGTTCACTGATGCTCAACAACATGACCTCCAAGACAGGGTTACCGTACTACTCTGCAGCAGTACGCGACCTTGTCGACCTACGAGTTTTGTAGTAACTTGATTCGAAGCTCAATGATCACCATCATCAGCTTCCACTTCAATTGGTGTAGGCGCCACAGGAACAACTTCCTGCGCCCTGCTACACACTGGTTGAAGTGATGGTTCAATAACCTCATCAAGTTCTACTACCCTCCCACTCAATTATTTCGAGAGAAACCTTTCCTCGAGAAAGGATCCGTTTCTAGAAACAAACATTTTGCTTTCGGATCTGAGATAGGAGATGTACCCAACTGTTTAGGATACCCTATGAAGAAGCATTTATCCGCTTTGGGTTCGAGCTTATCAGACTGAAACTTTTTCACATAAGTGTTGAAGCCCCAAACTTTCAAGAAACGACAGTTTAGATTTCTTTAAACCTCAGTCTATATTGTGTCATCTCAACGGAAATACGCGGTGCCCTATTTAAAATGAGTGCGGTTGTCTCTAATGCATAACCCATAAACGATAGTGGTAATTCGATAAGAGACATCATAGTATGCACCATACCAAATAGTGCGTGGCTATGACGTTCAGACACATCATCACACTATGAAGTTCCAGGTGGCATGAACTGCGAAACAATTTCCACATTGTCTTAACTGCGTACCAAAACACATAACTCAGATATTCATTTCTATGATCATATCGTTGACAGTTTATCCTCTTGTTACGACGAACTTCACTCTGAAACGGATTTGAACTTTTCAACATTTCAGACTTGTGATTCATCAAGTAAATACTCCTGTATCTACTCAAATCGTCAGTGAAGTAAGAACATAATGATATCCACTGCGTGCCTCAGCACCCATTGGACTGCATACATCAAAATGTATTACTTCCAACAAGTTACTATCTTATTTCATCTCAATGAAAACAAGGCCTTGCTCATGTGGTATGATTTGCATGTCACTAGTGATTCGAAATCAGGTGAGTACAAAGATCCATCAGCACGGAGCCTCTTCATGCAATTTATACTAACATGACTCAAGCGGCAGTGCCACTAGTAAGTGGTACTATCATCATTAACTCGTATCTTTTGGCACCAATATTATGAACATGTGTAACACTACGATCGAGATTCAATAAACCATTGAAGGTGATTATTCAAGAAAATAGAGTAACCATTATTCTCTTTAAATGAATAATTGTATTGCAATAAACACGATCCAATCATGTTCATGCTTAACGCAAGCACCAAATAACAATTATTTAGATTTAACACCAATCCCGATGGTAGAGGGAGCGTGCGACGTTTGATCATATCAACCTTGGAAACACTTCCAACACGTATCGTCACCTCACCTTTAGCTAGTCTCCGTTTATGTCGTAGCTTTCATTTCGTGTTACTAATCACATAGCAACCGAACCGGTATCCAATACCCTCATGCTACTAGGAGTACTAGTAAAGTACACATCAACATCATGTATATCTAATATACTTCTGTTGACTTTTGCCAGCCTTCTTATCTACCAAGTATCTAGAGTTGCTTCGCCTCAGTGACTGTTCCCCTCATTACAGAAGCACTTAGTCTCGGGTTTGGGTTTAATCTTGGGTCTCTTCATTAGTGCAGCAACTGTTTTGCCGTTTCACGAAGTATCCCTTCTAGCCCTTGCCTTTCTTGAAACTTAGTGGTTTTACAAACCATCAACTATTGATGCTCCTTCTTGATTTCTACTTTCGTAGTGTCAAACATCGCGAATCGCTCAAGGATCATTGTATGTATCCTTGATATGCTATAGTTCATCACGAAGCTCTCACAGCTTGGTGGCAGTGACTTTGGAGAACTATCACTATCTCATCTGGAAGATTAACTCCCACTTGATTCAAGCGATTGTCGTACTCAGACAAGTTGAGCACACGCTCAACGATTGAGCCTTTCTCCATTACTTTGTGGACAAAGAATCTTGTCGGAGGTCTCATACCTCTTAACAAGGGCACAATCATGAAATCACAATTTCATCTCTTTAGAACATCACTTATGTTCCGTGACGTTTTACAACGTTTTCGGCGCCTTGTTTCTAAGCCATTAAGTATTTTGCACTGAACTATCGGGTAGTCATCAGAAACGTGTATGTCGGATGTTCATAGCATCCACAGACGACGCTCGAGGTGCAGCACACCGAGTGGTGCATTAAGGACATAATCCTTCTGCGCACCAACGAGGACAATCCTCGGTTTTACAGATCCAGTCTGCAAAGTTTTGCTACTATCAATTTTCAACTAAATTTTCTCTAGGAACATATAAAAACAGTAGAGTTATAGCACAAGCTACATCGTAATTCGCAAAGACCATTAGACTATATTCATGACAATTAGTTCAATTATTCATATTACTTAAGAACTCCCACTCAAAAAGCACATCTCTCTAATCATTTGAGTGGTACATGATCCAAATCCACTATCTCAAGTCCGATCATCACGTGAGTCAAGAATAGTTTCAGTGGCAAGGATCTCTATGCTAATCATATCAACTATACGATTCATGCTCGACCTTTCGGTCTCATGTGTTCCGAGGCCATGTCTGCACATGCTAGGCTCGTCAAGCTCAACCCGAGTGTTCCGCGTGCGCAACTGTTTTGCACCCGTTGTATGTGAACGTTGAGTCTATCACACCCGATCATCACGTGGTGTCTCGAAACGACGAACTGTAGCAACGGTGCACAGTCGGGGAGAACACAATTTTGTCTTGAAATTTTAGTGAGAGATCACCTCATAATGCTACCGTCGTTCTAAGCAAAATAAGGTGCATAAAAGGATTAACATCACATGCAATTCATAAGTGACATGATATGGCCATCATCACGTGCTTCTTGATCTCCATCACCAAAGCACCGACACGATCTTCTTGTCACCGGCATCACACCATGATCTCCATCATCATGATCTCCATCAACGTGTCGCCATCGGGGTTTTCGTGCTACTCATGCTATTACTACTAAAGCTATGTCCTAGCAAAATAGTAAGCGCATCTGCAAGCACAAAGGTTAGTTATAAAGACAACCCTATGGCTCCTGCCGGTTGCCGTACCATCGACGTGCATGTCGATATTGACTATTACAACATGATCATCTCATACATCCAATATATCACATCACATCGTTGGACATATCACATCACAAGCATACCCTGCAAAAACAAGTTAGACGTCCTCTAATTTTGTTGTTGCATGTTTTACGTGGTGACCATGGGTATCTAGTAGGATCGCATCTTACTTACGCAAACAGCACAACGGAGATATATGAATTGCTATTTAACCTCATCCAAGGACCTCTTCGGTCAATTCTGATTCAACTAAAGTTGGAGAAACTGAAACCCGCCAGTAATCTTTGAGCAACGGAGTTACTCGTAGCGATGAAACCAGTCTCTCGTAAGCGTACGAGTAATGTCGGTCCGAGCCGCTTCGATCCAACAATACCGAGGAATCAAGAAAAGACTTAGGAGGGCAGCAAAACGCACATCACCGCCCACAAAAACTTTTGTGTTCTACTCAAGAAGGCATCTACGCACGAACCTAGCTCATGATGCCACTGTTGGGGAACATCGCATGGGAAACAAAAAATTTCCTACGCGCACGAAGACCTATCATGGTGATGTCCACCTACGAGAGGGGATGTGTGATCTACGTACCCTTGTAGACCGTACACCAGAAGCGTTAGTGAACGCGGTTGATGTAGTGGAACGTCTTCACGTCCGTCGATCCGCCCCGCGAACTATCCCGTGAACAGTCGCACGATCTAGTGCCGAACGGACGGCACCTCCGCGTTCCGCACACGTACAGCTTGACGATGATCTCGACCTTCTTGATCCAGCAAGAGAGACGGAGAGGTAGAAGAGTTCTCCGGCAGCGTGACGGCGCTCCGGAGGTTGGTGATGATCTTGTCTCAGTAGAGCTCCGCCCGAGCTCCGTAGAAACGCGATCTAGAGGTAAAACCGTGGAGATATGTGGTCGGGCTGCCGTGGCAAACTTGTGTCAAATCAGCCCTAAAACCACACTATATATAGGAGGAGGAGGGGGGAGACTTGCCTTGGGTCCAAGGACTCCCAAGATAGTCGGCCGAGCCAAGGGGGAAGGTCTCCCCCTCCCAAACCGAAATCCACTTGGTTTGGAAGGTGGAGTCCTTCTTCCCTTTCCCACCTCCTTCTTTTTTTTCCTTTCCTCTTTGATTTTCTTTCCTATGCGCATAGGCCTCTCTTGGGCTGTCTCACCAGCCCACTAAGGGCTGGTGTGGCACCCCAAACGCCCATGGGCTTCCCCGGGGTGGGTGCCCCCCCCGGTGAACTCCCGGAACCCATTCGTCATTCCCGGTACATTCCCGGTAACTCCGAAAACCTTCCGGTAATCAAATGAGGTCATCCTATATATCAATCTTCGTTTACGAACCATTCTGGAAACCCTCGTGACGTCCGTGATCTCATCCGGGACTCCGAACAAAATTCGGTAACCAACCATATAACTCAAATACGCATAAAACAACGTCGAACCTTAAGTGTGCAGACCCTGCGGGTTCGAGAACTATGTAGACATGACCCGAGAGACTCCTCGGTCAATATCCAATAGCGGGACCTGGAAGCCCATATTGGATCCTACATATTCTACGAAGATCTTTATCATTTGAACCTCAGTGCCAAGGATTCATATAATCCCGTATGTCATTCCCTTTGTCCTTCGGTATGTTACTTGCCCGAGATTCGATCGTCAGTATCCGCATACCTATTTCAATCTCGTTTACCGGCAAGTCTCTTTACTCGTTCCGTAATACAAGATCCTGCAACTTGCACTAAGTCACATTGCTTGCAAGGCTTGTGTGTGATGTTGTATTACCGAGTGGGCCCCGAGATACCTCTCCGTCACATGGAGTGACAAATCCCAGTCTCGATCCATACTAACTCAACGAACACCTTCGGAGATACCTGTAGAGCATCTTTATAGTCACCCAGTTACGTTGCAACGTTTGATACGCACAAAGCATTCCTCCGGTGTCCGTGAGTTATATGTTCTCATGGTCATAGGAACAAATACTTGACACGCAGAAAACAGTAGCAACAAAATGACACGATCAACATGCTACATGTATTAGTTTGGGTCTAGTCCATCACATGATTCTCCTAATGATGTGATCCCGTTATCAAGTGACAACACTTGCCTATGGCCAGGAAACCTTGACCATCTTTGATCAACGAGCTAGTCAACTAGAGGCTTACTAGGGACAGTGTTTTGTCTATGTATCCACACAAGTATTGTGTTTCCAATCAATACAATTATAGCATGGATAATAAACGATTATCATCAACTAAGAAATATAATAATAACTAATTTATTATTGCCTCTAGGGCATATTTCCAACAATCCATTCTTGCGACACGACGAGATGCGCTTCTATCCCTCACGAGGCCCTCGTGCCAAATTGAGGATAGGGTCGCATCTGGGCGTGACACATCATCATGGATAAGTTTAAACACCTAAGGCAGGCTCTAAAGAGATGGCAACCTAGCCTCTCTCAGCTCAAAGCACACTTTGATATGTGCAATAAGGTGGTGCTCTGTCTAGATGATCTAGAAGAGCTCAGACCCCAGTTCAGACCTGAGGCCAACTTCAGAGTGATTGTGAAGCTTGATCTAGACCACCTGCTACATTTGCAATTCCTTTACTGGAAAAAGAGAGCTACCATCAGATTCATTAAGGTTGGGGAGGATAACAATAAGTTTTCCATGCCATGGCAAGTAAAAGATATAGAATAAACTCCATTTCATCACTAAAATTGGGGGTTGGATATGTTATATCCGATCACTAGCAAATTGTTGGCTGTTTTTGGTCATCTTCCAAGTACAGGATGGGCTCGTCTCAAGGAATTAACCTGGCTTTCAACCTTTTGTCTCTCATACATAGTGTAGAAGGGCTAGATGATCTCACATTGCCTTTTACCAAACAGGATATGGATAAGCTTGTCAAATAAATGCCCATTGATAAAGCTACTGGTCTAGATGGTTTCAATGGAATTTTCTTCAAGAAATGCTGGCATATCATGTGTCTTGAATTTTATCAGCTTGCAAATGTTTTTCTTGCAGGAATTACAAAACTAGAAAATATGAACTCCTCATACATTACTTTGGTACCCAAAAAGAGTTCTCCTAAGCAAGTAGGTCATTTTAGGCCCATCTCCCTCACTGGAATTGAACTTAAATTCCTTTCAAAAATGGTTGCCAATAGACTACAGTTACAGATCATGAAATGCATCCATAAGAATCCCTATGGTTTCATCATGTCCAGAACCATCCAAGACTGTGTTGGATGGACATTGGAATACCTACACGAATGTCACTAATAATAAAAACCATTGTCATCCTCAAACTTGATATTGAAATTGCCTTTGACTCCGTGGAACATGAATTCATTTTTCAGATTCTTAAGCACAAGGGTTTTAATGATAGGTGGATTCTTAAGCACAATAGTTACTCACTTCTGGCTCTTCCTCTGTTCTTCTCAATGGAGTTCCTGGTAGAAAATTCAGGTGCAAGAAGGGTGTTAGGCACGGAGATCCCATGTCCCCTCTCCTTTTTGCCATTACTGCTGACTTTCTCCAAACTTTGGTTAATCAGTTGTTAGAGAATGGGCTCATTCAGCTGCCAACACCTTGCCATGATAAGGACTTTCCAATAGTCCAATATGTAGATGACACTCTTATCATTTTTCCTGCTGTGGAGTCCTAGCTACTAGAGTTCAAAAATATGCTTATACTTTTCTCACAATCCACTGGTCTTCAAGTATATTACCACAAGTCTGCTCTGTGGCCTATCAACATTGATCAAGGAGAGGTTCCAAGGATATATGCCTCTATTGGATGTAAGGTAGGATCAATGCCTTTCACCTATCTTGGTATGCCTGTTGGGACAACCAAACCAAGGATTATAGATATGATGCCATTGGTGGATAATATGGAAAGGAGGCTCTCTGTTAGCTCCTCCTTCCTGGCTCAGGGTGGTCGTTTGCAATATCTCAACTCAACTTTGTCCTCTGTTCCCAGTTTTTTCCTCTGTAGTTTGGACATACCACCAAGGATCCTTAAGCAGTTGGAAAGGATATATAGACAATGTCTGTGTTGAAAAAATGGACAAGACCATGCACCCTCTTGTGCGGCCTGGGACTTAGTGTGCAGACCAAAAATGAAGGGTGGTTTGGGGATTATGAATCTGTCTTTCCAGAATGAGGCACTCCTTCTTAAGCATGTGGATAAGTTCTTGAATAAAGGATAGGTGTCGTGGTTGACTTAATATGGAACACTTACTATAAAATCACAGTTCCACAGGGTACCTCCCTTTGTGGATCATTTTGTTGGAAGGATATCTGCAAGAGACTCGACAACTTCAGAGCTGTCACCTATGTCCAACCAAACAGAGGAAATACTTTCCTCTTTTGGTCCGATTCCTGGGCACTAGGTAACCCAACCATGCCACTAGCTCTTCGGTTCCAACTACTGTTCTACTTTGTTATTGATACATTATGCACTGCTGAGGAGGTTTTCCAAGCCTTTCAGACAGATAACATGACCAACATTTTCCACTTGGCTCTCTTTGACAGGGCCTTCCAGGAGTTGGCAACAGGCACCTACTTACTCCAAAACCTTAATAGAGAACAGTTTAGCAAATCTGTCTGGCTTTGGAGTGGTGACAATAAGTTTTACTCTGCTAAGAAATATTACCTTCATATGCATCAACCCATTACAACCAACCCTCTGCTCAGTTGGATTTGGAAAAGTTACTGCACCATGAAGATCAAAATATTTGCGAGGATGCTCATTATGGACAGGTTAAACACCCAAGATATGCTTGAACGACGCCACTGGAAAGTTTCTGATTCAAACCTATGTGTTCTTTGTCGTGCCATGGTCAAAGAGGATAGGGATCACCTCTTTTTCAACTGCCTATTCAGCACCATGGTTTGGACCTATCTTCAGATCACCTGGCAGGGTACTTCCATGTGGGACACTTAAGTTGCAGTCAGGAAAAAATTTCAGCATCCTTTCTTGTCTGAAGTAGTGTTCACTGCTTGCTGGAACATTTGGAGAGTGAGAAAAGCAAGGATTTTTAACAATGAGCGTCCTAGGTTCAATAAATGGAAGTCGAGCTTCAATCATGATATATCTCTTTTAGCCTATAGGATTAAGGTTAGATTTATGGAGCATCTCCTTAAGTGGATCTCCTTCTTACCTCCCTGAGGTTTGTATATCTGCACCCCCTACTGTATATTCTAATCCTATCACGTACATAAACTCTCTTTATGTTGGAATAAAAGAAAAGGCTGTGGGGTGATTCCCTACAGTAGCTGGTCAAAAAAAGTATTATTGGACAAGATGGGTTACATGAAATATAAAGAACTATAAAATATATAGGCACATAATTTCTATTAGCAATTATGAGAACATCATTTATTCTTCCAATAGGTTTCCTGATAGTAGAGTACACCAGGTGTATATTAAGGGAATACTCATGAATATTAGTGAGACCAAGTACATCACATAAAGATTTAGGTATAGTTGAAACACTAGAACCTAGGTCACACAAGTTTTTCATCATAGGCTTTTACCATAACTTCTACTATAGGTTGAGTAAAAGTTTATTCTGTTCATAAGCATTGGGTGAGCTAATGATGGATTGAAACAAAGAAATACATTCTACTAAATAAAAAATGTAATAATTAAAATCCTTGTGATTGAAGATAGTGTGCACATCACTAGTTAAAGTATTAACCTCAACAAACCCACTTTTTCAATTTTATCACTATAGTCGTCACCCTCCAAGCAAGTTGGAAGTTCTCTAGCTAAAGTTGACTCATCTCGAGTCCCTTTATCGTTAATATTTTGATTAGTACACAAATATTCCATAGGATAAGTACCTAGCTCTTTAATATCTTCATCATAATTCAGGAAAATATCCGGGTGAAGAGGTGTTTTCTAGGATTTCCTCCTTAGCTTCAAACTTAGCGGTCCTCTCCTTAATTTCATTGATAAATTTATTGATATATATAATAGTCTCATTAAAGTAAAGCTTTGGTGGCATTGTTTCACTTTTAAGATTTTCCATATTAACAGCAATCTTATCCTTGTTTCTGTCCAAATCATTAATTTTTATGTAACATTTCCTCTACCATAGTATTGAAAACTTTTTGAGACTTAATCAATTCTTTAATGGTGTTCTCATGATTATAGGATAGCTGATTATTATTGGTATAAGGATTCCATAAGAATTTCCATAAGAGTTGACATAACCATTAGAGGAGATACGAGGATATGTCCTAGCATTGAAACTAACCCTATAGGCATTGTTGTTAAAATTGTTTCTAGAGATAAAATTCACATCAATGGCATTATCATTTTGCTCAATCAAAGTATACAAATGCATGTCATTAGAATCAACATGGGCATTTTTACTAGCAACCAAATTCGTAAGAGCATCAACTTTTTCACTCAATATAGCGATTTCTGAGAAATAGTTTACCTTCTTATGAGTTGGAGATCTTTTAGTATGCCATTGAGAGTAGTTTTTCATGAAGTTATCCAAAAGTTTGGTGGCATCTCCTTGTGTCACCTCCATGAAAGTACCACCTGCAGCAGAATCTAGAAGATTTCTAGTCACAAACTTTAGTCCAGCATAGAAATTTGGGATAATCATCCACAAGTTTAAACCATGAGCAAGGAAATTTCTAGTCATTGATTTAATTCTGTGCCAAGCTTGTGAAACATGTTCTTGGTCATGTTGTTTAAAAATCATAATTTGATTTCTAAGGGAGATGATCTTAGCACGAGGAAGGTACTTGGTAATAAAAGCACCTTTACACTTATGACATGTTCCAATACTATTATGTGGTAAATATGAGAATCAAGATTTAGCTTTATCTCATAAGGAAAAAGAGAAAATAATTTGAATTTCACAATATCATTTTCCATGTCCCTTTTCTTTTGCATATCACAAAGTTCAAGAAAAGTATTAGGATGATCGGTGGGATCCTCATTACGACTTCCCGAAAATTATTCTTTCATCACAAGATTCAACAATGCAGCATTTATATCATAAGGCTCCGCATTAGTGGCGGGTGGTATAGGTGTGTAATAAAATCATTGTTATTAGTATTTGAGAAGTCAAACAACTTAGTATTATCTTGAGACATGGTGACCGAGAAAGCAAACTAACAAGCATGACAAGTGAACTGGCGAGCAAATAAGTAAACTAGTGACAAGGAAAGATAAATATTTATATATTTTTCATTTGTATGAATAAAGATAAATATAACATCAAATAAAAATAAGAAAAAGTGATTGATACATTGTGCGAAGTTACTTGATAGTAGATTGGTGAGACTCCCCGGTAACGATGCTAGAAAACCTTCCTGATGCTTATGATCTGCGTTGGGTTTTCCGTGAAAAGGAACGAATGCTATAGTATAATATAGGTAAGTATTTGTCTTAGTGGAGAACCAAGGATTATATCAAACCAATAGGAGTAACAACCAGCCCCCGCCTTCAGCGACTGCACACAAGGAAGCAAGCACTTGCACCCAACGCGGTCAAGAGGGTTGTCAATCCCCTTGGGCTCGTTATTCACAAGCAAGTAAAGTGTGTAGACGAAAGTAGGTAAAAGAAACAGAAATAAAAATTAAATAAAGGCAGCAAGGTAATTGTAGCATTTGTAAACACATAAGTGAATAGACCCCGGGGCAAATTTTTCCCTAAAGGCATCTCGAATGTAGTCGGCATATAGTGGGTAAAGAAATTATCGTTGGGTAATTGATAGAAAAGCTCATAGTTATGCGATATTCACTGCAATGATCATGTGAATATAGGCATCAGCTCCACAAGGAAATAGGACAGCTCCTACTTGCACTTGTTACTATTACTCCAACCATCGACCACTATCCAGCATAGATCCAGAATATTAAGTAAAACGGAGTAATGCTTGGAGAACAATGACAAGATGTAGAAAATATAACACAATCAATATGAATTAAACCCATCGTTTTATCCTTAATGGCATCAATAAAAAGACATACCTTGTCCCCTTCCATCAGTGTTATATAGAACCCCGTCAGATTGAACCTACTACAAGGCACTACTCCCACCGAAGAAATATCAATCTACATGGCCAAACTATTTTAATAGATTGGAGAGATTTACGAATCTATGAGAATCATGAAAACAAGAATCATAATTAGAATTAAGAGAAGAATGAAATATTTATCATTGATAATCTGAACATAAACCCATAATTCATCGGATCCCAACAAACGCACCACACAAAATAATTACATCGGATTGATCAAAGCGAAGATGCGATGATAATTGCATTGAAGATCAAGAGAGAGAGAGAGAGTTAGCCATCTAAGAACTAACTACAGACACGTAGGTCTATGGTAAACTACTCAGACATCACCATTGGATCAACAAGGTTGATGTAGATGTCCTCCTTGATCGATCCCCCATTCGACAGAATCAGAAAAGGGATCCAGATGGACACACGGTGGAAGCAATGCTTGTGGTGGTAGAAAAATGGTTTCGGGTGGCTCTTACGGTTTTTAGGGTAAATGAGGATTTACAGAACAAAGAGGGATGTTAGGAGGAGCAAAGGGGGCCCACCACACATTATCGCACGACCAACCTCATGCGCCCCGGTTGGTAGGAGTAACTGCTACCAACCTTGTACCCAGGGGCATGCAGTAGTACTTTTCTTGGAGAGAGCTAACAATTCTTTGCAATAAGTATATGAGTACTTTATGACTATTGTGAAGCCATGGAAATACACACACTCACCTTTCCACAACTTTCTAGCCTCTTCCATACCGTGCATTGCCCATTCTCACCTTGATGATCGGTGCAACCTTCGCGGTGCATCCAAACCTCGTGATATGATACGATTTATCACACATAAGTCTCCTTATATCTTCCTCAAAACAGCCACTATACCTCTCTATTGTGGCATTTCCATAGCCATTCCGACATATAATGCCATGCAACTTCCACCAACATCATATGACTTGTGTGTTCATCATCATATTGCTTCGCATGATCATGTAGCTATTATAGTATTTGTGGCAAGGGCACAGTTCATAATTACTTACATGTTATGTTAGAACATTGCACATCCTGGTACACTGCCACATCATTGAGTTGTTATAGGAAGTTGTAAGCAGATAAAATGTGATGGTAATCATTATTAGAGCACTGTTCTAGTGAGGAAAGCATGATGGAGACTATGATTCCCGCACAAGTCACGATGAGACTCCGGACAAAAAAGGGAGAGAAGGGGAAAAAGAGGAAGAGAGAAAACAGAGACACATAAAAATAAAGAAGAAAAATGAGAGTAAACAAAGAAGGGGCAGTGCTACTATCTTCTTTTTCAACACTTGTGCTTAGAGTGAGCACCATGTTCCTCATATAGAGAGTCTCTTGAATTGTCATTGAAAGTGCGTTATATAGACTAGAAGGGGGGTGAATAGGAATTTTTTAGAATTTCATCACTGGGGAAATTCCTTTTGACGAAATTCCACACTGATGAATAACGTGCAGCGGAAACAACGCAAGATCAAAGGTGCAAATAATTACGACAACAATTTTCTTGATGAAGATTATGAAAAACGGTCACAGTATGCGGGCACAGAATAAGTAGGTGAAGATTAACTGGTATGAAGAATTTGAGGTTGAGGAAATTCAGAGAAAGTCTTCAGCAAATTCTTCAAACAGAGACAATGAAAGTCTTCAACATACAATATTAAGGAATTGAAAGAGTTGAAGAAATAGAACCAGTATCACAGTGGAGACAGTAGTTGATGACCCAATTCCAACTGCTGTGAGAGTTGTACGTCTGGTTTGGAGTGGCTTGGTATTGAAAACAAGGGACACAAAGTCCTGGGACATAGAGTCCCTAAAGTATTCTCCTTGAGCTAAGGACACACAGTCCACTCCCAACACTCGTGGTAAGTCTTCAGGGCAGACTTCCAAACACTCACAAACTCGGTAACTCGGCGATCCACAATTGACTGTTGGATTGCTCTAGACCATGACGTCTAACCGTCTAGAGGATGCACAGTCCTCAAAGGTAAAAGGCTTCAGTTCCACACAGGAACAAATTCTTCAGTGATGGTCAATCACTTTGTTTTTTGTTTGTGGTTTGGTGTTTGGGGTATTTCCTCACCGATGATTTACTCTCCAAGACTCTGAAGAATTTGGGTTGCTCTAAATGACAAGTGTCAGTTTCTCGCAGAGCAGCCAACCAGCTAATGGTTGCGGGGGGCGGCTATTTATAGCCTGGGAGCATCCCGACATGATTTGACATAAATGCCCTTAAATATTATGACCGTTGGTGTGGATACGATCGGTGAGGTGGTGCGAATCATGGAAATGGTCCGGACTCTCAACTGTGAGAGTCCTCATGTTTCTCATATTCCTCACTTGAGGCTTTTGTAGGATTAGGCTTGGATTGAGCATCATGAGGAAATTCATTCCGTAGTGTTACCTCGACCCCCTTTAATAGTACGGTGTTCCTATGACTCAATAGTGAAGAAAATGAAATAGAAAGAATAAATCTTCACGCTTCAAAGTCTTCGGACTGGTTTTCTTCAAGACACACCGAGTTCCTCATCTTCATTATCTTCATGAGGAATGTCTATTTCATCGCAATTTCTTTGCGATCAAAATCATCAACATAAGACCAATTTCTTCAGCCGAAGATATACATTTTTAGGGGTCGATATTCATCGTATAACTCACACTCCTCACCGACTTATAGATCCTGTGTACACTTATAAACACATTAGTTACTTAACCTATAAGTCTTCAAACCACCAAAATCACTAAGGGCACTAGATGCACTTACAATCTCCCCCTTTTTGGTGGTTGATGAGAATTTGGTTAAGTTTTCAACGGGAATAAAAATATGAAGTGTAAATACTCAGTTTGAGGAATTTGAAATCAAGATACTGAGAGACTCCCCGTGAAGATGTGCACATTTTGAGGAAATTGCTTTTCGCAGCACATGCACATTGATGATTTATATCATGGAGATCTCCGCCTATATCTTGTAAATCATGCATACATTTGACATATAAAATGAGGAATTTTAGAATGCATGATGAGAAATGGTATCTGACGAATTTCAGCATGGGTTCATTAATATTCTGAGGAATAAGCATGTGAAGAAAAACGGTCAAAAGCGTCAGAGTACCATCGTGCTTAAGTTACAACTCATTACATAAATCACTTCAAAAGAACCAAGAGTTTATAACTTAATAAAGTACATAAGACCCAACATATATCTCGTGTGAAGACTAACTCAGATTTCTCCCCCTTTGTCATCAAGTTACAAAAAAGGGACAAAATTGAGGACTAACGGCCCATGAAGACTTTCACTTCTTGGCTGATGAAGGGGCGTGAGGATTCTTGACGACGGGCTTCTTCCTTGTTCCAGTAGAAGTGTCTTCTGGTTCTTCATCAGACTCTGTAGTGCAGAATCAAGAAAAAGAACTATCCTCAAGGTCAGGAACTGTAATTGGCTTGAATTTCTCTTGAGTAAAATCCCAAAGAGAACTATCTTCTTGGGAGGCCATGACCAGTCAAAGTCCTAAGTAAAATCCAATTCATCAAGTTCCTCTAGAGTCTTCATATGACCAAAGTGGCCCATGTACGATCAAACACCTCATGAAGATAATAGTGATTTTCCTCACTGCATTCAGAGTCGCGTTGAGGGTTTTCACAATGGCACTGAATTGACGTTTTACCCATTTGTCATTGTGACCGACCTTCTGATGAAGACTGAGAATTATCTCTCTGTTATTCATCACTCTTGGGGCAACAGGGCTTGGCGGATCTTGGGTAGTAGTGTAATCATATGAAGAATATGACTCTGCTTCACGGAACTTTCCATCTAGGGGCCGATTTCCTTCAGCAATGACAGATTTTACTTTACCTTCAACTGGCTCAAATTTCTTATTGATGAATCTGACAGGCGGCAGATATCCAATGTGATTAGGAAAATCAGCAAGGTAGTTGATGCCTGACCTAGTTCTGATGAATCTCATGATCCAAGGAGCATAAATCTTCATGTCGAAGGGCGAGAGAGCTTTATCAGCCAAAGTCCTTAGGAAGAAGTCATGAAAGTTTATTGGTATGCCACGGATGATATTGAAGAGGATATTCTTCATGATGCCTACGACATCTTCTTCATCATCATGGCCTTTGATAGGAGCGATGACATTGGCCAAGATTCTGTAAACGGTTCGTGGTTGATACTTCATGTCTTGAACTATAAAGCTAGTCCTTGGAGGTTGGTCCTTGGCCAAAGGCTTCATGAGGACTTCCATCAGTCTGTTGGGCAGCTCCCGTTCATCATATATTAGTACTGCATTTTTTGAGGGAATTGAGACTGGAAGCACACAAAACAATTCAATGGCAGGCGCTTTGTAGTGCGTGTGCTGAGTCATCCATTCGAACACCCAAGTCTTGACATCCTCCGGGTCTCTAGAGATATGCAAAGTAGCGTAGAACTGAAGAATTATGTCACTGTTCCAGTCACCTATGTCAGTGCAGAGAGGTAGCAGTACAGCTTCATGAAGCAAGGAATTTCTTCCATCTCAACATGAGGAATGTGCTTGTGCTGTAATATTTTGTTCCTCCCATAGAGCACAAAGGCATAGTAGTTAAGCTGAGTCCTCATCCAGATTTTCCGGTGCTTGATGCGAAGCTTATCATACGGATTTGCGCTGGTGAAGTACATTCGTTCTTCATAGAAAACTTCCTTTTGAAACTTTGCTCTCCTCGACAAAGGCTGATTTTGTTGCGGTTGAAGATTATGCCGCTCTTCTTGAAGAGGAGCTACTATCATTGTTGTTTCTGTGTTGACCACAACAATAGCAGTTTCGGTGATAGGTGTAGGAGAATTTTCTTCATTTTGACCTTTTTCTTCAGGTTGAGGATTTTCCTCATCTTGATAATTTTCCTCAACTTGAGGAATTTTCTTCGTGGAGGAGGCAAAATCATCAGCTGATGCAGCTGATCCTTGAGCAGATTCATCACAAACGGTCTTCCCATCAGATCATGTGAGGATTTCTGTTACAGCCGGAGTAGGAGGGAGTTGCCTAGACCTTGGTGAGCGATGAGACTATTCCCAGAAGTCATCATGAAAAATTGGAGTGGTGCAATAAATATCATCAGATGTCTTTTGAGGAATGGAGGAATGAGGAATGTCATCAATTTGTATTTCCTCATCCATGATTTCTTCACATTCAGCATCTTCCATTTCCTCATCTTCTTCAGGAATTACATAGTCAAGTCCGAAGGGAACAAGTGCGTAGGATGGAGCTACATTCAGAGGTGTAGAATCCACTAAGGCAGTTGAGGACACTGTCTGAGTGACCTCTGGGCGCTTGGCCTCTTAGGATTCTAAGGTCATTGAAGCTTTTCGTTTCCTTGCTTCTATCTCAGCAGCATTGGTGTTCTTCACGTTTGATGCAGACGGAACCATCTTCTTCACCTTTGAGGGTTGAAGTGAAGGAATTGTTTCTTCAGGAGCTGATGCAGACACACTCCTGGCAGTTTCGTCAGCTGAAGCTTTTACTTCAGCTGGAACATTTTCTTCAGCTGAAGCAGATTCATCAGCTGGAGTATCTTGAGGAATTTCATTAGCAGTAGGTTCATCAGCTTCAACTTCTTCGGTTAGCTAAACCGAATAGCTGGACTCAGGTAGATTTTGCTGCACAGGAGGAGAAACATTGTTGTTCTATTCATCAACTTCATCGGTTGCTAACTTGATGAAATTAACCTTGAGACTCTGACGATCATATAGGTTCATGTACTTGTCTGTCAAAGTCTTCAGTTCAGCCGGGGTTGAAACCAGAGCTTCAAGGGTCAGATTGAGGAGATTCTGCTTGAGGAATTTCTCCTTCTTCAGTTTCACAGCCTTTGCTTGCTTGGCTTCCTGCTCTTTCCATTTTGCCTCATTGATGAATGTGGCAACCATGTGGCTGAGACCAGGGGGAAGCTTCAAATCATCAATGGGAGTGTTTGGATTTTCAGACCAGACATTGATGAAGTCCAGCAGCACCTTGGGGTCCTTGGCAAGAGGAATAGAGTTGCCTAAGGCTTGTGCAACTCGTTCGTGCTTGTTTCTGATGATTGCTTGAAGAGTTTCACCATCAAATTCCTCACTTCCTTCTGATGCAAAAGGGATGTTGATGAATTTGCTTGGACTGGGTCTGATGCCTATTCCAGCATTCATTTTAGTCTTCAAAAGAGTTGGTGCATACTTTGTCACAGAGCTCGTGGCAGATGACATAGAGGACCTATAATGAGCAGGCTGATGCTTGACTATCCGCTTTTATTCAGTCCTTGAGGCCTGTGGTGCTGTTGAAGGTCTTGGCGCAGGTGCAGCCTTCTGAGGTAATTGTTCTTTAAGCACTGAGGCCTTTGGTTCTTTGGGACAATCTTCATTTGAGGAATAGCTGTACTAGAAACTTCAGCAACAAAACAGGTGGTCGCAGTGGCAGCAGCAGACTCCTCATTGAATTTATTCACTGCAGCTTCTGCTTTCCTCTGTAGTTTAGAAAAATGTTTGTCTTTATCCTCAGGGTAATCCTCAATTGTATCAACGCTTGAGGGATGTGCAACATGTTGATTACCAAGAGGAGGCCTCTTGCATGCTGGCTTTAGGGCGAATTTCTTCGCGTAGTTTGGAGTTACATAGCGATATTCCTTCCACTCCTTAGTCCAACTGCATTCTATTTTCTGAAGCCTTATCTTCTGCTTCACCATGGTTTCTTTTCCATATATTTCCTTATCTAGTGTGCAGTAGTCACGTATATCAACTGAAGTGTTCTGTTCAAGTTTCTTTCCTTTGTTTTGCATTCTGTCATCTTCCATTTTCTTCAACTAAGGCTGTTACTGAGGAATTTCCACTCTTGAAGAATTTGACGACACTGGTAAAGTTTCTTCGAGGAACACTCCAAATGAGTTAAGTTGATGAGAACCTAGTGATTCATTAGCTGACATTTTGTACCTGTGAACAGAGTATGGGTGCGAGGAATTTGGAGAGGTCATATGCGTTCTCAGATTTCAAGAAATAGAAATTTTAGAAGTTGACGAATTTGGCAAGTGGGTTGAGGAATTTGACTAAGCATTCTGATCTTGACTTCCAAAGTTGTGCAGATTCAAGAATTTACACAATTGAGGAATATCATGAAGAATTTTAGTGGCTTAGTGAAATTCATCAAGTGTTTGAGGAATTGGGTGTGCGAGGATGATAGACTCTGAGGAAAACAGATTTTGCGAATGTAAAGTGAAATAGTAGATCAATAGGGGTAGTAAAATAAGATATTCCGCTTGGTGGCAGAAGACAGCTACGGAGGCGGCGAAGGAAGATATTCCACTTCCGGCGTGAGTTGGGCGACGGCGAAGTTGAGGTAGTGAAGATGTTCCTCACCAGCAACGAGAATGCGAGCGGTAGCGCTAGGTTTGAGCTCGAGCGGAGAGATGAAGGGAGGACGAAGGGTCTTGACGGAGGGGGGTAAGGACCTATTTATAGCTCAGGTGGAAAACTATTCGAGCGAATCTTTAGAACCGAACTGCCCTTGCCTATTCATCTTCACACGACACGTGGAGCTCACGATAGAAGCGGTGGAGATCGTGCTTATCCTAGCGTGGGAAGTGGGTTCAATTACTGTGTAATGACATAAAATTCATTTTTGAAGATTTGAGGATTTCGTTGCAAAATCCTCAGCTGACAAGGACACAGTGAGGATTTTGAACAAGTTTCAGTAGAACCCATATGAAGAATTGAATAGACTGGGTTGAGTATAGCATAGAGGGGAGTAAGGTCCGATCACATTCACTTAGATGAAATATCAAATTGAAGAAATAGCTACAAGTGAATGCTCTTGAGGACTTTGAAATCTCAGTCTATATATATATCTAGGAAAATGAAAGTCATCAACTGTTTTGAAGATTTTAAAAAACTTGAGGATTTTGTGACAGAGCGTTAGGTTGAGGAATTTCAACTTTGAAGTAAAACAACTTGAAGAATTTCAAAGTTGGGTGGTGGCGTGGCCCACCATATAAGAATGATGATTTCTTGCGCCGCATACAATTGTCGTAGGGCCCCGAGAATCAAATTCTTCATTAATTTCCTCACACTAAGAGTGATATTTTTCATTGATTGAAGAAAATTGATTCCTCGTGTGTTGCACATGTAAGTCATCAATTTTGCATAAGTGTTAGCATGTGTGCATGTTTTCACAAAACATTTTAACATTCTAAGATATTTAGCTCACACCTCAACTTGCAAAACCTTGTCTCATCCAAGGGCTTAGTGAAAATATCTCCTAGTTGATCGTGAGTCTTCACATGATCGATGATGATATTGCCCTTGACGACATGGTCCTAATGAAAATGATGACGAATCTGGATGTGCTTAGTCTTCGAGTGTTGTACCGGGTTGTATGCGATCTTGATTGCTCTCTCATTATCGTAGGAGAGAGGCACATTTTTCATGTTGATGTTGTAGTACTTGAGGGTTTGCTTCATCCATAGTAATTGAGCATAGCACGATCCAGCAGCAATGTACTCAGCTTGAGCAGTGGAGAGAGAAACACAGTTTTGCTTCTTTGAGGACCAACAGACTAGTGATCTTCCGAGGAAATGACAAGTGCCAGAAGTTTACTTGCGATCCACACGGTCACCAGCATAGTCAGAATCAGAATATTCCACGAGATGAAGACTTGAGCCCTTGGGGTACCATAATCCTTGTGTTGGTGTGTGAGCTAAGTATCTAAGAATATGTTTCACAACCTTATGGTGTGATTCCTTCAGTTTTGCTTGAAAGGGAGCACACATACAAACACTAACCATTATATCTTGCCTAGATGCACATAGATACAATAAAGAGCTAATCATCGAGCGATATACCTATTGATCGAAATCTTTACCATTTTCGTCGGTGCAGAGGTGCCCGTTGGTAGGCATGGGAGTCTTGGTGCCATTGCATTCATGCATGTCGAATTTCCTCAAAACATCTTTCAGGTATTTCTCCTGTGATATGAAGATGCCATTGCGTTGTTCACGAATTTGAAGACCTAAGAAGAATTTCAGCTCCCCCATCATAGACATCTCATATTCTTCACTCATCAGGTAAGCAAATTCATCACTGTAATGTTTGTCAGTACTACCAAATATGATGTCATCGACATATATTTGGCACACATATAGTTCATTGTCATAGGATTTTGTGTAAAGAGTTGGATCAAGTGAACAACGTTTTAATCCTTTCTTCATGAGGAATTCCTTCAATGTATCATACCACGCCCGAGGGGCTTGCTTGAGGCCATAGAGTGCCTTTTTGAGTCTGAAGACTTTGTGTGGATTCTTCAGATCCTCAAAACCCGGGGGCAGAGCAACATATACTTCTTCCTCAAGCTTACCATTGAGGAATGCAATTTTCACATCCATTTGATATAAAGTAATGTTATGATGATTAGCATAAGCAAGTAGAATTGGAATAGCTTCAAGTCTAGCAACAGGTGCAAAAGTTTCATCAAAATCAATTCCTTCAACCTGTGTGTTCCCTTGGCCTACAAGTCATGCCTTATTCCTCAGCACTTGACCATCATGATGTTGCTTAATTCGGAAAATCCACTTGGTGCCGATGATATTGTGCTTGCAAGGATCTAGTCATTTAACGAGCTCCCACACGTCATTTAGCTTTAATTGAAGAAGTTCATCTTGCACGGCTTGAATCCACTCAGGTTCCATGAAAGCCTCAACAATTTTTGAATGTTCTGTGATAGACACAAAAGAAGAATGCCCACAAAAGTTAACCAAGTGTGAAGCTTTTGAGCGAGTGAGAGGACCTGGCGCATTGATGTCATCGAGGATTTTGTCAAGTTCTACTTCATTTGCAATCCTCGGATGAGCTGGTTGAGGATTCGTCTGGGCCGAGGAATTTGATCTGGAACAATTTCCTCAGGAACAACTTCCTGAATTTCATCAGTGCAGGGGACGATTTCTTCAGCAATTTCCTCAGTAGGAACAATATCTTCATTAGCTTTGAACTTGATTGCTTCCTCAGCGGATAATTTATTTGGATCAGGAGGTAATTGCTCTCTTTGCGAGCCATTTGTTTCATCGAACCTCACATCTACAGTTTCAACAACCTTGTTGTGATAGTTGTTGAAGACTGTGTAGGTGTGCGAGTCCTTTCCGTAACCGAGCATAAAACCCTCATGTGCTTTAGATGCAAATTTTGAGGTATGGTGAGGATCTCTAATCCAGCATTTTGCACCGAAGACTTTGAAATAACTTGTTCATATGAAGTTTTGTTGAGGAATTGGTGAAGATATACCCTGTTGATGATGTGACAAGCAGTGTTGATTGCTTCAGGCCAGAAACAACGAGGAGTATGATATTCTTCAAGCATAGTCCGTGCCATTTCAAACAGAGTCATGTTCTTTCTTTGAACGACGCCATTCTATTGACGAGTATAAGGAACAGATAATTCGTGAGTAATACCAAGTTGATCAAGATAATCATCAAGACCTGTGTTTTTGAATTCTGTCCCATTATCACTCCTGATGTGTTTGATCTTGACGCCAAAGTTCGTCGAGGTCCTTGAGAAAAATCGTTTGAAGACTTCCCGCACTTCAGTTTTATACAGAATGATATGCACTCAGGTATATCTAGAATAATCATCAACTATGACAAAAGCAATATAATGATGATGCATTGTTTAGAGTAGCATAATGAGTAGGTCCAAACAGATCCATGTGAAGCAATTCAAACAGATGAGTAGTAGTCATGATAGTCTTCGAGGGGTGTTCGGATCTGGTCATTTTTCCAGACTCACAAGCACCGCTAATGTGGTCCTTGAGGAATTTGAATGATTCGATGCCAATGACACGCATCTTCTTTGCCAGCGTGTGCAAATTCCTCATGCCTGCATGACCAAGTCTTCGATGCCATAGCCAGCCTTCCGAGGTTTTTGCTAGTAAGCATGTCGCTGGTAGAGGACCTGTGGAAAAATCAACAATGTACGAATCTCCTCTCCTAACACCTTCGAAGACTTTGGATCTGTGAGATTCCATGATGACTACACATCTATATTTTCCAAAGATAACAACCATATCAAGGTCACAAAGCATTGAGACTAACATGAGGTTAAACCCAAGGGATTCAACAAGCATCACTTTCTCAATGTGCCTGTCCTTGGAGATAGCCACTTTGTCAAGTCCCAATACCTTGTTTTTCCATTTTTCAGCATAAGTGACCCGCTTCAGTGGTGATGGAGTCAGTGGCATATTCATGAGCAAGCTTTTGTCACCAGTCATGTGGTGTGTGAAACCACTATCAAGAAACCACTCAGTACTCTTGGGTTTGTCATCCTGCAGATGAATTAGTATAGCTTACCATCTCATATGATTTAGACTTGAAGAGATGATATCAATTTCATCAGATAGGAATTTCATCATAAACAGTAAATTTGAGGACGTGTGAAATGTTATCATTTCATCAATGTTAGCTTGCGTCCAATCAAGCATTTTCCTCCGGCAAATTCTTCAAATGATGATTTTCATCTAGAGACCTGACCTGCAAAAGTGATTAGTTCAAGTTCTTCACCATGCACATCTGAAGGGGTGGCAAAAAGTTCATCATCCCGCAAGCACTATATGAGAAAGGGGGCATTGAAGCTAATGCACTTCTCTTCACAATAGGGGGTTAGAGTACTCAAATGAATAGGAAGAGACGTTCTTTGAGGATTTATGAACATAATGGTTTGAGGAGTAATGCTCATATTCATATCCCTTGTAATTTCCTTGCATATCAGAAGCATTAGCATGAGTACGAGCATAGTTTTGACCAGTTGAGGATTTTGATCCTTTTGAAGACTTTGGTCCACCTGAGGAATTTGATCCGGGGTTTAGATTCTTCACGGGTGGTGTCATGAGGACATTCACCTGAAGATTTTCCAAGCAACTTTTGGGGACCCGCATTTTCCTCAGGGGTGGTCCATTCCTGCACTTAGTTCCACCATATTGAGAAAATACTTATGGGGACCCCGACTAACCATTCGAGATCACCAATGAACGTGCTCAGTGATCCCAGAGATGAATGCTCCCCGAACACACAAATATTGAATAATAAGAGTCTTACATCCAAGTACCGAATTATTACATCGCGTGACCAAATGGTCAATTTCACAAGGTAGGGCCTATAAGGCCAAATCACACGGTTACAACTAGTAGCAGAAATCTTAGGGCTAAGCGGGTGCCCATGCCATCAGCCTACACCGACAGGCAGTCTGACTGGGAAGTGTCCTAGTTCGTAGGGGCGTCTCCGAAGACGTACTCTTCTCCAAACTCCAGTACTTCCATGTCCGGTCAATAATATAACCAGTGGCAAGCCAATGAGTACTTTTGAATTCACTCGTAAATAGCCCATTATATGAACAATGAAACTGAAGGATAACAATAATATGCATCATTGGTGGATAACATCTTGGTTGTAAATAAACATGATCATGGGTATGCAACATAAGTTAAATGTTACTTGAAGAAGAGGTTACAAATACCAATATATCTGTCAAGGGCTGAACACTCTGGGTTCACCCTATATGCCAAGTCACCCAACTTGGTCATATCAACTCTTTCATGATAACTCCATTTACCACACACTCACAGACATTTGGTTTATGCAGAAACGACTGGACGTAGTTTAAGCAGGATTACCAAATTGTCCTTGACCGTGGACATGACTATTCGAATAGTTTTACACTCTGCTGAGGTAGTACACTGGACCCAAGATATTCGGGAAACTTCTGTGTCATCCACGACTCGCGGTATATAACGTGCCCGAGGTAATTACCCGATCAATACCTTTCCCCTGACGATACTAGACAAAGAGGTCCACTCGATTGGTACCAAGCCCACATGTTGTACGTCTTACGAGCACCGACTCTGGACAGTATCAACCATGCGAGGACCAATGGTGTGCCTAGAACACGTAAAGACGGCATAGTCGCCCTACCTGGCACGACCCTGTCACGAGAATGACCACACATCACTCGTGCCACTAGTAAATGTGGCTCTTTGCTAGCACCGACCAGAATAATCAACACAGCCCCGTCCCATAAAGAGGTAACGTGGTCGTAAATGTAAGGTTGGGATGGTCGACACATCATAAATCTAATCCCATTTCTGAAACCATACACACACAATACCTGGTGCACCAGTTTACCAAAAGTGGCCAACTAACTCATCATCACCCTCGGGCATTAGTGGCCCCCGACGGGGTTTTCATAAACCTTTGATTTATACAAACAACATGCTCATGCTACTCCTATTCTAGATTTACTTTTCAACATGATATTAGCATGACCCTCATAGGTGGTAGGACCAAGCTCAATGCATGTGCTCCGGAGGAGCCATCGGTAACATCACCTCAATGAATTACCGGTACTTATGATCATATGCAACGGAAGTATTTGCTACATTAGTATGCAATAAATCATGTGCTTAGTCATGGTCAAATGGTTGCTTGCCTTGGTCAGCTAGGTATCCGGGGTCTTCCAGGTCTTCCGCTCCGACTCCTCCGTCACACAGATTTTCTATCATTGTATAAAGATAAAAAATAATAAGTAGCTCACTCCAAAAGAGATCATAAAGTCACTTAAAAAATGTTGGTTATCACTGATAAATCCAGGTTGTTATTTTTAAAATATTTTCTTCTGGTTTTAGTGAAAGAATATTTTTAAAATCAACTTAGCAGAAACAAAACTATTCCAATTAATTCTTTTTATTATTGTAAAACAGAACAGTTGCTGTAAAAATTCAACAGATGGTTTTGTTAAATAATACACATTTATAGAAGAATAACAGTGGAAAAATTATATTTTTCACTGGTTAAATCTTTTTATAAAAATCATTTAAACTCAAGTTTTAAATCAAAAAGAAAAAGGCTACATACCTTGGCCTGGCTTGGCCTCTGACTGGGTCGGCCCAATGGCCAGCCAACCTGCCTGTCCAGGTGCGCGCGCCGTATGGTTTGAACCTGATGGCGGGCCCCTGCAGTCAGTGGCTGCGGGCTTGCTCAAAAAGGAGGCTAGGGAGGTGATTGAGGTTGCTGTGATGAGGAATGAGGGGTGCTGGAGCGAGGGGACGGGCTATTTATAGTCCCGGGACAGTGAGCCGACTCGGGAGCGCCAGTGATACACCGTGGCGCGCATGGGGGATGCAGAGAGAAGCTGGGGCCGAAACCACGGTCTTAAGACATGGTTTTGGACCTCCAGAACTCAATGCGAGAAAGAGGGAGAGGGAAGAGGTGAGCTACCATGGCCACGCATCTTTGTCCAGTTCTGGTGCGCGCGAGCACGCGTCGCACCATCTCTTAGCGCGGGAGAGAAGGGGCCCTGATGGTCGCCTGATGGACATGGGTTGTCGGGGGAGAGGATAGACACTTCGGGGGAGGCTACAACTGGCCGAGGGCGTCGCCTCCACCTCGGTGGCTCCCTGTAGCGCGACCAGAGTGCAGCTTTGGCATGCCACAGCATGCTGGCGCGCCTTGGGGTGCCTTGGACGTGTCTAACGTGTCCTGGGCACTGGCTGAGAGCTGCCTAGCCGTTGGAGACCCGTGGGAGCTTCGGTTGGTCAAGGGGGACAAGGAAAACATTTGCTGTCAACCTTCAGCTGAAGCTTTGATTGGGGTTTTTGGCATTTCTACTTTGAACCAGAGAGGGGCCAGTTTACTAGGGCATGGCATTGATGCTAGCCACCTAATCTGAGAGTTTGGGAGAAAGGGTTGGGGTTTAGCTAAGGTTAAGAGGGGTTTTACCCATCTGTCAGATGGTGCTCGCTAGTGGTTTGAGGTGGTTGCACCCCACCACTGGCTCTGCAACTTAACAGGATTGGGTTTGGTGCTAAAACAAGGGGTTTCACCAAGTTTGAGCTCCATTGGACAAGTTTAGGTTTGTAAACTTGAAAACAATACCAAATGACCAAATATGTTCCTTCCAAAGAGAGTGTGGGCAAATTAAGTCCCACAAATCCCATTTTTCGCATGGAGCCCTCATTTGAGGTATTAGGCACTTGTGCAAAGTTTCAACTCCATTGGACAAAGTTTGCTATGTAGAGTTGCCCTAACTTCATTATGTACACAAGTGGTTTTGCAACTATTTGTTGTCCTTAATCACCTTGGATCAAGGTGAATATTCATATGGGCACCAAATATGGCTTAGGGATACCACTAGAATTTTCTAAGAATTTATTGAGAATATTTCCTTTGGAAATATTTCAAAAGTCAAAAGAGACAAAAAGGGTTTTCAGGGTTTTACTCAAATAATAATAATATAAATAGGATTAAAAATCTTATATATGGAAAATATATGTCCTTCTGATCATCTCCAAATTTTCTCAAATTTTTTGTAAGGCAGTTAAGTATTTTTCCATATAGGAATACCATTTCTGGCCTCATAAATGGACATGCAAATAAATTAGGAAAATAATTCATAAAGTAATTATTTTATGGTTTTGGTGCTCTGAATGGTGCTAGAACAAGGTCACCAACTTTGGGTAAGAACACTCCTCGCCATCAAGGACATGTAGTGCAACCCAAAGCATGGTTTTGCTTTAACCAGAAATAAGAAAAAGGGTTTTGAAAATAATTAAGTCATGAGAAATATGGTTTTTAATATCACATGATCAAGCATACAAGCATACAATGACAATCATGGCACTCACAACATTAGTTTTGAAAAAGTTTTAATAAGCTCAGATTTTGAATTACAGAAAAAGTGGTAATAAAAAGAGGGTGTGAGAGACCTATCCCCCTTACAAGAATCTCGTCCCCGAGATTCCTAAGCTAGGTACTAAAAAGGTACGGAAACTCAGATCGGAGATAGTCTTCATGCTCCCATTTTGCTTCTGCTTCGGTGTGGTTGCTCCACTGAACCTTGAAATACTTGATCGTGCGGCTTCTTGTGCAAAGCTCTGCTTCATCCAGGATGTGGATCGGCTTCTCACGATAAGCGAGATCTGGCTGGAGGTCGATAGCATGATGGTCAATGTCCTTGTAAAGATAGGGACGGTTCGGTGCTTGAAGACACTTCCGATGTTGTGACACGTGGAAGACGTTGTGCACATCCGAAAGTTCCGGAGGTAGCTCCAACTCGTAAGGAACTTCTCCACGCCTTGCCGGGATCTTAAAAGGTCCAATGACCCTTGGAGCAAGTTCCCCTTTAAAGTGGAAACGTTGTGTTACCTTAAGAGGTGTGACACGGAGGTACACCTGGTCCCCGGGAATGTCACCCCCAAGATGCGACCCTATCCTCAATTTGGCACGAAGGCCTCATCAGGGATAGAAGCGCATCTCGTCATGTCGCAAGAATGAATATTGTTACAAGTACATGCACTGAAAAGATGATATATATATATATATATATATATATATATATATATATATATATAATTGGCTTACACTCGCCACAAGCTACATCAGAGTCACAGAAGTACAACACATAATCGTCAAGAATAAGAGTAGGGTCCATCTACGGACAAAAACAAACGAGAAAAGAAGAGTGACGTCCATCCTTGCTATCCCAGGCTGCCGGCCTGGAACCCATCCTAGATCGATGAAGAATAAGAAGAAGAAGCAACTCCAAATGAACAATCAACGTGCTCGCGTCATGTAACCTTTACCTGTACCTGCAACTGGTATTGTAGTAATCTACGAGCCACAGGGGACTCAGCAATCTCATTTCCAAAGGTATCATGACTAGCAAAGCTTAATGAGTGAGGCATGGTTAAGTGGTGAGGTTGCAGCAGCGGCTAAGCATAAATATATGGTGGCTAACTTACGAGTAGAAGAGATAAGAGGGGGAAGATCTACGCATAGCGGACGTAAACTACTGATGATCAAATGAATGATCCTGAACACCTACCAACGTCAGGCATAACCCCACCGTGTCCTCGATCGGAGAAGGAACTCACGAACGAGACATTCACAGTTACGCACACAGTTGGCATATTTTAATTAATTTAACTTCAAGTTATCTAGAAACAGTGTTAAACAAAGTTTCCACGGTGCCACGTGACCGCAGGCACGACTTTCCAAAAGATTTAACACTGCAGGGGTGCTCCAACTTGTCCATCACAAATTACCACAAGCCGCATAGAAATCCTCGATCACGAAACTCGCAATCTCGTCGGATTCCTTAGTGGAAAACCTCAACTCTGAGATTACCCAAAGCATCACCAGAATCCCGATGCACAAGATATCTCGTCAAAGGTAAAACTAATCAAGCAAGGCCCCCCGACGTGTCGACGTACCTGATAGGAGCCGCGTATCTCGTTCTCGGGACACGACAGATGGAACTAGCTACGAGTGCCAAACCTCGAGTTACCTCGCGATGGCACCGCAGGAAGACCATTTGGGACCAACACCCTCAGCACTGGCCCCCCTGTTTATGTAAAATTACTCCTCGGGTAGCGCTAACTCGCTAGGCATTTCAGTTTAACATAATTATTATGTTGGGAAAATAGTACCAATGTTGGGCCTTGCCAGACCAGCTTTAATCTAAAACGAATTATCAAGGGGGTCCCCATAACAACCCCGATCGTGTTGGGAGCGATCAATTATGGAACATAACACCGGTAGCCGAAACTAAGGGGGCAAAGGTGGAACAAAACACCAGGCTAGAAAGGCCGAGCCTTCCACCTTTTACCAAGTATATAGGTGCATTAAATTAAATAGCATTAATATGGTGATATAACAAGGAACCCATGTTAACACATGGAAGCAACTACACCTGCAACTAACAACGCTAAAACAGGGTTAAGCAAGCGGTAACATAGCCAATCAGTGGTTTGCTAGGTTGAACAGGTTGAAGGTTTTCATGGCATTGTTGAGAGGCTGATATTTAACATGTGGTAGGCAACGAGACATAATCGATAGAAGCGATAAAACTAGCATGTCAATGATAGTAATGGTATCTGGGAAAATGGTCATCTTGCCTGAGATCCCGCTTGGAAGAAGAATTACTCCGTGAAGCAGACGAACCGACGTAGTCGAACGGGTCCTCACATCGACACGCTTGCGGAGCTCTATCGAGACGAAGCAAACCGGAAACACAAATCAACACACGGAATTCACCACACGATGCACAACACATATGATGCATGAGCAGCTGAATACATGCAAGTCAGGGCATGACAATTCACACAATCAAACACTACACATTAAGTGAAGTTCAATATGCAACGAGTTGCATATTGATGAAACTCCACGTTTATTTAATTAGTTCTATCCCGATTAGATACACGTCAATATTAAATGTGTTTAAACATGGAAAAAGGTGAAGCATAATTAAACTATCTATCTAGGCATTTCAAATGAGGTTGGAAATGTCATATAGCACCTGCGAAACGACCTGACATGTTAATTTACATTTATGTCCAGATCTGAACTAACACATTTAATTAGTTGTTAAACAGCAAAACAAATAGGTTCACGTGATTCTACGCGCCGTGACAAGCAATTTACACATAGAGAACATCTCCAACGGAGCTACGGAACAAAAGATACAAGCAGCGCAAGATATGATGCCATGAATGAAATATGTGTGCAACGATGGTCACGAGCAGTTCAAAACATACAACCAGCAAGGGAAAATGAAACTACAGGAGATTCTAAGCAAGTTTCATGTAGGACACAATCAAATCGTAGCTACGGATCAAAAACTACGAGCAAAACAAGAAATCACTACAATCTGCCAAAATCAGCCACATAGCATTTTCTACACCCCACAACTACGAGCTACTCAACTCAAATATAATCAACCAAGGCATGACACGAAAGAGGATAAGAAGCACTAAAACCAACAACTAACAACAACTAGCATGGCAGCAAGGAACACTAGGAAAAGAAGAAACAAAATGGCATCTCACACACTATTTCAGATTTTGTGAAAATTACACTTCATGAAAGTGCAGTTTTCGATCTGAAGCAATATTGACAGGAGCAAAACCATATGCTACAGGACTCCAAATGGCATGAAAATTCATAGCATGGTAGAGAATCACAAGGGCTACAACTAACTCCATTGCACCAACCTCAAAAGAGCTACAGAACAAAAGATAGATGCAAGACAAGACATCAACAAAATATAACAGATTGCAGACTTATAAATATTTAAGCACCTCCAAATCAGCACTATTTCTAGCAACTTGAGAGCAAGCAAACCACACCTAAACATGCATTTTCTATTGCCACTAAAAATACCAGGGGCTAGGCTAAACATCAAAGAACAACTCTCTAGTTGACAACTCCGTCAAACGAAGCACGGAATAAATCCTACGAAATAAACAAAAGGGCATCACGACAAAATATCGTGCAAACTAACTTGCTCAAAAGCTAAAACTAATTGCACAGAAAAATCCCATGGGTTTTTCTACCCCAAAAACATATAAAATATGTGGCGTTGCACAAAATTAATTTCACCACACGTAAATGCGAGATAAAAACCTATACACGGAAAATAATCTAGCGGCAAATCCCTACGCGCAAAAATACCAATGACCGCTCTAAAATACATGGAAAAGTCGTTCCTAAAACACGGGCATTTCTACTACGGCATACGAGCAATCCGGTCTTGCGCGAAAAATATCTACGGGACGAAACAATAAAGACAGCACAGGTTTCTAGGCATATGGCACGCTAAACGACGTCAAGCAAATATGCAAGTTTTATAATCAGATTATACGCGAAATTCTACACCAAAACCATATACAACCCACTGCGATCTGACTCACGGATTTAAAATTACAGGCATTATAACATCGGCTAATCCTGAAATACAACTAATTCAGAAAAAAATCTACTAAACCCTATTGGGCCGAAACCTGAGGTGCATTACAACTAGATCTCGCTACGAGCGAGGAAAAGCTCACCTTGAGGGGCCTCTTGGGATGGATCGGACTAGAAGGAGCAGGCCGGTTACGGGCTGGTGGAGTGCCCACGTGGGAGGCCTCGGCCTGGGACAGATCTGGGCCGACCAAGGAGGCCGCGCGAGGTGGAGTGGGCCGGCGGCTCGTCGGGTAGGAGGCCCACGCAGCTAGGCAAGCGGTCCACGCAGGGAGACCTCGATTGCCTCCGATATCGTCCTCTCGAGACCGAGGACACAGGCTCCTCGCGGCGGCTCTCCTAGCGGCGCGCGGTTCCTGCTAGGTCAGGGCAAACGGCGCAGCGGAAGCTCGGCACGGGCGGATCCACCGGCTCCAAGGGGGGGGGCACCCCTTCCCGTCGGCGACAACTTCGCGCTGCTACATACCAGAGGACGGGAGATAGAGAGGTTAGAGGAGAGAGGGAATAGAGAGATGGTGGAGATGGAAGGCGAAGGGGAAGGGAGGAGGAGGTCCGGCGGGGCTCTGCTCCGATGAGCGGCGGCCGGAGGCGGGGCCGACGGGGAGGTGCGGCGGCGCGGGCAGGACGAGCTCGGGCATGCTCCGGGAGCCTCGAAGGAGCTGTGGTCGCCCGGACATGTCCGATTTCACCAGAGACATGTCCGGTAGGTGTGGTTTTTGGGCAATTTGAGCCATTAGATGTAAATCCAATGGTCAGATTTGGTTAGAAGGTTTGGGCTGCGGGATTTAGAGGGTTAGGACTAGCAGGTGGAGTTTTTGAGGGGGGGTGGCTGCAAAAATGACTAAGGGAAAACCGTAGTGAAGTGAGAGGGGTCTCTCCATGGGTGGAGCTTATATAGGGTTGGTCTATGGTGGGGTGGACCTCGTCCGTCCGATCGCGATACGACGACCACGAACGAAGGAAGTGGCTAGGTGGGACTAATGGGTTGTGTAGAGTAGTTATCCGGAGACGAGAGGGAAGACGGGCGGCGCGGCAACGTGATTTAAAACACCGATAACCGTTCGATGGTAGACCGAATACGGTGCCGCTACGGTCGACCGTTCGGGTACCAGACGGACTCCGATTGCGACGAAACTTGACAGGCGGCCAACCTATATTAAAATAACACCGCACGTCAAATCTCACCCCAATCAGAGAAAGTTTTACACACACTTCTGAAAACAAGGTTTGACGTTGCCGCGGGCGCATGCGAGTGCGGTCGGGCTTAGAACGGACAACGACGTGTACCGGCAACTAACAACGAATGCATGTTTTGAAAACTGGCGACAACAGGTTGCCGATGCAATGCGGATTATGAGGATGATGCGACAAAAGAAAATAAACACACGACAAAAATGGAAAGAAAAGGGGAATCTTCTGGAACGTCTGCATCGGACTGTGACAACTCTCCTACACTACAAGAGGATCTCGCCCCGAGATCCAAGAATGAAAGGGGGAGAGGATGAGAAAGAACAAGAGGTAAAAACTTAGTCACTTCTTTGACAAACGATCGAAACCAACGCTCTTTGAAGGTTACAAAGAGATGAGGAATGACATGAGAAACAAGCAAGAATTCACGAAAAATTTCGGCAGCACTTCCGTAGGAAAATGGGACAAAAAATTCGAAGAGATGGGAGAAATAGACAATATACATAACAAACAACTAAATAGAACAAGGGAACACCATGATCTTGATAGAATAACATGATAGACCCAAAAGAGCAACATCACGATGCCTCCGGAACAAGAGAATATGAACTAGCTCATACGGAAGAAGAGAACGAAGAAAAAATGACAACTACTAACTCCAACGAACTTGGCAAGCCTCCTTGCAAGAAGAATTGGACGGAGTTGTTGGAAAAATAACAACGAAAAGAACAAGATAGAAGTGGGCTTATGGAAACCTTTTCAAACTAATGAAGTGACAACCAGCCACTAACAGAAACAAGGGTTGATTGGGAGAAACAAGATATGAACAATTTCTTACACCAAGAGGATACATTGAGAACATGGATTAATGACAAGCACCATGATAGCAACAATCCATAGGAAAATCTTTAGGTGAAATCCAAACCAAGATAGCTCAATGAAGAAATCATGGGTTGAAAATATCTCATGATCATAGAATTGGTGGGTTTAATTATCTCACACCTGAAAGGAAAACTCTTCGAAACTCCTACACTAACAAGAATGCTATAATACCACCTGAAAGGATAAAGGAAGGACAATTGCACTGCAGATACAAGAGAAAGAATACTTGAGGTTCTCCAACAAGAATCTTGAAGAACACTTGAGAATGAATTGATATCATGAGCCGCTCCGAAAGAAGAAATGAAATCACTATGAACCAGAATAAGAATTACGTTATACTTATCCTTCATCAAGTTAAAATGATGACAAGCAACGGATTTAGCAAACCACTTAATCTTCTTGAAATCATTAAGAAGAGATATGAGCACAAACTAGAAGAAATCTTGAAAGAGGCACCGGTGAGAATTGAAATGAATGAGGCAACCATGAATAATGGAGATACATGATAAAGAAGAGATCACGAGCCACTTGAGAGAAAACTAGAATAAGGCACCGGAATAACCGAGAGACGAACGAAGAGACACAATTGAGAAGACTTGAGGATGAAGGCTGAAAGGTGAGAATGAAGAATCTTCTAAAATGATGGACTTCGGAGGATCGAGAAATAAAAAAACTCAGAAATGCACGGGATATCAAGAAAGGGATTACTCGTGATTGAAAACAAATTAGAGGATAACACGAAGATGAGATGACAATCTTCACAAGAATGGAACAAGACTCAGAGAAACACTCCTTCGGTCTTCAATGAAGAGAATGATGAGAGGAACACCACCAAGAGTTAACTGAGACACTCCGGAATAATGCGGAATGAAAGGTTGATCCAAAGACGAAAATAAATTTGAAGCAATCTAAAGAAGGAATATGACTAATGAAATTCATACTTACGTCATAGTTGTAAAAGAATTAGAGATCTCCGTAAAAGATTACAAGAGCCAGATAAGATCCTGGGAAAACCTGTGGGTTATGGGCCCACTCTAAGAAACCACCGTTGAAAAGATTGCTTAGAAAGAGAGATATTGCACCGGTATAAAGAAAACAAGATGAGGTGAGACCCTTGAAATAATTAACGAATTGAAAACAGGAAACTTCCGAGATATCTTCAACACTCGAGATAGAAAGAGACATGAATGAATAACAAGATAGGCTCATAAAAATTCCCAACATAGGAAAGAATTTAATGGTTGAAAAGGATATGATGACCATGGATAACTGAATTAAATTCACCGGTAAGGAAGACAAGAATGAACGAATATGACATGAATCTCCTGAGAATCTTCACAAAGAATTACCGGGTGAGAGAGAAAGGAATAGACAACGGAAGCACACTGAAAAGAAATTCCTGGATGAAAATTGAATCACTGAATAATAAGGGCGGGAGGGTGGGGAAAAACAAAGACAACTTGGTACAGATGAGATGAACTCCAGAAAGAATTGAGAGAATGATCTGCAACAATTAGAGGGGATTGAATTTAGTTGCAGAGAAGCACACCGGTTGGATGGAATCGATACGATGACTCCGATTGAAAAGAATTGATAAGACGATCTGATTGAGTAAAGAATTTGCATTCACATAAAAATATGAGAACACAGATTAGGAAAGATCTGAAATCCCCACTTGACATCGAAGCAACTTGAATTACCATATTCAACAAAACAAAGGGTACGACTTGCAATTAGACAGAACAAACTCATGAGAAAGATTTCGTCCGATATTTTTGTGGACAGGATCGCACGGGCTCGATCCTTACAGTAGCCATCAAGTGCAAGGCAGTGCAGCCGACATACGAAGCGTCCCCGAGTCGTAGCAAGCTACAAGGACTCTTTAAGACACAACGTGTACCGCTGTAAGTCGAACGTCAACAAACGAATCCACTAGATGTCGAACCCCAACCTAACATCATGCATTTGTTGGAAGATAGTCCTATAAGTAACTATTTGAATTCCCACCTATGAATTCCCGAAATTTCTGGTCATGCAATCTGGTACACGGATACAAGGAGTAATATCACACAACTCCTATACTAACCCGTCACCTATATCACATCCGTCAACACACAACCAGAATCTCGGACCTTCATCTACAACAGACCCTCGTGATCACAACGATACAAAGTATGGCAGTACTCCCGAAAAATCTGCACCAGTACTGGGGACATTGGGGTTATCTCGCCACTACTAGTATTGAAGCAAATACGAACATCCTTCATTCTGAGATATTAACAAATTTGAATGATAACGATGTGCTCGAGAATCCTCAGGAGCTCAACTCCCCGGAAGAAAATCAAGTCAGACACGAGGCACCAAGACAGAACTCTGTCACATCGGCATCATATAGATCCCAAGAATATCCGCGTGATCCTAAAAAAATTTTAGTGAGAAGAGGAGTAGAATTAAATTATTACGTCAAGATTCCTCACCAGATCATAGAAGAGGAGAAAAAAAGAATCCTACTATCCGATATATAACTAGACTCAAAGTAGTTTTTCACTAGACTCGACTCGGCCAAGTTCGATCAATCAAGGGGGCTCCTAGGTCGGTACTGGTCTGATACCAACTTGTCACGCCCTCATTTGGCATGTAGGCATAGAAGCGCATCTTGTCATGTCGCAAGAATGGATATCGTTACAAGTACATGTACTGAAAAGAGGAGATATATATAATTGGCTTACACTCACCACAAGCTACATCAGAGTCATAGCAGTACAATACATAATCATCAAGAATAAGAGCACGGTCCGTCTACGGACGAAAACAAACGAGAAAAGAAGAACGGCGTCCATCCTTGCTATCCCAGGCTGCCGGCCTGGATCCCATCCTAGATCGATGATGAAGAAGAAGAAGAAGCAACTCCAAATGAACAATCAACGCGATCGCGTCATCTAACCTTTACCCATACCTGCAACTGGTGTTGTAGTAATCTGTGAGCCACAGGGGACTCAGCAATCTCATTTCCAAAGGTATCAAGACTAGCAAAGCTTAATGGGTGAGGCATGGTTAAGTGGTGAGGTTGCAGCAGCGGCTAAGCATAAATATATGGTGGCTACCTTACGAGTACAAGAGATAAGAGGGGGAAGATCTACGCATAGCGGACGTAAACTACTGATGATCAAATGAATGATCCTGAACACCTACCTACATCAGGCATAACCCCACCGTGTCCTCGTTCGGAGAAGGAACTCACGAAAGAGACTGTCATGGTTACGCACACGGTTGGCATATTTTAATTCAGTTAAATTCAAGTTATCTAGAACCATTGTTAAACAAAGTTTCCACGTTGCCACGTAACCGTGGGCACGGCTTTCTGAAAGATTTAACCTTGCAGGGGTGCTCCAACAAGTCCATCACAAATTACCACAAGCCACATAGAAATCCTCGATCAAGAAACTCGCAATCTCGTCGGAATCCTTAGTGGAAAACCTCAACTCTGATATTACCCAAAGCATCACCGGAATCCCGATGCACAAGATATCCCGGGGCGGTGGTCAATCTCTTCTTCAACTCCTGGAATCTCGCTTCACACTCCGGTGTCCATTCGAACTTCTTGCCTTTCTTCAAGAGCTGAGTCATGGGTCGAGCGATGCGGGAGAATCCTTCTACGAACTTGCGGCACTATCCCGCGAGCCCGAGGAAGCTCCTAACTTCCTTCACATTGATTGGCGACTCCTAGTTGGTTACCATATTAATCTTGGAGGGATCGACTGCCAATCCACTTGCTGTCATGGTATGACCCAAGAATCCAACTTCGTTCAGCCAGAATTGGAATTTGCTGAATTTGGCATAAAGTTGGTGCTCTCGAAGCTTCTCCTACACTAACCTCAAGTGTTTCTCATGCTCTTCTTCGGACGTCGAGAAGATTAGTATGTCATCAATAAATATGACGACAAACTTATCTAGGTATTCCATGAAGACCTTGTTCATGAGGTACATGAAGTAAGCTGGGGCATTAGTGTCACATCCCTGACCCCTTAAGCAAGTTAGCTTTGTGCTCATGTTTTCTTTGCATTGCATCTAGGAAATTCTCAACAAGAACAAAGTAAGTGGTGAAGGAAAATTCAACAAACCCTAGCCACTTCTCAAATTAAAGGAAATTCAAACTAGTTAAAATCAATGAACGCAAAATGGCCTCAAGAAAAGTTCAATCTTTCTGATAAATCATGAAAGTAAATAAGCAATGAAGAAAACCTTTTTCTTGACACTTTAAGCATTTTAAATAAATGCAAAAGGCTACTGGTTTCCAGTTTTAAATTTGAAATCAGAAACTTTAAACTTTCAAAAATATTGAAAACTTTGGGAATGGTTGGAAATATTCCAACAAATATTCTGGTGTGTTTAAAATAGCTTTTACAAACTATTTGGGAGCTGAAATAAATAGCAAGTTAATGAAATAGCAAAACAGAAACAAATCAGAAAGAAAATGAGAAAAACCTTACCTGACGCTCACCTGGCCCGGCCCATCTGCTCCTGTCGTCTTCCTCCTCGCCAGTAGGAGGAGGAGGTGGCCGCCGCGTCGCCGCGCGCCTCCACGCAGCTCCCTGGCTGCCTGGCCGCCGCTTCGCGCTGGCAAGCATGGGGATAACCTCCCCGAGCTCGTAGCTATCCGTTCCCCAGCTCATTCTCCCCCTCTGCCTCGTTTCTTTCTGCCGCCATTGGAGCCCGAGCAGAGCTCGAGCTCGCCGTCGTTCTAGCCTACCCTTCTCCCCCCTGAGCCGCGCAATAGGTCCACTGCAACTCCCTGAAGCTTTCTAGCCACGAGCCCGATGCCGAGACGCAGTGAAACGACGAGACGCAGTCGTCTTCTTCCTCGGGTCATCGAAGCTCGTCGCCGGCGTTCTTCCTGTCCAGGCCGTCCCCGAGCAAGCTAGCGCCACCACTGCACTCCTCGTGAGCTTGCGCATCTTTCCCCTAAGATCTCCCCATCGATCCCCTCCTCTAGGCCTAGTTCCATTGGAGCCCGACGAGATCTGCTGCGGAAGCTCGTCGCTGGTAGCCCTCCGATGATCAACTCGTCCTTCTGAGGCCACCAGCAGCTTCAAGCCGTCGCGTAGATGCCGTAGGAGCTAAGTCCCATGCGTGACTCCCTCTGTATCGAAGACCCCGATGACGCCCGAACCTTGGCCGCCGCCAAGCTCGTTGCCGGCGTCATCTCCGGCCAGATCAGCCCCAGCCAAGTGCAAAAATGAACCCGTGGGAAAACTGCCGTTCCTCTGGTGCTCTCCACGCCGAGTTTGTCCCCCTGTGCGCCGTTTCCGAGCCCCTCCGACGTACTGGTGCTCTCCGGAGGCTCCCCGCCAGTGAGGACGACCTCGCCGCCGGTGGATCTCAGCTGGCCTGAGCCACTGACGTGTGGGGCCAGCCTCTGGGAGTTTAGGATAAAAGAGAATAAATTTAATTAATTTGATAAGTCACTGACATGTGGGTCCAGTAAGATTAATTAACTAATTAATTTGATAATCTAAAACTGACTAGAGACACTGAACAGTGGGTCCCACTGGTCAGGTTTGACTTTCAACGGCCAGTTGGACCTGCTGATGTCATGCTGATGCAGTAAAGGGATTTTCCAGTATAAGAATAATTCCAGAAATGTTTAAAACTTCAAAAATTCACAGAAATTAATCTGTAACTCCAATGAAAATAATTTATATATGAAAAAGTATCAGGAAAATCCAAGGGATCTGAATATGCCATTTTCAAACATGTTTGAAAATATTACAGAACCCAAACATGTAGATTAATGAATAAGTCAATTCTTATAAATACTTTATAAATGGAATATGGAAAATATTTAAATTTCACTATGTTTGACATGATCAAATACTGTCCTAATTACCAACCAGCAACCTAACATGTCATTCCATGCATGTTAACATCAAGTTGATCTGAGCATCAGGTTGAATCAATTAAAATGGTATCCGAGAATAGCTCGTTTGATGTGATATTTGAATTTGATTCAAATCTACTTCAAACCTAATACATGTTAGTTATAATAGTATATCACCTCGCATTCTCATGCCATGCTCATGCATCATCTTGATTGCATATGCTTGATATTGATTGATGTCATTCCTATCGGTAGGCTCCCCACCCCCGGATTCCACCGAATATCCGTCTGACGGATATTGTCACTCCTCTGGGCAACAAGGCAAGCAACCATTTTGATCATTCCGATAAATCCCATGTTCTTGCTCCTGCACTTTCTTATTGCATTAAGATCAAATGCTTCAACTGCTTTTGCCACGTTAGTTGAACCCACTTCCTTTGCATGACCTATCCTTGTCACAGTAAATAGCCGAACCTTGGAACCTAGCATACCTGGTAGTTGCTTGAGCCATGATGTGCCTTATCCTGCTATGCATGCTATTCTTAGAGTTGTGTATGGTCTGTCATCTGGGAGATGAACAGAATTGTGAGAATGTGTTCGGTAAGCAAAGGTTGTGTGTTGAACCTGATTTTGTAAAGGTACCGGTGAAAGGCTGTGTAGGAGTTCATGGTGGGTTGTTTCAATGGAACCGTCCTTAGGAACTGAGTTCTGTGTATGTAATCCAAGACTAGATACTACCACATGTTGGGCCCTGAAATATGACCCCGCTCGACCTATTAATCGCTTAGTACTCGGTCCAGGAGTTGCGAGTAGTTTCTGGTGTTTATAGTCATGCTGGAGGTCGTGCATGGTGCTGACCTGAGAGGTGGGCTGTGATGCGGTAGGCAGTGGCACGGTGTACCAAGTGGCACCCGGATGGTGGGCTTGGGAACCGTGCGCACATCGCTTGGGGCCGTGATGGAAACCTCGGCCAGACTTCCGTGCGGGTTACCCTCAGATAGGCGATAAACCTGGACTAGGTACTAGTGTGGTTAACGGTCATGGCCGACTCCCTCGCTAGGATTCCACTTGAAGGTTGCCGAGGTGCATGACGTGCACATGGCGATAAGTGGCGAGAGCGTGTGTGACGAAGTACTCCCCTGCAGGGTTATGGTCTATTCGAATAGCCGCGTCCGCGGATATGGACTACTTGGAGACATATTTTGTTCATAGATAACTTCAATGGCTACTCATAAAATTGTCAAGATAAGCGTGAGTGTCGTGGACGGCAATTCCGTATGGCGACGGAATGATTCCATGATGGTGTATTGATTGTGGTGTTAGTGGACTCGTGTGCGAGAAATCAAGTTGTCAAAATTATTTAAAAAAATGCAAGTTCTCTAGCCACGGGTCAAATGCTGGCTTTCCGCATGAAACCCCACCATACCTTGTTGATACATTGTATGAGTAGTTAGTTATCCTAAAGTCTTGCTGAGTACCTCCGTACTCATGTTTGTTTAATAAATGTTGCAGAGGTTGCTAATGATCCTAACGGAGGGTTCTTCATAGACATCGACGACGACGAGTAGCTGGTGTCCCAGCTACGATCTGGCACTATGTTGGGTCTGTAGTATAGTCAGGCCATGTGCCTTTTAGTTGCACCTGTCTGTACTCAGACAGTGTTAAACTCTTCCGCTGGCTTGTAACTGAATGACTGCTATTATGGGTCGTGAGACCCTTACTATGTAATATTATGTGTGTGGCTCTTCCGAGCCTCTTAAATAAAGCTTGTATGTTATGGTTATGTTGTCATGCCATCGATGTTTCTATACATATCGGTATGCCATGCGTACGTGTGTCGTACTTTGACATTGGAATGCTAGTGACACTATTGCATACGTGAGTCAAAAGACGCAAACGGTCCCGGCTAAGGTAAGGCTGCAGCCGTGGAGTGAACTATGCGTGAGACCGCAAAGGGATGCGATGTGTTACAGGCTGGATTCCTATGGCTTAGGATCGGGGTCCCGACAGCGTTGGTATCAGAGCCTGACTGACTATAGGATTACTAAGCCAAACTGGTCGAAGTTGAGTCTAGAATTGCTTTAGTTATATATAAGGGAATTGTTTGTGAAAGGGAACGTAAGACTCTTGTTCTCTTCTCAAGATTATTCTATTATGGTCATCCTCGTCTTTTCTGCGGGAATTAAGGACTAGGTTACTCATCTTCTTCTAGGCTCGTGTTTGTGATCAGTAGATCATAGGACTACGGGTCAAGAGATATTTGGGTTTCTTCCATTCCTAGGAAAAAGGAAGTAAGTTTGATGATCAGAGAGTTGAACTTGATAGTTGAGTGGTTACGCTATTCCATTTTTGGGTTGTCTCAAAATTTGTTTTGAGCATTTACAACTATTATGCTGCCCAATTTTGCATTCAGAGCTCTAATGCTTTCACATTACTCTCTATTTACAGATGCTTGGCCGTCCTTCTCGTCAGGTGGTACGTCTGACCAGGTGCATTAATGTACCTGGTCATACGGCCATGCTGGTCAGGGTGATGTCGCTGTGCGGTTACCGCTGGTACCCCGAGTACACAGTGGAGGAACAGTACCGAGACTTCAACCAGAGCTAGTATATCTGCACTGTTAGGGTATTTCTAGACTACCCTGGAGCTGAGGAGCCAATCCATTGGTCCTATGGGTTGGGAGTCACTGTTGACATGGCAGTACAAGATGCTGCCTATTCAATGCTGACCATTATGAGAGCGAGACACGCACTGCTGCAGAATTCAGAATTCTGCTATGTTCCAGCCTCTCAGCCTGGTGAAGAGGGATACCTCAGCGGAGTCTATTTTGATTCTTCTATGGAGGATCCACTACTGCAGTCCACTGTTGAGATGCTAGAGAATAGAGATAGGGATGCTCGTGCTCTCCGCATGGAGCTTTATGCTTCCCGTGCCCGTCAGTGGACGGCTTTGACGCAGCTGGCACCGGTAGTCCAGACAAGGTACGGAGATATGGAGATGCTGAACCCTGTTAGGACCCATCTTCCGGCCCACGTTGACTGGCTAGCTATAGGAGGAGTCACCCCTCTTTGGGGACCCCTCTTACCACCAGTCAGGGGACGAAGGCCACACCCATGTCCTTATGGATCCCAGGGATCTCAGGCTAGAGTGTTTCCTGATCCGCAGGTTGAGCTTCCAGGTCATGGAGGTAATCTCTATGAGATGTTCTATGCGGATGCCTGAACTGTGGGCGGAAGGATAGCATGGTAGTAGCCGTACGTTCACAGTCCTGCGTGACTTGTGAAGTTTGCTTGTGATGTGAAATGAATTCCGGAGGCCTAGATAAATAATGTATAGGAAGCTTGTAAGCCTCTGATGAGTAGTTTCATAATTTTAGTAGTTTGCTCCTCGGTTAAGGTTGTACTGAACTATGTAAGGGTGTGTATGAACCATGGTGTATATATAGCACTTGCTTGTTACCATGTTGTTCGGATATTCATTTCCGCATTCCGTGTGTTCAGTACATTCTTAATCCATAGCTAGTATTGATATGATATTGGTCTAAGCTATGAGTTTGTTTGTCAGGATGGTGTTCACCAGGTTGAACCGTGCCCCTGGTCATGTGCAAGGCAAGGGTAGTCAAGCGTCGCAGGAAGACCTGCCTCACCCACCCTCTCTGGCGGAAGTTATGCTTGAGGTAGAGAGAGACAAAAGGGAGACCAACCGACTGTTAGAATGTATTGAGCAGAATACAGCTCGTCAGCCTAGGAATGCGGCAGTGTCCCTCAACGACTTTGTGAAGCTGAATCCTCCAAAGTTTCATCATTCCGTCGATCCCCTCGACGCTGATGACTGGCTGTGCAGCATCGCACGCAAGATTCGCTCTGCGAATGTTTCTAAGGCCGACAAGGTGACCTTTGCGGCGTATTTCCTGTAAGGACCCGCCATTCTGTGGTGGGAGAACTTTGAAGCTATGCGTCCTGCCGAACCAGCAGCCACATGGGCAGAGTTCAGTGTAGCTTTTCGTCTGCACCATATTCCAGAGGGCCTGATGGACAGAAAGAGAGAGGAGTTATGTGCCTTCACTCAGGGAAAGTTGACCGTGGATGCCTATAGCCGCGAGTTCGGTAACCTCACCCGCTATGCAACAGAGGAGGTGTCTACTGACGCCGAGAAGCAAGCAAGGTTCCGTAAGGGTCTGAGCCCTGAGCTTCGTCGTGATCTGCGCCTCCACGAGTGTGCAAGCTTTCAAGCCCTGGTCAACAAGGCGATTAGTGCCGAGACTGGTCATACTAACTTTGAAGCCACGAGGAAGCACTCCCGTGACTTTGGCTCGTCTTCTGGTTCTGCGATCCCAAAATGCAGGCTGTGGGTTCTGAACAGTTCTCTGCCGCCAAGATACACTCCGAGGCCATCCTACGTGGCGCCTCAGACGAATCAAACCAACCCTCCAGCAAAAACTTATGGTGGTCCAGCTAGCAATGCTGCACCACGTGCCAACCAAGTGATATGCTACAAGTGTAGAGAACCAGGGCACTATTCCCGTGAGTGTCCTCAAAATGTGGGTGCCAAGCAACCCAGAAAGTCCACCGGGCAAGGCAAGTCGGGCAAAGCTTACTATGTGAAGCCAACTCCTGCACGTGGTCGTGTGAACTATGTCTCAGCAGAAGAAGATGTAGAGGATCCCAACGTCATACCGGGTACGCTTCTTGTTAATCATCAACCTGCGTCTGTTCTCTTTGACACTGGGTCTTCTCATTCCTTCATTTCAGAAAGTTATGCACAGTTGCATAACATGTCTTTTTGTGATATGCCAATTCCATTGGTTGTCCAAACTCGTGGTAGAAAATGGCAAACCTCTAGGATAACCTATGACAATGAAATTCTAGTAGACAGGCTAGTTTTTCTAGCCTCATTGATAGCATTGAAATCTTCGGATATTAATATCATCTTGGGCATGGACTGGATGTCAGCTCACTATGCCAAAATTGATACTCATTCTAGAAATGTCCAGCTTACCCATCCCTCGGGTGAGATAGTAAATGTCCCTACTCGAGTTGCCAAATGCCAACTCTATTCCTTAAATGCGAACCCTCTTCCGGAACTTGAAGACATTCCGGTAGTCCGTGACTTCCCGGATGTTTTTCTAGAGGAACTGCCAGGAATTCCACCTCACAGAGATGTAGAGTTTGTGATAGATCTTGTTCCGAGAACTCTCCCAATAGCCAGAAGACCATATAAGATGGCACCCCTGGAGCTAGCCGAACTTAAGAAGCAACTAGATGAGGCCTTGAATAAAGGTTTCATTCGTCCTTGCTCTTCTCCTTGGGCTTTCCCCGTACTCTTCGTCAAGAAGAAAGACGGAACGGATCGGATGGTTGTAGATTACCGACCAGTTAATCTGGTCACCATAAAGAACATGTATCCGCTCCCCAGGATCAACGATCTGTACGATCAGCTCGCTGGGTCCTCAGTCTTCTCCAAAATGGATTTGAGGTTGGGATACCATCAAATCAAGATCAAGAACGGGGACATTCCAAAAATGACTTTTGTTACTCATTATGGCCAATACGAGTACACCATCATGTCCTTCGGTTTAACCAATGCTCCGGCCACCTTCTCTCGTCTAATGAATTCAATCTTCATGGAGTATTTGGATAAATTCGTCGTGGTATACCTCGATGATATTATCATCTACTCGAAGAACGAACAAGAACATGCCGAGCATCTAAGGCTGGTATTGATGAAACTTCGAGAGCATCGCCTTTATGCCAAGTTTTCAAAATGTGAATTTTGGTTACCAGAAGTGACCTATCTAGGTCACGTAATCTCTGGTAAGGGTATTGTTGTCAATCCCGAGAGAGTTCAAGCTGTCCTTGATTGGACTCAACCTGAATCGGTTAAGCAAGTTAGGAGTTTTCTTGGTCTAGCGAGCTATTGTTGCCGCTTTGTCGAGAATTTCTCCAAGGTTGCAAAGCCTCTAACTGAACTCCTCAAGAAGGATAAAATGTTCGAGTGGACACCACAGTGTGAGCATAGTTTTCAGGAACTGAAAAGACGCCTGACTTCCGCACCTGTGTTGCTACCACCAAATTTTTCTAAGGACTTTGTTATCTATTGCGACGCCTCGTGACAAGGATTAGTTTGCATTCTCATGCAAGCTCGTCATGTGATCGCATACGCATCTCGATAGTTGCGTGCACATGAGGATAATTATCCCACACATGACCTTGAGCTTGCAGTTGTGGTCCATGCACTAAAAACCTGGCGACATTACCTTCTGGGTAATCATTGTGAAATATTCACTGATCACCAAAGTCTGAAATATATCTTCACCCAGCCAGATTTGAATCTCAGGCAAAGACGATGGGTTGAGTTGATCTCGGATTACGACTTAGGGATAACTTACACCCCGGGAAAGGCCAATGTTATGGCCGATGCACTAAGTCGTAAATCTTATTGTAACAATTTCATGATACAACAAGGTCACCCACATCTCTATGAGGACTTTCGGAAGATAAATCTTCATATTGTTCCTCAAGGATTCCTTTCTACCCTGGTGGCGAAGCCTACCCTTAAGGATCAAATTATAGCTGGCCAAAAGCATGACAAGGGTATATCACGGATCAAGGAGAATATTTTTAGCGGAAACGCTAAAGAATTTTCCATGAACGATCAAGGTGTTGTGTTCTTCCAGAATCGTCTAGTGGTTCCTAAGAACCCACATCTAAGGTAGTTAATCCTTAAGGAGACCCATGATTCTCCTCTGACCATTCATCCCGGTAGTACTAAGATGTATCAGGACCTACACCAGAGGTTCTTGTGGACTAGGATGAAGAGAGAAATTGCTGAGTTCGTTGCTAACTGCTGCGTTTGTCGTCGAGTTAAGGCAGAACATCAAAGGCCTGCTGGCACCCTTCAACCTCTAGCTATTACTGAATGGAAATGGGATAAAGTTAGTATGGATTTCATTACCGGATTTCCCAAGACCAAGAAAGGAAATAATGCTATCTTTGTGGTCATTGACCTCTTTCCAAAGTGGCTCCTTTTCTTCCCGTTCGTGAGAGTATAACAGCTAGCCAGCTAGCCGAGTTATATGTCTCTCGAATAGTGTCTCTTCATGGTGTTCCCTTGGAGATTAACTCGGACCGTGGGAGTATCTTTACTTCTCGCTTCTAGGAAAACTTTCAGAATGCCATGGGGACTCACTTATCTTTTAGCACTGCTTTCCATCCCCAATCAAGTGGTCAAGTAGAAAGAGTGAATCAAATCCTAGAAGATATGCTCCGAGCTTGTGTTATATCGTTCCGTATGAATTGGGAGAAGTGCCTTACATTCGCCGAATTCGCTTATAACAATAGTTATCAATCAAGCTTGGGCAAAGCTCATTTTGAAGTTCGCTATGAAACGAAGATGTCAAACACCTCTTAATTGGCCAGAAACCGGAGAGAGGCAACTCTTTGGCCCGGACATGATCCAGGATGCAGAAGAGCAGGTTCGCATTATTCGTGAAAAGTTGAAAACAGCCCAGTCTCGTCAAAAGAGCCAATATGATCGTCATCATAAGGCTGTGACCTTTGGAGTTGACGAGAAGGCTTACCTTCGGGTTACACCTTTGAAGGGTACCCATCGATTCGGTATCAAGGGCAAGTTGGCTCCTCATCACATTGGTCCTTTTCGCATTCTTGTCAAATGAGGAGAAGTTGCCTACGAGTTGGAACTTCCTCCGCATCTTTCCAAGGTTCATGATGTCTTCCACGTCTCGCAAATCAGGCGTTGCTTTCCGGATCCTATTTGTGAAGTGGACCACGAAACGCTTGATCTGCAAGATAACCTTTCATACCGAGAATACCCCGTGCGTATTCTTGATCAAGCTGAGCGTACCACTCGACGTCGAAACCTCAAGTTTCTTCAAGTTCAATGGTCAAATTATTCTGAAAAGGAGGCAACTTGGGAAAGAGAAGATCGTCTCCGACTTGAGTATCCTGCGTTATTCCCGACGACTTGTAAATCTCGGGACGAGATTCTTTTGAGTGGGGATGAGTTGTCACATCTCTCACCCCTTAAGCAAGTTAGCTTTGTGCTCATGTTTTCCTTGCATTGCATCTAGGAAATTCTCAACAAGAACAAAGTAAGTGGTGAAGGAAAATTCAACAAACCCTAGCCACTTCTCAAATTAAAGGAAATTCAAACTAGTTAAAATCAATGAACCCAAAATGGCCTCAAGAAAAGTTCAATCTTTCTGATCAATCATGAAAGTAAATAAGCAATGAAGAAAAACTTTTTCTTGACACTTTAAGCATTTTAAATAAATGCAAAAGGCTATTGGTTTCAAGTTTTAAATTTGAAATCAGAAACTTTAAACTTTCAAAAATGTTGAAAACTTTGGGAATGGTTGGAAATATTCCAACAAATATTCTGGTGTGTTTAAAATAGCTTTTACAAACTATTTGGGAGCTGAAATAAATAGCAAGTTAATGAAAAAGCAAAATAGAAACAAATCAGAAAGAAAATGAGAAAAACCTTAGCTGACGCTCACCTGGCCCGGCCCATCTGCTCCTGTCGTCTTCCTCCTCGCCAGTAGTAGCAGGAGGTGGGCGTCGCGTCGCCGCGCGCCTCCACGCAGCTCCTTGGCTGCCTGGCCGCCGCTTCGCGCTGGCAAGCACGGGGATAACCTCCCGGAGCTCGTAGCTATCCGTTCCCCAGCTCATTCTCCCCCTCTGCCTCGTTTCTTTCTGCCGCCATTGGAGCCCGAGCAGAGCTTGAGCTCGCCGTCATTCTAGCATACCCTTCTCCCTCCTGAGCCGCGTAATTGGTCCGCCGCAACTCCCTGAAGCTTTCTAGCCACGAGCCCGACGCCGAGATGCAGTGAAACGACGAGACGCAGTCGTCTTCTTCCTCGGGTCACCGAAGCTCGTCGCCGGCGTTCTTCCTCTCCAGGCCGTCCCCGAGCAAGCTAGCGCCACCACTGCACTCCTTGTGAGCTTGCGCATCTTTCCCCTAAGATCTCCCCGTCGATCCCCTCCTCTAGGCCTAGTTCCATCGGAGCCCGACGAGATCTGCCGCGGATGCTCGTCGCCGGTAGCCCTCCGGTGATCAGCTCGTCCTTCTGAGGCCACCAGCAGCTTCAGGCCGTCGTGTAGATGCCGTAGGAGCTAAGTCCCGTGCGTGACTCCCTCTGTATCGAAGACCCCGATGATGCCCGAACCTTGGCCGCCACCAAGCTCGTCGCCGGCGTCATCTCCGGCCAGATCAGCCCCAGCCAAGTGCAAAAATGAACCCGCGGGAGAAGTGTCGTTCCTCTGGTGGTCTCCGCGCCGAGTTTGTCCCCCTGTGCGCCATTTCCGAGCCCCTCTGATGTACTGGTGCTCGCCGGAGGCTCCCCGCCGGCGAGGACGACCTCGCCGCCGGTGCATCTCAGTTGGCCTGAGCCACTGACGTGTGGGGCCAGCCTTTGGGAGTTTAGGATTAAAGAAAATAAATTTAATTAATTTGATAAGTCACTCACATGTGGGTCCAGTAAGATTAGTTAGCTAATTAAGTTTAATTTTAATCTAAAACTGACCAGAGACACTGACCAGTGGGTCCCACTGGTCAGGTTTGATTTTCAACGGCCAGTTGGACCTGCTCATGTCATGCTGATGCAGTAAAGGGATTTTCGAGTATAGGAATAATTCCAGAAATGTTTAAAACTTAAAAAATTCATAGAAATTAATCTGTAACTCCAATAAAAATAATTTATATATGAAAAAGTATCAGAAAAATCCAAGGAATCTGAATATGCCATTTTCAAACTTGTTTGAAAATGTTACAGAACCCAAACATGTAGATTAATGAATAAGTCAATTCTTATAAATACTTTATAAATGGAATATGGAAAATATTTAAATTTCACTATGTTTGACATGATCAAAAACTGTCCTAATTACCAACCAGCAACCTAACATGTCATTCCAGGCATGTTAACATCAAGTTGATCTGAGCATCAGGTCGAATCAATTAAAATGGTATCCGAGAATACCTCATTTGATGTGATATTTGAATTTGATTCAAATCAACTTCAAACCTAATACATGTTAGTTATAATAGTATATCACCTTGCATTCTCATTCCATGCTCATGCATCATCTTGATTGCATATGCTTGATATTGATTGATGTCATTCCTATCGGTAGGCTCCGCTCCCCCGGATTCCACCGAATATCCGTCTGACGGATATTGTCACTCCTCTGGGCAACAATGCAAGCAACCATTTTGATCATTCCGATAAATCCCATGTTCTTGCTCCTGCACTTACTTATTGCATTATGATCAAATGCTTCAACTGCTTTTGCCACGTTAGTTGAACCCACTTCCTTTGCATGACCTATCCTTGTCACAGTAAATAGCCAAACCTTGCAACCTAGCATACCTGGTAGTTCCTTGAGCCATGATGTGCCTTATCCTGCTATGCATGCTATGCTTAGAGTTGTGTATGGTCTGTCATCTGGGAGATGAACATAATTGTGAGAATGTGTTCAGTAAGCAAAGGTTGTGTGTTGAACCTGATTTGGTAAAGGTACCGGTGAAAGGCTGTGTAGGAGTACATGGCGGGTAGTTTCATTGGAACCGTCCTTAGGAACTGAGTTCCGTGTATGTAATCCAAGACTAGATACTACCACATGCTGGGCCCTGAAATATGACCCCGCTCGACCTATTAATCGCTTAGTACTCGGTCCAGGAGTTGCAAGTAGTTTCTGGTGTTTATAGTCATGCTGGAGGCCGTGCATGGTGCTGACCTGAGAGGTGGGCTGTGATGCGGTAGGCAGTGGCACGGTGTACCAAGTGGCACCCGGATGGTGGGCTTGGGAACCCTGCGCACATCCTTTGGGGCCGTGAGGGAAACCTCGGCCGGACTTCCGTGCGGGTTACCCTCAGATAGGCGATAAACCTGGACTAGGTACTAGTATGGTTAACGGTCGTGGCCGACTCCCTCGCTAAGCTTCCGCTTGAAGGTTGCCGAGGTGCATGACATGCAGATGGCGATAAGTGGCGAGAGCGTGTGTGACGAAGTACACCCCTGCAGGGTTATGATCTATTCGAATAACCGCGTCCGCGGATATGGACTACTTGGAGACATATGTTGTTAATAGATAACTTCAATGGCTACTCATAAAATTGTCAAGATAAGTGTGAGTGTTGTGGACGGCAATTCCGTATGGAGACGGAATGATTCCACGATGGTGTATTCATTGTGGTGTTAGTGGACTCGTGTGCGAGAAATCAAGTTGTCAAAATTATTTAAAAAAAATGCAAGTTGTCTAGCCACGAGTCAAATGCTGGCTTTCCGCATGAAACCCCACCATACCTTGTTGATACATTGCATGAGTAGTTAGTCATCCTAAAGTCTTGCTGAGTACCTCCGTACTCATGTTTGTTTAATAAATGTTGCAGAGGTTGCTAATGACCCTAACGGAGGGTTCTTCATAGACATCGACGACGACGAGTAGCTGGTGTTCCAGCTACGATCTGGCCCTATGTTGGGTCTGTAGTATCGTTTGGCCATGTGCCTTTTAGTTGCACCTGTCTGTACTCAGACAGTGTTAAGCTCTTCCGCTGGCTTGTAACTGAATGACTGCTATTATGGGTCGTGAGACCCTTACTGTGTAATATTATGTGTGTGGCTCTTCCAATCCTCTTAAATAAAGCATGTATGTTATGGTTATGTTGTGATGCCATCGCTGTATCTATACATATCGGTATGCCATGCGTACGTGTGTCGTACTTGATATGTATGGGGTTCGATTACCTAGTCGTGAATTTTAGTAGCACTCCTTACAGGGAAATGCCCCTTTGTGATCCAACGAGCCATGGTAGCTCGCTACTTCTCCGGGTACATTGGTTGACCGGCATGTGTCCTTCTTAGCTGTTGTGTCTGTCCCCTTTGGGGAAATGTCACGCGATGTAATGGAGTCCTGGTAGCTTGCTACGACTCGTCTACACTCGCTGGTGACCGACACCTGCTTTGTCGGGTCATGTATGCCTGTCCTTGTGCGGTGCTACCACTTTGGTTTATGACTAGACTTGTCGATCCGGCTTCTTTGATATTGGAATGCTAGCGACACTATTTCATACGTGAGTCAAAAGACGCAAACGGTCCCGCCTAAGGTAAGGCTGCAGCCGTGGAGTTAACCGTGCGTGAGACCGCAAAGGGATGCGATGTGTTACAGACTGGATTCCTATGGCTTAGGATCGGGGTCCCGACAATTAGTCAACCCGAAAGACATGACAGTGCATTCGTATAGACCGTACCGAGTCACGAACGCAGTCTTGGGTATGTCTTCAGGTCGGAACTTCCGTTGTTAATATCCAGATCAAAGATTGATCTTGGAGAATACCTTGGCTCCATTTAACTGGTCAAACAAATCTTCAATCTTGGGGAGTGGGTACTTGTTCTTGATCGTGACTTCACTGAGAGAACGGTAAACGATGTAGAGTCTGATAGTTCCATCATGCTTAGACACGAACAGAATAGGTGATCCCAAAGGTGATGCACTCGGACGAATGAACCCTTTCCTGAGTTGCTCATGTAGCTGCTTCTCAAGCTCTTCTAGCTCTTCAAATCCCATCCTATAAGGCTTCTAATAGATAGGCCTTGAGCTGGGCATGAGCTCAATGATGAACTTATGTCTCGGTCAGGAGGCATCCCTGGTAGGTCATCAGGAAAGACGTCCGGGTATTCACAGACTATCGACACTCGGTCCAGCTCTTCTCCTGACAGGTTGTTAACATGCGGTACACGAGTGGTTACTGGCTCAAAGACATACTTGACTTTAACCCGTTGGTCGCTTGTCATGGTAATAGCCCTGTTGGCACAACCAAGATGCTCTGATCTTTGGCCAACCAATCCATGCCGAGAATTACTTGTAGGCCTTGCGACTTAATGACGATGAGATCTGCTGAGAAGCTTCTCCTATTGATAACAATCCCGACTTTCCTACACCCTAGGTTTGTCCTTAACATTGCTCCCGGGGTTTGTATCGCCATTTTCCCGTTAAGCAGGGTAGGCTTCAAACCTCATTTTTCTGCAAATCTTTGTGTAACAAAAGAATGCGAAGCACCACAATCAAACACTATTGTTGCTGGGGTGGAGTTGACGAGGAACGTACCCAGAATGCAGTCCGGGTCTTCCTGTGCCTCTTCTGCGGAGATATGATTGATTCCCCCCTACTATGATACAACTAGTTGCGGGGAGCTTGGTTCCTTCCTGGTGCTCCTTGGGCTTGGTTTGCCGCATTGGGGCACGGTGCGTCGGGCTTCTTGTTGGGACAGTGCCTGGAACAGTGCCCAGTTTGTCCACATCCAAAATAGGTAACTTGTGCTAGAGGGTTGGTCTTAACTCCAATGTTGTACGGTGGGGTGAATGTTGGTTTGGTGTTGACTTGTTGCTGAGGCTGGTAGTTCTGGTGAAATGTTGGTGACTTGTAGTGTTGTTGCTGGTAACTGGGTTTTGCTGGAGCTGACTGCCATGGGTGTGGCTTCAAATTACTAGGTCATCCACAACCCATCAGCTTGCGCTTACGGGTGTCGTCCATTGCACGACGCTTATCCTCCAACATAAGGGCCTTGTTAACCAGATTATTGAAGGTCCGGCATTCATAAACAACCAGTTGATACTGGAGTGACTGTTGCAGTCCTTCCGTAAAGCGTTCCACTTTAGTAGCCTCAGTGTTGACGTACCCTGGTGCATATCTTGATAGGAGGTTGAACTTCTACAAATACTCGTTGACGGATCCACGGCCTTGCCTTAAAGATCAAAATTCACGCTTCTTAGTGGTCATCATTCCGGGAGGAATGTGAGAAGCGTGGAATCCTTCCTTGAACATTGCCAAGGTGATGACTTGTCCTGCTTGCATGATCTGAAATCCATCCCACCAAGCTCTCGCCATGCCTCCGAGACAGTGAGATGCATAGAGAACTTTCTGATGATCCTCAGTGCATTTGACCAGCGCGAGGAGGTCATTGAGAGTATGGATCCAGTCATCGGCATCCAATGGTTCAGTCGTCTCTGTGAATATGGGTGGCGTAGTCCGCATGAAATCAGGGAGAGTAGAGCGACCATTGCCATTCCCGTTCTATGGCGGCTTGTTCACCAAGACTTGAGCCAGCTCCTGAATAGAAGCATTATTGGCTTGACGTTCCTCGCGGAGAGCTTGAAGGAACTAAGCAATAGTCAAGCTTTCAGGAGGAGGCGGTGGAACATCGTCTTGCTGCTGCTCGTGGTGATCTCCAGCTCGAGCGTCCCCTCCGGTTCCCTGCTGCTGATGTGAAGAGGCAGAGCCGGGGTTGCCGAAGGTGCTGGTGCGAGTTGCAATCACCATCCGGTCAAGGGAGTAGCCTAGTCCATTTGTCGAACTGGTCGGAATCATAAGGGAGGATGCTCTAGTAAAGGGGTGTGGTGTTGTGCTAGTGTGAAATTTTTAAGCCAATGATTTTTGGGAAAAGACATGCATTATATTAAATCAAGCGATATAGTCGGTTACAAGCTGCCTAAGGAAGAATGCGACTTGCATCCAAAATTCTCACAACATAATGGTTCGGATGAACTGATACATAAACGTACTACGCTTGGGAAATCTTCTAACTGCCTAAGTCGTAATCGTATGCGACTGACAACTCGGTTTTGTAGGCGGGTTTTGAAGGGTCTTCGTCTTCTTCTTCTATGGTACTTTCCTCCTTCAGAGGGGTGGGAGAAGGAAGTGGTCCATCACTGTGTCTCTTGGTTGGCAAGTTAGCGAAGAGCTCAGTGTACTCTTCCGCGGTCAGGCGGCGACTATGAATAGGAGTGGCCTGCAGTGGTGGTACTCCTCCTCGGTAAGCAATGACTCATCGCCCTTCGGGTGCTCCTTCCTTCTTTACCTTGCGGGTCTTCATCTTCTTCATGCGGAGCAGATCCTTGACTTGGTGTAGTTCTTGGCGAATCTTCGTTGACTCCTTGATTAAAAGGTGCGTCGAAGTGTCGGCGGACAGGCTGAAGTAGGTCTGGAACCTTAGTGGCGTCCCTTCCTCTGAAGATGGATTGAGTGTCCAACTCTCGTCGATCCCATCCTTCATAAAAGGTAGGTGACTAGTAGCTAGCTCGTTAGCCATCTCGTGAAGGATGTCGCGGTGACGCACGAGCGTCTCTCGTGCGGCTGTCTCCACTCCCAACATCAGATCCACCATCTATGGTCCTTGGAAGAACCAACTAGTTGGGGAGTCATTAGACTTCACTATCACGTCCACGTGATATTACTTGGTGTCGACGTTCACCCACTTCTCGTGGTAGAGGAAGATGGGCGTGTGGCGTACTTGGCACTTCTCCAGGCTATCACCCAAAAGTAGGGGAAAGCCCGTCTCGACAAGCATCTCAAGTACGACGGCCATTTACAATATGTAGGGGAGAAGGTTAGAAAGTTTTTCGTGGGTGCAGAATCTCAGGTTAAGGTCTAGGTGCACTAATAGTCTCGGCTATCGTCCATGCTACCTAAGGTTTCCTATAGTCAGGATGGCTCTGATACCAGCTCTGTGGGGACCCTGACGAACCAGTCAAGATCGCCAATGAACGTGCTCAGCGATCCCAGAGATCGATGCTAACCGAACACACAGCTACTGAATAATAAGAGTCTTTCATCCAAGTACTGAATTATTACATCGTGTGACCGAATGGTAAAGTTCAGAAGCTAGGCCCTATAAGGCCAAATCACACAGATACAACTAGTAGCGGAAATCTTAGGGCTAAGCGGGTGCCCATGCCATCAGTCTACACCGACAGGCATTCTGACTGGGAAGTGTTCATAGTTCGCAGGGGCGTCTCCGAAGACATACTCTTCTCCAAACTCCGGTCCTTCCATGTCTGGTCAATAATTTAACCAGTGGCAATCCAATGAGTAGTTCTGAATGTACTCATAAATAGCCCATGATATGAACAATGCAAGTGAAGGATAACAATAATATGCATCTTTGGTGGATAACATCTTGGTTGTAAATAAACATGATCATGGGTACGCAACATAAGTTAAATGTGACTTGAAGAACAGGTTACATATACCAATATATCTGTCGAGGGGTGAACACTCTTGGTTCACCCTATATGCGAAGTCACTAAACTTGGTCATATCAACTCTTTCATGATAACTCCATTTACCACACACTCACACACATTTGGTTGATGCGAAAACGACTGGACGTTGTTTAAGCAGTATTACCCAACTATCCTTTACCGTGGACACGACTATTCGAATAGTTTTACACTCTGTAGAGGTAGTACGCTAGACCCACTAGATTTGGGAAACTTTCGTGTCATCCACGACTCGCGGTATATAACATACCGAGGTAAGTACCTGATCAATTCCTTATCCCTGACGATACTAGACAAAGAGGTCCACTCGATTGGTACCTGGACCACATGTTGTACGTCTTACGAGCACCGACTCTGGACAGTATCAACCATGCAGGGACCAACGGTGTGCCTGGAACACGTAAAAACGGCATAGTCGCCCTACCTGGACTACACATCAGTGTCGCCACTAGTAAATGTTGCTCTTTGCTAGCACCCACCAGAGTAATCAACACAGCCCCGTCCCATAAAGGGGTAACGTGGTCGTACATGTAAGGTTGGGACAGTCGACACATCATAAATCTAATCCCATTTCCAAAACCATACACACACAAATACCCGGTGCACCACTCCACCAAAAGTGCCCACCTAACTCATCATCACCCTCGGGCATTAGTGGCTCCCGATGGGGTGTTCATAAACCTTTGATTTATACCAACACCATGGTTATGCTATTGCTATTCTAGCTTTACTTGTCAACATGATATTAGCATGACCCTCATAGGTGGTAGGATCAAGCTCAATGCATGTGCTCCAGAGGAGCCATCGGTAACATCACCTCAATGATTTACCGGTACTTATGATCATATGCAACGGAAACATTTGCTACACTAGCATGCAATAAATCATGTGCTTAGTCATGGTCAAAGGGCTGCTTGCCTTGGTCAGCTAGGTATCCGGGGTCTTCGAGGTCTTCCGCTCCGACTCCTTCGTCACACGGGTTTTCTATCGTCGCATAAAGATAAAAATAATAAGTAGCTCACTCCAAAATAGATCACAAAGTCACTTTAAAATGTTGGTTATTACTCATAAATCCAGGTTGTTAATTTAAAAATATTTTTTTCTGCTTTTAGTGAAAGAATATTTATGAAATCAACTTAGAAGAAGCAAAAATATTTCCAATTTAATCCTTTTTATTATCGTAAAACGGAAGAGTTGCCGTAATGATTCAACAAATGGTGTTGTTAAATACTACACATTTTTAGAACAAAACAACGGAGAAATTATATTTTTACACTGTTTAAATATTTTAAGAAAATGATTTCAACTCAGGTTTTATATCAAAAAGAAAAAGGCTACAGATCCTGGCCTGGCTTGGCCTGGGACTAGGCTGGCCCAATGGCCAGCCAACCAGCCTGCCCAGGCGCGTGCACCATCACGATTGAACCTGACGCGCGGGCCCTTGCGGTTAGTGGCTACGGGCAGCGAGGGAGAGAGAGATGGGCCACCGAGAGGTGGGGCACACCTGTCGGGGTCGTCTCCTACCTCTGACCACAGAAGAGGAGGAGCACGCCGGCGTGGCTACCGACGTCCTTGGGCCCTAACGATGACTGGAATGGGTCCGGCTCGTTGTCGCCTACCTGATGATGGTCGAGATGGCAGCGGAGTGGCTCAGGTTCACCGGCAACGAAGTAGCCCGGCGCAGGGGATTCGGGCAAAGGTGGAGGTGGTATCTGGAGGCACAAATTTTGCTCGGCGAAGAGGGGGAAAGCTTCCTGAGGTCACGGGGAGTGGTTTGGTGGGCAGAGGAACGCGGGAGCCGACGTGTAGCCATAGATCGACCTGAGCTCCGAGGGGGAGTAGCCTCAGTCGATGTCGAGTAACGGGGCTCTGCTTGCTCAAAGATGAGTCTAGGGAGGTGATTGAAGTTGTTGTGATGAGGAATGAGGGGTCCTAGAGCGAGGGGAGGGGCTAGTTATAGGCCCGCGACGGTGAGCCGACTCAGGAGCACTGGTGATTCACCGTGACACGCATGGGGGTGCAGAGAGAAGCTGGAGTCGAAACCACGGTCTCAGGAGGTGGTTTTGGACCTCGAGAACTCAATGTGAGAGAGAGGGAGAGGGAAGAGGGAAGCTACCGTGGCCACGCATCTCTCGTCGGTCCTGGTGCGCGTGGGCAAGCGTCGCACCAGCTCTTAGCGCAGGAGAGAAGGGGCCCTGATGGTCGCGTGATGCAGAGGGGTTGTCGGGGGAGACGATAGACACTTCGGGTGAGGCTGGAACTAGCCGAGGGCATCGCCGCCACCTTGGTGGCTCCCTGTAGCGCGCCCAGAGCGCAACTTTGGCATGGCACGGCATGCTAGTGTGCACTGGGGTGCCTTGGACGTGTCTAACATGTCCTGGGCACTGGCTGAGAGATGCCTAGCCATTGGAGACCCGTGGGAGCTTCGGCTGGTCAAGGGGGACAAGGAAAACAGGTGCTGTCAGCCTTGAGCTGAAGCTTAGTTTAATGTTTTTGGCATTTCTACTTTGAACCAGATAGGGGCCAGTTGACTAGGGATTGGCATTGATGCTAGCCACCTAATCTGAGAGTTTGGGAGAAAGGGTTGGGGTTTAGCTAAGGTTAGGAGGGGTTTTACCCATCTGTTAGAAGGTGCTCGACAGTGGTTTGGGTGGTTGCACCCCACCACTAGCTATGCAAGTTAATAGGATTTGGTTTGGTCCTAAAACAAGGTGTTTCACCAAGTTTGAGCTCCATTGGACAAGTTTAGCTTTGTAAACTTGAAAACAATACCAATTGACCAGATTGGTTCCTTCCAAAGAGAGTGTGGGCAAATTAAGTCCACAAATCCCATTTTTGTGATGGAGCTCTCATTTGAGGTATTAGGCACTCCTGCAAAGTTTCAACTCCATTTGACAAACTTTGCTATGTAGAGTTGCTCTAACTTCATTCTGGATAGAAGGGGTTTTGCAACTATTTGGTGTCCTTAATCACCATGGATCAAGGTAAAAATTTATATGGGCACCAAATATGGCTTAGGGATACCACTTGAATTTTCTAAGAATTTATTGAGAATATTTCCTCTGGAAATATTTCAAAAGGTCAAAACAGACATAAAGGGATTTCACGGTTTTACTCAAATAATAATAATATAAATAGGGTTGAAAATCCTATGTATGGAAAATATATGTCCTTCTGATGATCTCCAAATTTTGTCAGGTTTTTCAAAGGGAGAATAGTATTTTTTCCATATAGAATACCATTTGTAGCCTAAAAAATGGGCATGGAAATCAATTAGGAAAATAATTCATAAAATAATTATTTTATGGTTTTGGTGCTCTAAAATGGTGCTAGAACCAGGTCACCACGTTTGGGTAAGAACACTCCTTGCCATCAAGGACATGTAGTGCAACCCAAAGCAGGGTTTTGCTTTAACCAGAAATAAGAAAAAGGGTTTTGAAAATAATTAAGTCATGAGAAATGTGGTTTTTAATATCACATGATCAAGCATCCAAGCATATAATAACAATCATGGCACTCACAACATTAGTTTTGAAAAAGTTTCAATAATCTCATATTTTTGAATTACAGAAAAAGTGGTAGTGAAAACAGGGTGTGACAATACTTCACCAGGTTGATTTTTGAACAGTTTATAGTTGGAGTTAAATGACTCATCTGAGGAATAGGATAATTCACATGCAAAGCCTGTTAGATTGGATGGATCAACAGGAGGTCCTTTAGCAGCAACACATGAGGTATTGGGATACTGCTCAGGTTTCCAGTATGATCCATCAGCATTGAGTTTCCATTCAAAGGCAATTCCTTCTTTCCTCGTGTTCCTGTTAAATACCTTCTTTTTTAGCACATCACAAAGGGTTTGATGCCCTTTGAGACTTTTGTACATGCCTGTCACATACAATTCCTTCAGCCCTGCATTTTCATCAGTAACATTTGTGGTTTCCTCAAGTGAAGAATTTGATACCACATCAGCAGTTGAAGAATTTGTAGCAATAGAAGCATTTGATGATTCTGATGAAGAATTGTCAGTTTCACGTTCGATGCATTTGAGATATGGTGGAGTGAATTGAACTTGAGCGGCACTGATCTGTTGAGCAAGTAATGAATCGTTTTCCATTCGAAGATCATCATGAGACATCTTGAACTTCTCAAGATCAAGTTTCCTTTGAATAAATTCATAGGAAACTTGCTCATGATCACCCAAGAGTGTGACATGACGATCTTGAAGACTATCATATCTTAAGTGAGGATTTGCGTATGATTAATTTCATCATTCAACAGGTCATCGCTTCTGTCTAGTAGTTTTTGAAACTTTTCAAGGGCAGTTTGTTGTTTAGTTGCAATGTTGGCAAGTTTACTGTAACTTGGTTTAATATAATCATCATGTTCATAGTCACTTGAATCAGAGGAGGAAGTGTCACTCGGTACCTTTGAACCTTTTGACATGAAGCAATAGGTTGGAGCGAAGTCATCAGCATAGTCATCAGTGTAGATGGCGTTGTCGTTTTCTTCAAGGGTTAAAATTGACTTGCTAACAAATGTGGTAGCCAGTGCAAGACTTGCCACACCAGTGTCTGAGTCTTCTTCATAACCTTCGTCTTCATCACATTCCTCAGATTCTTCCTCAGAATCCATTTCCTTGCCAGTGAGTGCCCGAGCCTTTGTGAAACTAGTCTTCTTGTGCGATGAGGACTTTCAGGATGAGGATTTTGAAGATTTCTTCTTTTTCTTTGAGTCATCAGAACTTTCATTCTTGTATTTCTTCTTCTTTGATTCCTTCACCTAGCGAGGACAATCAACAATATAGTGACCTGATTTCTTGCATTTGTGGCAGGTTCTTTTTTGTAGTCCTCAGATGAAGATTATGATTTCCTCATATCTCTTCTTGAAGATTTACCAAACTGGCCACGTCTTATAAACTTCTGGAATTTCCTCACACGCATTGCAAGCTCCTGTCCAAGTTCTTCAGGATCACCAATGCTGCAATTCGAGTCTTCTTCTTCAGATGAGGAAATTCCTCTGACCTTCAGCGCACGAGGTCTAGAGAAGCTTGGTCCATACAGATCTCTCTTTTCTTCTTGTTGGAATTCGTGAGTATTAAGTCTTTCGAGTTTGTCAGCAGGATCAAGCATCTTATAGTCTGATCTTTCTTGAATCATCAGAACCAGTGTATCAAATGATGAATCGAAAGATCTTAGCAGTTTCTTCACAACTTTATGGTCAGTAATGTCTCGAGCTCCGAGTGCTTGCAGTTCATTTGAGATGTCAGTGAGGTGATCAAAGGTATCTTGGCAACTTTCATTGTCAAGCCTCTTGAAGCGATTGAAGAGATTACAAAGAACATCAACACAAGAGTCATGCGGAGGCTATATTCCTTGACTTACTTTGGACAACCTATCCCAAATAAGCTTTGTTGTGCCCAAAGCACTCACTGTGCCATACCGACCTTTAGCCACAAATGATATTCTTCGCTTGAGAATAAAGTTGCTTGAATTTCTTCACATCAGCTGCAGAGACGGTAGCAGCATGGAGGGAACGCCATGTTCCACAATGTACATGAGATCATTGTCAATAGCTTGAAGATGCATCTTCATCTTGGTCCCATAGTAAGGAAAGTCCTTTCCTTCGAAGGTAGGACATCCTGCAGTCACCTTGATCATGCCTGCAGTTGACATACTAACACTCCAGTTGGTTCAACCAAAATCACAGAAAACAAGGGAGTACCGTTCTCTGATACCAATTGAAAGTGCGTTATATCAACTAGAGGGGGGTGATTAGGAGATTTTTAGAATTTCATCGCTAAGGAAATTCCTTTTGAGGAAATTCCTCACTGATGAATAACATGCAGCAGAAACAACGCAAGATCAGAGGTGCAAACATTACAACATCATTTTTTTTTATGAAGATTAACAAAAACGATTTGCATAGTATGCACGCACATAATAAGCAGGTGAAGATTTAATGGTATGAAGAATTTGAGGTTGAGGAAATTCAGAGAAAGTCTTTAGCAAATTCTTCAAATAGCGAAAATGAAAGACTTCAACATATATATTGAGGAATTGAAAGAGTTGAAGAAATAGAACCAGTACCACAGTGGAGACAGTAGTTGATGACCCAGTTCCAACTGTTGTGATAATCATACATCTCGTTTGGAGCGGCTTGGTATTGAAACCAAAGGACACACAGTCCCGGGACACACAGTCCGTAACGTATTCTCCTTGAGCTAAGGACACAGAGTCCTCGCCCAACAATCGTCGTAAGTCTTCAGGGCAGACTTCCAAACCCTCACAAACTCGGTCACCCGGCGATCCACAATTGACTGTTGGATTGCTCTAGACCATGACGCCTAACCGTCTCGAGGATGCACAGACCTCAAAGGTAAAAGGTTTCAGTTCCAGACCAGAAAAAATTCTTCAGTGATACTCAATCGCTTGGATTTTGGTTTGTGGTTTGGTGTTTGGGGTATTTCCTCACAGATGATTTACTCTTGAAGACTTTGAGGAATTTGGGTTGCTCTAAATGACAAGTATGAGTTTCTCGTGAAGCAGACAACCAGCTAATGGCTGTGGGGGCGGCTATTTATAGCCTGGGAGAATCCCAACATGATTTGACATAAATGCCCTTAAATATTATGACCATTGGTGTGGATAATATCGGTGAGGTGGCGCGAATCGCGGAAACGGTCGGGACTCTCAACTTTGAGAGTCCTCATGTCTCTCATATTCCTCACTTGTGGCTTTTGTAGGATTAGTCTTGGGTTGAGCATCATGAGGAAATTCATTCTGTAGTGTTATCTCGACCCCCTTTAAAAGTACAGTGTTCCTATGACTCAATAGTGAAGAAAATGAAACAGAAAGAATAAATCTTCACGCTTCAAAGTGTTCCTATGACTGATTTTCTTCAGGACACACCGAGTTCCTCATCTCCAGTATCTTCATGAGGAATGTCAATTTCATCGCAATTTCTTTGCTATCAAAATCTTTACCATAAGACCAATTTCTTCAGCCGAAGATATACATTTTTAAGGGCGATATTCATCTATAACTCAAACTCTTCAGCGACTTATAGAGCCTGTGTACACTTATAAACACATTAGTTACTTAACCTATAAGTATTCAAACCACTAAAATCACTAAGGGCACTAGATGCACTTACATCTTGCTTGTTCCTCGTGTCATTATTCACCTCTTTGCAACCTTTAAGGTTTCATTGTTTTCACTCGCTTGTCAAAGAAGTGACTAAGTTTTACTTATTACTCTTTCTCTTCCTCTTCCCCTTTCATTGTTTGATCTCGGGGCGAGATCTCTTGTTAGTGTAGGAGAGTTGTGACAGCCCGAGACCGACGCTCCAGAGGATTCCCCTTTTATTACGTTGTCGTCGTGTTATTATTTTGTTTGCTGCATTCATCATCGCAGCATTCACATCATCCGCATTGCATCGGCACTCTATTGCCGCCAGTTTTCAAAAGTTGCATCCGTTAGTAGTTGTCGGTTATCTCCGTTTTGGTGTTGACTGTTTTGAGCCCGACCACACACGCATGCGCCCGCGACATCGTTAAATATTTCTTTTACAAGTGTGTATAAAATATTCTCAGATTAGGTTGAAACATGGCGTGCGGCCTTGTTTTAATGTAGGTAGGTTGCATGCTAAATTTTGTCGCAATCGAAGTTTGTTTGATACCCGTACAATTAAATACATAGAGGGGCACTATAGCCTGTTTAATTGCTGGGCGCTTCGGTGTTTTAAAACTCCATCACAGGCCGCACCATTTCCCTCTCATCCCTACATAGCCCAACTACACAGCCACTAGACCCATCTAGCCACTTCCTCCGTTCGTGGTCATTGTATCGCGCCCGAACGGACGAGGTCCATCCCACCATAGACCAAACGCTATATAAGCACCACCCATGGACAGACCTCTCTCACTACACTAGTGTTTCCCCCATGCTAATTTGCAGCCACCCCCCCTGGAAAACCCCAACTGCTAGCTCCACCTCCACTTTCCCCCGAAATCCATCTCAGGGTCAAATCTGGACCATTAGAACCCCATCCAATGGAACACAATCGCCCAAATTCCCCACCTACCGGACATGTCTGCAGGCAACTCGGACATGCCCGGGCGACCGCATGCCCCGTTGCCTCCCATGTCCGGTTTGAGACGAGATCGATCTCGCGCATGAGCGCTGCACTCGCCTGCCACCGGCCACCGCCTGCGACCACCCGTCCAGGCTAACACCTCTGTCGCCGCCTCGCAACTTGCTATCGTTGCCAGCACCAACCCCTTCTACACCACAACCAAGTGCCATCGTTGCACTGCGTTCGGGGACTTTCGGCCCCGAGCGCCATGGTCGCACCTCACCCGGGCTGTGCTACGCTCCGCCCCGCCCCATGGATCTAGCGCCTCTTGCCGCCTTCAGCCACCTCGCTCCGTCCCCGACATCCCCTCGTCGGAGGCCCGCGTTCCAGCCGCTGTCGGTGGCTGCCTCTTGCAGTTGGCCTACCTCTCGAGAGGAGGGAGACCGAGCACCCGTGCATCGATCGCATGGGCTCGGCCAAGCCCAGCGTTGCGCAGCTGCAACACGTCCAGCCTACGGCAGCTGGCCGTGGTCCAAGCGAGCTCCAGCCCAGCCTCGCCTCTCCTCCACCTTGGCTGAAGCCCACGAAGGTGAGTCCCCCTGGCCCCTCTATTGTTCGCCCGAGGCAACATTTAGTTATCTAGCGCCCGTGCTCCGAATCAGCCCATTACCAGAGGCCCGTAGTATTTTTTTCACCCTGCTAATTTATCTAATTTCAGAAAAATGCATTTATTTTAAAACCCGCGTATTTTTAAACCATGCCTCGGATCACAATAGTTTATATATGTAAAACATGTAGCATTTCGCGTAGAATAATATTTTCCGACTCTCATGCATATTTAAAACTGTTAGTCATGCTGTTTGCATTGGATAGTCTGTCGACGTATTAGAAATGGTTTAGTTCGTAGTTATTTAATCGTAGCTCCGTTGGATATGAGCCATATATGTAAGTGTACTAGAACGACGAGTAGAATCACATGAATCACATTGTTTTTACGTTTAAGAAACATAAAATGTGAATCGGACAAATCTTGACAGATTTAGAATTTAATACTTGGGGTCATTTCTGAGATGCTATATGTCGTTTCCGGCCTGATTTCAAATGCCTAGATAGGTAGTTTTATTACGCTTCACCCCTTTCCATGTTTAACAACATTTAATATTGCTGTGTACCTAAAGGGGAGTGAACTAAATAATTCGTATGTGGAGTTTTGTCAATATGAAAGTCGTTGCATATTGAGCTTCACTTAATCTGTAGTGTTTGGTTGTTGTGATTGCCATGCCATGCCTTGCATTATTTAAACCGATCGTGCATCATATGTGTTGTGCTCATATGATGCATGTTCCGTGGTGAATGTCGTGTGTTGATTCTTGTTTCTGGTTTGCTTCATCTCGATAGAATTCCACAAGCGTGTCGGGATGTGTGGATCCCTTCGACTACGTCGGTTCCTCTACTTCAGGGAGTCGTTCTTCTTCCAAGCGGGATCACAGGCAAGATGATGAGTTCCCTAGATACCATTACAATCACTGCCATTGCTAGTTGTTTCGTTTCTAACATTATGTCTCGCTGCCTACCACCTATTAATTATCAGCCTCCTAACATTGCCATGAAAACCTTGAACCTTTCTACAACCTAGCAAACCACTGATTGGCTATGTTACCGCTTGCTTAACCTTTGGATAGCATTGCTAGTTGCAGGTGCATTTGCTTCCATGTGCAAAATGGTTTCCTTGTTATTATTTCTAATTAATTTAATGCACCTATATACTTGGCAAAAGTTGGAAGGCTCGGACTTTTTAGCCTGGTGTTTTGTTCTACCTTTGTCGCCCTAGTTTCGGCTACCGGTGTTATGTTCCATAAATGAGCTCTCCTAACATGCTTGGGGTTGTTATGGGGCCCCTATATTTTCTTTTTGGGATAAAACTCGTCTGGCAAGGCCCAACATTGGTACTATATTTTCCCAACATAACAATTCTGTTAATACTGAAAACATAGGGCATCATGAACCTGAGTAGTAATTCAACATAATATAGGGAGGGCAAATGTTGATGGAGCTGGTCCTAATAGAGCAATGTGCGAGGCCAACCTGAGGCAACTCGGGTGATGTCTATCAGGACTGTACACTAGCTTATCCGTCGAGTGCCGAGAACGAGATACGCGGCTCCTATCGGGATCGTCGACACATCAGGCAGCCTTGTTGGACTTGTTTTACCTTTTTTGAGTGTCTTGTGCGAGGGAATCAGAGAATACTTCGGCTATCTTGAGGTTGAGGTTTTCCAATAGGTACCCGAGGAGATCATGAGTTTTCCCTGATCGAGGTCATTCCAACGCAGCGTGTGGTAGTTTGTTATGGACTAGTTGGAGCACCCCTACAGGGTTACATCTTTCGGAAAGCCATGCCCGCGATTATGTGGCAACTTGGAAACTTTGTTTAACATCCGGTTCTAGATAACTTGAAATTAACTTAATTAAAAACTTGCCAACTGAGTCCGTAATCATGATTGGCTCTTTCGTGAGCTTGTTCTCCGATCGAGGACACGATGGGGTTATGTCTGACGTAAGTACGTGATGAGGATCATTCATTTGATCATCATTAGTACACGTACAATTATGCGCAGATCATCCCCCTCTTTTATTCTTGTATTAGTAAGTTAGCTACCTCAAATAAAGGCATGGTTGCTTGTTGCATCCTCACCACTTAACAATACCTCACCCATTAAGCTTTGCTAGTCTTGATATCTCTGGAAATGAGATTGCTGATTTCTTGTGGCTCACAGATTACTACAACACCATTTGCAGGTACAGGTAAAGAGTTATTTTGACGTGAGCGTGATGATTGTTCTATTTGGAGTTTCTTCTTCTTCTTCTTCATTGATCTAGGATGGGTTCCAGGCCGGGAGCCTGGGATAGCAAGGATGGACGACGTTCTTTTATTGTTTGTTTTCGTCCGTAATCGGGCCCTGCTCTTCTTCACGATGACTGGATATTGATGTATTGATGTGATGTTGATGTATCTTGTGGCAAGTGTAAGCCAACTCCTTATACTCATCTTTTCAATACATATACTTGTAACGATATGCATTCTTGCGAAACGACGAGATGCGTTTCTATCCCTGTCGAGGCCCTCGCGCCAAAATAAGGATAGGACAGCATCTTGGGCGTTACATGTAACCCCAAACATTCTTAAGAATTAGTAAGACCTATGGAATTTGTAGAAAAATATTATTTAAAAAATTCAGATCAAAAAGACCTTCTAGTAAAATCAGGGAAATTCTGCACTCGACCCTAAAGTTTCTGTTTTTGCACCACATTAATTCTACTATCATTCAAATCATCCCAAAGGCTTTACTTGACACAAACATTAATTTAAACATAAAATAAAATTATTTTCAATGCCAAAATCATGTTATCGCACACAAACATAAAGTAAAAACTAAAATATTAAGATAACTATGAGTTGCCTCCCAACTAGCGCTATTGTTTTACACCCCTAGTTAGGCATAATGCATACGATTCAAGTCTTGTCATCTTTGACACTCCACCCATAAGTACCATCATGCATATATTCATAAGGTGGTTTGATTCTCTTTCTAGGGAAGTGTTCCATCATTTTCCTTAATGGGAATTAGAAGTGTATGTTTCCTCTTTCATATCGATAGTACACCTATAGTTCATAGAAAAGGTCTCCAAAGTATTATTGGACAAGGTCGGTTACATGAAATATAAAGAACTATAAAATATATATGCACATAATTTCTATTAGCAATTATTATAACATCATTTATGCTTCCAATAGGTTTCCTGATAGTACAGTCCACCAGGTGTATATTTAGGGAATACTCATGAATATTAGTGAGACCAAGTACATCACATAAAGATTTATGTATAGTTGAAATACTTGAACCTAGGTCACACAAGGAATTTCATTCATATTCTTTGATTTTAATTTTAATACTGGGTTCCCACTCATCATGCAAATTTCTAGGAATATAAACTTCTAACACAAGTTTTTCATCATAGGCTTTTACCATAGATTCTCCTATAGGTTGAGTACAAGCTTTATTTTGTTCATAAGCATTGGGTGAGCTAATGATGGATTGAAACAAATAAATACATTCTACTAAATAAAAATTGTGATAATTAAAATCCTTGTGACTCAACATAGTGCGCACATCACTAGTTAAAGTATTAACCTCAACAAACCCACTTTTTCAGTTTTATAACTATAGTCATCACCCTCCAAGCAATTGGGACGTTCTCTAGCTAAAGTTGACTCATCTCGAGTCCCTTGATCATTAATATTTTTATTAGTACACAAATATTCAATTGGAGAAGTACCTAGCACTTTAATATCTTCATCATAATTTCGGAAAATATCGGGTGAAAGAGTTTTTTTCTAGGATTTCCTCCTTTGGTTTCAACTTAGCGGTCCTCTCCTTAACTTCATTGATAATTTTTTTGATAGATTTAATTGTCTCATTAAAGTAATGCTTTGGTCGCATTGTTTCACTTTTAAGAGTTTCTATATTAAGAGCAATCTTATCCATGTTCCTATCCAAATCATTAATTTTTATGTAACATTTCCTCTACCATAGTATTGAAAACTTTTTGAGACTTAATGAATTCTTTCATGGTGTTCTGAAGATTAGAGGATAGTTGAGTATTATTGGTAGAAGGATTCCATAAGAATTTCCATCAGAGTTTAAGTAACCATTAGAGGAGATACTAGGATATGTCCTAGTACTATAGTTAATGAATATGGCCCTTGCCATGGCGAGGCTAGCGATCAGTTCGTCACCTGGTTGTATAACCTCAATATCCCTGTCAATGATATTTGGCTGCTTCTTGCAGATATTAACTTTATTCGCTCACCCTCTAATAGAAATCTTCCTGGAGCTGATATGAATGATATGTTTATCTTCAATGAGATTATTGGATATCTGGGCCTGTTAGAATTACCACTCAAGGGCAGGTCTTTCACATGGTCAAATATGCAAGATTCACCTCTTGTGGAACAATTGGACTGGTTCTTCACTTCTGCGAATTGGATTTCCTCCTATCCTTTGACACAGGTTCTTCCTTTAGCTAAATCTGCATCTAATCATGTACCCTGTGTTGTGACATTAACACTTCCATTCCCAAATGTAACATGTTTCGGTTTGAAAACTATTGGGTGGAGATGGAGGGATTCCTTCACCGTGTCCAGAATTCTCGGAAGATTCCTTCCAGGAAAAGTCACATTACTGCCATCATCATGGATAAGTGTAATCACCTAAGGCAGGCTCTTAAGAGATAGAAAACTAGCCTCTCTCATCTCAAAGCACTCATTGATAAGTGCAATAAGGTGGTGCTCTGTTTAGATGATCTTGAAGAGCTCAGACCCCTGTTCAAACCTGAGGCCAACTTCGAAGTAATTGTGAAGCTTCATCTAGACCACCTGCTGCATTTGCAATTCCTTTACTGGAAAAAGGGAGCTACCATTAGATTCATCAAGGTTGGGGACGAGAACACTATGTTTTTCCATGCATGGCAACTGAAAGATATAGAAGAAACTCCATTTCATCACTTAAATTGGGGGATGGATCTATTATATCTGATCATGAGAAAATTGCTGGATGATTTTGGTCATCTTTCAAGGACAGGATGGGCTCCTCTCAAGGAATTAACCTGGCTTTCAACCTTCAGTCTCTCATACATAGGGTATAAGGGCTAGATGTTCTCACATTGCCTTTCATCAAAGAGGAGATGCATAAGATTGTGAAAGAAATGCCCATTGATAAAGCTCCTCGTCCAGATGGTTTCAATGGACTTTTCTTCAAGAAATGCTGGCATATCATTTGTCCTAAATTTTATCAGCTTGCAAATGATTTTCATGCAGGAATTGCAAATCTGGAAAATATGAACTCCTCATACATTACTTTGGTGCCCAAAAAGAGTTCTCGTTAGGAAGTAGGTAATTTTAGGCCCATGTCCCTCAGTGGAATGGGACTTAAATTCCTTTCAAAAATGGTTTCCAATAGACTGCAGTACAGATCATGAAATGCATCCATAAGAATCAGTATGGTTTCATCAAGTCCAGAACCATCCAAGACTGTGTTGGATGGACATTGGAATACCTACACCAGTGTCACCAATCAAATAAACCCATTGTCATCCTCAAACTTGAAAAGTCCTTTGACTCTGTGGAACATGAATTCATTTTTCAGATTCTTAAGCACAAGGGTTTTAATGATAGGTGGATATTATGGGTACAACAACTACTCACTTCTCGCTCTTCCTCTCTTCTTCTGAATGGTGTACCTAGTAGAAAATTCATGTGCAAGAAGGGTATCAGGCGGGGAGATCACATTTCCTCTCTCTTTTTTGCCATTGCTGCTGACTTTCTCCAAACATTGGTAAATGAGTTGTTAGAGAATGAGCTCATTCAGCTGCCAATACCTTTTCATGATAAGGAATTTCCAATAGTCCAATATGCAGATCACACTCTTATCATTTTGCCTGCTGTGGAGTCCCACCTACTGGAGTTCAAAACGATGCTTATACTTTTCTCACAATCCACTGGTCTTTAAGTAACTTACCACAAGTTTGCTCTGTTGCCTATCAACATTTATCAAGGAGAGCTTCAAGGGCTAGCTGCCTCTATTGGGTGTAAGGAAGGATCACTGCCTTTCACCTATCTTGGTCTACCTGTTGGGACAACCATACCAAGGACTATTGATCTCATGCAATTGGTGTATAATATGGAAAGGAGGCTCTCTGCTAGCTCCTCCTTCCTGGCTCAGGGTGGTCGTTTGTAATATCTCAACTCAGCTTTGTCCTTTGTTCCCATTTTTTCCTCTGTAGTTTGGACATACCACCAGGGATCCTTAAGCAGTTGGAAAGGATACAAAGACAATGTCTCTGGCGAAGAAATGGCCAAGACCATGCACCTGCTCTTGCATCCTGGGACTTAGTGTAAAGACCAAAAATGAAGGGTGGTTTGGGGATTATGAATCTTTTTGTCCAGAATGAGGCACTGCTTCTTAAGCATGTGGATAAGTTCTTGAATAAAGCAGAGGTGTTGTGGGTTGACTTAATATGGAACACTTACTATCACAACACAGTTCCACAGGGTACCTCCCTTTGTGGATCAATTTGGTGGAAGGATATCTGCAAGAGAATGGAAAACTTCAGAGCTGTCACGTATGTCCAACCAAACAGAGGAGATACTTTCCTCTTTTGGTCTGATTCCTGGGCACTAGGGGACTCAACCATGCCACTAGCTCTTCAATTCCGACGACTGTTCTCCTTTGTTATTGATACATTCTGCACTGCTGCGGAGGTTTTCGAAGCCTTTGAGACAGATAACATGACCAACATGTTCCACTTGCCTCTCTCTGACAGGGCTTTCCAGGAGTTGGAACGAGTCACCTACTTACTCCAAAACCTTAATAGAGAAAAGTTTAGCAAATATGTCTGGCTTTGGAAGAGTGATAGTAAGGTTTAGTCTGCTAAGAAATGTTACCTTCATGTCCATCAACCCATTATACCCAAGCCTCTGCTCAGTTGGATTTGGAAAAGTTGTTGCACCATGAAGATCAAAATGTTTGCGTGGATGCTCATTATGGACATGCTAAACACCCAAGATATGCTTGAACGACCCCACTGGAAAGTTTCTGATTCAAACCTATGTGTTCTTTGTCATGCTAGGGTCAAATAGGATAGGGATCACCTCTTTTTCAACTGCTTATTCAGCACCAGGTTCAATAAATGGAACTCTAGCTTCACTCATGATATCTCTCTTTTAGCCTATAGGATTAAGGCTAGATTTAAGGAAGATCTCCTTAAGTGGATCTCCTTCCTACCTCCAGGAGGTTTGTATATCTGCACCCCTCTACTGTATATTCTAATCCTCTCAAGTACATAAACTCTCTTTATGTTGGAATAAAAGAAAAGGCCGTGGGATGATTCCCTACAGTAGCTGGTAAAAAAAGTATTATTGGACAAGATAGGTTACATGAAATATAAAGAACTATAAAATATATAGGCACATAATTTCTATTAGCAATTATGAGAACATCATTTCTTCTTCCAATAGGTTTCCTGATAGTAGACTCCGCCAGGTGTATATTAAGGGAATACTCATGAATATTAGTGAGACCAAGTACATCACATAAAGATTTAGGTATAGTTGAAACACTAGAACCTAGGTCACACAAGGAATTTCATTCATATTCTTTGATTTTAATTTTAATACTGGGTTCCCTCTCATCATGCAAATTTCCAGGAATAGAAACTTCTAACACAAGTTTTTCATCATAGGCTTTTACCATAGCTTGTACTATAGGTTGAGTAAAAGCTTTATTTTCTTCATAAGCATTGGGTGAGCTAATGATGGATTGAACCAAAGAAATACATTCTACTAAATAAATATTTTAATAATTAAAATCCTTTTGATTCAAGATAGTCCACACATCACTAGTTAAAGTATTAACCTCAACAAACCCACTTTTTTAGTTTTATCACTATAGTCATCACCCTCCAAGAAATTGGGACGTTCTCTAGCTAAAGTTGACTCATCTTGAGTCCCTTTATCATTAAAATTTAGATTAGTACACAAATATCAAATAGGAGGAGTACCTAGCAGTTTAATATCTTCATCATAATTCCGGAAAATATTGGGTGGAAGAGTTTTTTTCTAGGATTTCCTCCTTAGCTTTCAACTTAGCGGTCCTCTCCTTAATTTCATTGATAAACTTTTTGATAGATTCAATAGTCTCATTGAAGTAGGTGGCATTGTTTCACTTTTAAGAGTTTCTATATTAAGAGCAATCTTATCCATGTTGCTATCAAAATCATTAATTTTTATGTATCATTTCCTCTACCATTGTATTGAAAACTTTTTGAGACTTAATGAAATCTTTAATGGTGTTCTCAAGATTAGAGGATAGCTGACTATTATTGGTAGAAGCATTCCATAAGAATTTCTATAAGAGTTGACATAACCATTAGAGGAGATACCAGGATATGTCCTAGCATTGAAACTAACTCTATAAGCATTGTTGTTTAAATTGTTTCTCTAGATAAAATTCACATCAATGGCATTATAATATTTATCAATCAAAGTACACAAATGCATGTCATTAGAATCAACATGGGCATTTTTACTAGCAACCAAATTCATACGAGCATCAACTTTTTCACTCAATGTAGCGATTTCCGCGAAAGAGTTTACCTTCGTATGAGATGGAGCTCTTTCATTATGCCACTGAGAGTAGTTTGTAATGATGTTATCCAAAAGTTTAGTGGCATCTCCTAGTGTCACCTCCATGAAATTACCACCTGCAGCAGAATCTAGAAGATTTCTAGACACAAACTTTAGTCCAGCATAGAAACTTGGGATAATCATCCACAAGTTTAAACCATGAGTAGGGAAATTTATAATTATTGATTTCATTCTGTGCCAATATTGTGCAACATGTTCTTGGTCATGTTGTTTAAAACTCATAATTTGATTTCTAAGGGAGATGATCTTAGCACGAGGAAGGTACTTGGTAATAAAAGCATCTTCACACTTATGACATGTTCCAATACTATTATGTGGTAAGGATGACAGTCAAGATTTAGCTTTATCTCATAAGGAAAAACGGAATAATTTGAATTTCACAATATCATTATCCATGTCCTTTTTCTTTTGCGTATCACAAAGTTCAACAAAAGTATTACGATGATCGATGGGATCCTCATTACGACTTCCCGAAAATTATTCTTTCATCACAAGATTTAACAATGCAGCATTTATATCGTAAGGCTCCGCACTAGCGGTGGGTGGTATAGGTTTCTAATAATATCATTGTTATTAGTATTTGAGAATTCAAACAACTTAGTATTATCTTGAGACATGGTGACCGAGAAAGCAAACTAACAAGCATAACAAGTGAACCTGCGAGGAAAGAAGTAAACTAGTGACAAGCGAAGATAAATATTTTTATATTTTTCATTTTTATGAAGAAAGATAAATGTAACAGCAAATAAAAAATAGAAAAAGTGAATGATACTTAGTGCGAAGTTACTGGATAGTAGGTTTGTGATACTCCGCGGCAACGGTGCCAGAAATCCTTCCTGATGCTTTTGATCTGCGTTGGGTTTTCTGTGAAAAGGAACGGGTGCTACAACACAATATAGGTAAGTATTTCTCTTAATAGAGAACCAATGATTATATCAAACCAATAGGAGTAAGAACCTGCCCCCGCCATGAGCGACTGCACACAAAGAAGCAAGAACTTGCACTCAATGAGGTCAAGAGGGTTGTCAATCCCCTTGGGCTCGTTATTTGCAAGCAAGTAAAGTGTGTAGACGAAAGTTGATAAAAGAAAAAGAAATACAAATTAAATAAAGGAAGAAAGGTAATTGTAGCATTTGTAAACATATAATTGAATAGACCCGGGGGCAAAAGTTTTCCCTAGTGGCATCTCTCATGTAGTCGGTATATGGTGGGTAAAGAAATTATTGTTGGGTAATTGACAGAAAAGCTCATAGTTATGCGATATTCACGGCAATGATCGTGTGATTATAGGCATCAGGTCCATAAGAAAATAGGACAGCTCCACATTTGAGGTTGAGGAAATTCAGAGGAAGTCTTCAGCAAATTCTTCAAACAGAGACAATGAAAGTCTTCAACATACAATTTTGAGCAATTGAAAGAGTTGAAGAAATAAACTAGTATCACAGTGGAGATAGTAGTTGATGACCTAGTTCCAACTGTTGTGACAGTCGTACGTCTGGTTTGGAGCGGGTTGGTATTGAAACCAAAGGACACACAGTCCCTACCGTATTCTCCTTGAGCTAAGGACACACAGTCCTCACCCAACACTCGTGGTAAGTCTTCAGGGCATACTTCCAAACCCTCACAAACTCGGTCACCCACCGATCAACAATTGACTGCTAGATTGCTCTAGACCATGACGCCTAACCGTCTGGAGGATGCACAATCCTCAAAGGTAAAAGGCTTTAGTTCCACACAGGAACAAATTCTTCAGTGATGCTCAATCACTTGGTTTTTAGTTTGTGGTTTGGTGTTTGGGGGTGTTTCCTCACTGATGATTTACTCTCAAAGACTCTAAGGAATTTGAGTTGCTCTAAATGACAAGTGTCAGTTTCTCGCGAAGCAGCCAACAAGCTAATGGTTGTGGGGGGCGGCTATTTATTGCCTCGGAGCATCCCGACATGATTTGACATAAATGCCCTTAAATATTATGACCGTTGGTGTAGATAAGATCGGTGAGGTGGCACGAATCGCGGCAATGGTCGAGACTCTCAACTGTGAGAGTCCTCATGTCTCTCATATTCCTCACATGAGGCTTTTGTAGGGTTAGGCTTGGGTTGAGCATCATGAGGAAATTCATTCCGTAGTGTTACCTCGACCCCCTTTAACAGTACGGTGATCCAATGACTCAATAGTGACGAAAATGAAACAGAAAGAATAAATCTTCACGCTTCCAAATCTTCGGACTAATTTTCTTCAGGACACACCGAGTTCCTCATCTTCAGTATCTTCACGAGGAATGTCAATTTCATCGCAATTTCTTCCTGATCAAAATCTTCATCATAAGACCAATTTCTTCTCGAAGATATACATTTTTAGGTGTCGATACTCATCGTATAACTCAAACTCCTCAGCGACTTATAGAGCATGTGTACACTTATAAACACATTAGTTACTAAACCTATAAGTCTTCAAACCACCAAAATTACTAAGGGCACTAGATGCACTTACATTCATTTTCATATGCTAGTGCGAATTTTCCAGTATAGAACTTGGCTTGTATATTTCGATGATGGGCTTCCTTAAATGCTCGATGTCTTAACGAGCAAGCAAGTTGGATGCACACCCACTTAGATTCTGTTGAGCTTTCGTACACTTATAGCTCTAGTGCATTCGTTGCCTGGCAATCCATATTGTTCCCATTGATATCGATTGATGGTTATCTCCATAGCCCGTCGGCTGCCTAGTTGATGTGGGACTTTTTTTTACTTTGACTCCTTTTCATCTCTACCACCATACTCCATTCCACCCATATGCTATGTCCATGGTTGACAGTCATCTATTGAGTGAGGTTGAAAATGTTGAAGCGCATTAGAAGTATGATCCAATAGCCTGATTTGACACCATGGTGCTCATGATTTGTACTTCCACTAGTGCAACAATGTGTTATAAAAATAATTTTTACTCCTTTACGCAACGACATTTTAATCCATCACCTGGTGAGTGTGGGCGATATGGTTCCTTCCCACATGACCTAGAAACCATCGGGGATAGGCCCTCCGGTCACACACGCTGCGCAAAATGAGCTTGTGTGCCATCGGGCTAGGTATCGCACACAATTATACATGCCCAATCATTTTCGTTCATAGGTACATCCCACACAGTGATTTCCATAGAATAGTTTTCCTTCACCCGCACAACCCACACAACGAATCCAGAAGAGACGTTTCCGTTCATTTTCATATCACACACAGTGAATCCCAGATAAACGTTTCCATTTGTCTGCACATACCACAAAGTGAATCCCAGACAAACGTTTCCATTCATATATATATCTGACACAACTTTTGTAAGTGCATCTAGTGCCCCTTAGTGATTTTGGTGGTTTGAAGACTTATAGGTTAAGTATCTAATGTGTTTGTGAGTGTACACAGGATCTATAAGTCATTGAGGAGTTTGAGATATTTGAAGAATATCGACTCCTAAAAATGTATGTCTTGAGTTGAAGAGATTGGTCTGAAGCTGAAGAAATGAATCGCGAGGAATCTGCGATGAAATTTATATTTCTCATGAAGATACTGATATTGAGAAGTCCGGCGGTTCCTGAAGAAAATCACTCTGAAGAATTGAAGCATGAAGATTTACATTTTCTGTTTTACTTTCTTCGCGTTCAAGTAATAGGAACACCGTACTGTTAAAGGGGGTCGAAGTTACACTATGGAATGAATTTCCTCATGATGCTCAACCCAAGCCAAATCCTACCAAAAGCCCCAAGTGAGGAATATGAGTGACATGAGGACTCTCACAGTTGAGGGTTCCGACCGTTTCGATAGCGACGCCAAGTCACTGGTCTTATCCACTCCAACGGTCATATTACTTAAGGGCATTAGTGTCAAATCATGTCGGGATGCTCCGAGGCTATAAATAGCCACCCCCACAACCGCTAGCTGGTTGGCTGCTCCGTTAGAAACTGACACTTGTCATAAGAGCAACCCAAATTCCTCAGAGCCTTCGAGAGTAACTCATCAGTGAGGAAATAAACCATACACCGAAACCACAAACCAAACATAGTGATTGAGCATCACTGAAGAAGTTGTTCCTGTGTGGGACTGAAGCCTTTTACCTTTGAGGACTGTGCATGCTCCACACGGTTAGGCGTCATGGTCTAGAGCTTTCAGCAGTCAATTGTGGATCGCCGGGTGACCAAGTTTGTGAGGGTTTGGAAGTCTGCCCTGAAGACTTACCACGAGTGTTGGGCGAGGACTGTGTGTCCTTTGATCAAGGAGAATACGGCAGGGACTGTGTGTCCCGGGACTGGGTGTCCTTTGGTTTCAATACCAAGCCGCTACAAACCAGATGTACGACTATCACAGCAGTTGTAACTGGGTCATCAACGACTGTCTTCACTGAGAAACGGGTTCTAATTCCTCAACTCCTTACTTTCCTCGTACTATGTGTTGATGACTTTCACTGTGACTGTTTGAAGAATTTGTTGAAGACTTTCTCTGAATTTCCTCAACCCCAAATTCTTCACATTAGTTAATCCTCATCTGTATTCTGCGTGCCTGCTCACAGTGCAATCTGTTTTCACATTCTTCACTTTGAAAAACTGCTGTTGTGAAACTTTGCACTTCTGATCCTTTACTGTTTCCGGTGTAAGTTAGTCATCAGTGAGGAATTTCCTCAAAAGGAATTTCTTCAGTGATGAAATTCTAAAAATCTCCTATTCACCCCCCTCTAGTCGATATAACGCACTTTCAGCTTTATGTATAGCCTCGTATGTGATAGGTATAACTATAACACATGCTCTGCCTCCGTTAACCATTTTCTTTATTCACCTATATCACACACAATTCAATGAAGAAAACTGTATGTCATTGGGCAATCCATCACAACCGCTTTTACTGCTAGAACCGTGTGCAAAGTCCCATGGCCCATTTCGCAGCTTTATTAGTTTACAATTAATAATTGCAGTATTATGCAAATTCACATTTCATATTGAACAATTGTTTGCCAAGTTCATATAAGGCACATAAATATAATTTAACAACATAGTATGATAGCTACGTGAAAACACCACAGTACAACATATAGCTAGTTCACCTTCATATATAAGAACAATATATTCAATTCCCTAATCGTCTAATGCATGATCAGCCATGTTCGTCTTCTCCGTCTCTAGTTTCAGTTCCGTAAGAACCAGTTTTGCACTGATCAACTAGGAACGTGCCTCCTCCTTCTCCAACACCATCTTAGCAAAGTCTAATTTACAAAATCTGAGCTCATTCTCCATATTCCTCTTTTTTCCCGCATCTTGGAATATTCTTCAGCATTGACAACAGTTTCTCTAAGCCTATCTTTGCTCTCTTCCTCATACATGCTCCAAAGCTTTCCTAGAAAAATATTCAAAGATTGTGTCCACTCTTGATCAACCCTCTCCACGTAAGAACACTTCGGTTCATCCTATAATATTTAAAACTAAATCAGTAAAAATTGTAGGGAAAATGGGTTTCTAGCAACATATAAAATTACCGAATACTTATTTTGGAACACTGAAGAAACGGGTTAATTATGACATATATTCTCAACAAGATCAATGTGCAAATGAATTAATTGGTATCGAGACACCAACCAAATTCAGAAACATAATAACCTCTAATTAACTGCAGCAAAACTACAAGTTCTTAGTGATGTACTATAAGTAATAAATTGAACATTTTATAAGGAAGCTAAATATAATTGCAACAACATAGCGACAATGTTTGGATGACGTCAAATTGATACTTACAGGCGTGTACATGTACAAATTTAGTAACACGGAACTAATAGCACTAAGGTTGTGTACTATGTGTGCCAAAACCGGTGTCAGGACAATTGTTGCTACATTTGGCACCAGTGCGCTACACTGGCGAGACGATGCAGAGAAAAAAATAGGGAACCAAACTCTCGAGCAGCAGGTTGTTCTGATGCCCTATTCCATCGGGCCATAATGTTTTAGTATTTTACTGCTTGGATGCTCGGATGTCTGGACCAAAGTTTGCTCCAGAAAGTGCTGAGGATTTGCAAAATATTTTTCTAATGGCACCGTTGATGAGATGTCAACATTTTGAGATACTAGGTAGAAACTGTGACACTGTCTTAATCACATTTAGAATAACATAGCAGAGTGACAGTGTCTGATTCACATCTAAAAAATGATTTGTAACAACGAAAGTGGGGCTAACCTTCTCTACACATGCAAGAAACATCCTCCCACTATTCACAGATTCAAATGGAACTAACTTCATGCATGGATATTGATGGTGATAGCGAGTAGGAAGATCTTCAGCCATACCACTCCATTCGTTGCAACTGATGGTCCTAGGGAGCTACAAGAGGAAGAAATGACTCAAATTGATCGCCAAGTTAAAATCCTTAATTCCAAATCATACCCCGAGAGAGAGAGAAGAGAGGCATACCCATGTGGTGAAATAGTCATCATCGGAGGAGGAACTACTTGAGAGGTCACTGAAGAAGGCCATGGAAACTTGGCGGTTGGATGCGAGATGGCAAGAGCGAGGAAGCAAGCAAGGAAGTGGCTATAGCTTGGGACGGAAGGAAGGATGAAATAGGAGAAATGTGACTTGTGGTCGGGGAGAAACGGGGGTGGGGAGGGGACAGTTAGATATTTTGGCGGTAGGCCAAAGATTTCGAAAGGTAGAGGGAAACTTTGTACGCGGTGCCGCCGGATAGAATTCAATTTGAACGAATGTGTGCATCTCAAACGATTCTTCTGCTTTACGCGCATGCGATGAGTTTCATCATTCAAATTTTGGTGGAAATTTCCCTGGATATTGTCCTCATCCATGTCATTGCACAGTTTAACACCGCTTTCTAATTTGGGAACACAGAAGAGCCTACAGCACACAGCCTTTTTGGACGTGGTTTGCATGCTCGATTCTAAGGTGGCCTGGAAAATCTTGGTGTGTGCGTCCTCGATCTTGGCGTGGATGGCGTTGACCCAACACATGGCGACATCGGCAGCATGGACGGCAGCTCGAGCGCTCTCGGTGTTTGCAACCATCATTGTAGCAGCAGCTGCAGCTATCTCGGCTACTGCAACTTCCCTAACAGCTGCCGTAGACGCCCTCTCTTTGGATGCGGCCACGCTCAGTACGGATGTAGCCGCGCTCCCGGTGTTGGCGGCTCCGCTCTTGGTGTAGACGGCATCGCTCAAGGAGGACGCGACCATTCATATGGGCCCTCAAGAAGCATTTCCACGGCATCATCCTTTGGAAGAAGGGCTTGCAAGAATGGGGATCAAGGATTTGTGTATGCAGGGCTGACTGGCACTAGAGGAGACGAGGTCAGCGAAGCTTATGGAGGAATACATAAATAGACCCATAGAGTTTAATCGCAAATGGCTCTTACAACAAACTATGTTTGATGTTCTTGATAATTTATATTAGTTATGAAAGTCATATTTGTATAATTGTGTGCGAGTTAACTCCATGTGCGGTAAATTGGACATAATTTTCAAACATAATGATGTCTCGGCTTGGACACAAAGCATCGAGTGCCATCGCATTAAAATTCCAAAAAAAATCATAAATCATCACAAACACATGAAACCTTGCTTGACGTAATGGCATGCCCCAAGATGTTGTGGTAAAAAAATTAGCATGTTTGATGAAAGTTTGGACCCACACTCCTCACAAACCGGAGCAACTTACTAGAAGTCTCGTGGTCCCTAGAGGGCACAAGGCATGTTTCGTGATAAACCGGCTATATGTTCCCCTTATGGCCTTCAAGTTTTTTAGAGTTAACATGCACTAATAAAGTTATCATATCAAAATTTGGAAAATTCGAGGGTTCATTTGACCTTGTGAAGAGATTTAAGTGATTTTCTTGCCATTTAAGGACCATAATTCAAATTGCAACTACATGTACATGCAACAGCTAGCCATAACGATTTGAAAAATCATATTTGTGTAGTTGTGTGCGAGTTAATTCCATGTGCAGTAAATTCGAAGGAATTTTCAAACATATTGGTGTCATGGCTTGGACACAAAGCATGGAGTGTCATGGCATTTAAATTCCAAAAAATTAAAAAATGATCAGAAACACATGAAACCTTGCTTGACGGAATGGCATGCCACCAAGATGTTGTGGTAAAACAATTGGCATGTTTAACAAAACTTTGGACACAAAATCTTCACAAACCGGAGGTACTCACTATAAGGCTCGTGGTTCTGAGAGGGCACAATGTATTTTTGATGACGAATTGGCGATAGCTTCCTCTTGTGGCCTTAATTTTTTTGTAGTTAGCATGAAATAATATAACTGTCAGGTCAAAAATTGGAAAATTTCATGGGTCATTTGACCTTTTTAAGACATTAAAATGATTTCCTAGCTAGTAAATGACCGTAATTCGAATTTGAACTAGATGTAAATGAAACAACTAACCATACCGGTTCTAAAATCATATTTGTGTACTTATGTGCCAGTTAATTCCATGTACATTAAATTGGAAGGATTTTCAAACATATTGGTGTCACGGCTTGGACAAAAAGCATCGAGTGCCATCACATTTAAATTCAAAACCAATTAAAAAATGATCAAAAATACACGAAACCTTGCTTAACGAAATGGCATGCCACCAATATGTTGTGGCAAAGAAATTGGCATGTTTGTCGAAAGTTTGGACACATACCACTCACAAACTGGAGCAACTCACTAGAAGGCTCGTGGTTCCTTGAGGTTAAAATGCATGTTTGATGACAAACCGACGAAAGCTTCCTCTTATGGCCTTCAAAATATTTTTACAGTTAACATGCAGTAATACAACTATCATGTCAAAATTTGACCTTTTTAAAATATTGAAGTAATTTTCTAGACATTTAATCACTGTAATTCAAATTTGAACTACATGTACATGCAACAGCTAAGCGTAACAGTTTGAAAAATCATATATGTGTACTTGTTTTGTGCGAGTTATTTCCAGGTGTATTAAATTGGAAGGATTTTTCAAACATATTGGTGTCATGGCTTGCACATATGCATGGAGTGCCATGCATGGTAACACAATATAAGCATTCGTGCCTTATTTAAGGTAACAAAATGAAAATATCGGGCAAGAGAACGAGGCCCTAAACGATTGGCACTCTATTTCATGCCTCGAAGTTTGGAAGGTGAGTGACATGGGTTATTAATTAGGCGCGGTTCTATATTTAAAACCGTCAGCTATTAAGTTCACATGGCTTTTGTTGCAGGAATTGTGTGCAATTTAAACAACAATACTCGTAAATTTCGGCGACCGCCGTGTGTACTATTCCCGTCGATCTAGATTCTGGCCGCCAATAAATAACACCTTGCTCACATCGTCCCACCTGCGTTCTCATTTACATACTCTCCTCGCTCGTCTCTATCTCTCTCTCAAATCTCATCCATGGCGCCGCCGATTTGCCAACGCACCGACGAGGAGGTGTAACCCCCCGAGGACGTTCCGTCAAAGAGTAGTGACAAGGAGGACCGCTATGGGCCGCCAGACGAGGTTTCGTCAGACACCCAACTTTGGAGTGGTTTCTAGGCCCGTACGATCTTTGTTTATGTAAGTCGCTGCCACCGGCTGAGAAAGCTAGGCAAGTGGCGTTCCACAAGGAGATGGATGAGGATAAAGCGAGGTACCAGGCGTCCTTTGAAGATTGTGAGACCGCCTGGAAAAATGATGCGATGGAGCTTTGGGTACAGGCGCGTCATCGTGCGAAGGCGGTGTACGAAGACGAGTACTTCTCAGGGAATGTGAAAGGCGCTAGGTGCCTCATTTCTCCGTGGAGGTGGGCCGATAAGCTCCAGCATCCCACAGACGAGGAGCTCGTGTGAGCGCCCAACTAAATGGCAAGATCGTTCACGCTCGTCCGCCAATAAGAGGCAGATCGGTACATCAAGCACTACGAGGTGGAGAAGGCAGAGTACTGCTTCTACACTGGGAAGACACCGCACGCCACAGAGTTACTGGCCACGGGCTGTCGGAATATTGGCCCAGGAGGGATTATTAGTTTCTCTATTGTTCATTTTCAATTTTATGCATTGTACATAGTAGTTAAGTATCATCACGTGTAAGTGATGATATTATATACATATTATGTGATGAACTAATGAATAATTAATATATATTATGAATTCCATTTTTCTATATGTTTTCATATACTAATTTGTATCTACTTGTTATGATCCAGATATACAGAATGGAAAGCATATCTACACACATCGAAATAGAACATATAAGAACGCAAAACATAGTACACACGTTGAAACCGAGCAATGAACAGAGCAATATTATGTTTGTTGTGAATACATAGCGATCCATGTCGAAACGAAACAACAAAATAAATTGCGTCCATGACCAGCAGACGTTGCCTATGGTATCTCTTGGCTCTTCCTGAACTCGTGCATGCATTCGTCCAAGCGGTTGTCACGCTCGCTGTACATCTGAAACGCGATCTCAAGTTACAAGTTGGCTATTTCATCAGAGATCACCACCTCGAGTATGCAACGGTCATGTTCCTGTACTGTGCCTAGGTGGACACCAGGGACAAGGAGGTGGTCGACCCTAGCAACCAGTGGGTTGGCTTCGAGCGGGCCGTGGACAAGGCAAACGAAGCGACCCATGCGAACGGCATGGGGGTGTCCGGAACAAGTACAGTGTGAGGGGCGTCTGGTGAAAGTATGATGCGACTAGCCTCTAGTGGAAGTACGACACATACAACCTATGCCCACCCCTCGCGAGGAATTGGGGTACTGACGGGACATGAAACCACCTGGGATGCGCTATCGATGGTAGGAAAGCACCAATTTATCAACTCATGATGTGCGGCGCGCCGCGCCTCTTGCTCTGCGGCGCTACAACGGTCTCACTGTGCAGCGAGACACATCATTTCGGCACGGACACGCCTAGCTTTCTCTATGGACCGCTGATTGTGTTGTGCGGCAAGTTGCAGTCTCTCAGTGCTCACAAGCCTATCTTGATCCGCGGCGCTGAAGCGCCGTGCACGAAGGGTTTGCTCAACCCTAGCGATGATGCGCAACACGGTGTCATCCATCGTGTTGCCAAGTTGTGCCACGGCCTTGATGGGCCATGGCACCTTCTTATTTTCCTCGTCGAGGAGGTTCATGGCAGAGACTGTGGTTCGGTGGGTTGTCTTTCTTGGAAAAGGTGGATGTGCTACAGGCTGCGCTAGTTGCCTCGATGTATCGCGCGCCGCCTTGGTTTACGCGCAATATCGATGGGTGGTGGCAGGAAACCAGTGAGGAAATGGCAGGAAATGGTGGGGTGTTAATAAATGCCTTCAATTAATGGAAACTTAGCATAGAAGGAAGATCGAGCTAGGATGACGCGTGTGGGCACAGTGCTCACCCAAGGCTATGATCCATATACTTGTGTGCCCAATAGAGCACACTATTCATGGGAAATATTTTTTTCTGTCTATCTTGGTAGAGAAGTGGCGGCATGCATCACAAGAAGAAGTAGATGATGATCAGATGATCGTTTATGCTAGTTAATTATGCATGTAATAGTTTATTTTGGTGTGTGGAAATGTCATGTGTTTACTAGTCACCTATGTAACTGGATGTTTAATTTAGTTGTGCAATCATGTCCTTATTAGTATACATGTTATCTTTCTGTATAAAATCACATCACACAATGAACGTACTAGGGAAAGCATCGGTGATGAATTCATCAATCGCCGACAATTGTATACCAGGACAGTTTTGCCCACAACACACACCACTTATTACCAAAAACGTGTGTGTTATTATCGGTCTTCGCACACATTTCCGATTACTGACCTGTTTGTCGCGTATCACACATATCTTGTTAAGCTAAACCATTTATGTTCTCTTGGATCAATGCAAATAGTTTATTCGAGTAAATGGTATGCCGTATAGCGCACACACCTCTGATCTGGATGATTGTTTCTCTTTTATTTCCTAATCAAAAAAAGTTCATCCGAGTGAACTGGATGCCGTATATCGCACACACCTTCATCTTACTACCCGTTTTTGTTGTTCTACCTCATTGCAAACAGTTCATTGGATTGAACAGTATACCACACATCACACACGCAAATCGAACCTAAAACGTCTTTGATGTATCCGCCATCGCAAATGGTTTGCATCTTTTTTGATGGTTTGTTACATCACCGTTCGCGATTCATGCTTTCCACACAGTTTCGTTGATGGCTCTCTGATTGTAGTGTCGCGTTAGCACCATCCTACAATAGTGTTATATGGTGAAGAGTGATACTTGTGATCTGCGTTTGATTTTCCGTGAAGAGGATTGGGTGATGCATCACAATATAGATAAGTATTTCCCCTCAGTAGAGAACCAAGGTTTATCGAACCAATAGGAGTAACAACCAACCCCCGTCTTCAGTGACCCCACAGAAAGAAGCAAACACTTGCACCCAACACGGTCAAGAGGGTTGACAATCCCCTTGGACTCGTTATTTTCAAGTAAGTAAAGTTTGTAGATGAAAGTTGATAATTGCAAAGTAAATAAAAAGTAAATAAAGGTAGTGAGGTAATTGTAGCTTTTGTAAACATATAAGTAGAGCCAAGAGGGGTCGTAGTTTTTGCTAATGGCATCTCTCATGTAGTAGACATAGAGTGGGGTAAACCAATTACGGTTGGGCAATTGATATAAAAGCGCATAGTTATGCGATATTCATGGCAATGATCATGTATATATAGGAAGGATGTCCATAAGTAAATAGGCCGACTCTTGCCTATACCTATTACTATTACTCCACGCATCAACCGCCATCTAGCATGCATCTAGAGTATTAAGTAAAACAGGGTAATGCTTGGAGCACAATGACATGATCTAGGCAAAGAGAACTCAACAATTATGCATTAACCCCATCGTTTTATCATTAGTGGAAACAATACCAAGACGTGTCCTTGTCCCTTTATGTCATTGGGATATAGAACTCCGCTGTATTGAACCGACTACAACGCACCCCTCTCAATAAAGAATTATCAATCTAGTTGGCCAAACTATTTCATGAGATCGAAGATATTTACGAAGCTATGAAGGTAATGCAAATAAGAATCATAATAGAATTCACAGAAGAATCAAATCTTTATCATGAATAATTTGAACATAAACCCATAATTCGTCGGCTCCCAAAAAATGCACCACACAAAAGAATTACATCACATAGACAAAAGTGAAGATGCGGTGATCATTGGATTTCAGATCAAGAGAGAGAGAGAGAGAGAGAGAGAGAGAGAAAGCCATCTAGGTACTAACTAAGGACCCGTAGGTCTATGGTAAACTACTCACACATCACCGTGCGAGTAACAAGATTGATGTAGAGGCCCTCTGTCATCAACCCCCCTCCGACTAGGCACGGGAACAGGGCTCCAGATGGTCACACGGTAGAATAGAAACTTGTCGCGGCGGACAAGTGTTTCTAGTGTCTCTCGTAGTCTTTTAGGATATTTTTGAATTTATTGGCCAGAGAGGGATGTCGGGGGCCACACGAGGGGGGAAGCACACATTAGGGTGCCACCACCACCCCCGGGGTGCAACCTATGTATGCTCCTTCCCTCGTGCAGCGTCTGGTCTCCTCCCGAAGCTTCTAGGTGTTCTTTTCATCTAGAAGAAATCATAAAAAAGTTTTGTGGCAATTGGACTCCATTTGGCACAATAAACGTGATAAGCAAAAGACATGTAGAAAACAACAACGGGCACTAGGCACTGTGATAAAAAGGTTAGTGCTCAAAAATAATATTAATTGGTATTTAAACACCCTAAAAGCATCTTAGAATGATAGTATTATAGCATGGAACAATCAAAAAATATAGATACATTGGATAAGTATCAGCATCCCCAAGCTTAATTCATGCTCGTTCTCGAGTAGGTAAATGATAAAAATAGATTTTTTGATGTGACATGCTACCCAATATGTAATCTATTCCAGGTTTGGTCGTTGAGAAACCATGAATTAATAAATATCAGCAAAGTAAAACTGATAAACATAAGCAACATAATCATTAAGTTTCAAAATATACGATCCTTAAAGAATGTTCTCCCCTATTCATTTTATCATATAAGCAGAGCATGGCTCCATCTTCAACACATACATACAAATGTTAAGCACCACAGTGTCAAGTTAGGCAATTGGATCATACTCTTTAATGTGCTTCAAATATTTATTACTCACTCAATATATGAGCGTGAACCATGGATATAGCATAAAGGTGGAACATAATATGGTGGTAGGTTTCATAGGGGTGAAGGTGGAAAAGAAAGTCTCGCATCAACTAGGCGTACCAACGGGCTATGGACATGCCAATCAATAGGTATCAATGCGAGGAGTAGGATTGACATGCAACGGACGCACTTGAGCTATAAGTGTATGAAAGCTCGAATGAAGCTAAGTGGGTGTGCATCCAACTTGCTTACCCACGAAGACCTCAGGCTTTTGAGGAAGCCCGTCTTGAGAACATACAAGCCAAGTTATATAATGGAAAATTCCAACTACCATATTGAAGTGACAAAACAAGAGACTCCCTATATGAAGAACATGCTGCCACTTGGAGGCACAACGATGGAAAAAGAGGTAGTAGCATTGCCACTTTGAGGCACAACGGTTTCCCTTTTTTTCATTTTTCGTCTCGAGTCTCATCCTGCCTTGTTGAGGAACAGTTGTCTCCATCATCCTTTCCTCACCGAGACAATGCTATGATAATGATGATCATCACACTTTCATTTACTTACAACTCAACATGAACAATTGTATTATGACTCTATATAAATGCCTATGGCAATGTACTTGGATATGCAATGATCAAGCGTAAAATGTATAAAAAAGGATGAATAGTGGCTTTGCCACAAATACTATGTCAGCTTATATGATCATGCAAAGCAATATGACAATGGAAGTAAAAGTCATATGATGTGAAGGTGGAAGTTTTATGGCAATATATCTCAAAATGCCTATGGAAATGCCATGATAATTTAGGTGTGGTGGTTGTTTTGAGGAAGATATAATGCGGTTTATGTACAACATAGTTTAAAACGTCACGGGTTTTGGATGCACATGCGAAGGTTGCACCGATCCTCGAGGTGAGCATAGGCAATGCACGATACCGAAGAAGCTAGCTAGTATGTGTAGGTGAGAGTGCATATATCCATGGATTCACATTAGTCATAAAGTACTGACATACTTATTACAAGATTTTATTAGCTCTCTCAAAGCAAAGCACTACTCGCCAGCCCCTAGGGAGGAGGTTGGTAGGAGTTAATTATGGCTCCCGCCGACTTAAATGACACTAGGATTTCAATGAGGAATAAGTATGCTCACACATCATCACCATGCCATAAAAATATTTAGATAAACAGAATGTTAACAACCTCTAATTCACGACACTTATATTAACCAATGATCATGCACTCATGCCCTTCCACATTACTACATTAATATCATTAACTATGGTTTCTCTTTTATGTGGTCCGTGTGGTTTTGATTATGCACTCATTGGATACCTATTATTTTGGACTAGTATTATAACCCATGTAAATTTCCATCACTATTTATTAACTCCCAAATAAATATAACTAAAGAATGGGATTGCAATTATTTATTTAAAATCTATAAGATATCGCGCTCTAAAAGAAATAAGTGAAGCACTAGAGCAAGTGCTAAGCTCAAAAGATATAAGTCATGCACAAATAGTATTCCAATAAATAATGGTAATCTCGTGTCTCTCTCAAGTGGGTGTATTCATAGAATAATGATTGTGGAAAACTAAAACAAAAGAAAACTAAAGAAAATGACGCTCCAAGCAGAACTCATATCATGTGATGAATAAAAATATAGCTCCAAGTGGTATACCAATGGATTTAAACAAAAGAGGGGATGCCTTTTGGGACAGCCCCAAGCTTAGATGCTTGAGTATTCCTAGAATATTTCCATGGGTTACCTTGGGCATCCCAACATTAATCTCTTGCCGCTCCTTATTCTTTCATCCATCAGGATAACACCCAAAACATGAAACCTTCAGCACACAAAACACAATAGAAACTTCGTGTTATGCGTTAGTACAATTGACATGTCAAATATTGCAGATACTATTGTAAAGTGATTCATGTTTTATTATTGCGTAAGGCACTGTATTCTAACTTCTTCGTGACTTATACCCCTCGATACAATTCATGGCATCATCAAAACAAGAAAACTGTGCAATCAAAAAATAGAATCTGTCTAAAATAGAACATTCTGTAATGATATAATTAAGTAAAATACTTACGTAACTCCAAAAACTCTGAAACATTAGGAAGACCTAAGGAATTTGTATAAAAATTCTGTGTAAAACATTCAGATTAAAAAGACGTTCCTGCAAAATCACAAAAATTCTACACTCGACGTCAAAGTATCTGTTTTTGCACTACATCAATTCTACTATCATTTAAATCATCCCACAGGATTTACTTAGCACAAACACTAATTTAAACCAAAAATACAATCATTACAAACGCAACATTAATGTTATCACACACGAACATAGCATCGAAACAAAAAAATAGGATTACTATTGTGCTGCCTCCCAACTAGCACTATTGTTTTACGTACCTAGCTAGGCATAATGCTTATGATTCAAGTGTTGTCATCCACCTTATCAAGATCTTAAATAACAAAACCATGCTTTTTAGGAATAATAGGAGGCTTGAAAATAGGGTCTCCTATCAAGTCTATAAAATCAGGATGCACACTAATCATTTTAAGATCTTCGCTTCTTTTGATAGGATTGGTACTGCTACGGCAACAAAAGACCTTCCCCGGCAACAGCGTTAGAGGTCCTTCTGCTGCTGGCTACGCCTATAGGGATTTCCTTGGCAAATATGCAATGGATTCCCCCGCGTCCTTGGAGCCTTGCGTTGGTGTTGCCTTGAAGAGGAAAGGGTGATGCAGCACAGAAGCAATAAGTATTTCCCCTAGTTCGAGAACCAAGGTATCGATCCACTAGGAGGATCAGGTCAAGTCACAAGTACCTACACAAACACAAAGAGCTTGCACCCAACGCTATGAAGGGGTTGCCAATCCCTTATAGATTGTTTGCAAAGTGAGAACTGAAAGCAAAAAGTAAACAAAGCAAAGTAAAAGTAAAAGTGGAGACGATAGTTGTGAATAGACCCTTGGGCCGTAGGGTTCATGGTGGGTGAACGAATTACTGTCGAGCAATTGATAGAACCGCGCAAAGTCATGACATTATCTATGGAAATGATCATATCTATAGGAATCACGTCCAAAACAAGTAGACCGATACTTTCTGCATCTACTACTATTACTCCACACGTCGACCGCTATCCAAGATGGATCTAGTGTATTAAGTTGATAAGAACAGAGTAACAACTTAAGCAAGATGACATGATGTAGATGGACAATCTCAAATCTATGATGAAAGCCCATCTTGTTACCCTTGATGGCAACAACACGATGCCTGCCTTGCTGGCCCTTCTATCACTGGAAGAGGTCACCGCACGGTATGAACCCAAAACCAAGCACTTCTCCCATTGCAAGAATCATAGATCTAGTTGGCCAAACAAAACCCAAGACACGGAGAGACTTACAAGGATATAAAATCATGCATATAAGAAATTAGCAAAGACTCAAATATAATTCATAGATAATCTGATCACAAATCCACAATTCATCGGATCTCGACAAACACACCGCCAAAGAGGATTACATCCGATAGATCTCCATGAAGATCATGGAGAACTTTGTCTTGAAGATCCAAGAGAGAGAAGAAGACATCTAGCTACTAACTACGGACCCGTAGGTCTGAAGTGGACTACTCATGAGTCATTGGAGAGGCGATGATGTTGATGTAGAAGCCCTCCAACTCCAAAGTCCAAAATGAGATCTGAAAGGAGTCAAAAACACAGAAAAAACAGGAACTGGCACTTGGCACTGAATTAATAAGTTAGTCCTAAAAAAGATATAAAAGGTATATAAAACATCCAAAGTATTCAAGATAACAGCATGAAACCATCAAAAATTATAGATATGTTTGAGACGTTTCAGGTACCAATGCTCTTGGGAACATATATGAATTTAGGAGTTGTATTTCAAGAGGTACTAGCATTATTTTTTGTGGGTGTCAAAGTATAATCTACTTTATCAATTACTTACTCCATTTTATCAATTCTATTCAACCTTTGCTCTACCCGTTCATCAATAGTTTTATATTTCACTTTAAAAGCTTTAAAAGTAATTCCTAACCATGACCCAAATTGAGTGATATGATTATGAAGCTTTTTATCTAACTCCTCAATTTTTAATTAGTAGCCATTTTATTTTCAATTAACATCAAGACTTTTCATAACATGTTCCAAGGTCAAGATAGTTTCATTATTGATAATCGGTTCTCACCCAACTAAATTTTCCATGGTTGTGAAAGCAAATGAAGTGTGACTCATTAAGAAATTACCATCGGTAATTGTATCAAGTATGAATCTATACCAAATAGTAATACCAACATAGAAATCATGAAAGCAAGATATTGGGGGATTTCCTATGAATTAATTTATTTTGAGCATTTCGAATCCTATACCATGCATCTTTTAAACTTTCTCCTCCCATTATATTAAAATTGAGTACCTTGTTACCGGGAGTGAAGGGAACAAAAGAAGAACTAGCCATAATGCAAAGCAAACAAGTAAACAAGTGACAAGAAAATATAAGTATTTTTCTATATTTTATTTTTATGAAGCAAGATATATATAACAACAAGTGAATGATAATCTGTGTGAAGTTATTTGATAGTAGGTTGTTGATACTCCTCGACAATGGCGCCCGAAATCCTTCCTCATATTTTTGATCTGTGTTGGGTTTTTCGTGAAGACGAATGGGTGATGCATCCCAATATAGATAAGTATTTTTCTTAGTAGAGAACCAAGGTAATTGAACCAATAGGAGTAAGAACCAACACCCATCTAAACCGATCACATACAAAGAAGCAAGCACTTGCACCCATGATGGGCAAGACGGTTGTGAGTCCCCTTTGACTCGTTATTTGCAAGCAAGTAAAGTGCATAGATGAAAGTTTATAATTTCATAGTAAGTAAAAATTAAATAAAGAAAGTGAGTTAATTGTAGAGTTTGTAAATTTATAAGTGAATAGACCGAGGGGCCGTAGATTTCTCTAATGGCATCTCTCATGTAGAAGGAGTATGGTGGGTACACAAATTACTGTCGGGAAATTAATAGAAAAGTGCATACCAATGTGATATTCACAGCAATGATCATGCTTATATAGGCATCACGTACAAAACCAAATAGGCCAAATCCAAATTGCACCTATTACTATTACTCTACCCATGGACCACTATCCATCTTGCATCTACAGTATTATGTAAAATAGACTAATGCTTGGAGAACAATGACATGATGTAGACAAAGAGAACTCAATAAATATGAATAAAGCCTAGTTTTATCCTTAGTGGAAATAATACAATGGTGTGTCCTTGTACCTTTTTAACACGGGGGTATAGAACTTTGCCAGATTCAACCCACTACAGCGTGTCCCTCTCATAGAAGAAATATCAATCTAGTTAGCCAAACTATTTCAATAGATTGGAGAGATTTACGAATCTACAATTATCATGAAAATAAGAATCATAATAGAATTCAGAGAATTATCAAATCTTTATCATGAGTAATCAGAATATAAACCCACAAATCATCGGATCCAAACAAATGCAACACACAAAAGAATTACATCTCGTAGATCAAACCGAAGATACGAAGATCATTTTATTGAAGATCAAGAGAGAGATATAGACATCTAGGTACTAACTACAAACCTACAGGTCTATGGGAAACTACTCACACATCACCATGAGAGAAGCAAGGTTGATCTAGATGCCCTCCATGATCGACCCCCCTCCAGTAGGGCACAAAAACATGGCTCCATATGGGCACACGACGAAACAGAGACTTACGGCGGTGGAAAAGTGTTTCCGGTGGCTCTCGTATACTTTTGAGATATCTTAGAATTTATGGTCCAGAGAGGGACGTCGGAGGTCGGAGGCCACACGAGGGGGCAGCACACATCATGGCACAGGCACCCTTGGGCATGCCCTACTGTGTGCTTCTTCCCTCGTGTAGTGTCGCGTCTCCTCCCAATGCTTCTAGGTCTTTGTTTGGTCCACAAAAATTTATAGAAATTTTTTTTGGCAATTAGACTCTGTTTGGTACTCTAAACCTAAAAATCCAAAAATATGCACAAAACATCAAGTGGCACTAGACACTAGGTTAATAGGTTAGTGCCAAAAAATAATATTAATTGGTATATAACACCCTAAAAGCATCCTAGACAGATAACATCGATGAATCCCCCTCTCCGAAGCACAAAACGAACTCCAGATCAGCCCTCTCAGGGAAGAACACGAGGTGGTGATGGCTCCATCTTGCAAAATGTGATGAAATCTTCTCTATGATTTTTTCTGTGGAGATATGAATTCATAGGATCGGAATTACGGTCGGGGGACCCACGTGGTTCCCACAACACAACAGGGTGCGCCATGTTGGCTTGTGGCCCACAGGCATCCCGCCTATGGTATTTCTTTGCTCCATAATTCCTCATATATTCCTGAAATAATTCACAAAATGTTCCATCTGATTCCGAGAACTTTTATTTCTGCACACAAATAACACCAAGGTAGTTCTCCTGAAAAAAACGGCAGTCCATGTTAATTCCATTGAAATCATGCAAATTAGAGGCCAAATCTAGAGCAAAATTGTTTGGAAAAGTAGATGTGTTTGAGACGTATCAGCTCCCCCAAGCTTAGCTCATTGATTTTCCTCAAGCAATTCAGTTGATAAACTAAAAGTGATAAAAAAACCTTTAAAACTCTTCTATTATCGTTGTTATACACATGCTTAGCTAGTGTTCAGGTTTTCAGCACAAATCATAAATAGCCTTATCCATTATAAAAATGAAACATTATATTTACTCATGGCAATGCATAACCAACTTGGAAGCAATAATAAAGTATCTCACATGCCAAGAATTTGTCAAAAAAATCATGATATAATATTATGACATGGTATATTGCTAGCCCTTTCTTAGACCGCAAAACATAAATGCAGAGCACCTTTTAGTTTCAAGAAGCGACTAAAAATTATATTTCGGGTATAAGAGATCCAGTCATGCTCACCTCCAACATTAACTAGACCCAATGCATAAAAAATAAAATAGTGCCCTCAGATCCCATGCTTTAGCAAGAACGTCATGACTCAAGAATAACATTTAAGGTAAATAGACACGCCCTTCGTTGAGGGAGGCATTGGTTTGCAGAGGTGCTAGAACTCAAGGCTTTAAATCATAGGTGAATCGTAATTTTGGGTGATGTGCTTTTCCTGTCAACATCATGATGTATAGAGAAATCTTCCAAACTAAACACATTATTGGTGGTTCCCAAGCGGAAATATAATGTTTACTCCTTTTCCACCATCCTAACACAAGCAATGGCTAGCAGAATTCATGGGTGTCATGCCACATATCAACTGTCCCTGGAGTTTAGTTTAACTAATTTTGATTATGCAGGACCACGTATCTTTTTTACCGGCGTCTCTCGTGTAATGATAGGCGAGTAAATTCCTATCTTGAGAATAAACCGCTTAGGATGGAAGATACTGACCGACCCATCACTCCATGAGCAATACGAGTACACAAAACAAATGTTTACTTGAATATTTAGAGGTCGCACATGCAAATTTACTTGGAACGGTGGGGCAATACCGCATATAGGTAGGTATGGTGGACTCTTGTGGAACAACTTGGTTTTTGGAGTTTTGATGCACGAGGAGCATTCCCGCTTAGTACAGGTGAAGGCTATCAATAAGTTGAGACGCGAACATCCACAGAGCAAAAACGACCATAATCATGCATTGTCAGTAATTAACATTGAAAATTAGCAGGAGTAAGATATAGACACTATGAATTGAAACATCACGAAGGATACAATGATTTTGAATCAAGTACATGTTTGCACATGGGCCATGTAAAACTACTCGAATTACTCAGAGGGGAATACGATACTACCATATCACATCATAACCATTTTGATGCATGTTGCCACATTAGATAAATCATTATCCACTCCTAGTTGTTTAAGCATGGCATGAGAAGCTATAACCTCTAATAATCATCGTAGACATGTTCACTCATGTTATTCTAAATCGAGATCAAATGAGCTAAACATATTTACAAAAATGAAAAACAATAATATTTTATGCGAGCTTCCTTTGCCATGATCACATTATCAAATACCATCATTATTGTGTTTCACTTGCATGATTGAATGATGTGAAAATGGTAATAGTGCAAGTGTGTTGTGGACTAAACTTGAATGTGCAAAACAATTTATATGACAGAGAAGACAAGGTAATGTTGGTTCTTTTTGGTAGATTAAGAACAATGCATACAAGACCCACTCAACATCTTCATCATGGTCTTCTCCATTCAATGACTCAAAGAAAAGAAAAGAAATTCAGAGAGGCACACAGACATATATTATTTGGAGTCTTTGTTTTTTGAAAAAATAAAATAAATGAGGAAACAAAAACGATAAAAACTATTTACACGGGAATGCTCCTAACAAGCAAACCAAATATTTTTAGGTTTTCTTTTAATACTATCACTAATTAAGAGGAAAGAAACACTAAAAAAACTAGATACCTTTTTGGATATTTCAAAGTTTTTCAAACTTACAATAGTAGGATGGAATATGAAGGGAACATGGATATACAATGAAAGACGATGAACACCGATAATTTGTATGAAGCATGTGAACATGAATGTAATGTCAGTGAGAAAAACATACACCCCCAATCTTAGGCATTCACCTAGCTTGGTAATCACGATCGCTAGTATGCATAATAGTTGAAGTGGTAGGTCGGGGAGGCGTTCCGTGCCTCCTACTCCACCAAGCGAGATGCCTCAACTGTAGCATTGTTTTCTTGCACCTCGCTATCAAGAAGATAGTATCTTTGTTTATTCTGAAAATTGAAGAGAGAAGGTCCAGGCAAGGTAACATAAACAAGTTTATATTTGTTAAACATTAATTTATACTCATACCCTTCGGTACTATCCATAATGAAGTCATGTCGGCGCATGGCTTCAAAGTCTAAATATCTCTCATCCAGCATAGGGTCATTAAGTTGAAGTGAAATTTCAGTTTTCCATCTATGCGGGCAGCATAAATGCGTCCTTATAAGTCGCCACTTCCTGCGTTAGAATGCAGCCTACGGGCAACAATTCCATCGAGGTTATAATTTATTTCGCGAGGCACCACAGTGTAAATAATAATTAAATCAGGGGCGCACAATGCGCTAAAATCCTCCTTACCAATTACACATTTCCCATTAGACAGTGGAAAGTAGTGAATAAAGCGAAAGTGAATAATTATTATTCTAGCTTGTGTCGCCCCTCTATCTTCTCCAAGACAAAGACTTTCAAGGAACATATTATAATCAGGTTATTGTGGTTTTTCTAGCGTGCCCCAATATGGGAGTTTGCATGCATCAGAAAATTGTTCTAAAGATAAACTCTAAGACTTATCATAGAGATTATACAACACTTTAGAAGTATGAAAATGGTATCAAAATCCATGAATTGCACATATTTATGTGCAAGGAAGTAGGTGAGGCCGGTATTGTAAATTTAGTGATCAAGCTCCTCCTTAATGCATGCAACTCTAATGAACTCATCGCATGGCTAATGACATGATTTAGCAGCGACCATGACTATCAAGCTTGTTTTGCGATCAACATAAGCTTGTCGTACCTAGCCCTTGCTTGATGACGATCTCGAAGAACGCCTCCTTGAATAACTTATTCTAAGGATATTCATTTTTCTACACACAAATTTCTGAAATTTTTGGACCAAAAAACTATGTTAGTAAAACTTTGCAAGATTAGTGGCACCTACTCATATAGGTGCCTAGACGTCATATCAAGCATTCATACTACTTGGAACTCAAAGAATTCAACATGAAAGCTCATTTTCAATAGAACCAAGTGTAGCAAAATATGCAAAATATATACCACTGGAGCAAACACTAATTGGAGGAATGGGGGAGTCACATACCAAGGAGCAATTCCTCAAAATAGTTTTGAAAACGTAGTTCCAAGCAAAGAGATCAAAAATTGCAGTCTTAGGAGCAAGAACAAGAGAGAGGGAGAGAGAGTGTGTATGTATTTTTTCTGGAGGTAGGAGATGACATGGGCTGAAGAGATAAGAAGGTGGCCCTTGTGGGATCCACAACCATCACGGTGCTCCTATTGGTGGACGTTGTCGGTGTCAAAACTGACGGATCTCTAGTAGGGGGTCCAAAACTATGGAACTTGGATCGATGGGTTGTAGGATACGAAGGAGATAGTATTTACCCAAGTTTGGGCCCTCTTGAGGAGGTAAAACCCTACGTCCTGCTTGATTATATCGATGATGTATGAGGATTATAGAGTTGATCTACCTCGAGATCGTATGAGCTAAACCCTAGATGAATCAACTTGCCTATGCGAATGAAACCCACTGGTTTATATAGATACCAGAGGTCCCTAGGGTTACATACAACCGACCTCCAACCGGGGATAGATGCGCCGATCTAGCCTACCTCGAGGCCAGTGTTTGGGGTTTTCCTTCCTGAATGCGAAGTTGTTATGCAGTCCGGTCTTTAATAATATAGTCTATTTGTTCGGCCTCTAAGAGATGGGACGGTCATCAGAGGACCCCTTAATCCAGGACTCCCTCAGTAGCCCCCGAACGTGCATCCAATGCCGATCTACACGGTCTTCGGCAGCTTCTTGCATTCAAAGTAATCGCCTTGCAAGCCGAGTTCCCCTCATATTCGGCTGGTTTACACTTGGTCATTCGGTGATGTCATGCCTTTAAACATGCATTGGTCAATCAGAAGGCCAAAAGGCTCGAGTGTGAATAGTTCCTCATCTGACAGCCTTTCTGACGAAAGGTCACAATAGTCAGTTATGATAAAAACTCGGTTCGCGGTTCAAGGCCGCTTTCCCACAGGTACGTCATGTCAATCATGGATCATGCCCCATGTTTAAGGGGATATGGGTAATGGTATGGGCAATGCCGCGCATGTTCACCGGCATAGTCGTGTCAGGAATTGGCCGGGCTTGTGGCGCAAGAAATGGGAACCTTTGGCTCTGCGCCCCCCATAAAAGAAAAATAGATCCATAAAGCAGCCACACGCCTTCCAGGCTCGACCCTCTCCCATCCAAGCTACCAAGCGCCCAGATGCATTTCGCTCTCCGTCCTCTCACATCCATCCTCCCCCTAAACCCAGCCATGGCCGGATCAGTTCTCAAGGCAAGTGGGAGATCTCGTGCATCTCCGACAAAGACATCCCGGAGCTAAAGAACGTCGGCTACCTTTCGCCGGATATTGCTCACCGTGCGCTGGAGGAAGGTCACGTGGTTCCCACTCTAAGGCGATGTTAAAGAGTGGTATTCGTCTCCCACTTCATACGGGGACTACGCTTCCCACTCCATCCCTTTATCAGGGGCTCATGTTCTACTACGGGATATATTTTCATGATCTTTCCCCAAACTCCGTCATGCACATTTCTTCTTTCATTATCATCTACGAGGCCTTCCTACGGATTCATCCGCACTTCCGCTTATGGGTCAAGACCATCAATGTGAAACAAAAGTCAGACAGTAGCCAACATGGTGACTGTGGCAGAGTTGTGATCAGCAAGCTTCCCCAAGTTGAATGGCTGGAGGGCACTTTCATTGACACCATCAAGGCATGGCAGAAGTAGTGGTTTTACATCATCGAGCCTAGGGAAGCAAGTTGGTTGGCTCATGCCCAGTTTTGATTTCGACACCCTGAGAGGCTAATCTCGTGGGTGAAAAGGGGCCTCGATTGGGGATCATCCTTGGAGGTGTAAGCGCTACAGAAGCGCATAAGCAGATGGTGGATATGAACGTCGAGCTGACCCGCGTGGTTTAGGTAATGCTCCGTCGCCGCATCCTTCCTTGCCCGCGTCGGGACACTCCAATGAGGTCCTACAAGCTCGGCGACCCTGCCAGCGTGAAACAGTTCTACCACATCACCCTAGAGAAGATGTGGAAGGTGTTATTCAAACCTCAACAAGAGTGGCTAGCCGGGGAAGAAGGCGTCAACTTGAATGCCGCTCACCCTCCTTTGGAAGTATCATCAAGCCTTTTATTATTTATTAAAACTTTTAATTTTCATGAGGGATATCATCTTTTTTCCCAACGTCCCTGGAGGGTTGGCTGGAAAAGGGCAAGAAAATAAACGTCCCACCACCCTGCCCGGGCACCCCAGGTCGCAATTGCTAACCACGATGGTGGTGGTTGATTTGGACTCTAATTTGCATGATTTGAATGGAACTAACCCGGACTGGCGCTGTTTTTAGCAGAATTGCCTTGGTGTTATTTTTGTGCAGAAATAAAATTTGTCGGATTGACCAGAAAATTTACGGAGATCGTTTTTGGATTTAATAAAAAATACAAGCGAAAGAATCTACCGAAGATGGGCCACCCCCAGGCCACAAGGTTGTAGGGCGCGATCTCCCCTAGGCAGCGCCCCCTAGCTTGTGGGGTCCCTGAGGCTCCACTGACCTCGTTTCCACTCCTATATATTCCCATCAATGGAAAACAAATCAGAGAAGAGTTCATCATGTTTTACGATATAGAGCCGCTGCAACCACCTGTTCTTCCTCGGGAAGGCAGATCTGGAGTCTGATTTGGGCTCCGGAGAGGGGAAATCGACGCCGTCCTCATCACCAACCATCCTTCATCACCAATTTCACGATTCTCTCCATCGTTCATGAGTAATTCCATCGTAGGCTTGCTAGATAGTGATGGGTTGGATGAGATCTATCATGTAATCGAGTTAGTTTTGTTAGGGTTTGATCCCAAGTATCCATTATGTTCTGAGATAGATGTTGCTATAACTTTTCTATGCTTAATCCTATCGCAAGTTATGGACACCTGTTAGGAGTTATGATCGGCATCCCCCAAGGTGACATTAACTAGGATTCAATCCGGTGATTACCGTAGTTTGAGGAGTTCATGTATTCACTAAGTGCTAATGCTTTGGTCTGGTTCTCTATTAAAAGGAGGCGTGAATATTCCTTAGTTTCCATTAGGACCTCGCTTCCACGGGCGGGTAGGACAAAAGATGTCATGCAAGTTCTATTCCATAAATGGAATACATGCCTACATTAAATTGATGAATTGGAGCTAGTTTTGTATAACCCTATATTATGACTGTTGCATGATGAATGCCATCCAACATAATCATCCATCACTCACCCATTTCCTAAGAACTTTCCACATATTGGTCTTTGCTAAGTTACTTTTTCGTTGCTATTATTACGAACACTACGAAACTGCTATTGTCACTTTTGCCACCGTTACAGTTACTTCCATACTACTTTGTTACTAAATAATTTTTGCATATATTGAGTCTTTCAGGTGTGGTTGAATTGCAACTCAGTTGCTAATACTCGAGAATATTATTTTTCTCTAGTTGTGTCGAATCAATAAATTTGGGTTGAATACTCTACCCTCGAAAACTATTGTGATCCCCTATACTTGTGGGTTATCAAGACCTTTTTCTGGCGCCATTGCCGGGGGGCATAGCTTTATTCTAGGAGTCACTTGGTATTTATATATCTTGATGACCATGAAGAATCTGAAAGACGCTACAACCAAGATCTACCCCTCAGCTACGAGGGTAGGTAAGGAACTGCCATCTAGCTCTGCACTAGATTCACAGTTTATTATGAGTAAATTTGCAACACCACCACGTGCTACTGAATCTTATATGTCGCAAGTAATTGATGATGCTACTTCTACTATGGATGATGCTTATGATGATACTTTGCTTGATACTACTATGCTACTTGGTGAATTTCTTGATAAACAAATTGCTAGAGTGAAAGCTGAAACTGATGATATTGCTGAATCTGATGAAACTAAACACTATAAATTCACCTGCTATACCTAGCTCTCCTAGATATGAATTTCCTAATATACCTGAGGGTTATGTTATGGAAGGAGAAGTAGCTAGGGACTTTCTTGCTTGTAAGGATAGAGATGATCTTAAGAAATTGCTATGCAAGTGGAAGGAAAAATCTTTGAATCCTAGAATGCAATATGATCCCAAGTTTGCTACTTCACTATCTGTGTTACTCAGAAGGATTATGAATTCTCTGTCGAACCTGAGTTAATTACTTTGGTAGAATCTTATCCTTTTTATTGTTATGAATCTGAAACTAATGTGGGACACCTTACTAAATTGAATGTTATAGCCACCATATTTACTCATGAGGAACAAATTTGTTATTACTATATTCTTAAGTTGTTTTCGTTCTCATTAAAGGGTGATGCCAAGATATGTTTTAATTCTCTTGCTCCTGGTTGTGTGCATAGTCCCCAGGATATGATTTACTACTTCTGTGAAAAATATTTTCCTACCCATAAGAAACAAGCTGCCTTACTGGAAATATTTAACTTTGTGCAAATTGAAGAAGAGAGTGTCCCACAAGCTTGGGGGAGGCTTCTCCGGTTACTTAATGCTTTTCCTGATCACCCTCTCAAGAAAGATGAAATACTTGATATCTATTATAATGGCCTAACCGATGCTTCTAGGGACCACCTAGATAGTTGTGCTGGTTGTGTTTTCAAGGAACGAACTGTTGAACAAGATGAACTACTATTGAATAATATATTGAGCAATGATAATGATTGGACTATTCCCGAACCACCTCCGAAACCAACTCCGAAGAAAAGAGGTATTATATTCCTCAGTCCTGAAGATATGCAAGAAGCAAAGAAATCTGTGAATGAAAAAGGTAATAAAGCTAAAGATGTTAAGCATCTACCACCTATTGAAGACATACATGGTCTTGATAACCCGATACAGGTAGTAGAGGTAAATTATCTTCACAGATTTGATGAAGGTGTTATTCCTTATAATAAGTCTGCTAGCCAATGCTTGGATGAATTTGATAACTTTGTTGTTAAACAAGAAAATTTCAATGCTTATGTGAGTAGACAATTGAAACATAATGCTTACATGCTTGATCTCTTGGGTTATTATATGAGTAGAACTGTCAATGATCTTAGGTTTATTAGTAAACATGCTTCCATGGTAACTAGTCAAGTAGAAGAGGTACTTAAGGCACAAAATGATTTTCTCAATGCGATGACCAGTAAGAACAATGATCATTCTGTTAGAGTCGTGACTAGAGGTGGTAGAATGACTCAGGAACCTTTGTATCCTAAGAGAGTTGAGCAAGTTTCTCAGAGAGTTAATATTGACGTACCTGGTCCTTCTAATAAAAAGCAAAATAATGACGCTAGGGCTTTGCATGCTGCTAGTGAAACTATTATAGAGTCACATGAAAACCCAAATGATACCTCTATTCTAGATGCTGAGACACAATCTGGTAATGAGCATGAACCTAGAGATAATATTAATGATGATGTTCATATCGATGCTCAACCTAGTAATGACAATGATGTGGAGATTGAACCTGATGTTGATCTTGATAACCCACAACCTAAGAATAACAGATATGATAAAATAGATTTTGTCGCTAGGAAGCATGGTAGAGAAAGAGAAGCATGGGTTCAGAAACCCATGCCCTTTCCTCCTAAACCATCCAAAAAGAAGGATGATGAGGATTTTGACTGCTTTGCTGAAATGCTGAGACTTGTCTTCTTACGTATGTGCTTAACTGATATTGTTGCAAATAAAAGAAAGATGCCGGAAGCTGAGATTTCGACCATGCTTGCTAATTTACTTTTAAGGGTGGAATACCAAAGAAACTCAGAGATCCCTACTATACCATGCTCTATTAAAGGAAATTATGTTAAAATTGCTTTATTTGACCTTGGAGCTGGTGTTACTCTTATGTCATTCTATTTATATCGTAGACTTGACTTGAATAAGATGACACCTACTGAAATCTCTCTTCAAATCGCCGATAAATCAACTGCTTTACCTATCGATATTTGTGAGGTTGTTCTTCCCGTGGTTGCAAATGTTACTATCTTTGCGGACTTTTTTATTCTCGATATTCCTGAGTCCGAAAGTTTGTCGATCATCCTTGGTAGACCCTTTCTGGATACTACAGGGGCTGTTATTGATTGCAACAAAAGCAATGTCAGTTTTCATGTTAGTGGTAATGAGCATACGGTACACTTTCTGAATAAACAATCTCAAGTTCATAGCATCAACTCATTTGAAAATATTCCAACATTCACTATTGGAGACTTTGAATTCCCTCTTCCTACTGCCAATAAGAAATATGATATACTTATTGTTGGGGACATGCATATCCCCATTGTGGTAACCTAGTGTTTTTCGAAATTTCTCCGGTTCCATGTCATTCGAAAAAGTTTGTCAATAAGACTTGATCAACCTTATTGATGGATTCTTTTTGATGGGCATGAGATGGATGAATCTAGAAAGCACAACCTTCTATTCCCAACTTCTATTTTCTGTCCCTTAGTTTCTATTTAGTAAAAGAGTTATTATTTCTTTGTTTTCCATTTTACCACTGCAGTAGACAAATGACCTAAAAATAAAAGGTCTCAGAACTCCTTAAAAATTTAGTATGGATTTTTCTAGAATATTTAAGAATATTTGGCACTAAGAACACATCAGGGGACTACACCAGTGGGCCACAAGCCTGCAGGGCACAACCACTGATGGGGATATGCACCTAGGGTAGGGTCATAGGCCTCACCTACATGTCCTACACAAAGTCACAACATTAAGGACTTAAAGATTTCAAGGAAGATTCCGACTGTCTCGCCATGAGTCACTCGGTAGAGCATCGACTCAGAGATTTTCTCTATCCACTCGACAAAAGACTTCCACTCGGAAGAATATGAAGCCAGTCAACTCCAGAAGTTCAGAAGTCACACCAGGGAGGCCAAAGAGCAGGCATTCGGCTGGTCATCATAAGTAACATTTAATACGTACGTTATTAGTAACGCACGCCTTTGTCTTGATTACTCGAACGCTTCGTTGCCTCGGCCTTGATGAGGGGTAACACACTCTATATAAGACACCCCTCCAATCTAGCACAAGGGTTCGCACCCCCTATAACACACACTCCACATGGCAGGAGCTCCTGAGCACTGAGATGTAGGGTTGTTACATCCACGAGAGGGGCGTGAACTCATACATCGCGTGTACAAGCTTGCCGTAGCTAGGACTCTGCCCTCTCCTTTCATACCCCTCACCTCTACTGTCATGTTCATTCCCACGACAGTTGGCGCCCACCGTGGGGCAGGTGTCTAAGTGACTTCTGGCAAGTTTGCAATTTTCATTCTCCGTCATGTCTTCCGGTGGGGATTCGTTCTTGGGCCGCAAGATCCCTCTCGGTGTGCTTGTCTTCGTTGCCGATGACTCGACATGGCTTCACGAGGCACATCTCGATCAGCGGGGCAACGGACTTCCGTGCAAGTTCCTACAACGTTCTCCTTTGGCAGCCATCGGCCCCAATGTCGACTCTTCGCCCCTCTGCTCGTCGCCACAAGCGATTCGGTCGCTCGTGACTCCAACCATAGGTGAAGAACGTGATGGCTCGCCAGGCATCGTCTCCGCAGGTTGCGGCAATTGAGCCCGCCGAATCACTTCGCGGCGCATTTGACTCGACGTCAGATCAACCTGTTGTCCCTTCCGAGTGCGAGAGCTGCGATCATGCAGTGGAGGTCTTCATGGCGGGTTCTATGGAGAGGCCGGCTGGGTTCGGTCGCGCCGGACGCGAGGCTGGAGAGCTGTCGAGAGGACACGCCCGTCAACGTCCTCCGGTTTTGAGTCGATGTCTGCAACACCTATTTCCAAGTGGACCACAGAACATGGTCGATGTATTTCGTACTCCAGTTCTAAATGTTGCAGGTGCCACTAAGATATCAGATTATTTTTAGCCATCAAACTCAGAGGCTGGCAGAGGTTTAGAGCAGATTCGTACATTGCTTCAAGCAGCACTGTAGCAAAACTCAGTTGTATCACAGTAACTCAATAGATTGCACGACAATTCATCCACAATAGATACAGTTCTTTCGGTTTATAGTACGGGGTCACCTCAGTGTCACATAGGCGCAGGTTACCGAGAGGATCAGCACAGAGATCAGGGGCGAAATTAGTTTGCTCCCCATTACCACCGTGGTGACCGCCATCAGGTGCATTCTCCCCCGCGGAGTGGTCCGTATGTGTCCCAACACTACGAGGATAGACGCCCATTCGGTGATGAGCGGAGTCCTGGGTTCAATGCGAGGAATGTACTCGCGCAGAGGTGGATTGACAGGGGCAGAGCTCACAAAGATGGTTTTGACAGAGATCGTCCGAGTGGAAGCGGCACCATGGTCTCTGGCCCCGAGTGTTTCAGTAGAGCAATTTGTTCTGATGATATCCCCCCAACTTCAGGTTGGCAGATGGAATAAGTAAATTTACAGGAGAATCTAAGCCTGAAACATGGCTCGATGATTACCGATTGGCCGTGCATATTGGCGGAGGTAACGACAATGTTGCCATGAAGCATTTGTCTCTTATGCTGGCTGGTTCATACAGGGCGTGGTTGAATCAGTTGGCTCCTTCTAGCATCTATTGCTGGGAGGATCTCACACGAGTGTTCATCAAAACATTCGAGGGCACATTCAAGCACCCTGATGGTTTGACCGAGTGGCAGCATTGCTTGTAGAAGCAGAGTGAGTCCTTGAAAGATTATATCTAGCGTTGGACCATCCTTCATCACACGGTGGAAAACGTTTCTAAGCACCAAGTATTCTGCGCTTTCAAGGCTGGTGTCAAGTACAAGGTATTATATCTGAAGTTTGGTGGGACAGGTGACATGTCCATGAGCAAGATGATGGAGATTGCTTCCCGATATGCCAATGGCGAAGAAGAAGACCGCCTCCATAGCGGTAAAGGAAAAGCAGTCGACAATGATACTGGTGGCAATTCCACTCGGAAACACAAGCACAAGCCTGATGGTTCCGCTCCGGCAGAAGCGGCCGCCCTGGCGGCACAAGGAAAGTTCAAGTGAAAGCCCAACGGGCAATTTCCTCCCAAAATGTCAAAGAATCAGTCACATGTCCTGGATTTACCATGTGCAATCCACACGAAGAAATATGAAGACGACAATCTGATATTGCCCAAACACACTACTCTTCAGTGTAGATTGTTGGTCCAATAGTTCAAAGAGAATCCGTCGAGTGATAAGACTCGTGAGAAGGAGGATGTAGAAGATAAAGATGATTTCCCAGAGGTCAGTGCTACTCTGATGATTTTTGCTGATGTAGAGAGCAAAAGTCGATTGAAGGTCATTAAGAGAGAGGTCAACATGGTAGTTCCGACCACCCCATCATCACTTAAGTGGTCTTAGACTCCCATAACGTTCGATCAGTCGGATCACCCTTCTCACATTGCTACTCCTGGTCGACAAGCTTTGGTGGTAGACCTAGTTGTGGGGGTGTTCGTCCCGACTGAGTGAAAGAAATATGTAGTTCCATGGGGTCATCCCTGGGAAAAAGGCTAGGTCACTCAGCCAGATTGCGCTGGATGTGGTATTCGGCACAAACAATAAGTTCCACAAGCAGAAGCTAACATTCGAAGTTGTGGACTTTCAGAGTGCTCACCATGCCATCCTTGGCCGCCCAGCTTATGCATGTTTCATGGCACGCCCATGTTACGTGTATCTCAAGATGAAGATGCCTGGGCCCAAGGGCGTCATCACAGTCACATGCAATCGGCAGAGAGTTGAAGAGTGCTTACAACAAGGTTCCAAGATCGGCAATCAGCACATGGCTATGGTTGAGCTAGAGGAATACCGAAAGACCACTAATCCTGCCGGCCTGATGCGCTCCAAGAAGCCCGCTTCTAAGTCTGCTTTTCAGTTGGAAGGTGAAGTAAAAAAGGTGAACATCCACCCGACAGAGACTGATGTTGCCCCGACCAACATCTCGACAACACTCGACAACAAATAGGAAGCCGAGCTCATCCAGCTCCTCCGTGAGAACTGGAACATTGTTGCATGGAAGCCTACTGGTATGCTGGGTGTGCCTAGGGAACTGACTGAACACCGTGTGAGAGTGGATCCAAAGGCAAACTTGTCAAAGAGCATTTACGTCGGTCCGCAACAGAAAACAGAAAGCAATCAGCGAGGAGGTGGCTCGAATCTTGGAGGTGAAGTTCATATGCGAAGATTACCACTTCAAGTGGCTCGCAAACGTCGTCATGGTCCCCAAGAAGGACAAGTATCTTTTTATGTGTATCGATTTCAAGATTATGAATAAGGTCTGCCCGAAAGATCACTTTCCGCTCCCCCGCATTGATGAAATTGTTGACTCGACTACGGGGTGTGAGCGTTTATCTTTTCCTGATGCATACTCTGGATACCATCAGATCCATCTGTTTGGTCCAGATGAAAAAAAAACGTCCTACATCACCCCTTTCGGTTGTTTCTCCTATATCACCATGCATTTTGGTTTGAAAAATGCTGGCGCTACTTTCATGCGTCTGATTCAGAAGTGCCTTCTTGATCAAATAAGTCGGAATGTCGACGCCTATATGGATGATATCGTAGTTAGGTCTCCCAAAGTTTCCAACCTACTGACTGACTTGGAGGAAATATTCGCCAATCTGAGGAAATATGATATCCAGTTGAATCCAGCTAAGTGCACTTTTGGAGTTCCTCGTTTCCGAACATGGGATCGACGTCAACCCCTAGAAGATCAACGCCATCGTCAGAATGAAAAGCCGTGTGTGTGCACGAAGTCCAGAGGCTCACAGACTTCCTGGCGGCGTTGAGTCAGTTTATTTCTCGCCTCGATGAGAAGTCTTTACCTTTGTACCGACTCATGAAGAAGTCATATGTGTTGGAGTGGACTGATGAGGCAGAAGAAGCGTTTGTCGAGCTAAAAGCCCTGCTTTCCACATAGCCGGTGCTTGTTGCTCGGCACAACAAAGAACCCCTCGTGTTATACATCGCAACTACAAATCAAGTCGTCAACACAGTTCTAACTGTTGACCGTGAAGAAGAGGGCAAGGCTTACAAAGCCAATTCCTAGTATACTATATTTTGAAGTATTGACTCCTTCTAGGCAAAGGTATTCCCATTATCAGAAGTCGGGTTGGACTACTTTCTAGATCACTCAGTCTCAGTCGTCAGTGATGCTCCGTTGTCTGAGATCTTCAACAACCAAGACGCGGTTGGTCGAGTGGCCAAATGGGACATTGAACTCTTATATTTTGATATCAAATTTGAAGCAAAGAAGGCAATCAAGTCTCAAGTGCTTGCTGATTTCATGGTCGAGCTGGTAGAATAGCAACAACTCACTCAAATCCACTCGCCACAATGGACCATGTTCTTTGATGGTTAAAAAATGTTGAACGGGTCTGGTGCCGGCATGGTTTTGGTATCTCCAAAAGGTGACAAGCTCAACTACGTTCTCCAGATTCACTTTGATTCCTCCAATAATGAAGCGGAATACGAGGCTCTCCTCTACGGGCTACGTATGGCCATCTCACTCGGCGTACGACGCCTGATGGTATACGATGACTCGGATTTGGTGGTCAATGAAGTGATGAAAGAATGGGATGTCAAGAACCCCGCCATGACCGGGTATTGCACTGTAGTGAGAAAGATGGAGACGAAGTTTGAAGGTTTGGAACTTCATCATATTCCCCGAGTGAAAAATCAAGCAGCCGACGACCTAGCCAAGATTGGATCCTCTCAGAAACCTGTACCCAATAACGTGTTTCCAGAACGCTTATATTTTCCTTCGGTACAAGAAGATCCCTTCACTGAAGAGCCCCCACAAGCGATAAGCACTTCCAACCCGACTGAGGTTGATGATCCAGCAGCCATTGATCTGGTTATGGAGATTCTAGTCATTACACCCAATTGCAAGGTTCCATACATTACATATATATTGAGGCAAGAACTCCCAGAAGACGAGGTTGAAGCTCAACAGATTGTCCGCAGATCCAACACGTTTACTATAATGAACAAACAACTTTTCAAAGAAAGTGTGACTAGTGTAGCTCAGCGGTTCATGTCTCCTCAAAAAGGTCAATTTATTCTTGATGAAATCCTCCCGGGGACCTGTGGTCATCATGCGTCCTCTCGAACAATTGTTGCTAAAGCATACCGAGCTGGCTTTTTCTGGCCATGTGCTAATGAGATGAGGAAGGAAATTGTGGATCGCTGCAAAGGATGCGAGTTTTACTCCAATTTGTCACATAAACCCGTGTCTGCTATGGAGACTATTCCACTCGGCTGGTTGTTTGCTGCGTGGTGTCCGGATATGGTCGGTCCTCTCCGAGCAGACTAGAGTGGGTTCACTCATTTTCTTGTGGGAGTCGACAAGTTCACCAAGAGGATTGAAGCAAACCGTGTAAAAAAAACTGGATTCTCGCACTGCTATCAAGTTCATAAAGGAAATAACATTGCAACATGGAGTGCCCCATAGTATTATCACAAAAAATGGTTCTAACTTCGACTCGAAAGAATTCAGATAATTTTGCGCCGCCTAGGGGACCCAAGTTGATTACGTGTCTGTCATGCACCCCCAAACTAATGGTCAAGCAGAGCGAGCGAATGGCCTAATCCTCCAAGGGTTGAAGCCTCGACTCGTGCGAGACTTTGAAGATCCAGCCGGAGCTTGGGTTACCGAATTTCAATCAGTTATGTGGGGCTTGAGGACGACACCCAATTGGTCAACTAGACGCACTCCTTTATGGAGCCGAAGCTGTTTTACTGATTGAACTCCTTCACAATGCTTCCCGAGTGGAACTTTATTCTGAGGCCGAAGCTGAATGGGCGCGCCAGGACGACATAGACCGTGTGGAAGAAGAACACGAAATGGCTCTGATTAGGTCGATAGTCTACTAACAGGATCCGCGCCGTTTTCATGCAAGACATGTTTGGAGTCGGTGGTTTCACGTAGGTGATTTGGTGCTCCGAGTGGATTAGCAATGGCCGCACAAGCTCACCCGCGCTTGGTAAGGACCTTTCGTCATTACCAAGCCGTTGAATAATGGAGCCAACGATGTCTTCAATCTCAAAAAGAGAATCGATGAACCACGTGCATGGAACGCAAGTTTGCTGCGACGATTTTATCCTTGACGACCATGTGATTCAATGTAATAAGAATTTACTAGACAATGTTCTTATGAAAGTTATGACTCCCATAGTCTTTGACGATTTCGATTGTGCAATCTCAAATTCATAAATACTTCGAGTGGTGAGCAATCCTCTCACTTGGGGCTATGCTGCTAACAAGATTTTGCCTAAGTATCAAAACATACTCCGAGTGGTGAGAAATCCTCTCACTCGAAAGCTTAGCCGCGAATTAATCGCCTAAGTTGAAACATACAACGAGTGGTGAGCAATCCTCTCACTCGGGGGCTTAGCTGCGAACAAGATTTCGCCTAAGGATTGAAACATACTCCGAGTGGCGAGCAATCCCCTCACTCGGGAGCTTAGCTGCGAACAAGATTTTGCCTAAGTATCAAAACATACTCCGAGTGTCAAGGAATCCTCTCACTCAGAGGCCTAGCTGTGAATCAATCACCTAAGTTAAAACATACTACGAGTGGTGAGAAATCTTCTGAGTTAGAAGCTTAGCTGCAAATCAATCGCCTAAGTTAAAACATGCTCCGAGTGGTGAGCAATCCTCTCACTCAGAGGCTTAGCTGCGAATCAATCACCTAAGTTAAAATCTAGTCCGAGTAGTGAGCAATCCTCTCACTAGCGGGCTTAGCTGGAATCAAGATTTTGTCTAAGGTACAAAACATACTCCGAGTGGCGAGCAATCCTCTCACTCGGGGGCTTAGCTGCGAACAAGATTTCGCCTAAGTGTCGGAACACATTCCTAGTGGCGAGTGTTAGTGCACTAAAGAATGGGCCTTTGACGCCCAGGACTTGTGCACTGGCAGTAGTAGCCACGCCTGCGGCGAGGCCTCTTGGGGACGACAGGATGCAGCTGCGAAGCCATTGAGAAGCCGCCTAGATCAGCCGGCAGGAAGACCAAGACCAGAAGGAAAGAGCCCCGGCGAGATCGGGGTGGGCGTCAATAGAGCCCCGGCAAGAGCGCCTCCCCGGAGTGTTGTGCTGCTTCCGGGGCTGTGCCCAAGAAGACACCAAAGACCATAAGCCTAGAAGACTGAGGACATAGCCCCCGACAATATTCTTGCCAAGGGAGGCTAGGGAATCCCTGGCAAAGCCCTTTCCAGGAGACTTAGTGAAGCTCCAGCGCAACTCGTCCCTCGCAGGATCCCAGCTCGCCCCTTGTGCCAGCGCAGCGGCCAACTGCCCCTTGCCACTTAATACGTGCCTGTTCGCACGAGGCAAGTCGATCGGTATCTGGGGAAAACAGTGCCGAAGGGACGCACCTCTGTCCTATCCCTGGGACACCTAACGAAGCATTTAATGTGTCTGCTTAGACACCACAGACACTGTACTTAGCTATACACCCCGTGGGTGCACTGTTTCACGGATAGGAGGTTTGCTAGTTAGTTAACTAGGACATACCTAGCAAATCATCTCCTATCCTTGAATACACACACACACAAAGCACGAGTAGTGTATTACGCTTCCGAGCGGCCCGAACATGGGTAAAAATTCCCTTGTGTCGTCTGTTTGGTATGCGCTTGGTGCATCCCTCTCCCCCGCCGAACCACAAGGGATCCTCATGGTCCCATAGGTGTTCGTCCTCACCCACGACATATCTTACACGCCAGGTAGGGGAGAAGAGGTGCGCCAATCTGACCTAGCGGTTGGTACTGCACTTCCGTCATTGTCACCGTCTCTACGACCCTCAAGAGAAGGGCGGCCATGGCGGCTGATCGGTCTGCAACGACCGTGGCTGCAACTATGCAGACCGGCGGCCATCCTGCTGAAGTACCGAATGCGTCGTCGTCGCTTGATCTCCTATCTCCACGGTCGCGACCATCACGGGTCCACCGCCTCCAGAGGCTCGGGGCCCTCGCTTGGCCCGAGCATCTCTTCCTCTTCCTTGCGGCACCCCAGCAGGCGGGCTACGACCATGGCCCACTTGAGCCTCTGGTAGGTGGCAGCCTCATTCCTTTGCCTGAAGAGCATGAAGGCATTGATGTCCGGGTACACCCACCGACAGTCAACCAACGTAGGCCAGAAAGGGCCGTAAGCCGCGGCTATGTTGGTTGCGAGCGCGCTGATGCAGATGCAGGACCGGTCAACCATTCTGACGACTGCGATTGGTGGTGCAGGGCAGTCACCACGTCGCATGTCTTAGGCCTCTCGAAGTTCTTGGATTATTATGATGATGGACTCACGGGAGATTGGTGGACACGCTCCGGAATGCACCCTCGAGATGTGCTCGGACGCCACCCCCGCCTCACTAGTCACGCCAGGGACATCCCCGGTGGGAGCCCCCAGCCCTAACCCAAGGTGGGTGTCGAGCGCGCCTTCCTATGCGATGGGGGGCATGGCCCCGTCCCATGGCACGGAGCCTGAAGCCCCGAGGCGCTCGATGGGGAGGAGTTCCTTCTTCTTCTTGCGTGGGTCCTCGCGAGGCAGCTCATCTTCTTTGTCGTCCGAGCACTTTGCCGCCGCCGCACGGTACGCGCGCTCCAGTCTTCAGACGACATCTTTCTCGTCACAGGGGATGGTGATAACGCTGCCGCTCCCTGGCATCTTGAGGACATTGTAACCATGGTGGATCACTGCCATGAACTTGGCGACTGCCGGCTATCCAAGGATTGTGTTGTATTGCATGTGAATGTGTGCAACGTCAAAGACGATGATCTCAGTGTGGTAGTTCTTGCGCTCGCCGAAGGATTGTTCTTGATCTCAGTGTGGTAGTTCTTGATCTCAGTGTGGTAGTTCTTGATCTCAGTGTGGTAGTCTTTAGATCCTTGGATGGAAAGTATGACACCGTGCACGTTGTTCCAAATGATATCAAACTACAAATTTCTTAAGATAAGGAAGTCACTCGAAGGGTTGTCGCTCTTGAATTTTTACTCAAAGACAAAGAAGATCCTGATAACAAGTAAAGTGGTGCATACTAAGCTTCAATTGGAACACCCGCTACTTAAAATGACAACCTTGTTACCAATGATGAGATAAGCCTTACGGTCAAGAAATTCAACAAGTTCTACAACAGTAGGGGCAAAGAGAGAAGCTCTAACTAAATATACGAAGAGAAGCATTCATCCAGTCGTAATTTCTACAATTGTGGAAAGCCCGGACACTAATCCAATGAGTGCATGGCCCCCACGAAAGAAGAGAAGATTCACCAAGAAGGCAAAGCTCAAGAGATGAGTTACCTCGAATAGAGAGAAGGAGTAGAGAAGATCATTATGAACATAGACCAAGCAAGGAATCGGGGAAGAAGGACAAGTACTTCTGGAGCCACTTAAGAAGAATACATCAAGCTCATGTTGGTGAATAGGCATCCGACTCCGAGTCCAACAACCAATCCGAGAGAAGATACCACTCCTACTGCGACTATACTCAAGATGAAGGTTATTATAGATTAGCACTCGTATCCTCCAATTCCTGTGACATATTTGATTCACCAAAGGAAGGATTTGGAAATTCCTTCATGGCTAAAGGCCCAAGGTATCAGACCCCGAATACATTGAGTTTAATAGTGATGAGGATGACTTAGTTGGTGATGATAACTTGCTCTTTCATAAAACTAGTTATGTTAGTCAAAATGAACTTGATGATAATCATGCTAGTGAAGATAAGTCGTGTGATGCTGATAAGAAGGAGATTGAGCGTCTAACTAAAAAATTGAACACTCTTAAGTTAGCCCATGAATCTACTCTAGAAGATCGTACAAAGATTGTAAGAACTCATGATAAGGTATGCTTTGACAAGTTAAATTTAGAGCAAGAGCATTAGTTTCTTAAAGTCATCAATGGTGATCATTGAAAAGTAGTAACAAAGGCAATAAAGTTCATTTTATCTAGCCAAACGATTACCCTTATCTACTCTTGTTCGACAAGTTAAGTCTAAGAAAAGTAGTAACAAAGGCAAGAAAGTTTCTTCATCTAGTAACAACAACACTAATGCTAAATCAAATGATGTTGTTTCTAGTAGCTCTATTGATTATACTAATGATTCTATTAGCCAAGTAACACTTGAGAAACAATTTTTTTTTCCAAATGAATTGTAAAGAGAGGTGTCTTCAAGAGTCTTGCCGGAAGTAAGCAATTCGAGGAGATTGTATGCAGGCAAGGAGGACAACAAAATACACAAGGTATTGGCTACTTAAATGCCAATCACTACTGAATCAGAGAATTGCCATCTGTTGTTTCTTTGTCGTCTGTTGGCTGATGGCAAAGACCGTCTTTGGCATCAGCTAAAAAACACCAGACGGCAAATAGGAGACTGATGGCAAAGATACTCTTTGCTATCAGTTTGTTTTTTGTCTTGAGCCAGCTTACGCAAAATAGTCAAGTGGCGAACGACAAAGAACTGACCCTCTTTCCTCTCTGCCATCTTACAGCAAAGAACATGTAGGCAGACGCCAAAGAGCATGGGGTGGCCCACCCCACACCCCCTCTCTCCCCATAACGGTCCAATCCTTTGCCGTCTACCTTATACCTCTTTGCCATCGGGGGGCAGACGACAAAGATGATGGCGCCCTACCGGCCATCGGCCCCACCCCCACTGCCCTCTCTCCCCTAACGGTCATCGCCCCACCCCCACACCCCTCTCTCCCATAACAGATCTCTCCCTCTCACCCCCGAAACCCCCACCGCCGCCAGAGCTCACCCTCCCCTCCTCCCCACGCGCGAACAGCTGCCGGAGCTCACCCCTTCTCCACCACCGGGCCCTCCTCCTCCTTGCGCCCCTCCTCCACCACCGCCTCCTCTTTCCCGGGACCTCCTCCTCCTTACGCCCCCTCCTCCGCCACCGCCTCCTCCTCCCCGTGACCCCCTCCTCCACCACCGCGCCACCCCTCCTCCACCACTACCCCTTCCTCCCAGCGCACCGCCTCCTCCCCGCGCCCCTCCTCCTCTACGGCCTTCCTCCCTGCGCCGTCCTCCTCCCCCGGCAGACCCCCTCCCGTGAGTCCCTATTTTTTCCCTTTTTCTTTTAATTTTTTAATTGCGTTAGTTAGGTTAGTTGTTAATTACCTACTGTTAATTAGGTTAGTTAGGTTAGTTGTTAGTGGTACTGCCCATTGAAATTTTGGATGTTGTTCGTGTTAGTTATTAGTTGGTAGGTAACTTAATTAGTAGATTTAGTGGTAGTTTAGTTAGTTGGTAGATTCTGTTTAGTTAGTTTGTAGTTTAGTTAGTTCATAGTTTAGTTAGTTAATTAGTAGATTTTTTTGAGGGCAAATTGCCGCATTTATTCATCCGTAGCTAGAAATCTCGTTTGAAATTACATGAAGAATAAAGTCTGGTGGAGTATCGACCCAAATTTCAGTACGAAGCTCCCCTACACCTACCATAGCTAGCTTATGCACGGCCATATTACCCGAACGACGAATCCAAGTGACCTTGAACTCATCAAAAGAACTAAGCATTTTCTTGATATCTTATACCCAAGGCACGACAACAGACAAATTCCTATCCGGATGATTAATCTTCGCCACTAGTGCCCTGCTATACAGTTCCAAATGTGCTTGTTGGATGTTAAGACCAACAACCACCTGTCGTCCCCTTCTTCACGCCAACGCTTCTACCGCTTCAGGATCAGCAATGCCTGGGAAGAAATGGCTAACTCCGGCAAAGAACGCCGCATTGTGAACCCTGAATACTGCCCCACCACCATCGTTTGTTCCTTGCTTCGGGACCGCACCATCGGAGTTTATTTTTACCCATCCATTGACAAGCTGCTCCCATTTCTGGACGGTTTTTGGCTCCCGCTGTGACACCCTTGTCTCGTTCGCTGCTTTCCAATCTGACAGTTGCACCTTCAGAGAATCTATTATTTCATGTGGCCACTGCAGCTTCCGCCCTTCCCTTGTGTTGTTTCTAGTGAGCCATAGCCCGTAAGTAGCCTGTAGCATGAGCTCCTTCTCATCGTCAGCAGCGGCAGCGAGCCATTAAAGCAACCAATATGAGAGAGCCTTCTGGGAGGTCAAATGAACCGGCGGACTAACCACCATCACGCCCAGATCCTCTTTTAACAGTTGCCAGAATCTGACCGAGTGTTGACTAGTGGTAGATTCTGTTAATTTGTAGATTTAGTAGGTAGTTTAGCGGTAGATTCTGTTTTGTTAATTAGTAGCAGCTAGATTATTTTTTAGCTACGTAGTGGTAGATTTTTTTTTTGCTAGGTTAAGTAGATAAGGGAAGAAGAATAAGAAGAAGAAGAGGAGGAGGAGGAGGAGGAGGAGAAAAAGAAGAAGAAGAAGAAGAAAAAGAGGAGAGAGGAGAAGAATAAAGAAGAGGAAAAAGTAAAAAAATAGAAGAAGAAGAAGAAGAAGAAGAAGAAAAAGAAGAAGAGGAAAAAGGAAAAGAAGGAAGAAGAAGAAGAAGAAGAAGAAGAGAAGAAGAAGAAAAATAAGAAAAAGAAGAATATGTAGAAGAAGAAGAAAAAGGAAGGAAGAAGAAGACGAAGAAGAAAAGGAAGAAGAGGAAAAAAAGAAGATGAAGAAGAAGAAAATGAAACACTGACACCACAACACCCGACATGATGCCCCGAAACCCCGACACATCACCCCGACACGGCATCTTGACGACTCCCCCGCACGAAATATTTTTTTATGGAACCCTAGATGACATCTATAAAGGTAATATATTTGTGTTAGGTCATATATTTTTCGATTTTATTAATGAACCAAAAATATTTGTGTTGATCAAGTGGATACACATGTAATAGTTGTATCGTTGTTGTGAGGTCTGCTATGCGAAGACCTCCTTGTGCGATCTACGAGCTCGGCCCCTACATTCGAGGGTGAGTACAAATCTCATCTCCTCCTTGCCCCTTCATTTCTTGTAGGTCGGTCTTCGGATGAAACTTGCTCAATATAGGTAATTAAATTAATTTATTAGTATGCGTCTCCCATTTGAAAGGGTTATAGTTACAAATATGCATGCATTTGCATATATTTATAACCGTGATTCTTTCGAATTGTCCAACGTTATCCATGGAAAGCCCGAGTATGTGTAGATTGGGTTCGTTTTCCCATATGCTTTGTTTCGGATCTGATGCATAATTTCGTTAGTGCCTGCCTGTTGTTCTCCGGATACACATCCTCTTTATTTATTGTGGAGACGTGTATCAGGAGAACAGCAGGGAGGTGATGTCGAAATTTTGCGTTGGATCCGGAGCAGACCATGGGAAGACGAACCCAATCTACACGTACTCGGGTGGGATTGGGACCTATGTTTACCTATTAGCATGTGGGATGCATGGACGTAATAAAACTATGAACTTCATTAACTAATGAATATATATGCTTAATTATATACAAATATATTTCTTGTGTGTTTAGTAGCAAGGCAAGATGAGTGATCATGCGTGGATGTACACCAGTCACCCTACTCAGAAAGAGATGATGAAAGAATGGTTTCTAAAAACCAAGGAGTTTGTGAAAGCCGCATTTGCAAATGGCCGGGAAACAAACTGGTGCCCTTGTCCTGGATGCAACAACTTTAAAAAGAGAACAGAGGATGTAATGATGAAACACCTGTAGAGGAGGGGTTTGAAGCCTAATTAAATGGTGTGGACATTTCATGGTGAGTCTATACAACGCGCCAGCGCTAGGGTGGCTTGTCGTCGCACCGACGAGCATGGTACCGAGATCGAAGACATGGTGCAAGACTTTGATGATGCTCGGGATTCGGAAGATGAGATGGAGGAATCTGCAAAGGCCTTCTATGAAATGTTGGAGTCTTCAAAACGTCCTCTACACGAGCACACTGAGCTTTGTCAGCTGGATGCCATTGCACAAGTAATGGGTCTGAAGGCTCAGTTCATCTTGGGAAGAGAATGCTACGACACGATGATGACACTATTTGGACGCTTTCTGCGCAAAGGCCATGTCATGCATGCAAACCTGTAACAGTCGGAAAAAATACTTCGTGTACTTAAGATGCCCTATCAGAAGATAGATGCCTGTGAGAATGGATGTGCCTTATTTAGGAAGGAGTATGCACACTTGGACTATTGTCCCATTTGCAAGTCTTGCGGGTATCTTACAGTAGACAACGGTATGGGTGAGAAGAGGCAGACCAAAATTGTAGTTAATGTTCTTCGATATATGCCAAACATACCAAGGCTTCAACGTCTTTTCATCGTCAAAGAGACATCGAGACAAATGACATGGCACAAATTGGGCAAAAGAACCGAACTAGATGTGGATGGGAATAAGATGGCGGTACACACATAAGAAGGGGGAGCGTGGAAAGAGTTCGATAGATTGCATCAGGATAAAGCGGCAGATCCAAGGAATCCTTGAGTTTGCGTCGCCATGGATGGTTTTTATCCCTCTGGCATGATGGCAACCGAATACATTTGTTGGCCTGTATTTGTCATTCCACTCAATCTCCCCCCAGGCAGATTATGCAAAGAAAGAACATATTTTTGACGTTGATAATTCCAGGGCCCAATTATTCGGGGAAGAATATGAATGTATACATGCAGCCGCTTAAGGAGGAATTCCAATAAGCTTGGGATAACGGGGTCAAGACATATGATGTCGCTAGAAAAGAAAACTTCAAAATGCATGTGTGGTACATGTACTCTATGCACGATTTGCTGGTGTATGTGCTATTCTCTCGATGGTGTGTGCATGGAAGGTTCCCATGCCCCACATGCCAGGAAGCTCTTCAGTTTCATTGGTTGTAGGGGGGGTTGGAAGTATTCTTATTTTGACTTGCATAGACAGTTCCTGGATCCTGACCATCAGTTCAGAAAAGACAAGAAGAACTTTACCAAAGGTAAAGTTGTCAAAAACTTGGCACCACCTGCGTTGACAGGCCAACAGATCCTGGATAAGTTAAACGCCCTCGAGCATGATCCAGAGAGTCCAGGGTATTTCAAGGTGTATAATTAAAAATACGCCTGGATTCACAAGCCATGCTTGTGGGATCTTCCTTACTTCAAAGACCTCCTTGTTCCACACAATATCGACATGATGCACACTGAAAATAATATCGGAGAGGCTATTTTTGGTACATTGTTTGACATAGATGCGAAGACAAAGGATAATACTAAGGCTAGTGTCGATCAAGAGACACTATGTCATAGATCGTTACAAAACATGCGAGAAGGCATAGGAAAGCAGAAGTGGTCGAACCCAAAGGCCTGGTTCAATCTTGGAAGGCCAGCTATCAGGGAAATTATCTTGTGGGTCAAAATGCCCTTGATGCTCCCCGATGGGTATGCAGCGAATCAAAAGAGGGGAGGGAGTCTTGAAAAAAAAATCTTTGGTCTCTAGAGCCATGATTGGCACATATGGCTTGAGCGGGTAATGCCGGTGATGTTCAATGGCTTTATTCCTAAGGATTAATGGCTAGTACTAGCGAAGCTGAGCTATTTTTTCCATGTTCTTTGTGCAAAAGAATTGTCGGCTGGCATGGTAGATGACATGGAGGAGTTTGCACCGGAGTTGTTGTGCAAGTTAGAGAAGATCTTTCCGCCGGGGTTCTTTAATCCAATGCAGCATTTGATTTTACATCTACCAACCGAGGCAAGAGTGGGTGGGCCCATGCAAAATCGTTGGTGCTATGCAACCGAGAGGATGCAGAAGACGCTTCGAGCTAAATGTGAAAATAAGCGTAGAATTGAAGCATCGAAGGCTGAGGCATTCATTACTAAGGAGGTGGCAAACTTTGTGACAACACACTACGAAGCCAGAAATCATCACTTGCATAATCCGAAGCCTAGGTACAATGATGCAGACCCTAAAAAGGTGGATCCAACCTCAGCCTATTCAACGGGAAGCTCGCACCAGCCGGTGCTTCGAAACCAATAACGTTGGACGTCGAAGAATGGCGGAACATTTCGTTGTATATCTTCAACAACCAAATAGAAGAGCGGTCGTACATCCAGTAAGTTCTAATTCCTTTGCACTGCTCTTTATTCCCGGATATTTCATACAGCCGATACGTCGCCAAATTCTCAGATGGAGCGGTGATCCAAAATGATTCCGTCAAAGAGAATGAGCTTCTAGCAAAGCATGGAGGCGGCTATCCTGGTTTCATCTCTTGGTTCAGAGAAACAGTAGTTATCTATAACGGACCATTTCATTTCTTGTTCTAACTTGCAGCTAATGCAACAATTGTTTCGTATTAAACTTGTAGGATAATTCACAGACTATGGATGCCAAATTGAGACAAGCCGCTAATGGTTTGGACTATCAGGTCCGTTCATTTGAGAAATACAACATCAACAGGTATCTCTTTCGTACCTTTGGCAAAGAGCTATCTATGTCCGACTGGAAATCTAAAAATTGTTGTGTGTTTGGTATCGGCGAAGTTGGTATCGAGTATTATGGAAGACTTGAAGCAATTTATGAACTTCAATTCGATGGTGAAAACCCACCGAACATCGTAGTCTTAAAATGTTATTGGTTCTAGCAGGAGGAGACTAGAAGGACTCATGAACATATAGGACTTGTCGAAATCAATCCAAACACCCATTTAGATGTTCCCGATATCTATATTACAGCTTAACAGGCAACACACGTTTTCTATCTACCATGGGCATGCCAAACTGATAAGAATCTGCAAGGTTGGTGTGTTGTTTATGAAGTGCCGCCACGTGTTAGACCACCTCCCTCAAATGAATAGGATTATAAACCTCACATTAACCCAGACACATATGATGGAGAATTCTTCCAAGAAGCACGTCTTTCCAAGAAACGTTTCAAGAACCGTCGTGCTTCACCCCAGAACATGGAAGTAGACAGCGATAATGAATCCAACTTCACCCCTGAGCCGGAACCAGCAGAGCTGGAACTAGAAGAGGTTACTGATGCGGATGACCTGTCAATGCTTGACCGATTTTAGAACGGCCTTCCACAACTTCATGTCGTTGAACCTGATGAGCACGTCATTCATGAAGACATGCATGATTGTGCTGATGATGATGCATTTATTGACGAGGATTATTAGTTTCTATGCATCCCAACTTAAAGTATATATGTAGATGTTATTATTCATGTCAGTTATTCAATTTTTTTATGTTGTACTAATTTCTTTTAATCTTTATCATGGCAGGTTAGCAGGTGTTGAAAGATGGTGGGCGTGGGTCCAGATCGCTCGACGGGTTTTTCTTCGGCGGCCCGCATGAGGGGTGGTGCTTCCATTCCGCCCCGATCTCTCCGTAGAGTCATGGCAGACAGTCTGACAACACCACCCGCGGGTCCTTCTTCGTCGGCAGTATAGCCCACTAGGAGAGGTGTTGGTTGGGTAGGGAAGAAGGGGAAGGGTACAGGGAGAGGTGGTGGCCACGAAAGATGTAGGTGGACTGCTGCGCCGTCCTCTCCACCACCACCAGCTCATTCACCCGAGCACAGGTCTACTATGGTGGACCCGTTTGCGGACGAGGCTATGGGGACTCCGGTCCAGGAGCCTACGGTGGACGAAATTCGGACATTGAGACTCCGGTCCAGGATCAGCCTCGGGTCAAAGTGCTTTCGTCCCACGAGTCTCTGGTTCCTGAGGCTACGTTCCAGGAGACTCCTGCCATAGATGCTTCGGCCGACGTGGAGACGTCCCGATGGGGTGCCTGGCCGGATCAGACATAGGTGCCGGATTGGACCGAGGGTCCGCAGTGGCTATTATGTTGATAGCGGGGATGAGTCTACGGATTGTAAGGGCGGCGTGCAGGTGGACGGGGCCACCATGTACAAGCGTGGTAGTACACGTCTCCTGGTCGTGCCGGCTAACCGCGAGCAGAGGCCGATAATTAAGCCTGAAGGGGATAGGTAAGTACATTTACTCTTTTTTAGCTTTTCCCTTCATGTTTCTTCAAATATCTAATGAGTTGACCTTATCATACTGCTGGGGATGGAAACACCCTGTTGGATTCCGCAAGCCGAACATCGTCCTTGGTGTGCTTTGCTAGACAAATTTCCCGGGGTTTGTAACGTTGCCTGGTGAGGGTCAGGTTCCTACATTAGGATTTACCTGGGAGCACTACCAGGCTACACAAGCCCCGTCGGAGGAGGTTATAGATGGTGTCTTGTGCCACACGAGGGCCGAGATGGTGATCAACAACTTTTGGGTAAATTATTATTTTATACAATCTAAAATTAACAATATAGCTAATTATTGTACTAATTGGTGTTGTCTCGTTTGATTACAGACCTTCTATAGGTGTGAGGAGGCGCTGGCCAAGGTTCTCGAGGCCGAGTGTAGGCGGTTATTACAAAACTTATGCCACGACGCTCGGCCGCAGGCTATTCGAGACTACTATGCCATGCGTGGTATTAAGAAGCAGAAGAAGGAGTGCTGCGAAAAGTATCTGAACAAGGAGCAGTACATGAAGGTAATTACCTATTCTTAAGGCCTTGTACATAGTTTTCTTGATTTGATTCATAGGCGTAGCACTCAAAATTCTTTCTAATAACTTATAGGTCCCCCGAGATGGTGCGCGGATAAGATCTATTGTTCGGAGGCGTTGGTGGATGAGTGGTGCATAGGCAACTAGCGAGCCGTCCACGGCAATGCCAAGGATCGATGTAGCCAAATGGTTGGTGTGCCACACCATCAAGGCAGCGCCAACTTACGTAAGTTCGGACAAAACTGGGTATGTGGTTTTCTTCATGATTCATGCAATTCATTCTTCATGCTAGCTTGAGCCCCTTACTAATACTTTGTTCCTTTCTTTTAGGAACATCACAATAAGACGAAGATGCCAGAGTTGTACGACCTTTATGGCATGGCCCATACTGCCTCCTACAAGAAGGCGAATGCATTCTCTGAGTCTGACCTGGATGATCCAAAGAACTTCACCAACATCTCATCCCACCACAAGCTTGTGAAAAGAAGGACGTGGGGAACGCTTGGAAAGGGGAGGACTTTAACCCGAGCCAGGAACCTTTGGATCCAGAGCTGGTGATGATATCTGGTGGCTGGAGGCCCCATGGCTCGATAGCCATTGGATATGGGATAATACGTTGTCCACTCACTCTCCCGGAGATCAAGGCGCGTCAGTCGAGCTCCTGTCCAGAGATAACGCCTCGTCCACAGCCAGTCGATCTTGCCATCGAGATTAGTAGTACGTGATGACCACAAGTATACGGGATCAATGGTAGTCCTTTTGATAAGTAAGAGTGTTGAACCCAACGAGGAGCAAAAGGATCTGACAAGTGGTTTCCAGCAAGGTAAAATCTGCAGGCACTGAAATTGTCGGTAACACACTACTGGAATCAGAGAATTTGCCATCTGCTGCCTGATGGCAAAGACACTCTTTGCCATCAGCTACCCAAAACCTGACGGCAAAGAGCAGGGTGATGGCAAAGAGTGTCTTTGCCATCTGCTTCCTCTTTGTCGTCTGCCAGCTGACAGCAAAGCACATGCAGGTAGACGGCAAAGAACCCACCCCACACCGCCCTCTAACCCATAACGGTGCACCTCTTTGCCGTCAGCCTGTTACCCCTTTGCCGTCGGGGGCAGACGACAAAGCGCCCAATAGACCTAACGTCGTCAACCGCCACCCCACCCCCTCTCTCCCCCTAATGGCTCACCACAGCCCGTGACTATCTCCCTGCACCACCGCCGGAGCTCGTCCTCCCTCCTCCCTCCTCCCCACGACCCGCCGCCGGAGCTCGCCCCTCCTCCTCGCTGCGACCCCCTCCTCCACCATCATGCCCCTGCTCCACCACCGCCCCCTCCTCTCCGTTCCCCTTCTCCACCAGCGCCCCCTCTTCCTTGCGACCCCCTGCTCCCCCGCCGCCCCTCCTCTCCGTGCCCCTGGTCCTCCTTGCCGCCGGTATTTCCCCTGAGCTCCACCTCGTCGCTGACGTCTCCCCTAGCCACTTGTAACTCCTCCGGCCCTCCTTTCCTCTCTTTGCCTCTTTGCTAAGGGTAATTTAGTTAAGTTTAGTGACTTAGGTTAATTTAGTTAGATTATTGTTATTAGGTTCTTGTTGCTATTAGGTTCTTACTTTAAGTTGTTTAGGTTAATTTAGTTAAGTTACTTAGGTTAATTTACATAGGTTAATTTTTATTAGGTTCTTAGGTTAAGTTACTTAGGTTAATTCTTATAAGGTTGCAATTTTTTCTTCAAGTTTCATATAGGATATTTAAAGAAAAAAAACATAATTGATTACCACTAGTTCCAAATATTGCAAAGAAAAAAGACTCTTGCATTTTGCATCAAGTTCTATATTGTTCCTCCTATTATATGAGAATTTTAAGTGGACGTGTCATATGTGGACATGTGATTTGGACACGTGATATTTCCAATTGGGACATGTCATGCCGACATTTCCCGTAAAAGAAGAAGAAGAGGAGAGGAGGAGGAGAAAAGGAGAGGAGGAGGAGGAGGATGAGAAGCAGAAGAAGAGGAGAGTAGGATGAGGAGGAGAAAAGGAGAGGAGGAGGAGGAGGAGAAGAGGAGAGGAGGAGGAGAAGGAGGAGGAGGAGAGGGAGGAGAAGGCCAAGGACCTTCTAGTCCTTCTCCTCCTCCGCCTTCTCCTCCTCCTTCTTGATTTCTTCTTCTTCTCCTCCTCCTCCTCTTTATTCTCCTCTTTCATATATCCTTCCTTTAATTTCCCCAACAATGACATAATTAGCCCATTTAGCTTCAAAATACCATAATAAGCTCAAAATGGCATAAGAACCTTGGTTAGCTCATGAATATTAAATACTTAACTTGTTTTCCTCTAAAATGGGATAATTAGCCCATTTAGCTCCAAAGAGACATAATTAGGTAATTTAGCTCCAACAGGAGGAGAAGAGGAGAAGAAATAGGAAAAATGAAAAGAAAGAAGAAGAAGAAGAAGAAGAAGAAGAGAAGAAGGAGAAGGAGGAGGAGGAGGAGGAGGAGGAGGAGAAGGCCAAGGACCTTCTAGTCCTTCTCCTCCTCCTCCTTCTCGTCCTTCTTCTTGATTTCTTCTTATTCTCCTCCTCCTCCTCTTTCTTCTCCTCTTTCATATTATCCTTTCTTTAATTAACCCAACAATGACATAATTAGCCCATTTAGCTCCAAAATACCATAATAAGCTCAAAATGGCATAACAACCTTGGTTAGCTCATGAATATTATATACTTAGCTTGTTTTCCTCTAAAATGGGATAATTAGCCCATTTAGCTCCAAAAAGACATAATTAGGTAATTTAGCTCCAACAAGAGGAGAAGAGGAGAGGAAATATGCAAAATGAAAAGAAATAAGAAGAACAAGAAGAAGAAGAAGAAGAATAGAAGGAGAAGGAGGAAGAGGAGGAGGAGGAGAAGGCCAAGGACCTTCTAGTCCTTCTCCTCCTCCTCCTTCTCCTCCTTCTCCTCCTTCTTCTTGATTTCTTCTTCTTCTCCTCCTCCTCCTCTTTCTTCTCCTCTTTCATATTATCCTTGCTTTAATTAACCCAACAATGACATAATTAGCCCATTTAGCTCCAAAATACCATAATAAGCTCAAAATGGCATAAGAACCTTGGTTAGCTCATCAATATTATATAGTTAGCTTGTTTTCCTCTAAAATGGGATAATTAGCCCATTTAGCTCCAAAAAGACATAATTAGGTAATTTAACTCCAACAAGAGGAGAAGAGGAGAAGAAATAGGCAAAATGAAAAGAAAGAAGAAGAAGAAGAAGAAGAAGAAGAAGAAGAGAAGAAGGAGAAGGAGGAGGAGGAGGAGGAGAAGGCCAAGGACCTTCTAGTCCTTCTCCTCCTCCTCCTTCTCCTCCTTCTTCTTGATTTCTTCTTCTTCTCCTCCTCCTCCTCTTTCTTCTCCTCTTTCATATTATCCGTGCTTTAATTTCCCAACAATGACATAATTAATCCATTTATCTCCAAAATACCATAATAAGCTCAAAATGGCATACGAACCTTGGTTAGCTCATGAATAATATATACTTAGCTTGTTTTCCTATAAAATGGGATAATTAGGCCATTTAGCTTCAAAAAGACATAATTAGGTAATTTCGCTCCAACAAGAGGAGAACAGGAGAAGAAATAGGCAAAATGAAAAGAAAGAAGAAGAAGAAGAAGAAGAAGAGAAGAAGGAGAAGCAGGAGGAGGAGGAGGAGAAGGAGAAGGAGAAGGCCAAGGACCTTCTAGTCCTTCTCCTCCTCCTCCTTCTTCTTGATTTCTTCTTCTTCTCCTCCTCCACCTCTTTCATATTATCCTTGCTTTAATTTCCCCAACAATGACATAATTAGCCCATTTAGCTCCAAAATGCCATAATAACCTGAAAATGGCATAAGAACCTTGATTAGCTCATGAATATTATATACTTAGCTTGTTATCCTCTAAAATGACATAATTGGAATATTTGTGTTGATCGGGTGGATTTACATGTGATAGTTGTCTCGTTGCTGTGAGGTTTGTTGTGCGAAGACATGCCCTTGTGTTGTACGAGCTCCGCCCCTGCATTCGTGGGTCAGTACAAATTTCATCTCCTCCCCACCCCTTCATTTACTGTGGCTCGGTTTCCGGATGAAACTTTCTAGATTTAGGTAATACAATTAATTTATCAGCATGCGTGGCCAGTATGCGTGACATCTATAAATATGCATGTCTTTGCATATTTATAACCGCCATCCTTTCAAATTGTCCAACATTATTCATGGAAAGTCCGAGTATGTGTAGATTGGGTTCGTTTTCCCGTATGTTGTGCTCTGGATCCGATGCGGAATTTCGTCAGTGCCTCCCCCGTTGTTCTCCGGATGCACATCCTCTCTGTTTATTGCGGAGACGTGTATCAGGAGAAAAGCGGGGAGGTGCTGCCGAAATTTTGCGTTGGATCCGGAGCAGAGCATGGGAAAACGAACCCAATCTACACATAGTTGGGTGGGATTAGGACCTATCTTTACCTATTAGCGTGTAGGTTGCCTGGACGTAATAAAAATGGCAAACCTGATTAAGCGATGAATATAAATGCTAAATTATATGTAAATATATTTCTTCTGTCTTTAGTAGCTACGCAAGATGAGTGATCGTGCGTGGATGTATACCGGTCACCCTAGTCAGAAAGAGATGACGAAAGAATGGTTTGTAAAAACAAAGGAATTTGTGAAAGCCGCATTCGCAAATGGCCAGGAAAGAAACTATTGCCCCTGTCCTGGATGCGAAAACTATAAAAAGACGACAGAGGATATAATGATTAAACACCTGCAGACGAGGGGTTTTAAGCCTAATTATACAGTGTGGACATTTCATGGTGAGTCTATACAATGCACAAGAGCTGAGGTGGTCCGTCGTCGCACGGACGAGCATGGTACCCGGATCGAAGACATGGTACAAGACTTTGATGATGCTCCGGATTCAGAAGATGTGATGGAGGAATATGCAAAGGCCTTTTATGAAATGTTCGAGTCTTCAAAACGTCCTCTCCATGAGCACACTTAGCTCTGTCAGCTGGATGCAATTGCACAAGTAATGGCTCTGAAGGGTTAGTTCAACTTGGAAAGAGAATGCTACGACGCGATGATGACACTATTTGGACGTTTCCTACCCAAAGGCCATGTCATGCCTGCAAACCTGTACCAGTCGGACAAAATACTTCGTGTACATAAGATGCCCTATGAGAAGATAGATGGATGTGAGAAAGGATGTGTCTTATTTAGGAAGGAGTATGCACACTTGGACTATTGTCCCAATTGTGAGTCTTGCAGGTATCTTGTGGTAGACAACGGTATGGGTGAGAAGAGGCAGACCAAAATCGCACTTAGTGTTCTTCCGTATATGCCAATCGTACCAAGACTTCAACATCTTTTCATGGTCGAAGAGACAGCCAGACAGATGACATGGCACAAATTGGGCAAAGGAACCGAACTAGATGCGGATGGGAATAAGATGATGGTACACACATCGGATGGGGAAGCGTGGAAAGATTTCGATGGATTGCATCAGGATAAAGCGGCAGATCCAAGGAATCCTCGAGTCTGCGCTGCCACGGATGGTTTTAATCCCTTCGGCATGACGGCAACCCAATAGAGTTGTTGGCCTGTATTTGTCATTCCACTCCATCTCCCCCCCGGGCAGATTATGCAAAGAAAGAACATATTTCTGACGTTGATAATTCCAGGGCCCAATTATCCGGGGAAGAATATAAATGTGTACTTGCAACCGCTTAAGGATGAATTGTAAGAAGCTTGGGAAAATGGGGTCAAGACATACGATGCCGCTAGAAAAGAAAACTTCAAAATGCATGTGTGGTACATGTACTCTATGCATGACTTGCCAGCGTATGCGCTATTCTCTGGATGGTGTGTGCATGGAAGGTTCCCGTGCCCCCAATGCAAGGCAGCTCTTCAGTTTCATTGGCTGCAGGAGGGTCGGAAGTATTCTTGCTTTGACTTGCATAGACAGTTCCTGGATCCTGACCATCAGTTCAGGAAAAACAAGAAGAACTTTACCAAAGGTAAAGTTGTCAAAAAATTGGCACTACCTGCGTTCATAGGCCAACAGATCCCGGATCAGTTAAACGCCCTCGAGCCTGATCCAAAGCGTCCTGGGTATTTCAAGGGTTATAATTCAAAACACGCGTGGACTCACAAGCCATGCTTCTGGGATCTGCCTTACTTCAAAGACCTCCTTCTTCCACACAATATCGACATAATGCATACTGAAAAGAATATCGGAGAGGCTATTTTTGGTACATTGTTCGACATAGATGGGAAGACAAAGTATAATATTAAGGCTAGAGTCGATCAAGAGACACTATGTCATAGACCGTTACAAAACATGCGAGAAGGCAAAGGAAAGCAGAAGTGGTCGAAGCCAAAGGCCTGGTTCAATCTTGGAAGGCCAGCTATGAGGGAAATTATCTTGTGGGTCAAAATGCACTTGATGTTCCCCAATGGGTATGCATCGAATCTAAAGTGGGGAGCGAGTCTTGAAAAATTAAACATCTTTGGTCTCAAGAATCATGATTGGCACATATGGCTAGAGCGGGTAATACCGGTGATGTTACGTGGCTTTATTCCTGAGGATGAATGGCTAGTACTAGCGGAGCTGAGCTATTTCTTCCGTGTTCTTTGTGCGAAAGAATTGTCGCCTGGCATGGTAGAAGACATGGAGGAGTTTGCACCGGAGTTGTTGTGCAAGTTAGAGAAGATCTTTCAACTGGGCTTCTTTAATCCAGTGCAGCATTTGATTTTACATCTATCGACCGAGGCAAGATTGGGTGGGCCCGTGCAAGATCGTTGGTGCTATGCAACTGAGAGGATGCAGAAGACCCTTCGAGCTAAATGTAAAAATAAGCGTAGATTGAAGCATCGATGGCTGAGGCATTCATTACTGAGGAGGTGGCAAACTTTGTGACAGCACACTACGAAGCCAAAAATCATCATTTGCATAATCCGAAGCCTCGGCACAATGATGTAGACCCTAAAAAAGGTGGGTCCAAGCTCAGCCTATTCAAAGGGAAGCTCGCACCAGCCGGTGCTTCGAAACCAATAACGTTGGATGTCGAAGAAGGGCGGAACATTTCGTTGTATATCTTCAACAACCTAAGAGAAGTGCGGCCGTACATCGAGTGAGTTCTCGGCACATTTTCCCGTAACTTCTAATTCATTTGAACTGCTCTTATTCCCGGATATTTCAAACAGCCGTTACGTCGTCAAATTCTCGGATGGAGCGGTGATCGAAAATGATTTCGTCAAAGAGTATGAGCTTCTGTCAAAGACAGGAGGCGGCTATCCCGGTTTCATCTCTTGGTTCAAACAACCGGTAATTATCAATAATGGACCATTTCATTCTTGGTCTAACTTGCGGCTAATGCAACAACCGTTTCGTATTAAACTTGTAGGCTAATTCAGAGTCTATGGACGCGGAATTGAGACAAGTCGCTAATGGTTTTGATTATAAGGTCCGTTCATTTCAGAAATACAACATCAACGGGTATCTCTTTCGTATCTTTGGCAAAAAGCTATCTATGCCCGACCGGAAATCTACAAATTGTGGTGTCTCTACTATTGGAGAAGGTGTTATCGAGTATTATGGAAGAGTTGAAACAATTTATGAACTTCAATTCTATGTTGAAAACCCACCGAACGTCGTAGTCTTCAAATGTTATTGGTTCCAGCCGAAAAAGACTAGAAGGACTCATGAACATATAGGACTAGTCGAAATCAATCCAAACACCCATTTAGATGTTCCCGATGTCTATATTACGGCTCAACTGGCGACCCATGTTTTCTATCTAGCGTGGGCATGTCAAACGGATAAGAATCTGGAAGGTTGGTATGTTGTTTATGAAGTACCGCCACATGTCAGACCACCTCTCCCAAATGAACAGGATTATGAACCTCACATTAACCCAGACACATATGATGGAGAATTCTTCCAAGAAACGCGTCTTTCCAAGAAACGTTTCAAGAACCGCCGTGCTTCACCCAAGAACTTGGAAGTAGACAGCGACAAGGAATCCGACTCCAACCCTGAGCTGGAACCAGAAGATCTGGAACTCGTAGAGGTTACTGATGCGGATGGCATGTTAATGCTTCAACGATTAAAGGAAGGCCTTTCACAACTTCACGCCGTTGAACCCGACGAGCACGTCATTCATGAAGACATGCGTGATAGAGATGATGATGATGCATTTATTGATGATGATTATTAGTTTGTAAGATTCACAACTTAAATTATATATATTTTAATCTTTATTATTCATGTAAACATTATTATTCATGTCAGTTATTCAATTTTCTTATGTTGTACTAATTTCTTTTAATCTTTATCATGGCAGGTCAGCAGGTGTGGAAAGATGGTGGGCGCTGGTCCAGAGCGCTCGACGGGTTATTCCCAGGCGCCCCACACGAGGGGTGGTACTTCCCTTCCACCCCTATCTCTCTGTAGAGCCTTGGCAGACAGTCTGTCAACACCACCCGTGGGTTCTTCTTCGTCGGCGGCATTGCCCACTAGGAGAGGTGCTGGTCGGGTAGGGAAGAAGGGGAAGGGTACAGGGAGAGGTGGTGGCCGTGGAAGATCCAGGAGAACTGTTGAGCCGTCCGGCCACCACCACCAGCTCATTCACCCCAGCATAGGACTAGTATGGTTGACCCGTTTGCGGAGGAGGCTAGGGGGACTCCGTTCCAGGAGCCTCTTGTTGACGGGCATTCGTCCCATGAGTCTCCGGTCTAGGAGCAGCCTCGGGTCGAGGTGCATTCGTCCCAGGAGCAGCCGGAGGAGATTACGATTCCGGAGGCTTCACCCGACGTGGAGAAGCCCGGATGGGAGACCTGGCCGGATCGTACTGAGTTGCCGGATTGGACCGACGGTCCGGGTGGCTTAGGGGGCGGGGATGGCGGGGATGAGCTTACGGATAGTGAGGGTGATGTGCAGGTGGACGGGGCCACCGTGTACAAGCGTGGTAGTACACGTCTCCCGGTCGCCCCGGCTACCTGCGAGCAGAGGCCGGTGATTAAACCTGAAGGAGATAGGTAAGTACATTTACCCTTTTTTTAGCTTTTGCCTTCAAGTATGTTCAAATATCTAATGCGTTGACCTTATCATACTTCAGGGGTTGGGTACACCCTCTTGGAGTCCGCAGGCCGAACTCCGTCCTTGGTGTGCTTTGCGGGACAAATTTCCCGGGGTTTGTCACGTTGCTTGGTGAGGGTCAGGTTCCTACACTAGGATTTACCTGGGAGCACTACCACGCTGCCAGGCCCTGCCGGAGGAGATTATGGATGGTGTCTTGTGCCACACGAGGGCCGAGATGGTGATCAAGAGCTTTTGGGTAAATTATCCTTTTACAGAATCTAAAATTAACAATATAGCTAATTATTGTACTAATCGGTGTTTTCACGTTTGATTGCAGACCTTCTATACGTGTGAGGATGGATATGAGGAGGAGGCGGCCAGGGTTCTCGAGGCCGAGTGTAGGTGGTTACTACAGAACTTGCGCCACGAGGCTCCGTCGCAGGCTATTCGAGATTACTACGCCACGCGTGGTGTTAAGAAGCAGAAGAAGGATTGTCGAGCAAAGTTTCTGAAGAAGGAGCAATACATGAAGGTAATTACCTATTCTTATGTCCTTCTACGTAGTTTTCTTGATTTCGTTCATAGGCGTAGCGCTGAAAATTCTTTCTAATAACTTACAGGTGCCCCCGAGCTGGTGTGCGGATAAGATGGATTGTTCAGAGGCGTTGGTTGACGAGTGGTGCACAGGCAGCTGGCGAGCCATCCACGAGAATGCGAAGGATCGGCGTAGCCAAATGGTTGGTGTGCCACACCATCAAGGCAGCGCCAACTTACTTCAGTTTGGACGAAACTGGGTATGTGATTTGCTTCATGATTCATGCAATTCATTCTTGATGCTAATATTTTGTTCCTCTCTTTTAGGCGCATCACAATAAGACTGAGATGCCACACTTGTACGACCTTTATGGCATGGCCCATACTGCCTCGTACAAGAAGGCGAAGGCATTCTCTGAGTCTCACCTGGATGATCCCAATAACTTCACCAACATATCATCCCACCAGGAACTCGTGGCATACAGGGACGCGGGGAAGGCTACGAAAGGGGATGACTTTAACCCTAGCCAGGAACCTTTGGATCCACAGCTGGTGAAGATATCTAGTGGCGGGAGGCCCCATGGCTCGATAGCCATTGGAGATGGGATAATACATTGTCCACTCACTCCTCCAGAGATCAAGGCATGCCAGTCGAGCAGCTGTCCTGAGATAACGCATCGTCCACGGCCAGTCGAACTTGCCATCGAGGTTAGTTGTACGGACTAAGAACACTTTCATCCATTTCGTTATGTGTGTCACCATAGATCATTACTGTGGTAACGAGGAATGGTGTTTCAGTCTGCTCTTCAGAAAGAGAGAGCGGAAAACCAGGCTGCTCTTGAGAACGAGAGATTGGCAAGCCAGGCTGCTCTTCAGGCTGCTCTTGATGAGAGGGACCAGACCACGACACAATTGCTTGAGGAGGAGAGGGTCCGGAATGAGGCGGGTCAACGGGCCCTGTACGAGCTTTTTGTGGTATGTTTTTTTTCACATTAGCGAAATCATGTGTGTAATGTCTGTTTCATTACTAACTAATACGACCCACTCTTCAGGGTCTGTGCGAGAAGAGCAGTCAAGTCCCTCCGCTGATGCCCGTCTTCTTTTCGATTGGCATGGTGAGTTTCATTATAAACTAGTATTAATAATTGAGTGTCATCATGCTAACTGAGACATTGCAAAATATCTTTTCTGCAAAATAACTCCCGAGCGGCATCGCACGACCCTTCTCCAGGGCAACCGTCTCCAAACGAAGCCGCCGCGAGCAACCGTGGGGTTTCTCCTCCTTGATGACCACTACGGTAAGTTTCTCCTCCAAACTTAGCTTGTTTTCCTCTAAAATGAGATAATTAGTCCATTTAGCTCCAAGAAGACATAATTAGGTAATTTAGCTCCAACCAGAGGAGAAGAAATAGGAAAAATGAAAAGAAAGAAGAAGAAGAAGAGAAGAAGAAGGAGTAGGAGGAGAAGGAGGAGGAGGAGGAGGAGAAGGCCAAGGACCTTCTAGTCCTTCTCCTCCTCCTCCGTCTCCTCCTTCTCCTCCTTCTTCTTGATTTCTTCTTCTTCTCCTTCTCCTGCTCTTTCTTCTCCTCTTTCATATTATCCTTGCTTTAGTTAACCCAACAATGACATAATTAGCCCATTAACTCCAAAATACCATAATAAGCTCAAAATGGCATAAGAACCTTGGTTAGCTCAGGAATATTATATACTTAGCTTGTTTTCCTCTAAAATGGGATAATTAGCCCATTTAGCTCTAAAAAGACATAATTAGGTAATTTAGCTCCAACAAGAGGAGAAGAGGAGAAGAAATAGGCAAAATGAAAAGAAAGAAGAAGAAGAACAAGAAGAAGAGAAGAAGGAGAAGCCGGAGGAGGTGGAGGAGGAGGAGGAGAAGTCCAAGGACCTTCTAGTCCTTCTCCTCCTCCTCCTTCTCCTACTTCTTCTTGATCTCTTCTTCTTCTCCTCCTCCTCCTCTTTCTTCTCCTCTTTCATATTATCCTTTCTTTAATTAACCCAACAATGACATAATTAGCCCATTTAGCTCCAAAATTCCATAATAAGATCAAAATGGCATAAGAACCTTGGTTAGCTCATGAATATTATATACTTAGCTTGTTTTCCTCTAAAATGGGATAATTAGCCCATTTAGCTCCAAAAAGACATAATTAGGTAATTTAGCTCCCACAAGAGGAGAAATCGAGAAGAAATAGGCAAAATGAAAAGAAAGAAGAAGAAGAAGAAGAGAAGAAGGAGAAGGAGGAGAAGGAGGAGGAGGAGGAGGAGGAGGAGAACGCCATGGACCTTGTAGTCCTTCTCCTCCTCCTCCTTCTCCTCCTTCTCCTCCTTCTTCTTGATTTCTTCTTATTCTCCTCTCCTCCTCTTTCTTCTCCTCTTTCATATTATCCTTGCTTTAATTAACCCAACAATGACATAATTAGCCCATTTAGCTCCAAAATACCATAATAAGCTCAAAATGGCATAAGAACCTTGGTTAGCTCATGAATATTATATACTTAGCTTGTTTTCCTCTAAAATGGGATAATTACCCATTTAGCTCCAAAAAGACATAATTAGGTAATTTAGCTCCAACAAGAGGAGGACAGGAGAAGAAATAGGCAAAATGAAAAGAAAGAAGAAGAACAAGAAGAAGAAGAGAAGAAGGAGAAGTGGGAGGAGGAGGAGGAGGAGGAGAAGTCCAAGGACCTTCTAGTCCTTCTCCTCCTCCTCCTTCTCATCCTTCTTCTTGATTTCTTCTTATTCTCCTCCTCCTCCTCTTTCTTCTCCTCTTTCATATTATCCTTTCTTTAATTAACCCAACAATGAGATAATTAGCCCATTTAGATCCCAAATAACATAATAAGATCAAAATGGCATAAGAACCTTGGTTAGCTCATGAATATTATATACTTAGCTTGTTTTCCTCTAAAATGGGATAATTAGCCCATTTAGCTCCAAAAAGACATAATTAGGTAATTTAGCTCCCACAAGAGGAGAAATCGAGAAGAAATAGGCAAAATGAAAAGAAAGAAGAAGAAGAAGAAGAGAAGAAGGAGAAGGAGGAGAAGGAGGAGGAGGAGGAGGAGAACGCCAAGGACCTTCTAGTCCTTCTCCTCCTCCTCCTTCTCCTCCTTCTTCTTGATTTCTTCTTATTCTCCTCTCCTCCTCTTTCTTCTCCTCTTTCATATTATCCTTGCTTTAATTAACCCAACAATGACATAATTAGCCCATTTAGCTCCAAAATACCATAATAAGCTCAAAATGGCATAAGAACCTTCATTAGCTCATGAATATTATATACTTATCTTGTTTTCCTCTAAAATGGGATAATTAGCCCATTTAGCTCCAAAAAGACATAATTAGGTACTTTAGCTCCAACAAGAGGAGAACAGGAGAAGAAATGGGCAAAATGAAAATAAAGAAGAAGAAGAAGAAGAAGAAGAAGAGAAGAAGGAGAAGCGGGAGGAGGAGGAGGAGGAGGAGGAGAAGTCCAAGGACCTTCTAGTCCTTCTCCTCCTCCTCCTTCTCCTCCTTCTTCTTGATTTCTTCTTCTCCTCCTCCTCCTCCTCTTTCTTCTACTCTTTCATATTATCCTTTCTTTAATTTCCCCAACAATGACATAATTAGCCCATTTAGCTCCAAAATACCATAATAAGCTCAAAATGGCATAAGAACCTTGGTTAGCAAATGAATATTATATACTTAGCTTGTTTTCCTCTAAAATGGGATAATTAGCCCATTTAGCTCCAAAAAGACATAATTAGGTAATTTAGCTCCCACAAGACGAAAAGAGGAGAAGAAATATGCAAAATGAAAAGAAATAATAAGAAGAAGAAGAGAAGAAGGAGAAGGAGGAGAAGGAGGAGGAGGAGGAGGAGGAGGAGAACGCCAAGGACCTTCTAGTCCCTCTCCTCCTCCTCCTTCTCCTCCTTCTCCTCCTTCTTCTGGATTTCTTTTTCTTCTCCTCTCCTCCTCTTTCTTCTCCTCTTTCACATTATCCTTGCTTTAATTAACCCAACAATGACATAATTAGCCCATTTAGCTCCAAAATACCATAATAAGCTCAAAATGGCATAAGAACCTTGGTTAGCTCATGAATATTATATGCTTAGCTTGTTTTCCCCTAAATGGGATAATTAGCTCATTTAGCTCCAAAAAGACATAAGTAGGTAATTTAGCTCCAACAAGAGGAGAAGAGGACAAGAAATAGGAAAAATGAAAAGAAAGAAGAAGAAGAAGAAGAAGAAGAAGAGAAGAAGGAGAAGAAGGAGGAGGAGGAGGACGAGGAGAAGGCCAAGGACCTTCTAGTCCTTCTCCTCCTGCTCCTTCTCCTCCTTCTCCTCCTTCTTGATTTCTTCTTCTTCTCCTCCTCCTCCTATTTCTTCTCCTCTTTCATATTATCCTTGCTTTAATTAACCCAACAATGACATAATTAGCCCATTTAGCTCCAAAATACCATAATTAGCTCAAAATGGCATAAGAACCTTGGTTAGCTCATGGATATTATATACTTAGCTTATTTTCCTATAAAATGGGATAATTAACCCATTTAGCTCCAAAAAGACATAATTAGGTAATTTAGCTCCAACAAGAGCAGAAGAGGAGAAGAAATAGGAAAAATGAAAAGAAAGAAGAAGAAGAAGAAGAAGAAGAGAAGAAGGAGAAGGAGGAGGAGGAGGAGGAGAAGGCCAAGGACCTTCTAGTCCTTCTCCTCCTCCTCCTTCTCCTCCTTCTTCTTGATTTATTCTTCATCTACTCCTCCTCCTCTTTCTTCTCCTCTTTCATCTTATCCTTGCTTTAATTAACACAACAATGACATAATTAGCCCATTTAGCTCCAAAATACCATAATAAGCTCAAAATGGCATAAGAACCTTGGTTAGCTCTCGAATATTATATACTTAGCTTGTTTTCCTCTAAAATGGGACAATTAGCCCATTTAGCTTCAAAAAGACATAATTAGGTAATTTAGCTCCAACAAGAGGAGAAGAGGAGAAGAAATAGGCGAAATGAAAAGAAAGAACAAGAAGAAGAAGAAGAAGAAGAAGAGAAGAAGGAGAAGGAGGAGGAGAAGGAGAAGGCCAAGGACCTTCTAGTCCTTCTCCTCCTCCTCCTTCTCCTCCTTCTCCTCCTTCTCCTCCTTCTTCTTGATTTCTTCTTCTTCTCCTCCTCCTCCTCTTTCTTCTCCTCTTTCATATTATCCTTGCTTTAATTTACCCAACAATGACATAACTAGCCCATTTAGCTCCAAGATACCATAATAAGCTCAAAATGGCATAAGAACCTTGGTTAGCTCATGAATATGATATACTTAGCTTGTATTCCTATAAAATGGGATAATTAACCCATTTAGCTCCCAAAAGACATAATTAGGTAATTTAGCTCCAACAAGAGGAGAAGAGGAGAAGAAATAGGCAAAATGAAAAGAAAGAAGAAGAAGAAGAAGAAGAAGAGAAGAAGGAGAAGGAGGAGGAGGAGTAGGAGAAGGCCAAGGACCTTCTAGTCCTTCTCCTCCTCCTCCTTCTCCTCCTTCTTCTTGATTTCTTCTTCTTCTCCTCCTCCTCCTGTTTCTTCTCCTCTTTCATATTATCCTTGCTTTAATTTCCCCAACAATGACATAATTAGCCCATTTAGCTCCAAAATACCATAATTAGCTCAAAATGGCATAAGAACCTTGGTTAGCTCATGAATATTATATACTTAGCTTGTTTTCCTATAAAATGGGATAATTAACCCATTTAGCTCCAAAAAGACATAATTAGGTAATTTAGCTCCAACAAGAGCAGAAGAGGAGAAGAAATAGGAAAAATGAAAAGAAAGAAGAAGAAGAAGAAGAAGAAGAGAAGAAGGAGAAGGAGGAGGAGGAGGAGGAGAAGGCCAAGGACCTTCTAGTCCTTCTCCTCCTCCTCCTTCTCCTCCTTCTTCTTGATTTCTTCTTCATCTACTCCTCCTCCTCTTTCTTCTCCTCTTTCATCTTATCCTTGCTTTAATTAACACAACAATGACATAATTAGCCCATTTAGCTCCAAAATACCATAATAAGCTCAAAATGGCATAAGAACCTTGGTTAGCTCTCGAATATTATATACTTAGCTTGTTTTCCTCTAAAATGGGATAATTAGCCCATTTAGCTTCAAAAAGACTTAATTAGGTAATTTAGCTCCAACAAGAGGAGAAGAGGAGAAGAAATAGGCAAAATGAAAAGAAAGAAGAAGAAGAAGAAGAATAAGAAGAAGAAGAGAAGAAGAAGGAGAAGGAGGAGGTGGAGGAATAGGAGGAGGAGGAGAAGGCCAATGACCTTCTAGTCCTTCTCCTCCTCCTCCTTCTCCTCCTTCTTCTTGATTTCTTCTTCTTCTCCTCCTCCTCCTCTTTCTTCTCCTCTTTCATATTATCCTTGCTTTAATTAACCCAACAATGACATAATTAGCCCATTTAGCTCCAAAATACCATAATAAGCTCAAAATGGCATAAGAACCTTGGTTAGGTCATGAATATTTTATACTTAGCTTGTTTTCCCCTAAAATGGGATAATTAGCCCATTTAGCTCCAAAAGGACATAATTAGGTAATTTAGCTCCAACAAGAGGAGAAGAGGAGAAGAAATAGGCAAAATGAAATAAATAAGAAGAAGAAGAAGAAGAGAAGAGGGAGAAGGAGGAGGAGGAGGAGGAGGAGGAGGAGAAGGCCAAGGACCTTCTAGTCCTTCTCCTCCTCCTCCTTCTCCTCCTTCTTGATTTCTTCTTCTTCTCCTCCTCCTCCTCCTATTTCTTCTCCTCTTTCATATTATCCTTGCTTTAATTAACCCAACAATGACATAATTAGCCCATTTAGCTCCAAAATACCATAATAAACTCAAAATGGCATAAGAACATTGGTTAGCTCATGAATATTATATACTTAGCTTATTTTCCTCTAAAATGGGATAATTAGCCCATTCAGCTCCAAAAAGACATAATTAGGTAATTTAGCTCCAACAAGAGGAGAAGAGGAGAAGAAATAGGCAAATTGAAAAGAAAGAAGAAGGAGAATAAGAAGAGAAGAAGGAGAAGGAGGAGGAGGAGGAAGAGGAGGAGGAGAAGGCCAAGGACCTTCTAGTCCTTCTTCGCCTCCTCCTTCTCCTCCTTCTCCTCCTTCTTCTTGATTTCTTGTTCTTCACCTCCTCCTCCTCTTTCTTCTCCTCTTTCATATTATCCTTGCGTTAATTAACCCAACAATGACATAATTAGCCCATTTAGCTCCAAAATACCATAATAAGCTCAAAATGGCATAAGAACCTTGGTTAGCTCATGAATATTATATACTTAGCTTGTTTTCCTATAAAATGGGATAATTAGCCCATTTAGCTCCAAAAAGACATAATTAGGTAATTTAGCGCCAACAAGACGAGAAGAGGAGAAGAAATAGGAAAAATGAATAGAAAGAAGAAGAACAAGAAGAAGAAGAAGAAGAAGAAGTGAAGAAGGAGATGGAGGAGGAGGAGCAGAAGGAGAAGGCCAAGGACCTTCTAGTCCTTTTCCTCCTCCTCCTTCTCCTTCTTCTTCTTGATTTCTTCTTCTTTTCCTCCTCCTCCTCTTTCCTCTCCTCTTTCATATTATCCTTAATTTAATTTCCCCAACAATGACATAATTAGCCCATTTAGCTCCAAAATACCATAATAAGCTCAAAATGGCATAAGAACCTTGGTTAGCCCATGAATATTATATACTTAGCTTGTTTTCCTATAAAATGGGATAATTAATCCATTTAGCTCCAAAAAGACATAATTAGGTAATTTAGCTCCAACAAGAGGAGAAGAGGAGAAGAAATAAGAAAAATGAAAAGAAAGAAGAAGAAGAAGAAGAAGAAGAGAAGAAGGAGAAGGAGGAGGAGGAGGCCAAGGACCTTCTAGTCCTTCTCCTCCTCCTCCTTCTCCTCCTTCTCCTCGTTCTTCTTGATTTTGTAGCGACCCGACTCAAAACGAGTCAAGCCTCTGTGTATCTGTGCCATCCCTGGATCATATGCTGGCACACACAGTACATCAATGTATATATCAAAGTGCAATCACATGTAAAAAGCGTAAAACTCATATATACCTTAATTATTTCAGCGGAAGCAGTCAAGGGAGTGGAGTCCCAATAAACACCAACGGCAAGTTGAGTGTAGACCGTAACCCTGAATCGTACTCTTACTCGTCGAAGAAAAATATCTGCAACATAAGATGTTGCAGCCGTGTAGGTCAGCATATTGAATATGCCGGCAAGTCACATAAGAGAGGGGTAAAATGTCATCTATACTATATGCATATATGGCAGGTGGGGTTGTAAGTTTTAGCGTAAAGCAAAATTTTCTCCTAAACAAGAGGGGCTAAAAGCATAATATTACTACAAAGGTTGGTTGTTAACGAGATGGTTCCGCCAACCAGTTCTCGTACCCGAGTTGTCAATAATTACCCTCATCAAATATATATAATGGTGTTGAGAAATCCAGATAACTTCAGTTCCTTTGGCTCAAGTTGTCCATGATCGTGGACATGGCTAATCGATTAGGTTTAAGTACTCTGCAGAGTTTTACACACGTTCCCCACAAGATTTGATCACCTCCGTGTATGTCCTCGCACTTCAGGGTGTTTGAAGACCGGATGATCAAAACATGGTCTTTCAACGGGTCCCTCTGAATCCCTGTCGGTGCCCATCCATTCCTACCGTTCGTCTACATCTGCTAGCACCGCCTGTCCAGAGTAGCCGCGTTGTCCAACCAAGCCAGAGCCCATAATGACTTGTGGCTGTGCAGGTAAGGCTTGGGTCTTGAAAATATCCGTCCATCTCTTTGAGCCTGGGTGAAGCTTTCCGCAGGATGACATGGCCTCTCCAGCATGCCGGGCATCCACTGGGTTTTCCAGGGAGCCGATCAACCGTCCTTCACCGAGTGTTGCATTGCGTCCGAAGTCTTGAAGATCTTGTCTTAACCGGTCTTGATTCTTTAATCAACCTCGCATCACTCGTGATATACACTCAACCGAAAACCCGTCTACTCAAGCATAGCATTAAGAAATTGTCGTCCCGGGGCCAAGTATCGGGGTTGTTGTGTGCCTACCACATGATACTACAATCTATACTAAAATTTCCAAGTACCTAAGCAGCATGCAATTGGGCATAGGATGGTAGAACTACGATGCATAGAACATAGGTGATAGTATGATCAAAGTGACTTGCCTGTGATGTTGACGAAGAAGAATTCCTCGAGAAAATAACTTGATAGACTACTCGTCACTCTCTGATGAAATCTGTATAGCAAACATATCATTCACATAAGCACTCATACTACCAATCATTCTAGCAATCAAAGCAAGAGAGAGAGCGAATAGGAATTCCGAACAAACTTCAAATAAGACTAGGGAGTCTTCTACTATGTCAAACACTAAATAGTTTTTGCCTAACAGAAAATAATAACAAGGAACTAAGATATAACTCTAACTAAGATAAAATAAAGTATTTTTCAGAAAATTTTTGGAAAGTATTCCCAAACGGGATTTGAAACAAAGGTGAAAACAATTGCAAGTTACTAAGGAACTAAAATTGATTTCATGAAAACAAATAAAAATAAAATAAAAGCTTGTTGCAAAACTACTGTTTATCTAATAGAAACAAAACATAATATTTCTGAAATAATAAAGAAAATATTTTAAAACAAAAGTAGAAATGGAATTTGCCGAAATCCTAAAAGAGGTGAAATAGAAATTGTTTCACATTAAACAGTGAGCTAAAATACTCAAACAAATCTGAAATTTTGCCACTGATAGATAAGATCACTAGTGATCAGTACCAAAAGGAATAAAATTAAAAGCTATTTTTAAACTCCTGGAATAGGCAAAACAAGGTTTAAACTAAATCGGCTCTAACTTATATTTGAAAACTTCAAACATAGACAACTTATATGTTTTTAAAAACTACAGGAAATTTGTGAGATACTGGAAAAAGAATCACTATCATTGGACTTCGGGATCAAAAGTTGTGGCCAAAACAAAATTGAAACTTTCTGTTTTTTGTAATTTAGACAGTAGTACTAACAGAGGGGTACACGTGGCAGGTTGCTATTGGCTGCGGAGGGCGTTTGTTTCATGGTTTGGAGCAAGCGGGCTAAGCTAAGCAAACTCGCTGGTTAAATCATAAGTGGAAGTAAAACCACTGGTTTTCTAAACTAAACCGAAAGGGTATTTCTAAGATCTAATCTAAGCCATCTACTAGAGATCTAAGGGCTAAAACTAAAACAAAACAAAACAAGTAAGAAAAGAAAGAAGGGAGAAGAGGTTACCTCGCTGGGATGCTGCTCCCGTGCTGGTGCTGGTGGCGAGGTGGGGGTGGGGTGCTCCGATGGGGAGGGGGGCCAGCGAGGGGGGGTGGGGTGGTAGGGGGGCCGAAGGGGGTGGGGAGGCGAGGTGGAGGGGGCTGTAGGGGGGGCGAGGTGGAGGAGGAGGCTCCTGTTGGTGTGCTGCTGCTGTTAGCAATGGTGACGGGGATGGGGCTGTAGGGCACGAGGGGGCGGTGGAGGTGGGGTGGCGAGAGGGAGGCAAGGGGGCGGCCGAAGTGGAGGAGGGGGTGCCGCGAGGGAGGAGAGGTGGAGGGGTGCCGAGGTGGATTAGCTCCTGTGATGTTCTCCGGTGAGTTTCCGGTGACGACTCCGGCGAGGTGGGGCACGAGTTAGAGGCGAGGAGAGGTGAACTTTTCGACGGGAATGGAACGAGGAGAGGTAGGGGCTTCTTATAGAGGTGACGGGAGGCGCCGAGAAGGAATGAGCTTCGCGAATCCCGGAGGAGGGGATCTCCTCTCCATGGAGGGAAAGTTTCTCTGTCACGTGAAAGGAGGAGGAGGAAGAAGATGATCTTCTTGGGCCAAGTTTGGAAAGTGCTTAATGGGCTAGCTCCTATTTCCTAATAAAAGTTATCTCCTTCCTATTTTCAAAACGAGGAAACTAAAACATTAAAAAGGAAATCAAATCAATTCGTAATAAAGAGTTTTTCTATACTAAAATTATCAGAAAAATAAAATAGAAATGATGGGCATTTTTCCACGACAAAAATAAAAACTTCAGAAAAATTATTTTCACAAAATTGCCTAAAAGATTTATTTTCTTTTGCAAATAATTTTCAAATGACCCTCTAAGTTTTAGGGTTCAAATGACTTTCAAAATGCCCGGGTATTTGAGGGTCATGTTCCTCCGCTCTTTAGAATGTATTTCCCGGCATTTCTTGCACGAAGAAAACGAATGGAAATGCAAAAGAATTCAATGCAAATATCTCCGTTCAAATTCTTTATAGTTGAAGAAGTCATGTCATCTTCTCTCGTTGCTTTTAAAAGTTTGAATTTGAATTCACCGAAGAAGGGGAAAGTCATTTTATTCCCTCTCATTCAAAAGTTTTGAAAAGTTTCAAATTTTACACAAGTTTCAGTCACTTAGCAAACGAACAAACAATCAATCTAATAATTATATTAACATTCCAAAATTTATAATTTTGGGATGTTACAAACTACCACACTTAAAATGAATCTCGTCCTCGAGATTCGAAGAGGCTAGAAAGAAAGGTTAGGGTTTGGGGGTCTTCTAACAAATCCAATCTCCGGCACGGTGGGGTGCTACCACACTTACAATGAGAGATATTGGTCCCTTAAGATTTTAACAATCCTCTCGGGTTTTGGCATCTGACTCCTCACAGTCTTCATATTAAATCCTTTGGTGATGCTCTCCCGTTTATATAAGCTTCTTCCGTCACTGGGTCTTCTTAACTGACAGTCTCATGGTCATTCTAAATAACCTATCGATGATTCTCATGGTGGTCTACCATTTGGGGTTATCCTGCAGAAAGAAGGGTCTTGGCTTCATTCTCACCGTAAAATTTCCTACGCGTGACAACAAATGCCATGTACGAGGGGCTTTCTTATACCGTTCTAAGGCTTAAACAAAAGCTTCAAAGAATGTCATCTCTCTATATGGGTAAGTCTCTCAGATTTACCATTCCGAATAGCAAGATAAATGATAAGAGTAAGTCGTCATGGTGATCAATCCATTCCGCACCCAAGTCATTTCTCTGTATAAGGTTTAGCGAATCTCGCATTCTAACACTTGGGCATCCTCACAAGCGTTGCAGAATTTCTCTTGTCCACGAACGAAGTTCGGATAATCCATTGGTTCTGCAATCTGAACGAAACATCTATCGTATCTTCACAACTCTCAGGTTTTCGTATGCTCCTAAGAAAACGTTTGTTGATCCATCATAGCTTCTTCCATAAATCATATTCATTTCATAATCAATCCTTTATTAATCCAATTCTAAAGTACTTTGTTACAAATGCTGCCATCCACATGGTTCGGTATGGTCGAGCATTTCTGCCAACTTTATTCATTTGCCTCTCTTGGAGGTACTTTAGTTCCACTAGAACTTTCCGAGGTGCTCCTTGAAATCATCCATCTTTTTCTTCATCATGGTGGCCATGAGCTTCATCTCCATCATCTCCGCACGTACTTCACTCAGGTATTCCTGGGTATGACGGAGTCTTGCTTCAAGTATTTGTCCAAACTGACGTATGGCTTCCATGGCAGCTTCACGAACAGCATCAAAGAAGGTTGCTCGTGGTACACGTGAAATGAAAAAGTATTGCCCCATAGTCTTAGGACAAACACCTTTCACATGGTGGAGGTGTACTTCCACATACCAAAGTTCCACTCCATTTTCCACAAATGGGTAGCCTTTGTAGACTCCATCTCCTTAAAGATGAATGTGCTTCATCATGTCCTACAGGATTTTCGGGTAATCATGATCACTGGTCAGGGTCATGATCGTTTCTGGGCCCTTGAGGAATGACTCGTAGAGAGTTGTCATCTGCAGGTGCCAGTAAATAGGTACTCAGAGGAATGTATATGTCTCCTTGGTTATGGTACATTCCTACTCAGTGGATCCTGTGGTTTTACTGATTACTACCACACTTAAATGAATTATATTCATGTCTGCATAGACCATATTTTCTCATATCCTCATAATGGTTCAAAGATCTTTGCTCATAGAGAAACAATGCATACATTTTCAACATAGGCAATCATGAGACAATAAATTCCATTTATTCATGATGTTATTACAATCTCAGGGACTTCTGTTACAAAAAATTGCACTCCATGATCTCATGAAAAACAAGAGTTCTTCATATTACACTAATTGCCGCGGCCAAAACTTAACTACTCCTTCTTAGCTTTCTTGCTTTGTGGACAATCGCTAGGAAAATGTCCTGCTTCCTTGCAATAAAAGCAAATGGGTTCTGACGAGTCTCGAGGCTTCTTAGCTTCTGCTTTTGCTCCTTGGATTCCCCGCTTCCTTCCTGAGCACATGTAGTTGTGGTGGCCAAATTTCATACACTTGTAACATCTGACATGACTCAGGTCTACATCTGCACAGGTTTGGTTCCTCCGAGGGTACTTTTTCTTCTTTTCGGACTCCTTTATTTTGGCCAGTTCTTCTATTTCAAGTGGATCAAATTCCACTTCTTCCGTCGGGAAGTATCCCAGATACTCTTGGCTTCTCTTCGTGCAGTCCTGTGAATAATGTCCTTCTTCTCCACATGAGTAGCATGCATTGGAGAAAAATCTGGTCAGACCTTGTCCATCAGGGTCTTCAATATATTCGTTCATCACCGGTTCTTCTGGAATCTTCTTCTTGAGTGCTTCCTTCACTGCATCTTTCTGCTGCTTGACAACTTGTTGCACCTCGGGGTAAATGTGACACTGAGCTGGGTAGTGGGTGGTTCCTTCACAAAGGAAACAAGTCACCTCACTACTTGGGCACTCCTCAGTTGGGTGATTTTCTTCATAGTGAGTGCATGCATCTGTGTGTTCTTCCTGGGTGTGTCCTATTTCTCCACAGATCTTGCATGCACAGGTCTTCTCCTTCGGATAATCATAGCACTTCCGAATGAGACGGGATCTTAACAAAGTCTTCTTGAATTCTTCCCAACTTTCTGCTCCGCTAAATCCTTGTATGGCATGGTGCATTTTCCACCAGATTGCAGCACTTTGTGTAAAGTACTGAAGAGCGTGTTCCACTTCATACTCCCTTGAGATCAAGTTGCTCCCGAAGTGGTTCTCCATGTTCTGAATCCATATTCCAGCTTCCAGCTGGGTCATTGGTCCAGAGACTACAAGTTCAGGTTCATACTCCATCTCGTAGGGTTGAGGTTTTGGGGATGAGACGGGTAAGAGAGGGAGGGAGATACACACAATACAAACAATATTTTTGAGAAATAGTTTTTATTTGTGGCCGTTGGAAAACACACACCAATGACGGCTCACAATTCATCGTATCTAACGTGAGTATATAAAAGGGGTTTGGACTTCTAATGGTCATATAAATATTCGAACGCTTCAGGGTCTTCGAATTCTTCGGGTCTTGAGAGTCTTCAATTGGTGTAGCTTCAACTGCATGATGAAATCCTCTTTACTTTGAAGTGGGAGTCGGTTGATCCTTCACGTGGTCAAAGGGGAAAGGGCGTTGTCTAACTATTTGAGGTGAGAGAGAACGTCTGATGAAATCAGAAGAGATGAGAAGTAAACGGTTTTCTTGAAAAATAGAAATTCTGAGAGATCCTTTCCTAAGATATTTCCAGTTTCTAGGGGTCACGTCCTACAGTGAACATGTGCTCTGATACCATCTCTGTAGCGACCCGACTCAAAACGAGTCAAGCCTCTGTGTATCTGTGCCATCCCTGGATCAGTATGGTGGCACACACAGTACATCAATGTATATATGAATGTGCAATCACGTGTAAATAGCGTAAAACTGATATGTACCTTAATTATTTCAGCGGAAGCAGTCAAGGGAGTGGAGTCCCAATAAACACCAACGGCAAGTTGAGTGTAGACCGTAACCGTGAATCGTACTCTTACTCGTCGAAGAAAAATATCTGCAACATAAGACATTGCAGCCGTGTAGGTCAGCATATTGAATATGCCGGCAAGTCACATAAGAGAGGGGTAAAATGTCATCTATACTATATGCATATATGGCAGGTGGGGTTGTAAGTTTTAGCGTAAAGAAAAATTTTCTCCTAAACAAGAGGGGCTAAAAGCAAAATATTACTACAAAGGTTGGTTGTTAACGAGATGGTTCCGCCAACCAGTTCTCGTACCCGAGTTGTCAATAATTACCCTCATCAAATATATATAATGGTGTTGAGAAATCCAGATAACTTCAGTTCCTTTGGCTCAAGTTGTCCATGACCGTGGACACGGCTAATGGATTAGGTTTGAGTACTCTGCAGAGTTTTACACACGTTCCCCACAAGATTTGATCACCTCCGTGTATGTCCTCGCACTTCAGGGTGTTTGAAGACCGGATGATCAAAACATGGTCTTTCAACGGGTCCCTCTGAATCCCTGTCGGTGCCCATCCATTCCTACCGTTCGTCTACATCTGCTAGCACCGCCTGTCCAGAGTCGCCGCGTTGTCTTGGGTCCAAGCCAGAGCCCATAATGACTTGTGGCTGTGCAGTAAGCCTTGGGTCTTGAAAATATCCGTCCGTCTCTTTGAGCCTGGGTGAAGCTTTCCGCAGGATGACATGGCCTCTCCAGCATCCCGGGCATCCACTGGGTTTCCAGGGAGCCGATCAACCGTCCTTCACCGAGTGTTGCATTGCGTCCGAGGTCTTGAAGATCTTGTCTTAACCGGTCTTGATTATTTAATCAACCTCGCATCACTCGTGATATACACTCAACCGGAAACCCGTCTACTCAAGCATAGCATTAAGAAATTGTCGTCCCGAGGCCAAGTATCGGGGTTGTTGTGTGCCTACCACATGATACTACAATCTATACTAAAATTTCCAAGTACCTAAGCAGCATGCAATTGGGCATAGGATGGTAGAACTACGATGCATAAAACATAGGTGATAGTATGATCAAAGTGACTTGCATGTGATGTTGACAAAGAAGAATTCCTCGAGAAAATAACTTGATAGACTACTCGTCACTCTCCGATGAAATCTATATAGCAAACATATCATTCACATAAGCACTCATACTAGCAATCATTCTAGCAATCAAAACAAGAGAGAGAGCGAATATGAATTCCGAAGAAACTTCAAATAAGACTAGAAAGTCTTCTACTACGTCAAACACTAAATAGTTTTTGTCTAACAAAAAATAATAAAAAGGAACTAAGATATAACTCTAACTAAGATAAAATAAAGTATTTTTCACAAAAAAATTTGAAAGTATTCCCAAACGGGATTTGAAACAAAGGTGAAAACAATTGCAAGTTACCAAGGAACAAGAATTGATTTCATGAAAACAAATAAAAATAAAATAAAAGCTTGTTGCAAAACTACTGTTTATCTAACAGAAACAAAACATAATATTTCTGAAATAATAAAGAAAATATTTTAAAACAAAAGTAGAAATGGAATTTGCTGAAATCCTAAAAGAGCTGAAACAGAAATTGTTTCACATGAAACAGTGAGCTAAAATACTCAAACAAATCTGACATTTTTACCAGTGATAAATAAGATCACTAGTGATCAGTACTAAAAGGAATCAAATTAAAAGATATTTTTAAACTCCTGGAATAGGCAAAACAAGGTTTGAACAAAATCTGGTCTAACTTATATTTGAAAAATTCAAACATAGACAAATTATATGTTTTTAAAAACTACAGGAAATTTGTGACCTACTGGAAAAAGAATCACTATCATTGGTCTTTGGGACCAAAAGTTGTGGCCAAAACAAAATTGAAACTTGCTGTTTTTTGTAATTTAGACAGAAAACTGCAGCTAACTAGTACTAACAAAGGGGTACACGTGGAAGGTTGCTATTGGCTGCGGAGGGCGTTTGTTTCATGGTTTGGAGCAAACGGCCTAAGCTAAGCAAACTCGCTGGTTAAATCATAAGTGGAAGTAAAATCGCTGGTTTTCTAAACTAAACCGAAAGGGTATTTCTAAGATCTAATCTAAGCCATCTACTAGAGATCTAAGGGCTAAAACTAAAAAAAAACAAAACAAGTAAGAAAAGAAAGAAGGGAGGAGAGGTAACCTCGCTGGGATGCTGCTCCCGTGCTGGTGCTGGTGGCGAGGTGGGGGTGGGGTGCTCCAGTGGGGAGGGGGGCGGCGAGTGGGGGTGGGGTGGCAGGGGGGGCCGAAGGGGGTGGGGAGGCAAGGTGGAGGGGGGCTGTAGGGGGGGCCAGGTGGAGGAGGAGGCTCATGTTGGTGTGTTGCTGCTGCTAGCAATGGCGATGGGGATGGGGCTGTAGGGCAGCAGGGGGCAGTGGAGGTGGGGTGGCGAGAGGGTGGCAAGGGGGCGGCCGAAGTGTAGGAGGGGGTGCCGCGAGGGAGGAGAGGTGGAGGGGTGCCGAGGTGGAGTAGCTCCTGTGATGTTCTCCGGTGAGTTTTCGGTGACGACTCCGGCGAGGTGGGGCACGAGTTAGAGGCGAGGAGAGGTGAACTTTTCGACGGGAATGGAACGAGGAGAGGTAGGGGCTTCTTATAGAGGTGACGGGAGGCGCCGGGAAGGAATGAGCTTCGCGAATCCCGGAGGAGGGGATCTCCTCTCCATGGAGGGAAAGTTTCTCTGTCACGTGAAAGGAGGAGGAGGAAGAAGATGATCTTCTTGGGCCAAGTTTGGAAAGTGCTTAATGGGCCAGCTCCTATTTCCTAATAAAAGTGATCTCCTTCCTATTTTCAAAACTAGGAAACTAAAACGTTAAAAAGGAAATCAAATCAATTCGAAATAAAGAGTTTTTATATACTAAAATTATCAGAAAAATAAAATAGAAATGATGGGAATTTTTCCACGGCAAAAATAAAAACTTCAGAAAAAATTATTTTCACAAAATTGCCTAAAATATTTATTTTCTTTTGCATATAATTTTCAAATGACCCTCTAAGTTTTAGGGCTCAAATGACTTTCAAAATGCCCGGGTATTTGAGGGTCATGTTGCTCCGCTCTTTAGAATGTATTTCCCGGCATTTCTTGCACGAAGAAAACGAATAGAAATGCAAAAGAATTCAATGCAAATATCTCCGTTCAAATTCTTTATAGTTGAAGAAGTCATGGCATCTTCTCTCGTTTCTTTTAAAAGTTTGAATTTGAATTCACCGGAGAAGGGGAAAGTCATTTTGTTCCCTCTCATTCAAAAGTGTCGAAAATTTTCAAATTTCACACAAGTTTCAGTCACTCGGCAAACAAACAAACAATCAATCTAATAATTATATCACCATTCCAAAATTTATAATTTTGGGATGTTACAGATTTCTTCTTCTCCTCCTCCTCCTCCTCTTTCTTCTCCTCATTCATATTATCCTTGCTTTAATTAACCCAACAATGACATAATTAGCCCATTTAGCTCCAAAATACCATAATAAGCTCAAAATGGCATAAGAACCTTTCTTAGCTCATGGATATTATATACTTAGCTTATTTTCCTCTAAAATGGGATAATTAGCCCATTTAGGTCCAAAAAGACATAATTAGGTAATTTAGCTCCAACAAGAGGAGAAGAGGAGAATAAATAGGCAAAATGAAAAGAAAGACGAAGAAGAAGAAGAAGAAGAAGAAGAGAAGAAGGAGAAGGAGGAGGAGGAGGAAAAGGAGAAGGCCAAGGACCTTCTAGTCCTTCTCCTCCTCCTCCTTCTCCTCCTTCTTCTTGATTTCTTCTTCTTCTCCTCCTCCTCCTATGTCTTCTCATCTTCCATATTATCCTTGCTTTAATTTCCCCAACAATGACATAATTAGCCCATTTAGCTCCAAATTACCATAATAAGCTCAAAATGGCATAAGAACCTTGGTTAGCTCATGAATATTATATACTTAGCTTGTTTTCCTCTAAAATGGGATAATTACCCCATTTAGTTCCAAAAAGACGTAATTAGGTAATTTAGCTCCAACAAGAGGAGAAGAAATAGGCAAAATGAAAAGAAAGAAGAAGAAGAAGAAGAAGAAGAAGAAGAGAAGAAGGAGAAGGAGCAGGATGAGGAGGAGGAGGAGGAGAAGGAGAAGGACCTTCTAGTCCTTCTCCTCCTCCTCCTTCTCCTCCTTCTCCTCCTTCTTGATTTCTTCTTCTTCTCCTCCTCCTCCTATTTCTTCTCCTCTTTCATATTATCCTTGCTTTAATTAACCCAACAATGACATAATTAGCCCATTTAGCTCCAAAATACCATAATAATCTCAAAATGGCATAAGAACCTTGGTTAGGTCACGAATATTATATACTTAGCTTATTTTCCTCTAAAATGGTATAATTAGCCCATTTAGCTCCAAAAAGACATAATTAGGAAATTTAGCTCCAACAAGAGAAGAAGAGGAGAATAAAGAGGCAAAATGAAAAGAAAGAAGAAGAAGAAGAAGAAGAAGAGAAGAAGGAGAACGAGGAGGAGGAGGAGGAGAAGGAGAAGGCCAAGGACCTTCTAATCCTTCTCCTCCTCCTCCTTCTCCTCCTTCTCCTCCTTCTTCTTGATCTGTTCTTCTTCTCCTCCTCCTCCTCTTTCTTTTCCTCTTTCGTATTATCCTTGCTTTAATTTCCCCAACAATGACATAATTATCCCATTTAGCTCCAAAATACCATAATAAGCTCAAAATGGCATAAGAACCTTGGTTAGCTCATGAATATTATATACTTAGCTTGTTTCCCTCTAAAATGGGATAATTAACCCATTTAGCTCCAAAAAGATATAATTATGTAATTTAGCTCCAACAAGAGGAGAAGAGGAGAAGAAATAGGCAAAATGAAAAGAAAGAAGAAGAAGAAGTAGAAGAAGAGAAGAAGGAGAAGGAGGACCAGGAGGAGGAGGAGGAGAAGGCCAAGGACCTTCTAGTCCTTCTCCTCCTCCTCCTTCTCCTCCTTCTCCTCCTTCTTCTTGATTTCTTCTTCTTCTCCTCCTCCTTCTCTTTCTTCTCCTATTTCATATTATCCTTGCTTTAATTAACCCAACAATGACATAATTAGCCCATTTAGCTCCAAAATACCATAATAAGCTCAAAATGGCATCAGAACCTTGGTTAGCTCATGAATATTATATACTTAGCATGTTTTCCACTAAAATGGGATAATTAGCCCATTTAGGTCCAAAAAGACATAATTCGGTAATTTAGCTCCAATAAGAGGAGAAGAGGAGAAGAAATAGGCAAAATGAAAAGAAAGAAGAAGAAGAAGAAGAAGAAGAAGAGAAGAAGGAGAAGGAGGAGCAGGAGGAGGAGGAGAAGGAGAAGGCCAAGGACCTTCTAGTCCTTCTCCTCCTCCTCCTTCTCCTCCGTCTTCTTGATTTCTTCTTCTTCTCCTCCTCCTCCTCTTTCTTCTCCTCTTTCATATTATCCTTGCTTTAATTTCCCCAACAATGACATAATTAGCCCATTTAGCTCCAAAATACCATAATAAGCTCAAAATGGCATAAGAACCTTGGTTAGCTCATGAATATTATATACTTAGCTTGTTTTCCTATAAAATGGGATAATTAACCCGTTTAGGTCCAGAAAGACATAATTAGGTAATTTAGCTCCAACAAGAGGAGAAGAGGAGAAGAAATAGGCAAAATGAAAAGAAAGAAGAAGAAGAAGAAGAAGAAGAAGAGAAGAAGGAGAAGGAGGAGGAGGAGGAGGAGGAGAAGGCCAAGGACCTTCTAGTCCTTCTCCTCCTCCTCCGTCTCCTCCTTCTCCTCCTTCTTCTTGATTTCTTCCTCTTCTCCTCCTCCTCCTCTTTCTTCTCCTCTTTCATATTATCCTTGCTTTAATTAACCCAACAATGACATAATTAGCCCATTTAGCTCCAAAATACCATAATAAGCTCAAAATGGCATAAGAACCTTGGTTAGCTCATGAATATTATATACTTAGCTTGTTTTCCTCTAAAATGGGATAATTAGCCCATTTAGCTCCAAAAAGACTTAATTAGGTAATTTAGCTCCAACAAGATGAAAAGAGGAGAAGAAATAGGCAAAATGAAAATAAAGAAGAAGAAGAAGAAGGAGAAGAGAAGAAGGAGAAGGAGGAGGAGGAGGAGGAGGAGGAGAAGGTCAAGGAACTTCTAGTCCTTCTCCTCCTCCTCCTTCTCCTCCTTCTCCTCCTTCTTCTTGATTTCTTCTTCCTCTCCTCCTCCTCCTCTTGCTTCTCCTCTTTCATATTATACTTGCTTTAATTAACCCAACAATGACATAATTAGCCCATTTAGCTCCAAAATACCATAATAATCTCAAAATGGCATAAGAACCTTGGTTAGCTCATAAATATTATATACTTAGCTTGTTTTCCTCTAAAATGGGATAATTAGCCCATTTAGCTCCAAAAAGACATAATTAGCTAATTTAGCTCCAACAAGAGGAGAAGAGGAGAAGAAATAGGCAAAATGAAACGAAAGAAGAAGAAGAAGCAGAAGGAGGAGAAGGAGAAGGCCAAGGACCTTCTAGTCCTTCTGCTCCTCCTCCTTCTCCTCCTTCTTCTTGATTTCTTCTTCTCCTCCTCCTCCTCCTATTTCTTCTCCTCTTTCATATTATCCTTGCTTTAATTTCCCTAGCAATGACATAATTAGCCCATTTAGCTCCAAAATACCATAATAAGCTCAAAATGGCATAAGAACCTTGGTTAGCTCATGAATATTATATACTTAGCTTGTTTTCCTATAAAATGGGATAACTAACCCATTTAGCTCCAGAAAGACATAATTAGGTAATTTAGCTCCAACAAGAGGAGAATAGGAGAAGAAATAGGCAAAATTAAAAGAAATAAGAAGAAGAAGAAGAAGAGAAGAAGGAGAAGGAGGAGGAGGAGGAGGAGGAGGAGAAGGCCAAGGACCTTCTAGTCCTTCTCCTCCTCCTCCGTCTCCTCCTACTCCTCCTTCTTCTTGATTTCTTCCTCTTCTCCTCCTCCTCCTCTTTCTTCTCCTCTTTCATATTATCCTTCCTTTAATTAAGCCAACAATGAAATAATTAGCCCATTTAGAGCCAAAATACCATAATAATCTCAAAATGGCATAAGAACCTTGGTTAGCTCATGAATATTATATACTTAGCTTGTTTTCCTCTAAGATGGGATAATTAGCCCATTTAGCTCAAAAAAGACTTAATTAGGTAATTTAGCTCCAACAAGAGGAAAATAGGAGAAGAAATAGGCAAAATGAAAATAAAGAAGAAGAAGAAGAAGAAGAGAAGAACGAGAAGGAGGAGGAGGAGGAGGAGGAGGAGGAGGAGAAGGTCAAGGACCTTCTAGTCCTTCTCCTCCTCCTCCTTCTTCTTGATTTCTTCTTCTTCTCCTCCTCCTCCTCTTTCTTCTCTTCTTTCATATTATCCTTGATTTAATTCATCCAACAATGACACAATTAACCCATTTAGCTCCAAAATACCATAATAAGCTCAAAATGGCATAAGAACCTTTGTTAGCTCATGAATATTATATACTTAGCTTGTTTTCCTCTAAAATGGGATAATTAGCCCATTTAGCTCCAAAAAGACATAATTAGGTAATTTAGCTCCAACAAGAGGAGAAGAGGAGAAGAAATAGGCAAAATGAAAAGAAAGAAGAAGAAGAAGAAGAAGAAGAAGAAGAGATAAAGGAGAAGGAGGAGGAGGAGGAGGAGAAGGCCAAGGACCTTCTAGTCCTTCTCCTCCTCCTCCGTCTCCTCCTTCTCCTCCTTCTTGTTGATTTCTTCATCTTCTCCTACTCCTCCTCTTTCTTTTCCTCTTTTATATTATCCTTGTTTTAATAACCCATTTATCTCCCTAATCCCATAATAAGCTAAAAATGGCATAAGAACCTTGGTTAGCTCATGAATATTATATTCTTAGCTTGTTTTCCGCTAAAAATGACATAATTACCTGAAAAACATCATATTTTGTTCTTCTTCTGACTTTCTTATTCACATTTTTGTAGATTGGATATAGTACATGCATGGAAGCTGGCATTCATGGAGTTGAACAATGTCGATGGATGAACTTTATATGTATATCATCTAGTTTTCATTTGAGTTGATGAACAATGTCGAACTATATGTATATGTATATATGGATAAACAGTGCAATACTTTGTATGTTGGTTCTTTCGATATATGGGGATGTTCATTGATTTATATGTATATCATATATGTGTGGTGAATTATATATATGTGTTGGCAAGTATATGTGTGGTGAACTATATATCATATATGTGTGGTGAATTATATAAATGTGTTGTCTATATATATATATATATATATGTGCTGTGAAATAATATAAAACAAAAAATAGGTACTATATGGGCTCTTTGCCGTCTGCCAGCTGATGGCAAAGACATTTGCCATCAGCTGGCAGATGGCAAAGGTGCCACATGGCACCCAGCTGTGCATCCTGGGGTGTCTATATAGGCTCTTTGCCGTCAGCCTCCAGGGTGGACGGACAGCAAAGAAGAGGGCACAGAGGAGGGGGGGGGGAGGAGGCAGACGGCAAAGAGTGGAGGGGGGATGGGAGGAGTAGGCAGACGGCAAAGATGGAGGGGGAGGCAGACGACAAAGAGTGGAGGGGGGGAGGGGAGGAGTAGGCAGACGGCAAAGATGGAGCGGGAGGCAGACAACAAAGAGTGGAGGGGGGGGAGGAGTAGGAGGCAGACGACAAAGATAAAGGGGGAGGCAGACGGCAAAGATAAAGGGAGAGGCAGATGACAAAGCCTCCGTTAACCCCTAACGGAGGCAACGTCTGTCGGCTGCCGTCTCGAGCACTTTGCCGACTGCTCCTAAGGAAAGCTGACGGCAAAGAGCTTTGCCGTCCGCTTTGGGGTGGCAGATGGCAAAGAAGGTCCTATGCCGTCGTAGGCTGACGCAGAAATTTTGCCGGCCGTGAGAATCTTGGCCGTGTGCTGTTTTGTCTTTCCCGTCCGGGATTTTGTCTTTGCCGTCTGTGATGGCAGACGGCAAAGAAGCTGATTCCTGTAGTGGCAAGTGCTTGTGTGGTGAGATGATTCATAGCGAGCAACAAGTAACAAAAGTAGCAATGGTGCAGCAAAGTGGCCCAATCCCTTTTGTAGCAAGGGACAACCCTGGACAAAGTCCTATAGGAAGAAAAACGCTCCCGAGGACACACGGGAATTTCTTTCATGCTCGTTTTCATCATGTTCATATGATTCACGTTCGTTACTTTGATAGTTTGATATGTGGGTGGACCGGAGCTTGGTTACTGCCCTAACTTGGACAAGAATCCTACTTATGATTAACCCCTCTCGCAAGCATCCGCAACTACGAAAGAAGAATTAAGACAAAGTCTAACCATAGCATTAAACTAGTGGATCCAAATCAGCCCCTTAGGAAGCAACGCATAAACTAGGGTATAAGCTTCTATCACTCTAGCAACCCATCATCTATTTACTACTTCCCAATGCCTTCCTCTAGGCCCAAATAATGGTGAAGTTTTACATAACACCACTAGAGGAAAAACAACATACAACATATCAAATTACCGAACGAATACCAAATTGACATGACTACTATTAGCATGACTTATCCATGTCCTCAGGAACAAAAGTAACTACTCACAAAGCATAATCATATTCATGACTAGAGAGGTAATGAGTAGCATCAAGGATCTGAACCTAAACTCTTCCACCAAGTAATCCAACTAGCATCAACTACAAAGAGTAATCAACACTACTAGCAACCTTATAAGTACCAATCGGAGTCGCGAGACGGAGATTGGTTACAGGTGATGAAATAGGGTTTGGAGATGAGATGGTGCTGATGAAGATGTTGATGGTGACGAGTCCCCTCCGATGAGAGGAGTGTTGGTGATGACGATGGCGACGATTTCCCCCTCCTAGAGGGAAGTTTCCCCGGCATGATCGTCCTGCCGGAGCTCTAGATTGGTTCTGCTCAAGTTCCACCTCGTGGCGGCGGCGAATCCACGAAGAAGATCCTCCTGATTTTTTCCTGGACGAAAACCTTCATCTAGTAGAAGAGGGGGGCATGTGGGCCTGAGGTTGCCCACAAGCCCTCATGGCGCGGCCTGGGGGGTGGCCGCTCCGTGCAGGCTAGTGGACACCTGCACGCCCCCCTCTGGCGCTTCTTCGGCCCAGTATTTTTATAAATCAGGAAAAAAATCCTCGTTGATTTTTACGGCGTTTGGAGTTGCGCAGAATAGGTATCTCAAACTTGCTCCACTTTCAGGCCAGAATTCCGACTACCGGCATTCTCCCTCTTCATGTAAACCTTGCAAAATAAGAGAGAAAAGGCATAATAATTGTACCGTGAAGTGCAATAACAGCCCAAGAAGCAATAAATATCAACATGAAAACATGATGCAAAATGGACGTATCAACTCCCCCAACTTAGACCTCGCTTGTCCTCAAGCGAAAGCCCAACACAATAAATATGTCCACATGTTTAGGGAGAGAGGTGTTGACAAAACAATTGAACATGATCAGAACAACAATATCAACATATAATCTCTCATGCTAAAGTGATAATTCCTTCACAAAGTAAAGCATGGATCAAGAACCTTACCGAGAAGTAACAACCGATAGCCTTTAGTCATTGAAGCAATTGCAATTTATCACAACATCAGAAAGATTCAAATAAGAGCTTGGAAAGCAAATCCACATACTCAATCATTCTTTCGTTCTCTACAATTGCTACAACTCACGTGGTACTCATGAGATCAAAGTTTCAGCTCGACACAGAGAAAGATAGGGGCTTACAGTTTTGCCTCCCAACTACTTACCTCAAGGGTAATGTCAACAATAATAATTCATGAATAGTTACTTCCAAGTTGACATATGAATATAGATCTTTCCCAAGCATACGACGTTAGCCAAGACAAAGGCGAAATAAGGAATTGGTGAAGATCACCATGACTCTTTCACGGGAAAAAAGTAAAGGAACAAGATAGGCCCTTCGCAGTGGGAAGAAGAGGTTGTCATACGCTTTTGAGGTTTGGATGCGTGTCCTCTTAGTGTGGAGGAACGTCACTTTATATTGCCTCCTGTGATAAAGAACTTTATTATGTAGTCTGTCGCTTTAATGTCTTCCTCATCATAGGTTCGTACAAAGCTTATTTTCCACACACTAATAGATCATACATATTAGAGAGAAATTTTTATTGCTTGCACCAATGACAACTTACTCGAGGGATCTTATTCAATCCATAGGTAGGTATGGTGGACTCACATGTCAAAACTGGGTTGATGGTTTATGGATGCACAAGTAGCATCTCTACTTAGTGCGGGAGGTTTGGCTAATACGAGGTCGAAGCAATCGTCACATGCTAAGGGATCTCTAATCATATAACATTGTTCGGAGCCAAGCAAACACAATTCATTATGTTGTCTTGCTTGTCCAACATCTACTTCTAGGCATGTAATAGTTTAGTGAGTGTTCACAATCATAGATGGTGTCAGAGATGATATATTTATATGTGAACCTCTCCTTCTTTATCACTTCCTATTAATTGCAACAATGACCAAGGTCTACGTTTCCCTATGATCAACAAGTTTCAATCCTCATTCTTTTTATATGTGAAGCCATCACTTCCCATAAGATCACTACATGATCTTTCATGCTTTTTTTCTATTCTCACTCTTTTGATCATGGCAAGAGGCAAAGCCCTTCAACTAAGACACTCTTTATTATATGGCTCACGAGCTCGAATATGTCGGGGGTGACACAAAGCAACACTCAAGACTAAAACACTAAGACTTTTAATCTACTAGAGAAAGACAAAACTGAAAAGGAAAACTAAAACAAAGGTAAAGGCGAAAGATGTGATGGTGATATGATACCGGGGCAACTCCCCCAAGCTTGGCACAAGCCAAGGGGATTGCCCATACCAATGCTCAGTTGTCTTCCTTTGGTGGTGATGGTGGAGGGGTTGTTGCAACATGGGTTTGATCCTCCTTCTTCAAAGGCATAGGTGCTCCATCATGGAAAGATGAACGAGTCTCCGGATTACTCAAATCTGCAAGCAACCGTATTGATTTAAATCTATACTCATACTCATAGTTTTGGTTCTGCATGTCATAGATCTGGGCATGGAGTTGATCCATCCTGTCATAGAGCCTGGAGAGGTGTTTCCCAATGTCATTGGCATCAATCATGTGCTTGTTGGTGAACTCCGTGATCATCATGTGTGTGGCGTTGAGTCCACGCTCCACCATCCCTTGGCACTTGAAGACTTGTTTCTCCATTGCTTCAAGCCTCGTCTCCATGCTTCCGGTCTTCTTGGGCCCCTCAACATCATGGATGTGCAACATCCCCTCATGCAGCTCGATAGATTGAGGGTGTTGCAGCACTCCCGTGAGGTAGGGATTTATGACCTTCTCGAAGATCTTGTCCTTCGGAGCTTTTGGGGAAGTCATAGCGATCTAGATCTGCAACAGAAACAGGCTCGAAATGAAAAACAGAGGAAAACTGCGTGATGCAGGGGTCAGACCAAACGGGAGTGTACATAATGATTTTTTTTCACACCAGAAGGAGTACCCCGCACGAAAAAAGAGTCCGGGAGGCGCATGACGTGGCCACAAGCCCTCACGGCGCGGCCAGGGGGTGGGGCCCGTGCCGTGTAGGCTTGTCGCCTCCTCGCGCACTTTGCGGACTACTTTCAATTTTTGTATTTTTTCAAATATTCCGAAGCGGAGAAAATTTCCTACTGGAAAAGTTTTGGACTCTGTTTTCGTACCAAATCACATACCTCTTCGTTTTCGGAGTCTGAAACAGGCTGATAAATATCCCTTAGGTATTCTTCCAGAGTTATGGTATTGATAATATTGCTTTCAACATTTATGGGAGTACCTGAGATATAATGCTTGATTCTCTGCCCATTTACCACTCTCGGACAATTACCTTTTCTGTTGTTGATCTTGATAGGACCGGAACGATATACTTCCTCAACAACATAGGGACCTTCCCATTTAGAGAGAAGCTTGTCTGGAAAGAACCTTAAACGAGAGTTATATAGCAAGACATAATCACCTACATTGAACTCACGCTTTTGTATCCTCTTATCATGCCACCTCTTAACCTTCTCTTTGAACAGCTTGCCATTCTCATATCCCTGAGTTCTCCACTCATCAAGCGAGTTAATATCAAATAACCTCTTCTCACCGGCAAGTTTGAAATCAAAGTTGAGCTCTTTCATTGCCCAATAAGCTTTATGTTGTAGATCAATTGGTAAATGACATGCTTTACCGTACACCATTTTGTACGGAGACATGCCCATGGGATTCTTATAGGCAGTTCTATAAGCCCACAGTGCATCATCGAGCTTCTTAGACCAATTCTTTCTAGACCTGTTAACAGTCTTTTGGAGAATCAGTTGACTTTCTCTATTTCTTAGCTCTACTTGACCACCGGACTAAGGGTGATAGGGAGACGGAATTCTATGGTTGACATCGTACTTAGCAAGCATTTTACGGAAAGCACCATGAATGAAGTGTGAACCACCATCAGTCATTAGATATCTAGGGACTCCAAATCTAGGGAAGATAACTTCTTTCAACATCCTGATAGAGGTGTTGTGATCAGCACTACTAGTGGGGATAGCTTCTACCCACTTAGTGACGTAATCAACAGCAACTAGGATATGAGTATACCCGTTGGATTTTGGAAAAGTTCCCATATAATCAAAGCCCCAGACATCAAATGGTTCAATGACAAGTGAATAGTTCATAGGCATTTCCTTACGTTTGCTAATATTACCTATTCTTCGACATTCATCACAAGACAAGACAAACTTACGGGCATCCTTGAAGAGAGTGGGCCAATAGAAACCTGATTGCAATACCTTGTGTGCAGTTCTATCTCCCGCATGGTGTCTTCCGTAGGCCTCGGAGTGAGAATTCTGTAGGATATGTCCCTATTCATGTTGAGGTACACAACGTCTAATAACATCATCTACTCCTTCCTTATAAAGGTGAGGATCATCCCAAAAGTAATGTCTCAAGTCAAAGAAGAATTTCTTCTTTTGCTGGTACGTGAAACTAGGTGGTATGTATTTGGCAACGATATAGTTTGCATAATCAGCATACCATGATGCACTATGTGAAGCATTGATGACATTCAGTTGCTCACCAGGAAAGCTATCATCAATAGGTTGTGAGTCATCAAGAATGTTCTCCAACCTAGACAAGCTATCTGGTACTGGGTTATCAGCACCCTTTCTGCCGACAACGTGCAAATCAAATTCTTGTAGCAAGAGAACCCATCTGATAAGTCTAGGTTTAGAGTCTTTCTTCTCCATGAGGTACTTAATAGCAGCATGATCAGTGTGAATAGTGACTTTGGAATCAACTATATAAGACCTAAATGTTTCACATGCAAACACGACTGCTAAAAATTCCTTCTCCGTAGTAGCATCGTTTTTCTGGGCACTGTCTAGAGTTTTACTAGCGTAGTGAATAACATTCAACTTCTTATCGACTCTTTGCCCTAGAACAGCACCAACAGCATAATCACTAGCATCACACATAATCTCAAAAGGCAAGTTCCAATCAGGTGGTTGAACAATAGGTGCATTTATCAAAGCCCTCTTAAGTATTTCGAAGGCTTCCTCACAATCATCGTCAAAGACAAAAGGAATATTATTTTGCAAGAGATTGGTAAGAGGCCTAGAAATCTTAGAGAAGTCTTTAATGAACCTTCTATAGAAACCAGCATGACCAAGGAAACTTCTTATACCTTTGATATTTGTGGGGTATGGCATTTTCTCGATTGCATCACCTTAGCCTTATCGACTTCAATACCTCTTTCAGAAATTTTATGTCCTAAGACGATGCCTTCATTAACCATAAAGTGGGACTTCTCCCAATTTAAGACAAGATTGGTGTCTTTACATCTCTGTAAGACTCGATCAAGGTTGCTGAGGCAATCATCATAGGAAGACCCGTAAACAGAGAAGTCATCCATGAATACCTCAACAATCTTTTCACAAAAGTCAGAGAATATAACCATCATACATCTTTGAAAGGTGGCAGGTGCATTACGTAAGCCAAAAGGCATATGTCTATAAGCAAAGGTACCGAAAGGGCAGGTGAAAGTGGTTTTCTCCTGAATAGATTGTGCAACTGTTATTTGGGAGAAACTAGAATCACCATCTAGAAAGCAAAAGTGTGTGTGTTTAGACAGTCTTTCTAGCATTTGGTCGATAAAAGGTAGAGGGTAATGATCTTTCCAAGTGGCCTTATTCAATTTCCTAAAATCGATCACAATCCCATAGACAGTAATAATCCTCTGTGGGATCAATTCATCCTTATCATTAGGGACAACGGTAATTCCTCCCTTCTTAGGGACGCAATGCACCGGACTCACCCAACCGCTATGAGCAACATGATAGATAATACCCGCTTCCAGGAGCTTGAGTATTTCTTTTCTTACTACTTCTTTCATCTTAGGATTTAATTGTTGTAATTTTTCCCTAGAGGCAATAATAAAATGGTTATTATCATATTTCCTTGTTCATGATAATCGTCTATTGTTCATGCTATAATTGTATTAACAGGAAACAGTAATACATGTGTGAATAAATAGATCACAATGTGTCCCTAGCAAGCCTCTAGTTGGCTAGCTCATTAGTCAATAGATGATCATGGTTTCCTGGTCATGGGCATTAGATGTCATTGATAACGGGATCACATGATTGGGAGAATGATGTGATGGACAAGACCCAATCCCAAGCATAGCACTAGATCGTATTGTTCGTATGCTAAAGCTTTTCTAATGTCAAGTGTCTTTTCCTTCGACCGTGAGATTGTGCAACTCCCGGATACCGTAGGAGTGCTTCGGGTGTATCAAACGTCACAACGTAACTGGGTGACTATAAAGGTGCACTACGGGTATCTCTGAAAGTGTCTGTTGGGTTGGTACGAATCGAGATCGGGATTTGTCACTCCGTGTGACGGAGAGGTATCTCTAGGCCCACTCGGTAGAACATCATCATGAGCTCAATGTGACTAAGGAGTTAGTCACACAATGACATGCTACTGAACGAGTAAAGAGACTTACCGGTAACGAGATTGAACAAGGTATAGGTATACCGACGATCGAATCTCGGGCAAGTTCTATACCGACAGACAAAGGGAATTGTATACGGGATTGCTTGAATCCTTGACATCGTGGTTCATCCGATGAGATCATCGTGGAGAAAGTGGGAGCCACCATGGGTATCCAGACCCCGCTGATGGTTATTGACCGGAGAGGTGTCTCGGTCATGTCTGCCTGTCTCCCGAACCCGTAGGGTCTACACACTTAAGGTTCAATGACGCTAGGGTTATAGGGAATTGTTATACGAGGTTATCAAAAGTTGTTCGGAGTCCCGGATGAGATCCCGGATATCACGAGGAGCTCTGGAATGGTCCGCATGTAAATATTGATATATTGGACGGATGGTTTCGGACACCGGAAGTGTTTCGGGCATCACCGGTAACGTAGCACCGGAGGTGGCCCCGGGGGTCCACCGAAGGGGGGCAATGCCCCGGAGGCTAGATGGGCCAAGTGGGGAAGGGAACCATCCCCTAGGTGGGATGGTGGGCCCCCCCACTCAGCCCATGGCGCAGGAAGAGGGGAGAGGGGGGGAACCCTAGCGCAGGTGGGCCTAAGGCCCACCAGAGAAGAAGAGAAGAAGAAGAGAAGAAGAAGAAGAAGAAGAGAAGAATAAGAGAAGAAGAAGAGAAGAAGCAGGAGAAGGAGGAGAAGAAGGAGAACGAGCCCTCCTTCTTCTGCGTCTTCTCATTCTTCTTCTCCTTCTTCTCCTTCTTATTGTCCTTCTTCTTCTCTTCCTCTTTTCTTATTCTTCTCCTCCTCCTCCTTATCCTTCTCCCTCTCCTCCTCCTTGTTGTCCTCCTCCCTATTATTCTTCTTTTTCTTCTCCTTCTTCTTCTCTTCTTTCTTCTTCTCTTTCTTCTTCTGCGTAGCTTATTTTCCCCAACAAAGATATACTTAGCTAATTATCCTCCCGAATGACATAATTAGCTTAGTTAGGTAAAAACATCATAAGAACCTTGGTTATCTCATAACTTAGCTAATTTAGCTCCAAAATGACATAATAAGCTCAAAATGGCATAAGAACCTTGGTTAGCTCATGAATATTATATACTTAGATTGTTTTCCTCTAAAATGACATAATTAGCTCATTTAGCTCCAAAAAGACATACTTAGATAATTTAGCTACAAGAAGAGGATAAGATGAGAAGAAATACGAAAAACGAAAAGAAGGAAGAAGAAGAAGAAGAGAATAAGAAGAAGGAGAAGAAGAACGAGAAGGAGGAGAAGAAGGAGAAGGAGTCCTACTTCTTCTCCTTCTTCTTCTCCTTCTTCATCTTTTGTTCTTCTTCTTCTCCTCCTCTTTCTTCTCCTCTTTCATATTCTCCTTACCTTATTTTCCCCAACAGTGACACAATTAGCCCATTTAGCTCCAAGAAGACATACTTAGCTAATTTAGCTCCAAGAAGAGGACAAGAGGAGAAGAAACAGGAAAAATTAAAAGAAGGAAGAAGAAGAAGAAGAGGAGAAGAAGAAGATAAGAAGAAGGAGAAGGAGGAGAAGAAGGAGAAGGAGCCCTCCTTCCTCTCCTTCTTCTCCTTCTTCTTGTCTCGTCCTTCTTCTCCTTCTTCACCTTCTTCTTCTCTTCTTATTTTCTTCTTCTTCTCCTGCTCCTGCTTCTCCTTCTCCTTATCCTCTTACTCCTTCTCCTTCTCGTTCTTCTTCTTTTTATTCTCCTTCTTCTTCTCTTCTTTCTTCTTGTCTTTTGTCTTCTACGTGGATTATTTTTCCCCCAACAAAGACATACTTAGCTAATTATCCTCCAAAATGACACAATTAGCTTAGTTAGGTAAAAACATCATAAGAACCTTGGTTAGCTCATAAGTTAGCTAATTTAGCTCCAAAATGACATAATAAGCTCAAAATGGCATAAGAACCTTGGTTAGCTCATGAATATTATATACTTAGCTTGTTTTCCTGTAAAATGACGTAATTAGCTTAGTTAGGTCGAAAATGGCATAAGGACCTTTGTTACCTCATAAATGTGTGATAGTTGGCTCATTTCCATCCAAATTGACATAATTAGCTTAGTTAGGTCAAAAATGGCATAATAACCTTGGTTAGCTCAAAAAGGTCTTATACTTAGCTTATTGTCCTCCACAAAGACATAATAAGCTCAAAAACATCATATGTTGTCGTTGTTCTTCTTGTGACTTCCTAATTACCTTTTTGCAGATTGGATGTACTACATGCATGGAAGTTGGCACTGATATAGTGCTTTAGTTCTAGTTTTCATTTGAGTTGATGAACAATGTGGAACTATATGTATATGTATATATGGATGAACAATATATGTGGAACTATATTTATATGTATATATGGATGAAACTTTGTATATGTTGGTTCTTTGATTATGGGATGTAAATTGATGAACAAATGGCATTGATGAACTTTAGATGTATATCATATATGTGTTGTGACCTATATATCATATATGTGCTATGAATTATATATATATATGTGTTGCGAAATAACATAAAATAAATAAAACTAAGATAATATGGGCTCTTTGTCGTCTTCCAGCTGATGGCAAAGGACTTTGCCATCAATCAGCTGACGGCAAAGTTGCCACGTGGGACCCAGCTGTGCAACCTGGGGCAGCAGCAGGTGGTCCATATAGGCTCTTTGCCGTCAGCTACCCTGCACTAGCAGACGTCATAGAGCCTGAGGGAGGCACACGACAAAGAATATGACCAGCCGACTAGGCCAAGTGAGGGTTGGCCCATATAGGCAAACGGCAAAGATGATGAGCGAGGTAGACGGCAAAGATGATGAGCGAGGCAGACGGCAAAGAGCCTCCGTTAGCCCCTAACGGAGGAGTTGCCTGTCGGCTGCCGTCTAAAGATGTTGGCCATCTGCTCCGTATCTTAGGCTAATACAAAGGTCTTTGCCATCTGCTTGGGGCAGATAGATAGCAAAGAAGGTACTATGCCGTCGAAAGTAGTCATAGGAACTTTGTCGACAGGAGGCAGACAACACAAAACTTTGCCGTCGGTGGAATACCTCTTTGCCGTCTGTTATGGCACACGGTAAAGTGTCTGATTCCTGTAGTGAATGGAGTTGAATGGAAAGATGGTCAATGCCCCAATCTGAAGTTTTTTCCCCAAAAGCATAACTATTATCCTACTCTCCTCAAGGGAACAAATGCTCAGGATGACCTTCCACCACAAGACCACAAGCTCAAGGGCAACGAGAAGCTTCAAAAAGAGTTTGACTCATTTCAAGGAGGATCCTAAGCCATGGTCAAGGTGTTCCCAAGGCCACCACTAGCTCTACATAATCTAGGGCTACCTCAACTACAAGGATCCCCATGAAGTTGATGTGGGTCCCCAAGAAGAACTAGAGAAGTTCTCGAGGGGTGACTCTGCAACAAAATTCACTATCATTCATTTTGGCACGAACAATTTGCAATCAAATCCAACCATATTCATTAGTTCCAGGAGTCACATATTCCCTCAAAGGTAGGCAAGGGACAAGGTAATTAATATATCAATGGACATCATATCATATGTGGTTCACTCCATGTCCATGGATATCATTGTATTTGTTCCTCGTATCGGACTAACCCATGTAGTTCACAAGAGAATGAAACAACAAGGATAGCTCCTAACTCAAGTTGATCTTCATCAATAATGAGCATTCACTACTACTACACCTACATTAAGTTTGTACGACAACAACCAAGGTTACTTTGTCCCTCTTAGGGGGGATGTCACATAAAGGGGGATCTTTACTGACTGGACTCAAAGCATCTCATAAGATGTGAACACATTAAAACTTTATGTAAAACTGGTAACCCCACTTGTGCTTAAAGGATGAGTATGACCTACGATAAAGTACCATTACTAGGATCGTAAGTCAATACACTCATATATAGATGACTTCTTGATTGCCAAACTGTGAGGTAGATACTACGGTGGATGTGCATGTTCACCATCTTTCATTTGACATCTTATTTTGTGAGCATGTTGGTATGCATATTTTTACTCCTTCGAGGATATCAAATTGTTGTTATTTTGCTTTCTTTTTCTTTGGCCAAATGGATATACAAGAATGCCTAAGTATCCCTCTCTAGCTATCTATGATTTCTCATCTCAAATTCTATTCATGCTTCATCATAAAATTTGAGCAATAACTTTTCGGACCCTTCGTGTGAGGAGCACTCAGAGTTCCTTTTCGACGAGTGCTAAGTTCCAAAACCTCCCATGTCCCACTCGGTGTAACCAACTCCACAAACTCGATTCCACCATAGCACTAGGGTTCATCTAGTTTTTGAACCTCGGTACAACCACTTCTAGAATCCTGCCCTCACCGATTTTTCGTGTCCTTTGGCAGTGCCATCGACGGTAGGAGGGTATATATACTCGTGGACCCAAGATTGAAAATTTCTTAAATACTTGGTCTCCGGCACCGCACTACTTCTTCTCTCGAAGTCCACAAACATCGTACTTGCCTCCCGTGCGACCTCTCCACCGGAGGCTGCCGCCGTCGATGCAATCTTCCCCGCTGTCGTCGCCGTAGAGAGTTCTTCGTTGAAGAAGGGTAAGAACTCAACCCGATTTGCAATCCAAGGTCTAATTCTTGCTCATTGGGACATGTTCATCTTCATGCCACGGGTTGAAATACTCATATCCACCAGAAAACTCGAAGATAATAGCCGAACGAAAGATTTTAGGTTTAGGGATCTGCTGTATGCTGATCGTTAGCACCGAGTGCAAAAGAATCGGTGCCATCTTTTTATGTTTCTAGGCACTAAGAAATATCTTGGAGAGACCGAGTTATCATTTTCGGTGACTCCAAAAATGGTGGCCAAGTCTTTGTTAAGGCAAAAGTTTGTCTCGGTGGCTCCGAAAATTAAATCTTTGTTGAATCCAAAACCACATAGTTGAATTCTAAAACTACAATTTTGAGATCGAATTTTGCAAAATTAGCTATGTTTTGTGATGCTTGTCTTTCCTACTCTCTATATATATTCACATGGTCACTTTGTATGTATGCAAAGATCTAAGGACAACCAGAATGCGTTCACAAAATAGAGTGTTGATGTTGATTCACGCACTAGTCATGAGAGAAGTGAGTCAGACCTAGGCACTCCTAGCTCCCATGGCCCGCCCAAGGCAGCAACTAGGGTGAGAAAGAAGCTCAACTTTGATAAGGAGGATAAAGATTTTATCCCAGAGGAGAGCACTTCTCACAAGAATATAGAGAGGGAAACTACAAGGAAGATTCCAGAGTCAATTGCAACCAAAGAGAGGATTGTCTCTATCTTGAGAGCAACCCACTAGAGCTAGAAGAACAACAGTCTTAGCCAAGAAGTCAGGTGAAAATAGGCAAAGGACCAGGTTTGTCAAAGTTGTTGTGCATCCATCAACACGTGAGTATCTAGACAATGAAGATGAAGAGGAGGAACCTATTAACCCACCTCCTTCCATGCACAACAAACTGATGAAAGATGCTATGCCAAGCAAGACAGCATCCAAGGCCAAGCCATCATCTCCCAAAGCCAAGAAGCTTGTAGCCTTTAGGCCAAATAGGACTACCATTGATATACCTGCAGCTGAGAAGAACAAGGGTTTTGCTTCAAGAAATGTTGTTGCACAAGAAGAAGAAATTGTGATGCTGAGGAAGCTAAGACCACATCCGCCAGAGCATAATGATGAACACCCTATAGCTGAAAACATGAATGAGAGGAAGTATCAAGGGCTCAGGAAGTGGAGAGCAGCTCATCCATATGCTATCAGCATGAGAACAACTGTTGATGCTTGCTTCCACACAAAGGAGCAGTAGGGATTCTATGAAACTATCTCGTTAGACAAGAGTCATGCTGAAGTGAAATGAGGTATCTAGAATGGTACTACATAAAGGATAATGAAGACTACTTCCCTCATGTGAAAGAAAATTTTAAGGCCATTGACATTGAGAGCTTTGTTGGCAAAAAATGGCATCATGGAGCAATGAGATGATCATGCAATTCTACTCTACACCTCACATTCGTCCAGACGGTAGAATTGTATGGATGACAGAAGGCACCTGATATCAATTCACTATTGAAGAGTGGACTATGATCTTAGGAACCCATAAGTGCATGATAGAGATCTAGACGTTTATTCTGAGGCCAAGGTGAACCACAACTCCATGGCCAACGTGTATAACCCAGTACCCAATGAGTACTTGAAGTCCCACAAGCTAGGATCAGCCTTCTTTTTGCAAGCATGACTACCACCACCAACACAATCATGAGGTACACCTTGTTGCCAAAATCAGGTGATGACAAGATGATCAGGGGGTACTCCATCAACATGATGCATCATGTAGATACTCACAATAGGATTAGGGTTGTTGATACAATGTGAAGGACTGCTGCTGACAAAAAGAGGTCTTGTGGATATGCTTCCTATATTCAGATGTTGATCAACTCCAAGGTTGGGAAGATCATGTATCTACTTGATCGTCAACACGTGCCACAACCATATTTCAAGGATAATGTTGTGGGGATGGACCCAAGTCATCCCACTTCAGCTACTGCATAGGATGAGTTAGAGGCTTAGACCCAGGCAGAGGAAGCCAGAGACACTAGTGCTCTAGTTTTTAGGTCCAAAGGTGATCAAATGTCGTTTATTATCAGCACCATCCAAGGGATGGAGAAGAACATCAAAGACATTTTGCTAAAACACAAGAGCCTTGAGAGGATTGTGGAAATGAAGTTTCATGACCTTGATATCAAGGTGACTGAGTTGACTACTACAATCAACAAGTTGAAGCAGGAAGTTGATGGAGTGCCTACTGCCTGCTCCAGCAGTGATGATGATGATAGTCCTTCTATCCGTACTTCCACTCAGATTAGCACACAAGCTTGATTTGCTGGCATGTTAGTTCCACAAACGAGACCTTCTGCATCAGCTCCGGCATCATCTTTATCATCTCCTACACCTCTAGTGTCTACACCACCATGTCAGAGGACACCAGTTAAAGCCTTTGCCGACCCTCTCTTGTCGACTACTTCAACAGCTACCGGAGGAGACCATGCCTAGAGCGATGCCTAGCTCTAGATCTTTGAACTTTTTGGTAACTTGTTGCCAAAGGGGGTGAAGTGTATAGATTATTAGGGCTTCAAGAGAGACAGAGAAAGTGTTTCTTTTCATTGTTCTTCTCATTATGAAAACATTTGGTTCATCTTTTTGATTTATTAAACCTTGTTGTGCTTGATCGTAGGTTTTCTTTTTGATGATATTATTTCCTATCCTTGAGATATCAATGTGATGTTCATTCACACATTATTGGTATTATGTGAATTGTAATTCATTCATATCATTTATGCGCACAACCAAAATGTATGTGAAACAGAAGAGTGACCCATGATCCTAAGCTATTGTGCATTTGCATTCAAATGCAAATTTGAAATAATGCACAAATTTAGGTGGAGCTCTTGCTTATAAAATACTTCTCAAAGTGATGATGTTATTCAATGATTATATTGTATGTTGAAGCTTTGATCTATATGTTTTCATCAATTACCAAAAAGGGGGAGATTGAAAGCACACCTTCCCCATAGTTGGTTTTGGTAATTAATAACATCATATATGTCATTGGACTAATGATTCTATCAAGTATACTTCAGGAAACATTCAATGATGAATTGGCGAAGGATTGTGAGGAGAAACCCTGAGTAAGGAAAGGAATGAGATTGGCCAAGCTTCAAGCTTCAAGACTCTACATTTTTACATTTTGCGCGAAATCACATTTGAGACCATAGGAAAGCCAATACTATTAAAAGGGGATGAGGTGTCTATGATGATCTAGTTGATCAAGTGCTTAGAGATTAGCCACCAAAATACTCATGCAATTGTGCCACAAATATTTTTTCGAAACCCCAAAGTCAAATTCGGTGCCACCAATACTTCCAAATCGGCCCTACCAAATTTTCCCTAGACAAAATCTATGCCAAACCCTAACATCTCGGTACCACGAAGTTTGGTTTTGGTCTAACCGAAAAATAGTGACCAACTCACTCGATAGACATTTACTAAAATTAGAATTTCTGAGTTTTGCAAATCGGTGCCACCGAGTGTGGTAACTATCTAAGCTTCATATATCGGTCTCACCGGAAATCCTAAAGTTGCCACATTTTGCACTTGTTGGTGGAACCAATTTTTACTTCAGTTTCACCAAGTTGGACAATAATGTTGTAACGGTTGGATTTTTGGAGATGCCAATATATACCCCCCACCGACCTCTCATTCACATAATAAGCCCTCGGAACGAGCCAACACTTCCCCCATCGATAATCTAAGAAAGAGCCACCTACTCATGTGTTGTGAACGGGATATTCCAATTCTATGATATGAATCTTGACTTCTAGCCTCCCCAAGTTGCTTTCCACCCAATCATTCTCTTCTACCTAAGACAAATCTATTATAGAGTCATTGCATGTTGAGGAGACTACATTTTGAAGCACAAGAAGAACGAGTTCATGATATTAGCACATCTATTACCTTTTGGAGAGTGGTGTCTCCTAGATTTGTTAGGTGTCTCTTGGGAGCCTCCGACTTCGTGTGCATTCCATCATGGACGTAATCCATGGTGGAATAGACAAGGTTGCTTCTCCGTGGATCATTCGTGGGTTGAGCCATTCGTGGACTCTCGTGGCTGTTACCGTTTGTGGGTTGAAGTCTACATCAACGTGGATGTACGATAGCACCACCTATCAGAACCATGGCAAAAATCTCTACGTCAATCTTTGTGTTTGATCTTCCTATCCATACCCTATACTTACATGTGCGTGTCTTTAGTTTCAGCTGCTATACTTTTATACTTACATGTGTAGCGTGTGCTTGACTTGCTACAATAGCTAAAACTTGCCCACAACTAAAATTGGGAAAAGTATATGTTTTTATTTGGTCAAGTACCCTAGTCACCCCCTCTATACATACTTGAGATACTATAGTGGCGTGTTTGCAAGGGACCCGCAATCTCCATCATGTTGCGGTTTGTGAAGCTTTGTAGGCTCTGTATGATTTCCCTCCAGTCCTCCATTCTCTTTGGTACAGGCGGGAAGTTTAGCACTAACTGGGCCTGCGCCAGGGCTTCCTCCGAAGCCTTGGGCAAGGCGCGGCGTGAGGCACTCGTGGCGCTTCTACTATAGACAGTGTCAGTAGGAACGCTTCACTGTCGTGCCGCATGTTGCACGGCCTCCTCCGGAGGTTGAAGACGAGCTTGGACCTGCATGCCCTGGGATTGGAAAGTAGGGGTCTTGACCGTACGGCACCCGGGGTTGTCGTCCACCCTCGGGAGCTGGTCACAATTGTCTTGTGGGGGACGCGGAGGTGGTCCTCTCACCGCCGCCATTGTTGTAGCTGCTGCAAACTCAACATTGTTCCTGATCGTCTGAGGTGCTCCTCGTGCCACCATGACAATGTGATTCGTGTCGCGGCTTGTGGAACTCCCCGTGGCATTGCGGTTGCACTCACAAGTGCGGTGAGCGCGATGGTCGTCTCCATCGACGTTTCTTGTAGCCACCTGTGATGCCGGCTTGAGCAAAGACTGAGCGGCTGTAGATGCGCACCTGGCTTTCTTAGGGGCCATGCGTATCGATGAAAAAGCTTATGAAGAAGCGCGGGAACTTACGAAGATTCACATAGGTGCAACCCCCTAGCTGGCGTGCTAAATATGTCGGGGAAACGACGATCTATCAGACCTATGAGGCCCGTTGTGGTTCAGGATGGGGCCAAGATGCACAAAGAGTGTCATTGATCACATGCACACGTAGGGTTTTTAGACAGGTTCATCCTGCTTGGAAGCGTGTCTTCTCCCTCCAGGTAAGCTGGGTTGGGGGGCTCGTCTTGTTGTTTGTGGTTTGAGCTTCCCTACGGTAGAGTGTTGTTGGGCCAGGAAAATACTGTCGTGTGTGCACGAGTCAAGGTACTAAGGGACCCTTTCTCTACTACACTGACTCTGACTATGGGAACTGACTCAATTACATTAATATTATTAACCAAAGTTTGCTTCTTCGGAAAATGCACAGTATGTTGTTTGCCATTGGCATGAAAAGTGCCTTCGCTTTTATTGCAATCAATAACAACATCTCCAGTGATCACAAAGGACTACCAAGGAGGATCATGGCATTCTATTTTATTTAAGTAAGAAAGACAGAGAGTAAGCTAATAATATCGAGAGTTGTGCTTAATAAATTCATCAACCACATGTCTTTCAAAAAGTATCCATTAATAAGGTTGATCAAGTCATATTAATAACTATTTTTGATTGGAATGAAACCGAAGAATTTCCGTATAACACCAAGTTACTTCAATGGGGATTTGCATTTCCGCAAAAATAAGGGTATAATGTTTCTCCTTGGAAGTAGGAAGAGAAATTTAAAAACCTCCAATGCTGATAGTGGAAATTGTCTCAATGACGTTAATATTATTAACCAAAGTTTGCTTCTTTAGAAAATGCACGGTATGTTGATTGCCATTGACATGAAAGGTGCATTTGGTTTTCTTGCAATCAATAATACCATCTGCAGTGTTCAAAAAGTTTACCAAGGATGATCGACATGTTGTCGTCGTCGGGCATATCAGAAATAACAAAGTCTCTAAATATAGTACCATTTGCAACCACAACAGGAACATCCTCACAAATTACAATAGGTAAAGAAGTAGATTTATCAGCCATTTGCCAAGATATCTCAATAGGTTTAAGCTTACTCGGATCAAGTCGTTTATATAGAGAGAAAGGCATAACACTACCACCGTCTCCTAAATCACATGAAGGAGCTTTAACATAACTTCTTTCAATGGAACAAGGTATTGTGGGTGTACTCGGATCTCCCAACTTTTTAGGCGCTCCACCATCAAAAGAATAATTAGCAAGCATAGTAGAAATTTGAGTTTTAGGTATCTTTCTTTTGTTGGCAATAATATCCTTCATATACTTAGAATACACACGCATTTTCAAAATATCAGTCAAACAACTACGCAAAAAGACATGTTTGATCATTTCAGTAAAGCTTGCAAAATCTTCCTCATCTTTACACTTCGAAGGCTTACGAGGGAATGACATGGGTTTTTGAACCCATGGCTCCCTTTCCTTAGCAAGTTTTCTAGCAACAGTTCTTTCTTCATATTGTTTATTTTGGGGATGTGTATTATCAAGAGCTTCAGAAGGTTCTGTTTCCATATCATTATCATTTTCTTTATTAGTATCCGGCTGAGAACCAACATGGGAATCATCATCATCGTTATTGTTTTCATTATCACTATGTTAATGCTCACTAGGAGACTGTCTCTCGGCATCATAAATAGAAACATCGTTATCATCCTGAGCAGGTATTTCTATAATAGCTTCACTATAAGAATGCAAAATCCTTTTATTTTTTCCTTTCCTTTTTCTTCTTTGATGGACTAGGTTCACTATCATTAACTCTCTAGGAACCCCGCTCAATTCTTTTAGCATAACCTCCAGGACAAAGGTGTTCCTAACTCATTCTTCCCCCTCTAGTCATTACTCTAACCACATGATCATTCATATTGTCATTAGTTTGAGAAAGCAAACCATTTTGTGACTTAGCTACTTTATCTAGTTGAGTATGAACCATGGAAGCATGTTTACCTAGACCCTTAACATCATTAGCAATTCTAAACATCAAGGCACCTAAGCGGTCTATCATCATAGCATTATGTCTTAATTGATCTTTAACATAGTTATTGAAATGTTCTTCCTTAATGACGATATTATAAATTTCATCCATGCACTGACTAGGAGTCTTAGTATAAGGTATATCACTTTTATTAAAGGTAGAGAGAGAATTTACCTCTACTACCTATGTCGGGATATCAAGTCCACGTATTTCTTCGATAGGTGGTAATTTCTTAACATATTTAGCTTTAATACCTTTTCCTTTAATAGATATTTTGTTTTCTTGCATATCTTTAGGACTAAGGAATAGAATACCTCTCTTGTTTTGAATAGGTTCTGACGGTGGCTCAAGAAGTGTCCAAATAGCAACATTTTGTTCTATTATTCTTTAGCTTGTTCGACCGTTCTTTCCCTAAAAACACAACCAGCGCAACTATCTAGTTAGTCCATAGAAGCATCGTTTAGTACATTATAAAAGATATAAAGTATTTCATTTTTGTTAGGACGATGATCATGCAAAGCTCTTAGTAGTTGGAGAAGCCTCCCCCAATCTCGAGGGAAATTCCCTTCTTGAATGTGCACAAAGTTAAAAAATTTGTGTAAAGCTGCTCGTTTCTTTTGAGCAAGAAAATGTGTTTCAGAGAAGTGATAAAGCATATCCTCAGGACTACACACAAAACCAAGATCAAGAGAAAGGGAAATTTATTTAGCCTTGCCTTTTAGCGAGAAAGGAAATAAATCTTAAGGATATAATAGTAACACATATTTTCCTCATGATTAAAAAAATCAATAATATAATTCAATCTAGTGAGGTATCCAAGAACAGTTTCAGTTTCATAACCATGGAAAGGATCAGATTTTACTATAGGTATTAACTCAGGGCCTATAGCGAATTCATAATCCTTACGAATAACAAATATAGGAGATGTAGCAAATTTAGGATCATATTTCATTTTCTCCATCATAGATTTTTTTCCAGTTTGCATAGTAGTTTCTTCAAGTCATCTCTGTTTTGCCATGTAAGAAATCCTTAGCTACTTCCCCATTCATAACATAGCCCTCAAGTATGTAAGGTAATTCATATTTATTGGGAGAACGAGGTGTAATAGGTGATTCAAAATCTTCATCAATTTCAACATTTTCAAGTTCTCTAGATTAGGGATATGTGCATCAAGTAATTCATTCAGTGGAACATTTTCAGTTTCATCAAATATAGTAGTATTATTATCATTAAGTTTAGAAGTAGCATCATCATGTTCATGCGATATATCAGAACGAGCAAGAGGTGGTGGTGTAACATGCAGTTCCTTACCTCCTCTCGTGCGAGAGGGGATGTTCTTGGTCTGAGTATCTTTTAGATTCTTCATAGTAGCATTTGGATGTCCTCAAGATAACACAATAAATATAGCTATGCTCCATGACAACGGTGCCAGAAAAAGGTCTTGATACCTACAAGTGTAGGGGGTCGCAATAGTCTTCACGGGTAGTATTTCATCCTGATTTCTTGATACGACATGAGGGGGGCCTAAGAATAATTATCCACCTTAGAAGTTGAGTTTTCAATTCAACCACATCTAGGGTATCTCTCTGCAATGAAGATTTAGTAGCACGACAAGTTATAGTAGTAATAGTAATATGATAGTAATAATTTTGTAACAGTTGTGAAAGTAGCAATATAAGTAGTAACTTAGCAAGATTCATTATATGTAAAGCGTAGGCACACGGATCAACAATAGATAGATATGGATGACATTCATCATGTAAAAGTTACACATGGGAGCGATAGAGAATTATCTCTAATTCATCAATGTAATGTAGGCATGTATTCCGTATATAGTCATATGTGCTTGCAATAAGAACTTGTATGGCATCTTTTGTACAACCCTCCCATGGCAGCGGGGTCCTAATGGAAACTAAGGGATATTAAGTCCTTCTTTTAGTAGGTAACCGGAACAAAGCATTAACACATGGTGAATACATGAACTCCTCATACTATAACAATCACCGAAACAATCGCAATTATTGTCACCCTGGGGGATGAGGACCATAACGCATAATAGGTGCATACAACTTACAAGATAGGATCTAAACACTTTCATATTCAGAGAAAACATAATAGGTTCAGATCTAAAATTATGCCACCCGCACCCTATTGACAAGCATTAAGCACAGCAAAGTTATAGCAACATCAATATCAGAACGTAATGGATACTAGGGATCAAGCCCTATTAACTTAACTTGATTACATGATCAATCTCATCCAAATCCCATCACCATCAAGTGAGCCTACAAATGAATTACTCACTCCCGGTGGTGAGCATCATGGAATTGGTGATGGAGAAGGGTCGGTGATGAGTACGACTACAAATCCCCCTCTCTGGAGCCCAAAACAAACCCCATGCCATCCCTCCGGAAGAAGAACAGGAGGTGGCGAAGGATCTATCTTGTAAAAAGTGATAAATCTTCTCTTTGACTTTTTACTCTGAAGATGTGAATGTATAGGACTAGAATTAGGGTTAAGGTAGCTGCATGGATCCCACCACACATTACGACGCGCCTAGGATTGTGGGTGCGCCCTGTTGGCTTGTGGCCGATAAGCAGCCCTCTGGTATTCTTCGCTCCGTAATTCCTCATATATTCCAGAAATAATTCACAAAAAGTTTTGTCCAATTCTGAGAACTATTATTTTCGCCCAAAAATAACATCACGGTTGTTGTATTGAAAATAATGTTAGTCTAGGTTAGTTACATTGAAATCATACAAATTAGAGGACCGAACTAGAGCAAAAGTGTTTGGAAAAGTAGGTACCTTTGAGACATATCAAGTCCCATAAGCCTAATTCATTGCTTGTCCTCAAGCAATTCAGTTGATAAACATAAAGTCATAAAAAAATTACAAACTCTTTTGTTCTGGTTGTTATACTGTCGGGACCCCGATCCTAAGCCATAGGAATCCAGCCTGTAACACATCACATCCCTTTGCGGTCTCACGCACGGTTAACCCTACGGCTAGTGCCTTACCTTAGCCGGGAACGTTTGCGCCTTTTGACTCGCGTCTGCAATTGTGTCGCTAGCATTCCAATGTCAAAGAACCCGGGTCGACATGTCTAGTCACAAACCCAAGTGGCAGTACCGTACAGGGACATGCATACATGACCCAACAAAGCAGGTGTTGGTCATCAGCGAGTGTAGAAGAGTCGTAGCAAGCTACAAGGACTCCATTACACCGCATGACATTTCGCCAAAGGGACAGACACAACAGCTAAGAAGGACACATGCCGGTCAACCAATGTGTCCGGAGTAGTAGCAAACTAACATGGCTCGGTGGAAACACAAAGGGGCATTTCCCCGTAAGTTGTACTACTAACGCATACGACTAGGTGTTCGAACCCCATACATATCAAGTACAACATACGTACGCATGGCATACCCGATATGCATAGATACATCAATGGCATCACAACATAACCATAATCATACAACTTTATTTAGAAGGCTCGAACGAGCCTCACACATAATATTACACAGATAGGGGTCTCACGACTCATCATCAAAAGTAAGTCAAAAAAGCCTTACAAGCCAGCGGAAGATTAAAACTGTCTGAGTAAAGATACATGGAAAGGTAAAAGGCACATGGCCTGACTATCTACAGACCCAACCTAGGGCCAGATTGTAGCTGGGACACTAGCTACTCGTCGTCGTCAAAGTCTAGATAGATCCCACCATTAGGGTCATTCACATCCTCTGCAACAAATTATCAAGAAAACATGAGTATGATAGTAATCAGCAAGACTTTAGAACAATCTATCTACTCATGCAATGTATCAACAAGGGGTTGTGGGGTTTCATGCAGAAAGCCAGCTTTGACTCTTGGCTAGACAAAACTACATTTTAAAATAGTTTTGACAACTTTATTTCTCGCACACGAGTCCACTAACTCCACAACAATACACCATCATGGAATCATTCCCGTCTTCCTATTAAAATGCCACCCTGACACTCACACTTATATTGATACTTTTATGAGTAGCCATTAAAGTTAATTATGAACAACATATGTTTCCACGTAGTCCATATCCATGGACATGGCTATTCGAATAGATTATAACCCTGCAGGGGTGTACTTCTTCACACACGCTCTCACCACTTATTGCACGTCATGCACCTCGGCAACCTTCAAACGGAAGCCCGGCGAGGGAGTTGGCCACGATCGTTAACCCCCACGGAAGTCCGGTTGAGGTTTCCGCCACGGTCCCAAAAGATGTGCGCAGGGTTCCAAAGCCCACCATCCGGCTGCCACTTGGTACACCGTGCCACTTCCTACCGCATCGTCGCCCACCTCTAAGGTCAGGACTATGCACGGCCTCATGCATGACTATGAATACCAGAAACTACTCGCAACTCCTAGACCAAGTACTTGGCGATTAATAAGTCGAGCGGGGTCATATTTCAGGGCCCAACATGTGGTACTATCTTGTCTTGGATTACATACACGGAACACAGTTCCTAAGGACGGTTCTAATGAAACAACCCGCCATGTACTCCTACATAGCCTTTCACCGGTACCTTTACCAAATCTGGTTCAACACACAACCTTATTAACTGAACACATTCTCACGATCCTGTTCATCACTTAGATGACAGACCAGACACAACTCTAAGCATAGCATGCATAGCAGGATAATACACATCATGGCTCAAGCATCTACCAGGTATGCTAAGTTGCAAGGTTTAGCTAATTACTGTTACAAAGATAGGTCATGCAAATGAATGGGTTCAACTATCGTGGTAAAAGCAGTTGAAGCATTTTGACCTAATGCAATAAATAAGAGCAGGAGCGAGAACGTGGGATTTATCGGGATGATCAAAATTGTTGTTTGCCTTGTTGCTCAGCAGAGGGGTGATATCCGTCAGTCGGATAACCAGTCGTATCCGGAGGGGCGGAGCCTACCGAATAACAACATACAATTATTAACAATCATATGCAACAATCATGATGCATGAGCATGGCATGAAAGGAAGGGTGATATGATTCAATGTGGTTGGTGAAACCTTAGTGTGCATCTGGTTTGAAATCCAAATTCAAAGATCATTTGAAATGGCATATTTATCTTAAGCATTTAATTAATTTGACTTGATGCTGTGTCATAACTTTGTTTTTCATGGATGAAAGTAGCAGCATTGTGTTCACTCAATTTTTCTGATCAATTTGCATATATTATTTGTCTGATTTGGAGTTATATTCAAATTTCTATGAATTTCCAAAGTTTTGCAATTATTCTAGAATTATTTTCAAACCAGAATTAGACTTATTGCATCAGCATGACATCAACAGTTCAGCTGGCCGTTTGAAAGTAAAACCTGACCAGTGGGACCCACTGGTTCGTGACTCTGGCCAGTTTTAGATTAAGTTTAAACTTAATTAGATATTTAACAGAACTGGACCCACATGCCAGTTGCCGGTTAGGGATTTAATTAATTATTTATTTTCATTAACTTAAACTTAATTACTCAGGGGTTGGCCCCACCTGTCATAGGGCCGGGGGGGTTGAACCCACCGGCGACGAGGTCAAGCTCGCCGGCGATAAGACTCCGGCAGCACCAGGGACGGCGGAGAGCATCGGAAACGCGTCTCCGATGACCAATCGAGCGGCAGAAGGCACTGGGAGAACGGGGACTCGATGGCGCACACGATGGAGGAAACCCCAGGGGCTGGGTTGGCCGGAATCAATGCCGGCGACGAGTTCGGCGGCTGGCAGAGCTCGGCCATCGTCGAGTTCATCGAAATCGGGGGCAAAACGCACGGGGTTAGGCTCCTAGAGCATCTACGTGACGAGCTGGAGCCGTTGAACGACTCGGGTGGACCAACCGGTCACCGTAGGGTCACCGGCAATGAGCTACAACGGCGGTACCCGTTGGGCATCGTTGAAACTGGGCCTAGAGCTCGGGAAAGAGAGGGGAAGATAGGGGGAAACACTCCGGAGCTCACTACAGTCACGAGGGGAGGCTCAGGTTGCTCGGAGAGGCACTTGATCCGGCGAATCGATGGTTGCTTGCCGGCGGCTGAAGGTGGAAGACGAAGGTGACGAGGGCGATGCAGGGCTCGGTGGCTCTTCTCCTTTGGCAGGGATGACCAGCTCGACGAGGCAGAGCGAACGGCGCACTCAGAGGCGAAGGAGGACGGCCAGAGCGATGGATAGCTCGAGCTCGAGCTCGCAGCAATGGCGACCGGTAGAGAGAGAGACGCAGGGGGTGAGTGAGGAGGGGGAGAGGATGGGAACGAGCCCGGGGAGGCTTATCCTCCCTCTCCAGCTCATCCGGGCGAGCAAGGCACACACATAGGTGTGTGGGCGCGCCGGGAGAAGCGGCGGCCAGCTCCTGCTCCGACTGGCGAAGGAGGAAGATGACAGAAGGGGAGGAGTTGGGCCTGGGCCAGGTAAGCGTCAGATAACTCTTTTTCCATTTTTTCATTACTGCTTCTGTTCAATCATTTCTGACATGGTTTTGTTTTATTTTTGGCTCCAAATTATTTCAAAAATAGTTTGAATGATACTCGGGAGTTATTTGGAATATTTCCAAACATATATAAAAGTTTCAACATTTTTGAAAACTTTGGATTATTTGAAATCAATTATATAGTTGATTTCAGTAGCTTTTCAATTTAAAATAAAATGCCAAAAGCATTTTGAAAATATATTTCACCCGTGATATTTTGTTTTCAACTTTTATCAGAAATGATGAACTTTTCTAATGGCCATTTTGGATTCTTTAATTTGCCACCAAATTTGAATTGCTTTTCAATATAGAGTTGCTAGGGTTTGCTTTTGTTTTCTTTGCTTTGCTTTTGATTTCATTTAATTTACTTGGATGCAAAGAAGAATACATGAGCACAAACTTGCTATACTCTAATGGGATTCAGGGATGTGACATATACACATGCTTAGCTAGTGTTTAGGTTTTCGTCATAACTAACCATATCCATCGTAGCAATCAAGCATTATATTTACCCATGGCAATACATAACCATCTAGAAAGCAATAATAAAGTACCTCACATGCAAATATTTTTTCGAAACAATCATGGTATAACATGGTATTTCCCTAGCCCTTTCCAAGACTGCAAAACATAAATGTAGAGCACCTCTAAGTTTCAAGCAGCACCTATACATTATACTTTAGGGTAGAATAGATCAAGTCATGCTCACCTCCAACATTAACTAGACTCAATGCATAAGATTGAGAATACTACCCTCACATCTGGTGCTTTAGTAAGAAGGTGATCACTCAAGAATAACATTTAAAGTAAACAGACACACCCTCCATAGAGGGAAGCATTGATTTGTAGACGTGCGAGAGCTCAAGGTTTAAAACAGAGGTGAATTGTAATTTTGGGTGGTGTGCTTTCCCTGTCAATTTCACGATAGATTTTTTGATATCTTCCATGCTAAACACATTATTGGTGGTTCCCAAGTAGAAATATAAATTTTACTCCTTATCCACCATTCAAACACAAGCCAAGGCTTGCCAAATTCACGGGTGCCCTCCAATATATCAACTTCCCTAGGAGTTTTGTTTAATTACTTTCGATTTTGCAGGACTAGGCATCCTTTTTACGAGCCTCTCTCATGCAATGATACGCGAGTAAATGACTATCTTGATAATAACCCGCTTAGCATGGAAGATACGGACCACCCCATCGCTCCATGAGTGGTACGAACACACAAAACAAATGTTTACTTGAATATTTAGAGGTGGCACATGCAAATTTACTTGGAACATCAAGGTAATACCAAATATAGGTAGGTATGGTGTACTCATGTGGAACAACTTGGTTTTTGGAGTTTGGATGCACAAGAAGCATCGCGACTTACTATAGGACAAGGCTATTAATAGGTTGAGAAGCGACCAGCTAGAGAGCAAAACCGGGCATAATCATCCTTTGTGAATAATTAACATTCAGAATTAGCATGAGTAGCATATAGAGGTTCTTCATTGAAACATCATGCAAGCTACATTGGTTTCGAATCAACTACATGTTTGCACATGCGCCATGTCAAAACTGCTTGAATTACTCAACGACAAATATCAAACTACCATATCACATCATAACCATTTTAAAGCATATTTACACATAAGATAGGTCATTATCCGCTGCTAGCTTTTTAAGAATGGCATGATAAGCTATAATTTACAATAGTAATCATAAACATGTTCGCTCACGATATACTGAATCGATATCAAACAAGATAAACATATTTACAAAACATGAAAAGCAAGGAGAGTTCATACATGCCACGACCACTTCATCAAATAATATCATTATTACCTTTCACGTTCATGACTGAATGACATGAAAATGATAATAGTGCAAGTGTGCCGTGGACTAAGTTGGAATCTACAAAACAGTTTATACAAAGGAGAATACAAGGTAATTTTACCTATTTTTGTTAGATCAACAATAATGCATATGAGAGCCACTGAACATTTTCATCATGGTCTTCTCCTTTCAACGACTCAAAGAAAAGAAAAGAAATTCAGAGAAACACACTAAAATATATTTTTGGAGTCTTTGTTTTTTCGAAGAAAGGAAATAAATAAGGGAACAAAAATAAGAAAAACTATTTACACGAGAAATCTCCAAACAAGAAAAGGAAATATTTTTGTGTTTTCTTTTAATGCTACAACTAATTAACAAGATTTGTTTTTGAAAAGAAACTAGAATCCTTTTTGGATTTTTCAATGTTTTTCAAACAAACAAGAATAAGGAGGAAAATAAAGCGAACATGGATATACAATGAGAGAGGATGACCACGGACAATATGTACGAAGCGTGTGAACATTAATGTAATATCTGTGAGAAATATGTCCTCCCCCAAGCTTAGGCGTTTGACTTTCTTGCTAATAACCATCGCTGCTCTCGATAACACTTGAAGTGTTAGCTCGGGGAGGCATTATGTGCCACCTCCGCCGCCATGCGAGATGCCTCCGCTGTTGTGTAGTATTCTTGCATCTCATTCTCAAGAACATAGTACCTCTATTTATTGTGAAAATCAGAGAGAGGAGGTGCAAGCAAGGTAGCAGAAACAGAATTATATGTGTTTAATGTTAACTTATACTCATACCCTCTGGCACTATACATAATGAATTCATGACGACACATGGCTTCAAAGTTTAAAAATCTCTCAGGCTGCATAGCGTCAATAGGTTCAAGTGAAATTTTCAATTCTGCATCTACGCGGGCGGCATCAATTCCTCCTTAAAATTCACCACTACTTGCGTTATAATGTAGCATGTGGGCAACAATTACACCAAGGTTATAATGTCTTCCGTCAGTCACTACAGTTTGAATAAGACACAAATCAGGGGCGCACAGTGCGCTACAAAGATGCTTGCCTACTACCAATTTCCCATTAAACAATGCAAATTGGTGAATAGAAGGAAAGCAAATACTTTATATTCTAGCTTATGTCACCCCTCTATCTTCTCCAACGCAAAGACAATCAAGGAACATATTATAATCACATTCTTGAAGTTTTTCTAGCAAGCCTCCATATGGAAGTTTGCACGCATCGCAAAATTCTTCTAAAGATGAACTATAAGACTTATCATAGAGATTAAAAAAACCTCCAGAAGTATGTGGATGATATTGAAATCCTTTTGTGAATGAGTGGGTAAGGTTATTGTTTTGAATACACTTATCTGCAAGGAACTAGGTGAAGCGGTATTGTAAATGTACTTATTGAACTCCTCCTTCATACATGCAACTCTCATGAACACATTCCATGGAGAACGACATGATTTCGCATCGGCCATGACTATCAAACTTGTTATGGGCTCAACATAAGCTTGTTGAATAGAGCCCTCGTTCGATGACTCACCCGAAGAACGCCTCCTTGAAGAAATTATTCCAAGGAAATTCATTTTCCTACACACAAATTTCTGAAATTCTTTGACCACAAAAGTATGTTATTAAAACATTGCAAGATTGGTAGCAACTAATCATATAGGTGCCTAGACGTCATATGAAGCATTCATACTACTTGGAACTCAAATAAATCAACATGCAAGCACCTTTTTTGTACCACCAAGTGCAACAAAATATGCAAAATATATACCACTAGAACAAAAACTAATTGGAGGAATGGGAGAGTTACATACAAAGGAGAAATTCCTCAAAACAATTTCTTAAATGTAGTTCCAAGCAAAGATATTGAATATGACAGTCTCACGAGCAAGAACACGAGAGAAAGCGACTCTATGCATTTTTTCTCAAGGTAGGAGATGACATGGGCCGAAGAGATAAGTAATCGGACACCTGTGGGACCCACAACCCATCAAGGCACTCCGAGGGGGTGGGCGCGCCTTATTGCCTTATGGCCCACAGGTGGTTCTCCCTAATCTGCTTTAGCACCAAAAATTCTTAAATATGCCATAAATATTCATGTTTAAGTTTTGTGCCATCGCGAGACTTTACTTTTGGGTCATTTTTATTACACGACATACCTAGATAACAGGATAATCATGGCATTCTATTTTATTTAACTAAGAAAGACAAAGAGTAAGCTAATAATATAGGGAGTTGTGATTAATAAATTAATCAACCACATGTCTTTCAAAAAGTATCCATTAATAAGGTTGATCAAGTCATATTAATAACTGTTTTCGATTAACATGGAACCGAAGAATTTTCGTATAACACTAAGTTACCTCAATGGGGATTTGCTTTTCGCCGACAATAAGAGTATAATATTTCTCCTTGGAAGTAGGAAGAGAAACTTTAAAACCTCCATGGTGACTCTGGAAATTGGCTCAATGGCATTAATATTATTAACCAAAGTTTGCCTCTTTAGAAAATGCAGGGTATGTTGATTGCCATTGACATGAAAAATTACTTTCCTTTCCTTGCAATCAATAACACCATCTGAACTTTTCAAAAAGGGTATACCAAGGATGATGTACATGTTGTCGTCCTCGGGCATATCAAGAATAACAAAGTATGTTAAGATAGTACCATTTGCAACTACAACAGGAACATCCTCACAAATTCCAATAGGTAAGCCGGTTAATTTATCAACCATTTGCAAAGATATCTTAGTGGGTGTAAGCTTAATGAAATCAAGTCTTTATATAAAGAGAAGGGCATAACACTAACACCGGCTCCTAAATCACAAAAGAAGTTTCGTAATTTCTTCTAATGGAAAAAGGTATTGTGGGTATACCCGGATCTCCCAACTTTTTAGGCACTACACCATCAAAATTACAATTAGCAAGCATAGTAGCAATTTCAGTTTCAGGTATCTTTCTTATGTTGGTAATAACATCCTTTATATACTTAGCAATGGATGCATTTAAAAAATATGAGTCAAATAAGTACACAAAAAGACAGGTCTAATCATTTGAGCAATGTGTTCAAAATCTTCCTCATCTTTACAATTAGAAGGCTTACAAGGGAATGGCATAAAATTTTGAATCCATGGCTCCCTTTTCTTACCAATATTTTTAGAAACAAAGTCTTCTAGTATTGTTTATGTTTGGGATGTGGGTTATCAAGATCTTCAGCAGGTTCTGTTTGCACATCATTGTCATTTTTTAATTACTATCCGGTTGAGCATCTTCTTGAGCATTCTCACACCCTGTGTTTTGCCTTATATTACTGAAAAACATAGCTCGAAAATATGGGCCAACAATTTTTTTGTGTGCTTGTGATTCTTGATTTAATTATTGCTTGCGTGGTTGCTTGATTGTGTTTTAAATAACAAAAATCATCCTCCTCTCAAGACCGATATCCTTGAAATAAATCTTTGCGCAATGACCATGCCATGTGTATTGGAAATAAAACTATTTTTATGAAATATTATTTTCACCAAAAAGCATTTATTTAATTTAGGTTTTCAAAACCCCTGAATTGATGTTGTACTACAAGTTCTGAAATTAGGGAAGATGTTTTGCCCCAAATATTTTAATGGGATCCCGTTGTCAAAAAGACTTTCCAAAATCACAAAAGTATTATTTCAAAAGTTATTTTTCCATTTTATTTAAATACCCTTTTTATGCCAGAACTGGTCTTTTATAGGTGAATATTATTTTAATGTTTCAAAAATATTTGAGAAAATTTAGGGAAACTCAATGGACCTCTATTTTCCGTCTATAAGAGTTTCAACACATGGTTATGTTCAAAATATTGGACAAAACCCTTAAAAATCCTTTGTGCTTATTTCAAGTATTTGAAATATTCCTATAAGAAAATTCTCAAATAAATCCAGGAAAAATCAATCAAGTCACACTTGGATATGTGATGACATTGCCAAGTTTCATCCAAATCCCAATTATTTTGATTCACCAATAATCCCAAAACCCTTTTTGTCCAGATGCAAACTTGAGAAAATTTACATTGCGAAGTGCCTATATTTGTTCTAAAACTTTGTGGACATGTTCTAATCCACTAATAATGTATCCATACTAGGTGGTGCATCAAGGACCACAAGTCCAATTGTCCAAATCCCCCCAAACCCATTTCTTCCGGTTTCTTGAATTGGGAATTAGGCCATTGTCAAGTTTCCCCATTTGGTCCCAATCTTTTTGGGCATGCTCTAAGCCCCAAATAATGCCACCACACCAAGTGGTGCATTACAGAGGTTAGATTTGCATGACTAGATCTAAGAAAATCCTTATCTCTCTATTTCCAGGGTTTATAAAGTTTATATTAGGAACTTTCATCAAAGAAGCTAGAAATTGGTGATAAGGGACAATTGGTCTTACCATGTAACCATGGTAAATCTTGGGTTCACTGGATACCCCTAGATGCCCTAGGAAGACATCAAACACCTTCAGACATAAGCTTGTGGACAAGCAAAGTTAAACCAAAAAGATTCTCCATGCCCTCATTTTTTTACCACAGCATGTGCTAGCCCCCTTCTACCTCTAGTAACTTTTCTATGGCCTCCCCTTAATTATTTGGGGACTAAGTCCCTCACTTTCCCTTTCTTTTCGCCCTGGTAACACATCTACTTCCCCCTCTCGTTCCATTGTGTACTGATGATTGCCCCCAAAATCTCCCAAAACTTCATTTGCATGCTAATGCATCAGTCCACATCCAAATATGGCATGATCATGTGGAAATATGAGAAAATCATCAAAACTTAGATTATGGCAACAAAAGTACCTTTGAAGTATAAGTGCCTTGCACTCTTCTCTCCATGAGGTGAAAATGGGTGGTCATGTAATCCTTCCATACCTAAGGACAATAGACGAGATTTCGTTCCAAATGGCCTACAGTAAAAAACCATCTTAATGTGCACCAAGTTTGCGGCTACAAACTTAACAGCACACAAAACCTAGCACACCCAACTCCATTTCCATTGAAACTTCACTAGTGCACTCCTCCATGCGTGCCTCACATGCCAAACAGCTTGGGCCCACAGAAAGTTCGCTCTGGAGATGTCGGCACCCCGATCCTAAGCCATAGGAATCCAGCCTGTAACACATCGCATCTCTTTGTGGTCTCACGCACGGTTAACTCCACGGCTGCAGCCTTACCTTGGCCGGGACCGTTTGCGACTTTTGACTCACGTATGCGATAGGTGTCTCTAGCAATCCAATGTCAAAGAACCCGGATCGACATGTCTAGTCATAAATCAAAGTGGCAGTTCCGCACAAGGACAGGCATACATGACCCAACAAAGCAGGTGTCGGTCATCAGCGAACGTAGACGAGTCGTAGCAAGCTACAAGGACTCCATTACGTCGCGTGACATTTCCCCAAAGAGGACAGACACATCAGCTAAGAAGGACACATGCCGGTCAACCAATGTGTCCGGAGCAGTAGCGGACTACCAAGGCTCGTTGGATCACAAAGGGGCATTTCCTTGTAAGGAGTGCTACTAAAGTTCACGACTAGGTATTCGAACCCCATACATATCAAGTATGACACACGTACGCATGGCATACCGATATGTATAGATACATCGATGGCATCACAACATAACCATAAACATACAACCTTTATTCAAGAGGCTCGGAAGAGCCACACACATAATATTACACATTAAGGTCTCTCGACCCATAATAGCAGTCATACAAATACAAGCCAGCGGAAGAGTTATAGACTGTCTGGGTACAGACAGTGCAACTAGAAGGCACATGGCCTGACTATACTACAGAGCCGATGTAGGGCCAGATCGTAGCTGGGACACCAGCTACTCGTCATCGTCGATGTCTACGAAGAACCCTCCATTAGGGTCATTAGCAAACTCTGCAACATTTATTAGGCAAACATGAGTACGAAGGTACTCATCAAGACTTTAGCAGAACTAACTACTCATGCAAGGTATCAAAAGGTATTGTGGGGTTTCATGCGGGAAGCCAGCATTTGACTCGTGGCTAGACAACTTGCATTTTGAAATTAGTTTTGACAACTTGATTTCTCGCACACGAGTCCACTAACACCACAGCAATACACTATCGTGGAATCATTCCGTCTCCATATGGAAATGCCGTCCACGACACTCACGCTTATCTTGCCCATTTTATGAGTAGCCATTGAAGTTATCTATGAACAACATATGTCTCCAAGTAGTCCATATCCGCGGACGCGGCTATTCGAATAGATCATAACCCTGCAGGGGTGTACTTCGTCACACACGCTCTCGCCACTTATCGCTATGTGCACGTCATGCACCTCGGCAACCTTCAAGCGGAAGCCCAGCGAGGGAGTCGGCCACGACCGTTAACCACACCAGTACCTAGTCCAGGTTTATCGCCTATCTGAGAGTAACCCGTACGGAAGTCCGGCCGGGGTTTCCGCCACGGCCTCAAACGATGTGCGCAGGGTTCCCAAGCCCACCATCCGGGTGCCACTTGGTACACCGTGCCACTGCCTACCGCATCACGGCCCACCTCTCAGGTCAGCACCATGCACGGCCTCCAGCATTACTATAAACACCAGAAACTACTTGCAACTCCTGGACCGAGTACTACGCGATTAATAGGCCGAGCGGGGTCATATTTCAGGGCCCAGCATGTGGTAGTATCTAGTATTGGATTACATACCCGGAACTCAGTTCCTAAGGACGGTTCCAATGAAACAACCCGCCATGTACTCCTACACAGCCTTTCACCGGTACCTTTACCAAATCAAGTTCAACACACAACCTTTGCTCACCGAACACATTCCACATTTCTGTTCATCTCCCAGATGACAGACCATACACAACTCTAAGCATACCATGCATAGCAGGATAAGGCACATCATAGCTCAAGCAACTACCAGGTATGCTAGGTTGCAAGGTTCGGCTATTTACTGTGACAAGGCTAGGTCATGCAAAGGAAGTGGGTTCAACTATCGTGGCAAAAGCAGTTGTAGCATTTGATCCTAATGCAATAAATAAGTGCAGGAGCAAGAACATGGGAATTATCGGGATGATCTAAAGGGTTGCTTGCCTTGTTGCTCAGAGGAGGAATGATATCCGTCAGACGGATATTCGGTGGAATCCGGGCGTGCGGAGCCTACCGAAATGAATGGCAACATTCAATAACAATCATATGCACTCAAAATGATGCATGAGCATGGCATGAGAATGCAAGGTGATAAGTTATTGTTTTCAACATTCAACATGCAAGGTTTAGAGTTGATTTGAATCACATTCGAATAGCAATTCAAACGGGGTATTCTCGGATACCGGTTTAATTGATTCGACCTCATGCTCAGATCAACTTGATGTTAACATGCATGAAATGTCATGTTATGGTACTGATTTGTAATTAGGGCAGTGTGTGATCATTGCATATATAATGAAATTTGAATATTTTGCAAATTCCATTTATAAAGTGATTAAAATAATTGAATTATTCCTTATTCCACAATTTAGGGTTCTGTAACTTTTTTAAACATGGTTGCAAATAGCATAATAAGAATCCTTGAATTTTTCTGATACTTTTTCATATATAAATTATTTTCATTGGAGTTACAGATTAATTTCTATGATTTTTACAAATTTTAGCAATTTCCTGAATTAGTTTTATACTGGAAATTCTATTTATTGCCTCAGGTTGACGTCAGCAGGTCATCCGACCTGTTCAGGTCAAACCTGACAGGGGGGCCCCACTGGACAGCCTCTCTGGGACTAATCCTGCGCTGACCAGCCCTAACTGAGGTTTGACTTGGCCTTGGGCCCACTTGTCAGCGATTGATTAGGTCCCTAAGCTGCTAGGTTAGCTTGCCACGTCGACCCCCACCAGAGGGTGGTCGCCGGCGACCAGGCCCGCGGCGGAGGGCTCGCCGGAGGCGACCTAGACGACGCTGCACAGCACCAAAACGCACGCGGTTTGCAGCTACAGCATGCTCGCGAAGTGGCCGATCTGGCAGGACCATCTCGGGAGGCTAGGGTCGCCGGAAGAGGCGTCGGCGATGAGCCGGAGCGGCGGCCGAAGCTCGGCCTTCTATGAGGGGCGGTTCTAGGGCACGGGGAGCGCAGCTGGAGGGCTCGGCACGCTGCTGGAGGCTCCAGGAGCTCGAATCCTAGCTCGGGCGCGTGGATCAGTCATCACAGCGACGGAAGCGACATGGCCGGCGGCGAGAAGCTCTCGGCCTTGGTGGGGAACTAGGATACGATGCACGGGAGAGCGTGGGGCGAGAGGGGAAACGACGACGAGCTCACGGCGGTTCCGATGGTGCTGAAGAGGGGCTCCGGGATGCGCCGGAGGAAGCGAATCGACGGGAGAGGTCCGGCGGCCGGAGGTGGAAGACGACGGCGTTGCGGGTGTTGCAGGGCTCGAGGAAGCTTCGGCTTCTGCAGAGATGACTAGGGCGACAAGGCGGAGCTAATGGCGTGCTCTGGGAGGGGATCCTAAGGCTAGGGGCACGGGCAGCTCGAGCTCGAGCTCGGCTCCAATGGCGGCAGCGGGGAGGAGGAAGAGATCCGGGCGGAGGAAGAGAACCGAGGCAGGGAATGGATAGGGGAGGCTCTGGGGAGCTTATCCCCGTCGTCGCCAGCGCGAGGTGGCGGCCAGGCAGGCACGCAGGTGCGTGGCCGCGCCGGAGGGGGCGGCGGCCACCTCCTGCTGCCTACTGGCGCGAGGGAGGGGACGAGCCAGGGATGGGCCGGGCCAGGCTTAGGCGACACGTAAGGTTTTTCCTTATTTTTCTGTTTTTGTTTTTCTGTTTTGCTAATTATTGTTTTGCTAATTAATTCAGCTCCAAAACAAAAAGTAAAAACTATTTTAGACCTCCTGAAATATTTGTTATAATATCCCCAACCATTTCCAAGGTTTTCAACATTTTTGGAAAATTATAGTTTCTGATTTCAAATTTTAAATTTGAAACCAGTGGATTTTTGCATTAATTTAAAAAGCTTAAAGTGTCAAGAAAATAGTTTTCTCCAATGCTCATTTACTTTCATGATTTATCAGAAAGTTTGAACATTTCTTGAGGCCATTTTGGGTTCATTGATTTTGAACTAGTTTGAGATTTCCTTTAATTTGAAATGGTGGCTAGGGTTTTGAGTTTTTCCTTTGCCACTTTGTTGTTTTTGTTGAAACTTCTTAGATGCAAATGCAAAGAAGACATGAGCACAATGCTATCTTGCTTAAGGGTTAGGGATGTGACAGGAGATGGCATGGCGTGGTGACCACGCCATTGACCTCCAACAATGGTGTTTGTACTTAACAACCTTGTCTAGTAGCTCCCGTATGGCCTTGTCAGGGTGCCCCCGCATGCCAGGAATCCCCCCTCGACCTCCCATGCCCCTCCCCGTTGCTCTGAAGCCTCCAAGACGGCTCATACGTGTGTGCTCGCCATGCCCCGAGGGCTTCCGAGGCGCACCCGAGCTCCCCCTTCGGTGCCCTCCTGCACAAACCTCCACCCCCCCCCCCCGAGTCCGTGGACACGCCTATTCCACCCCTCTGCCTCCTATGAACCTCCCAGATCACCCTGTTTCCCCTAACGCGCCCTCGATCATCTCCTATGGCCGAAGCCCCCCGTCGGCTCATGCTAAAATTCAAGCACGACGGCCTCTCCCTCCCCTTAAGAGGTTCACCGAAGGACCTCTTTCATTGTTGCAAGGCTCTTCATGTGCTCTATTCCCTCCCTCCAATGCCCATTGTGCTACGGCTTTCACCATCGAAGGTATCCTCTGTGGCGGTCTTGTGCGTCACCGCTACAGGCGTCTCCAGCATGTATACGGCATGTGGACGGATGCGGTGCAGTACCCCGAGCTCACCGGTGGTTGGAATACCATCGAGTGTGGCTGGTGTCACCAGAACGTGCATCGGGAGTGCTCGGCGTCGCCTCCCGAGCCTCTGCTCTGTTCGAGTGATAGGTAGGTAGAGAGCGTGCCAACAGGGCCCGCCGATCAGTGGGTATGGCCCTAGGCCCCTTGTTAAGTGGAGGTGGGTTTTCCCCATGGCCGCCTCCCCGCTGTCGAAGGCGAGGGATCACTAGTAGGGATGTCTAGAGGTGGGTTTTGAATAGACTACTTGACAAATTAAAACTAGCCTTTACAATTTTAATTGTTGGCAGATTTTAGCATTTCGAACAAGTCATACACACACACACGCACACATGCAAGTCTACGAGTATAGCAGCAGAAAGCAAAGAGATGCACATGTAAAGTAAGGAGTAGAGTTTAGGAAGATCAAACGAATAGGTGCACACGGTGATTTTTGGCGTGGTTCTGATAGGTGGTGCTATTCTATGCCCATGTTGAAGGATACTTGATGCCACTGAGGGTAAAGGACGTGCGAGTCCACGAAGGGCTCAACCCATGAAGGGTCCACGGAGAAGCAACCTTTTCTATTCCATCATGGCTAACATCCATGAAGGACTAGCCTTACTCGGGGTAGATCTTCACGAAGTAGGCGATCTCCTTGCTTGTACGAACTTATTGGTTCAACTCCACAACACGAAGTTGGAGGATCCCCACCTACACCTAACCAATCTAGGAAGCAACTCTCTTCAAAAGTTAATAGATGTAGTAGTATGATGAACTCCTTGCTCTTGTGCTTCAAAAGATAGTCTCATCAACACTCAATCACTCTCTCACGTATTTGTCATGGGTAGAAGAAGTTGATTTGGTGGAAAGAAACTTGGGGAGGCTGGAGATGAAGTTTCAAATGGATGTATTGGAATATCTTTATATGAACACATGAGTAGGTGGATCTCTCTTATAAAAATGGATATGGCAAGTGTATGTGTTTTCTTAGTGCTTCCTCTACGTATTATAGGTGGCGGATGGATATATATAGGCATCTGAAAAAATCCAACCGTTACAACATTATTCCCGAGCTCAGAGAAACCAAAGGGAATCTCGGTGGCATCGACTTGCACAAAATGTTGTAACTTTTGAATTCTTAGTGAGACCGATATAGGAATCTCAAGGTTACCGATATGGGTGACCTAGGGCAGTTTCCAAATCTCGGTGAGCCCTATTCCATGACTCGAAATTTCCAATGATTGAAAACGACATACCAGGAAATTGGTCGGTGGTATCGGTGGCACCGAAAGGAATGTTGGTCGGTAACGGTTGGAATCCCCCCCACTATGTAAAGGACTTCTTCCTCCCTGATGACCTCACGTCTTGCCAACCCTAAGATCAATTTTTTCCTGATCTAACTCCCTAGCCAACAAAACTTGTTGATTCACTAGGGTTTTCTTGAGAGGGACAAGATCTACACTTTCACCAAGAGAAATTTGATTCCCCCACTAATCCCTCATGGAACTTGTTACTCATGGAATTTGTCATGGTTTCTTTGGGAACCTCCAATTCAGTTGTGGAGATTGCCCCAACCTTATTTGTAAAGGTTTGGTCGCCGCCTTCAAGGGCGCCATTAGTGGAATCAAGGTATCACGCATAGTGTGATGGTTTGAGGAGAATACGGCATCCCTAGTGGCATCTTGGGGAGCATTGTGCCTCCACACTGCTTGAACGGAGAATTACTTCCCCTCAAAGGGAAGGAACTTTGGAAACACATCCTCGTCTTCATCGGTTCAACTTGTGGTTACTTCTTACCTTTACTTGTATTAGATACTTGTCTGTTATTGTTGTTGCTAGCATCATATAAGGTTTTCACTTATTTGCATATCTAGACAACCTATTTGTTGTTAAACTTAATTTGCTAAACAAAAGCTTAAAATTGTTAGTTGCCTATTCACCTCCCTCATCTAGTAAACCATATCAATCATTTCAGATGATACTTGTTAGGAAGAATTAATACCCACATAAATATTTAAAATCATCAACAATAACTAGACCAAAATAATTTCCACCAAGGCTATTGTAAGCATTGGGACCAAAAAGACCATGTGAAGTAGCTCGACTGGCCTTCTAGTAGTCATGATGTTCTTCACGTGATGACTTCCACCGACTTGTTTTCCTTCTTGACAAGAACTACAAAGTCTATCTTTGTCAAAGATAACTAATGGGGTTATAGTCCCAGGGTAGGGTCATAGGCCTGCCCTATAGGTCCTACCCAAGGACTACCCTTCATAAGGGACAAGGCCCTTAAACAGTTCCGACTGAATTAAGCACTTCCCATCATCCAGTCGGTGACGATTCCCCCATCATCCAGTCGGGCACGAGCATTCGGAGCGTATTAAACATACCGACTAGATTCCACTCTGTATATCGTAACCTCTCTGGAGGGCAATGGTCATACGTTTTCAAGCACCATTATTAGCATTTAAGGCATATGTTACCTGTAACATAGGCATTTATTCGCCACTACTCCACCCCTGTGCACGGGACCGTTGTGATGGGTAGCGCACTCTATATAAGCCGCCCTTCCCCACTGGTGCAGGGGTTGGCATTTCACTGTACTCCATATTACACTCGATATTAAGCTCTCAAGAGCACTGAGACGTAGGGCTTTTACCTCCACCGTAGAGGAGCCTGAACTCATACAACCTCGCCGTAGCTAAGGCTGCGCCCATCCTTTCGTACCCTACACATCTACTGTCAGACTTATACCCACAACAGTTGGCGCCCACCTTGGGGCAGGCGTCTAAGCGACTTCCGGCGAGTTTGCGACTACATCGTTTCATCATGTCGTCCGGTGGAGATTTGTGCATGGGTCATGAGATCCTCTTCGGCGCACTCTCCTTCATCGTCGATGATTCGGCATGGCTTCGGGATGCGCCTCTCGACGTCGAGGCGCTCCCCAGTTGCGGGGTTACACACTTCCGTGCCAGCGCCCGCGGCATCCTTCTTCTCCAGCAGTCGGCTCCGGTGTCGATCTTCGCCCCCGTCACGCGCCGCAACAAGCGGTCTCGCCGTCCGCGGCTCCAGCGTTGGGTGCGACACGCCCAGGCGCGCCAGAACGCGTCTTCTCAAGTGGCGGTCCTCGAGTCGGTTGTGGTCGCGCCGCCGTCCCAGCGCTTGGACTCAGTTCCGACTGAGTTGCCTTCCGCGTACTTGGGTCGCGGGCCTGCAGCCGAAGTTCTCATGGCCAATTCCCGTGAAAGTCCCCGCCAAACTGGATGGAACGAGCACGAGGTCGGCGAGTGATCCGGCGCTCGCCGTCAGGCCCGCCGTTCTGCCAGTTGACGCACTCGTCAGAGAAATGTGGAGGTGTTCCGCACACCCTTCCTCAACCTGGCCGCCGCTGCTAAGATAGCCGATTCCCTCCAACCTACTGATTCACAGGCTGGCAGAGGGATCGAGCAGATCCGTGCCCTGTTGCACACGGCGCAGCAGCAGAATTCGGCGGTCTCCAACTCGCACACCAGGATCCACAACAGTTCTGTTCACGCGAACACGCAACGGTCGGTTTTCAGCCCCGATTCTCATTAGCGACACAAAGGAGGAAGTCGTTCCATGAATCCCGAAGATCGTCGCCGTTCACGCACCCCTCCGCGGGGCAGACCTTACGGGCCCCGACATCATGATGATCGCGTTCAGCCGGTAACACGTATGATCCAAGGCCCGACGCAAGAGGGTACATCGCCCAGAGGAAGGTTGACAGGAGTCGAGCTCACCGTGATGGTCACGACAGAGACCGTCCGAGTGGAAACAGGACCATCGTCTCTGGCCCCGAGTGTTTCAGTCGGGCCATCCGTTCGGCTGACATCCCTCCCAACTTCCGATTGGCGAGCGGAATCAGCAAGTTTACATGAGAATCCAAGCCAGAAACGTGGCTGGACGACTACCGAGTGGCGGTCCAGATCGGTGGTGGAGATGACCAGGTCGCCATGAAACATCTCCCCCTCATGCTCGACGGCTCGGCACGAGCGTGGCTGAACCAGTTGGCTCCTTCAAGCATCTACAGCTGGGCAGATCTGGCCCGAGTCTTCATCAGGACCTTCGAGGGCACGTGCAAATGCCCTGCTGGTCTCGTGGAGCTCCAGCACTATGTCCAGAAGTAGAATGAGCCCCTGCGTGATTTCATCCAGCGCTGGACAACCCTCTACCACACGGTGGAGAACGTCACAGAGCACCAAGCAGTCTGCGCCTTCAAGGCAGGCGTGCGGTACAGAGATCTGTACCTGAAGTTCGGTCGGATAGGCGACATCTCCATGAGCAAGATGATGGAGATAGCGGCACACTATGCAAATGGCGAAGAAGAGGACCGCATACGTAGCGCCAAGCATAAAGCAGTCGCCGATGGAGATGGGAACAACACTCGGAAGCAGAAGCAGAAAGCTCCGTCCACTCCGCAGGCAGAGGCCGCAGCCGTTACCAATGCCAAGTTCAAGGGCAAGGGGAAGGCACAGTTCACCCCCAAGAAGAAGCAGTTCGGAAAATCCACCCTGGATCAGCCATGTCCAATCCACACAAAGATGGACGAAGAAGGCAATGCCATATTCCCGAAGCACACCACTTGGCAATGTCGCCTCCTGATCCAAGGGTTCGGCGAAGGGCAGCCGAGTGAAAAGGACAATGAACAGGATGATGAGGACAAGGAGGATCCGTACCCCCAAGTCCTTGCAACACTGATGATTTTTGCTGACGTGGAAAGCAAGAGTCGACTAAAGCTGGTGAACAGGGAGGTGAACATGGCCACCCCAACCAACCCCACGTTCCTCAAATGGTCTCAGACTGTGATCACTTTTGACCAGTCGGATAATCCAGGACACGTGCCCACCCCAGGGAGGCAAGCTCTGGTCGTCGACCCGATGGTGGAAGGAGTCCGACTGCGCGAAGTCCTCATCGACGGCGGCAGCGGATTGAACATCATGTACGCCGACACTCTCAAGGGGATGGGCATTCCGATTGCCAAACTTAGCGAGAGAAGCATGCATTTCCACGGAGTCGTCCCTGGACGAAATGCCAAGTCACTCGGCCAGATAGCGTTGGACGTCGTTTTCAGCTCCGACAAGAACTTCCGCAAGGAAAAGCTGACATTCGAGGTGGTAGACTTCCAGAGTGCATACCATGCGATCCTGGGCCGTCCGGCGTATGCGTGTTTCATGGCCTGTCCATGTTACGTGTATCTGAAGCTGAAGATGCCGGGTCCCAAAGGTGTGATTACTGTCACGGGCAGTCGGCAGCGGGCCGAGGAGTGTCTGCAGCAGGGGTCGAGGATCGCCAATCAACAGATGGCTATCCTCAAGATGGACGACTACAAGAAGACAGCCAACCCCGCTGACTTGATGCCTACTCGGAGATGGGAGACACGAAGAAGGTCAGCATCCACCCGACCGACGACACCACTGCCCCGACGAACATCTCCACCACCCTCGATCCAAAGTAGGAAGCCGAGCTCATCCAATTCCTCCGTGAGAACTGGGACATTTTTGCATGGAAGTCCGGTGACATGCCAGGAGTACCCAAGGAGTTGGCTGAGCACCGACTGCACATGGATCCTGCTGCTCGGCCCGTCCGAGAACGCTGCGTCGGTCCGCCGCGCACAAGAGGAACGCAATCAGAGAGGAGGTGGCTAAGCTTTTGGCAGCCAACTTCATTCGCGAGGTGCACCACTCCGAGTGGCTCGCCAATTATGTTATTTTGCCCAAGAAGGATAAGTCTCTCCGAATGTGCATCGACATCAAGCATCTCAATAAGGTCTGCCCGAAATACCATTTCCCGCTCCCCCGCATTGATAAAATTGTCGATTCGACTGCGGGTTGCGAGCGTTTGTCATTCTTTGATGCCTACTCGGGCTATCATCAGATCCGTCTGTATGGCCCTGATGAATTAAAAACAGCCTTCATCACCCCATTCGGGTGCTTCTGCTACATCACTATGCCCTTCAGTTTGAAGAATGCAGGAGCAACTTTTATGCACACGATCCAAAAATGCCTCCATGACCAGATCGGTCAGAATGTGGAGGCATATATGGATGATATCGTAGTCAAGTCACGCAAAGGTTCCGACCTGCTGACTGACTTGGAAGAAACATTCGCCAACCTTCGCAGGTACCATATCAAGCTCAACCCTGCCAAGTGCTCATTCGGCGTTCCCAGCGGAAAGTTACTCGGTTTCTTCGTTTCCGAACGAGGGATCGATGTCAACCCCGAAAAGATCGGGACCATCGTCCGAATGGAGCGGCCGGTCAGAATACATGATGTTCAAAGGCTCACAGGTTGCTTAGCGGCTTTGAGCAGGTTTATGAATCGACTTGGCGAGAAGGCGCTACCTCTGAACCGACTCATGAAGAAATCAGATACTTTCGAGTGGACAGACGAAGCCCAAATTGCATTCGATGACCTCAAAGCCCTGATTTCCACACATTCGGTTCTTACTGCCCTGCTCAGTAAAGAACCCCTTCTTCTGTACATCGCGGCTACAAATCAGGTCGGTAGCACTGTTCTCACAGTCGAACGCGAAGAAGAAGGCAAAGCATACAAGGTTCAGCGGCCAGTGTATTATGTCTCCGAAGTCCTGACTCCTTCCAAGCAGAGGTATCCCCATTATCAAAAGCTTATTTACGGGATCTACATGACTGCGAAGAAGGTGGCTCATTATTTCCATGACCACTCGGTGTCTGTTATTTGTGATGCTCCGTTGTCGGAAATCCTCCATAATCGGGACGTATCAGGCCGAGTGGCGAAGTGGGCAATGGAGATGTTATACTGCGACATCAACTTCGAAGCCAAGAAGGCTATAAAGTCTCAAGCTCTGGCTGACTTCATAGCAGAATGGCTAGAACAACGGCAACCGACTCACATCTACTCGGCTCATTGGACAATGTTCTTCGATGGGTCCAAGATGTTGAATGGCTCCGACGCTGGTGTTGTGATCATATCGCCAAAAGGTGACAAACTCAAGTATGTGTTGCAGATACATTTCGATTCCTCCAACAACGAGGCAGAGTATGAAGCTCTCCTTTATGGATTGGGCATGGCCATCACACTCGGCGTCCGTCGCCTAATGGTTTATGGTGATTCAGATTTGGTGGTTAATCAAGTGATGAATGAGTGGGATGTAAGGAACCCCACCATGACTACATACTGCAACGCAGTGAGGAAGCTCGAGAAAACGTTTGAAGGTCTGGAACTCCACCATGTTCCGCGACTAAAAAACCAAGCAGCTGATGAATTGGCGAAACTTGGATCCACTCGGAGACCAGTCCCGAGTGATGTCTTCCTCGAGCACCTACACCTTCCCTCAGTTAAAGAATATCCTTTCACAGAGGAACCAGTAGAACCAAAGAGCTCGACAGATCCGACTGAAGTCGAGGTCCCCGCTGTGGTTGATTTGATCATGGAGATTCTCGCTATCATCCCCGATTGGACTCTGACGTTCATTGCGTACATCCTAAGGCAAGAATTACCAGAAGACGAAGTCCAAGCCAGGCAGATCGTCCGCAGGTCGAAGTCGTTCACCGTCATTGATGGCCAGTTGTACAAAGAAAGTGTTTCAGGCGTCCTTCAATGATGCATCTCCCCTGAGGAGGGACAGTTAATCCTGGAAGAAATTCACTCGGGAACCTGTGGTCATCATGCCTCCTCAAGAGCAATCGTCGCCAAAGCATTCAGAGCTGGTTTCTTCTGGTTGTAGGCGAATGAAATGGGGAAGGATATGGTCGACCGATGCGAAGGCTGTCAGTTCTACTCGAACAAGTCCCACAAGCCAACATCTGCGCTGAAGACAATCCCTCTTGTTTGGCCATTTGCAGTATGGGGATTAGATACAGCCGGTCCATTCAGGACAGGCCAAAGAGGATTCACACATCTGTTAGTGGCAGTCGACAAGTTCACCAAGTGGATTGAAGCCAAGCCCATCAAGAAGCTCGACTCCCTTACGGCCATCAAGTTTGTCAGGGACATCATCTCCAGATTCGGGGTACCGCACAACATAATCATTGACAATGGCACAAACTTTGACTCGGACAGATTCAAAAGTTTCTGTATAGGCCAAGGTATCCGAGTGGATTTTGCATCTGTGGCGTATTCCCAAACAAACGGGCAAGCAGAGCGGGCGAATGGACTTATTCTTCAAGGGTTGAAACCTCGACTCCTGCGGGAAGTCGGACATGCTGCCGGCGCATGGGTCACCGAGCTGCCTTCGGTGTTGTGGGGCCTCCGCACAACTCCAAATAGATCTACAGGGCGATCCCCGTTCTTCCTCGTTTATAGAGCAGAGGCAGTCCTTCCCAGTGACTTGCTTCACAACTCTCCACAAGTCGAACTCTTCTCCGAAGCCGAAGCAGAGCAAGCCAGACAAGACGGAGTGGATCTTCTAGAAGAGGAGCGCGAGATGGCACTAACTCGCTCAACCATTTATCAACAAGACTTGCGGCGTTTTCACGCGCGGCACGTCAGGAGTCGTACATTCCAAGCAGGCGACCTGGTGCTCCGAGTGGATCAGCACAGACCTCACAAGTTGGCTCCCACCTGGGAAGGACCCTTCATCATCTCCAAGGTGCTGAACGACGGAGCATATCGACTCTACAACCTCGACAGGGAAACAGACGAGCCACGAGCATGGAATGGAGATCTCCTGAAGCGCTTCTACACGTGACCGCCGACTGAGCCAATGTAAAGAACAAGTATCATTGAAGTAATACAAAGAAGATTGATTTTTTGCAAATTCAAAATTCTTCCACGTCGGCAGACTCCGGTCTAAAAAATAAAAAATTTGCTCTGAGTGCGCTCTAAACGTCGCACTCGGGGACTTAGCTGCGATCCAGAATCGCCTAAGTACAAAACTATCTGCACTAAACGTCGTACTCGGGGACTTAGCTGTGATCCAGAATCGCCTAAGTACAAAACTATCTCCGAGTGTACACTAAACGTCGCACTCGGGGACTTAGCTGCGATCCAGAATCGCCTAAGTACAAAACTCTCTCCGAGTGTGCACTAAACGTCGCACTCGGGGACTTAGCTACGATCCAGAATCGCCTAAGTACAAAACTCTCTCCGACTATGCACTAAACGTCGCACTCGGGGACTTAGCCGCGATCTAGAATCGCCTAAGTACAAACTCTCTCCGAGTGTGCGCTAAACGTCGCAGTCGGGGACTTAGCTGCGATCCAGACTCACCAAAGTACAAAACTATCTCCGACAGTACACTAAACGTCGCACTCGGGGACTTAGCTGCGATGCAGAATTGCCTAAGTACAAACTATCTCCGAGTGTGCACTAAATGTTGCACTCGGGGACTTAGCTGCGATCCAGAATCGCCTAAGTACAAACTATCTCCGAGTGTGCACTAAACGTCGCACTCGGGGACTTAGCTGCGATCCAAAATCGCCTAAGTACAAATCTCTCCGAGTGTGCGCTAAACGTCGCACTCGGGGACTTAGCTGCGATCCAAAATTGCCTAAGTACAAAACTATCTCCGAGTGTGCACTAAACGTCGCACTCGGGGACTTAGCTGCGATCCAGAATCGCCTAAGTACAAACTCTCTCCGAGTGTGCGCTAAACGTCGCACTTGGGGACTTAGCTGCAATCCAGAATCGCCTAAGTACAAAACTCTCTCCGAGTGCGCACTAAACGTCACACTCGGAGACTTAGTTGCAATCCAGAATCGCCTAAGTACAAACTCACTCCGAGTGCCCTCTACAAAACGCACTCGGGGACATAGCTGCGATCCAGAATCGCCTAAGTAAAACGCTTCCTTCGACTGTATCCTAGATATCCACTCGGAGGCTTAGCAGACCCTCAGTGAGACTCATGTAGATGTGAGACAACTCACAATTACATAAGTAGCAACTCGCTCCGAGTGCGACCTTACAGTCGCGCTCGAAGACTTAGCTGCGATCAAGAATTGCCTAAGTAAAAAGCTTCCTTCGAGTGTATCCTACAGATCCACTTGGAGGCTTGGTAGACCCTCATTGAGGCTCATGTGGATGTGAAGACAACTGACAGCTACATGCTCCGCATGTTTGCCATTGGCTTCACCAAGAAACGCCAAACAAAAACCACGAGCCAAAATCATGTAAAAAAAATGGCGAAAGAAGAGCAAAATATTCGATTCGAATTCAAAGTTGGTTCAACGATAGTCGGCTCGGTGTAGATCAAGGTTATCCACACCAAACCACGAATTTGACGGCCAACAGCAGTGGCCAAACTTTGATACAGATACCACTCGGCATACCGAGGTAAAGTTTTTTCAAGCGTCATCAGGACTAGCTCCGGGACTGGCAGGCTCCGCAAAAGTGTCAAGGTCGATCCCATCTGCGGTGCGAGTGGCGGTCTCAAGGAAGGTCTCCATGAAATCTTCGAATCGAACCTTCTTGGTGTTGGCGACCTGCAATGCCTTCAGCTTCTCTTCGAGAGCTTCCTTGCAGTGCACTCGGACCAGCGATAGCGCCACGTCTGCACCACAACGAGCGGCAGACTTCTTCCACGCCTGCACTCGGTTCGGGACGTCCTCCAGCCGAGTCATCAACCCTTCTATCTCCCGCCGGGAATCGTCTTCGGGCCACAACTCCTTGTCGATTCGACCGACGACTTCTCTCAGGTGGCCGATGAAAGGTCCCACTCTGCCAAGGCGAATGTGCGCTCGGAGCATGTCTCGATTGGCTTCGTCGCCGAGTGGAACGTTCGGAATAACCGACCGCTCAATGTCAGCTGCTTCAGCCTCAGCGTCCATTCAAAAATCTGCAAAGACAAGAAGAGCAGAAAGTAAGCGCAGAATGAAATACAGAGTCAAGAAGCACTCGGAAAAAACATACCACCGAGCAGCGCAATCATCTTACTTGCCCAGTCGCTAACGTACTTCTCCTGCGATATGCACCGACTGTTCATCAACTTCATCTGACCCATCAGTTCAGTTCTTTGCTTGCCCATTTTCTCAATTTCGGCCACCAATGCCTTGTTCGCCTCACGGGACTCCTCCAAATACTTCTCTCGGTCAGCAAGAGCCCCCTTCACACCACCTAAGTCATTCGCAGCTGCCTCTAGTTGCGCAGCTAGCTGAATCTTTTCAGCCTTCAGAGCATTGTATGTTGATCCCATTTCGCAAGTGTTCTACAAATCAGCGCGAAGAGAAGATCAGACACATTCAACAAGGAAAATAATAAAAGCTCAAAGTTCTTTAGACCCCTGCCGACCCAAGAAGTTGACAGCGGTCTTGGGGACTACACCTAGTGGGTTCACTGAGAGTGACCCCACTGGCATGAAGCTCAAACAGGACCGCCCTATTCAGCTACATGACAAAAAACAAGCCTATGAGGCTACTATTACCCGACCTGAGTAAAAATACTCTCGGGGACTACTTCCAGTGGGTGCACTCGGAGTGCCCCCACTAGTACCATTTGGGCAGATCAGTTCTAATCCGATCAAGTCACGAAAAATATATATAAAGACAACTGCCGGTGCAAGAACTCGATAGAAGTCTCGGGGACTACACCCACTGGGTTCACTTGGAGTGAACCCACTACAAAATAATCCTACTTTATCCGAGTCTATCACTTCAACCCCCAGTGGGTTAGAAGAGGAAAGTAAATACTTACTAGCGCACTTACTCGGATATCGTCCCGGAGCTCCAAGCTTCTCTTGTACAAAGATGCGATGGAGTCGTACGCTCCCTTGGCATCACCCACCATCAACTCCACCTGCACCATGGCCTCCTTGGTGGCTCCCACTTGGTCTTCCGGGAGGTGTCGGGCGTCGTACTGGACGCTCGACGAACCCGGCACGACAGGAGATGCCTCGGGCATCTCAAGTCCCACTCCAGTCGGTTCTGCCGCAAGAGACACCGTTTCAGTCGACGGCATCGTCTCAGTCGGTGGCGCGTCCGTGGCGGGAGCAGCAACACATGGAATAGCGTCAAGGACAGGCGCCAAAGCTTGCCCCGACCTCTTCTGGTCATCCTCCTCCAGATGAATCACCTCTGAAGTAAGCCCAACTGAACGACATGAGATTACAGAAAAAGGGCAAGATTAGAGGCAGAATTCGCGAAACAATAATGCAAACTCTCGGAGTAGTCACAACGTATCTTGTTGGGATGTGGCAACGTTATCCGTATCCATGGGATCGTCTTCCTGGCATGGCAGAGAGGTGGCAGAGGTAGCACCTCTGTCGAGTAATATCCACTCGACCAATAAGCATGAGTTCAATCAAATACTGAAAAAGATAGGAGAACAAGACACTTACGCTGAGGCAACGGGAACAGCGATCCTCATCCGAGGCAGAGCTTTCCGAGGCTTGGATCCACCCGGTTTGGCCACCTTGGAAGGTTGGTCCGTGGGCTCAGCAGCAGCGTCCCTGGTCCTCTTCATGCTCCGAGCACTCGGAGCCATGGGAGGAGGTGTTGAGGCACTCGTAGCTACGGGAGGAGCTGGCGAGGCACTCGAGGCCGCTGGAGGAGCCGACGGAGTCACGGGTTCGTGACGGTGCTTAGTTCGAGGCTCTGGTGGTGGGGGTGGCGAGCTCTGCTCCCCAACTTCCTCCTCCTTCTCTTCGGTCTCCTCCATCGTCTCCCCACTGTCGGAGACGTACTCGACGCTGTCCACGCTACCCTCCTGGCTGCCTTCCTCTTCCTCAGCCGGATTCCCGTTCGAGACGGGAGAATACGAATTGGTCCACGCCTGCACAAAATACAGTCGACAACATCAGACGTCAGACGGTGATACATGAAAAAGCGACAAATCTTAGAGGATTGAAAGCACTCGACAAGATGTGCTCACCTCGTTCAGAGGAGGATTGTCAGCGCGGAAGGGCTTCACTCGCCGGGCTCCTCTCGGGTTATCGCAGGCGCGTGTGATGTCGCGGACCCACGCCGTCACAACTTCCCCGGTCACGCATTCGGGATGAGTCCGAGTGGAGTCCCCAGGCCCTGCGTAGTGCCACATGGCGTGGTGTCGAGCTTGCAGAGGCTGGATGCGCCTACCCAGAAAAGTCTCCAGCAAATCCGTGCCGGTGACTCCCTTGCGGACGACATCTATCAGCGCTTCGACCAGAGGTTGGATCTGGATCTTTTCCATCTTCGTGAGCGCAAGCTGCCTGGGCGGAGCCGGTCGGTCTAGGCTAAAAGGTGGCAGCCCAGTTGCAGCATTCGGACAAGCGACGTCCTGGCAATAGAACCAAGTCGACTGCCAGTTCCTAACGGACTCGGACAACTGAAGAGCGGAGTAGCTACTTTTGTTTTTCTTCTGGAAGCCTAAGCCCCTGTAGAGCTGGAGGATATGAGTTTTGTCGTCCGACTGGCTATGTTTTTTGGCAGTTTGGGATCTAGCGGAGAAGAGGTACTTAAGAAGCCCCCAATGGGGAGGACAACCGATAAAGCACTCGCAAAGCACGACGAATGCAGAAAGACGAGCTATCACGTTGGGAGGGGTGAGGAGGCAGAGAGAAGCCCAGGTACATGTGACTAAGTAGCAAGACTCGCTCTCCCTCCTGCGGCGCCTGCTCCGTCTCGCCCTCCGCCGGCAGCCTCCACGACTTGTTGGCAATCATGCCTTGCACCACCAGCTCCAGCAGGTCGTCCGCCGTCACCGTGGAAGGGAGGAAATCCCCCTGGATCCAACCCGCCGGCAGTGCCCGCTGTCGCCGCTGAGCAGGAGCCGCCTTCTTCTTCTTCTTCTTCTGCGACTCGAGCTTGCTCGTTTGCCCCTTCGTCATGGTGGAGGCAGCAGATCAGCAGAGGGGGAGAGGAAGGAAGAGGCTTGGAGTGCGCAGGGAGCTACGGGAGAAGCGGGGCGAGTGCGAGTAATCAGGAGAGCGCAACGAGAAACCCTCGCTGGGGAGGTTTAAATAAGCTTTCGACTGAGTCACTAACAGGTGGCCCCGAAATCTTATCCCCCGATCGGTTGCTGCGATATTAGTGGAGGAGATAAAGGCGTGGTAATCGAGGCGGTAGAAACTACTCGATGACGATGTCGTCGTCCCCGCTGAGCGCGCGGCAACCGAAATTTGAGGAACCCAGAAAATACGTCGCTGTCAGTTGACCGGTCACGTCGAAAGATTCGGCGGAAGCACTCGGTCTCTGACGGTTCGTTTCACGGATATATCCACTCGGATCACTGGTCAAGAGGATAAAATGGATCGAGGCAAACAACGCCACAGTCGCATCCATACCAACCGGATCCGTACTCGAGGCATCACTTCATCGTTCCAACCCTGATCCATTCGGGGACTAATGATGGGGTTATAGTCCCAGGGTAGGGTCATAGGCTTGCCCTGTAGGTCCTACCCAAGGACTACCCTTCATAAGGGACAAGGCCCTTAGATAGTTCCGACTGAATTAAGGACTTCCCATCATCCAGTCGGTGACGATTCCCCCATCATCTAGTCGGGCACGAGCATTCGGAGCGTATTAAACTTACCGACTGGATTCCACTCTGTATATCGTAACCTCTCTGGAGGGCAACAGTCATACGTTTTCATGCACCATTACTAGCATTTAAGGCATACGTTACCTGTAACGTAGGCATTTATTCGCCGCCCTTCCCCACTGGTGCAGGGGTTGGCATTTCACTGTACTCCATATTTCACTCGATATTAAGCTCTCAAGAGCACTAAGACGTAGGGCTTTTACCTCCACCGTAGAGGGTCCTGAACTCATACAACCTCGCCGTAGCTAAGGCTCTGCCCATCCGTTCGTACCCTACACATCTACTGTCAGACTTATACCCACGACAATAACATCTTTACTGCCAAGACTATGATTACCTTTGGTAAGCCTATCAAGATTATGAATACCAACATGTCCTAGCCTTCTATCCAATAACCCACCTTTAGGAAATTTTACAATCAGACATGCACGGGGTTTGGATTTTTTAGTGAAATCGACAATGTATAGATCGCCTCTATTAAAACAAGGAAATACCATGTTATGATTATCTCGATGAAACACTTGGCAATCAACTTCCGTACATAGCACATTGAAACCAGAATCTACTAAGCTAGATACGGAAAGAAGATTGTAGCTAAGGGATTCAACTAGGATGACATTTTCAAATGCACCATAATGAGATATGGCCACCTTACCAATACCAAGTACCTTACCCTTGGAGTTATCTCCAAAAGTCACAGACCTTCGTAGTCCATAGTTTGGTTTGATCTCATGAAACATGCCTTTATCTCCGGTCATGTAATCGATGCATCCACTATCGAGAATCCACTCCTTCCCTCACACCATGTAGTCTCTAAGGTTCGCCATAAGACTTAGGCTCCTGATTGTCTTCACATACTCAATGTCAAACTTCTCGTCATCATCGTAGTAGCCGTGCTCCAGATTCTCATAGTCGAATGGAATACCTCGTCACAAGAATCATAAGATTCATTAGAATTTCGACCATCACAATGTTCAAGTTTATGAATGTGAATGGAATCAACAATGATGTAATTAATGGTAATGAGATCTATTTTAGCACGGATGAGGTCGTCACGCTTAAATAGGAAATTATCAAAGTTAGGATAATTGAGTTTCATTTTGTGAAAAACAATAGAATATTAGAAAATGACATCAAGATTTTTCAAGTAGTAGTCCGGATATCTTTTCTCCAAATCTTTCCACAAAGTATAAGCACACTAAAAGTTCTCATTTGATAAAGCACATTTCTTGATAGTCCTCTAATGATGAGATTAACAGTTGTAAGATTGCCAAACATATTAACTTCATCATCATGAGAAGGATGTAAGGGATCAATGGGAGTCACATAGGGATTTTCAACATATTTTATAAAATGGAATTCATCAAATATATCAACCATTTCACATTTACATTGACTATAGTACTCCCCAATGAGAATGCATACTCTACAACTAAGATTCCCCAAACTAGACACATCCATCTTCCTCCAATGGTGATTAAACCAAGGCTATGGATACCAAAGCTGTGATACCAATTAAAGGATCACTAGAAAGGATGTCTAGAGGGGGGGGGAATAGACTACGTACTTGATAAATTAAAACCTATCCTTTTTCCAATTTTATTTGTTGGAAGATTTTAGCAATTCGAACAAGTCATACACACCCTTTACATGCAACTCTACCAGTATAGAAGCGGAAAGTAATGACATGCACATGTAAACTAAGGAGTAGAGTTTAGGAAGATCAAACGCAAAGATAGACACGATGATTTTTGGCATGGTTCCGATAGGTGGTGCTATCATACATCCACGTTGAGGATCCTTCATCACATAGAGGGTAATGGACGCACGAGTCCGCGAAGGGCTCAACCCATGAAGGGTCCATGAAGAAGCAACCTTGTCTATTTCATCATGGTTTACGTCCACGAAGGACTAGCCTCACTCAAGGTAGCTCTTCATGAAGTTGTCGATCTCCTTGCCTATTCAAACTTCTTGGTTCAACTCCACGACAAGAAGTAGGAGGCTCCCAAGCGACACCTTACCAATCTAGAGGCACCACCCTCTAAAAGGTAAAAGATGCGGTAGTACGATGAACTCCTTGATCTAGTGCTTCTAAATATAGTATCCTCAACACTCAATCACTCTCTCACTGATTTGGCAAGGGTAGAAGAGAGAAAAATTGTCAAATGGATGGACTGGAGTATCTTGTTCTCAACACATGAGTATGATCCTCTTTGTTAGAAAAATGGATATGGCAAATGTATGTGTATTCTGAGATCTTCCTCTGTGGATGAGAGGTGGTGGATGGGTATATATAGGCATCTCCAAAAATCAAACAATTACAACATTATTGCCCAACTTGGTGAAACCAAAGTGAATATTGCTGGCATCGACTTGCACAAAATGTGGCAACTTTTGTATTCTCGGTGATCGATATAGGAATCTCGGTGGTACCGACATGGGTGACCTAGGGTAGTTTCCAAATCTCGGTAACACTGATTCCAAGACTTGGCATTTCCAATTCTTTAAAAACGACATACTAGAAACTTGGGCAGTGATTTTGGTGGCCCCGAAAGGAATGTTGGTGATACCGGGACTCTTGGGTTTGGCAAAGGTTTTATCTGGTGGAATATCAGTATGGCCGAATGGAAATTCTTGGTGGCACCAGTTTTGATGTTTAGGCTTGGGATAGAGAATTTTTGTGGGAGAATGGATGAGTATTTTTGGTGGATATCTCTAAGCACTTGAGCAACAAATTCATCAAAGATACCTCACCCGCTTTTAATAGTATTGGATTTCGTATGGACTGAAATGTGATTCTCACAAATATCAAATGTAGAGTCTTGTAGCTTCAAGTTTGGCCAATCTGGTTCCTTTCCTTCCCTCGCGGCTTCTCCTCACAATCCTTAGTCAATCGTGTTTGTGGACTATAACTGAAATATACTAGGTAAAAGTGTTAGTTCAAGAGACAACGTATGTTGTCTTGAATTATCAAAACCACCAAGGGAACGTATGTGCTTTCAAAAGCACACACCATGGAGTACGTCTCAGAGGTAGCCCCTCACCTGCGTAGCCGAGGAGTTTGGTTGGCGCAACCCTTATCCTATGCCCAACGTGCATCTTAGCACATTTGGTGAGGATAGCTCTTTTTCTTTTTATCATAGAAATGAAACAGTTGATAATATATTAATTTAACCTCCAAATTTAATGATTCAAATTTCTATATTCTTTTAAAATTACACCAATTATTTGGTGCAACTTTCATAATTTGCCACCACAAGTTTCTCCACTGTTCAAATGTAGATTCAAAATTAAACCTCCTAAAGGCCACCAAAATTCCTAGAACATCCAAATCAACTTCACATGGACTGATTCCAATTTCTAGGTGCTCTAAATATCATGCCCTATTAATATAGCCATGGTTAAAATTTTTCCCATGCTATGTTTTATTTGAACTAATAAAAGGCACAAGTTTCTATTTATGTCATCTTAGTAAATTCATAGGAAAAACATCCCAACTCCAAATCCATTGAAACCACTTCCTAAATTCTTATAAAAATCATGCCCTACTTAATGAGTGTCTCCACACATTTTTATGAAAATATTTTCTATGGACTTCTTGTAGGACCAGTAATAACTCCATTTCCACCTTTCTGAAATCCTTGTTGAGCCATCTCCAGTAGAACCCCTTTGGTTATTTATCTTATCGCCAGAGGTGTCCGATAAAAGTAATGCTCCTATTTTAGAACCCTTTTATTTCTCTGCTTCTTGTGTTGCTTATTGAGGTTGTTTCTGATAGTAGTTGACAAAGTAGACTAACTGCTCGGAGTTGGACTAGAAGATTTTTGATGACCTTGAAGACTTCTGTGAACTACACAAGCAGCCCTTTGACAATGTCTATGAAACCATTTTTATATGGCATATAACACTTACTATGTTGCATCGAATCATGAATGAAATGGTGACAACCTTGGTGGGTTGCCTCCGTTACTTTCCTCGTTGATACTTGCATTCTCCACACCCTATTTTCTTATGAGGGTTATGTGGGTGGGAAGTAGATAGGATGGTAGTGTTGGGGAATGTTGAATGGGAAACAAAAAATTATACGCGCACCCAAGATCTATCTATCTTGTAGATCGCTAAGTGGAAGCGATAAGAAATGTGGTTGTTGTAGTCTTACGTCTTCATGATCCAATCACGATCCGTCCTGATCTAGCATCAAACAGATGGCACCTTCGCATTCAGCACACAGGTGGCTCAATGACATATCCTCCTTCTTCATCCAACAAGCAAGGGTGGAGACGGTGATGGAGCAATCCCGGCAGGGCTTCGCCAAGTGCTACTTTAGATGTGATCCGAGGAGAAAACGGGGTAACAGTAGACGTAGGGCTGCCACCGGGGCATGTGAATTGTTGTGTTCAGCCCTCTCCTCCCCTCCACCATATATAGGAGCCAAGGGTGAGAGGAGAGGAGCAGACTTAACCCCTCCTCCACGAGAGGGCCTCGTGGCCAAGGTAGGAGTCCTCCCTTCACAAGGAAGGGAGGAGACCAATTCCTCCAAGGCACCTCCGGGGTGCCTTGTCCCTATGGTACTATTGACCCCAAGACTAATACGCCTCTAGGGGCTGATGCACCTGGCCTACACTCGCTAGGGCACACCCCTATAGCCCATGCGGGCCCCAGGGGCAGGTGGACACCGGAACCCTTTTCGGCACCCTGGTACACTACCGGTAATGCCCAAAACTTTTTTGGCGACAAATATGGGACTTCCCATGTATAAATCTTAACCTCGAACAATTACAAAACTACTCGAGACATTTGAGAACTCATTCGGGACTCTGAACAACATTCGGTCACCAACATAAATATCTGAATACTACTTGAGTATCACCAAACGATAAGCATGCTGACCCTGCGGGTTCGAGAATCACGTAGACATAACTGAGACACCTCTGTGGACAAAAACCAATAGCGTATCTTCGTGCCCATATGGTTCCTACATATTACAGAAAGATCTTCATTGGTCAAACCACGATGCCAAGGATCAATCAATCCTGTATGCAGTTCCCTTTGTCCAGCGTTATGTTACTTGCCCGAGATTCGATCTTCGGTATCTCGATACCCGGTTCAATCTTGTTACCAGCAAGTCTCTTTACTCGTTCCGTAATACAAGATCCCATGACTAATTCGTTAGTCACATTGCACGCAAGCTTCTTGTGATGTTGTATTACCAAGTGGGCCCAGAGATACATCTCCGTCATATGGAGTGACAAATCCCAGTCTTGATCCATGCCAACCCAACCAAACACCACCAGAGAAACCTTTAGAGCATGTTTATGATCACTCAATTTTGTTGTGACATTTAATACAAACAAGACATTCCTTCGGTGTCAGGGAGTTGCATGATCTCATGGTCTTAGGAAGAGATACTTGACATGTACAAAGCAATAGCAATAAACTTAGTCATATGACCAAATGCTATGCTTATGGTTGGGTTTTGTCCATCACATCATTCGCCTAATGATATGATCCCACTATCAAATGACAACTCAGGTCTATGGTTAAGAAACCTTAACCATCTTTGATCAATGATCTAGTCTAGTAGAAGCTTACTAGGGACTCTATGTGGTCTATATATCCACACATGTTTTTGAGTCTCCAATCAATACAATTATAGCATGGATGATAAATGATTATCATGAACAAGGAATATGATCGGAGAAAAAATGATTTCAATCACTTTTCGAAAACCCCGTCGGGTGCCACTGATGCCCGAGGGAGATGGTGTTGACCTAGGTACACACTTGACAAAGAAGTTGTGTATCGAGACAAGTGAGTGTGTTGTTTTTAAAATGGATTGGTTTAAGTTGCGACCTTTACTCCAACCCTACATGTACAACCACGATAGCTGTTATGGGACGGGGATTTGTTGATTACTTTGGTCGGTACTAGCACAGATCCCGCATTACTAGTGGTAGGAGTGAAGTGGTTACTCTCGATATAGGGTCATGCTGGAAAGGACGACAATGGGTTGTTTTCACAGACATCGGGCACACGGTTGTGTGCCCTTGTGGATGATACTTGTGATGTACATCATGAGGGATGGCACAAACGAGTGGGCTCTTTGTTAGTAACATCATGGGAAAGGCATTGCTCGGGTACTTACCTTGGTTTGAACAATAATTCGAGTCGTGGCTTGACATGGAAGTTTCCCGAGTCTTGGGATAAAGTGTGCAACCTCTACAGACTATGAAACTATTCGAATAGACAAGTCCACGATCAAGGATAGTTGTATGACCGGTCTTGGGGTACGTCCATTGTTTACAAACCTATTGTGTGTGTGTGTGTGTGAGAGAGAGAGAGAGAGAAAGAAAGAGGATACTTGAGCTAACTCATATGGCTCGACATGATGATTGAACATGCGATGTTCAACCCCTGCTTATATTGATATTTGTAACTTGTTCATATGGATATCTGCAACCTTATGATGCATGCTTTTACAAGTTGATTGAACATTTCGTTGCATTCAAAATTAGCTTTCCACAACTTACCTACTTAGTGTTATATGATGCATTGTTATTGCCTTGTTCCGAACATCGGTTACTTGCGAGTACATTCAAAGTACTCATTGGCTTGTCACTGGTTATTTTATTGGCAGGCATGAAAGAATATTATATTACGAAGAGTACCTTGGTGACTTACATTTAAGCTATGACTCTTCCCTTTCAGAATTCTTGTAGGGTTAAGGCAGATAGCATGTGTTGACGCTATCACTGAAGATTTCTGCTGCGAGTTTTAGATGACTTGGCTATAAAGGCCATATTTCAGTACATAAGGTATGTAATGGATGCAAGTCTCTTGTTATACATATTTTGTGTCTTTAGCAGGCATTGATCTCTGGCATTACTATACACGTGAATTCAGTGATCACGAATTATGAGTCAGGGTCCCAACAAACATCATCAATATCATTATTGGTTTCATTATCACTAGGTGAATGTTCACTACGAGAATGTCTCCCAGCATCTAATACGTCTCCAACGAATGTACTTTTCCAAACACTTTTGCTCTGGTTTTGACCTTTAATTTGCATGATTTCAGCACAACTACCTTGGTGTTCTTTTTGTGTAGAAATAAAAGTTCTCGGAATTGGACGACACTTTTAGTGAATTATTTCTGGGATTTATAAGGAATTATGGAGAGTAGATCTGTTAGAGGAGGTGTGTTAGGGGGCACAAGCCAACAAGGACCCCCTAGGACGAGCCCTGGTGGCTTGTGGGGCCCACATGGCTCTTCTGGCCATAATTCCAATTCTATAAAATCACATCTCACAGAAACAATTAGAGAGAAGTTTCATCGCGTTTCACGAGATGGGGCATCCTCCACATTCTATTATTCCTTTGGAGGGCTAACCTGGAATCCGTTTGGGGCTCCAGAGAGGGGGATTCGTTGTTGTCGTCATCACCGACCCTTCTCCATCAACATCGCCATGGTGCTCTCGACCGGAAGTGAGTAATTCTTTTGTAGGCTTGCTGGACGGTGGTGGGATTGTATGATATAGATCATGTAATTGAGTTAAGTTTGATAGGGCTTGATGTTACTATGACTTTGCTATGCTTAATGTTGATCACTAGGGCCCGAGTGCTATGATTTCAGATCTGAACTTCATATGTTTTTACGAATATGGGAGTGATTTGGATCCTATCTTGCAAGTTGTAGTTACCTATTACATGTCTTGATCTGTATAACCCAAGATGACAAAAATTGGGATTATTTCCGGTGATTGCCATAGCTTGAGGAGTTCATATATTCACCATGTGTTAGTGCTTTGTTCTAGTTCTCTATTTAAAGGAGGCCTTATTATCCCTTAGTTTCCAATAGTACTCCGCTGGCATGGGAGGGTAGGACAAAAGATATCATGCAAGTTCTTACCGCAAGCACGTATGACTATATACGAAATACATGCCTACATTATATTGATGAATTATAGCTAGTTCTGTGTCGCCCTAGTTTGGAACTATTACATGATCAATGTCATCAAAATCATTATCCGTCACCAATCCATGTGCCTACGCTTTACTTATACTGAAACTTGCGAAGTTACCATAGTTGTTGTCTCTGTCACACATGGTAGTCAATTGTTATTGTTACTACTATTACAAAATTGTTGCTATCACTCTTACTGTTACAACTATCATTTGCTGTGCTATTAACTCCTTGTTGTAGAGGGATATCCCAAGTGCGGTTGAATTGGCTACTCAACTGTTACGGCCAATAAATATTCTTTGTCTCCCCATCTGTCGAATCAATATATTAGGGTGAAATAATACACGTTAAGTCTACCGCGATCCCTTATACTTGTGGGTTATCAAGACCTTTTTGGGCATCGTTGCCGGGGAGCATAGCTTTAGGTATTGTGTTGACTTGAGGATATCCAAGCTCCAGTATAAGGAACTTGAAAGAAAATCAAACTCAGATCGTCCCCTCTCGCACGAGAGGATGTAAGGAACTGTCATCTAGCTCTGCTTTTTATTCACCTACTATTTTGAATCATCTTGTTACACCACCACTTGTTGATCGTCCTGACATGTCACATGAACTTGATGATGCTACTTCTAAAATCATTATTCTATTTCTACACATGTTTAAACTAAACTCTCTCACTGAGTGAATTGCTTGATGCTCATAATGCTAGAGCTAGCGAACTTGAAAATGTTGAAACTGATGAAGACATTGCATTACTTGTTGCACCTCGTCCTCCTAATAGATATGAATTACCTTCTGTACCTCAAGGTTATGTTATGGATGGTGAGGTAGCTAGGTACTTTCTTGCTTCTAAATATAGAGATGATTTTAAAAGATTACTATGCAAACTAAAATAATAACTATGATGGATAAAACGAAACATGATCCTAAATTTTCTACTTCTCCAATATTTGACACTAGTAAGGACTTGAATTTTCTATAGACCCTGAACTAATTCGTATAGTAGAGTCTGATCATTTTCATGGTTATGAAAACGAAATTGTGGTCGAACACCTTATGAAACTGAATGATATTTCTTCTTTGTTCACAAATGATGAAAACATATGCTACTATTATATCCTTAAGCTTGTTACTTTCTCGCTAAAAGGCGAGGTCAAGGAATGGTTTCTTTCTCTTGCTCCTGGTTCTATGAGTAGACCCCAGGATATGCTTTATTACTTATCAGGAAATATTTTCCTGCTCATTAGAAACAAGCTGCTTTACACAAAATATTTAAGCTTGTGCAAATGAAAGAAGAGAATCTCCCTCAAGCTTGGGGGAGGCTTCTCCACCTACTTAGAGCTTTGCTTGATTGTCCTCTTAAGAAGAATGAAACAAGCTGCTGCACACTAACCGATGCTTCTAGGGAATTCCTAGATATTTATGTTGGTTGTGTTTTTAGGGAAAGAACCGCTGCAGAAGCAGAAGAGTTACTAAATAATATATTGCAAAATGTCGATGATTGGACACTCCGTGAACCACCACCGGAAGCTATTCAAAAGAAGAGAGGTATTTTATTCCTTAACCCTCAAGATATACAAGAAGAAAAAAGATCTATGAAAGAGAAGGATATTAAAATTAAGGATGTCAAGAAATTAACACCGATTGAGTAAATACATGAACTTGATACCACGATTCAGGTAGTAGAGGTAAACTCTCTCTCTTCCTTTAGTGGAAATGATATACCTTATGCTAAGACTCTTGAGCAATGCATGGATGAATTTGACAATTAATTTGTTAAACAATAACAATTCAATAACTATGTTAAGGATCAATTGAAGAATAAATCCATGATGATAGCTCACTTAAGTGAATTGATGTTTAGAATTCCTAATGATGTGAAAGAACTAGGTAAACATGCTTCTACGTTTCACACCAACTAGATCAAGTAGCTAAGTCATGAAATGATTTGCTTGCTAAAATGATTAATATTAATGATCATGTTGTTAGAATAATGACTAGAGGAGGTAGAATGACTCAGGAACCTCTTTCTCCTGAAGGCCAACTTAAAAGAATAGAATAGGATTTTCAGAGAATTAATGATGATACTCCTAGTGCCACTAAGAAGAAAAAAAATAAAGATGACAGGACTTTGCATGACCTTAGTGAACCAGATATTGAGAGACATGCTAAAGATCATAATGACGTTTCTATTTCTGATGCTGAGACATAATCTGGTAGTGAACATGAACTTAATGATAATCATAATGATAATCCTAATAATGATGTTCATGTAGAAGATCCACCAGGTAGTAATGATGAACCTAATAATGTTGTTGAGATAGAACCTGCTGAGGATCTTGATAACCCACCTCCTAAAAATAAATATTATCATAAGAGGGACTTTGTTCCTAGAAAAATGGAAGGGAAAGAGAGCCATACGTTCAAAAACCCATGTCATTCCCTCAAAAGCCTTTTAAAATTAGGGAATATGAAGATTTTGAATGCTTTGTTGAAATGATTAGACCTGTCTTTTTGCGCACTCGCTTGACTCATATATTGAAAATGCGTGTGTATGCTAAGTACATGAAGGATACTATTACCAATAAACGAAAGATATCTGAAACTAAAATTGCTACTATGCTTGCTAATTATTGTTTTGATTCTTGAATTGCTACGAAGTTGGGAGATCCGGGTATAGAGAAAATACCTTGCTCTATTAAAAGAAATTATATTAAAACCACTTTATATGATTTAGGAGTCGGTGTTAGTGTTATTCCTTTCTCCCTTTATAAAACACTTGAATTGGATAAGCTTACACCCACTAAGATATCGTTGCAAATGGCTGATAAATCTGCTCTTATACCTATTGGAATTTGTGAGGACGTCCACGTTGTGGTTCCAAATGTTACTATATTAATGAACTTTGTTATTCTTCATATGCCCGAGGATGACAATATGTCGATCGTCCTCGGTAGACCCTTCCTAAAAACTGTAGCGGCATTATTCATTGCAAAAAAAGCAAGGTCACTTTTCATGTTAATGTAAAGAAACATACTCTGCATTTTCCGAAGAAACAAACTTTGGTTAACAAAATTAATGTCATTGATCTTATTTTGAAGGTCATCATTGGAGATTTTACTATCCCTATACCTTTCCAAGAAAAAAGAAATCTTACTGTTGGGAATATGCAAATCCCCATTGAGGTAAACTAGTGATATAAAAAATTCTTCAAATTCATGTTTATCCAAAATGATTGTTAATAAGACTTGACCAACCTTATTACTGGATCCTTTTCTAAAGACATGTGATTGATGAGTTGAGTATTCACAAATCTTTGCATCCCATGTTTATTCTCTATTGTTTTAGCTAAATAAAAGTGAAATGCCATGATTACTCTCTTTTCTCAGTTTTTGGTACTTTAGAAAAATGACCGAAAAATAAAAAGTCTTAGAATGCCAAAAAATATTTAACATGATTTTTTCTGAAATAGATAGGAATTTTTGGCATAAAAATATCAGTAGGGAGATGCACCTCTCACCCGCAAGCCAACAGAGCGCTCCCATGTTCGCGCCCTCATGGCTTGTGGGACCCAAAGGGCCCCTCGCCTTATCCCTTTAGCTCATGTAATCCTCTACCTACAGAAAAAAAATTCCGAGCTCTCTCTGTCGTGTTCTTCTGCAAGAAATTGATTTTTTTGATCTCTTTCCTGAGAACCCAATTTTAGAAACTGTTTTTAGGAAATTGTTCCTTCGTATGTGACTCGTCCATCTCTCCAATTAGTTTTTGCCTTGCTGTTTTGTATTCTAGATAAATTGCTTCTCTTGGTCCTATAGTAAATGAGCTTGCATGTTAAATTCTCGAAGTTCCAAATAGCATGAATGCTTGATATAGCCTTTAAGTATCCATATGAGTAGTTGCTATCATTCTCATAAAGTTTCATGGACATAAATTTATGGCTAAAAAATTTGAGAAATTTGTGCGTCACGAGATGAGTTTCTTCAGGAGGGGTTCCTCGATAAAGCGTACTTCAGGTGAATCATTAAGTCAGGGCTCGATATGACATGCCTTAATTGAGCCTCGGGCCAATCAGATAGTCATGGTTGATGCTAAGTCCTACTCATGGCCAAGCAAAGAGTTCACGAGGAATGCGGCTATCAAGGAGGAATTTGATCATATCATTCACAACACCGAACTCACCGACTTCCTTGAAGATAAGTGTGTTCAACCTTATAACCTTACCCGTACATTCATGCATGGATTTCCTTATCCCTCTAGTACTTCTAGAGTTTTATTTAATCTATGGAAAAGCCTTTCTCATGAGCCTAGAAGAATTTTATGTCGCATGCAAGCTCCCACTTTGGGGTTCGCTTGAGAAACCATGAAAAACTTATTATAATTTGTTCCTAGAGAGCCTGTGTGTTGGAGAAAATAGAGGAGTGATGCAGGCTAGAATTAAAAGCATTAATTTTACCTCTATTCGTTACTTTGCACTATTTAATGGAAAACGCGTAGTAGGGAAACAAGATTGCAGTACGTTATATGCCCTTGATTTCAGCCTTATTCACACTATTGTGACTCGTGAGCAACACTATAACCTTAGTGCTATTTTCCCCAAAGGTTGCCTTCCAACTCTAGCAACAGCGAATTGTATGGAGGAATTTATGCCTCTCGCATAGCTGCACAATTAGGACTGTCACCTCAACCTAATGATCCTATTTTGCTTGATAGATATTAAGATTATGAAGCCATGTGTTCTCATGAGTTTATTGTAAATCGTGCTAGAGGATATGAGTATAAATTAATATTGAAGAAATATACGCCTATGCCTGTTACTTTTCCTGCACCTGCCCTCTTTAATTTTCAGGCTCACCAGAGATACTACGTTCTTTAGAAAGAAGTGTGAGAGTACAATGCTATAGTAGAGGCTCCTCGCTTGGCACAAGAGGCAGACAGGAATACCCCAACAAGCTACCATCTCAGCCACTTCCTAGAATACTAGTGGTCATTACCAAGCTAGGGAAAAGCCTAAGTTGGGGGGAGTACATATTTCTCACCAACATTACATTCATGGTCACACACTTCATATATATTGTTGGTGTTCATCCTCTTTCATCATATATCCATGTTAGCTTTAATTTTCCACTTTCTAGTTGTGTTTTTGAAAAACTTTAGAAAACCCAAAAATATTTCTCGCTTCTTATTTGCTTTTCCTCCCCGTTTAATTAGTTTTAGTATTAAAAGAAAACCCGAAAATATTTCCTCTTGCTTGTCATGAGATTTCAAGTGTAAATAGTTTTTATCTGTCTTGTTTCCCCATAGTTTATTGTGCTTGTTTAAAGAAAACAAAAACTCCAAAAATATTTCATCGTGTTCCCTTAATTTGTTTTCCTTTTTGTTGAGTCATGAAAGGGGAAGAGTACGATGAAAATGATGGGTGGCTCTCATATGCTTTGTTGTTCATCTAACGAAGAGCTAATATTACCATGCATTCTTCGCTGTTGAAAATTGCCCTGTAGATTTTGTCTTAGCCCATGACACCCTTGTGCTTTTATTATTATCACATCATTTGGTCATGCAAGTGAAACACAATAATTACATTTTGATGAAGTCAACGTGGCAAAGCAAATAGGAATGAACTCTTCTTGTTTTTCATTTTTGTAAATATGTTGGCTCGTTCAATCTTGATTTAGTATATCATTAGTGAACACGTTTGTGATAAAAACTAGAGATCGTAGCTTTTCATGCCATGTTTAAATAGCTAGGAGTTGATAATGATTTACCTTGTGTGTCAACATGCATTAAAATGGTTATGATGTGATATGGTAGGACGGTATTTTCCTCTAAGTAATTCGAGTGGTTTGACTTGGCCCATGTGCAAACATGTAGTTGACTTAAAACCAATGCATCCTTCATGATATTAAAATTCAGAGTGTTTATATCCTACTCATGCTTTTTCCAAGTTTGATTATTTTCAATGCATGTTCATGACCGTTGTTTCTCTCTAGATGGTCGCTTCCCAATATTTTTCTACTCTCCATCTATACCAAGCGAGAATGCTGCATGTGCATCCAATATCTTTAAAACCAAGTTATTCCATATGAGTCCACCATACCTACCAATATGAAGTATTACCCTATCGTTTCAAGTCAATTTGCATGTGCCACCTCTAAATAATCAAACAAATATATGTTTTATGCACTCGTGCCACTCATGGAGTGACGACGCAATCGGTATCATCCATGCCAATTAAGCTAGTCTCACGACGGGCATTTATTCATTGTCATTGCACGATTGAAGCTAGTAACAAGGATGCCGGTCCTGCTTATTCAAAATTAAAAAAATAAAAATCCTTGGGAAGTTGATATATTGGAGGGCACACGTGAATTCGGCAAGCCATGGTTGTGTATGGATGGTGGATAGGAGTAAAACTTCACAATTCTGTTTGGGAATCACCGATAATCAATTTAACATGGAAGATCCTCAAAACCATTGTCGTAACATTGACAGTAAAGAACACAACTTAAAATTATAATTTCAATCCCGCTTTAAAAGTTGAGCTCTGGCACCTCCGCAAATCAATGCTTCCTTCTGGGAAGGGCCTATCTATTTACTTTTATGTTGAGTCATCACCCTCTTACTTACAGCACCACACTACAGAGCGTTATTGTCATTTTTATGGATTGGGTCTAGTCAATGTTGGATATGAGTATGACTAAGATATTTTCTATGCTGAATTATAATATTTAGGCACTTCTTGAATCTTGGAGGTGCTCTACATTTATGTTTTGCTGTCTCAGAAAGGGCTAGTGAGATACCATGTCACCATATTATATCGTGATCATTTGGACAAATTGTTGGCATGTGAGATATCTTATTATTGCTTGCTAGTTGATTATGTATTTCCATGATTCCATATGATGCTTAATCATTATCATGGATGTGATTACTTATGATTTATGTTGAAAAGTTGAACATCAGCTAAGCATATGTATAAACGACAAGAAAAAAAGAGTTTGTAAATTTTTCCTTTATTACCTTCAGTTTATCAACTGAATTGCTTGAGGACAAGCAGTGAGTTAAACTTGGGAGAGTTGATATGTGTGCAACGTATCTACTTTTACAAACACTTTTTCTCTGAATTTGACCTCTAATTTGCATGATTTGAGTGAAACTAGCCCAAACGCACTTTTCAACAAAACTACCTTTGTGTTATTTTTATGCGGAAATCAGAGTTCTCACAATTGGACAAACCTTTTTGTGAATTATTTCTGGGATTTATAAGGAATTATGGAGCAAATACCTGTCGGAGGTGTGCTAGGGGCACAATTCACAGGGCGACCCCAGGTCATGCCCTGTTGTCTTGTGGGGCCCACATGGTTCCTCCGACCCTAATTCCAGTCCTATAAAATCATATATTTGGAGAAAAAATAGAGAGAAGTTTTCATCACATTTCAGTAAACGGAGCTGCCACCACCTCCTGTTCTTCCTCCACAGGGCTGATCTCGGGTCCGTTTGTGGCAATAGATTGGGGGATTCATCGTCGTCATCATCACCAACCCTTCTCCATCAACATTGCCATGATGCTCACCACCGGGAGTGAGTAATTATTTTTTAGGCATGCTGGATGGTGGTGGGATTGTATGAGATAGATCATGTAATCAAGTTAAGTTTGAAAGGGCTTGATCCCTAGTATCCACTATGTTGTGAGATTGATGTTACTATTACTTTGTTATACTTAATGCTTCTCACTAGGGCCCAAGTGCCATGATTTTAGATTTGAACCTATTATGATTTTAAGAATATGAGAGTGATTTGGATCCTATCTTGAAAGTTGTACTTACCAATTACGTGTCTTTATTCGCATACCCCAAGGTGACAATAATTAGTTTTCTTTCTGGTGATTGAAAAAGTTTGAGGATTTATTGTATGCATCGTGTGTTAATGCTTTCTTCCGGTTCTCTACTAAAAGAAGGCCTTAATATCCCTTAGTTTCCAATAGGACCCTGTTGCCAGGGGAAGGTAAGACAAAACATGCCTTGCAAGTTCTTACCGCAAGCATATAGGACTATATACCGGCTAAATGCCTACATTATATTAATGAATTGCAGCTAGTTCGGTGCCCCCTAGTTTGTAACCATTACATGATCAAGGCCATCTAAATCATTATCCATCATCAATCCATGTGCCTACACTTTACATATACTGAATCTTGCTAAGTTACTACTGTCGTTGTTGCTGTCTCACCTGCTACTCAATTTTTAATGATACTACTGTTACAAAGTTGATGTTGTCACTATTAATATTACTACTATCATTCGCTCTGCTACTAAATTCTTGCTGCAAAGAGATATCCCAGGTGCGGTTGAATTGAGAACTCAACTGTTATGGCCAATAATTATTCTTTGGCTCCCCTTGTGTCGAATCAATATTTTTTTGTGAAATACTACTTGTGAAGACTATTGGGATCCCCTATACTTGTGGGATATCAACATCACAAATAGATAAATCATTATGATTCTCAACATGTTTTTATATAACTAGTTCACTAGAAGCATGCATAGTCCTATCATTTTTCTTTTTCTTTTTCTTCTTAGATGGACTAGGATCACTATCATTTATTCTCTGGGAATCCTTCTCAATTATGTTAGGATGTCCTTCAACATAAAAGGGTTCCTCAGTTATTCTTTCCCTTCTAGTCATTACTCTAACAACATGATCATTCATGTTCTCATTATTTTCAGCAACAAAATCATTTTGTGACATAGCAACTTGATCTAGGTGAGTATGAAGCATGGAAGCATGTTGATCTAGACCCTTAAAATCATTAGCAATTCTAAACATGAAGACATCCAAGCGCTCTATCATCATAGCATTACGTCTTAACTGATATTTAACATAGTTACTGAAATGTTCTTGTTTAACAATGTTATAAAATTCATCCATGCACTGACTAGGAGTCATAGTATAAGGTTTATCATTTCCATTAAAGGTACGTAGAGAATTTACCTCTAATATGTAGGGAAATCATTTCCATGTATTTCTTTGATAGATGATAATATCGTGACATCTTCATCTTTAATACCTTTTTATTTAATAGATCTTTTGGTTTCCTGCATATCTTCAGGACTGAGGAATATAATACCTCTCTTTTTTGAATAGGCTCCGGGGGTGGCTCGGGAAGTGTCCAATTATCATCATTTTGTAATACATTGTTCAATAATTGTTCAACTAGTTCAACCGTTCTTTCCCTAAAAGCATTACCAACGCAACTATCTAGGTAGTCCCTAGTAGCATTAGTTAGTCGATTATGAAAGATATCAATAATTTAATTTTTCTTAAGAGGATGATCACGCAATGCTCTTAGTAGGTGGAGAAGACTCCCCAAACTTCAGGGACATTCTCTTCTCTAATTTTCACAAAGTTAAATATTTCATGTAAAGCACCTTATTTCTTATGAGCAGCAAAATACTTTTTAAAGAAGTGATAAAGCATATCTTGGGGACTACGTATAAAGGATAAAGCGCCTTAAGAAGTGATAGAGGATAAAGCATATCCTTGATAACCATGATCAAGAGAAAGGAACCATTCTTTAGCCTCGCCTTTTAGCGAGTAAGGAAAAAAAATCTTTAGGATATAGTAGTAAAACATCTTTTTCTCATGAGTAAAAAGGCAACAATATCATTCAATTTAGTGATGTGTCGAACAATAGTTCCAGTTTCATAACCATGGAAAGGATCATAATCTACTATAGGGATTAACTTAGGGCCTATAGATAATTAATAATTCTTATCAATATAAAATATAGGAGAGGTAGCAAATCTAAGATAATATTTATTTTCTCCATCGTAGGTTTTTCTTTCAGTTTGCATAGTAGTTTCTTCAAATCATCTCTATTTTCATAAGCAGAATAATCCCTGGATATTTCCCCATCCATAACATAGCCCTCAAGTACATAAGGCAATTCATAACTATTGGGAGAGCGATGTGTAATAGGTAATTCATAATCTTCAATAATTTCAACATTTTCAATTCTCTAGCTTTAACAATAAGAGCATCAAGTAATTCATTCAGTGGCAAAGTTTCACTTTCATCAAATATAGAGTAGTATCATCATTAGTTTCAACAGTAGCATCATCAAATTGATACGATATCTCAGAACGAGCAACAAGCGATGTTGTAATAAACTAATTCAAAACAATAGGTGAATCAAAAGCATATCTAGATGGAAGCTCCTTACCTCCTCTTGTGCAAGAGGGGGTGATCTTGGTTCGAGTATCTTTAAGATTCTTCATATTAGAAATTGGATATCCTCAAGTTAACACAATAAATATAGCTATGCTCCTCCGAACGGAGCGAGAAAATGGTCTTGATTACCCACAAGTGTAGGGGATCGCAACAGTCTTCGTGGGTAGTAGTTCACCCTGATTTATTGATTCGACACAACGGGGGCCAAAGAATATTTATTGGACTTAGCAGTTAATTTTTCCATTCAACCACACGTGGGATATCTCTCTCCAATGAAGATTTGGTAGCATGGCAAGTAATAGTAGTAACAGTAACAATGATAGCAATAATTTTGTAGTAGATGTGACAGTAGCAATAGCAATAGTAACTTAGTTAGATTTAGTGTATGTAAAGCATTGATACATGGATCAGAGATGGATAGATATGGATGTCATTCATCATGTAATAGTTACACTGTAGCGTGACACAGAACTATCTGCAATTCATCAATATAATGTAGGCATGTATTCCGGATATAGTCATACGTGCTTGCAATAAGAACTTGTATGACATCGTTTGTCATACACTCCCATGGTAGTGGGGTCCTAATGGATGCTAAGGGATATTAAGGCCTCCTTTTAATAGAGAACGAGAGTAAAGCATTAACACCTAGTGAATAAAAGAACTCCTCATACTACGTTAATCACCGGAAACAATCCAAATTATTATCACCTTGGAGATGTGGATCATAACATGTAATATGTGCATACCACTTGCAAGATAGGATCCAAACACTTTCCTATTTGAAGAAAACATAATAGGTTTAGATCTAAAATCATGGCACTTGTGCCCTAGTGAAAAGCATTAATCATAGAAAATTCATAACAACATGAATCTCAAAACATAATGGGATACTAGGGATCAAACCGTATGAATTTAATCGATTACATGATTAATCTCATCCAAATCCTATCACTATCCAACGAGCCTTCAATGGAATTACTCACTCCTGGTTGTGAGCATCATAGAATTGTTGATGGAGAAGGGTTGATGATGACGATGGCGATGAATCCCCTTCTCTGGAGCCCAAAACACACTCCTGATCGGACCTCCCGAGGAAGAACATGAGGTGGCGGCGGATCCATCTCATAAAACAGACTCGAGATAGGACTTGAATTACGGTCGGGTGAGCCACGTCTACTAGGGAAAACCTTATACGTGGAGGCATATCAGTAGCTCTCCTTTTCTCAGGGCGCTACTCCTAAGTTATAGTAAGGGTGTTGTTACATAGGCGCAACTACTATACCCTTAGCAGAAGCATTTCTCTGCGAAAACGCGCTATAGCGGTGCGAACCACACATTAGTTAGCAGGATTATTAGAGTAGCAGTGTGGCTATGAGTAAGTGCGCTACTGCTAAGGAGTTAGCGGTAGCGCTGGTCGCACACCCATCACTATAACTAAAGTTGTAATGTGCCACATAGTGGCCCCACTTTGAAGTAGCGATGCTCTTAGACACGCGCTACTACTAAAAAGTTAGTAGCAACATCTTTTGCTCATTAGCGTTATAGCCAAGGCGCATCATACACCTTTTCCCTCCCTTTCCCCATCCATTCTCCTATCTCCCTTCACTTTTCCCTCCCCCCTCCACTCTCCCTCACTTTTCTTCTTCCTCACCACTTCTTCTCCCCCATTACTTTCTTTCTTCTAGCTATCTTGCTCTCTCTTTAATGCCGTAGCTACTACACCACCTCCATTAATGCAAGCCCTTTCTCTTTTTCTCCACTTTTCCTCCCCCTCCATTACTTAGAGCCATCTCCTTCCCCAACTACCTAGATATATCTACCAATTTAATGAAGTGACCTATCTACATCCCTTACTAGATCTAGCCCATGCCATAAAGTAATCTTTGTCCACTTCTGATCACTAGCTAGCTAGCTAGATGTGTGGAGACATGGATCGACGTCATCACCATTCTTGATCTCTATCTCAAGATAGGTGAGTGAAAATTTGTGCTTTGCAAGAATGGAAATATTTGTGTGTGTGTTTGCGATATATTGACCTTATCGGGAAATAAATTGGAAATAGTGCGCCTCACATGAGTGGCCGCCAAATTGTGCTTGAGTTGCCTATGTTTTGCCGAAATGTCTATTTCTTTCCGTTTCACTGAATTTTGGGCAAACTCTATATGTCCTATTTTTAGGGAAGGTCATGCCGAATTTTTGTATGACTTTCATGCATGCATGCATTATTATAATATATTTTCTTATTATTATTGCACATGCCATCATGATGGTAAGTGGAATCATGGTGAAAAGCTGGTTGCGATCGGTAGTGCAGGACATGCATGAAAATAACCGACACAGATGTTATACCCGTGAAGAAGATGCAAAGGAGGAGTTTGGGTCAACCCCTATGAGCATGGTCATTTGAAGGTGCACCTGTTCTTGACTAATTTCATGGATGGCTATACTCGGTTAATAATTAAATATGATGATGATAAGGTCGCCGACGGGGCAACCAATGATGACAGGGGCTAGACGAAGAGATGACCGACAATGGCGGCGGAACAGCGGCCGGAGATGGTAGTGGAGAAGAGGCCCGACATGACAACGTAGAAGAAGCCGGACATGGCAGCGAAGAAGGTGTTAACACGCCACAGCCTTCACCGCTACTAAGTTCAATCATGCGGGACCATCATGTTTGAGACATGCATTGCATGGAGACGTGTACCAAGAGAGCTACTTCTAGAGAGGATGCCATGCTGGAGCAACTGGAGGTAGACTCAAACACTCCATTGTATGATGGTTGTGTTCGCGAGGTGACCCGCTTGAGTTTCACGCTCGAACTGCTAAACACGAAGGCTAAAAACAAATTGGAACACATAAGCCTCGATGAGGTTCTTAAGTACCTAAACAAGGTTCTTCCTGTGGGGATCTATGACCTACTAGTGTGGATGAGGCCTAGAAGATTGTGCGCCCTCTTGATTTGTCACACATTCGATACCATGCATGCATTAATGACTACGTTATTTATCGGAAGGAGCATGCGCAAAAAACCATATGTCTCGTGTACAATGCTTCTCGATACAGAAGGTTGAAAAGAAATCTCCCAACAAACTTGTATGGTACTTACCGATCACTCCCTCTGTGCAACGTTATTTCGTAGATCCTAAGGAATGAAAGCTCATGCGTTGGCATGCGGAGAGGAAAAATTCCGATGATGGAGATGATCTGAAGGTGAGACAACTCACGAATGCAGGCCAGTGGAGAGCGTTCAACGCTGAATATCGATATTTCGCACGTGATGAAAGGAACATCGGGCTTGGCACGAGTACCGATGGCATGAATCTGTTTGGCAACTAGAACACCAACCATAGAACATGGCCCATGTTTGTATGGATGCATAACCTCCCCCTTGGTTGTGCATGAATTCAGAGTACATACACATGAGCATGCTGATTCAATGCCTGAAACAACCGTTAAATAAAATTAATCTGTATCTGGGGCTACTTCAAGAGGAGTTAGAGACGTTATGGAAAACACTGGCCAAGACACGGGACACCAGCAAAGGCGAGTATTTCTATATGAGAGTCACGCAGATAACAAAGGTGCACGACTATCTAGGTTACGGATATGTCACAAGCTAGTTGTGCCACTTATATTGTGGATGCATCTTTTGCATGGATGATACAATGTTTGAGCAGCTAACGTCAATAAAAGATGGCGGGTATAGCAAAATCATTTACATGGGGCATCGAAAATGGCTCACGAAGGACGACCCATGCAGAAACTATGGAGACCTACACAATGGTGAGGTTGAGCATCGAGGACCTCCACGTAAATGGAGTGGCGCCAAAATGGATGAGATGTTGAAAACTGGCAACAGTGCCCTGCACTTGGAAAGATGATGAAAAAGGCGTCGGAGCCACTGCTAAAGGTATGGAAAACAAGGTCTATTTCTCAAACTTGGAGTACTGTCCCAAACTCGGCATGCCTCATCGCCTTGATCAAATCCATATCACAAATAATTTCCTTGAGAGCTTGGTTGCAACACTGATGAACATGTCAGATAAGACCAAGGATGGGACAAAAGAAAGAAGAGACTTGGAAGACTCGAAAATCAGGGCAGATCTCGACATGTCACCCCGTAAAAAGTCAGAGCATACAAAGACGGAGACGGAGGTGCCGGATAAGGGGAAAGAAGGGAACAAGAAAACAAGAAGGAAGATAATTATTGTCCCCTTGCTTATTTTACCTTAAGTATGAAGGATATCGATCAATTCTTCAAGTGCCTTACGAGAATCAAAGTAAGTTCCGGTTACTATGGGAAGATAAGCAGATTTCTAGACACGAAGAAGAAAAGGTTCAGCGGGATGAAGTCTCATGACACCCTTATTTGTCTCGGTAAATTTTTCGACGTTATTTGTGTCGGAAACTTTTTCAACGTTATTTGTCTCGACAACTTTCGAGAGATAACATCGAAAAAGTTGCCGAGAGAAATAACTGCATGTGGGTTACTAAGATGGACGCAAATACTTTGACATAGCAAACTTGGTAGTGCTACAACAACTAGACTTGTTAGATCCTTTCATGACACTGCATAAAGAAACCAACGCAAAGAAGTATCATGACCGGGGGCTAGGCAATATGAACACCGAAGTTATTCGAGAGCACACTCTACTTTCCTACCTTGGCACAAAGACCATGTTCTAACAAATATCCCGAAGGAGGGCTCTATTGACGGATTTCTCATATACGGCTTAGCACATGGTCCCTCGGCCAACCTCGGGACCTATCAGGCATACGATATCAATGGATACACATTCTACATATAGGCCAAAGATATAAGCAGTGATTTCCAGAACTTAGGGGTGACAACGGAATGCATGACCGGTGACAATGCCGCAACTGAAAGACTACAGAAGGGTCGAGGAGATCAAGGAACTTGACTACTCAGGACTGCATAGTGCAACGACATTCCACGTGAGATGGGCGAAGAATGTCGAAATAGAAAACTGGTATTTCTCTACAATTTCTATACCCGATGCCAAGAGAGCTACCGTGAACGCCATCTCAAAAAACAAGCCATCGGTACGCGCTAAGCACGTGACACAATGCTATTTCATAACTGAACCAAGAAATCCCAGCCATGTTGTCGTGAGGAGAGGAAAAAGGAACATCAACGGAATGGATGAAGTCACCAACGAGGAAGACTACAAGCAGTATGGCAACCCGATGAGGGAAGATGACGATGACGATAAAGCATACGTCAAAAAAGAAACAATACTACATTACCTAGGAAGGATCATACTCCATGGAAAAGTAAAAGTCACAACGAGGGGCTCAATTATTCGACAACGAAGAAGCTCACGCAAAAATGAAAACGTCGACGCTGAGAAACAATTATCACACAAATGAACCGTTATCGATCAAAGCATGTAATATATGTTGTTCCTGTTGACTGCGAGTCATCTTTCGGAGGTACTCATGAGAGCATGTTATACATAAAATACAACATCAATTAACAAACCTTACCTGCGCAGGAAATAAAATGAAATAAAATGAAACGAAAAAGGAAAGAAAATGAAAAAGAAAAGGAAAGAAAAGAAAATGAAAAATAAAATAAAAATATGAAAGGGAAATAAAAAAGAAAACAAAATATAAATAGATGAAAATGAAAAATAAAATGAAATGAAAATCGAAATTAGAAAGGAAATAACACTAGCTATAATCGTGTTTGCTTAAAACGCGCTACATATAACTCGTCTAGCACTAGCTCGTTTTGTGGAACCACGCTATAGCTAACTTAGCTGTAGCACGTGTACATTATCCCTGCTACTACTATTTTGGAATTTTCTCCACCCGTGCGGGCTTCCCTCTCCTTCCTCCCACAAATCCCCCTCTCTCCAATACCCCTGATTCCCCACTGCACCCGTGTTGCCACCGTAGCGCCCACTGCCGCAAACATCAACGTCGACTGCCTCTCACACTGCCTCCTCCTCGGCATACCCCACCGCTCGCACTGTCTCCTCCTCCTTGTAAACTTTGTCTCCTAGTTGACACCGTCGTCGCCTCTACCTCGTCCTTGCCATCGTCATTACCTACTTTTTGACGCATGCCTCCTCACTGTCGCCTTTGCCTCCTCATCGACGCCGTCGTCTCCCCTACCCCACCAGTAAGTCCCCCGCGTGCCCCTCCCCTCTCACTTTATGTATCTCTCTCTCTCTCTATACAGTAGGAATTAGTAGGCAATGGTATTTTCTACGTACGAATTCTAGTACTATTCATAGTGATTTAGGGATAAGCAATAGGAAGTTTTTTATAACAATAAAATTCTGATAGAAAATTACCTAGGAATTTAGGGTTTCAATCATTGGGGATTTATGTTTCAGTATTATCACTATCCTAGGGTCATAATGTACCTAGGAATCAAATTAGGACAGTGTTAACCCTCGCATTAATGCTACCTAGTACTAAAATTTTGAGTGTGAACCCTGTGATCAAATTCGAAAAATGTCCAAGAATTGAAATTTGGAGTGTATGAACACTAGGATGCAATTCAAAAAAAGTCCTATAATGCTCTAGGGTATACGAACCCTATATGAAGTTTGTCAAGTGCTAAATTTAGGGTTGATGATGGATGATGATGTGCCAGTGCTCTAGGGTATAAGAACCCTATATGAAATTTGACTAGTGCTGAATTAAGGGTTGATGATGGAAAATGATGTGCTAGTGCTCTAGGGTATATGAACCCTATATGAAATTTTACAAGTGCTGAATTTAGTATCAAATTTGACAAGTGCTGAATTTAATTTCAAATACTATGAATAAAAAGGACTTCTTGCACTCCACTAGCTAACTTGCATTTTTCTTCAAGTTCTATATATCTCTTCCTGTTATATGCAAATTCAACGTGGACATGTGATATGTGGACATGTGATTTGGACATGTGATATTTGGAAAATGATGATTATGCGCTAGGAAAATGATCCGAGTGGCCTATAATTTGCGTGAATGTTGATTCATTCCGTTCCGACGAATTTCAGGAGCTCCATATGTCCAGTTTTAGCAAAGATCATGCCAAAATTTCCCGTGAATTTCGGCATGACTTGTGCTAGAAACTAGGCATATCGAGTGCGCGGGATTTGCTGTGACGAGAATGAAACGACACTCCTACAAAGCATAGACCTTTTTTAGTTCATTACACATTTTATTATAGTTTAAGAATTAAACGACAATACTAAATCATAGGAAAAATGTCAAACAATGAAGAAACTAGGGCTTCTTACGAATGCTGCACACGACAAACAATATGAATGTGAACATGACTACCTCGATTATTCGTCTAGTAAGTACAATCAAGGTTTACACGGCACCCTCGATGATGCGAGCATGGAAAGTATTGGCATCGAAGCTACTACTGAAAAGAAGAAGGCGAAGAAGCACATGACACGAAAACCAAACAAACTTGGCATCAGAAGACTGCTGATTAGAAAGACGCACCCTGGAAAATTTGAGCCATTAGACTCGGCTGAAGCTCGCAAGTGCTATGGGAACCGAGTCAGTCGCATCTTGCGGGAAACCTATGAGCATCAACGAGTAAGCCAAATATGGAGCACTTTCTCCTAACGAAGCCCCACAAGAGATTCAAATTAACTAGTCGAGATAAGGACATAGAAGACCGGTGGAATGATCCTACCATGAAAAAGATAACCAACCACGCCATGGGCATGTTCAGTAATGATTTGCACCCCTAGAAAGGGAGGGTGAAACAAACTATTGAGGCGGTCAACCCCTATCCAAGATTTTGGAAGATAATGAGACACTTGTAGAAGAGGAGTTCTAAAAGTTCAAGGACACTTGCGCTCCTAATGCAGCCAAGGTTAAGCCTATCAAATAGAAGGAGATTTAGCAAAGGAACACGATGAACCAATGCCTCAGAAGCCGTGGCTATCTTTAGAAAACGCCCATATGGGGTAAGGAGGACACGAATGTGAAGCCGCGGTGATGCCAAACCCCTTCGCATAGTTCACCGACCCATTGGAGCACGAGTTCATCAAGGCCCAGTACAAGTGGGACAAGGAAAAGGAGGTTTTTTACATAGACACGATCATGAGGAAATTTATTAGAATATTGGTAATTATTATTTTACCAGCTTACATTTAGCTTGTGATCAAGTTGATTACACATTCATAAATGGTTCACATTACTTTTGCAGGAGAAGCAACACAGGCTTGCAGCCGAAAGCAACTCTTCGTTGAGGAGGACTAAGAGGTACACCCCTCTCAAACGGGCCTTGAATGAACTAAAGGGACTGCCTTTGGACCAGCGGCCGCAATATGGACGTGTGCACGACGTCCGGAGGCCAAGAAGCAGGAAAAGAAGTTCACTCAGGCGGACATCGACGAGAAGGTGAAGCTTGCGATCAAGAAAAAGGCAGCTGAGGATGAGGAAAAGGCACCTCAGGCGAAAAATGAGTTGGTCCAACAGGGAGTCGATGCAGCTGTAGCTGTGTGCAAAAATGATTTTTCTACTAACTTGATCCGGACTGTCAACAACTGGCAGAAGGGAAGTCCACACAAGATGGCACATGATTTTCCCATGCCCAACTTCGAAGGAAGCGAATCTGTGAACATCACAACCGCAACATCAGCTGCTCTCGCAACCGCCCCTGCTCCTGCACCCGCACCCGAACCCACTCATAGCAGCTTGTCCTTTGTCTCTGGCGTGCTAGGCAGCCTTCATCTTTTGCTCACCTTGACAACATCACACTAATTTACCTGTCGCCCCAACATATATCTACAATCTTCTGTTTTTGTTGCCTTTCAGATGCTTTACGCCGTAGACATGTCTTTGTTGACCGAAAAAACTCCATGCACCATACTCTATGTGATCAAAGGCTGGAAGGTGGACGTGGGAAAGCTAGTGATAATGAAGCCCTTGGAACTCAAGTTCCACGGCCAGCCGATCCTTGTTGGCAACTTCAGTGTTAACTTGTCGAATGTGAAAGCGGGCAACAAGGATTTGCATCCTCTAGTATGGCCCGGTGGAGAGGAGGAGGAGACCCCGATGCGGCTTGGAGACTGCAAGGGTTGGGTGCTCCTATGGACGAAGAATCTTCTTCGTCTGGAGGCGGCCGAGAGAACACCAATAACCACACATGAGCAAAGAGGTATGAACACCACCAGCCTATCTATGCAATTAGCAGCGCCAGTAGTGTCGGGTGAGAGCGGCGGACGACGTGAGTAAGGGGGTCCAGTACTAGACGACGTAATTGCCCCCGCAGAACAAAGAATGGATGATGATATGGGATGAGGAGGGCCCTCTTTGGTTCCTCAATGAGGACATAGAAATGATAGGTTAGACATATGACTCGGGTTGTTAGCATGCATAATTGGAGTTGGATGATCTGCCTCGGAAGGAACATCCTAGTGTTGATTGCAAGAAGTCAATCTTCATGCAATCCTCATAGGACACGGCTCCAGATGTTGCCTCAATGCAGGGTCAACTAGCCGATGGTCGTAAAGTGCTTAGCCCAAAAAAAATGGTGGCGGGGTTAAGGAAGGGTCTGGAAGGTCAGGCCAAGAAAAAGGAGAGTAAGAGACCACCGAAGAGAGGCTCTACTGCCTACAAATAAGCCGAAGCTTCTAGCAGCCATTCAACTCTGCTAAATGATTTTTGTAGACTGTGTACCAGTCAAAGGTGCAGCGATGTTACATGCCGCGGGCGAGCCGATGCTACCATCGGGTCAACTAGAGGGCATATCAGGGATCTCAGCAGAGTCCACAACCTTATGCTTTCAACTGAGATAAGACTTCTCGCCTCGTAGGATCTAGGATATCCGCTATACGCACTTCGTGTGCCTTTGGGGAAGTGCTATGTCAACAGAGTACCCTCGGAGGTGTTCTTTGTGTGGTTTGATTATATCTTAGAGACGTTTCTCACTTGGCGGCTCAATTTTACAACCGTCCTCCTTTTTGTGCTACATATAAGATTTGCCATCACGAGATCACAAATCCCACAAATCCTTGTGGAGGATCCAAACTACATGCAAGATTCCTTCTTGCGTTACGGCGACTTTGAGCGTAAAACTGCTAGGAACAACATCGAAAACTTCGTGTTACTGAATAAGGACAAGGAAATGATTATCCTACCTTATCATCTAATGTGAGTCATTTTTGTACAACCCTTTCATACATTCAACCAGTCCTTCTCGATCATATGGAGAATAATTTGAGGTGTTTTATTTTTCTCACAGCAACGGGCGCGTCATCATTATCGTTCTTTTCTAGCGATTATCCCATGCGGTGTATTTAGACGCGTCCAGATACTATGAGAGGAAAGAGTACACCCACATAATGGATATTATGGATGATGCTCTCCATGTTTTAAGCATGATGGGTGGCCACCCCGACATAAGGAAAAAAGGAAGAGAAGGTCGGGTTTCTCACATAAAACTACCTTCCGCCGCATGCATCAACAAGCATCAATTGGAACGATAGATTCTACCTCATCTATCTCATGATGGAGTTCAGAAGGGATAACCGAAGTTTCAAACGAAAACCAGAAACGATGATCATATTGAAAAATGGGTAGAATGCTTAGGAGAAGAACTCGATAATAAACACAGAGATGACTTCTTTGGCATTCAGGGGGACACTGCAACGATCGTCGCAAAAGAAGTCATCAAAGAGAAGGGGTTGTTCCGCCACGACCCTATATCACGAGCTGACGTCTGAACTCGCATAGGCTTACAACATCAGGACCTAACGTTGTTCAAGAAGCTAGGGTGCATCCTCGTTTATCGAGATGGATGGAACTTCCAGTAGAGATTAACGATGTTGCAATGACCTGCGTACCTCTAGTGATTTAGTTAGGGTACGATGAACATGCGTTGATTAATTATGTTTACTATATGTTGCATCTATTTGCTGACACCCTTTTTTTTGTGTTTCTCAATTATATTATGTTGCATATTTTTGTTGATTCCCTTGATAAAGATGCATCCCTAATAGGTACGTAGATCCTTGATGGTAAAGAAGTTATATGTCATGTACATATGGAATGTTCGGGGAGTGTACGATGAGTGACCCCAGTATCCGCCTCTAGTGGAGTGGTTATTGGGCGCCATCCATAAAAGGTTTGATAGGAGACAAGAAACAGAAGCTAGTTACCGGTACCGCGATAGAGGAATCGTAACTGCCACCTCATGTACTGCATAGTTCGGCTCTCACTCATAGGGGTAGCTCTTCTTTTCAACAGGATTGTTTATATGGATGATGATGTAGTCGCAAGTATTCAGGACATGTCATAACTTGTACCACTATTTCAAGATGATGACGAGAGACATCATTCTTATTGGATGATGATTATGATGATGACATGATTTTATGAGACTATTTGTATGTGTATGATATGATTATATTTGTATGTGTATGATATGCTAGAGACTATTGTATAAAACATGTAAAAATACAAAGGAAATGTGTAGCAGAAAAATTCAGGAAATAATAATAGAACTGCGGGGCATGTTTTTAGCACCTCGGAGTTCTTGTGAGTAGCACACTTTAAATAGAGGCATTTCAGCTATGAGCGGCATCGTAGTTTCATAACACCCGGTAGTCCTACCTACAGATAGCAGTAGTGCGGGTCTACCCGCATTATTGGTGAATGTTAGTTGTGGTGTCGTAGCAGTAGAGCGACTGTCCATGCTACTTCTAGGACTTTTACCATGCTACTCCTAGGGTTTTACCTAGTAGTGCATGTGGGCCCCACCACACAACAGCTCACGCCCAGGGGGTGGGCGCACCCCGTTGGCTTGTTGCCCGCAGGCAGCCCCCTCTGGTATTTCTTTGCTCCATTATTCCTCATATATTCCAGAAATAATTCAAAAAAAGTTTTGTCCGATTATGAAAACTTTTATTTCTGCACAAAAGTAACATGCAATCATGCAAAGTAGATACATTTGAGATGTATCATATGCAATCACTTACTCGCACCAAATTGTATGTTATTGTTGAAATCAGCGCCAACGTGTGATACGTCTCCAACGTATATACTTTTCCAAACTCTTTTGCCCTTGTTTTGGACTATAATTTGCATAATTTGAATGGAACTAACCTGGATTGACGTTGTTTTTAGCATAATTGCCTTGGTGTTATTTTTGTGCAGAAATCAAAGTTCTCCAAACGTCCTAAAAATTTACGGGGAGTAGTTTTGGAAAATATCAAAAATACCTACGCCAGGATCCACCTGAGGGGGTGGGCGAGTGGGCCACAAGCCCCTGCTCCGCCACCACCCCCGTGGTGGCGGTGGGTAGGCTTGTGGGGCCCATTGGCACCTGCCGCCCCCAACTCCAGCTCTATAAGTTGTCTTTCGTCCCAGAAAAAATAAAAAGAGAAGTTTTTGTCGCATTTTCGATACGGAGGCGCCGCCACCACCTGTTCTTCATCTGGAGGGAAGATCTGGAGTCTGTCTTGGGCTCCGGAGAGGGGAAATCATCGCCATCGTCATCATCAACCTTCTTCCCTCTCCAATTCCATGAAGCTCCTCATCGTTCGTGAGTAATCTATTTGTAGGCTCGACGGGCGGTGATGAGTAGGATGAGATCTATCATGTAATTGAGTTAGTTTTGATATGGATTGATCCCTAGTATCCACTATGTTCTTAGATTTGATGTTGCTACTACTTTGCCATGCTAAATGCTTGTCACTAGGGCCCAACTGCCATGATTTAAGATCTGAAATTATTATGTTGCCACCAATATATGTGTGTTTTAGATCCGATCTTGCAAGTTGTAGTTACCTACTATGCGTTATGATCCGGCAACCCTGGAGTGAAAATAACCGGAACCACTCCCGATGATGACCATAGTTTGAGGAGTTCATGTGTTCACCAAGTGCTAATGCGTTGGTCCGGTTCTTTATTAAAAGGAGAACCTTAATATCCTGTAGTTTCCTTTTGGACCCCGCTGCCACGGGAGGGATGGACAATAGATGTGATGCAAGTTCTTTTCTCTAAGCACGTATGACGACACACGGAATGCATGCCTATATCACATTGACGAACGGGAGCTAGCCACATATCTCTCCGTGTTATAGCTGTTGCATGATGAATATCAACCAAACAAATCACCGACCCATTGCCTACAAGTTTGTCCTATTGTTGCACCAAACAAATCACCGACCCATTGCCTACGAGTTTGTCCTACTGTTGCACCAAACAAATCACCGACCCATTGCCTACGAGTTTGTCCTACTGTTGCACCAAACAAATCACCGACCCATTGCCTACGAGTTTGTCCTACTGTTACTACTGCTGCTACTTGTCTTGCTCTGCTGCTACTATTGCTACTGTTGTTACTTGTCTTGCTCTGCTCCTACTGTTGCTACTACTGTCGCTTGCTACTGTTGCTACTTGCTACTGCTGTCACTACTGTTGTTCCTTGCCACTTCTATTGCTCGTTACACTGTCGTTACTCGCTACTTTGCTGTTACTACTGTGCTTGCAGATACTAATCTTTCAGGTGTGGTTGAATCTGACAAATTCAGTTGCTAATACTTGAGAGTATACTCTCACCTCCTGACTGGCTTACCTACAAATTTGGGTCGAATACTCTACCCTCGAAAACTGCTGCGAACCCACGCGTTGGTGGGCCATCAACAACATTCTTCTAGTCTCATTACTGGGGAGTGCTATCAGCATTCTTCTGGTGGCGTTGCAGGAGAAGGTTAGTTGTTATAAGCATTCGTCTAGCCAACACTAGAGATTGCAGGATCAACACTTTTCTGGAGCCACTGCCAGGGAAGCACACCTGACGTCAGCATTTTTCTGGCGCCGTTGTCGGGGAGGTATTGCTATATTCTCTGAGTCACTTGGGATTTATATCTGCTGATCACTATAAAGAATCTGAAGGATCCGAAGACCAAAGTCTTGCCCTCAACTACGAGGGGAGGTAAGGAATTGCCATCTAGCTCTGCACTTGATTCACCTTCAGGTATGAGTAAGTTTGCGACATCACCTCCTGCTAGAAATCTTGATTTGTCGCCTGTGCTTGTTGATGCTTGTGATACTACTGCTAGAGATGTTGTGCTTGATACTATGCCTGATGATGCTATGCTTGATACTATGCTTGATACTACTTGAGATGCTATGCTTGATACTGCTTTTCCTGATGATGCTAGAGATGCTACTATGCCTGATGATGCTATGCTTGATACTACTAGAGATACTCCTTTGCCTGGTGTTCCACTGGGAGCGTTCCTTGATGCTCATATTTCTAGAGTTATTGCCAATGCTCGTGATGCTTCTAATACTGCCAATGCTATTGCGATAGAACCTGCTTTTGCTCCTGCTAGATCTAGCTCTCCTAGATACGAATTGCCTGATATACCTGAGGGTTACGTTATGGAGGGAGAGAAAGCTGAGGATTTTCTTGCGTGTAAGGATGCCTATGACGCTCAGAAATTAGTTGTCAAGTGGAAAGAAAAATCTCGGGAAGTTAGGATGAAAAATGATCCGAAGTTTTCCACTTCGCCTATCTTTGTCACCGTTAAGGATTATGAATTCTCTGCTGACCCTGAGATAATCTCTCTAGTCGAATCTGATCCTTTTCACGGTTATGAGTCTGAGACGGTCATAGCCCATCTTGCCAAACTATCCGAAATAGCCAACCTTTTCACTAATGAGGAGAAGATCCGCCACAACTATATCCTTAAGATGTTTCCTTTCTCTCTAAAGGATGATGCTAAAGCCCTGTTCACCTCTCTTGCTCCTAGATGTGTGCGTAGTCCCCAGGAGATGGTCTATTACTTCTGTGAGAAATATTTCCCTGCCCATATGAAGCAAGCTGCCTTGCAGGAAATATACAACTTTGCTCAACTCCAAGAAGAGAGTCTTCATAAGCTTGGGGGAGGCTAGTCCACCTACAGAATGCTTTGTCTGATCACCCTCTTAAGAAGAACAAGATACTTGATATCCTCTATTGCGGACTTAGCGATACCTCTAGAGACTACCTAGATAGTTGTGTCGCTTGTGTTTTTAGGGAACGAATTGTAGAACAAGCTGAGACCCTACTGAATAACCTCTTGATCAACGATAATGCTTGGACTATTCCCGAACCACCTCCTAAGCCAACTCCCAAGAAAAGATGTATTCTATTCCTCAGTCCCGAAGATATGCAAGAAGCCAAGAAATCTATGCTAAAGAAAGGCATTAGATCTGAAGATGTCAAAAATCTACCACCTATCGAAGAGATCCACGGTCTCGAGAACGCGTTACAGGTAGTAGAAGTGAATTCTCTGCGTAGGTTTGATGAGAGTGATATTCCTTTTGATAAACCTGCTAGCCTATGCTTTGATTAATTGGACAACTTTGTTGCCGAACAACAGAGTTTCAATGATTATGTTAGCAGACATTTGGAACAAAGTACTCGTATGCTTAGCCATCTAAGTGCTTGTGTAGACAGAAATGTCAATGCTCTGAAGCTTCTAAGTAAACATGCCTCTATCATTACTACTCAGGTAGACCAAGTACTTAAAGCTCAGAATGACCTTCTCAATGAATTAAATGACAACTCTATCAGAGTCATTACTAGAGGAGGAAATATGACTCAGGAACCTTTGTATCCTGAAGGTCATCCTAAGAGAATTGATCAAGATTCTCAAGGAATCAATGCTGATACACCTAGTCGTCCTAAGGAGAAGAAGAAGGATGATAGAAACCTGCACGCCATTTTGCCAAATACTATCACACCTGAAGAACCTAATGATATTTTTGCGTCTGATGCAGAAACACAATAAGGTGATGAACGTGAACCTGGTGACAATATGGACAGTGATGTTCATAATAATGCTCAACCTAGCCATGATGAGGATGTGGAGATTGAACCTACGGTTAATCCTGATAATCCACTACCCAAGAGATACGACAAGAATGACTTCACTGCTAGGAAGCATGGTAAAGAAAGAGAGCCATGGGTTCAGAGACCTATGCCCTTTCCTCCTACGCCATCCAAGAAAAAGGATGATGAGGATTTTGAGCGCTTCGTTGAGATGATATGCTCAAGATGTCTCTGTATGCCAAGTACATGAAAGATATCGTGACTAATAAACGGAAGATACCAGATCTTGAGATCTCCACCATTCTTGCCAACTACACTTTCAAAGGTGGAAATCCTAAGAAACTTGGTGATCCAGGAGTGCCCACTATACCTTGCTCTATTAAAGGAAACTACGTAAGAACTGCCTTATGTGACCTTGGAGCCGGTGTTAGTGTTATGCCGCTTTCTCTTTATCGTAGACTTGAGTTGGATAAGTTGACACCCACTGAAATTTCTCTGCAAATGGCCGACAAATCAACTACTTTCCCTATCGGCGTTTGCGATGATGTGCCTGTTGTGGTTGCTAATACCACTATCTTAACAGACTTTGTTATCTTGGATATTCCCGAGGACGATGTCATGGCTATCATCCTCAGAAGACCCTTTTTAAACACTGCAGGGGCTGTTATAGATTGCAACAAAGGCAATGTCACTTTCCATGTCAACGGTAACGAGCACACAGTGCACTTCCCGAAGAAACGATATCCAGTACATTGCATCAATGCTATCGAAAGACTTCATCGATTCTCATTGGGAGCTTTGAATGCCCTATTCCTTGTGTCAAGATGAAGTATGATTTTCTTGTTGGGGAGATCCATATCCCCATTAAGGTGACTTAGTGGTTATTCGAAAACACTCCATTCTCTCTTGCGATTCGACCAGGTTTTGTCATAAGGACTTGATCAACCCCATTGACGAATTTCTTCCAATGACCATGAAACGGATGAATCACAGAGTCACATACCTCTGTTTTGAGTCTTCATTTTCTGTTGCTTAGAAGAAAAATGATAGAATTAGTTTAGATTTTCCTGTTTTCTGTTTTAGCGTCCCGGGGAAAAACACCTCGAAAATAAAAGTTCTCCGATGGTCCTGAAAATTTAGTATGATTTTTTCTGGAATTTTTGAAAATTTCTGGGCCTGAGAGCTCGTCAGGGGCCCTGACCAGTGGGCCAGAAGCCCCCCTACCGCCACCTACCCCCCTGGTCTCGGGGTGCAAGCTTGTGGGGCCCACAGGAACCCCCTCCACTCACTCCAGCTCGCAGCCTCTTCTTCCACATCCAGAAAAAAAAATCGCAGCTCAAACCCGTGTTCTTGCTCATTTGGCTATGATTTTCAATCTCCTTGCTCAAATCACCATTCTCCGAACTGTTTTGGGGAAATTGCTCCTTGGTAAGTGACTCCTCCATTGGTCCAATTAGTTTTTGCTCTAGTGCTTTATCCTTCGCGAATTCTTGCTACCTTGGTGACCCTGTTCTTGAGCTATAAAAGTTGATTTTAGCTGGTCCCATGTAGTTTTAGCGCGTGATACGGACTCTAGGCACTAGTAGGAGTAGTTTGTAAAAGTTGGGTTGATCCTTGTTCACTTTTTTTTCGAAGTCTCTAAAAATTTCAGAATTTTGCAGAGCTAGAAAAAGGAAAAGATGAGGAGATTCTTGAGAGGCTCTACAAGCCGTAACACCAAGGAGGATGAGAAGAATCACCCCAAGTACGTAGTCCCTCGAGTCACAGAACTTCAACCGTGCGAGTGGCCAAGTGATAAATTTTTGCGCACCGGCGGACTTTATGAAGACTTCTATTACTTGGTGGAGAACGCAGGTCTTACTACATTCATTGAAGATAAGTGCCCACAATATCTCCTCCTCACCAATATTCTCGTTCAAAGCTTCAACTTTTATCCGAGGAAGAATCCTCCCATGGTTGAGTTCATGATATACAATGTCCCCCGAGTGCATGATGCTGCAGGATTTTTGCAATGTATGCAAATTACCTTATGTTGGGCATATCTGTGACCCTCGTCCACGGGACTTGGAGGATTTCATTGGTTCTATTGCTGTTGCAGAGGAGAGACGAGTGCCTCGCGCTAGAATTGCTAGCATACATTTTCCTGTGCTTCGGTACTTCTCACTATTTGTGGGAAAAAGTTTGATTGGCCATGGGGAGGCTGGATCACTAAGTTCTCCAGAACTTGCGGTTTTGCACGAAGGCCTTTATAATGATAAGACTTATAGCTTGGGGCTATAGTAGCTCAACAGTTGAACCTGAACCATTCTAAAGGTGTTGTCTATGGAGGTATCTATTCTACCCGTCTTGCCAGACATTTCGAGATACCCATTAGACTGGGAGAGGAAGGAGAGATGCTTCTCCCTGAGAGATATATGGATTATGACAGCATGGTTCGCCATGATTTTCTGGATAGAGATGCTAGTAGACGGATGATTTATAACCTGGTATTTAGTCAGGGTACTCCAGAGACTATTACTTTGCCTTCTCCTTCTTTGTTTGATCTTCATGCTGGTAGGTACACTATTATGCCCGCGGACATCTACGCATATTGGGGCTTGGCCCAACCACAGGCACCCGTGCCTGAGCCGCCATTCGAGTACCAGACGCCAGTTTATCAGTGGGAGCCAGAGGAGCTCGCACAGCAGTGGCATCCGAAGTCTGCTCCGAAGTAGACCAAGCTAGGCCAGAAGCCTAAGCTTGGGGGAGTACGTGTTCTCACCGACTTTACATTCATGCTTATGATTTTGCTTTGTTAGCCGGTGTTTACACTTTGCCACTGTATTATCCATGCTAGTTTCTTTTTGTTTTCTTGTTTTCTTGTTTTGTGTCCTTTTGTGAAAACCCAAAAAGATTTTTCTTTCTTCTTTTGCTTGTTGGGAGCTTTCCTGTGTAAATAGTTTTCTTTTTCTTTGTGTGAAGGTAGATGATATTGGTTACAATGCTTAGTGGTTCTTACAAGCTTACATGTTTAGCTTTCAGAGAGCCTTATTATTTTGTCTTCTCCTTTGTGTTTGCCTGCAGATTCAGCTTAGTCCAATGCGCTTATTATCGTTTTCATCGTTCGATCGTGCAAATGAAAGGCAACAATAATGATATATGATGAAGTGAATGAGACTGAAAAGTTGGTATGAACTCTATCCATTTTGTTTTTGTAAATATGACTAGCTTGTCGACCCAGATTTAGCTTTGTTGTGAGAGAACCATGTTTGCAATGACAACTTAGAGATCATAGTTTCTGATGCCATGCTTATTTAGCTAAGAGCTTATAATGGTTTGTCTTGATTGCCAACATAGATTTTGAGATGACTATGATGTAGTATGATAGGATGGTATTCTCCTTTGAATGTTTCAAGTGGCTTGACTTGGTGCATGTTCATGCATGTAGTTGAAACAAAATCAACATAGCCTCCATGACGTTCGTGTTCATGGTGATTTATATCATGTTCATGCTTGCATTCAATGTTAGCCAAACTCATTAAATCTTGATGACTGTTGTCGCTCTCTAGTTGGTCGCTTCCCAGTCTTTTGCTAGCCTTCACTTGTACTAAGCGAGAATGCTGGTTGTGCATCGACTTCCATGAACACAAAAGTTATTCCATGAGAGTCCACCATACCTACCTATTTGCAGTATCTACCTGCCGTTTCAAGTAAATTTCCTTGTGCCATTCTCTAAACCTTCAAGAAATAATCTGTTTTGCATGCCCGAACCGCTCATGTGGTGACAGAGGGGTATTGGTATCTTCCATGCTAGGATTGTTATCCTCGACATGTGTTTATTCACAGTCATTCACGAGAAAGGGGCCGGTATTTGGGATGCCCAGTGTTGGGGATGTAACCTGCGGATGACCCGCCCAAGTTGGGCCGGGTTATCCATTGGGCGACTCATCTAAGTGTTTAGTTGGGCCTCATTTTGGTCGAATCAAGGTCGCATGACGAGTATGGCTCTTGGCGGGTCTCCCAGCTTTGGAAGATGGCGATTTAGAGATCGCAATGGTCACGAGTTGTAAAAAGGAAGGAATCCTTGCAAACCCTAGGGAGTCGACCAGTATATAAAGGCGAGGTCCTGGGGGACAGAGGATGGGTTAGAAATCATCGAGTGCTAGGTTTAGGCGAGTTACGCCTTCCTTGTAATCGAATCCATATCAATACACACTAAAGCAGGACGTAGGCTATTACCTCCTCAGAGGGGCTGAAGCTGGGTAAATCGCCGTGTCTCTCCCGCTTAACCCCTTTGAGTCGCCACCAAGGTGCGATGGCTCGAGTACTAAGTCCTTTCACGAGGACATCTGCCGTGAAAAAACCACGACAGTTGGCGCCCACCGTGGGGCCTACGCACGGTGGAGTTGAGTTCTCAAAGGGAGCCCTACCAGGGTTTGGGAGTTACGCGACGGCGCTCATGACTCGGAGCCGCCGCGGGATAACCTACATCGACAACCAGCGATGGGGACCTGAAGCAAATTCGATTGAATCTGGTTACACGGTCCCCTTCGGCAAGATCGACATCTTCATCGGCATGATCGGATCATCCGTTCCTGAGCCGGACATCTCCACCGACATCGTCGAGCCGGCCAGATACGTCCGACCAGTCATAACACAGAATTTAACTCACCCAGTCTTTGTGGGGTTCACGGAGGGATCGGAGGAACCAGAACACTTGGCGACTGAGGAAGTTACCCTAGTCAACTCTGACGACGAGTCATCCATGGGCGACTCAGATTCCATCCGGTCTCTCCATGGGGACGGTCTCGGAGGCTTGTCGCTGGCCATGGATCCGGAAGTCCTTGACCGAACCAGCCGCCAGATCACCATCTACATGGCTGGGGCAAGTCAACCCGCACAAAACCCAACTGGAGAAGATGGGACCGGCGGGACATCCAGAAGTGCATCCGCAGTCCTGGTGGATTTAGCGGCAGAAATCACGAGACTAATGGCGACTCCCCTCACACCAGAGAACCAAGAGGAGATAAACGCAGAGTTAGCAAAGCTCAGAGAGGCGGTGGCAAAGGCCCACCAGGATGCTGAGATGGAGTCCGCCAGGATCGAGACTCGACAAGCCCAAATTGCGGCCGAAAGGATGCGATTAAACACTGACAACTGGCGGCTCGAAAGACAGCAGCTCGCGTCCGACGCCGTCCATCAGCGGAGACACCAGGGTCGCCTGCCCCATGACCTCAACCCGACCCGTCTGTTCGACACTCCACGAACCCCCGGGATGGGAGCCGCCCCGGCAGGAGGACCGGGCCGCCTACCTAACCCGCCGGTTCAGCCGATTGAGGGTCAAATTCCTCGTTTCCGGACCCCTCAAGGCCACTTCTCCAACTCGGTGGATAACGTGCTTGCCGCAACTCGCCACCTGGAGTCCCTTCCGATTCACGGCAACACCCTAGCTGAGATTGAAGCGAGGAACGCCATCGAGATGTTGAAAACAACGGTGGTTCAAAACGCCCAGTTCTCGCATAGCCTCGAGAGGTTGCACTCCACCCCTCACGCAAGTTATACCAGGAGCAGGCCGGAGGACCAGCCTGCCGTAAACAGTGGGCCGCGACACTTCCTGCAGGACAACCCGCCCGAGCGGAACCCGCCGGGCCGAGATCTCCCGAATATCCAAGACGCTCCGGCCCCCCTCGTAGGGGGCGGAGGGCGAGTTGGGGTACCATGCTTATCCCTGGCCCTTCGGAGCGAAAGGATGCCCAAGGACTTTAAGGGACCAAGGAAAGTGCCTAATTATACACCAGACCTCGAACCAACGTCATAGATCGAGGGTTACGAGATTGCCATGGACATGCTCGACGTGAACGAGGCGGTTTGCGCCCGATACTTCACGATGATGCTCGAGGGGTCGGCGCGCACCTGGTTGAAAAACTTGCCTCCCAATTCCATCCAGTCCTGGGCCGAGTTATAAGAGCGTTTCATCAAAAACTTCCGGGGAACGTGCAAACGTCCAATGACGATTGTCGATCTACAACACTGTGTTCAGCGCCCTAACGAATCGGCCCACCATTGGTCGCGGCGGGTGGCAGAAATTATTCATTCGTCAGATGGTATTACGGAGGCTCAAGCTGTGCTCATCCTCGAGCACAATTGTCATTACGAGCCCTTAGTATAGAAGTTGGGGCGACTCAAACGGAAGGTCCAAGACATGGGCGAACTAATGGACACCCTCACTAGGTATGCCGAGGCCGATGATACTAAAGATCCCGGCGAGGATGGAAAGGTTAACTTGCCCAAAAAGGGCGAGTCGTCCAAAAATCATACCCGTTTCCAAGGGCGCAACCGTCACAATCAGGGGACCAATGGCAAGCGTAGACCACAGGAGGAGCCCTCGGACTTGGTCGCCAACACCAATGCTAATGATGGCAAAAATAAGAACCGAGGCTTCAGTGGGAAAAGGTCGCGTACCTATGAAGAGTTACGCAAGGGCCCTTGCCCGCACCACGCCACGGCTGACGGCCCGGCGAGTCATTCTTGGGAAAACTGTTTCGTGATGCAAGAATTTCGGGCGGAGGCAATCAAGAAGAGCCAAAACGAAGATCCAAACCGGCGCCAGGACCAACTCGCCGTGTCCAACCAAAAACAGAACCCCTTCGGCGGCTTTCCCGAACAGGGGGCTCAGGGAGTCCCGCAACCAGGCGGCGGCCAGTACCCGGTACACCACCAGCGGCGGTACAACCCGCCGGGAGTTTTCCAGCAGCCGCCCCCACAGGGGGCTCCACAGGACCAGGATGACAATGGGGGCTTCCGCAGCAATCCCAAACAACTAAGTAATGGGCAGTACCACGTTTTCACCACTAATGCTTGCAGGCATGATAAAAAGGTAAGTCACTGGGCGTACAGTATAACTGAGCCGGCGATTCCCAGATATCTCCACTGGTCTGAGCAGACCATAACATGGAGCAGGGAGGATCACCCGCCAAGAATAGATAACCCGGGCGACCTGGCATTGGTCGTGGCTCCCCAAGTGGGGGGTTACACCCTATCAAAGGTATTAATGGATGGTGGCAGCAGCATAAATATCCTATACTTCGACACCTTCCAGAGGATGAATCTATTGGAGAAAGACTTAATGCCTTCGACCACGGTTTTCCACGGAATTGTCCCGGGCAAGTCGGCTTATCCCATAGGCCGGGTCAGGCTCTCAGTAGCGTTTGGAACTGCGCAGAATTACAGGTCGGAGTCTCTAACCTTCGAGGTGGTCAAGCTAAAAAGCCCATACCATGCGCTGTTCGGGCGACCGGCTTACGCCCGCTTCATGGCCCGCCCGTGCTATGTCTACCTCAAGCTCAATATGCCTGGTCCTAAAGGACCCATCACGGTTGATGGAGATAGAAGGATCGCAAAGGAATGTGAAGAAGGGGACGCGGCTTATGCGGAAGTCGCCTGTGCGGCGGAAGAGCTCAAGCACCATCGGGCCAATGTTGACCCGGCTGACATGTCACCACTCAAGAAGCCGACTACAGATGCTGAGTCGCCCCTCAAGTTCAAGCCGACGGATGACACTAAGACAATCGATTTCGTGCCTGGCGATTCATCAAAGCAGTTCACCATTGGGACGGGTCTGGACCCCAAATAGGAAAGCGCGCTCATCGAATTCATCCGTTAGAATCGGGACATCTTCGCATGGAAACCTTCTGACATGCCTGGTGTACCGAGAGAATTCGCTGAGCACCATCTTAACGTTGACCCAAAATGCAAACCTGTCCAGCAGTACCTTTGCAGATTCAACGAGGAACGACGCAAGGCGATTGGAGAAGAAGTCGCCCGCCTTTTAGCCGCCGGGTTCATCGTGGAAGTTTTTCACCCCAAATGGCTGGCTAACCCGGTGTTGGTACTCAAGAAAATGGCACTTTCCGTATGTGCGTTGACTATACAGACCTCAACAGAGCTTGTCCCAAAGATCCCTTCACTCTTCCCCGCATCGATCAAATCATTGACTCGGTGGCGGGGTGCGAACGATTGTGTTTTCTGGACGCCTATTCAGGATATCACCAGATCAAGATGGCCGTAGAAGATCAGGAGAAGACGGCCTTCATAACCCCCTTCGGGGCCTTTTGCTATGTGTCCATGCCTTTCGGACTTATCAACGCTGTATCCAGAATTGTCTTCGTAACCAAATTGGTCGCAACGTCCATGCCTATGTCGACGATATTGTGATCAAGACCCGCCAGGGGGAGACACTATTGGAAGACCTTAAGGAGACTTTTGATAATTTACGAGTATATCAGATGAAGTTAAATCCTACCAAGTGCGTTTTTGGTGTACCTGTAGGAAAATTGCTGGGTTTCTTGGTATCAGAGCGCGGCATCGAGGCTAACCCGGACAAGATCGAAGCGGTTACCTCTCTCGGAAAGCCGGCGAATGTTAATCAAGTTCAACGGCTGGCAGGTCGCATTGCGGCTTTAAGTCGTTTTGTGAGTCGCCTAGGGGAAAAGGCGATTCCTCTTTATCAATTATTAAGGAAGTCTGATCGATTCGTGTGGACAAATGAGGCAGACCAGGCGCTTGAGGCCCTGAAACGCCAATTGGTTAACCCGCCGGTCCTGGCAGCCCCGACTGAAAAGTAGCCTATGCTTCTGTATATCGCGGCGAATTCCAAGGCAGTAAGTGTGGCCGTGGTCGTTGAAAGAAAGGAAGAAGGGAAGGATTACCCAGTGCAACGCCCAGTATATTTTATCAGCGAGGTGTTAACTCTTTCCAAACAGCGATACCCGCATTGGCAAAAACTAGTCTATGGGGTGTGTATGGCGAGTCAAAAACTTAAGCATTACTTCCAGGAGCACCCGATCACAGTGGTTAGTTCTGCTCCCCTTGGTGACATTATCCAGAATCGGCAGGCAACAGGGCGAATCGCCAAATGGGCGGTAGAGCTTGGGTTTCATCACATACAATATACTCCCCGCACAGCTATCAAATCCCAGGCACTAGTTGATTTCGTTAACGACTGGACCGAGCTACAGGCTCCGGAAGACCAGCCTGACCTTACCTACTGGACTATTTACTTTGATGGATCTAGGCAGCTAGAAGGCTCGGGGGCTGGTGTGGTGTTAGTATCCCCTCAAGGAGATAAGTTCTGTTACGTTCTCCGACTCATGTTTCCCTGCACTAATCATGCGGCGGAATATGAAGCTTTGCTTCATGGCTTGCGACTCGCAAAAGAGATGCACCTAACATGAGTCAGGTGTTTTGGCGACTCCGATTTGGTGGCGCAACAAGTTCCGGGTACCTGGGACTCTCGGGATCCCATGATGGCGGCTTACAGACGAGTTGTGTCTGACGTGGCGGGTTATTTTCATGGCTATCAGGTGGACCATATTGACCGACGCCTCAACGAGGCAGCTGATGCCCTCTCGCGACTCGGCTCATAGAGAAAACCGGTTCCCCCTAATGTTTTTCTGGATATCTTGCATAAACCATCCGTGGTTTTACCCTCAGACGAGGAATTGGCGATACCAGATCCCGAGTCTCAGCTCGTGGCAGTTCTCCATGTCATTCCGGATTGGGTTCTCCCTTATCTGGCTTATCTCACTCGCGGCGAGTTATCCACCGACGAAGTTTTGGCTCGCCAGATCGTTTGGCGTAGCAAATCCATGGTCATCATTAATGGCGAGTTGTATAAACGAAGCGCTTCTGGGGTTTTTCAGCGATGTGTCTCCCCCGAAGAAGGAAGCGTGATCCTAAATGACATTCATTCCGGGTCACGTTCTTTGGTATCAAAGGCTTTTCGTCATGGTTTCTTTTGGCTGACGGCTCATGCAGATGCAGAAGACATAGTTCGTCAGTGCGAAGGGTGCGAACGTTATGGGAGGCAGGCTCATGTGCCGGCTCAAGAATTGAGAATGATTCCCATTACTTGGCCTTTTGCAGTCTGGGGGCTAGACATGGTTGGTCCCTTTAAAATGTCCTCCAACAAGAAGACCCACCTATTGGTGGCGGTTGATAAATTCACCATGTGGGTTGAGGCGGAATCTGTTGGAGCTTGCGATGCGGAGACAACGGTCAAATTTTTGAAGAAGCTGATTTTCCGGTTTGGATATCCGCACAGTATTATTACTAATAATGGTACTAACTTGTCCCAAGGGGCGATGCAGGATTTCTGTCGTCGAGAACATATCCGACTTGATATTTCTGCGGTCGCTCACCCGCAATCTAACGGGCAAGCAGAACGGGCGAATCAGGAGGTCTTGCGAGGGATCAAGCTCCGACTCATGGTTCCCCTGGAAAGGACTCCAGGGTGTTGGGTTGAAGAGTTACCTTCGGTACTATGGAGTATTCGGACCACCCCGAACCGGTCCACGGGATTCACCCCTTTCTTTTTGGTCTATGGAGCAAAGGCTGTTCTTCCTACGGACATAAGACATGACTCCCTTAGAGTCGCCGCATATGTGGCCAAGATAATGAGCTGGCGCGTCAAGATTCTTTGGATGCCTTGGAGGAGGCGCGTGACCTGGCTGCGGCCCGTTCGGCTATCTACCAGCAATATCTGCGGCGTTATCATAGTCGCCGGGTTAAGATTCGGACCTTTCAGGAAGGCGACTTAGTGCTTCGTCTAATACAAGATCGAGCAGGCATGCACAAGTTGTCACCCCCTTGGGAAGGGCCGTTCGTCGTCAGCAAGAACCTCCGCAATGGCTCTTACTATTTGGTGGATCTTCGGCCTAATCGACCGACCACGGAGGCTGAGTCAACTCGCCCCTGGAATATTGCCCGTTTGCGGCCTTACTACACTTAAGCTCTTAAGCTTTACACTTTGTAAGTTTTTCAGTTTCATTACGAAGTAATAAAATATTCCCCGACTTGGGGGCTTCTCTATTAAAATGCAAATTGTGTCATCCTGTTGCGGCCGTATGAGTCGACAGAATCTGCATTTAGGGTGGGTGCACGAGCTTTCTGACTCGCCTCCCCCTGTCGCGACCTTATGAGCCGACGAAACCTGCATTTAGGGTGGGTGCACGAGCTTTCTGACTCGCCTCCCCCTGTCGCGACCTTATGAGCCGACGAAACCTGCATTTAGGGTGGGTGCACGAGCTTTCTGACTCGCCTCCCCCTGTCGTGACCTTATGAGCCGACGAAACCTGCATTTAGGGTGGGTGCAGGAGCTTTCTGACTCGCTTCCCCGTGTCCCGACCTTATGAGCCGACGAAACCTGCATTTAGGGTGGGTGCACGAGCTTTCTGACTCGCCTCCCCCTGTCGCGACCTTATGAGCCGACGAAACCTGCATTTAGGGTGGGTGCACGAGCTTTCTGACTCGCCTCCCCCTGTCGCGACCTTATGAGCCGACGAAACCTGCATTTAGGGTGGGTGCACGAGCTTTCGGACTCGCCTCCCCCTGTCGTGACCTTATGAGCCGACGAAACCTGCATTTTGGGTGGGTGCACGAGCTTTCTGACTCGCCTCCCCCTGTCGCGACCTTATGAGCCGATGAAACCTGCATTTAGGGTGGGTCCACGAGCTTTCTGACTCGCCTCCCCCTGTCGCGACCTTATGAGCCGACGAAACCTGCATTTAGGGTGGGTGCACGAGCTTTCTGACTCGCCTCCCCCTGTCGCGACCTTATGAGCCGACGAAACTTGCATTTAGGGTGGGGTCACGAGCTATTTGACTCGCCTCCCCCCTGTTCCGACCTTATGAGCCGACGAAATTACTACTGCTATTTTTCGTTGTGGCATAGGTTTTAAGCCTTTTCTTTCTGATAATTGTTGAAAATATCTATAGTTTGTTTGTTTTCACATATGCTATTCTCAAGGCTTAAGAAAGGAGGGTGATAAGAATTGTTTCATCCATGGCGAATTAAGCGCTATAAAACACTCCTATAAAAGGCGGGTGAAATATTTCAAATCGCCTTAAGGGATATATAAAGGTTCTTGCAAGAGGTATCATCAAAAACAGTACTGACTTATGGAAAAGGGACCTATTACATGGCTCTCAGGCCAAACTCAATAAAATTTACTTTGCTTACGCCTCGGGATCAGCCTGATGTGAGCTCTGGCCGACTTCGATTTGCAAGTCGCCCAATACCCAATTGCACATGGCCAAAGCAGCAAAGTCATCTTCATCAGACAGAATTGATGCCAGGTCTGCTTCCAAGTCGAAAGGATTCTTGGGTCGCCGAGGAGTTAGACTGGTCGTCACGAAGGTTGGCGGGCTGACCTTCTTGTTTCTGCTATCATAAGCCACCTGGTAATTTGTTAAGTCAAGGCTTGCGGCAAGTTGAGTCGCAGCCAGCCGAGAGTCCTGGACGACTCGCTGATAGTCCTCTTCAACAAATTCGGACCCATCGTCCTTGAGCTGAGGAAAGCCTGCGGCTACTTCTTCTACGTTGATTTCTAGGGCATATGCCAAACAGCGACTCAGGGCAGTCAGAATACCTCTCCGAGCGGTTGACCGAGTTAACGCGCCAATCTGAGGGGGAAGTGTGGATAAGCAGCCAAGCACCTTCTTGATGGAAGTGATAGGTTCTTTGGCACCCATCACAGCTTTAACTGTCAAGACACTGCCTGTGTATAATTGCTCTGTCAGCGTGTAAATCGCCTTCAACATCAACACGCAGTCTTCTTGAAGGTTGGCGGCTCTTGGACCTGAATCATGATGATTAGCGACTTATCATAAGTAAAACAAGAAAAGAGAGGAGGAGATCAAAGGTTTAAGTAAAGCTTACCAAAGACGGCTTGCGTCATGTTGGAGATATGACGCTTTAAGCCGGACAATTCCAGTTGTACAGTGGCCAGCCTAGCTTCAGCTTTCTCTGCCCTCTTCAAGGCGGCATTTTGTTCAGCCTGAGCTTCTTTCAACTCGGCTTTGAGTTTTACCAGTTCGGTCAAGGCCAATTGACATTTTTCCTCCGACTTAGCTCGGGCGTCTTGTTGTCCAGCTAAGTTTTTCCTCAAATCGCCCACCGCCGATTCGGTCTGAGCAAGGTGTTCCTATTGAAAGTTTAAAATAAGGGCAAGTCTCAGAATTACTGCAAAGCAATATCCCTGACACTTGGGGGCTAATGTATAATTTTTTCAGGTGAAATTATACAAAAATCGAGACCCGACTCATCTTTTTACTGATGACCCGGCCCTTGGGGGTTAATGGGAATAATATAAGTATAACAAAATTTACCTCATGTTTGTTGTTTAACATCTTTAGTAGGTTTTTCTCCATCTCATAGCTCGCCTCCAAGCGACTTGCAAAGCCAGAGCAGAGTTCCTTAAACTCCAAATTTGCATAGTCGGAGTGTTTCGCCTTGGAGAGCCCAGACTCGGGAATGGCCTGAGAGGAGGATGCTACATGTTTGGACAAAACTGTCACCGCCGGCTTAGAAAAGCCAGAGCCAGTAATAACTACAACATCTGGGTCTTCTGTTGTCATCAATGGGTTCGGCGACTTAGAGGCATCCATCGTTTCCTTCGGCGACTCAGGAAGATCCACTTGAATCGCAGGCTCAGTCTGATCCGGATTGTCTTGAGTCGGAGTTGATTCTTTCATGGGTTCTGAAGTTGCATCAGGAGTTGATCCACTGGTTTTTCTCTTCTTGGCTTGTGCCCTGACAAAAGGGAATAAGCACGTTGAGGAATTGACAAGATCGTTATTCTCAAAAGGCGAGGCAAGGTTATCAAAAGACTTACCCCGGAACTCGAATCATTGGTGGAAGTGTTGACATCACTGAGTCGCCGGAATTGGGAGGAGAGTTCTGCAAGAATTATACGTCAATAATACAGGCGGGTTACAAATGTGATCCAAAGAAGCATGAATAATGGTTACTCATAAACGTACCTCGCTTGGCTTTCTTTTGTTCGTTGCTGGTAAGCCAGATACCAGATCGCCAGAGTGACTTCGTGTTTTCTGGTTTGAGGCGTGTTGTGCTTTCTTCAGTAGGAAGTTTGGGTCCAAATAAGCATTTGGATGTGAGAAGGGAACTTTCCCACAAATTCGCCTGGCCGGCTTAGGTGGAGAAGGAGATGAATCGGAGGAAATAGAAATTACCTCAACAGAGTCCTCTTGGCTTTCGTTATCTTCATTCTATTTCAAGGGAAGGGAGAGGTATAAATACAAAGGCTAACAGTAATAGGTGGCGAGTGAAAAGAGAATGAATTTTTACCTCCGAAAGTGCATCGCCAACTTGCGATTCGTCAACTTCGGATGGTTCGGTTGCAGCAGATTTGCCCTTACCTTTCGTTTTCTTTAAGGGCGGCTTGACATTTTTCACGGCTTGCTTTTTGGGCCGCCTGGACCAAAACTTATCGCCTTTCTGAAATGGCATATATTACGAAACCACAATACAAATGAAGCATAAAGAATAAAGACCACAAACGGGTTAGGTTTGTTTACCTTGGGCGCCGGGTGAATTTTGCAGAAAGGCTTAAGGCCGATTTGGCCGCATTTTCCCGCAGGCTCGCCAGTCAGCTTTTTGATAATGGTCACAATATCCTTTTCCGTTAAAGCTGTGCGGAAATAGCTTTGAGGCTGATCCAGGGTGCCATCAAAATCACACATCAGACCATCCCGGCAGCTCAGAGGGAGGATACGCCATTCAACCCAACAGCAGATTAGGTCGACCCCGGTAAGACCGTTGTTCGTCAAAGATCTTAATTCAGATAGTATTGGGATGAATTCCGATTCTTCCTCCTCAGTAAGCTTGTTTGGAAGCTTGAAGTTGGTCGGAAGGCGAGTTGGCCTATAACCCAGAAGCTTGTTCTCACCAGCAGGAGACGGTTCTTGACAGTAAAACCAAGACTCGCCCCAGCCTTTGGGATAGCTAGGCATGGTGAGTGAGGGAAATGGGTTGTCCCTGCGGCGCTGGACATTGACACCACCAAGTTCCAAGCTGGGGCCGTTATGGAATTCTGTTTGGCGATTCAGATGGAAGAAGTGCCAGAATAAGGGGACAGAAGGCTCGATCCGCAGATAAGCCTCACAGAGAACTTGGAATTGGCACAAATTACTTATGGAATTGGGTCCCAGATCCTGGAGACGGACATTCATGAAAGTTAAAGGCGTCCCTAAGAAACATTGATCTGGGCGGCTTAAAACCTCGCTCCAGGTGCTCAACAAAGACAATTATCTCCCCTTCTCTGGGGTTAGGGAGATCTTCTCCGAACCCGGTGCGCCAGCCAATAACGTCCTGAGGATCCAAACTGCCCGTTTTCACATAATCGGCTAAAATGGAGTCGTCGACCTTGGTAGGAAGCCAGTCACTCTTGAAGACGGCACCCATGCTACAAATAAGTAAAGTATTATATTACATGCCTTGGACACCTACTGTATGGGATGAAATCGGTTCATTCAAACCCGCCAAGTACTTTGATTAAGGAAGGGTTTTGACCCGCTAGACCTAAGGGCCGAGTTGGGTCACTATGGTTTTTTGTGGAAGTGGGGCTATTCCCAAGGGTTACGTTCTGAAGATGGTAAAGGCGTTTCATTTGAAGTACCAGGAGATGAAGACTATAGCAAACAGTAAAACAACGAATGGATCTACCGGACACACGCGAAAACCTAGAGAAAATGACTGGTCGCGATAGTTTATTATCAGATGATGCCCATCGTTTGGTGAAAACATTATTTTCAAAGATTCACGAGTACAGCGGATCAGTAAAACTATTCGGAACATTAGCTATCCTATCGACACTCGTGCTAATCGATTCAGAGCAGATAACGTCTGTGCACAAGGAGCTTCAAGAACACGGCAATGGCGGAAGTTCAAGCGGAAAGTAAAACTACTCCTAAAGATAGGTGGAAGCCTAACCTGATATTATCAGGTGAGAAGAGCCGACATTGATGGGGTTTGTTGGAAAAGCACGGGCGTCCCGTCGAGCGAAGAGGTTTCCGGCGGCGGCGAAGTTCGTGGTGAATGGCGAGGTGTCCGACGGCGATGCAGCCGACGATGACGATGGTGGATGTGTAGGTTGCAGCACGAGAATGGACGACGGCGAAAGCCCACAGGCGGTGCCGAAGCTCCTCGCGTGAAGGCCGAAAACACGGTCGGCGGTGGATCCCTCGGGGCGATGCATTTTTCTCGCTGCGCCGGTGGGGAGGAAGGTGACAGGAATGGTAGGTGGAAAACGCCAGTTCTGTCCCCCCCTGGCCTATTTATCAAGGCAAGTGCTGGAATCGAGGCGCCATGAGCGGGAACCGCTGGGGGATAAAAGATTCGCTATAAATGTGCGCCGAAAATTTTGGGATAACAATGCGTTAAAGATCCGTTGGAGTTGTGGCGGTCTTCCCGAAAAAAGAGGAATAAGAAAGGGCCACTTAGTAATGATCTCGCGACTTAAGGGATTGTCAGTACCCAAAGACGATGGCGGGTGTGCAGTTTTTTTTGACAGATGAACAAAAATAGGGGATGGATCGCCTTCAATGGAGCAGAGGTATTGGCGTGAAGAAGAAAGGTTCAAGTCAACTTTGGGGCCTAATGTTGGGGATGTAACCTGTGGATGACCCGCCCTACATGGGATCGGTTATCCATTGGGCGACTCATCTAAGTGTTTAGTTGGGCCTCATTTTGGTCGAATCAAGGTCGCATGACGAGTATGGCTCTTGGCGGGTCTCCCAGCTTTGGAAGATGGCGATTTAGAGATCGCAATGGTCACGAGTTGTAAGAAGGAAGGAATCCTTGCAAACCCTAGGGAGTCGACCTGTATATAAAGGCGAGGTCCTGGGGGACAGAGGACGGGTTAGAAATCATCTAGTGCTAGGTTTAGGCGAGTTACGCCTTCCTTGTAATCTAATCCATATCAATACACACCAAAGCAGGACGTAGGCTATTACCTCCTCAGAGGGGCCGAACCTGGGTAAATCACCGTGTCTCTCCCGCTTAACCCCTTCGAGTCGCCACCAAGGTGCGATGGCTCCAGTACTAAGTCCTTTCACGAGGACATCTGCCGGGAAAAAACCACGACACCCAGTTCCATGCTTAAATCGAAAACATAACTGTAAAACAAGACTCACCCCGGATTGATGTTAGTATGGACTGTACCCGAGGATTCGGCTAGCCATGGAGTGTGATTGATTGGTGGTTGGGGGAGTTAAAACTTTACTTTTCTGTTTGGGAACCGCCTATAGCATGAGTAGCATGGAAGTTATTGAGAACTCTTGGTCATTAAATTGACAATGAAAGCATGCGACCCAAATTTATTATCTCTGTTTTCAAAGCTTGAGCTCTGGCACCTCTGCAAATCAATGATTCCCTCTGCGAAGGGCCTGTCTATTTATTTTTCTCTCGAGTCATCCTCCTCTTTTATAAGCACCAATTAGAGAGCACCTCTGTCACTTTTATGATTTGCTTTTGATTGATATTGAGTATGACTATGAATGGACCTTTGTTGCTATGAATTACAATGTTTTGTCAGCCCTTGATCTTTGAAAGTGCTCTGCATTTATGTTTTGCGGTCTCAGAAAGAGCTAGCGAGATACCACCTATTCATATTGCTTCATGCTTGTTTTGATTGAAGTGTTGGTATTTGAAACTCATTATTATTTGCTCGTTAGCTGATTATGCCATTGATATTAGTTTACCGTGAGACCTTTGGGTCAATTTCTTATGTGGTTAACTTGTGATCTTGCTGAAATTTTGGTCATGAGTTAGACATAGTTGCAACAACAAGATCAAACAAAGTTTGTCAATGTTTTTCTTTCTCTCTCAGTTTGTCAACTAAGTTGCTTGAGGACAAGCAAGGTTTTAAGCTCGGGGGAGTTGATACGGCTCCAATGTATCTACTTTTCCAAATTCTTTTCCCCTTGTTTTGGACTATAATTTGCATGGTTTGAATGGAACTAACCTGGACTAACGCTGTTTTTAGCAGAATTGCCTTGGTGTTATTTTTGTGCAGAAATCAAAGTTCTCCAAACGTCCTGAAATTTTACGGGGAGCAGTTTTGGAAAATATCAAAAATACCTGCGCCAGGATCCACCTCAGGGGGTTGGCCAGTGGGCCACAAGCCCCTGCTCCGCCACCACCCCCCCGGTGGCGGTGGGCATGCTTGTGGGGCCCACAGGCACCTACCGACCCAACTCCAGCTCTATAAGTTCTCTTTCGTCCCAGAAAAAATAAAAAGAGAAGTTTTCGTCGCGTTTTAGATAGGGAGGCGCCGCCACCACCTGTTCTTCATCTGGAGGGCAGATATGAAGTCCGTCTTGGGCTCCGGAGAGGGGAAATCGTCGCCATCATCATCATCAACCTTCTTCCCTCTCCAATTCCATGAAGCTCTTCGTCGTTCGTGAGTAATCTATTCGTAGGCTCACTGGACGGTGATGAGTAGGATGAGATCTATCACGTAATCGAGTTAGTTTTGATGGGGATTGATCCCTAGTATCCACTATGTTCTGAGATTTGATGTTGCTACTACTTTGCCATGCTTAATGCTTGTCACTAGGGCCCAAGTGCCATAATTTCAGATCTCAAATTATTATGTTGCCACCAATACATGTGTGTTTTAGATCCGATCTTGCAAGTTGTAGTTACCTACTATGTGTTATGATCCGGCAACCCCGGAGTGACAATAAGCGGAACCACTCCCGGTGATGACCATAGTTTGAGGAGTTCATGTGTTCACCAAGTGCTAATGCGTTGGTACGGTTCTTTATTAAAAGGAGAACCTTAATATCCCGCATTTTCCTTTTGGACCTGCTGCCACGTGAGGGATGGACAATAGATGTCATGCAAGTTCTTTTCCCTAAGCACGTATGACGACACACGGAATGCATGCCTACATCACATTGACGAACGAGAGATAGCCACTGTAACATCCCAAGTTTCTTAAATTCGGATGTTAATAGATCATTCTTATGCATCTCATATTTTTCTATGCATTATTTGCTCTTCTGAAAATTTTATTCATTTTGCAACTTCGGGCAATTTATTGGAGTGGAGATAATATGACTTCTCCTGTGTGAAATAAAAAGTTCATGATGTTTAGAATGTTATTTGAAGTTGTTCGATTTGGTTTTACAAATTTTATAATATCTGAAATTATTTTTAGTTGAGTTTTTAAAAGCTCGTTGTTCGTCCTATTGCATTAAAACTATTTTCAAAATATTGCATTAGGTGGAACTAGGGTTTATTTTATATTTATATATATATATATATCTAAATTAGCATTTTAATATAAATATCTATATATACTTATATGTATATATTACTATATGCGTATTTATATATATATGTATATATTTTTGTATACATATATTATTATTACTATTATTTTTATGTTTTTTTTTCTTTAAAAAGATATTATTTAGTTATTTATTTATTTATTTTTGTGGTTTTATTAAAAAAACAGCTGGCCAGGCCGAACCAAAGCTCACCCCAGCCAGCGATTCCCATTGCCCAGGCACGAGCCAGCCAGGCAGCGCTAGCAGCCAGGGGCCGTTGACCGAGCCCAGGCTAGCAGCTCCCAGCCACCACGCAGCCTCCCCCACCGAGCAGCACCAGGGGACTTCGCCCCACGTGCCCCAGCGAGGCCAGCGAGGCCAGCGAGGCCAACAGCCAAGTCCCAGCGCCAGGACCCCATTGCTCCAGCGTACCAGTGCCCAGCGCCAGCCCTAGGGACTATTGCCCCGAGCCAGGACCGAGGCCCACCGCATGTGCCCAGCCCCAGCGGTCCCCAGCGCCAGCGCATCGCCCCAAGCTGCTGCCCGGGCTGGACTTCTTCCGCGATCTGTACTCGGACAGCACGCATCGCCTGGACGCCTCGCCTCGTTTTCTTGTGGGACTCGGTTCCTCTCGAGGGAATAAAGCTAGGGACCGAAGCCCCTGTCCCGATTCCCCTGCTCCCGATTCGCCCCTCCTCGCACGCACTGCGCAACAGCCTCGAGCACCGCGGAGCAACACCGGAGGACCACCGAAGTCCGTCCGTGTTTGCCGGAGTTCGCGGAGCCGCCATCACCGGAGTCCGTTCGACCTCCACCGGAGCATCATCGGAGGAGCCACACCGAGACGGTTCCGTTTTTCCCCGCTGTTCGTGGTCAGAACGCACGCACCAGCCGATTCATCAAACTCCGATGAACAGCTTCACGACGAAATTTAGTCTATTTTTAACCTGTTTTTAGCTTTGTCAGAATCTTGATAAAATTTTGAAACGCGTTTGTCTTTTTACTCGTAACTCCGAATCAGGAAATTCTTTTTCATGTGATCTCGTATTGATGAGTAGAACATGTTAGAACTAGTAGTTTTCAGTTTTACAAAAATTATTATTTTTTTGTTAACTCAGATTTGTTTTAAACTACCAGAGGCCGTATTTTGCAAACCGTTCATCCGGTTTAGTTGATTCTTTTTGCGTTGTCATCATATCAGCATGTAGATGATTTTATACCTGTTGCCATGCTATTTATGCTTTGGTTTTAAGCAAGTTGTTTTATTGCCGATGGTTTTATTTGGTGTTATGTGATTGTGGTGATTGATTGGTGTGACTGTTTGCAACGTGTAGATTGTGCGGAGTGCCACACAAACTATTGTCAGGAGTGTGACTTTCTGAAACAAAATCAAGGCAAGTTACATGTTGATCATCCTTTACCTATTATTTTTCTATGTATGTATTATTATATCACCCTATGAAAATTATGCATGTATAGGAAGATTATTATTGCTATGATATTGAGCTATATCCCCTCGTCATTGAAGATCGTGCTAGATACGTTTTGCTATGCTATGTAGACGGGGATTGGTTTCTGTATTCATTGATATTATGCGAGGATTACTACAAAATAAATTTGAGTAGTAATTAAGGATTTAATTCACCTCTGGGCGGATATGGTATTGCTGAGTGGTTTCAAGAACATCATGGTTTCTACCCTCTGAATGTAAGTGGAATGCTGCCCAGGTTCAAAAAGATCAGACAAACTTAGTGACTAGTAGCTTCCGTGCGCGACCACTAGCTATATGGGCTCTAGCTTAGTTGAGTAGGTTGTGGGAACCTTGCCTGGGCAAAGCTAGCAGATGTAGATATAAATAGGTGTACCAGCTTGCCGTTGGGTGGAGGTGACTGCTTCTGAAATACTTCGTCTCAATCTTCGGGTTGGGTCTAGTGGGTACAGTGTGCAAACCTCTGCAGAGTGTATAAACTAATCATGATTAGCCGTGTCCCCGGTTATGGACAATTTTGAGCAGCTAGGCCATTGCAGTTGTTGGATGATCTTGACAGATGACACACTTAATAAAACTTGATGCGAAACTTAATAATGGTAATAGGTTGGAGTTGGAGATGACAATTCAACCATATGTGAGTTATTGCAGCAAACAAATTAAAACTTGACTATTAGGTAGCTATGAGGAGAAAATCAGCTTTCTGCAAAATAACCATCAACCTTTCTCTTGTTATACTATGAATATACATGTAGGTCTGTTATATTACTTTTCCTGTGTAACTTGCCAATACATTCATAGTATTAACCTCTATGGCTACAACGTATCATGTTGGAGGATATTCAGATGAGGAGTAAGGTACTGTTAGGGTCGCGAGTCTTCACTCAACATTGCCAGTGGGCTATGATGGGACTCATCGTTATTATTCTGCTACTTTTTCGCTGTTTAAGTGCTATGCAGATTGTTATATTTTATAAATTCTGGATCATACGTTATTATAAATGATGCACTTGCTATATCTGGTTTTTATCTATACTGTGTGTGCTAGCGAGTCGATCCAGGGACTAGCACAGTAAAGCACAGAGACTCAAATCCTTCGAGGTTTGGTCGTTACACCCACATATCTCTCTGTGTTATAGCTGTTGCATGATGAATATCAACCAAACAAATCACCGACCCATTGCCTACGAGTTTGTCCTACTGGTGCACCAAACAAATCACCGACCCATTGCCTACGAGTTTGTCCTACTGTTGCACCAAACAAATCACCGACCCATTGCCTACGAGTTTGTCCTACTGTTGCACCAAACAAATCACCGACCCATTGCCTACGAGTTTGTCCTACTGTTACTACTGTTGTTACTTGTCTTGCTCTGCTGCTATTGTTGCTACTGTTGTTACTTGTCTTGCTCTGCTGCTTCCGTTGCTACTACTGTCGCTTGCTACTTTTGCTACTTGTTACTATTGTCACTACTGCTGTTCCTTGCCACTGCTATTGCTCGTTACACTGCCGTTACTCGCTACTTTGCTGTTACTATTGTGCTTGCAGATACTAATCTTTCAGGTGTGGTTGAATCTGACAAATTCAGCTGCTAATACTTGAGAGTATACTCTCACCTCGTGACTGGCTTACCTACAAATTTTGGTCGAATACTCTACCCTCGAAAACTGCTGCGAACCCACGCGCTGGTGGGCCATCAACAACGTTCTTCTAGTCTCATTACTGGGGACTGCTATCAGCATTCTTCTGGTGCCGTTGCAGGAGAAGGTTTGTTGTTATAAGCATTCCTCTAGCTAACACTAGAGATTGCAGGATCAGCACTTTTCTAGAGCCACTGCGAGGGAAGCACAGCTGACGTCAACGTGTTCCTTTCTTTAATCATGAGGGATGTGATTTTCTCTCTTTGCATACCGTCTATGCTTTGTCTCTACAATAACAACATGATTGCATAACCTAAATAAACATCCAATTACATTACTCACTACACATAACATTTGCACACCTCAATTAACAAGTACATGCATACTAAACTACTAGTAACAATCATTAAATCATTTATATTTCTTGTGATGAGGAATGCCTATCGGTGCAGGACGGAAGCACTTCCTCATGTCAACGATTTACATGCACATCTCGTACCTTACGTATGCCTCTTGGTCGCGTACTTGATGTGATCTTCATCTAGTATTTGGACCCATTTGTGGTGCAAGGCAACCTTCTTCTTGTTGCGGACATCCTTCATGCCTTTGTAATAGGGTCAATGATGGCCATGGCAAGGTCAACTAGGGAGTTCTTATGCTTCTCCTTGCCGCCCAAGATCTTGTACTGGCATTGGATGTAAACAAGATTCCAACATGCCAAGCTCGTGGTCTTGAGCATTTTTCATCATTTGTGGTGTCCACCATCACGAATATTTAGTCGCTGTTGTTGACAACCTGGTGAAACGCTCGAAAGGCCTTGTAGCAAGGCAGTAGTAATAGACAAGTACTTAATGGCCCATGTACAACTGGGTGACAACAACCTTATAATCATGCCTGGGACGACCGTCGGTGTACTCGAGGTCAAAGCCGACCATGTTGTACTTGTAATCGACAAGTAACAGCTCCATGGTGTGGATGGAGTTCTCCACCCAGACCGGGTCCTTGGTTTATACCACCAAGAGGTCCTTGCACCATATGTTGGTGTCCACGTAGGGCAGAATGGTGAACCGCCCTTCTTCGGTGGTGGCCGCTTGGAGCGCAGTCAGTGGAGCCAAGCGGGATATCCTCTCTATATTTGGAACCTTGGCTATGCATCTTGCACTTTGGGTAAAGGTTGAAGAGTGACAAGAGGTTAAATGAGGGACGGAGTAAATGGGGGCTGGGCGTGCAGTAATTGGCACATCTTGTCATTGAGTTCCCCGTGGAGTATTGTTGTGCAAGCTTGACTAGCGCGCGAACACGGGGTTCATTTGTCCATGTGGCGGCTCGAAGTGTCGTGAATGTATCGTTGGTGACCCCGTTCCTGCGCAACCACATAGGTTCCCGCGTGAAACCAGAGACAACTTCCCCGCACGACTTAGTTGGCCATGCGTCAGCTTGAAGAAGCTCCAATTATTGTGGGTGTTAAATGGAAAACGGTTGGCAAAAACGAAGTGTGTGCAATGACTTAAAGCAGTGCATACGTTCCGCACTAAGTTGCGGGTGTGACGATGTGAATGATCGCCATCGGTTCCGTAATATAGTTCGTTTGCGATGACATCAAGATGGGAAACACAAGCTAGAATGGTCATTACATTAAGTCGATTATGTTAGGGTGAAGATATCAATCGTCCATTGCATATTAAAGTCAAATTGCTACTGTCAAAATAGGATTCTCATGAGATGCGAGTTCACTGATTGTATCACAAATGGTAGAAATATAACAAGGCTTAGATTCAATTATTACAAGGTTCAAAATGATATTGGAAATGAAATTTAGCTTATTCAGAACATTTGTCAGGCAGTTGTAGACACCCGCGTTGAACAGGTAAAAATGAACATATGAAAGGTCCAAACTGATATTTAAAACTAGTCTCGCCGGTGCACTAATTCTGCAAAGGGATCATCCAAGGACAAGTCATCTAGGAGCATGAAACAGTGACTTCCTATTACTTTGTAACCAGAATTTCCAAAATGCATCTTGGTTTTAGAGAGCCTTTTCTATTCTACTGAAGACACCGCTGTTGATCAGCAAACCATTCATTTGTGTGCACTATATGTACGCCCAACCTCATTACCTTTAGCACACTTGCTTTCATAACAAAGAACCTTGCGAATTTAGTCTCCCGTAAGGTCCCTTGGTCGGAGTTCAAAGTAATTTCAAGGAGATGGAAATGAAGGCATTCAATGGCAATGCCATAATATTGTGTCACATTATCCGCTGCTTGGCCTAATCGGGTATGCAAAAGACCAGAGAACATGTTAGTGTCTAGATGCAATTTTGAACACACTACGAGTCTCTTTGATTTGTAGGATCTAAAATAAATAAAAAGAGTGGCATGTGATGAGGAGTTTATGTATATACTTCTCGCCCCTCGTTGGATACCCCAAGTGGAAGGTGCAGATGTAGTCAGCAGCAAATTTCCCTTACACAGAGACTGTAAGGTTTATCGAACTAGGAGGACTCCTAGGCTCAACAAGTAGGTGTCTTCCACCCTGGCACTAGCAGAAGACGTGGACCTGCACAGACAACAAATAACTTTTCTCGCAACGAGTAGAGAGAGGTTGTCAATCTATCCGGCCTTGTAGTTTGCAAAGGATCAAAACACAAGCGGGAAGGTAATAGTGATTGCAACGGAAAAGTATATGAAATCGGTAAATGATGGAGGTGTAAACAATGATGTTGATGTGGACCGGAGTCACATGATGTTCACTAGTGATGTATATTTCCCAAAATACGATAAACAACTATGCTATGGTAAACAAATCATAGTTGGGCAATTGATAGAATTTTGATTGCACCGCAATGTTAATTATGCTCCTTGATAGTTAGAGGTTCAATAGTAATGGGAAGTAGCCAAGACAAGTAGACCGTTTATTCATCAACATCTACTTACTAATCATCCACCTTGAGATATCTATCCAGAACATCTCCCCGGTATTAAGTTGTGAGCCCCACCCAAAGTGTATACGCAAAGCAACAGACAACAACATTAATGAACTATGCAAAGGTAAACAATCCTTGCATCCGTGGTCACAAACACCGTTGTTTTCTCCCTGGTGTTAACAAGCACCTCCCCTAGTGTCATGTTTGTGTCACACAATTATGCATAACGCTCCCTCTTGGAGTTGCGATATACTACTTGGACAAAGCAATAAAAAGCAACGGAGAACATGCAAGAATCACTAAGGAACATAGTATAAAAGGATAATCAAATATATAACTCATAACAATCTGAACATAATCTCATAATCCATAAGATCCCAACAAGGCAAGCATAGCAATAGAAAGAGAATGACATAGATGCCTTGATCATGTAGGGCAGCTCACAAGATCTAACCATTGAAGCACAAGATTAGAAAGAATACATCACATAGCTACTAGTCATGGACTCATGGTCCAAGGAAACAACTCATGTCACATCCCAGAAGCGTCCATGGCGGTGGAGAAGCTCCCGGAGGTCAATCCTCCCTCTGGCAGGGTGTCGGGAAGAGGTCTCCTAACGCCCCCCATCTCAGAAGCGCTGCGGCGGTGGAACGATGGAGAAATTCACGATTCCATAAAGTGTGCGAGGGTTTCCTCCCAGATCTGTACATAGGCCAAAGGAGGGCACTGCAGGAGGTCTGACCCACCCAGGCGACGTCCTGGCGCAACCTAGGGCCTGGCCGCGCCAACAGGCCTCCTAGGAGGCCCCTGGCCCCCCTCTCGCGTCCTTCGATCACCCCGAAGCATCTGTTTCGCTGATTTTTTGTATATTTTTTTGGATTTTTCGGGCTTCGGAAAATTGGGTAAAAGCCCCTGTAAAATAGACATCAGCAAACACAAACTTGTACTGGGTGCACTAACTTAGTATGGTAATCGAAATATGTGTAAAATTATATAAAAGTATAGCAAAACATATAACAATGCCACCCAAAAGATCATGGAACAAACATAAATTATAGATACGTTTGGGACGTATCAACATCCGCAAGCTTAATTTCTGCTCGTCCTCGAGTAGATAGATGATAACACAATAATTTCTATGGTGACATGCTAACACACATACAAGAACTTCAAAGTAAAGTAAGAACATAAAGGTGCAAGACCTCTCGTTGTCGTGACTCAGATGTCTGCAAATGGTGTTTGCGTGGAATAAGAGGGAGATGGGTTTAGAGATAAACTATTTTTTTAATTGAGAACTCAATCTACTAAACCGCACACTTAGTCTCCTTCGGAATCTTATTTTGACGCATCCCGAGACCACTTGACAGGCACAAGTAAAAATGATCCTCTCCCTTTCAATTTTGAGCACTCATGCAATGAATGAGCATAAGAAAGTTATGTTGGCACTTAGGATGGAAAATAAAATAATGATGGGGAAGGAAGACAAAAAGGTGTGAAAGTCTCACATCAATGAGGACAACCATAGGCGAGAGAAAGCCAAATGATAGATATGATGTGAGGAGTAGGGATTGCCATGTAATGGATGCACATATGAGCTAAGGTATGCTCTCCAATGGAACTAGTGGGGGTGCATCCAACTTGTTTTCTCATGAAGACCTAGAGCTCTTTTGAGGAGGCTCGTCATTGGAATATGCAAACCAAGTTCTATAGTGTAAGGTTCCCCACATAGTTATGCATGAATGATAATCTCTATGTAGTACCAATATAGTAATGCAGTACGAGTGTGGATCTTTCAAAAGAAATAGTAGTGTTGCCCACTTCTCTCTTTTTATTTCTCTTTTTTTGGTGGCCGTTTTGACACTTTCTTTTTATCTCTCAATTGTCCTCTTTGGTATCTTTTGTTTGTCCACTTTGGGATCTTTTCCTCACTTAAGTGCAACACTCTATGTTTTACATGAAGAAAAATCATCACCCTTTATTAGAAGTACTCAACATAAAGACAAGTGAAAACTATTATGACGTATGCAAATGTATGCCTCTGCCAGTGTAGCAGGATATGCAATGATACTAGTGCATCATGTAGTAGTAAAGAGGGCAAGGCCCAACTAGCATGCGGCTCTATGATCAAGCAAAAGCATGTACGTCATGAAGATCTAGTCATGAGATGATGGATGTTACATGGCAATGTATCTCGGAAAGGCTATGGAAATGCCTTGATAGGTAGGTATGGTGGCTATTTTGAGGAAAGATATAATGAGGCTTAAGTATGACCAAGCATATCATGTCATAGGTTTGGATGCACCGGCGGAGTTTGCACCAACTCTCAATGTGAGAAAGGGCAATGCACGGTACCGACGAGGCTAGCAAAATATGGATGCTGGAAGTGCCAACAATCGAATACTCACATTAGTCCGAATAAATCATACACTTACTATCGGTAAATCTCTATCTATTTAGGAAAATCACAAAGAGACAAGTACCCCGAGCAGGAATGTTTGGGGGTTTGGTTGTCCTTGTGCATCCACGACTCATGGTAACGTGAGGGTACTCTATATATTCCAGCCCCTCCAAAGGTTAGCGGTCAATTTACTAGCTAGAGTTCTCAACAAATTTTAGTTTTTGAAAAATAGACAGATTTCCCAAAATACGACACCTATCACTAATAGGCTTAAGATCTTGGCACCAATATTCCAAACATTATTCAAATCAATACCTCAAAACTATTGCAAGTTACTACTATACTTAAATAGCAACCTCAGTTACCTACTCATGCAAGACACACAACTCAGTGCAACAAGACAACTCTCTAAAAAAGATAAGCATGATAACTCAAGAGAGTTCCAAAATCAACCTATGTATAAGCTCTTAAAAGTATAAGCATGAAAGCTAAGAGCTAAGCATGACAGTAACTACGAAAAGATGAAGAACACACAAAAGGGATAAGCATGAAAAGCTATGTTGTGTTCTAGAGTGGAATGGAGCGTGTGTGTCTCCCAAGCAAGGTAGGCTAGTTTCCGACTTTTTATGACCAGCAAGAAAAACTAAAAAAAACTAAAAAACAAATAGCGGGATGCTCCAAGCATAGCACATATCATATGAAGTGGTAAAAATATAGCATGGAGATGGACGAACTGATGATTGTTGATAGATACGGGGATGCACGTGGGCATCCCCAAGCTTAGAGGCTTGAGTCTCCATGAATGTTTCTTGGGATGTATGGGGGCATCCCCAACTTGAGCGCTTGAAACTCCTTTATCTTCTTTCATCATCTCTCCCATCGCATACTTGAAAACTCCCTTCATACAAAACTCATCATAAGCTGATTAGAGTGGGTAGTTCCCTTAATAAAATAATTCATTACCTGCTGGAAATAAAAAAATTCATGAAAAGCTACTGCTTCTCATGAATTCCAAAATATTTTTGCAAATAAAAATCAAGCTTAGGATTCTCAAAACAATGAAAACACAAAACATGGCAGAATATGTGAAAAACAGAACAACATGTAGTAAATAATTTATTCGGGGCACTTCTGCAACTCAAATCAAAAAAGTCAGAACAGATGCCAGAAAGACAATTATATAAATCATGTTGTCAAAAGAATTCAGATCAAAAAGATGATCTGGTCACTTTTGGCGAAGTTTTCCCTCAAGTAGACTAAATCTATTTCTGGACAACATGTCACAATTTTTGAACTTTCTTGCAATCGGAGGCTATAACTTGGCACAAAGATTAAAAATAAAGATACAATGATGTTGCTAAAGTAGTAACACACATCAAGACCACTAAAACTGAAAGTAAAAACATATTGGGTTGCCTCCCAACAAGCGCTCTCTTTTATGCCTTTGAGCTAGGCACAATGCAAGAAGATCAAGTGTTATCAACTCCAAAATAATAACTTGCCCGAGTAACAGACTCATAAGGTAACTTAATCTTCTTTCTATGGAAGTGTTCCATTCCCTTTTTTAGCGGAAATTGGAATTTAATAATTCCCTCTTTCATGTCAATGATAGCACCAACGATGCGGAGAAAAGGACGTCCCAAAATGATTGGAAATGAAGGATCACATTCAATGTCCATAATCAGAAAATCAATGGTAACATAATTATCATTGACAATAATAAGCAAATCATCAATTCTCCCTAATGGTTTCTTTATGGAATAATCAACAAGACTAACACCAAAAGAACATGGATCATAAGGTTTCCAACATCACACAATGCAAAGCAAGAGATATTATTCAATTTAATTTTGACCATAGGATCCCAACGATCTTCTAGTTTCCTAGGGATAGAAGTCTCTAGCTTGAGCTTCTCCTCCCTATCTTTGAGAAGAGCATTGGTAATATGCTCGTTGAAGGCAATATTATGTGTACTAGTGTGGGGGTCTTTAGCCATTGTTTGCAAAAAGGTGTTGACTTCGGAGAGACTACAATTGTCAAAATCAAGGTTACTACCATTAATTAAAGTGGTAGTAATGTCATCTAAGCTCATTCTTTTGTTAGTCCCTAAATTCATAGGATCTCCTTGTCCTATAGTTGAGGTATTAGCATCACCATTAACAAGTCCATTGGGACTAGGAATGCGATGGGTGCTAGAAGTTTTCTGGTCCTCAACAACTTCTATAGTAGCAATGGTAGTGTCTGTAGGAAGGCGCTTAATTCTCTCTTCCTCATCCTTTTCTCTAGCCCATCTCTTTTTAAGTTTGGCTAGCATTTTTATGTTCTCATTAATTTGGACTTGGATAGCATTCATGGGTGTGGTGTTCGTCTCCTCAAGTGGGGAAGTTCTAATTTTAAGAATAGCTACATCATTAGCTATGTCATTGACCTTCAAAGAGAGACTATCTAATTTTTCCAGTTTCTCTTCTACACTCTTCTTGAAGGCTTTTTGAGAAGCGATAAAATATTTAAGCATGCTCTCTAATTCATAAGTGGAGTTTTTTGTGCTAGGAGAATTGTTGTTGTTCCCATAGTTGTTGGATGTGAACGGTCTAGGATTGCTACCAAAATTACTCGTGTAAGCATTGTTATTGAAGTTGTTTGAAGAAATAAAATTAACATCCACTTGCTCTCTTCCTTGAGAAACCAAATAATTTAAAGGAACATCTTGTGGATCAATAGGAGCTTTCTTAGTAAGTAGAGTCATGATCATGTCAACCTTATCATTAAGGTAGGAAATCTCCTCAGAGTTTACATTCCTACCTGTTGGAGCTCTCTCGGTGTGCCATTGAGAATAATTTGTCATCATCTCATCCAATAGATTTGTGGCAGCACCAAGTGTAGTTGACATAATGGTTCATCCCGAGGCCAAGTCTAACAGATTTCATGAGGTAAAGTTTAATCCTGCATAGAAAGCTTGGATAACCATCCAAGTAGTCAGACCATGAGTAGGGCAATTCTTAACAAGAGATTTCATATGTTCCCAAGCTTGAGCAACATGTTCATTATCCAATTGCCTAAAATTCATAATGTTACTCCTCAACAGGATAATCTTAGCAGGTGGGTAATACTTCCCAATAAAAGCATCTTTGCAGTTATCCAAAGAATCTATGTTATTCCTAGGCAAAGATTGAAGCCACACTTTAGCTCCTCCTATCAAGGAGAAAGGAAAAAGCTTAAGTTTAACAATATCACCGTCTACTTCTATATATTTTTGCATATCACAAAGCTCAACCAAATTGTTCAAGTGCAAGGCAGCATCATCTCCAGCACAGGAGAATTGATCTTTCATATATAGGTTCAGCAAAGCAGGTTTAATCTCATAGGACGTGGCCTTAGTGACGGGAGCAGCAATAGGTCTGCAGATAAAGTCATTGTTGTTTTGACTAGTGAAGTCACACAACTTGGTGTTCTTATTGGAACCCATAGCAGCATTAACAAGAAAGAGCAAATCAACTATATTTTTTTTGGTTTTTGGTATAAGACTCTAAAGCAAAAACTAGAAAGCAAACTAACAAGACAAAAAAAGCAAAGGTAAAAGATGGTGTGAAACTCCCCTATCTTGAAGAGCGGAGTCCCCGGGAACGGCGCCAGAAATTGCTTGATGACAAGTTGATGTATATACTTCTCGCCCCTCGTTGGATACACCAAGTGGAAGGTGGAGATGTAGCCAGCAACAAGTTTTCCTTACACGGAGACTGTAAGGTTTATCGAACTAGGAGGACTCTAGGCTCAACAAGTAGGTGTATTCCACCCTGGCGCTAGCAGAAGACATGGACCTGCACACACAACAAATAACTTTGCTCCCAACGAGTACAGAGAGGTTGTCAATCTCTCTGGCCTTGTAGTTTGCAAAGGATCCAAACACAAGCGGGGAGGTAATAGTGATTGGAATGGAAAAGTAAATGAAAGCTGTAAATGATGGAGGTGTAAACAATGATGGTGATATGGACCGGAGTCACATGATGTTCACTAGTGATGTATCTCTCCCAAAAGACGATAAACAACTATGCTAGGGGTAAACAAATCACAATTGGGAAATTGACAGAATTATGATCGCACGGCAATGCTAATTATGCTCCTTGATAGTTAGAGGTTCAATAGTAATGGGCAGTACGCCAATACAAGTAGACTGGTTATTCATCAACATCTACTTACTAATCATCCACGTTGAGATATCTATCCAGAACATCTCTACGGTATTAAGTTGCGAGCCCCACCCAAAGTGTAAACTCAAAGCAACTGACAAGTGCATTAACGAACTATGCGTAAGGTAAACAATCCTTGCAACCGTGGTCACAAGCACCGTTGTTTTCTCCCTGGTGGCAACAAGCACATCCCCTCGTCTCATGTTTTTGTCACTCAAGCTAGACATGGACGGTCCCGAACCCACAATCATGCATATCGCTCCCTCTTGGAGTTACGATCTACTACTTGGCCAAACCAATAAAAAGAAACGGAGAACATGCAAGAATCACTAAGGTACATAATATAAAAGGATAATCAAATATATAACTCATAACAATCTGAACATAATCTCATAATCCATCAGATCCCAACAAACCGACCATAGCAATAGAAAGAGAATTACATAGATGCCTTGATCATGTAGGGAACCTAACAAGGACTAACCATTGAAGCACAAGATTGGAGAGAAGACATCACATAGCTACTCGTCATGGACTCATGATCCAAGGAAAACTACTCACGGCAAATCCGGGGAACGTCCATGGCATTGGAGAAGCTCCCGGAGGTCAATCCTCCCTCCGGTAGGGTGCTGGGAAGAGTTATCCGAACGCTCCCGATCTCGGAAGCGCTGCAGCGGCGAAATGATGGACAAATTAGCGATTACAGAAAGTCTGCGAGGTTTCCTCACGGATCTCTAAATATAGGCCAAAGAAGGGCACCGGAGGAGGTGGGACCCACCCAGGCGACCTCCTGGCGCGGCCTAGGGCCTGGCCGTGCCAGCAGTCTTCCTCGGAGGCCCATGGCCCTGCTTCGGTGATCCCGAAGCTTCTGTTTCGCTGATTTTTATATAGTTTTGTGTATTTTTCGGGCTTCCAAAAATTGGGTTAAAGCCACTGAAAAATGAACATCAGCAAACAGAAACTGGCACTAGGTGCACTGAGTTAGTAGGTTAGTCCAAATATGTGTAAATTGATATAAAAGTGTAGAAAAACATATAACAATGTCACCCAATAGATCATGGAACAAGCAGAAATTATAGATACGTTTGGGAAGTATCAACATGCCATCTTTTATCTGACATTATTAACATGGTGTTTGACTACGCTCTAGGAAAACATAGGATTCTTTATAACGGGTTGTGGTGGATGGGAGTTGGCAATGAAAACTAGTAGAAATAAATCGAAAGGATAAGTACCTATGGAATATAATCATATGAATCAAGCAACCACTTAAAAACGTATATGTACTAAAACCCTCCAAATATTCCTTTACAAATTTAGTACATTTACATAGCGGACAGCTAAAGCATGTTGATAATTTTAGAAGAGGTCAGAGTAGACCAGATCTGACAAGAAAGGAGTGTGTAAAAGAGAGATTTCACAGACTGGAGTATCACTAGAGAACTAGCCATGGACAGGGGTGCATGTAAACTTGCTATCCGGGTGTCAGAACCATGAGTTGGTCACAAGATCCTATGGTTTCAGCACTATCCCGACCTAACTTGTTGTTGTTGTAGTAGAAATCATAGTACATTCGTCATTGTAAACTGGGAAGAGGTTACCAAAAAATTGAAATCTATTGTGGTTAACATTAAACAGTATAGTAGCATCACCTCTATATATAGCTTCACCACACATGGAAAACATTTCAAGAATCTAGCACCTTGATCAAGTCGGGGCCGGTAGATTCTAATGCCAAGACCTTCACTATGCGTAGCAAAGGGCTCAAGCTTGATGGAATTATTTTCTAGAGGATATGCGAACATACATGTTAGAAATAGAAAAATATAATTTGAAGTAGGAGAAAAACAAGAAGAATGGTGTACTAACGTTTATGTGTCCAACAACAAGTTTAGAGAAATTGACAGATGAGTATGCCAACACTGTCAATTTCGGTGCATAAATGACACTGATTCTTGTTTTACCTTGTTTATCAACTAAAACCAATCTCTTAAGTAAAGGCGCATCCTCAATGATCAACTAAAACCAATCTCTTAAGTAAAGGCGCATCCTCAATGACCATATCATGATACACCTTAACTGATCTCATGTTGCAACACCCGCAACACACATAAATTGTTTGGAGGTTGGTGGAGTAGATCTTGAGGCTTCAACCCCCTAATTGTCCACATTGAAGATGTAGAAAACAAAGGACGTGAGATGCTTCAGTCGAGGGGGAAATCGCAATTCATGAAACAAGAGCGGCATAGCATGGGTGTGATGCAGTGCGCGGACCTTGGCATCAAGGTCATATGTCCATAATTAAACTTGAGCTCCTTGATCTGATCTAGGGTGGGGGATAGGAACGACTCGTTAGGCTTGGCTTGGAACAGAACTTGCCAATCTTAGGGCCTCTCATTGGTCCATGGTGCATGTCTAGGATCTTGTACAATATGTCAATGTCTTTGCGGTTGTCGATGAAGTTGAGGGATGAAGTGCGCCATAGGGAGCACTACCGACAGGATAGGACGGTTGTTTGCGCTCCATTTTTAATTGGGATGTTGGAGATGATGACTATCAACATATCGTCGGGGAGGGTGTTGTTGATGTCTAGCCCCACCGGACCCTCTTGCGGATCTGCCTCGACCTGCCTCTGCTTGTGGGCAGCCTCGTCCTTTACCTCTGTAGGTGGCCGCAAAGGGAACTCCGGAGTCTCTGGGTGATTGTGCTTTCTGATAGAAGTGGAGGAGTGGGAGGACATGGATTATTTAGTTAGACCAAGGCAGAAGAATAGTGTATTGTTAATGAAAGTTAAGTGGTAGGAACAAATTAACAAAGTCAGGAAATGAAATCATAATTGATTGCTTAAATACTACACAATTACTTTGAGTTACGACTTAAATAAACATACAGATACTCGAAAGAACACTTACTTCAAAAAAAGTTTAGATGTATGATGTCGTCGGGGAAGAGAGAATCTATGGTATGTCGAGGCTGCTATAGGTGCAGTATAATTTCAATGCCCGCTTTAGATACATAAAACATAGAAATGTATCCCCAAAATCCCATGGGATAAGAGATGAACGGATATTTCAATAAAAAATTCCTGGGTTCTCCATATGAAAGAAACCCCCACTACCGTAGAATCCCAAAACGTGCGGATCTGGGTCGATGTCGAGGAGCATTGAGAAAATATGTGCAACTAGCCGGCGGCAAGCGGTACTAGCGAAATATGGTGACAGTCGGCGATGGTGACAGGCGTCGAGCTAAGTGTTTACCCGGCGATAGGGGGTGACATGCATAGTTGGAGAGGAGTGCATGTGTTATTGGGGAATGGGGTGAGGGTTTTGTAATGCAGTGACAATGGTGAGGGTTTTCTCGGCCATAATAATAATGCTCTTCGGGGGCGACAGTTCAGTAGACACAGTCGTGTGCAGTAAGTGCCACTACAGTATGAAGGGACTATCGTGATCCTTGTAAATCCTACAGTTATAGATGCGATCCGGGGAATGCTTTATAGAGAATCAATACATGTGTGTCGCGAAACAATGTTAGTCATTACACACGGTTTCAATCTGGGAAAATAACCAAGTTTGTAAATGTGTTCAAATTTCCTTTTTCGTGTGACACCTGAATCTTTTTACCATGTTCAACAAGTTTCAAGGTAAATCTAGCATTTTTTACTGTAATATGGATAGTGTAAAAAAGCTTACAACGCTCACAGGTAGTTGTGCGTGTTGTGGGCAAGTGAGTTCTAGTAATAAATTGTGTGGGAAGTCTAAGATGAGCATAAATATTCCATCAACCAAACTAATTGCAGCTCAAGACTCCAATTACATTACTCTATGTACTAGTTCAAAAAACAAAGTTTTACCAACATCTAGATCAACACATTATGAACATACTCAAGCAGAGATATAAGACGCACATACTACATAACTATGGTAGTTCTATACATCAGCACATGTATATATAACTCAATCCTGATCGTACCAACCACCAACTTAAACTTTCTCTACGTATTTGATAATCCCCAAGTGCAAGGAATCATCATAACACTTTCCAGAGATGGAACTGATAAGTATGGAGTGGCAAACCTACAAGGAGCTAAAGCTAAGATCAATATTCTCTCAAGTGCGATCAACCCCAGATACGACTCTACATACACCGAGCATTTGCTTCTATGTAGTAATGATATATAAAAGTGTGTTGTGGGTATAAAGAGGATAGCTTAGCATAATATTGTAGAAAAAAAATAAGAAAATGGTCATTGTCTAAATAAAGTTAGAATATATTCCAATACATTACAAATAGCAAGTATGGAATAATGATGGTATGGTGTGCGGAATCATCCTAAGCAATTGATAACAAAATCGGTAATCATTCTTGCAATATTTTATGAGGGAGAGGCATGAGCTAACATACTTTCCATACTTGGATCATATGAAGTTATTATTGGATCACTAGCAAGTATCTTCAACTACTAGAAATAATTAAGGTAAACCCAACCATAGTATTAAAGATCAAATCCCCTTTACTCCCAGACGCAAACAATTCCCTTACCAGGGTGTAAGCTTCTGTCACTATACTGACCCACTATAAGAGAATCATGAACATATTGGAAACCCTACAACCAGAATTCCATCACGTGTGTGTGGCATGAAGGGCACCATAGGACAACACCAAACTAAAACATACATTCAAATCAATCAAGATCATAAATCAACCCAAAGGATAGTATAAATCCACTCAAACATCATACGATGGCAACACATCATTGGTTAATAATATGTGGCATGAAACACCATGTTAAACTACGGGCTTACAACACGGTACGAGAGAGTGGACTGTCATAGATGGATGAGGGAAGGTGATGGAGATAGTGATGTTGATGAAGATGATCACCATGTCGATGTGTCCCCCGGCGACAATCCGATGCCACCATGAGAGAGGTGAGAGAGTCTCCCACATTACACTTCCTCCCACATGGCCTCTCCCTAGACGGGAGAGCTCTGGTCCTTGGCTGCAATGGCTCCCGGAGGAGCGAGAGCCCCTTCGAGATTCGATCTCTCTCTTTGTTTCTTTCTTGTTTTCGCTACAGTTTTCTCTCCAGATTGGTTTTTCGTTGAAACAGAGAGTTGCGTAGGCGATGCGGAGAGTCTCTCCTAATTTTCGGGGGTCCTCTATTTATAGGATTTTTTGGCGTTGGAATCATGTAAAACGGTGTTACGAGGGGCCCACAAGCTAATAGGACCCTTTGACCCAGCATGGGCGCGCCGTGTTGGCTTGTGGCCAATAGTGAGCCCCCTCTGGTGGTTTTTTCTACAATGTTTCTCATATGTTCCAGAAAAATTCACGAAATAATTTCAGGCGATTCCGAGAACTTCCATTTTCTGCACAAAAAATGACACCACGATAATTCTGCTAAGTACAGCGTCAGTCCGGGTTGGTACTAATTAAGTCATAAAAGGTGCATCGAAGCCATATTAAATTATTTTTAACATAGGTGAATATGGCATGAATTCTTCATAAATTATCGATACGTTGGAGACGTATCAGCATCGCCAAGCTTAATTCCTACTCGTCCTCGAGTAGGTAAATAATAAAAATAATAACTTATGAAGTGTCAATGCTAACATAGTATATAAGTTTGATCAATGTTACTTCCAATCATATTTTCTAGCATAATAAAACAACAACTCTTTTCTTATAGAACTTCTCATGATCAAGTAACAAGCTATTCACATGTTAATGTATAAACCATAAACTTTCTTGAAAACTAGCAAACGTTGTTTTTAGTCATCAAAAAATTACAATTCATCCTATTTTCAAGAAGGGTCTATGTAAGAGCTTTGATTTAGCAAACTCCACATACTTAACTTTGAGTCAGCTTTCCATGATTGGTAACAGTGAGTGCATATTTTTGGAACAAGCATTTTCAATCTAATACATAGGAAGATAGGGGCTTAATCTTCCAACTCCTAACTTATTTATCTCATGGATAATGTCAACTATAATGAATCAAGATCACCTATATCGAACTAGATATATGAGCTTGGATCTTTCCCCACCACATGATGCTTGTCAATTAAGGAATTAATAGATTGGAGTAGGACTGAAAATTATTGACTCTTGCATAATAGTAAATGTGGAAATACATAAAATAAAAGATAGGCCGTTGGCAGATGAACACAGAGTTTTCATGCTCTTTTTATTGTTGGATGTGCAATCTCTTAATGAAAAGGAATGTCACTTTATATTGCCCCTTGTGATAGCAAACTTTATTGTGATGTCCATTGCTTTTATTTCTTTACCATCACAAGATCATACAAAGCTTATTTCCCCTTGCAATAGAAGATCATAGATGTTTAGGAGAATTTTTAATTTCTTTGTGCACCGATGAAAACTTACTTGAAGGATCTATGCAATCCATAGATTTGGTGGACTCTCCTGGCAAGAAACTGGGTTTAAGGGTTACGGATGCACAAGTAGTATCTCTACTTAGTGCAAATTTTTAGGATAACAAAGAATCTAAAGCAAGAACCACATGGTAGAGGGATCTGTGACAATATAAATGCTATGTGAATATAAACGAACATAACCATTACATTGTCTTCCTTATACGAAGTGAACTACTTGATCGAGTTTGAAAATAATTAATGGGGGCTCACAATCATACAAGATGGCCAAGATAGTGTATTTACATGTGAAATCTCTCTTCCTTCAATATTCTTTCGTGAATTGTTCAAGTGACCAATGATATGTTTGCTGACCTCCAACAAAATTTATTGCTTATACTCTTAGTATGTGAAGTCACTACTCCCCACGGGACAAGCATAAGAAGCATATGTAATTTCACATTTTATGGCATTCATTTCATTTGTGGGTACCCCGACTCATAAGTCGTGATCACTAAATGTATGTGCACAGTGATCCCAGATATCAATGTCGCTAAACCCACAAAAACTGAATAACATGAGTCTTACAGCCATTACGTACCATTTTACTCGTATATGGCCTTCATGGCCAAGTCTTCATATATTTGTAGTGGAAATATTCAATGATAGTGTGAACCCATGCCATCTGCCATAACCCTATAGACATTCTCACTCGGAAGCACCCTAGCTCGCATGTACGTCACCAAGGTTCTCTTCGTAATATCTTGTGCTTTCATGTCTCGCAAATAAAAGAACTAGTGGCAAGCCAACTAGTACTTCGCAAGCAACGCATGTTTTGGAACGAGGCAACAACAATGCATCATATAGCACTAAGTACGTAAGTTGCACAAAGCTATTTTTTTGCAATGACATGTTCAATCAACTTGTAAAATCTTGCATCAATAGGTTTCAGATATCCATTTGAACAAGTTACAGATATAAACATAAGCACGGGTTGAAAATCTCATGTTTAGTAATCATATCATGTCATTCAACTTATTTCAAGCATCATCTTTCTCACACACACACACCACAAAATTGTGAAAACATGTGTACATAGTCTAAGCAGAACCACACAACTATCCTTGACCGTGGAAATGGCTATTCAAATAGTTTTACACTATACAGAGGTTATATGTTGTACCCACAAGACTCGGGTAACTTCGGTATCATCCACGACTCACGATATATTACATACCCGAGGTAAGCACCTGAACAATGCCTTTCCCATGATGATAATAACAAAGATTCCACTCGTTTGTGCCATCCCTCGTGAGTCCACAAGGGCACACAACAGTGTGCCCGGTTTGTGTGAAAACAACCCATGGTCGTCCTTTCCCTCACAACCCCGTGTTGATAGTTGCCATATAACTCCCACCACTAATAATGCAAGCTCTCAGCTAGTACCGACCGTAGTAATCAAAAAATCCCCATCGCGTAAAGGTCTATCATGGTCTCACATGGGTTGGGATGGTCGAATTTTTTTGAATCTAATCCGTTTTCGAAGACTCACACACAACTTGCTCCCGTACACTACTTCTTTCTCAAGAGGTTACCTAGCTCAACATCATATAGCTCGAGAACCAGATTGTGTTTTTCAAAAGTCTTTGAAATCATTTTTTTCCGAAACCATGCATATTCCCATCCCATATGCATAACATCTACATAGCAAGCTAACTATTTCCCACCCACATAACCCTCATAGAATGTTAGGGTCATGCTTCGTGCATGTATCAACAAGGAAAGTAACAGCAATAACCTAACACGGGGGTCTCCGATTCAAGATTCAATGGAACAGGGTGAAGTGGTATATGACATGCATAAAACAGTTTCTTACACATGGTCAAAGTGCTGCTTGCCTGATTCAGCAAAATGTTCGAGGTCTTCCCAAGGTTCTAGTCCAACACCAAGCACTTCGTCTACTTCATCAACTACCACTGGAAACACTCAAAATAAGCAACACAAGAAGAACAAAATAGAAGTGCTCTATAAATAGGAGTTTTATTTCTCTTAGACACCTCTGGTCACAAGAAAAATACCTAAAGATTGTTCTAATGAATTTGGAGCACCGAAGATTTTTGAATAGTGGAAATGGAGGAATCGATGATCCCATAAGAAGTCTACAGAAAATAACTTTATAACATGAGTGGATGTTCTTAAGATGAAATAAATGGGAAATTGGCCATTTACTTGATCGTACCAGAATATAGTATAGGAAAAATGTTAACCATGACTATATAAATAGTCCAAGATTTTATAGACAACTAGGAACTTGAATCACTCCATTTGGATTGATTTGGACTCTCAAGCGATTTTGCAAGGTGGCTTTGAATAGTTCAAATTCGCAGTTCTAATTTGAACAGTGGAGAAAACTTTTCTGAAATATGTGAAATGCACATACTTGGATAGGGCATGATTTTTGGAACTCCTAGAATTTTGAATCGACAAATTTGGACTTAATATGATTTTTCTAGATATTATAGAAGTTTTTGAAACAAATGGAAAAGGGGAGTTTTACCCAATGGGCCAACTGCGCACTGAGCGCAGTATAGAGAAGTGGGAACTAGGATGGCCCAGCTGCGCAGGAGCCATGGTGACATCGAAAATGCACTCCATGGATTGCGCCTTCTCCATATGGAGCCGAAACTGGCAGTGAGGAGGTTCCACTCAAACAACCGGCCTGACTGGTACGGTTTTTAGGCGAGGCCCGCTCGCCAGGTGCATCTCCCTCCTCCTGCTCATGTGGAGGAGAGGCAGGGGAGGCCGAGCTCACACTATCCATTTCTCCATCGGCCACCCCAGGTGAGGCTCGGCATGCCGGTGAGATCGGAGGCCGTGTCGCAGCCATCCTAGTGTCAAGTTCCTGCTGGGGAGGGCCATAGTGGCACCTACGTAGATAGTCGCGGGAGACGTCGTCGTCTACAACAAGCTCGAGGGCAGGGTGCCCATTGAGAGCAATGGCACATTGGGGGGATTCACAAGGGGGTGAGAAGGTGCTAGAGTGGTGAGGGGTAGAGGGGAATCCCAAGGTGGCTCGAATTTGGGCAGATGCTACAAGCAGGGCTTCAACCGTGGATGATGACGAAGGTTATGGGAGGAGGAGTGGCTGGTCCAGGGCGGCTTACAATATAGATTGGGACCGAGAGAGGTCAAGAGGGGCACACGGAGGCCTTATATGGCCGAGTCGACTTTGACAATGGTCCGGGCTCACGGAGATGCACGGACGAGCTTTGGAGGGGAGAAAAGAGTGAAAGGGAGGAGGGGCCCGACATCGTGTCGTGTTAAGGACATTGAGGCAACCTCGAGTGACACAATCCCGCTACCCAAGGCCAACGAACGTATGAGAATGGGAACCACTACATTGCTCGGTCGCACTGTAGCGTTCCATGACAGGGCATGTCCTTGGCAGGTAGGGTATGACCACTTGTGTCTAGGGGATCTAGGGGGTGCAAGCTATGTGCAAAAGGCCAAGTGGGGCTCTGGAGTGCCTTAGGGGATGTAGAGAAATAAGTTGTTGTCGAGAGGGGGTAAATGGAGGTTTTACCCCTCCAATAATGGAGTTGTGGTCATGGAATCTTTACTCGTAGTAGGTGGGGTTAGGTAGATGTGTGGTAAAAATGCTAGCTCAAGGAGAATAAGATAGCTAGGGAAAACAGTAACTTTGGCAAATCCCTAGAAGTTGTTGTATGGTGGTTTGTGAAATTAAATGGAGTCTACTTTCCATGACATTTAACAAGATCGAATGGTAGGTAAAAATAAGCTTGGTCACGAGATTTGAGCCTATTTGAAGAAAGTTGCCAACGTAAACATGGAAAACCGTACAAATGAACAAAATTTAGTTTTTGTAGATTTAACCATGCAAAGCTATTCCTCCTAATGTAGAACTTTATGTGGAAGCATTATTTGGTGATTAGAGCGTGCCCAAAAATTTGGGATCAACTGGTAAAACTTGGCAATGTAGAGTTCCTCTAATTTGGTTCTAGCCAGAGAGGGTTTTGGAATATTTTTGTGAATCAAATCAATTTGGATTGAGATGACACTTGGCAAGATCATCAGATATTTCATGTTTGAGTTGCTAGAGTTAGCTTGGATTATTTGAGATTATTTCTTATAGAAATATTTCAAATAGTTAAAATACACAACAAATGTTTTGAAGGGTTTTTTCCAAAAAAATTTAACATGACCATATGTTGAAATTCTTATATATGTTCACTGAGCATAAAAATACTTATAGAAATTCTTATATATGTCCAATTTTTTTAATATTACCAAGTTGATCCCTTAATTTTTGCAAATATTTTGGAAGCATAAAAATATTTTTTCCCTATAAAAGATAATTTCTAGCTTTAGAAAACGGTATTCAAATAAAGTAGGAAAATACTTTTAAACTATTGTTTTGTGGTTTAGGAATTCTTCTTAATATTAAGATCCAAATAAAATATTTGGCGCGAAACATCTTCCCTAATTTGAGGATGAGTAGTACAAACCTCAATTGAGGTTTTTTTTAATAGCTAAATTGAATAAATGATTCTTGGTAATAATCATATTTTGTAAAAATAATTTTAGATGCTATACACATGGTACGTTCATTGGGCAAAGATTTGGAGCAAGGAGGTGAGTCTTGGGAGAAGGATATTTTTTGTGATTTAAACCCTACACAAGCAAACAAGTAAACAAATAGCAATTAGTTCAAGCATCACATCACATAGAAAATTTTTTGTTAGCCCTAACTATTGAGCTATGTTAACTTAGTTAGGAGAGGCAAGACACAAGGTGTGAGGTACCTACCCCCATACAATAATCTCATCCATGAGATTCCTAGGCTAGGCGTTGAAAAGATACGAAAATTGGGTGTGGGGTATTCTTCACGCCCCCATGTTGCTTCTTCTTTGGTGTGATTGCTCTAGTGGATCTTGAAGTGCTTGATGATACAACTTCGAACTCTTATCTTGGATTCATCTAAGGGTGAACGGGGTCCTGGCAATATGCTATGCTTGACTAAAGGTCAAGGGCTTGGTCAATAAGGTTTGGCAAGGGTCTGGTTAGCGTGTGTATTCCAAAGTCAGAATATGTGGCAAATGTACTGTGTGTGCGCTGGTCCTGAGGTTACTCACATTAGTTAGTGACATCTAGATGTCTCCTGTTGGAATAGAAGGGTCAAGGTTTTAGTGTAGCTTCCAATTGACGGGGAAGTCCTTGACTTCTTTAAACCAGGTGATCTTCATTCGTAGGTGGTCTTCATCATTAAGAATGTTGAAGCGTGTCAACGTAAGCTTCTCATCGAGATCTTCTGCATCAGTAAGTTGCCCGGGTATGTTCTTCATTCATCTTTGTCCATGTGTCTTCGTTGTCACGGACTCTCATTTTTGTCGTGTCTCCACCGTTTGATCTTGTAGCCTTCTCGTAGCCACTTGTGGGAAAGTTTGGTTGAGTCTCTTCCGTAAGACTAAGATTAAAGACTTGGTGTAAAAACAGGTTCTACCACCTAGGAAAGTTTTTTAGGGGGTCCTAAATGAGCTGGCTACCCAAAAGTATAGACCAGCCATCCAATCCCTAGAGTTTGAGGCTTGTTAAGTGGGGTGAATCACCTTTGATAGGGGTTTCCCCATGATCTAGTCAGGGCTCACGTCCTTGATTGGACCAAAAGGGCTCTTTAATTTCTCTTGATGTCCAAAGGCTTCATCGTGTTCGAATACCGGTGCTTTTTAATATAGTTTAGCTGATGTAGATGGCACACGAGTGGTGGTTGACTTCTCTTGCTTCCTCTTTGTCGTCGTGGTTTCCCAAGTGTAGTGGTTCTTCGTCATGTTTGGGTAAGATTGTCTTGTGCTGCAGGGAGGGTGCTTCGAGGAGTCCAACTTCTTCAAGGTAAAGCCTTACACTTGAGAAGAATGGCAATTTCGTGCGTCTAGGGCTTATCCAAATAGGTATAAGGTGTTCCTCCTCTTGTTGGGTGAATAAGTATGTCATCCATGAGGACAACAACATATTTCTCCAAGCATCAAATGAGCACATTGCTCACGAGATAAGTGAGGGAAGCGGACATTTGTCCCGGATGGTCACTTGTAGAGGGGTTGGTGGTCCAACGCAATCTAGTTCCTTGTGTCCACCACCCACATGGATAGAATTGGTGGTAATCAAGGTGGAGAATTGGCCATAGACTAATGACTTAGAGCAGAGGCCTACAATCATAATCCGACCATGTCATGGCTCGATAAGCCTTATGGGTTTCAAGGAGCTTAGGATGTGAGTGAATGTCTATCATCTTAACCTTGAGCACAGTTCTTAGATGTCAATAGTCCTACCTATGTCTCTGAACAGAATCATCCTATACCATTGAGGGCATCATCTCATATAAGTTAACTCAAACATCACTTATGATATCTAACTCAAAGGTTTGAGACAAGGACTAAACCAAAATCTCGTAAGTATACTATAGCCAACTCACAAGTATCCCTACAAATCCTCACAAAATCATAGAAGCCGCTAAGCATGATTAAGACGCTATAAATCCAAGTGCTCAGCTATGTTATCCAAGGCCTAAGGTGATGTATTACTATACTAAGGAAACACGTAATATACCAATGCAAGATGTTGTTTCCTTCCTATCAATCTAACCTAGTGGTTCATCAATCCCATCAATCATTACTTGACCCATCACTCCTACAAATCCAATATCGATGGGGTTCTACATAATCTCCTAGAGTTTATATAATCCACATATCATTGCAAGGACTATTATCACAGTATATCTTCCAGTATCATGACCAAGTAACTACAAGGTCCAGCTTATATAGATTCTTAGATCAGCCCTAACATTATCCAATTTCTATACCTTATTATCCACCGAGTAACAGGGTATCCTGATCAAGACAATTGGGCTGAATGCAAATTACTCCTAACCGAGTAGTTCCATTTATCGTCAACACCCTATTAGGATTACCTATTTAAACCCCAAATCTCATGTCCAACGATAATTCCTACCGGTTCCCTCAAGCCACTGTTGTACCATCATCAATTCATGACCACTACTTGCCATAAACACGATATCATACCACCAAAAAATTTCAATGTGTGATCCCCAATTGTCCTACTAAATCCAATTTAATCAAAGGAGAAGTAAGCTCTGATACTCTACCAACTGTGATCCACCAAGTTCACCCATCATTATGAAAATGTCGTAATCCACCAAAGAGTCTTAGCTATATCCTCAAGAAACCTATTATAGTCACCTCAAATCCTTTTCTACATGTCGTATAACCTTGGAACGATCCTTCCTATGGCATCAAGGTTCTGGTGCTAGCTTAAGAATGAAAGATACTTGTTCACTATGATCACTCGTTCCATAATGAACTTACTGCTAAGCAGGAGCTATCAAAGTTCAACAGGTACTCTCGCAAACCCGTGTATTAAACACGCGATCAAAGGTTTGAGCTAGGGTAGCTTGTGAGGTCTAGGTTGGTTTACGAGAAGATTCTGAATCTCGAAGGAAAGCCATATCTTCACTGAGTTGAACTAGGTCACTATAGGCTATCGCAAAAGTCGTCAGTTCTAGTCGAGGTGGGTCCTTGGTGTATCTGGTCTTGCTGGTCTTCAGTTGTTGAGAAAGGTGAGATAGAAGAGTATAATAGAGGGGAGTGCCTAAGGGGGTGGTGTAGTGGAAGTGCAATCAAACAAGTGCCGAAAAGGCCAAACACCACATCAATATGAGGTAGGTGATATACTCGCGAACTTGTTGCCTAGGGCAAAAGCGTAACTTATATCAAAGCACAAACAAGAAAAAACAAGCAACACACAACATGGTTCCATTCGCACAAACTCGACTTCATATAAGGGATACATGACTCATCCTACCCTAGGGTTTCTCGGACGCACTACTCGTGCTTGTTTCGTGTTTTGGAGAGAAGGATTTTCAGTATTCTAGGTCTTCCTCAAGTGTTGTTGCGTGTATTTTATTTGTTTGTTGAAATGATCCAGGTTGATCCTCAAGTGTCTTTGACAACTTCTCTTTGCTAAGCTAATGGCGAAGGTATTTCCTCCTAGCTGTCATTGGCGGGGTCTCTTGTTGCCTTTGTAATCCCATCAACATCTTCTTGTCCTCCAACGTGTCAAGAGTTGTAGGTAGGCAATCCTTTATGCAATGACATGAACGAGGCATGATAGAGTTTCGGCCTGTCGGTTATGTTCATGAAAACATCGACACCAAGAGTGGGGGATGAAGAGAACCGTTTTCCTTCTCACTATGGTGAAGTGGAACAAGTGGCGAGGTTCTCATCCAAAGATGGTTGTCGACACAACAACATTAAGGACATGGTTTCTCAATTAGTGATGTATGTCATGATCTTGCATATCTTGCGCCTTGATCCTTGGATTCCAAGGTTTTCATCATCCTGCAGTAGTGTTGACGGTGTTACCATATTTTGAGTCTTGATGTCCTCCTTCCTCGAGAAGGTAGCTTTTGTTGGCGTCGTCTTGTCATAGCATTGCCAGCCTTGTCTTCCAAATAGGTGGGTGATTGTTTGGCAAGGTCGTTTCCTTTCAAGTAACCCACGAGGATTTCAAGGATTCCAGTGGTCTAGGGCATAAGGGTGCTATCAACCATTTGCAAGTTTTGAAAAAGCAGATGAGGAGAGTGTCACATCCCTGATCCCTATTAGAGTTTAGCACGTTGTGCTCATGTTTTCTTTATTTGCATTCAAGAAATGGAAATGATCTCAAAGGAAGTGGTCAAATCAAAGAAAAACCCTAGCCACTCCTTATTCAAAAAAAAACAATTCAACTAGTGCTAAATCAATGAACCCAAAATGACCATTAGGAAAGTTCATCTCATGTTTGGCAAGTGTTGAAAACAAGATATCAGGGGCGAATCATATTTTCAAAATGCTTTTGGGATTTTATTTTAAATTTGAAAATCACTGAAATCAATTATATATTTGATTTCAAATAATTCAAAGTTTCCAAAAATGTTGAAAACTTTCTGTGTGGTTGGAAATATTCCAACTAACACTCAAGTATTTTTCAAACTTTTTTGATTTAGTTCTGAGTCAAAATTAAAATGGAAACAAATGTCACAAGAATAAACATAAACTAGAAAGCAAGAAAATGCAAAAACCCATATCTAACGCTTACCTTGGCCGAGGCCCATCTCCCCCCTTCTGTTGTCTTCCTCCTTCGCTAGTCGGAGCAGGAGGTGGCCGCCGCATTCCCCGGCGTGCCGACGCACCTGTGTGCGTGCCTGGCTCGCCTCGATGAGCTGGAGAGGGAGGATAAGCCTCCTCGGATCCGTTCCCATCCTCTCCCCCCTCCTCACTCGCCCCTGTGACTCTCCCCTCTCGGCCTCCATTAGAGCTGAGCTCGAGCTCGAGCTGGCCGTCGCTCCAGCCCTACTCGCTCTTGTCTGAGCCACGCAGAAGGTCCGCCTCGACCCCCTGAAGCTTCTCATCACGATAGGCAAGCCCCCGAGTCCAACATCGCCGGATCCGCGTTGTCTTCTACCTCGGATCACCGACTCTCATCGCCGCCGTTCTCCCTCCTCAGGCCATCCCCGATCCCGTTTTCGACGCCGTTGCACTCCCAATGAGTCTAGGGTCCTTTCCCCCTCGTTTTCCCCTTCGATTGCTTCCTGTAGCGCCTGATTTCACCGGAGCCCGAAGAGGACTGCCACGGTAGCTCGTCGCCGGTGACCCTCCGGTGATCGGCCGGTCGATCTGAAGCTACCATTAGCTTCAGCTCGACGAGTAGGTGCTATAGGACCTAAGCCCTGCGCGTTTTGGCCTCTGTTTCGATGACCCCCACCTAGCTCGAGCTCCGACAGCCGCCGAGCTCAACGTCGGCGTCAACTCCGGCCATTTCAGCCCCTGTAACCTGCAAAAATGGAACCGCGATACAGTGGCCGATCGTCTGGTACCTTCCGCCGCTCGTTAGGTCGCCGGAGTAGGAAACCCGAAGCCCTCTGCCGTCTCTGTGGTCGCCGGAGGCTCATCGCCGGTGAGATCCACCTCACCACCAGTGGATCTGACTCCCCTCAGTCACTGGCAAGTGGGGCTAGCCCCCAGGCTAATTAGGATTAGTCAAATACAAATAAAGTTATATTAAAACCTTAATCAGACACTGACAGGTGGGTTCTACCCAGCTAATTAGCTAATTAAATTAAAACTTATCTAAAAACTGGCAAGAGTCACTGACCAGTGGGTCCCACTAGTCAGGTTTGACTTTCAACGGCCAGATTGACCTGCTGATGTCGTGGTGATGTAATAAACCTTTTTTTGTTTAAAAATAGTTCAGAATAGTTTCAAAACTTTGGAAATTCATAGAAAATTGAATATAACTCCAAATCAGACAAATAATATATGTAAATTGGGTAGAAAAATTCAATGAACACAATGGTGCTACTTTCATGCATGAAAAACAAAGGTATAAAACATCATCAGGTCCAATCAATTAAAGGAAGTTAATAAATAAATAATTTGAATTGTAATTTGAATTTGAATTCAAACCAACACCAAACCAAAGATTTGGCAATCACATTAGCTAATGCTACATTACTGGTCATGACATGCTCATGCATCGTATTGTTGCATATGAGTGTTATGGATTGTTGTTGTTATTCCGGTAGGCTCCGCCCCTCCGGATTCGACTGAATATCCGACTGACGGATATCACCCCTGTGCTGAACAACAAGGCAAGCAACCATTTTGATCATCCCGATAAATCCCATGTTCTCGCTCCTGCTCTTATTTATTGCATTAGGTCAAAATGCTTTCAATGCTTTTACCACGTTAGTTGAACCCATTCCTTTGCATGACCTGTCTTTGTCACAGTAAATAGCTAAACCTTGTAACCAAGCATACCTGGTAGGTGCTTGAGCCATGATGTGTCTTATCCTGCTATGCATGCTATACTTAGAGTTGTGTAAGGTGTGTCATCAGGGTGATGAACAGGATCATGAGAATGTGTTCAGTTAATAAGGTTGCGTGTTGAACCTGATTTGGTAAAGGTACCGGTAAAAGGCTATGTAGGAGTACATTGCGGGTTGTTTCATTGGAACCGTCATTAGGAACTGAGTTCTATGTATGTAATCCAAGACAAGATACTACCACATGCTGGGGCCTGAAATATGACCCCGCTCATCTTATTAATCGCTTAGTACTCGGTCCAGGAGTTGCAAGTAGTTTCTGGTGTTTATAGTCATGCTGGAGGCCGTGCGTAGCGCTGACCTTAGAGGTTGGCTATGATGCGGTAGGCAGTGGCACGGTGTAAAAAGTGGCACCCGGATGGTGGGCTTGGGAACCCTGCCACATCGTTTGGGGCCTTGCTGGAAACGTCGGCCGGACTTCCTTGCGGGTTACCCTCGGATAGGCGATAAACCTGGACTAGGTATTAGTGTGGTTAACGGTCGTGGCCGACTCCCTCGCTGGGCTTCCGCTTGAAGGATGCCGAGGTGCATGACGTTCACATGGCGATAAGTGGCAAGCGCGTGTGTGAAGAAGTACACCCCTGCAGGGTTATGAACTATTCGAATAGCCGCGTCCGCGGATATGGACTACTTGGAAACATATGTTGTTCATAGACAACTATAATGGTTACTCATAAAAATGTCAAGATAAGTGTGAGTGTCGTGGATGGCAATTCCTTAGGGAGACGGAATGATTCCACGATGGAGTATTCTTGTGGTGTTAGTGGACTCGTGTGTGAGAAAGCAACGTTGTCAAAGCTATTTGAAAATGCAAGTTTGTCTAGCCAAGAGTCAAATGCTGGCTTTCTGCATGAAACCCCACAACACCTTGTTGATACATTGCATGAGTAGATAGATTATCCTAAAATCTTGCTGAGTACTTTTGTACTCACGTTTGCTTAATAAATTGTTGCAGAGGTTGTTAATGACCCTAGTGGAGGGTTCTATCTAGACGTTGACGACGACGAGTAGCTGGTATCCCAGCTACGATCTGGCCCTAGGTTGGGTTTGTAGATAGTCAGGCCATGTGCCTTTACCATTCCATATGTCTGTACTCAGACAGTTTTAATCTTCCGCTGGCTTGTAAGACTTGTTTGAATGACTTGCGATGATGGGCCGTGAGACCCCCATCTGTGTAATATTATGTGTGAGGTTCTTCCGAGCCTTCTAAATAAAGTTTGAATGTTTACGGTTATGTTGTGATGCCATCGATATGTCTATGCATATCGGTATGCCATGTATACGTGTGTTGTACTTGATATGTATGGGGTTCGAACACCTAGTCGTATGCCCTAGTAGCACTCCTTACAGGGAAATGCCCCTTTGTGTTTCCACCGAGCCATTGTAGTTCGCTAATGCTCCGGACACATTGGTTGACCCGCATGTGTCCTTCTTAGCTGATGTGTTTGTCCCATTGGGGAAATGTCACGCGGTGTACTGGAGTCCTTGTAGCTTGCTATGACTCGTCTACACTCGCTGTTGATCGACACCTGCTTTGCTGGGTCATATATGCCTGTCCCTATACGGAACTGCCACTTAAGTTTATGACTAGACATGTCGATCCGGGTTCTTTCACATTGGAATGCTAGCGACACAATTGCATACGCGAGTAAAAAGGCGCAAATAGTCCCGGCTAAGGTAAGGCTGCTGCCGTCGGGATAACCGTGCGTGAGACCGCAAAGAGATGGGATGTGTTACAGGCTGGATTCCTATGGCTTAGGATCGGGGTCCCGATAGTGTTCGTATCACAGCCTGACTAACTGTAGGATTACTAAGCCAAACTGGTTGAAGTTGAGTCTAGAATTGCTTTAGTTATTTATAAGGGAATTGTTTGTGGAAGGGAACCTAAGACTCTTGCTTCTCTTCTTAAATTATTCTATTCTGGTCATCCTCGTCTTTTCTGCGGGGATTAAGAGTTAGGTTACTTATCTTTCTCTCAGGATCGTGTATTACCGATCGGTAGATTATAGGACAACGAGTCGAGAGTTACTCCGGGTTTCTTTTATTCCAAGGAAAAGAAAGTAAGTTTTGATGACCATGGAATTGAACTTGATAGTTGAGTGGTTATGCTATCTTGTCTATTGTGGGTTGTCTCAAAATTGCTTTTGAGCATTTACAGCCGTTATGCTGCCCAATATTGTCTTCAGAGCTCTAATGCTTTTGCATTACTCTCTATTTTTAGATGCCTGGCCGTCCTTTTCATCAGGTGGTCCGTCTTACTAGGTGCATTGATGTGCCGGGTCATAGGGCTATGTTAGTAAGGATGATGTTAGTAGCCGGTTACCGCTGGTACCCAGAGTATACTGTGGAGGAGTAGTACCGGGATTTTAATCAGAGTCAGTATCTGTGCACTCTTAGGGTATTCCCAGATTACCCTGGAGCCGAGGAGCCGATCTATTGGTCTTATGGATTGGGGGCTACTGTTGACATGGCAGTGCAAGATGCTGCCTATTCAATGTTGACCATTATGAGGGCCAGACATGCGCTGCTGCAGAATTCAGAGTTCGGCTATGTTCCTGCCTCTCAGCCAGGAGAAGAAGGATACCTCAGTGGGGTCTACTTTGATTCCTCCATGGAGGATCCGCTGTTGCAGTCCACCGCTGAGATGTTAGAGAATAGAGACAGGGATGCTCGTGCCCTTCGTATGGAGCTCGATGCTACACGTGCCTGTCTGTGGACGGTTTGACACAACTGGCACCTGTAGTCCAAACAGGGTATGGAGACATGGAGATGCTGAACCTTGTTAGGACCCATCTTCGGGCTCATGTTGACTGGCCTGCTATAGGAGTAGTCACCCCTCTTCGGGGACCTCTACTACCACCAGTTAGGGGACCAAGGCCACACCCATGCCCTTACGGTTCCCAGGGGTCTCAGGCTCGAGTATTTCCTGATCCGCAGGTTGAGCTCTCAGGTCATGGAGGCAACCTTTGTGAGATGTTCTATGCGGATGCCTGAACCGTGAGTGGAAGAGTAGTATGGTAGTAGGTGTACTCTCACAGTCCTATGTGTCTTGTGGAGTATGCTTATGTCGTGAGATGAATTCCGGAGGCATAGATAAATAATGTATAGGAAGCCTTGAAAGCCAGTGATGAGTAGTATTATCTTTTCAGTAGTTTGCTCTTCGGTTAAGGTTGTACTGAACTATGTAATGGTGTGTATGAACCATGGTGTATATATAGAAGTTGCTTGTTACCATGTTGTTCGGATGTTCATTTCCGCATTCTGTGTGTTCAGTGCATTCTTAACCCATAGTTAGTATTGATGCTGGTATTGGGTTAGGCTGTGAGTTTGTTTGTCACGATGGTGTTCACCAGGTTGAACCGTGCCCCTGCCCATGACTAGGGAGATGGTAGTCAAGCACCGGAAGTGGAACTGCCTCACCCGCCTTCTCTGGCGGAAGTTATGCTTGAGGCGGAAAGAAATAAAAGGGATACCAACAGTCTGCTAGAGCGTACTGAGCAAAATACGGCTCGTCAGCCGAGGAATGATGAAGTGTCCCTCAATGACTTTGTGAAGCTGAATCCTCCGAAGTTCCATCACTCCGTCGACCCCCTCGACGCTGATGACTGGTTGTGCAGTATATCATGCAAGATTCGCTCTGCAAATGTTTATGAGGCCGAGAAGGTGACCTTTGCGGCGTACTTCCTGGAAGGTCCTGCTAATATTTGGTGGGAGAACTTTGAAGCTACGCGTCCTGCCGGACCAGCAGCCACATGCGCAGACTTTAGTGCAGCCTTCCGTCTGCACCATATTTCAGAGGGGCTGATGGACCGTAAGCGAGAGGAATTATGTGCCTTCACCTAGGGAAAATTGACCGTGGATGGTTATAGCCACGAGTTCGGTAACCTTGCCCGCTCTGCAACTGAAGAGGTGTCAACTGATGCCAAGAAGCAAGCAAGATTCCCTAAGGGTCTGAGCCCTGAACTTCGTCGTGACCTGCGTCTCCACGAGTGTACAAGCTTTCAAGCTATTGTCAACAAGGCGATCAGTGCCGAGACTGGTCATACCGACTATGAAGCCACAAAGAAGCACTCCCGTGACTCTGGCTCGTCATCTGGTTCCGCGTTCCCAAAACGCAGGTTGTGGGTTCCAAATAGTTCTTTGTCGCCAAGATACACTCCGAGGCCATCCTATGTGGCGCCTCAGGCGAATCAGACCAACCCACCAGCAAAAACCTATGGTAGTCCAGCTAGCAATGCTGCACCACGTCCCAATCAGGTGATCTGTTACAAGTGTGGAGAACCAGGACACTACTCTCGAGAGTGTCCTTGAAATATGGGTGCCAAGCAACCTGGAAAGTCCGTTGGGCAAGGCAAGTCGGGCAAAGCTTAGTAAGTGAAGCCAACTAAAGCACGTGGCCGCGTGAACTATGTTTCAGCAGAAGAAGTTGCAGAGGATCCCAACGTTATATTGGGTATGCTCCTTGTCAATCATCACCCAACGTTTGTTCTTTTTGACACTGGGTCATCTCATTCCTTCATTTTAGAAAGTTATGCATAGTTGCAGAACATGTCTTTCTGTGATATGCCAATTCCATGGTCTGGTCTAAAAGATTCAGTGATTGAAAATACTTGAGATAGACTGATCTTTGGTGCTTCAGATTACAATTGCTTCACAAATAATACCAAATAACATTTTATGTGCTTCCTGCCAAGTCATATGTGTGTACTTGCGTGATTTAAAAAATAAACAAAAAAGTAGGAAATGCAGGACTCGAACTTGGGTCTTATGTGTAGAAGTATGGTAACCCAACTAATGCGCCACTCCCACATTCGTTGCTGTTTAACGGCTCGCTTATTAATAAACCCATCACGATGCAGTGGTTTTTGAATAAGAAACATGAATCGCTTTTTTTCACTTATGGATGTCATGGTGGGTAATTTGTGGCAACTTTAGGGCAATTTCTATGATGTACGAAGAAGCAATAAGTGTTTTATTATTAGGGAGAGATGTAGCGTGAGGCTCTTTATTTCTAGGTGTTTTTTAAGACTAAAAAAAGGTTATGTGTGGACTCTTTTTTGTAACGTGGGGCATGGTAACACTTTATTTGTACGTGTCCTTTTTCTCACGGAAACATGCATATAGTGTTTAGTTTCATTAATTAGGAAAATGTGATGGGTGAAGCATGTCTTATAGATAGCGTGTTCTTTTCTTATCATTCTCACGTGAGATTTAATAGGTAGGTGGCCGGGTGATTTTTTTTCTATGGGAGCTCTCGACATTTGTGTTTTCTTAGTGTCTACGTGATTACGTAGGAGTTCATTTTGTACGTTTGGGTTTATTGATCATGACCATTAAATTTCAAATATAATGGCTAAATTAATTTTGCTGATGCGGATTAACATGAGGACTCCTATGGTGCAACCAATTAGTAAAAATAAAACGACTTAACTACACACCAGCGCCGTATGTGAGCCTTCTCATGCAGCGGTCAATTTATCTCCCAACAATGCATGCATGCAATGACGTCATCAAGATTCTTTTTATTACCTTGAAATTTAAAAAGTTTTATCTCTAAAACCATTAATTCAATTGATAATCCGTTCTCGCCGTTGGCTTTGTCGCGACGAGATCTTCAAAACTAGACCCCATGTCGACATGTTTTGAGAACTTTTTTTCTCTATTCATTATTGCCACATTTTTAGACTTACTTGTCGTATTATTAGCCACTTACTTGTCCCAAAAATATAACTTAATTGTAATTTTTTCTTGATGTGAACCATGTGCCGCATGTACTCATATTGCAGCAGACAACAGCGTGAGCTAGAAGAATATACAGATGGGGTCACAAAAATATGCATTACATGCAATGCGTCACACAGAAAATCGATAAAAAAATTCTCACACACAAAACCTGTGTTGGCAAACCTTATTCACTAGCTAAATGCATCTGGTTAGTACTAGTACTACTAGTAGTAGTTTCAAATTGCGTAGTTGCCAATTTTACAAAAACTTAGTTGTCAAGATGCTAGTTTAACTATGCCGAGTTGTCATATTTTACAAACGATGACCAAAAAAAAAAATTTTTTGTGGTCACCGGTTTTAAATAAGTTGAGTTGTCATATTTTTGCGTATAATCGCCTAACAAAGTTGTTTGTTCTTGCCATTTTAATTATGTTGAGATGTCATATTTATACGTAATTTCCAAAAATTTGACGATTAAGTTATTTTTTATCAGACAAGTAAGTACTCACTAATATAACAAGTAAGTGCAAAAAATAGGGTAAGTGTGAGCAAAAAAAAAGTTGTCAAAACATATCAACATGGGATCTAGTTTTGAAGATTTCATAGAAACAAAGTCAACGCCGAAAACGGATCATCGATTGAATTAACGGTTTAAGAGATAAAAGTTTTTAAATTTCAATCATTTAAAACGAATCTGATGACATCATTGCATGCATGCATGGGAAAGAAGGCACACAAGCCGCCGCATCGGATGTCCAGGTGCGGCGCTTCTATATAGAATTTCCCTTTCGTATGCCTTTTCTCTCTCAATATGCAAGGTACATCACTCAGAGGGAAATATCTGAAAACTAGAATTCTAGACCGAGAAACCAAGAACAAGGCGAAAAAATCAACTTGGTCCAAATGACCTGAAACTTTACGGAGAATTTCTCTGCAATATGTGAGAGTTTCTGGACAAAAAATATATTGGAGACGGTCCACCAACTAGGCACAAGCCAATAGGGCACTCCCTGGACGCGCCCTTATGCCTTGTGCGGCCCCAGCTGACCCTCTTCTCCTATATGGTGTGATTTACCCTAGAAAAAATCATAAGTTATCTTCGGGATGAATCGCCGCCTTCTCGAGGCGGAAAACTGGGTAGACGCCCTTTTGCTCTCCGGCAAAGAGATTTTGTGGACGGAATTCCCACACCGGGAGGGGGAAATCGAAGCCATCGTCATCACTAACGCTTCCTACTTCGTGGGAAGACCAATCTTCATCAACATCTTCACCAGCACCATTTCATCTCCAACCCTAGTTCATCATGTGTATTCAATCTTTGTATTCAAACCTCAGATTGGTACCTGTGGGTTACTAGTTGTGTTGATTACATCTTATAGTTGATTCTTTTTGGATTACTTGGTGGAAGATATTATGTTTAGATTCTTAATTATTATTATTACACCTCTGATCTTAAACATGTTGATGAAGTGTGAGTAGTAGTTATTGTTCCTAAGGACATGGGAAAAGTCTTGTTATAAGTAATCTTGTGAAGTTGGTATTCGTTCGATATTTCGATGATATGGGTGTTGTTACATCTCATAGTGGTCTCATGTGCACGTCGACTACATGACACTTCACCATGTTTTGGGTCTAAGGGAAGTCATTGTGGAGTAACAAATAGATGATGGGTTGCGGGAGTTATAGAAGCTTGAATCCCAGTTTATGTGATGCTTCATAGGGGGCTGATCTGGATCGATATGTTTCATGCTATGGTTAGATTGTTCTTAATTCTTCTTTCGTAGTTGCGGCTGATTTTGAGAGGGGGTAATCATAGGTAGGTTCTTAGTTCAAGTAAGAACACCACCTTAGCACCAGTCCACCCACATATCAAATCATCAAAGTAGCAAACGCAAATCAACCTAATCTGATGAACATGACTAGACAGAAATTCCCATGTGTCCTCGGGAACGCTTGCTTTATAAAAGAGAACTTTCAGGTCCGTCCTTTGCTATAAAAAGGATTGGGATACCTTCCTACACCTTTGTTACTATTGTTACTTGTCACTTGTTACAATTTATCTTCCTACAAAACTATCTATCACTATTACTTACATCACTTGCAGAGAATCCCTTGATGAAAACTACTTATCGTTTCCTTCTCCTCCTCGTTGAGTTTGACACTCATACTTATTGAAGGGACTACAATTGATCCCCTATAATTGTGGGTCATCAAGACTTTTCTGGCACCATTGTCGATGTGTGAAGCACCTTTTGTAAGGAAACACTTTCGGTACATGCTAAAATTTACTTTTGCTTATCACTAGGAACGGTCATCCTTTCAGTGGATTGTTCAGGGCATCTTCACCTCGAACGAAAGTTGTGGAATTTTTTCCTCATCCTTTTGAACCTAGTGAAAATAGTTATTATGACATTCTTTCAGGTATGGTAGATAAACTGATCGCTAATCCTTATAACGGTTCAACTCATCCTTATTACCATTTGATATATGTCGATGAGATTTGTGGAATGTTCAAGCTTTCAGGTCTACTCGTAGGAAAAGTTAAGAAGAATTTTTCGCTTTATCTTTGGAGGGAAAATAACTAATGTGGTATAGGCTATTGGATGGTATTGGATCATGGGACTGGAATCGCTTGAAGCTAGAATTTCATTAGAAGTTTTATCCGATGCATCTAATTTATTATGATCGGAATTTTATTTATAATTGTTGGCATCTAAAGGAGAAAGCATCGCTCAAGATTAGGGGAGGACTAAATCTATGTTGCACACTTTCCCCAACCATGATCTCTCAAAGGAACTGATTTTACCGAATTTGTATGCTCGACTTTCTCAAGATGATCAAACTTTACTTGATGCTTGTGCTATCGGTTTCGATATGAAGGAGACTATTGAATTCAGATGGGATCTTCTGGAAAAGATTAAATGCAATGCTGAAGATTCGGAACTCGGTGAAGGTAAAGAGTAGGGTATAAAGCTTAATTTTGATTGCGTTAAATCTTTTATGGAAACTTCTCCTTTTCATGAGTTTGAGCAACAAATATGGCTTTGATTCTTAGATAGTAGTTTCTTTTTGCGTATCTTCCACTACCTATGTTGACCTGCCCAAAGAAAAGTGGTTAAAATATCATCCTCCCATTGAAAAATCACATGAGAAACCTGTTAGAATTAAGAAGGAAGAAATAATTGTTAACCATGTTGATTCAATTGTTCCTACTTCTTACATTGAGAAACCTCCTTTCCATGTTAGCATTAGAGAACATGCTAAGGCTACAATAGGGGTTAGTAAGAGTTATGTTAGAACACATACACCTTCTAAAGAAATAAATTTTGAGCCTAATGTATCTGTAGTTAAAGATCTCCTAGTTGATAATATTGATGGCAGGTTATTTACCTTTGTGATGAAGCTACTAGAATTTAAAAACATGTTAGAAACAAACTAAATGAATTCGATAAAAATAAATCGGTGGTAGGCACACCTATCATCTCAGTTAAAATTGGAGATCATTTCTATCATGGGCTATATGATATTGGTGCTAGTATTAATGCTATACTCTTTACATGATATCAAGAAAAATATGCATTATATATCACCCTCTAAAATCAAAGATATTGATGTCACTATTAATTTTGCAAATCGTGATACTATTTTTTCAAATGGGATTGTTAGGGATGTTGACGTGTAGTGTGGAAAATTCAACTACCCCGCTAACTTCTTAGTACTTGGTTCTGAACAAGATAATTTTGGTTGAGCATATTTGATAGACCATTCTTGAATACGGTCAATGATGAAATTAATTGTCCTACCTAGAAGGTCAAAGTGACTTTGGTGATATTTCTCATGAGTTTAACTTCTCTAAGTTTAGAAAACATCCACATGAAAAGGAATTGCCTAGTAAGGATGGAATAATTGGCCTTGCTTATAATTTTGTACTTCCTATTGATCCATTGGAACAATATTTGCTAGACAATGAGATTGACATGCACTTTAATTAAAGGAATGAAATAGATAATATACTCCTTGGTCAACAACCTATCCTAAAGCACAATTTAGGAGTTGAAGTTTTAGGTGATCCTCTTCTACCAAAGGGAGATCCCATATTTGAACTTAAGGCTTTACCTAATACTTTGAAATATGCTTATCTTAATGACAAGAAGATATATCCTGTTATTATTAGCACTAACCTTTCAGAACATGAAGAAAAGTGATTAGTCAAAACTTTGAAGAAGCACAGGGCTGCTATTGGATATAATCTTTATTATCTTAAAGGCGTAAGCTCCACTCTTTGTCGGCACAATATTAATATGGAACGTGTTTCTAAACTAGTTGTTGATCATCAACGCCGTCTCAATCCTAAGATGAAAGAGGTGGTAAGAACTGAAATACTAAAACTTGTGGAGGCAGGTATAATCTATCCTATTGATGATAGTAGATGGGTAAGTCTTGTGCATTATATTCCTAAGAAAGGAGGTATAATTGTTGTTCCTAATGATAAAAATGAACTTATTCCACAAAGAATAGTAACTGGTTATATGATGGTAATTGATTTTAGGAAATTGAATAAGGCTACTAGAAAAGATCATTACCCCTTGCCTTTTATTGATTAAATGTGAGAAAGATATCTAAGCACACACACTTTTGCTTTCTTGATGGATACTCTGGATTCTCTCAAATACCTGTGTCAAAAGAGGACCAACGGAAAACTACCTTTACTTGCCCCTTTGGAACTTATGCTTATAGGCGTATGCCTTTTGGTCTATGCAATGCAACTGCTATCTTTCAAAGATTGATGACTGTTATATTCTCTGACTTTTGTGAAAAGATTGTTGAGGTTTTCATGGATGATTTTTTTCGTTTGCACGACTTCATTTGATGACTGCTTGAGCAACCTTGATCAAATTTTGCAGAGACGTGAAGAAACTAATTTCATATTAAATTGGGAGAAGTACCACTTTATGGTGAATGAAGGTATAGTGCTTGGGAATAAAATTTCTGAATGCGTATTGAGGTGGATAAGGAAAAAGTTGATGCAATAGAGAAAATGGCTTGTGTGAGAGATATCTAAGGTATAAGAAGTTTCCTTGGTCATGCTGGTTTCTATAGGTGTTTCATTAAAGATTTCTCGAATATTTCTAGGCCACGAACTAATCTTCTCCAAAAGGATGTTCCTTTTGTTTTTAATGATGATTATTTAGAAGCCTTTGAAATACATAATAAATCTTTTTGACACCCTGGAGTTTGGTACTTTCTTTTTATTTTGTATTTCTTTAAGATTTCATTTGAAATTTCTTTTTTGTGGTTCTGTGACCTGGAAATTTGGGAAGATCATCTATTCCTAGTGTGCAAAGTGGCTTGTCATTGTCAAATCCTGCCCAAGACCATGTCATTTTCCATCTTAGGCCTAAGCCAAAAACAATTCTTGGGAATATTCCTTTTTTCTATTCAAGGAATAACCCCCTATATTTCCGTATCTTCATAAATTTATAAATAATTCTCATAAATATTTTGGGTTATATCTTCCTCGAATATATCAAAATATTTCCTTGTCTACTTCAAAAATAGTTCTCCAATATTTTTTTCCTATTCTGCACTGAATGGCACTTTGTGAAGGAAGTTTCCTTTCTATATTCTTGTTTTCCCTCAAACCTTTTGTGGACTTTTTCCTATCCATATTAGGGAATCATACCAAAATTCAACATCATTTGCAAAGTAAATCTTTGTCAGCTAATTTCCAAAGTTTCTGTCCAGAAAGGAACTTTGTGAAGGAGGTGTAGGCTAGGCAAAATCAAATGATTTGAAATTTTGACATGACCTTCATATGCTCAAATAATAGCTACCCTAAAAATGTGAGCATTCCTCCATCCTCCATGTGAACCAAGCATCCAATCTTAGCTTCTGGTCATATTATCTATCTGTGACGTAATTATATTTTATATTTCTTCACAATTGCTGACAATTCACGAGGACCTTCTCAAACCCTTATAAACCCTCTCTCCCAAAGTTGGGATATTTCATTGAGCCAATATTCCTCTAGGATTATTCTTATTTCCTGTCCATATAAGTTCATTATGAAGCAACTACCATTTTGGTGTATCTAGTTGGTATGAAAATTTTGCAGCGTCTTCTCATAACTATAGCATCATGATCCCCAGTTTCATCCGTAGCAAAAGCTCTATGTGAGTGCCTCATCTAATTTCCTTCTCTGAACCAGATTGTGGAGTTGTTAAGCAACCCTATTAAACCTTGGTCCAAATCCCTTCAAATTTCAGATGAATGTTGTCCTTCCTTCTCTAAACCTCTTAGACATCTTGATTTATCATGAGGCCATCCATGTGCACTTGAGGAGATTGCCGAAGTTTGCAGCACCTAACTTCAAATGATAAATCTCATTCATCCATGGCCTCTTCTATCGATCCAGCACCTCTACTATGTCCCTGTGAGAAAGGGCAATACAGTATACATCTTTTGCCAGCCCATCGTGTCTTTTCCTTCTTGTGCTTGTGGTGACCGTGTTGTTTGCACACATATGCGCGTGCTCTGGTAGCATTGGGTCCGCTCTGCATGTCGGGTCACGTCAGGCCTTGTTTTTCGGCGGTATCCGCGCATCCCTAAGTGCCTTCCAACATCCCTTCTTCTCTCATGTCGCTCTCTGGACCCCGACCCCACCTGTAGCTCCCTCCCCGGCGCTAGACGCCGCTCGCCCATGGGTGCACAGTGTCCTGACTAGCTCTGGCTGTGCTCGGCTTGTTCCTCCTCCTCCCTTGGCCTCACCTCTGCACCGTCCCAAACATGTGTCCTCTCCCATCACATCCTCGCACTCCCATGAGCCCTGTCCTCACCAGAGCTTTGTCATGTTCTATGTGGCGCCTCTCAGCCACTGGCATCTCACCCTCGGTATTTAAGCCGTCGCCGACGCTGTTTCTATTTGACATCGAACTCCTTCGTCACACGGGTTTTCTATTGTCATAATAAATAAAAGCAATAAGTCGCTCACTCCAAAACAGATCACAAAGTCACTTTAGAAATGTTGTTTAATTCTGATAAACCCATATTGTTATTATAAAAATATTTGTCTCTGGTTTTAGTAAAAGAATATTTTTAAAATCAATGTAAGAGAAGCAAAACTATTCCAATTTAACCCTTTTCATTTTTATAAAATAGAATAGTTGTTTCAAAAATTCATCCAATGGTTTTGTTAAATACTACACATTTTTAGGGAAATAACAGTGGAAGAATCATATTATTTTACTTGTCAAAACTTTTTTATAAAATATCATTTAGAATCAAGTTTAAAACAAAAGAAAAAGGGCTACAACCCTTGTCCTGGCTTGTCCTAGGACTGGGCCGGCCGACTAGCGAGCCAACCAGCCTGCCTAGGCGCGCGCGCCGTCAGGTTTGAACCAGATGCGCGGGACCCTTTGGTCAGTGGCTGCGGGCAGCGAGGGAGAGAGAGACGGGCCACCGACAGGTGGGGCACACTTGTGGGGGTCGTCTCCTACCTCTAGCCAGAGAGGAGGAGAAGCACACCTGCGTGGCTACAAACGTTCTCAGGCCCTAACGATGACAAGAATGGGTCCGGCTCGTCGCCTCCTACCTACTGGTGGTCAAATCAACGGCGGAGGGGCTCTGGTTCACCGGCGATGAGGTAGCCGCGGCAGAGGGGTTTCGGGTTAAGGTGGAGGTTGTATCTACGGGCACGGATTTGCTCGGGGAAGAGGGTTGGAAAGCTTCCTGGTGTCATGGGGAGTGTTTTGGTGGGCAGAGAGACAGGAGAGCCGACGTGTAGCCGGAGATCGCCCGGAGCTCCGAGGCGGAGGGGCCTGGGTCGATCTTGAGCACCGAGGCTCTGCTTGCTCAATGAGGTGCCTAGGCAGGTGATTGAGGTCTCGGTGAGCTACAGCGAGGGGAGGGGCTATTTACAGGACCGCGACGGTGAGCCGACTCGGGAGCGTCGGTGATCCACCGTGGCGTGCATGGGGGTGCAGAGAGAGGATGGGGTCGAAACAACAGTCTCAGGAAGTGGTTTTGGACCTCCAGGACTCACTTCCAGAGAGAGGGAGAGAGGAGAGGCGAGCTATCCTGGCCGCGCTCATCTGGCGCTTCTGGTGCACGTGGGCACGCGTTGGACCGGCTCTTAGCGCGGGAAAGGAGGGGCCCTGAGGGCTGTCTGATGCAGATGGGTTGTCGGGGGAGAGGAGAGACACCGCGGGGAGGCTGGAACTGGCCGAAGGAGTCGCCCCCACCTCAGTTGCCCTCTGTAGCGCACCTAGAGCGCAGCTTTGGCATGCCAGGACATGCTGGCGCACTCTGGGTGCCGTGGACGTGTCTAGCGTGTCCTGGGCACTGGCTTGGAGATGCCTAGCCGTTGGAGTCCCGTGGGAGCCTTGGCTGGTCAAAGAGAGACAAGGAAACAGGTGTTGTCAGCCTTGGGCTGAAGCATAAATTGGAGATTTTGGTTTCTCTACTTTGAGCCAGAGAGGGGCCACTTTACTGGAGTTAGGCAATGATGTCAGCCACCTAATCTATGAGTTTGGGAGAAAGGGATTGGGTTTAGCTAAGGTTAGGAGGGGTATTACCCAACAGTCAAAAGGTGCTCGAAAGTTGTTTGGGGTGGTTGCACCCCACCACTGGCTATGCAACTTAACATGATTGAGCTTGGTGCTAAAACAAGGCGTTTCACCAAGGTTGAGCTCCACTGGACAAGTTTAGCTTTGTAAACTTGAAAACATCACCAAGTGACTAGATCTGTTCGTTTCAAAGAGAGTGTGGGCAAATCAAGTCCCACAAATCCCTTTTTTGGCATAGAGTCCTCATTTGAGGTATTAGCCACTCCTGCAAAGTTTCGGCTCCATTGGATAAACTTTGCAATGTAGAGTTGCTCTAACTTCATACTAGAGAGAAGGGGTTTTGCAATTATTTAGTGACCTTAATCACCTTGGATCAAGGTGAAATTTTATATGGGCGCCAAATATGGCTTAGGGATACCACTGGAATTTTCTAGGGATTTATTGAGAATATTTCCTTTGGAAATATTTCAAAAGGTCAAAACAGAGAGAAAAGGTTTCTAGGGTTTTACTCAAATAATAATAATATAAATAGGGTTGAAAATCTTTTCTATGGAAAATATATGTCCTTGTGAGTATCTCCAAATTTGACTGATTTTCACAAGGCACAAAAGTATTTTTCCATCTAGGAATATCATTTCTAGCCTCAGAAATGGACATGCAATTAATATAGGAAAATAAGAAAACTCTTGGTGAACTAAGATGGTGCTAGAACCAGATCACCAACTTTTGGTAAGAGAACTCCTTGCCATTAATGACTTGTAGTGCAACCCAAAGCAGGGTTTGGAATTATCAATAAATAAGAAAAAGGGTTTTAAAAATAATTAGGTTATGAGAATGTGTTATTTTAATATCACACACTCAAGCATTCAAGCATACACTGGCAATCATGGCACTCACAACATTAGTTTTGAAAAAGATTTAATAAACTCAGATTTTTGAATTATAGAAAAAGTAACATAGAAAACAGGGTGTGGCAGACCAATCCCCCTTACAAGAATCTCGTCCCCGAGATTCCTAAGCTAGGTGCTAAAAAGGTAAGGAAACTCATATCGGAGATAGTCTTCACGCTCCCATGTTGCTTCTGCTTCGGTGTGGTTGCTCCACTGAACCTTGAAATACTTGATGGTGCGGCTTCTGGTGCAACGCTCTGCTTCATCGAGGATGCGGATCGGCTTCTCACGATAAGTGAGATCTGATTGAAGGTCGATGCCCTCATGGTCAATGTCCTTAAGAAGATCGGGACAATTTTGCGCTTGAAGACACTTCCAAAGTTGTGACACATGGAAGACGTTGTGCACACCCGTAAGTTCCGGAGGTAGCTCCAACTAGTAAGCAACTTCTCCACGCCTTACCGTGTTCTTAAAAGGTCCAATGAACCTTGGAGAAAGTTTCCCCTTGACGTGGAAATGCTTGGTTCCCTTGAGAGGTGTGACGTAGAGGTACACCTGGTCTTCAAAGTTGAACTCCAATTCTCTGCGGTGAGAATCTGCATAGCTCTTATGTCGCGACTTGGTTTCCTTCAAGTTTTCTTGAACAAGCTGCACCTTATCTGATGCTTCTTCCAAAACTTCCAGCCCGAAAATCAATCCTTCACCAGTTTCGGACCAGTTGAGCAGGGTGCGGCACTTTCGTCCATACAACACTTCAAATGGGGCCATCTGGAGACTGGACTGGTAGCGGTTGTTGTAGGAGAACTCAGCGAACGGCAAATAGTCTTCCCATTTGGCACCATGAACCAAAACACATGCTCAGAGCATATCCTCGAGTATTTGGTTTACTCTCTCCGTCTGTCCGCCCGTTTGTCATTGAAAGGCGGTGCTGAAGGAGAACTTGGTTCCGAGGGCTTCTTGGAACTTCTTCCAGAATCTTGACGTGAACTGCGTGCCTCGGTCAGATACAATCTCCTTGGGAACTCCGTGAAGGCTCACAGTACGCTCAATGTAGAGGCTAGCCAACTTGTCGCCACCATAGGTGGTGCTTACCGGGATGAAGTGAGACACCTTGGTCATATGGTCGATGATGACCGATATAAAGTCATGGCCTCTGCTAGACCTGGGTAAGCCAGTGACGAAGTCCATGCCTACTTTGTCCCACTTCCATTCTGCCACTTCGAGAGGTTTTAGCAGTCTAGCTGGTCGCTAATGCTCAGCCTTGACTCGCTGGCACACATTGCACTTGGCAACATAAGATGCTATTTCCCTCTTCATGCCATGCCACTAGAATCTTTCTCGGAGATCTTGATACATCTTCGAACCACCGGGGTGAATAGAGTAGGGTGTGTCATGTGCTTCCTGCAGGATCAAGTCCTTGAGTTCTGCCTTGTTGTGTAAGCATAAACGTTTCCCAAGCCACACTACTGGGGCCTTGCCTTCCTAGATCTTCTTCTGGATGCCTTCAATGCTCTTGTGCCCCTTCTGGGCCTCCTTGATGTCATCAGCCAGCCTTGGTTTGACTTCGAGGTTAGCCAAGAATCCTGGTTCAACTAGATCCAACCCGAAGCTTTCCATTTCTTCATATACGGCGGGTAGCCTTTCCTTGAGCATTACGTTCAAGGTGTTGGCCTTCCTGCTTATGGCATCAACCATTACATTAGCCGTAAAGGGGTGGTATTGAATACTGAGGTCGTTGTCTTTTATTAACTCCAACCACCTTCGTTGCCTCATATTCAATTCCCTTTGAGTAAAGATATACTTCAGACTCTTATGGTTAGTGTATATTTCACATCGCTTCCCAAAAGGTAATGTCGCCATGTCTTTACGTCATGCACTACTGTTTCCATCTCGAGATCATGGGTGGCATAATTCTCCTCATGCGGGCGCAGTTGCCGTGACAGATACGCCACGACCTTGCCGTCTTGCATTAGGACTCTACCAAGACCAGTTCTGGAGGCATCACAATATATCACAAATTCCTTGCTGATATCCAGCGTAGCCAATACCGGGGCGGTAGTCATTCTTTTATTCAACTCCTGGAAGCTTGCTTCACACTCCGGCGTCCATTTGAACTTCTTGCCTTTCTTCAAGAGCTGAGTCATGGGTCGACCGATGTGGGAGAATCCTTCTACGAACTTGCAGTAATATCCCGCGAGTCCAAGGAAGCTCCTGACTTCCTTCACATCGATTGGCAACTCCCAGTTGGTTACCGTAGTAATCTTGGAAGGATCGAGTGCCAATCCACCTACTGTCATGGTATGACCCAAGAATCGAACTTCGTTCAGACGGAATTGGCATTTGCTGAATTTGGCATAGATTTGGTGCTCTCGAAGCTTCTCCAACACTAACCTCAAGTGTTGCTCATGCTCTTATTCAGGCTTGGAGAAGATTAATATGTCATCAATAAATACGATAACAAACTTATCCAGGTATTCCATGAAGACCTTGTTCATGTGGTACATGAAGTAAGCTGGGGCATTCGTCAACCCGAAAGACATGACAATGCACTCGTATAGACCTTACAAGGTCATGTACGCAGTCTTGGGTATGTCTTCAAGTCGAATATTTAGTTGGTAATATCCAGATCGGAAATCGATCTTGGAAAATACCTTGGCTCCATTTACCTGGTCAAACAAGTCTTCAATCTTGGGGAGTGCGTACTTGTTCTTGATCGTGACCTCATTGAGAGAACAGTAATCGACGCAGAGTCTGATAGTCCCATTCTTCTTAGACACGAACACAACAGGTGATCCCCAAGGTGATGCACTCGGAAGAATGAATCCTTTCCTCAGTTGCTCATCCAGCTGCTTCATCAGCTCTGCTAGCTCTTCACATCCCATCCTATAAAGCTTCTTATAGATAGGCCTCGATCCGGGCATGAGTTCAATGATGAACTGGATGTCTCTTTCGGGAGGCATCCCTGGTAGCTCGTCAGGAAAGACGTCCGGGTACTCGCAGACTATCGGCACTTGGTCCAACTCTTGTCCCGACAAGTTATTAACCTACGGTACTCGAGTGGATACTGGCTCAGAGACATACTTGACTTTGACCCCTTGGTCTCTTGTCATGGTAATAGCCCTGTTGGCACAGTCCAAGATGCTTTGGTGTTTGGCCAACCAATCCATACCGAGAATTAATTCTAGGCCTTCCGACTTAATGACGATGAGATCTGCTGAGAAGTTTATCCCATTGATATCAATCTTGACTCCTCTACACCCTAGGTTGGTCCTTAACACTACTCCCAGGGTACTTACTGCCATTTACCCGTTAAGAAGGGTAGGCTTCAAACCTCACTTTTCTGCAAATCTTAGAGTAACAAAAGAATGCGAAGCACCACAATCATACAATATTGTTGCTGGGGTGGAGTTGACTAGGTACATACCCTGAATGCAGTAAGGGTCTTCTTGTGCCTCTTCCGCGCAGATATGATTGATACGTCCTCTGATGTGATACTGCTGATTGCACGGAGCTTGTTTCCTGCCTGGTGCTGCTTGAGCTTGATTGGACGCATTGGGGCGCGGTGCGTCGGGCTTCTTGTTGGGACACTGCCTGGAATAGTGCGTTGTCTGTCCACATCCAAAACAGGTAACTTGTGCTGGGAGGTTGGTCTTGACTCCACTGTTGTTCGGTGGGTTGAATGCTGGCTTGGTGTTGACTTGCTGCTGAGGCTGGTAGCTCTAGCGAAATGTTGGAGCCTTATACTGCTGCTGCTGATAACTGGGTCTTGCTGGAGCTAACTGCCATGGGCGTGGCTTCGGATTACTAGGTCCTCCACTACCCATCAGCTTGCGCTTCTGGGTGTCGTCCATTGCATGACGCTTATCTTCCAACATAAGGGCCTTATTAACTAGATCGCTGAAGGTCCGACATTCACAAACAACCAGTTGATACTGGAGTGACTGCTACAGTCCTTCCATGAAGCATTCCACTTAAGCGGCCTCGATGTTGACGTCCTCTGGTGCATATCTTGACAGGAGGTTGAACTTCTGCAAATACTCCATGACGGATCCACTGCCTTGCCTTAATGCTCGTAATTCCCGCTTCTTAATGGTCATCATTCCGGGAGGAATGTGAGCAGCGCGGAATCTTTCCTTGAACATTGCCCAAGTGATGACTTCTCCTGCTCGCATTATCTGGAATCCATCCCACCGAGCTCTGGTCGTGCCTCCGAGACAGTGAGAAGCATAAAGGACTTTCTCACGATCATGAGTGCATTTGACCAGCGCGAGGAGGTCTTCGATATTACGGATCCAGTCATCAGCATCCAATGGTTCAGTCGTCTCCGTGAATATGGTTGGCGCAGTACACATAAACTAAGAGAGAGTAGAGCGACCGTTGCCATTCCCATTCTGTGGCAGGTTGTTCACTAGGACTTGAGCCAACTACTGAATAGAGGCATTATTGGCTTGATGTTCCTCGCGAAGAGATTGTAGGAACTGAGCCATAGTCAAGCTTTCTGGAGGAGGCGGTGGTGTTGGAATATCGCCTTGCTGCTGCTCGTGGTGATCTCTAGCTTGAGCGTCCCCTCCAGTTCCCTGCTGCTGACCTGAAGAGGTAGAGCCAGGGTTGCCGAAGGTGCTGGTGCGAGTTGAAATCACCATCCTGTCAGGGGAGTAGACATGTCAATATGCCGAACTGGCCGGAATCATAAGGGATATTGCTGTATTAAGGGGGGGGGTTGGTGTCATGCTAGTGTAAGATTTTTAAACCAAGATTATTGGGAAAAGCTCATGCATTAGATTAAACAGAAGCAATGTAGTCGCTTACAAGCTGCCTAAGGCAGAAATGCGACTTGCATCAAACATGCTCACACAACACTCATGGTTTGCATGAACATATACATGAACTTACTACGCTTGGGGAGACTTCTAATTGCCTAAGCTGTAATCCTAAGCGGTGGACTGCTCGATCTCGTAGGAGGGTTCTGCAGGGTCTTCGTCTTCATCTTCATCGATACTTTCCTCCTTCAGAGGGTTAGGAGAAGGAAGTGGTCCATCACGGATATCTCTTAATTGGTGAGGTAGTGACGAGCTCAGTGTACTCTTCCGTGGTCGGGCGGCGACTCTCAATAGGAGTGGCCTGAAGCGTTGGTACTCCTCCTCAGAAGGCAATGGCTGACCGCCCTCCGGGTGCTCCTTCCTTCTTCACCTTGCGGGTCTTCATCTTCTCCAGGCGAAGTAGGTCCTTGACTTGGTGTAGTTCTTGGCGAATCTTTGTTGACTCCTTGATCAAAAGGTGCGTCAAAGTGTAGAAGGAGAGACTGAAGTAGGTTTGAAACCATTCTGGCGTCCCGTCCTCTAAAGATGGGTCGAGTGTACAACTCCTGTCTATCCCATCCTTAATAAAAGGTAGGTGACGAGTAGCTGGCATATTACCCATCTCGGGAAGGATGTCGCGGAGACGCACGAGCGCCTCTCGTGCGGCTGTGTCCACTTCCAACATCAGATCCTCCATCTATGGTCCTTGAAAGAAAAAACTAGTTGGGGAGTCATTAGCCTTCACTATCACATCCACGTGATATTCTTTGGTGTTGGCGTTGATCCAGTGCTCTTGGTAGAGGAATATGGGCGTGTGACATACTTGACACTTCTCGAGGCTATCTCCCAAAAATAGGGGAAAGGCGGTCTCCAGAAGCATCTCATGTACGGCGGCCATCTACAAGATGTAGGGGAGATGGTTAGAAAGTTTTAATGGTTGTAGAAAATCTCAGGGTAAATTCTGGGTGCACTAATCGTCTCGGCTATCGTCCATGCTACCTAAGGCTTCCTATAGTCAGGATGGCTCTAATACCAGCTCTGTGGGGTCCCCGACTTACGAGTCGAGACCGTCGAATGAACGTGCTCAGTGATCCCCGATATCAGTGCACACCGAACACACAAATACTGAATATTGAGGGTCAGGCGCCATGCAATCGACTCCAAGGACCACATGGAGCACGCTGCCAAGGTGCATCCCGAGGCCGCCTCTAAGGCCCTCGTGGGACAGACTAGGGAAGGGGAACTAGGTGGAGTCGCACGGCCCTACCCCTCAGAAGGGCGATGCCAGATGCGCAGGCGGCGCAGGGGCGGTGCCAGCAAGCATGGACGTAGAGGCTTTCGTCTTTGGTGCTACAGGAATAAAGCCCGTCCACGGGTTTCCAAAGCATCCCCAAACATTTCCTACTTGGTGCAAGAAGGCCAAGGCTAGGGGATCGACAGGACGGAGGTCACCCCTAAGCCAACTAGTAGGTCATGGTGAAGAGCTTTAGCAGTCGAAGACCACCTTCTCAGGGTAGGATTCGGTCTTGTCCCCTTTCAAAATGGCCATTGTGGCAACCCTTCCCACCAAGTGTGTTTTTGGGGGGAAGATGACCAAGGCATGTATAAGCGGGAGGTCCTGCCTCCATAGCAGGGGGATCCACAAACTCCACTAGGGATGCACATACTCCACTAGGGCAAGAACGCCCTCCCCTTTGTACTCATCTTCCACATCAAGCAATCCAGACAAGCAGGAGTAGGGTTTTACCCCACAAGGTGGCTTAAACCTGGGTAAATTGTGCGAGTGTTCTTATTCATCTTCCTTAGCTCAAGCCACCGGAGAGTCGCCATGAGGTTGAGAGGCAGAACAGGGTAGGAGATTTAGCGCACCCCAGTGTTGGAACCTTCCCGGGTGTACGGAGCCCCAATTCCGACATTTGGTGCACCGCCGATGGACAGAGGCTATGATGCTTGTGCGGACCACATCGCCGAGCTCGTCGTCATCGCTAGGAGGGCCCTGACGCACAATGTCCCGCTTCGGCTCCTGGTGCCAAAAGCGGGGGGCTTGGCCAGCGAGCCGCCTCCACTGCCGTGTGATGACTCGCTGGGTCCCCATCCCGAGGGGGCCGAGCATGGTCCACCTCACGTTGTACCCTTGGTCCTACGGGTCCCAGTAACCGGCTTTGGGCCGCCACGAGGCTCGTGCAGCGGCGCGCCCGAAGGATTCGGCGGGATGTTCTACGCTCGCCATAACGAAGGACTACTGGGCACTCGGGTCTTCCCGCAATACGCGCGCCTTCTAGCATGGAGACCGCGTCGCTTGTGCTGTCGGGCGCGAATGTGACCGTGGCAGCAGCAGAAGGGTCGACCTTGGTGAGAACCCTCACCAGGGCCGAGACGACCAACCCCGTGGTGACAACGGAAGCGATCTACCTCAAGAAGATGCTTGACGCAAGCGGCCTCGCAGAGCATGTCCCTAGGGCGACGTTGCCCTGCCTCCGTGAACACGGCCCCTCGAGGCGAAGGGTTTCACAGCAAACGCTTGTATCACGAGCCTCGTGCCCCCAGCCGGCGCCCGCCTCCCTCCGACATAGGAGGCGGCGCCCGGCGCCCACATCAGGTCGGGCTCGGGGGCCCCCGCCTGGAAGCCGCCTAGCTTGGTCAGTGTGATGAGGGGGCGCTCGAAGAACATGTGGAGGCACGCCACGGCGCGCTCCCCCATGAGCCGGGATTGTGGCACCAAGCGCGAGTGGCACATGAGTTCGCCGCTCACGAGATCGGCAAGCTGCTACAGGTGCGGGCCACACATTCGTCGCGAGGTGTTGGGACCCCATAGGCCCTTGAAGCCTTAGGAGCCACCTGCCTTCCCACCTGAGGGGTAGGCCTCCACGGCACATGTCGTCAAGCGTCCTGATGCTCTCGTGGCAGCATGGCCATCAGGTGACTTTTGGGTTGTTCGAATCAAGCAATTCCGTATATTTTGCATCGCCTCAAGCGGGCATTTTTTTGATGTGTAACGAGCTCGATTAACTTGAGATGGTATATTTTGTCTAAATCTTCAGCTTTGGTGTTTCGCTGCTGTCGGGGGCAGACACGCCCCCGCAACCTCCCTATGGTGATTCCATGGAGGAGGTTTAGACACGGCGTCCGTGTCAGGACTTGTCCTCGCAGCACCAAGAAATCTAAGTGACCAAGCTCTAGCTCATGGTCTAGCTACCCGAGCTAGTCATCTCACCAAGGTCCATAGTGGCACGCCCTCTCGGAGAACCGCCGCGGGCAGATGGACGGAATGCAACTTGGCTCACACTGCCGTTGGGGAGGCGCCTTGGGGCCTCCCATAATGACTCTCCTGATTTCATGCTCTTGCTGCCGTGCGAGACATGATTACACTCACATTTGGACCATAGGGGCATGCAACCACGCACTTGTGGCTGCGCAAGGCGCAATGGTGCTCATGTTTGGGCCATAGGAGCCTTCCGCCAACATGCGCGCCTCCGCATTGAAATGCACGGAAGCACGTGTAGACTTGGTTAGGAACTCCTAAACCTTGTGCCTCGGGTGTCCACCCAATTATTGTCGTCCGTGACACTCTCACATAATAATGAGTTTGGGGTTGTACATGCCCCGGAGCATCGCAAGTGGAAGCCCACAGCGAGACGCGTCACCGCCATGGGTGGTGGCTCCCACCCGCACCCATGTGGAAGTCCCTATGTTCCACACTGGGGAGAAGACAATGAAGAATGCTTTTTTGTGGCCGCGGGGGCGTCATGGCACTCATGTTTGGGCCACACGAGCTCTGTACCGACATGTGCGCTTTCGTGCCAAAATGCGCGGAATCACGTGAAGGCCAGGTTAGGAACTCCTGAGCCTTGTGTGTGGGGTGTCCGCCCAATTATCGCCACCCTTGAGACTATCACGAAATAATGCGTTTGGGTATGTACATTCCTTGGAGCCTCCCAAGTGGAAACCCATGACGAGCCTTGTCGTGGCCTTGGGGAGGGGTATTCGAAACCACTCCCTAGTGGAAGTACCTATGTTATGCGCTTGGGAGAAGACAACGAAGAATGCACACTTGTGGTCGCGCGGGGCATGATGGTGCTCATGTTTGGGCCACAGGAGAGCTGCACCAGCATGCGCGCTTCCGCACCGAAATGCATGGAAGTACCTGAAGACCTGGTTAGGAACTCATGAGCCTTGTCCCTGGGCTGTCCGCCCAATTATCGCCGCACGTGACACTCTCACATAATAATGAGTTTGGAGTTGTACACGCACCAGAGCCTCGCAAGTGGAAGCTCACGACGGGCCGTGTCGTGGCCTCGGGTTGGGGCTCCCGCCCACGCCCAAGTGGAGGTCCCTATGCTTTGTGCTAGCGGAATGACTGTCGAACCGTGACTATGCTGACGCCCAGTGTAAAACCCATGCATCCGTTGCGGAGAAGACCACAGGGAATGTCCCGGGGGCCGCACCACCTTAGGGTGGAAGGCCCTTGCTTTGGCAACTGGATGTTTCCCCCCGCAGCAAGCGCCCGCTAGGTTAACCTTGGGCCTCACACTCGCGGGGGCTAGGCATGGTGCCTTTGCCTTGGTCTGCCCCAGCGGTTCTGCGAACCCAGAGAACTGGGTTCTGGATCGCGGGTATCACTCCACCAAGGCCCTTGGGGCCTATACTTCTCGCGTAACAAAAAATGCAAGCGGGGACGCCCAAATGCAAGCGGGCAAGCGTGTACCGCTCAGAACAAGGTGTTTTCTCTACAAGACTTCCTTCAAGGGGCCTCGTGAGGCGGGCCATGGAAGGAACAACCATCGGAGGCTTCATGGTGCTTCCACGGGGGCAGCATTTGGAGGCTGTCCTCAAGGCTTCGTGAGGCAGATGGCCAAGGAGATGTGAACTTGGGCATGGTGCTCGTGGACGGTCGGCCCCAAAGCGGTCTTTGAGTCGCCATATTGCCCCTGCACGTGATGCCCTGCCGAGGCTCTTGGTCGCTTCTCTGAGACCTCCGGTGGAGGACTGATACGTCTCAAACGTATTTCATAATTTTTTATGGTTTCATGCTGTTATCTTGTCATCTTTGGATGTTTTATGTACCTTTTATATCTTTTTGGGGACTAACTAATTAATTCAGTGCCAAGTGCCAGTTCCTGTTTTTTCTGTGTTTTTTGGCTCTTTACAGATCTGATTTTGGAACGGAGTCCAAACGGAATAAAATCCCCGAAATAATTTTTTCCCGAATGGAAGAAGATCAGGGGGCTTGTGGGCAAGCCAGGAGAGCTACACAGAGCCCACAAGCCCCGTAGCCACCACCAGGGGGGCGGCGGCTAGTAGGCTTGTGGCCTCCCTATCGCCCCCCTGACCTAGCTCCTTTGCCTATATATTCCTTAAAATACACAAAACAAATCAGGGAATCCACAAAAACACTTTTCCGCCGCCGCAAGCTTCCGTTTCTGCGAGATCTCATCTGGAGACCCTTCCAGGTGCCATGCCGGAGGGGACTTTGGAGTTGGAGGGATTCTACATCAACGTCATCGCCCCTCCAATGACTCGTGAGTATTTCACTTCAGACCTACGGGTCCGTAGTTAGTAGCTAGATGGTTCCTTCTCTCTCTTGGATCTTCAATACAAAGTTCTCCATGATCTTCATGGAGATCTATCCGATGTAATCCTCTTTGGCGGTGTGTTTGTCGAGATGTGATGAATTGTGGATTTGTGATCAGATTATGTATGATATATATTTGAGTCTTTGTTGATTTCTTATATGCATGATTTGATATCCTTGTAAGTCTCTCCGAGTCTTGGGTTTTGTTTGGCCAACTAGATCTATGATTCTTGCAATGGGAGAAGTGCTTAGTTTTGGGTTCTTACCGTGTGGTGACCTTTCCCAGTGATAGTAGGGGCAGCAAGGCACACATCGTGTAGTTGCCATCAATGGTAACAAGGTGGTCTTGGTCGTAGATATGAGATTGTCCATCTACATCATGTCATCTTGCTTAAGGCGTTACTCTGTTCTTTTGGACTGAATAGACTAGATGCATGCCGGATAGCGGTCGACGTGTGGAGTAATAGTAGTAGATGCAGAAAGTATAGGTCTACTTGGTTTGGACGTGATGCCTATAGATATAATCATTGCCATAGACGACGTCACGACTTTGCGCGGTTCTATCAATTGCTCGATAGTAATTTGTTCACCCACCGTCTACTTGCTGTCATGAGAGAAGCCACTAGTGAACACTACGGCCCCCGGGTCTATGCACACCTATCGTTTCCACTTTTCTTTGTTACTTTGTTGCTTTCAGTTCTCACTTGGCGAACAATCTATAAGGGATTGACAACCCCTTCATAGCATTGGGAGAAAGCTTTGTGTTTGTGCAGGCACTTGAGATACTCCTTCACTCGATCGGTACCTTGGTTCTGAAACTAAGGGAAATACTTACCACCGCTGCGCTACATCACCCTTTCCGCTTCGAGGGAACACCAATGCAAGGCTCCAAGGCCACGGGGGAAATCCTTTGCATATTTTCCATGCTCTTTAGAGAGATAGGTGTGGAATGGAAGTAGGCCTCCCGCGGGCCGTCGACGACGAAGTACCCGTGGAGCACTCTGGACCCGTGCCCACCTTATTTCAACACCTGCCATGACAAAGAGTAAAAGAAATTAGTACAACATAAAAAAATTGATTACCTGACATGAATAATAATATGTACATAATTTAAGTTGGGATGCATACAAACTAATAATAGTCTGGATCATCTATATATGCCCCGGGATAACTAAATGCATCATCATCATCACTATCATGTGTGTCATCATGAATGCCGTGGTCATCGGCTTGAGCGGCATCAACATGTGGAAGGCCTTTCTGTAATCATTCAAGCATTGATAGGTCATCTTCAGCACTATGCTCTTCTAGTTATGACTTTTCTTGTTCCGACTCATGGGTGAAGTCGGATTCACTCTCGCTATCTACTTCCGTGTTGTAGGTTGAAGTAGAGCGGTTTTTGAAACGTTTCTTGGAAAAAATGATATTTCATATGTGTCTTGGTTAATGTGAGGTTCATAATCCTATTCGTTGGGGGAGGTTGTCTAGCACGTGGTGGCACTTCATAAACATCATCCCAACCTTACAGATACTTATGAGTTTGGAAGTCCCACGGTAGATTGAAAACTTGGCTCGCCTATTGAGACATAATATAGACAACGGGAACATCTAAACCAGTGCTTTGTTTGATTTCGACTAGCGCTATATGTTCATGAGTCCTTCTAGTATCCTTCAACTGGAACCAATAACATTTGAAGACTACGACGTTCAGTGGGTTTTCACCATAGAATTGAAGTTCATAAATTGCTTCAACCCTACCATAATAGTAAGTATCTCCTCCGCAGATAGCAGACACACCACAATTTGTAGATTTTTGGCCGGTCATAGATAGCTCTTTGCGAAAGGTACAAAAGTGATACTCGTTGATGTCGTATTTCTCAAATAAATGGACCTTATAGTCAAAACCATTAGCGGCTTTTCTCAATTTGTTGTCCATAGACTCTCAATTAGCCTACAAGTTTAATATGAAAATATTATTGCATTAGCCACAAATTAGTGAAAGAAATGAAACGGTCCATTAATGGTAACTATCGTTTGTTTAAACGAAGAGACAAAACTGGGATAGCCCCCTCCATGCTTTGCCACACGCTCATACTCTTCGACGGAATCCTTTTGGATCATCGCTCCATCCAAGAATTTTGCGACCTATCGACTATATCTAATATCCGAGAATAAGTGCAGTTCAAAAGAATTAGAAGTTACGGAACAATGTATCAAGAACTTACTCGATGTACGACCACACTTCTGTTAGGTTGTTGAAGATATACAACGAAATGGTCCGCCATTCTTAGATATCCAACGCTATTGCTTTCGAAGCTTGGTTGGTGCGAGCTTCCCTTTGTATAGGCTGAGGTTGGATCCACCTTTTTTAGGGTCGCCATCATTGTACCGAGGGTTTGGATTATGCAAATGACAATTTCTGGCTTCGTTGTGTGGTGTCACAAAGTTTGCCACCCCCACAGTAATGAATGCCTCAGCCATTGATGCTTCAATCCTACGTTTATTTTTACATTTTCTTGAAGCGACTTCTGCATCCTCTGAGTTGCAAAGCACCAACAATTTTGTACGGACCCCCAATCTTGCCTTGGTCGGGAGATGTAAAATCAAATGATGCATTAGATTAAAGAAGCCCGGTGGAAATATCTGCTCTTACTTGTAGAGCAACTCCTCCATGTCATCTACCACGGGAGGAAATAGTTATTTCGCACAAAGAACACGGAAGAAATAGCTCAGCTCTGCCAGTACTAACCATTCATCCTTAGGATTAAAGCCACGCAACATCACCAGCATCACGCTCTCAAGCCATATGTGCCAATCATGACTCTTGAGACCAAATATTTTCAGTTTTTCAAGACTCCCTCCCCTCTTTAGGTTCGTTGCATACCCATCAGGGAACATGTACTGCACTTTGACCCACAAGATAATTTGCCGCATAGCTCCCCTTTTTAGATTGAACCAGACCTTTGGCTTCGACTAGTTCTACTTTCCTTTGATTGTTGCATGTTTTGTAACCGTATATCACATGCTGATCAACTCTAGCCTTAGGATTATCCTTTGAATTCCCCTCTATGCTGAACAATGTACCAAAAATGGCCTCTCCGATACTCTTTTCATTGTGCATCATGTTGATGTTCTATGGAAGAAGGAGGTCCTTCAAGTAAGGAAGATCCCACAAGCATGTATTGTGAGTCCAAGCGTATTTTGAATTATGCCCCTTGAAATACCCTGGACGCTCTAGATTACGCTCGAGGGTGTTTAAATGATCGAGGATCTGTTGCCCTGTCAATGCAGGTGCCCAATTTTTGACAACTATACCTTTGATAAAGTTCTTGTCTTTTTTGAAGTCATGGCAAGGATCCAGGAACTGTCTATGCAAGTCAAAGCAAGAATAGTTTTCACCCGCCTGCAGCCAATGAAACCGAAGAGCTGCCTTGCATGTGGGGCATGGGAACCTTCCTTGCACACACCAACCAACGAATAGCACATACGCTGGCAAGTCATGCATCGAGTATATTTACGAGACATGCATTTTGAAGTTTTCTTTTCAAGCGGCGACATATATCTTGAACTCATTATCCAAGCTTCATGCAACTCATCCTTAAGCGACTGCATGTACACATTCATTTTGTTCCTTGGATTCTCGGCCCTGGAATTATCAACGTTAGGAATATGTTCGTTCTTTGCATAATCTGTCCAGGGGGAGATTGAGTGGAATGACAAATACAAGCGAACAACTTGTATTGGGTTGCCTTCATACCAAAGGGATTGAACGCATCTGTGGCGACGCAGACTCGAGGATGCCTTGGATCTATTTATTTATACAGATGTAATGTATCGGTGTGCTTCGATGCAAAAGCATGTGATGTGTGTACCAACATCTTCTTCCCATCTATATCTAGTTCAGTTCCTTTGCCCAATTTGTGCCATGTCATCTGTCTAGCCATCTCTTTGACCATGGAAAGTCGTTGAAGTCTTGGTATGATTGGCATATACCAAAGAACATTATCAACATTTTTGGTCTGCCTCTTCTCACCCATACCGTTGTCTACCACAACATAGGTGGAAGACATGTAAATGGGACAATAGTCCAAGCCCGCATACTCAAGCATAAATAAAGAACATCCTTTTTCACACGCATCTATCTTGTCGTAGGGCATCTTAAGTAGACAGAGTATTTTGTCCTACTAGCACAGGTTTGTACGCATGACATGGCCTTTGGGTAGAAAACATCCAAATGGTGTCATCATCACGTCATAGCATTCTCTACGCAAGTTGAATTGAGCCTCTAGAGCCATTACTTGTGCGATGGCATCTAGCTCACAAAGCTGAGTGTGCTCGTGGAGAGGACGTTTTGAGGACTCCAACATTTTATAGAAGGCCTTTGCAGATTTCTCCATCTCATTGTCTAAATCCCAAGTATCATCAAAGTCTTGCACCATGTCTTCGATCCTGGTACCATGCTCGTCGTTGCAACGATAAACCACCTCACCTCTGGTACATTCGACAAAACACCATGAAATGTCCACACAGAATAATCAGGCGTCAGACCCCTCTTCTGGAGGTGTTTACCCATTTCATCATATGTCATTTGTTTAAAGTTGTCGCACCCATGACTGGGGAACCAGTTTTTTCTCTCGCCATTTGCAAATTCATCTTTCACAAACCCCTTGGTTTTTGTTAATCAATCATTGGTCAGATCTTTCTGACTAGTGTGACCTGTGTACATCCATGCACGATCACTCATCTTGCCTAGCTACTAAACAAATAAGAAGTATATATATATATATATATATATATATATATATAGATATATATATATATATAATTCAGCAAATATATTCATGAGTTAATAAAGTTTGTACATTTTATTATGTCCATGAAACCTACACGCTAGAAGGTAAAGATAGGTCCTAATCCCACCCGAGTATGTGTAGATTGGGTTCGTTTTCTCATGCTCAGCTCTGGATCCGACACATAATTTCGGCAGTACCTCCCCGTTGTTCTCCTGATACACATCTCAACATTAAACACAGAGGATGCATACCCGGGAAACAACAAGGAGGCACTGACGGAATTCTGCATCAGATTTAGGGAAAATCATGGGAAAACGAACCCAATCTACACATACCCGAGCTTTCCATGGATAACGTGGACAATTCGAAAGGTTGGCGGTTATAAATATGCAAATACATGCATATTTAGAGATGTCGCCTTTCAGAATGGGAGACACCTAGGTTAAGAGACTTGACATGAAAGTAAAACCTAGTGGCATCGGCACGATGATTGGAACATAGCAAATAGGGGAGGGGAGGAGATGACAGTCGACCTCACCGCAAGACCGTAGAGGCGATACTTGAACAACGACGGCAACGGCAACGGTTCCGATGGTGCTACTGGAGGTCATGAGAAGATCCTTGCACATGAAAATCACCAACATGACCAACATAAGCACCATTTTTCTGTATTTACCTGATCACTTCAATAATATTTTAATTTCAAGTACTAACTATTGCATACAAAAAATAAGTAGGACTCCTCTTGGTTGCGTAGTATCCCTCTACATACTACTCGGACCCAATGTGAACATAATTGACCCCAAGTGGACTTCCTCGTCAGCTCCAACCAACTAAACACTTGGCCTTCCATTTTATATATACATCCACTCTCCACTCTAAATTATTCACTCTTTTTCAGCATGCCTCCCCTCTACATACTACTCCGGTTCTCATCTTGCACACTTCCCTTTGGTACTTCTTTGCAGCTGGATATGAAGACTCTCTCACGGTAGGCTAAGCGCTCGTTGTAGGTGACAAGCTCGTCTCAAGAAATGGCAAGTTCTCCCTCGTGTTCTTCTAGCTAGCAGCAAGCAACATCAGTAAGTCGTCCTACAATGCCACCTCCATATGGTACCTTCGCATATGGTTCAAAAAAATCCCAGTTTTTACTGCCGAGTGGGTTGCTAATAGGGATCAGCCATCGCCAACTGCAGTGTCAACCTAACACATCTCAAGATATCAAGTGATGGCAATCTTGTCATTGTAAACCATGCCGCCAAAACTGAATCCATTGTTTGGTCCACTCACATTGTCAATAGGAAAACCAGCAGCATAAACACCACCACGTCTTGTGCCGTTGTTCTCTTGAATAGTGGAAACCTTGCCCTAGTAGCAAATAACCAAGAGATGTTGTGGCAGAGCTTTGACTACCCAATAGATATCGGGCTTCCTGGCGCCAAGTTGGGCCGAAACAAGGTCATTGGTTTCCGTCGCCGGTACATATCAAAAAAACCCTCATTGATCTAGGTCTTCGATCGTACAACATCGAAATAAAAGATACCAGCGAGATTGTCCTCACTGGCCGCAACAACCCCTTGGTAAAGTATGTGACTTATGCAACCACGGGATCATCAACTTTGATACCAATACTCAAGTCATTACTAGATTTGAATCCCCGGACCAGAGGTTTGTAACCCAATATATGTTGATAACAACTAACAGGAGTACTACAGGTACACTTCTAATTTCAAGTACTATATATGTTACAGTATTTCCTAAGAGCATAGATCCATAGTCAATTATGCGGTATTTTGCGAAGGAGGAGGTCTCACCTTGGAGGGGGGTGGCGCCGCGATGGTGGAGGAGGGCTGCGGGCAGGGGGGCGTCGGGCCTGGCTTTGGCAGTGGTGAGGGAGTCATGGATTAATGGGTCCTCGGGGTGCCATCCCGTGGACCGGATCATCAGAGTCCGCATAGTTGATGACTTCATATGAAAGAAGGAAGGCACCGATGATTTGCGTGTACTCCAAGATTAGAAGGACTAGGTCATCTCATCTATTCCCGATTATAGTCGATATCTTGTAAACCCTCGGGTCAATAGCGTTTATAAAAACCAGAGACCCCTATCCGTGCAGAGGAGGCTGAATCATTTAGGGGTTACCATATACGATCTCGAGGTAGATCTACTCTGTAATCATCTTCATCAATACAATGAAGCAGGACGTAGGGTATTACCTCCATAGGAGGGCCCGAACCTGGGTAAACCACTGTCTCCCCCTCTTCCCGCAATCCATCCATCCAAGGCCCATAGTTCACGACCCCCAACCCGAGATCTGCCGGTTTTGACACCCACATTGGTGCTTTCATTGAGAGTTCCACTGAAGGATCACCAAAAGTTTCGATGGCGCATCTGGTTATCAGCGAGGTGGTTTATAATATGGACTAGTTCATCCCCGGACAAATCTTCACGTCGGAAGCATCGTTCTGCACGCCGATCTAGCCGGCTACGTTGGTCAGATCGGAAACTCCCCCCAGTTAGGAAGTCAGGTTCAGGAGCCTAGAGTTCGCCGCCCACCCCCGGGAAGACCTTGTGTTAACATGGCTTTCTGCTTCGTTGAAGGATCACATGGACCTCGACGTTTTGTCCTCCTAGGCCATGAATCCAGTCATCAAGACAAAACTCATCCCTGATCCGGCCTTAAAGCCTAACAGGCTCGGGGCGTCCGAACTAGATTCAGCTGAGATTTCCCCAAAGGAGATCTCGTGTACCGCCGAGGGATTTAGGACACCAGTTGCCCCCGAGCAGATAGGTGGCGCAACTGCCGCTGAAACCTCAACACTTCATAGTTTCCGTGACGAGATCCACTTCTTGGGCTTGACTACCAATCAGGGCATGATTTATGATCGGATTGGGACCAGATCCAACGAGAGGGAAATCCACATCCACACATCGTGCATCTGGTCAGTACCGTCGAATGCCTAGTCGAGGGCTCCTCATACCGATCATCGGAACTATGAATAGTACTCGTCCGAGTCGCCGACCACGACCCAGAGCTTCCATCGATATTTGGGAACAACTCAAGCCTTGTGGGTGGTTCGGTACGCAGCCCCGTCAAGGACGCGGCAACCGAACCCTCTAGAGCCCAAAATTTAAGCCCACCCACCACCCAACCTCAACATCCCTCGGAAGCAGGGCCCGGCTCCAACCCTTCCACGACCACTCAAAGATCAGGTGAGTCAGTGCACAACTTTTGGGTGAGGTTCCTACTCCTTCAAAATAAGGAAGGAAGCCGCGGCCATGAGATAATAAGTGCCTTCCGCATGCATTGTCGAGATGAGGGAATTCTCAGTGCCCTAGCCCATCGTCGGGTTCAAACCTTCACGGAGCTATCGAACCTGGTACTCAAATACTCTGCCATGGAGAGCACCTGACAAATGCAAAAGATGTGCATTGAGCCCAATTACACCGAGCATGGTAGGCGAATTCGGATGAGGCAGTCCCCTCCGTCTATGGGACAAGCTACCTCCAAGCATGTGTAAAAAATAAATAAATCAAAGTCAAGGGACAAGTCGATTCTCAACACACTACTAGAAAAGCCATGCCCCATACACTTTGTCCCGTCGGACACACTTTCCACACACAACCGTCGAGCTTGTTGGGTTGTCCGGCATGTCGCAAAAAGTGGGGAAGTCATCTTCCAGACATCAAGACACAAAGAGCCTTGGGCACTACAGAGCATCATGGCAGAGATCCTAACAATCTATGAAACATTCTCCTTGGCAAACCGGTGAAAGAGAGCCTTTCGAAAGCTTAATCGAATCAACCATGTAGTGGACACAAACCCATTGTCAAACATACCTATCAGCTTCGACCAAGATGATGAGCCGGTAACGAACACTGGCCGGGCACCTGTGTTCCTAGTTCCAAACCCGATCATAGTCGGCTTCAGATTGCGCAAAGTAGTCATGGACGGGGGCGTCAGCCTTAACCTCTTTTATGAGGACACGCTGGACAAAATGCAGTTCGACCGATCTCGGATCAGGCAAAGCTCAATCACCTTTCGGGGGATAGTCCACGACAAAGAAGCACGCTGCATAGGATGCACTACACTCGACGTCGTATTCGGTTCCCACGATAACTACCGATCTAAGGAGCTCCGGTTCCACATCGTTCCATTCCGTAGTGGCTACCACGCCCTGCTAGGATAACATGCCTTCACAAGACTCCAGGCCATACCACACTATGGGTATATGAAGTTAAAAATTCCAAGGCCGAATGGTATAATCACGATAGAAAGTGATCCTCACAAGGCGCTCCGGGCCAAAAATAAGACGTCATATCAAGCCTCAGACATATTGGCCGGAACTCTCGCCGTAGAATAACTAACATCCGAGGGGCCATGGTGAAGAAACACGATGTAATGCTCGACAAGCGACCAAAATCCACGTCTTTCAAGCCGGCAGACGAAACTATCAAATTCCAGGTACATGCAACGGAGACCAATAAAACCGAATCCATTGGAGCCCACCTGGAACCCGCAGTAGAAGAAGCACTATGTGCCTTCCTATGCGAGAACTAGGACATATTTGTGTCACATCCTTCGGATATGCCAGGGAGCCCAGGGGGCTGGTTGAACATAGCGTGAACATAATATCAGCCGGTCAAGGAAACCGTGTGACGATTTTATGAACCTAGGCGTCAAGCCATGGGGGAAGAGCTGGCCTAGTTATTAGAGGCCAGATTCATGAGGGACATCAAACGCCCTGACTGGCTGGCAAATTTGGTCATGGTACCAAAGAAGGATAAATCCTGGCGGCTATATGTTGATTTTAAAGACCTTAACAAAGCATGCCCAAAGGACACCTTTCCGTTACCCCGAATAGATCAGATCATCGATGCAACAGCCGGACATGACTCCGTGTGCTTTCTCGATGCCTACACAAGATACCATCAAATCAAAATGAAGGAATCCAACCACGCGGCAACTGCCTTCATAACCCCATACGTGTCGTTCTGCTTCAACACAATGACCTTCGGGTTAAAAAACGCGGGCGCCACTTACCAGCGCATGATCCAAACATGTGTGGAAAAACAAATTGGCAAAACCATGGAGGCATACGTGGACGATGTAGTCGTCAAGACCCACCACGTTAGCCAACTAGCAGACGATTTAAGAGAAACGTTTACCAGCCTACGGGCATACGACATAAGGCTCAATATGGACAAATGCGTCTTCCGAGTTCCAGCCGATAAACTTCTTGGGTTTACTGTGTCACAACACGGAATCGAGTCCAATCCAGCCAAAATCCGAGCATTGTCCGCACTCGCTATCCCGACAGAGCTACCGCACATCTAGAAATTGGCAGGTTGCGTGGCGGCTTTAAGCCGGTTCATCCCTCGCCTTGGCGATAAGGCCCTCCCGCTCTCAAGTTGCAAAAGAAGACTCAAAACTTCCAATGGACCGAAGAGGATGATGACCCACAAGTGTAGGGGATCTATCGTAGTCCTTTCGATAAGTAAGAGTCTCGAACCCAACGAGGAGCAGAAGGAACTAACAAGTGGCTTTCAACAAGGTAATCTCTGCAGGAACTGAAATTATGGGTAACAGATAGTTGTGTGATAAGATAATTCGTAGCGAGTAGCAAGTAACAATAGTAGAAAAGGTGCATCAAGTTGGCCCAATCCCTTTTGTAGCAAGGGACAAGTCTGGACGAACTCTTATATGAGGTAAAGCGCTCCCGAGGACACATAGGAATTTCTGTCAAGCTAGTTTTCGTCATGTTCATATGATTCACGTTCGGTACTTTGTGTTGGAAATATGCCCTAGAGGCAATAATAAATTAGTTATTATTATATTTCCTTGTTCATAATAATTGTTTATTATCCATGCTATAATTTTATTGGTTGGAAAAACAAATACATGTGTGGATACATAGACAACACACTGCCCCTAGTGAGCCCCTAGTTGACTAGTTCGTTGATCAAAGATGGTCAAGGTTTCCTGACCATAGGCAAGTGTTGTCACTTGATAAGGGGATCACATCACTAGGAGAATCATGTGATGGACAAGACCCAAACTAACGTAGCATATTGATCGTGTCATTTTATTGCTATTGTTTTCTGCGTGTCGAGTATTTGTTCCTATGGCCATGAGATCATATAACTCACTGGCACTGGAGGAATACCTTGTGTGCATCAAACGTCGCAACATAATTGGGTAACTATAAAGGTGCTCTACATGTATCTCCGAAGGTGTCCGTTGGGTTAGTATGGATCAAGATTGGGATTTGTCACTCTGTGTAACGGAGAGGTATCTTGGGGCCCACTCGGTAATACAACATCACACACAAGCCTTGCAAGCAATGTGACTAAGTGTAAGTCACGGGATCTTGTATTACGGAACGAGAAAAGAGACTTGCCGGTAACGAGATTGAAATAGGTATGCGGATTCCGACGATCAAATCTCGGGCAAGTAACATACCGAAGGACAAAAGGTATGACTTACGGGATTATATGAATCCTTGACACCGAGGTTCAACCGATAAGATCTTCATAGAATATGCAGGATCCAATATGGGCATCCATGTCTTGCTATTGGATATTGACCGAGGAGTACCTCGGGGCATGTCTACATAGTTCTCGAACCCGCGGGATCTGCACACTTAAGGTTCGATGATGTTTTTGTATAGTTGAGTTATATGTGTGGTTACCGAATGTTGTTCAGAGTCCCGGATGAGATCACGGACGTCACGAGTGTTTCCGGAATGGTCCGAAGACGAAGATTGATATATAGGATGACTTCAATTGGTTACCGGAAGGTTTTCGGGCATTACCGGAATGCTTTCGGGCTCATCGGTAGTGTACCAGGAGTGCCGGGAGGGGTGCCAGGGACCATCAGGAGGGGTGTCACGCCCCAAGGGGTCTCATGGGCTATGGGAAGATATAAACCAACCCCTATTGTGCTGGAACAAGTTCCTACTAAGGCCCATAAGGTTTGAGAAGGAAAAACACAAGTTGGAAAGAGTTTTCAAGTGGGAAGGTGGAATCCTACTCCAAGTAGGATTGGAGTAGGACTCCTCCACCTCCAATTTCGGCAAAACCTTGAGGTTTTGAGGCCGCCTCCTCCCCTCCCTCCCTCCTATATATAGTGGTGATTTAGGTATGATTTGAGATAACTTTTGCCACGGCAGCCCGACCACAAACACCACGGTTTTTCCTCTAGATCGTATTTCTGCGGAGCTCGGGCGGAGCCCTGCAGGAGTAGATCCTTCACCACCACCGGAGCGCCGTCACACTGCTGGAGAACTCATCTACTTCTTCGTCTTGCTTGCTGGATCAAGAAGGCCGAGATCATCGTCGAGCTGTACGTGTGCTGAACGCGGAGGTGCCGTCCGTTCGGAACTAGATCGGAGCAGATCGTGGGATGGATCGCGGGACGGTTCGTGGGACGGTTCACGGGGCGGATCGAGGGACGTGAGGACGTTCCACTACATCAACTGCATTTCTTAACGCTTCCTGCTGCACGATCTACAAGGGTACGTAGATCCAAATCTCCTCTCGTAGATGGACCTCACCATGATAGGTCTTCGTGCGCGTAGGAAATTTTTTGTATCCCATGCTAGGTTCCCCAACAGTGGCATCATGAGCTAGGTTCTTGCGTGGATGTAATCTCGAATAGAACACAAAGAGTTTTGTGGACGGTGATGTTCGATTTGCTGCCCTCCTTAGTCTTTTCTCAATTCGGCGGTATTATTGGATTGAAGCGGCCCGGACCGACATTATTCCTACGCTTACGACAGACTGGTTTCATTGCTTGACATGCAACATCGTTGCATAAAGATGATTGGCGGGTGTCGGTTTCTTCAACTTTAATTGAATTGGTTTTGACCGAGGCGGTCCTTGGAGAGGTTAATTAGAAATTTGCACATCTCCGTTATGGTTTTTGCGTAAGTAAGATGCGATCTACTAGATACTCACTTCAACCACGCAAAACATTCAACAACAATTAGAGGACGTCTAACTTGTTTTTGCACGGTATGCTTGTGAAATGATGTGGCCAATGACGTGATGTGATATATTGGATGTATGAGATGATCATGTTGTAATAGTTAATATCGACTTGCGCGTCGATGGTACGGCAACCGGCAGGAGCCATAGGGTTGTCTTTAAATGAACGTTTGTGCTTGCAGATGCGTTTACTATATTGCTAGGACGTAGCATTAGTAGTAATATCATGAGTAGCACAACAACCCCGATGGAGACACGTTGATGGAGATCATGGTGTGGCGCCGGTGACAAGAAGATCGTGCCGGTGCTTTGGTGATGGAGATCAAGAAGCACATGATGATGGCCATATCATGTCACTTATGAATTGCATGTGATGTTAATCCTTTTATGCACCTTATTTTGCTTAGAACGACGGTAGCATTATGAGGTGATCTCTCAGTAAAATTTCAAGACAAGATTGTGTTCTCCCCGACTGTGCACCGTTGCGACAGTTTGTCGTTTCGAGACACCACGTGATGATCGGGTGTGATAGACTCAACGTTCACATACAACGGGTGCAAAGCAGTTGCACACGCGGAACACTCGGGTTAAGCTTGATGAGCCTAACATGTGCAGACATGGCCTCGGAACATATGAGACCGAAAGGTCGAGCATGAATCATATAGTTGATATGATTAGCATAGAGATGCTTACCACTGAAACTATTCTCAACTCACGTGATGATCGGACTTGAGATAGTGGATTTGGATCGTGTACCACTCAAATGACTAGAGAGATGTACTTTTTGAATGGGAGTTCTTAAGTAATATGGTTAATTGAACTAATTATCATGAACATAGTCTAATGGTCTTTGCCAATTACGATGTAGCTTGCGCTATAGTTCTACTGTTTTTATATGTTCCTAGAGAAAATTTAGTTGAAAGTTGATAGTAGCAACTTTGCGGACTGAGTCCGTAAAACTGAGGATTGTCCTCATTGCTGCACAGAAGGCTTATGTCCTTAATGCACCACTCGGTGTGCTGCACCTCGGGCGTCGTCTGTGGATGTAAGGAACATCTGACATACACGTCTTTTATGACTACATTATAGTTCATTGCGCAATACTTAATGGCTTAGAAGCTAGGCACCGAAGACGTTTTGAAAACATAGCAGAACATCAGAGATGTTCAAAGAGATGAAATTGAGATTTGATGCTCGTGCCCTTGTTGATAGGTATACGAGCTCCGACAAGATTCTTTGCCTACAAAGTAAAGGAGAAAAGCTCAAATCGTTGAGCATGTTCTCAGATTGTGTGAGTACAAGAATCGCTTGAATCAAGTGGGAGTTAATCTTCCAGATGAGATAGTGAATGTTCTCCAAAGTCACTGCCACTAAGCTGCTAGAGCTTAGTGATGAACTATAAACAAATCAAGGATAGATATGATGATCCTTGAGTGATTCGCAATGTTTGACACTGCAAAAGTAGAAATCAAGAAGGAGCATCAATTGTTGATGGTTAGTAAAACCACTAGTTTCAAGAAGGGTAAGGGCTAGAAGGAAATTTTTTGTTTCCCATCTGAGGTTCCCCAACACTTTGATAGTTTGATATGTGGGTGGACCGGTGCTTGGGTGTTGTCCTTACTTGGACAAACATCCCACTTATGATTAACCCCTCTCGCAAGCATCCGCATCTACGAAAGAAGAATTAAAATTAAGTCTAACCATAACATTAAATTAGTGGATCCAAATCAGCCCTTACGAAGCAACGCATAAAGTAGGGTTTAAGCTTCAGTCAATCTAGCAACCCATCATCTACTTATTACTTCCCAATGTCTTCCTCTAGGCCCAAATAATGGTAAAGTTTCATGTAGTCGACGTTCACATAACACCACTATATGAAATACACCATACATCGCATCAAAATATTAAACGAATACCAAATTCACATGACTACTTATAGCAAGACATATCCCATGTCCTCAGGAACAAAAGTGACTACTCACAAAGCATAATTATGTTCATGACCTGAGAGGTATTTAATAGCATTAAGGATCTGAACATATGATCTTGCACCGAGTAATCCAACTAGCATCAACTACAAAGAGTAATTAACACTACTAGCAACCTTACAAGTACCAATCGGAGTCGTGAGGCGGAGATTGCTTTCAAGAGATTAACTAGGGTTTGGAGATGAGATGGTGCTGATGAAGATGTTGATGGAGATGAGTCCCCTCCGATGAGAGGAGTGTTGGTGATGACGATGGCGATGATTTCCCCCTCCGGGAGGGAAGTTTCCCCGGCAGGACGGCTCTGCCGGAGCTCTAGATTGGTTCTGCTCAAGTTCCGCCTCGTGGGTGCGGTGATTCCTAAAGCCTTCTCTTGATTTTTTCTGGGACGAAACCCTCCTTTTAGCAGAATATGGGAGCCGGAGGGGTAACAGGGGGCCCACAAGCCACCCAGGCGCGTCCAGGGGGTAGGGCGCACCTAGCAGGCTTGTGGCCTCCTGGTGTCTCCCCTCGAGTACTTCTTCCGCCTAGTATTTTTATAAAATCCAAAATAATTCCTCGTTGATTTTCACGGCTTTTGGAGTTGTCCAGAATAGGTATCTCAAACTTGCTCCTTTTCCAGCCCAGAATTCCAGCTGTCGGCATTCTCCCTCTTCATGTAAACCTTATAAAATAAGAGAGAAAAGACATAAGTATTGTACCGTAATGTGTAATAACAGCACATAAAGGGATAAATATCAACATAAAAGCATGATGCAAAATGGACGTATCAACTCCCCCAAGCTTAGACCTCGCTTGTCCTCAAGCGGAAGCCGAGATCAATAAATATGCCCACAAGTTTAGAGATTGAGGTGTCAATAAAACTAAATACGGACATGCATGCATCATGATCATATTTACAACAGGAATATCGTCATATAATCTCTTATGCTAAAGTGACAATTCCTTCACAAAGTAAAGTATGGATCAAGAACCTTATTGAAAATTGACAACCAATATCCTTTAGTCATTGAAGCAATTGCAATTTATCATAACATCGGAAAGAGTCAAATAAGAGCTTGTAAAGAAAATCCACAAACTCAATCATCCTTTCGTCTTCTACAATTGCTAAAACTCACGTGTTACTCATGTGATCAAAGTTTCAGTTGGACACAGAGAAAGATAGGGGCTTATAGTTTCGCCTCCAACTACTTACCTCAAGGGTAATGTCAACAATAATAATTCATGAATACTTACTTCCAAGTTGACATATGAATATAGATCTTTCCCTAACACATGACGCTTGCCAAGATAATGGTGAAATAAGCAATTGGTGTCGATCACCACAACTCTTTTAAGGATAAAAAGTAAAGGTACAAGATAGGCCCTTCGCAGAGGGAAGCAGAGGTTGTCATGCGCTTTTGAGTTTTGGATGTGTGACCTCTTAGTTTGAAGGAACGTCACTTTATATTGCCTCCTGTGATAAAGAACTTTATTATGCAGTCTGTCGCTTTTATGTCTTCCTCATCACAGGTTCGTACAAAGCTTATTTTCCACACACTAATTTTTATTGCTTGCAACGATGACAACTTACTTGAGGGATCTTATTCAATCCATAGGTAGGTATGTTGGACTCTCATGGCCAAACTGGGTTGAAGGTTTATGGATGCACAAGTAGTATCTCTACTTAGTACAGAAGTTTTGGCTGATATGAGGTGGAAGCAAGCGCCACATGCTAAGGGATCTCTAGTCATATAACATTGTTCGGAACCAAGCAAACATAATTCATTATGTTGTCTTCCTTGTCCAACATCTACTTCTAAGCATGTAAGAGTTTAATGAGTGTTCACGATCATAGACGGTGCCAAAGATGATATATTTATATATGAACCTCTCTTTCTTTATTACTTCCTATTAATTGCAACAATGACCAAGGTCTACTATTCTCCACCCACAACAAGTTTCAATCAACATTCTTTTTATATATGAAGCCAGCACTTCCCATAAGGTAATTACATGATCTTTCATGCTTTTATTCTTTTATTATTCCTTTCTTTAGATCATGACATGAACCAAGGCCCTTAACTAAAACACTCTTTATTATATGACTCACGAACGCGAATACATTGGGGGTAACACAAAGCAAAACTCAAGCCTAAGTCATACTAAGAACTTTATTCGACTAGAAAAAGATAAAACCAAAAAGGATCAAACTAAGAAAAAGGTAAAGGCAAAAGATGTGATGGTGATACGATACCGGGGCAACTCCCCCAAGCTTGGTACAAGCCAAGGGGAGTGCCCATACCCGTGCTCAATTGTCTTCCTTCGAAGGTGACGGTGGTGGAGTTGTTGCAGTCTGGGATTGATTCTCCGTCTTCCAAGGCATAGGTGCTCCATCATCGAAAGATGATCGAGTCTCCGGAATCCTCAAATCTGTAGCCAACCGTATTGATTTAAATCTATACTCATCGTCACAGTTTTGGTTCTGCAGGTCATAGATATGGGCTTGGAGGTGATCAATTACGGCATAGAGCATGGAGAGGTGCTTCCCGATGTCATTGGCATCGATCTTGTGCTGGTTGGTGAACTCCGTGATCATCATGTGGTTGGCATTGATTCCGCGTTCCACCATCCCATGGCACTTGAAGACTTGCTGCTCCATTGCTTAGAGCCTCGTCTCTACGCTTCCGGTCTTCATGGGCCCCTCAACATCACGGATGTGCAGCACGTCCTCATGCATCTAAATAGATTGAGGGTGTTGCAGCACCCCCGCAAGGTAGGGAGTGATGATCTTCTCGAGGAACTTCTCCTTCGGAACTTTTGGGGACGCCATAGCGATCTAGATCTGTCTGCACAGCAGCTCAAAACGAAAACAGAGGATATTTGCGTGATACAAGGATCAAACCTTTCGGGAGAATATATAATAATTTTTTCCCGGCCAAAAGGAGTATTCCACCAGAAACGGAGTACGGGAGACACACGAGGTGCTCAAAAGCCACCCAGACGTGGCCAGGGGGGTAGCCTGCGCCTGGCAGGCTTCTCGCCTCCTCGTGCTATTTCCGGACTACTTTAATTTTTTCTGTTTTTCCAAAAATTCCAAAACGGAGAAAAATTGCTACTGGAAAAGTTTTGGAGTCGGTTTACTTCCCGAATCACATACCTCTTCGTTTTTGCAGACTAAAACGGGATGATAAATATCCCTTATGTACTCCTCCGGAGTTATGGTATTAATAATATTGCTTTCAACATTTATGGGAGTACCTGAGATGTAATGCTTGATTCTTTGCCCATTTACATCTCTCGGAAAATTCCCTTCCGTGTTGTTGATTTTGATGGCACCGGAACGATACACTTCTTCGACAATGTAAGGACCTTCCCATTTAGAGAGAAGCTTGCCTGCCAAAAATCTGAAACGAGAATTGTGTAGCAAGACATAATCACCTACATTGAACTCACGTTTTTGTATCCTTTTGACATGCCACCTCTTAAATTTTTATTTAAACAACTTGGCATTTTCATATGCCTGAGTTCTCCATTCACCAAGTGAGCTAATATCAAATAACCTCTTCTCACCAGCAAGTTTGAAATCAAAGTTGAGCTCTTTGATTGCCCAATAAGCCTTATGCTCTAGCTCAAGAGTTAAATGACATTCTTTACCGTAAACCATTTTGTACGGAGACATGCCCATGGGATTCTTATAAGCAGTTCTATAAGCCCATGGTGCATCATTAAGCTTCTTAGACCAATTCTTTCTAGACCTATTAACAATCTTTGGCAGAATTAGTTCAATTTGTTTATTACTTAGCTCTACTTGACCATTGGACTAAGGATGATAGGGAGATGCAATTATATGGTTGACATCATACTTAGCAAGCGTTTACGGAAAGCACAATGAATAAAATGTGAACCACCATTAGTCATTAAATATCTAGGGACTCCGAATCTAGGGAAAATAACTTCTTTAAGCATCCTAATAGAGGCGTTATGATCAGAACTACTAGTTGGGATAGCTTCTACCCACTTAGTAATGTAACCAACAACAACTAGAATATGAGTATACTCGTTAGACTTTGGAAAAGGTCCAATATAATCAAAAACACAAACATCAAATGGTTCAATGACAAGTGAATAATTCATAGGCATTTCCCGAAGTTTACTAATATTACCTATTCTCTGACATTCATCACAAGACAAGACAAACTTATGGGCAACCTTGAAGAGAGTAGACCAATAGAAACCGGATTGCAATACCTTGTGTGCAGTTCTATCTCCCGCATGGTGTCCTCCTTAAGCCTCGCAGTGACACTTCTGTAGGATCTGTCCCTATTCATGCTCAGGTACACAACGTCTAATAACACCATCTACTCCTTCTTTATAAAGGTGAGGAACATCCCAAAAGTAATGTCTCAAATCAAAGAAGAATTTATTCTTTTGCTAGTATGTGAAAATAGGTGGTATATACTTAGCAACAATATAATTTTCATAATCAGCATACCAAGGTGTACTACGTGAAGCATTGATAACATTAAATTGTTCATCAGGAAAGCTATCATCAATAGGTTGTGGGTCATCAAGAACATTCTCCAACCTAGACAAGTTATCTGCTACGGGGTTCTCAACACCCTTCCTATCAACAACATGCAAATCAAATTCTTGTAGCAAGAGAACCCATCTGATAAGTCTAGCTTTAGCATCTTTCTTTTCCATGAGATACTTAATAGCAGCATGATCCGTGTGAATAGTAACCTTGGAATCAACAATATAAGATCTGAACTTTTCACATGCAAACACGACTGCTAAAAATTCATATTCAGTATTAGCATAGTTTCTTTCGGCATTGTCTAGAGTTTTAGTAGCATAATGAATAACATTCAATTTCTTATCAACTCTTTGTCCTAGAATAGCACCAACAGCATAATCACTAGCATCACACATAATTTCAAAAGGTAGGTTCCAATTAGGTGGTTTAACAATAGGTGCAGTTATCAAGGCCTTCTTAAGTACTTCAAATGATTCCTCAAAATCATCGTCAAAAACAAAATGAATATGTTTTGGAAGAGATTGGTAAGAGGCCTAGAAATCTTAGAGAAGTCTTTAATCAACCTTCTATAGAAACCAACATGACCAAGGAAACTTCTTATACCTTTAATGTCTGTAGGGCACGACATTTTCTCGAGCGCATCAACTTTAGCCTTATCGACTTCAATACCTTTTTCAGAAATTTTATGTCCCAAGACGATGCCTTCATTAACCATAAAGTGGCACTTCTCCCAATTCAAGACAAGGTTGGTATCTTTACATCTCTGCAAAACTCGATCAAGGTTGCTCAAGCAATCATCAAAAGGAGACCCGTAAACGGAGAAATCATCCATGAAAACCTCAACAATCTTTTCACAAAAGTTAGGGAATATAGCCATGATACATCTTTGAAAGGTAGCAGCTGCATTACATAAGCCAAAAGGCATACGACTATAAGCAAAGGTACCGAAAGGGCAGGTAAAAGTGGTTTTGTCCTGATCAGATTGTGCAACAGGTATTTGGGAGAAACCAGAATAACCATCTAGAAAGCAAAAGTGTGTGTGTTTAGACAATCTTTCTAGCATTTGGTCAATAAAAGGAAAAGGGTAATGATCTTGCCTAGTGGCTTTATTCAATTTCCAAAAATCAATTACCATCCTATAGCCAGTAACAATTCTCTGTGGGATCAATTCATCTTTATCATTAGGGACAACGGTAATGCCTCCCTTCTTAGGGACGCAATGCACCGGACTTACCCAATCACTACGAGCAACATGATAGATAATACCTGCTTCCAGGAGCTTTAGTATTTCTTTTCTTACCCCCTCTTTTATCTTAGGATTTAATCTTTGTTGATGATCGGCAACTGGTTTGGAATCAGGATCAGATTTAATTTAATGTTGGCATAGAGTGGGCTTAATGCCCTTAAGATCATCAAGAGTATATCCAATAGCAGCACGGTGCTTCCTCATAGTTTTCAATAATTTCTTTTCTTCATGCTCTAAAAGGCTAGAACTAATAATAACAGGATATATCTGTTTTTCATCGAGATAAGCATACTTAAGAGTATCAGCTAACTGTTTAAGCTCAAACACAAGATCACCCTTTGGTAGGGGTAGATCTCCAAGTAGGTCAACATGCAAATTATTCTTAAGGATAGGATGTTGTTCAAAGATAACTCTATCTATCTCATTCCTTTGATCCATATGCATATCATTTTTATGCTCAAGCAAGTATTGCTCTAAAGGATCAGTAGGAGGCACAACAATAGAAGATAGGGCAATAATTTCATCCTTACTAGACAATTCTTTTTCATGAGGTTGTCTACCAAACTTGGAGAAATTGAATTCATGTGACACACCTTCAAAGCCAACAGTCACAATTTATTTCACACAATCAATCCGAGCCTTAACAGTACTGAGGAAAGGTCTATCAAATATGATGGGACAAAAGCTATCTTGTGTGGTAGCAAGAACGAGAAAATCAGTAGAATACTTAGTTTTACCACACAAGACTTCAACATCTCTAACAATTCCCAAAGGGCGGATAGTATCTCTATTGGTAAGTTGAATAGTAACATCAATAGATTCCATCTCGACAGGTGCAATCTCGTCTTTAATTGCATCATATAAAGATCGAGGTATTGCACTAACACTAGCACCCACGTCACATAAACCATGATAACAATGATCTCCTATCTTAACAAAAACAACAGGCGTGCCAACAATAGGCTTATGTTTGTCTCTAGCATGAGGTTTAGCAATTCCAGGAGCATCTTCACAGAAGTGAATAACATGCCCATCAACATTGTCAGACAAGAGATATTTGATAATAGCAATGCTAGGTTCAACTTCAATTTTCTCAGGGGGTGATGGTGTTCTAATGTAGCCCTTACGTATCACAATTGAAGCTTTAGCAGCATCCTTTATTCTAACACGGAATGATGGTTTCTCAATGTAAGCAATAGGAACAATAGGATCATTATAAGCAATGACTTTCTCTTCAACTGGATTGGGTTTAACTACATTGACTTCTATGCGAGGATGATATTTAAACCACTTCTCTTTAGGGAGATTAATATGAGCAGCAAATGATTCACATAATGAAGCTACTATCTCAGAGTCAAGTCCATGTTTAGCGCTAAAATCACAAAAAGTATTTGTTTTAACGAAGGATTTAATGCAATCGAACTTAAGATTCATGCCTGACTCCTTACCTTCATCAAACTCCCAATCTTCAGAGTTGCGTTTAATTCTTTCCAATAAATTCCATTTGAAGTCCATATCTCTCTTCATAAAAGAACCGGTACAAGAAGTGTCAAGCATGGTGCGATTATCATGAGAAACCCGAGCATAAAAGTGCTGACTAATAATTTCTCTCGAGAGATCATGGTTGGGGCATGAATATAACATTGACTTAAGCCTCACCCAAGCTTGAGCGATACTTTCTCTATCACGAGGCCAAAAATTATTGATATAATTCCAATCATGATGTACCAAATGCATAGGACAAAACTTTTGATGAAATTCCAATTTCAATCTGTTGTAGTTCCATGATCCAGTATCATCACATACCCTATACCATGTCAATGATTTATCCTTAAAAGATAAGGGAAAGACCTTCTTCTTGACCTCATCCTCGGGCAAACCTGCAAGCTTAAATAGACCACAAACTTCATCTTCGTAGATTAGATGCAAGTCGGGATGTGATGTTCCATCTCCTGTAAAGGATTAGCCAACAGTTTCTCTAGCATACCCGAAGGAATTTCATAATAAATATTGTTAGTAGGTGCAGTAGGTTGAAGAGAAACTCCTTGTGCTTCTGGTCGAGTTGAAGATACCCCGAACAAGCTCCTCAAAGGATTAGTTTCCATAGTGACGAGTGACGATAAATTTCAGCACACTAATTGTTCCCTTACCAAATTCCACTTACCAAAGGCGCTTCACTCCCTGGCAATGGCGCCAGAAAAGAGTCTTGATGACCCACAAGTGTAGGGGATCTATCATAGTCCTTTCGATAAGTAAGAGTGTCAAACCCAACGAGGAGCAAAAGGAACTGACAAGTGGTTTTCAGCAAGGTATTCTCTGCACACGCTGAAATTATCGGTAACAGATAGTTGTGTGATAAGATAATTCATAGCGAGTAGCAAGTAACAATAGTAGAAAGGGTGCAGAAAGATGGCCTAATCCATTATGTAGCAAGGGACAAGCCTGGACGAACTCTTATATGAGGTAAAGCGCTCCCGAGGACACATAGGAATTTCTGTCAAGCTAGTTTTCATCATGTTCATATGATTAGCGTTCGCTACTTTCATAGTTTGATATGTGGGTGGACCGTTGCTTGGGTTCTATCCTTACTTGGACAAACATCCCACTTATGATTAACCCCTCTCGCAAGCATCCGCAACTATGAAATAAGAATTAAGATTAAGTCTAACCCTAACATTAAACTAGTAGGTCCAAATCAGCCCCTTACGAAGCAACGCAAAAACTAGGGTTTAAGCTTATGTCACTCTAGCAACCCATCATCTACTTATTACTTCCCAATGCCTTCCTCTAGACCCAAATAATGGTGAAGTGTCATGTAGTCGACGTTCACATAACACCACTAGAGGAAAGACAACATACATCGCATCAAAATATCGAACGAGTACCAAATTCACATGACTACTTATAGCAAGACTTATCCCATGTCCTCAGGAAAACAAGTGACTACTCACGAAGCATAATTATGTTCATGACCAAATAGGTATTGAATAGCATTAAGGATCTGAACATATGATCTTCCATCGAGTAATCCAACTAGCATCAACTACAAAATGTAATTAACACTACTAGCAACCTTACAAGTACCAATCGGACTCGCGAGACGGAGATTGGTTACAAAAGATGAACTAGGGTTTGGAGATGAGATGGTGCTGATGAAGATGTTGATGGAGATGAGTCCCCTCCGATGAGAGGAGTGTTGGTGATGACGGTGGCGATGATTTCCCCCTCCGGGAGGGAAGTTTCCCCGATAGGACGGCCCTGCCGGAGCTTGATACGTCTCCAATGTATCTATAATTTTTGATGGTTTCATGCTACTATTTTGTCAAACCTTGGATGTTTTGCATGCCTTTTATTTATTTTCTGGGACTAACCTATTAACTCAGTGCCAAGTGCCAGTTCCTGTTTTTTCCATGTTTTTACCCCTTTCAGAGGAGATTTTGAAACGGAGTCCAAACGGACGAAAATCCCCGAAAATATTTTTTCTGCAACAGAAGAAGATCGGAGAGCTTGGGGGCCAAGCCAGAAGTGCCCCAAGGGCCCCACAAGCCCCCACCCCGCGGCCAAGGGGGTCGCACCATGCAGGCTTGTGGGCCCCTGGAGGTCCCATGACCTAGATCTTGCGCCTATAAATTCCCAAATATTCCCAAAAAAGTCATGGGAGCATCGTAATTACTTTTCTGCCGACGCAAGCTTCTGTCTCCGCAAGATCCCATCTGGGGCACGTCCTGGTGCCCTACCGGAGGGGGGATTCGGACACGAAAGGCTTCTCCATCAACACCATGACCTCTCCGATGATGCGTGAGTAGTTCACCATAGACCTACGGGTCCATAGCTAGTAACTAGATGGCTTATTCTCTCTCTTGGATCTTCAATACAAAGTTCTCCATGATCTTCATGGAGATCTATCCGATGTAATCTTCTTTTGCGGTGTGTTTGCCGAGATCCGATGAATTGTGGATTTATGATCAGATTATCTATGAATCTTATTTGAGTTTCGTCTGATCTCTCTTATGCATGATTTCATATCCTTGTAATTCTCTTTGAGTTGTGGGTTTTGTTTGGCCAACTAGATCTATGATTCTTGCAATGGGAGAAATGCTTGGTTTTGGGTTCATACCGTGCGGTGACCTCACCCAGTGACAGAAGGGGTAGCGAGGCACGTATCGTGTTGTTGCCATCAAGGGTAAAAAGATGGGGTTTTCATCATTGGTTTGAGATCATCCCTCTGCATCATGTCATCTTGCTTAAAGCGTTACTCTGTTTGTCATGAACTCAATACACTAGATGCATGCTGGAAAGCGGTTGATGTGTGGAGTAATAGTAGTAGATGCAGAAAGTATCGGTCTACTTGTCTCGGACGTGATTCCTAGATGATAGATCATTGCCTTAGATATCGTCATGACTTTGCGCGGTTCTATCAATTGCTCGACAGTAATTTGTTCACCCATCGTAATACTTGCTATTTTGACAGAAGCCTCTAGTGAACACTATGGCCCCCAGGGTCTACTCCACACCATATTTTCAGCCTTACACTATTTACTTCGTTGCACTTTCCGCCATCAGATCTCACTTTTGCAAACAATCTTGAAGGGGTTGACAACCCCTTTGAAGCGTTGGGTGCAAGTTTCTTTGTGTTTGCGCACGTACTCTGAACTTGACGAGACCCTTCTTCTGGATCGATACCTTGGTTCTCAAACTGAGGGAAATACTTACTGCTCCTGTGCTGCATCACCCTTTCCCCTTCAAGGGAAAAACCAACGCAAGCCCAATCTCCGTCAACGTGTTAATTTCTGGTGTTGTTGTTTGAGAAGTAGCAGAGCTTTAGATTGGTTCTGCTCAAGTTCCGCCTCGTGGCAGCGGCGATTCCTCCCGAAAGCCATCTCTTGATTTTTTTTCTGGGACGAAACCGTCCTTATAGCAAGAGATGGGAGCAGGAGGGGTAACAGGGGGCCCACAAGCCACCCAGGCACGGCCAGGGGGGTAGGCCGCGCCTGGCAGGCTTGTAGCCTCCTAGTGGCTCCCCTCCAGTACTTCTTCCGTCCAGTATTTTTTATAAAATCGAAAATAATTCCTCGTTGATTTTCATGGCTTTTGGAGTTTTACAGAATACGTATCTCAAACTTGCTCTTTTTCCAACCCAAAATTCCAGCTGCCGGCATTCTCCCTCTTCATGTAAACCTTATAAAATAAGAGAGGAAAGGCATAAGTATTGTACCGTAATTTGTAATAATAGCCCATAAAACGATAAATATCAATATAAAAGCATGATGCAAAATGGACGTATCAGAGGCCACGACGGCCTTGCAGGAAATCAACACGCTACTGGTGAGTAACCCTATACTCGCTGCACCTTACCCAGGGGAACCGATGTTGCTATACATCGCAACCACTAACCAGGTGCTGAGTGCGGTCCTCGTCATAGAACGAGAAGCTGAGGTTCACCAGTTACGGGTGCAAAGACGTGTCTACAATGTATCCAAGGTGCTTACCCCATGCAAGACGAGATACCCACACTACCAAAAAATTGCTTACACAGTGTCCATGGCGTCACGCAAACTCACACACTACTTTCAGGAGTGCACAAGTGGTCCATCGGAAGTACCCCAGAATGATATAATCAACAACAAGGATGCCACTGGATGGATTGGCAAGTGGGCCATCGATCTCTTGCCATTTGAGATCACCTATAAGCCACGGAGATCTATCAATTCTCAAGCGTAGGCCATCTTCATTTTGAAATGGATGGAGGTCAAACTCCCCAAAGAATACAACACCTACGCTCATTGGATCATGTACTTCGACGGATCCAAAACCCTTGCCGGTCTAGGAGCCGGAGTAATCCTCACATCTCCTACCAGAGACAATGTGCTATACGTGCTACAGATGATGTACGCCGACTCCAATAACGCAACCGAGTATGAAGCCGTGTTGGATGGTCTTCGGATGGTGGTCTCAATGGGCATACAATGGCTTGAGGTACAAGGACACTCCAACCTCGCCATATCACAAATTAACGATGAACTCGATGCCAAAAACCCAAAGATGGTAGCATATAGAGACGCCATCCTCAAGATATGAGCATGATTCGAGGGGCTGGAATTCCATCATGTCTCAAGGGATAATAATCATGTTGCGGACGTTCTGGCCCGTTTAGGCACGGCACGCGATCCCGTCCCCAATAACATATACCTGTAAAGGCTCCTCAAGCCATCCGTGGTGTGGAAGGATGAGTCGGGGAGCAAAACAGCCGACAGTATGGAGCAAACCATTCCCCCTGTGATAGCCCATCAGAATGATGAAGTCATCGGCAGACCTTCTATTGAGGAAACACCCTCAGCACATGAGGTTATGGCAGTTATCGCTACATGGACTCAACCATTCCCTATCTACCTATTATGCAAGGAGCTCCCCGAGAACCAAACTGAGGCACAACGCATTATTCGCCGATCTGAAGTGTATAAGGTCCATGAGGGCGAGCTGTACAAAATGAGCACCATCGGAATACTTCAACGGTGCATATCCGAAGAAGAAGGGAAACAATTGTTGGCTGAGGTACACTCCAGCATGGGCGGCCATGATGTAGCAGCCCGGGCCTTGGTTAGAAAGGCTTTCCGAGCTAGTTTCTTCTGGCCTAAAGCTCGAGAAGACACCCACGCACTCGTTCAACGATGCACGGGATGCCCACTGTTCGTGAGTCAAAGCCATATGCCTCCCACAGACCTTCGGACGATTCCGATCACCTGTTCCTTTGCGGTCTGGGGTTTAAACATGGTCATCAAGCTCGATTACCGGTCGATAAATTCACCAAGTGGATCGAGGCAAAGCCGGTCAGTACAGCCAAGGCCAAACCAACCGTCGATTTTATATCTGACGTTGTGCACCGTTATGGGGTCACGCACAGCATAATAAATTCACCGCCCACGAGGTGAAGGATTGGTGTGTAAATCTGCGCATCAAGCTCGATTACACCTTAGTATACCACCCACAAAACAATGGATAGGTCGAACAAGCTAACAGACCCATCATGAGTGGTATTAAACCATGTCTGGTACGCTCTCTTACAAAATAAGAGTGTCATTGGGTGGAGGAACATGATTCCGTACTTTGGGGCTTGCGTACCTGTCCGAACCGTTCCACAGGACAGATGCCATTTTTTATCGTATAGGAGGCCAAAGCACTCCTTCCCTGTGATATCATCCATGATGCACCGTGCGTGCGTATGTACGAGGAAAAGGAATTCGAGCTAGATTGCTAGGACAATTTGGTAGCCCTAGAAGGTGAGCTTGACATAGCTCAGGCCGAATCAGCATTTTACCAGCAGCAAACTCGGCGCTACCAAAGCAGAGAAGTTCGGTCCAAGGCGTACAATGCGGGCGAACTAGTGCTTCACCTCCCAAAAAAACATAAGCATAAACTTCACCCAAAATTGGAAGGCCCCTTCATAATCAACGTGGTGCTAACGGGAGGAGTTTATCATCTTGGCAATCCAGGAGACAATTGCTAGGAGCCAAACCCATGGAACGCAGCTCGCCTTCGGTGTTTCTACGACTAGGATAGCATATTTTATCTTCTTTTTTCCTTTCTTTTTCGAACATTTATGTTTCTTCTTTCTTTGTAGGATCTTCCTAGATTACCCCCAGGTGAGTTCGGCTTGATAGAACACTGTGTTTTTTCTGAATACTCATGTAAATTCATATGTCCCACCACAACACCTCGGGGCTTCATAACGAAGCAGCCAGATATGTTTAAACGTACATGTCGTGTATAAACCTCGACTTAAAGTAAGTTCACACCATGGTATGCATCAATTGTACTTAAGATCTTTGAAAAGCTGTGTTGCTTCGCTCCTGTGCTTACTCTCTAAATTCCCGATCAATTGGGATAGGGAGTAAAGGGAGCACCTCTGTGATTGATACAAACAGTTCACCAGGATTCGTACCTCAGACGGGTGAACCTGAAAGCTAGCGTTCTTAAAATTTGGTCATAACTGAACGGGGTCGAACAATTAGCAGTACGCGCCATCGCACACCCGAGACAATAAAAAACATATTAAACACCTACACACTATGTAACAACCAAGAAAAAGCAAGCCCTAAACGAACTGTTTTTTCCGCAGGATGTTTCTTGCGCTTCATCATGATATAACATAATCACCTCATACCATCTTTCTATGTTCATACCATATGGCCGGCTTGCCTTGTTCTTGGAAATTGAATCCCAATATCTTCGGGTATAAAGTACGAAACAATCATGGGTTCTTTACAACACACGAGGTAGAAGCCGATGGCGAGTTATGACAAATGTTACAAATTTGATGGGAAGGGTCTTGGCACACAAAATTTAAAAAATACACATGGTTGCACCCTTGGTTGGTCAAGATCATCTATTATAGTGTCCAGAGCGCAGTCTTCCTGCGATAGGCATGCAAGTAGCATCACTTGGATGTACACCATATGTAGAGGAATCTCCGCGTCTAGGATCGAAAGTATGTCTTGAGGGGGGTGATTAGACTACTTCACAAGATAAAAAATTTGCCTTTTCCCAATTTTAATTGTGATGTAGCTACGACAGTTATAACAGGTCAAGTAAACCAAGGGGGGGCCAGGAAAAAGAAATATCTCCTGGTAATGGTCGATAAATCCACCAAGTGGATTGAGGCAAAGCTGGTCAGTACCGCAAAGGCCAAACCAACCATCGATTTTATATCTGACGTCACGTAGAGCTTAATAAATTCACCGCCCATGAGCTGAAGGATTGGTGTGCAAATCTGGACATCAAGCTCGATTACACCTCAGTATACGACCCACAAACCAATGGCTAGGTCGAACAAGCTAACAGACCCAACATGAGTGGTATTAAACCATGTCTGGTACGCTCTCTTACAAAATAAGACTGTCATTGGGTGGAGGAACTCGATTCCGTACTTGGGGGCTTGCGTACCACTCCAAACCGTTCCACAGGACACATGCCATTTTTTATGGTATAGGAGGCCGAATCGTTCCTTCCCTTTGATATCATCCATGATGCACCCTGCGTCCGTATGTACGAGGAAAAGGAATTCGAGCTAGATTGGCAGGACAATTTGGTCACCCTAGAAGGCGAGCGTGACATAGCTCGGGCCCAATAGTCATTTTACCAGCAGCAAAATCGGCCCTACCAAAATAGAGAAGTTCGGTCCAAGGCGTACAATGCGGGCGAACTAGTGCTTCGCCTCCTCGAAAAACATAAGCATAAACTTCACCCAAAATTGGAAGGCCCCTTCATAATCAACATGGTGCTAACGGGAGGAGTTTATTATCTGGGCAATCCAGGAGACAATTGTCTGGAGCCAAACCCATGGAACGCGGCTCGCCTTCCGTGTTTCTTTACCAGGCTAGCATATTTTATCTTCTTTTTTCCTTTCTTGGTTACACCCTTGGTTGGTCAGGATCATCTATTATAGTGTCCAAAGTGTAGACTTCCTGCGATAGGCATGCAACTGGCATCACTTCGCTATACACCATATGTAGAGGAATCTTCGCGTTTAGGATCGAAAGTATGTCTAGAGGGGGTGATTAGACTACTAGAAAAGATAACATTTCTGCCTTTTCCCAATTTTAATTGTGAGGCAGCTACGACAGTTATAACAGGTCAAGTACACCATACACATGCAATTCTAATAGTATTGTAGTAGAAAGTAAAACATGCAAGTGTAAAGTAGACGAGTAAGGTAAAGAGATCAAACACATGAGCTTGGCACAGTGATATTTGGCATGGTTCCAGTAGGTTGCGCTATCGTACGTTCGTTTTAGTGGAGACTTCAACCCACGGAGGGTAACGGCTGCGAGAGTCCACACAGGGCTCCACCAATAAGGGGTACACAAAGAAGCGACCTTGTCTATTCCACCGTGACTATCGTCCACACAGGACTAGCCTCACTCATAGTAGATGTTCACGAAGTAGGCGATCTCCTTGCCCTTACAAACATCTTAGTTCAACTCCCCAACACACAACAGGAGGCTCCCAAGCGACACGTAACCAATCTAGGAGGCACCACCCTCCAAAATGTAATAGATGTGGTAGATCAATGAACTCCTTGCTCTTGTGCTTCTAAATATAATCTCCTCAACACAAATCACTCTCTCATAGAATATGCATGGGTAGGAGAGCTTGATTTGGTGGAAAGCAGTTTGTGGAGGCTCGAGATCAAGTTTCAATTGACTGGATTGGAATATCTTCGACTCAACACATGAGTAGGTTGTTCTCTCTCAGAAAATTGATCTCGAAATGAAGTGTGTGTGGTCTCAGTGCTTCTCCCACGAATGATAGATAGGTCAAGGGGTATATATAGGCAGCAGTCAAAATTCTACCTTTACACACAAAAGTGAAAACTCGATGACATCGAAGTGGAAAAATCATTGGTAACGACTAGTACTAAAAGTGTGAACTTTGAATCTTAGTGACACCGATATATAGAACTCGGTGGCACCGAAAAGGTGACAAACGGACTGATGACCAAACTCGGTGGCATCGATACTCAAACTGGGAAATTCTAATTTTGTGTATCTTGGGAACAGATTGTTGGTCACACTGAACTCGGTAGCACCGATGCAGTTTTGGTTGCACATATATGGTGCGAATGGCTAGGGTTATGTCTAAGGTTCAAACTCGGTGGGTACGAACTGGCAATGTTGGTTACACCAAATTTGTGTATGTGGAACTTGACAGGGTGGATATGTGGGAAAAATGACTGATTGTTTTGGTGGCTAACTTTGAGCATTTGAGCAATCAATTCATTTTACTACCTCACCCCCTTTTAATAGCATTTGCTTTCCTATGGACTCAAAAATGATTTTTCACAAATATAAAATGAAGAGTCTTCTAGCTTGAAGCTTGAGCCAACATTATTCCTTTCTTGTATCCACTGGTATCTCAACCTAAACCTTAAGCAATAGCATCTTTTGAACTTTTTTGAAATATACATGGAAAACACATTAGTACAATGATGCATATGTTGTGATCAATTATCAAAACCACCCTAGGAAGAAATTGTGCTTTCAATCTCCCCCTTATTGGTACTTGATGAAAACATATAGATCAAAGCTTACACAAAAGATATAATCAATGATTAGCATCGACGCTTTGAGATATATGTGAAAAGCAAGAGCTCCCCCTAAATTTGTGCATTATTTAAAATTTGCGTTTGAATGCAAATGCACAATCAATTAGGATCATGGGTTCCTCTTCCATGTCACATACATCCTGGTGGTGCGTAACGGTAAAAGTAAAGCACACGACACCAATAAGATAAGTGAGTGACGATCAAAAGGATAGCTAAAAGATGATATAGTAGCATGACACTAGATAAAGTGTATGATCAGAGGCACAGATAGGATAAAGCCATCCAAAAACCAAAGTTTTTAGAACCACACAAGAGCAAATATAGTCAAATGATGTCTATGATCTATACATTTCTCCTCCTTTGGCAACAAGTTACCCAAAAATTCGGAAGTATAGAACTACTCGTCTCTTTGGGCAGCTGATGATGGAGTCGATAAAACAATGTCCGTGAAGGCTTCTGCTGACATCCCTCAAGCTGGAGGAGTTGATACTGAAGGAGCTTGAGTTGGAGCTGGTGCTGAAGGTGCTGAAGCTTGTGTTGAAGATGTGTGTCTTGTCTCTGGAGTAGGAACAACAACTGACCAAGGCTGGGTGATGAACCTAGTGGTAGTGCGAGGAGGAGACTCATCCTCGTCATCATCATCATCATCATTCTCATATTCATTCTCTAAGGGTGGAATCCCACAGAGTCAACTTCATGTTGAAGCTGACAATGGTGGCCAACCTAGTTAACTTCAAATCCATGTTGTGGAATTTTGTCTCCACAACTCTCTCAAGGCTCTTTTGATTGTGCATAACCTCCTGAATGTTCTTCTCCATGCCTTGGACAGTGCTCACTAGAAATGCTATTTGCTGAGCTTGAGTTCTAAGCTGTGGAACTGGAGGTGGCCTATTTCTAGCAGCTTCAGCATTTGTTGCCATTTTTGCTGCAACTGAGTTGGGATTATTGTCATCCATCACAATCTCATTGGCTTCAAATTCAGGCTGAAGAGGTAGATGGGGACGATCAAGTTGATATGCATGCTTGATATCTTGGCACTGATGAGTATCTAAATATAGGATGCAAATCCACAGGATCTCTTCTGATCGACAACAGTCCTTCGGATACTCTCAACTATCAAGTCCATCACTCCAAATCTGGTATGGGTATCAAGTAGGTGGACAGGGTTGATTGAATATGCTGGGATCATATTCTCATCTCCTGACTTAGGCATGAGAGTGTATCGCGGAATAGTGTTTCTCGTGGGAACACCAGCTTGCAGAAAATATACTGAACCAGACTTGTGATTGAACAAGTACTGATGTGGAATGGTCTTGTACGTATTGGCCATGGAGTTGTGATTTTGCTGAGCATCTGCATAAACATCTACATCTGCTTCTTCCTGATTGGGAACACCAATGATAGGAGCCCATTTAGCAATTGTAGCGTCCTACGTGTGTCCATTGGTCATCCAGACTATAGAGTCATCATAGAAATGAACTGTTGCATAGAATTGCATGATCATCTCGTCATTCCATGGGGTCATTTCCTTATCAACAAAATCTTCTTTGTCAACAAGCCTGAAATTCTCTTGAACTTGTGGATAGAAATTCTCATTCTCCTTGATGTATGCCCAGTCGACGTACCTCATATCACTGACAGCGGGACTCTTGTCATATAAGAAAGTCTCATAAAAATCTTGTTGTTCCTTGGTGTGAAACCTTGGATCAATAGTGGTTATTCTTCTGACAACATATGGATCAGCAACTCTGGCAGATATCTTCCTCATAATATTCCTTGGAGGAGCCTTAGGAGGGGCTGAAGTTTCTTCTGGCAAAAAATCCGAGTCTTCCTCATCAGAAACTATTTTCCTCCTTTGCTTGGTGGCTGCCTTGGGCAAGCCATTGGAACTGGGAGAACTGGGTCTGAAGCAGTCTTCTATGGACTAGTACCCGAGTCCATCTCGACACTCTGCTCTCTGAAGTCATTCTAACTATCATATGAAGCTGACATGCTGACAAACACGCTCAGCAGCAAATAGCAGAACCTTTGAAGTGGATATAGGAAAGAAAGAATGGATGACCATCACAAAATTCATTTGTTTTGCAAATTTGAAGTTTGGAAGCTGAGGGTATGATCTTTTGTAGGAAGTAAATCGGTGGCACCGAGTTGGCATTTTTGGAGTCACCGAGAAGGCTTACTCGCTTAATAGAGACATGGTGTTCAAGTTCGGTGGCACCAAAAAGAGCTGCTTGGTCTCACCGAGTTTCCTCTCAGGAACCGTAAAACAAGAATCGGTGGAACTGATTTTGCAAACTCGGTCTCACCGAATTGCATGCTGCGGCAGATCAGGTCAAGAATATGTACTTCTTCTACTCTATGAGATTTATCTATTGTAAGGAAGGGTTTGCACATGGTGCCTCGAAGAAAAACTGTCCCAATGCGTAAGAATCAGACGAGGAACACAAGGGAGATCGAACAATACCCAATCTCGGTGGCGGTTCTACTACAGCGACGATGGCGGGGCACATTGTGTCGAAGGCGGCGAATCCCAGAGGCGGCGACGCTCGGGGAGTCAAGGGCGATGACCTGGGGTCTGGAGGGCAGTGAGGGTTTTGGGAAACAAAACGTTTTGACGAAGTGATGTCAAAGATTCGGTTCGCAAGTATATATACTCGTGCGCTGTCGTTGTCACCAAGATGGAAAAATCGGTGACATCGAGTTCCTCAACTATCAGCAGATAGGGAAACTCGGTGTAACCGAGTTGGCGATTTTGGTGGCACTGAGATTGAAAACCTGATCAACTTTGAAAAAATTGGGGGCGCCAAGTTTTAGGAGTTGGTCACACCGAGTTTTTTGAGGGAGGTTTTGGAAACCAACCTTTGACGATACGGAACTCCGAGTGCACCTTCACACAGAGGGATCGACAAGTGCATGTTCAGGTTTTGTGATGAAGCATGAATAGAACATGAGATGAGATAGCATAGATAGCTAGAGAAGGGTCCTAGGCATTCTTGTCCATCCAATTGCCAAAACCAAATAACAACAATTGGATGTCCTCGAATGATCAAACACATGCAGACCAACATGCTCAGACACTAAGAATGATGAATAAAACATAGTGAACATGCGCACACATCCTAGCAGCTATCAAGCACTTGGGTGATGACAAAGTCATCTATATATGAGTATATTGACATAGGAGCCAAGTAAGAATACTTCATCACAGGTCATAGTCATTGTTAAGCACAAGTGGGGTTACCACTTTTAGATAAGCATTAATGTGTTCATATCCTTTGGAGATGCTTATACTCAAGTCATATAGTAAATCTCCCCCTTCATATGATTTCCCCACTAAGAGGGATCAACTAACCTTGGGTTTTGTCGTACAAGACTTCAAGTAGGTGTAGTAGTGGTGCATGCTCAATGTTGATGAAGATCATCTTGAGTTGGGAGCAATCCTTTTTGTTTTCATACTGTTCTCACCTACATGGGTTAGTCCCAAAGCCAAAGGAACATATGCAAGAATATATATGGACATGGAGTGAAGCACATATGGGATAATATCCAGAGATGCATTAATTATCTTGTTCTTTACTTACCTTTGAGGGAATGTGTGACTCATCCAACTAATGCATACTTTTGTGGTTGATTGCATATAGTTCTTGCCAATATGAATAACAGTGAATTTTAATGGCAGAGTCACCCCTTATGAACTTCTAGTTCTTTCTCTTGGGGATCCACCCCAAATTGATGGGAATCCTTGGAGTTGTGGTAGCACTTGTTGAGGTAGAGCTAGTAGTGTCCTTGGGAATCCACTTGACCTTGGCTTGGGGTTCTTCTTCGATTAGTTTAATGTCATCTTGAAGCTTTCCCTTGTGTTTGTGGTCTTGTGGTAGAAGTCCATCTTGTGAGCTTGTTCCTTCGGAAAGAGTGGATAGTGGACTTCTCCTCTTGGGGAACAAACTTGGGAGTGGGATATGGAGATTCTTCCTGAACATCTCCGTTGACGTTGAAGTAGCCTACACCTTGTTTCTTCCAACATCCTCCTTGCTTGCGCACAATTTCCTCAAATTTCTTACTTCCGGCAAGACTCTTGAAGGCACCTATCTCTATAATACCTTTCAAATATCATTTTCTTTCTTAAGTTTAACTTGTCTAAGAGAATTTTTAGTGGAATCAATAGAGGTACTAACAACAACATTACAGGATTTAGCTTTAGCATTGTTATTACTAGATCAAGAAACCTTCTTGCCTTTGTTACTACTGTTCCTAAGTTTAACTTTTGGAACAAAGTTAGACAAGAGTAATCGTTTGGCTAGATAAGAAGAACTCTTGTTTCGAAGATCATCATTGATTGATTTTAAGAACTCATTCTCTTGCTCCAAGTTGAGCTTGTCGAAGCATAGCTTCTCATGGCTTCTTGAAAGCTCTCTATGATCTTCCAAAGTAGTCTCCTGAGCTAACTTAAGTGTTTTAAATTCTTGAGTCAGTCATTCAATTTCTTTCTTATCATCATCATTCGATTTCTCTTGAATAGTATGATAAATAGAAAGTTCATTTTCAATGCATTCACTAGCTTTATCTAGAAGCAAGTCATCTTCTCCTAACAAGTCAGACTTATCACTATTGAAATCAAAATCTCAGGATGTGATACCTTTGGGCCTTTAGCCATGAAGCAATTTCCGACTCCCTCATTTGGTGAATCAAATAAGTCGTAGGAGTTGGTGGAAACAAGATTAATCCCGACAACACCTTCATCTTGACTATAGTTGGAGTTCGAGTGATAGCTTCTCTCGGAGTGGTGATCACACTCGAAGCAAGAGACCCATTCATGACATGAGCTTCATGTCTTCTTCTTGAACTGCTCTTGGTATATTTGTCCTTCTTCTCCGATTCCTTGCCTCTCCGTGAGTGTGTTCATCCATAGTGATCTTCTCTACTCCTTCTCTCTCTACGAGGTGACTCATCTCTTGAGCTTCGTCTTCGAGGTGACTCTTCTCTTCTTTTGTAGGGAGCCGAACACTCATTTGAGTAGTGTCCAGGCTTCCCATACTTGTTGAAGTTTCGGTCATGACTAGACGAACGCTTCTCATCATGTCTTGAACTTGAGCTTCTATCTTTTCCTTTACTCTTGTAGAAATTGTTGAATTTTCTGACCATGAGACTTATCTCTTCATCAGTGACAGGATTGTCTTATGAAGTAGCTGGAGCATCACATGAAGCTTCATAAGCACCGCTTGACTTGTTGTGTAGCTCATCTTTGTCCTTGAGTGACATCTCATGAGCAACAATCCTACCCATGACATCAGTTGGCTTGAGATCTTTGAAATTTGGCATCATTTGGATCAATGTGCACACTGTGTCATACTTGCTATCAAGAGCTCTAAGTATCTTCTTGATGATGAATTTTTCGGTCATCTCTTTGCTTCCTATGCCGGCAATCTCAGTGGTGATTACAGCTAGCCTAGTGTACATTTCAGCAACTCCTTCACCCTCCTTCATCTTGAACTTGTCAAGCTGACTTTGAAGCAATTCAATTTAGATTCTCTCACAGAATTATCACCTTTGTGCATATCAACCAAAGTATCCCAAATTTATTTTGCATTCTTAAGACGACTTATTTTGTTAAATTCTTCAGGGCAAAGGCAATTGAAGATGATAGCGCAGGCTTGAGCATTAAGTTGCAACATCTTTAGTTCATCACCTGACGCATCACGACTTTTTTTTTGCCTTTTTCCAATTTTACTTGAAAGGCAGCTACTGCAGTTATAACATGTAAAGTACACCTACACATGCAGTTCTAATAGTATTGCAGCGGGAAGTAAAAAATGCAAGTGCAAAGTAGAGGAGTAAGGTATGTATATCAAACACATGAGGTTGACATAGAAATTTTTGGCATGGTTCCGATAGATAGCGCAATCGTACGTCCATGTTAGTGGAGACTTCAACCTAAGGAGGGTAATGGCCGCGAGTGTCCGCACAAGGCTCCACCCACATGGGGTCCACAAAGAGACGACCTTGTCTATTCCACCACGGCTTCTGTCCACACAGAACTAGCTTCACTCGCGGTAGATCTTCATGAAGTAGGCGATCTCCTTGCTGTTACAAACATCTTGGTTCAACTCCATAACACAGTAGGAGGCTCCCGAACGACACCTAACCAATCTAGGAGGCACCACTCCTCAAAAGGTAATAGCTGTGGTAGATCAATGAACTCCTTGCTTTTGTGCTTCTAAAGATAGTCTCCTCAACACAAATAACTCTCTCGCATAATATGCATGGGTAGGAGAGGTTGATTTGGTGGAAAGCAGATTGGGGAGGCTACAGATCAAGTTTCAAATGATTGGATTGGAATATCTTGGTCTCAACACATGAATAGGTGGTTATCTCTCAGAAAATTGATCTGGAATTGAAGTATGTGTTCTGAGTGATTCTCCCACGAATGAGAGGTGGGTGAGTCGGTATATATAGGCAGCAACCAAAATCCAACCGTTACACACAAAAGTGCAAATTCGGTGACACGGAAGTGGACAACTCGCTGGTAACGACTAGTACTAAAAGTGTGAACTTTAAATCTCGGTGAGACCGATATATAGAACTCGGTGGCACCGAAAAGGTGAATAACGGACAGATGATCAAACTCGGTGGCACCGATACTCAAACTCGGAAATTCTGATTTTGTCTATCTTGGCAACAAATTGTTGGTCATACTGAACTCAGTAGCACCGATGCAGTTTCGGTTGCGCCGATTTGGTGGGAATGGCTAGTGTTCTGTATGAGGTTCAAACTCGATGGGCCCGAAGTGGCAATGTTGGTTACACCAAATTTGTGTATGTGGAACTTGACAGAGTGGATATGTGGGAAAAATGACTGAGTGTTTCGGTGGCTAACGTTGAGCATTTGAGAAAACAGTTCATTTTACTACCTCACCCCCTTTTAATAGTATTGGCTTTCCTGTGGACTCAAAAATGATTCCTCACAAATATAAAATGAAGAGTCTTCTAGCTTGAAGCTTGAGCCAATATTATTCCTTTCTTTTATCCAAGGGTATCTCCACATAAACCTTAAGCCATAACATCTTTTGACCTTTTCTGAAATATACTTGGAAAACACATCCAATGATGCATATGTTGTGATCAATTATCAAAACCACCCTAGGCAGCGATTGTGTTTTCCCCGCGCCATCAGGGCCTACCAGACCAACTTGTGCCATGTGTTCGGGATCTGGATGGGTGAAGCAGGTCTTCACCATGGCCCACACTTCCCGAGCTCCTTCTCGACAGGCTGAAATCTTCCATAGCTCGAAACGGCTTCAGGCTCTTTTGAAGATTTCGGACAGTTCAGCCATCCCTTGCGACGGAGTCTGGTCCGGCCATAGAGCTCTAATCATATTCTTCATGGCTTTTCGAGCCTGCTCGTGAACAACAGAAAACTCTTGTAGCATATTCTCCCCGAAGGAATCAGCTTCTGTCATGGGATGCCCGGTAAAGAGACCTTTTAAGGCAAAATAAACAATGAAAGTCTTTTAGTATACCGTCAGCATCTAGTAATTCACATATTTTTTACTTAGAAAATAAATTGCTCTTTAAGTGTTGCTTCTCTTCATTGCTCTGTGTCAGTTGAGATTTTAATGCTTCAATCTCCTCGGCCTGATTTTTGTTCTCCTCCATGATCTGGTTGTTTTCTTCGCTGCATCTTGTTAATACACAATGACCAGCTTCCAGCAGGGATTCACCGTACCTTTGGGAATCTCGAGTTGAGTCTAGATCCCTCTACATATGGTTTATGGATTCGCCTGCTATATAAGAAATCCTCTAATGAGTAATTGGTCTTATGCAATTTACCACACCATCAACCAAATTACCCTTACCATGAGCTTCCTTGGTAAACTTCTTTACTTCCTCGAGCTCTGCCCTATTTGCTTGAACTTCGATTTGCATTTGTTGCATACCTTCGGACAATTTGTTATTTTCCTCCTTTAAAGCCTAGAAAAACAAAATCAACGGTCAGTCGAGCCTTAACGTTCCGACAAAATTAAGGATCGGGGTTACTAGACCTGGACTTCAGTTCAAATTACCAAAGGAGCGATAAATATGTGTAGTTCAGCCGACATCTGCAAAGCTACTTCTTTGAAGCTGCTCCGCGCAACGCCAATATAGGCATCTGCCGAATTCAGACCATTAAACTGCTGCTTGGAGAAGATAGGATGTCGTAATGACTCCTTTTGATGTCGGTGAGTCATAACACTATCGATTTCGGAGTTCCTCGCCCAAACATCATCGGCAGGACCGAGTATCGGGCAAGTGTTCGGAGCCCCCGTGTTGGCCGAATATTGTGGGTTTGGGTGGCTTTCCAATTCTTAGGCCCCCTTTCCGGGCGAGGAGGCCCACACACATTTTCTACAATCATCGGCAAAAGGAATTGTAAGTACACCAAGGTAGCTACCATTGTTATAAAAACAATTGGTGGATATAAGTACCTAGCTGAAGGGACGGACGCAGTATTGTCGGCCACCTCCTGTGCGGGAACTTGTTCCTCAGTCAACGCAACCCCGACTGGAGGAATGCGAGATGTTGTTCGACGCGTGCTCCGGCGACGTTTGGAGCAGTCCTGCGACGAGTGGCCACCTTTTTCTTGTTTGTCAGAAGAGCCATTACCTGTCTTTCGAGACACTCCTCATAAAACACCACAACTTCAAAGATAATGGAAATTTCTGGATCTTCGTGGAATCCAGGGTCGTCGTCCCGACCATAGTTCTCGGGCTAGGGAGCGGGGCATGTCATTGTTTCGATTCAGCACCTCCAATCCTATGACCAAAGTATCTATAGGTTTACGTTTATCGGTAACTTGATCGAGCAAGATAGCTACAGATATGTCTATACTTACCCACGGGATGGGTTGTTTGACTCGAAGCCTTCCCAGAAGGCGAGACGGGCAAAATCTTCCTTTTCCCCTTGAAACAATCAGCTAGAATGGTTGCTAAATCATCATGGGTATCCGGTCCTTGCCACTTGCAACGCGTCGAGTCATATGTCCCGCTATAATCCCATAAAGGATGTATGCCCTGCTGGAGCGGTTGAACGCACCTGGTGATTACGGTGGCCATCACTTGCACGATGGTGACACCACCGTGAGCCAGCATTTTTACCTTGGCACATAGGCGCCCCACTTCCGAGCTATCTTCTTCAGACTTACTCTTTGGATGCCAGCTGAATTGCTTCTTCAAAAGAGCCGCTAAGTAGTCGGGAAGGCCTCGCGTTACTGGCTCGAATAGAGGGACGTCGTTGATGTAGAACCACTCCGAAGACCATTCATCGTTTTCTTCATTTGGTGTGCTGACTGGGTATCCGGTGGTAGCTATACACCACACCTTGGCCCTTCCTGCTTCCCAGATGGAGGTTCCATTAGTCCAGGGAACAATGCAGAAGTACTTTCTCCATAAATCAAAATGAGTTTCGCAGCCTAGGAACATCTCGCATAGGGCTACGAAGCCTGAGATTTGTAGGATGGAACCTAGGGAGAGATTGTGGAGTTGCAGCGCGTAAAACTCCAACAGACCTCTGAGAAAAGTATGGACGGGAAAACCCAGCCCATGTAGTAGGAAGGAAGTAAAGCAGACCCTTTCGCCTTTTTGTAGAGTGGAGGGTTTTTATGTGTGGGCCTCACCATTGTAGGCGGTTAGGATGACACGAGTGGGTGCAAGTTTGGAAAAGGGGATGTACCCTTGGACTTCAAGGTCGCGCAACCGAAGTTGGGAGATGGAGCAACTAGTCGAGTTGCCCGGTTGAGGGCAGAAGGGACGAGAGGAGGAACTCGCTATGGCGCTAAGTGCTAGGATTCTAGGGTTTCCTTGGCCGCGCTTGTGGGGGAAGGAATGGTGATATGGCTGACCTGGGCCCCTACTTATTTATAGAGAAAGGTCACCTCCCACAACATCTGTAAGACACGGTTCTGTTGAATCATTGGTACGTGTGCCAACTTAAGGTGCGTGGTGCTCAAAATATTATCAAATTTAAGGGTAGGGTAGAAAGTGATGGGTCCTACAACACTTCGATATTCGTGGATTCACCGAAGACTAGTTCGCCATGTTGCAAATCGGAAGAGGAACTCTCCTTTCAAGCCAACTAATGGACATGTGAAAGTTGCCGAAGACTATATACAGGGGCGTGGAAGGCTAGTTTGGGGGCTACTAAGGGAGTCCTAGATTAAGGGGTCCTTAGTGTGCCAGCCCATGGAACGGATCATCAGAGTTCGGATAGTTGATGACTTCGTATGAAAGAAAGAAGGCACCGAGGATTAGAGTGTACTCCAAGCTTAGAAGGACTAGGTCGGCTCATCTATTCCTGATTATAGTCGGTATCTTGTAAACCCTAGGATCCCTAGTGTTTATAAAAACTACAGACCCCTATCAGTGTTGAGGAGGCTGAATCAGCTACGGTTTAGCATATACGATCTCTAGGTAGATCTACTCTGTAACCATCTTCATCAATACAATCAAGCAGGATGTATGGTATTAGATCCATAGGAGGGCCTGAACTTGGTAAACCGTTGTATCCCCCCTCTTCCAGCAAACCATCGATCCAAGGTCCACAATTCGGGACCCCCTACCCGAGATCTGCCGGTTTTAACACCGACAAGTGTGGCGTCGCATCCTGGATCCATCGTGGGGGTTCACCGCGGCTTGAATCCGGCTCGGTATCCTACTAGGAGGTGGTCGGGGGAGGGGTGGCGCCGGTTCTAGTTGTGGGGGAAGGGAGGGAGGAGGTGCTGCAATGGGGGAAGGAGGTGGGGAAGGGTGGGAGGTGTGTGGTGCTGGGTGGGTGTGGTGGTGTCCGGAAATGGTCGAGGGAGGGATGGCACTAGTTGCAATGGGGGGAGGGAGGGATGAGGTGCGGTAGTGGGGGAAGAGGTGGGGAAGGGAGGGAGGTGTGCGGTAGTGGCGGGAGGTGGTTGGAAAGGGAGGTTTGCGATGGTGTCCGGAGGTGGTCGGGGGACGGAGGTGTGCGGTGGTGGCCGGAGGTGGTCGGGGAGGGGTGGTGCTGATTGCGGGGGTGGAAGAATGTGGGGGAGAGATAGCGGAGGGGGAGAGACAAAGGGGGGTCGGCGGAACGGCCGTTAGATAGGCATCCAGTAGACGACAAAGAGTATAATTACAAACGACAAAGAACTAGCAGACGGCATCCAGTCCGTCCATTTCCCCTACCCAGCTCCACAGTCCAGTGGGGCCCACCCGGGCTCCTTGCCGTTTGCCTTTAGGCTCTTTGTCGTCCACTAGCACACGACAAAGAATGTACTGATGGCAAATAGTATCTTTGCCATGCGTCCATTCTTTTTCGTCCGTTTTCTAGGCAAAGAACTTCTTTGCCGTGAGTTGGCACACAAAGGAGAATTGACTGATGGCAAATTCTATGATTCCAGTAGTGAGAGAGTCTCCCCCCTTAGGCTTCCTCCTCCACGGCCTCTCCCTAGATGGGGAGAGGTTCTCCACTCTGTTCCTTGGCCGCCATGTCTCCGGGAGGGGCGAGAGTCCGTCCAAGATTTGATCTCCCTCTCCGTTTATCTCCTTTTTTTGCTACTGTTTTCTCTCCAGATTGGTTCTTCGTTGATACAGAGAGTTGTAGCGACAAGGCGGAGAGTCTCTTGTAATTTATAGGGGTTTGTCTATTTATAGAAGTTTTTGGCAATGGGATGACGGAATATTCAAGTAATGAGGGGCCCATAAGCTAATAGGGCCCTTTAAATTTCCGTGGGCGCACCTTGTTGGCTTGTGGCCAATAGGGAGGGGCCACGAGTGGTTCTTCGCTCCAATGTTGCACATATGTTCCAGAAAAAATCCACAAAAAATGACACCATCATAATTGTGCTGAAAACAACGTCGGTACCGGTTAGTTCTAATTAAGTCATAAAAAGTGCATCAAAGACATATAGAAGTATTATAAACATATGTGAATATGGCATGAATACTTCATAAATTATCGACACGTTGGAGACGTATCAACACCCCCAACCTTAATTCCCGCTCTTCCTCAAGTAGGTAAATGATAAAGGAAATAATTTATGAAGTGTGAATGCTAGCAAGTATATAAGATTGATCAATGTTACTACCAATCAATTTTTTGAGCATCATAAAACAATAATCCTTTTCTCATAGAACTCCTCATTATCAAGTAAAAAACTATTCATGTGTTAAAGTATAAACCATAAACTTTCTTGAAATTAGCAAACTATGTTTTCAGTGATTAAAAAGTTACAATTCATCTTATTTTAACGAAGGGTCCATGTAAGAGCTTTGATTTCACAAATTCCGCATACTCAACTATCATTTAGTCTTCCATGATTGGTAACACTCAAATCATAGTTTTGGAACAAGCAGTTTCAATCAAACTCATAGTAACATAGGGACTTAATGTTTCGCTTCCGAACTATTTATCTCATGTATAATGCAAATTATACTGAATCATGATCACCTATATCCAACTGCATATATGCACTTGGATCTTTCCACAACACACAAAGCTTGTCAATTAAGGAAATAATAGATTGGAGTAGGGATGAACATTATTGACTCTTGAATAAGAGTAAATGTAGAAATGCATAAAAGTAAAAGATAGGCTCTTCGCAGAGGGAACAGAGGTTGTCATGCTATTTTTATTATTGGATGTGCAATCTCTTAATGAAACGGAATGTCACTATATATTGCCCCTGGCAATAGGAAACTTAATTTTGTTACCCGTCGTTTTATTTCCTGGCCATCATAAGATCGCAGAAAGCTTATTTTACCATACAATAAATGATCATACATGTTTAGGAGCAATTTTTATTGCTTTGTGCACTAATGACAACTTACTTAAAGGATCTTATTCAATCCATAAGTAGGCACGGTGGACTGTCATGGCAAGAAACTCGGTTTAATGGTTATGGATGCACAAGTAGTATCTCTACTTATTGCAATTTTTTGGGCTGCAAAGGATCTAAAGCAAGCATCATATGTTATAGCATCCATGAGAATATAACTTCTATGTGAATACAAGCAAACATGTCCATTATGTTGTCTTCCTTGTCCAACGTCAACTACTTGATCAAGTTTGAAAATAATTAATGGGGGCTCACAATCATAGAAGATGTCAAACATATATAAGTGAAGCACACGAAGCATTCTATAAAACCATACTCAACACATTTAAGTGAAGAACATGAAGCATTATATGAATAAACCAAGTATTATCTCATGCCAACATGGTACATAAAATAAAATGTAATAATAATCACAAAATATATTCCAACAATAGCACATGTGAACAAATGAAAACTTAGGACCAACATTAGCTAACCAATAATTGTTGACAAAGAGAGGTGGGATGCCTAACGCTTCGTCTTGCAGATGCATTGGTTCCCTCCAAGCTTAAAGAGTGATGTAGTATAGCGACGAAAAGTATTTACCGCAGTTAAGAAACCAAGGTATCAATCCAATAGAAGATCCACAAGACTATGTAAGGAGCACCTGCAAACAAATAGCAAATCCTCGCAACCCAACGCATGGGGGGTTGTCAATCCCTCATTGGTAAAGTAAGGATAGATTGATAAATGCAAATGAGAGTGATACCAAATATAAAACAACAAGGTAGTTTTGGGTTTTTTGATAATATAGATCTGAAAACAAAAGATGAAATAAAGTAGAAAAGCAAATACCGAAGTAGAGATTGCAAATAGATGAGGCGAAGTTGACCCAGGGGCCGTAGGTTTCACTAGTGGCGTCTCTCGAGAAAATAACAAACGATGGGTAGACAAATTACTGTTGGCAATTTATAGAAGAGCAAATAATTATGATGATATTGAAGACAATGATCATGTACATAGGAATAACGTCCAAGATAAGTAGACCTACTTCTGCATGCATCTGCTTCTATTACTCCACACATCGACCGCTATCTAGCATGCATGTAGTGTATTAATTTCATGGAGAAATGGAGTAACGCCTTAAGAACGATGACATGATGTAGACAAGATCTATTCATGTAGGAATAGACCCCATCATTTTATCCTTGCTGGCAATGATACATGCGTGTCATGTCTCTTTCGGTCACTGAGATTGAGCATCGTGAGATCGAACCCATCACAAAGCACCTCTTCCCATTGAAAGATAAAAGATCAAGTTGGCCAGACAAATACTAAATATCGGAGAAGAAATACGAGGCTATAATAATCAAGCGTGAATATGTTTTCATAGATCTGATCATAAACTCACAATTCCACGGATCCCAACAAACACACCGCAAAACAAAGAGTTACATCATATGGATCTCCAAGACACCCATTGTTTGAGAAACAAACGAGAGAGAAAGCCGTCTAGCTACTGCCTATGGACCCATAGATCCGATATGAACTACTCACACATCATCGGAGGAGCACCAATGAGGATGGTGAACCTCTCCATGACCGTGTTCCTCTCTGGAACGAGCTCTATATTGGATTTCGTTTCCTTGGAACTTGCGACAGCTGAAACGATTTTCGTCGACTCCCCTAGGGTTTTCTGAATATTGGGGTATTTATAGAGCTCATAGGCGGTGGAGGAGGTACCCCAGGGTCCTAGTAGACACCAGGACGCACCAGGGACCACTAGGGTGCCCTAATGTCTAGTCGGCTCTAGGGCCTCTTCTACTGCTCATTCTTGGTTCCCAAGTTTTTTTGTAGTCCAAAAAAAAATCTCCGTGCAGTTTCGTGGAAATTGGACCTCATCTGATATGGCTTTTCTATGAAAGAAAAAACCAGCAAAAACCAGCAACTAGCACTAGTAACTATGTCAATAGGTTAGCCCAAACAATTATATACATTTGCTATAAAATGATCATAAAACATCCAAGAATGATAGTATAACTGCATGGAACAATCAAAGATTATAGATACGTTGGAGACGTATTAGCATCCCCAAGCTTAGTTCCTGCTCGTCCTCGATTAAGTAAATGATAAAAATAGAATTTTTTATGTCGAATGTTGCCTCACATGTTCTTCGTATTCTTTTTCTTTTAGCATAGACATATAGACTTGTAGATCATGCAAAGCAATAGTCTATAATTTGACATGAAAATCTCAATACTAGAGCATATCAACAAGAAACCAAGTTTTTCAAAATATCAATGCTAAGGAACATTATCGCTTGCCCATCATATTGTACCATTGATCAGTTCGTGCAACACGCTTAAATATTAACGACATCCAATGCTCAAGTATGATAATGGTGTTCCTTAGTTGGTGCTTTATAAGAGTAGATGGAGACTCAAATTCAAAATAAAAATTTCATAAAGTAAATAGATAGGCCTTTTGCAGAGGGAAGCAGGGATTTGTAGAGGTGCTAGAGCTCAAAGTGAAAAACTTAGAGATATTTGTTTCTAGGTGGCATGGTTTTCCTGTCAATGAGAATAACTAAGAGTTTCTTCCCAAACTAAAAATAAAGTTTATTCCTTTTTCCACCATTCTTTGGCATTCCACGGCTAGCTGTATCCATTGGTACCGTCCATACCAACACTTCCCAAAGAATTTATTATTTGAGTACATAATTTTTTTTTTCTTTTTAGGACTAGACATCCTTATTACCTCCAAAATCTCGTGCAATTATAAGTGAATAAACACTCCTCTTGAGAATAACCTATTTAACATGGAAGATACCGGCCACCCCTCGCCACTTCATGAGTAGTATGGGCTAACATAATTTAAATTTATTTTGAACATTAGAGTTGACACTTGCAACTTTACTTGGAACGGCGTTGAATCACCACATATAGGTAGTTATAGTGGACTCATTTGGCACAACTTTGGGTTTAGGATTTGGATGCACAAGAAGTATGCCCACTTAGTACAAGTGAAGGCTAGCAAATAGATTGCGAAGCGCCCAACCAAGAAACAACAATCATGATAAGTGAACATTAAACATAACTAACACCGAATAATGCAATACAAGTAGGATGTAATTTCGTAGCATAATTATTTTCTTCATGTGCATGCATAGGGAATCAGAAACCTTAACACCATTATTCTTACTAGAGCATAATTACTCATCAACATAACTCACATATTACTCTCTTCATATCACAAAACTATTCTAACGAATCAAGCTTAATATCCAATTATATTCATGAATTTTTTTACTATATCTTTCCTAGACATTCATCACTTTCGGACTAATTTTCATTTAAAGAAAATTTCCATGCAAATAACAAGCCCTCAAACAAATATAAGTGAAGAACGAGAGCACAAGTTTCTTTAAAGTTTTCAACTCTCAAAATTATATAAGTGAAGGAATAGAGGATTTCTTAAAAAATTAAGAATGTATCAAAATAATCTAAGTGAATCATGATATCAAATTTATTCAAAATAACAACACAACCGTGCTGATAAAGATATAAGTGAAGCACTTGAGCAATTCCATGACTCAAGAAATTTAAGTCACACATAAAGAGCGATTCTAACAAAACATAGCATCATTTGGATCTCTCAAATGGGGGTGTCAAGCAAGGTTTATTATGACAAACTAACAAGAAAAGAGAGAAAATACACAAATGATACAAGATGTTCCAAGCAAAACTCCTCATATGTGACGACTAAAAATATAGCTCCAAGTAAAATTACCGATGGTTTCTAGAAGAAAGAGGGGATGCCTTCCTTGGCATTCCCAAGCTTAGCTGCTTGGTACTCCTTCGACATTTCCTTGGGATGCCATTGGGCATGCCCAATCTTAGGGTTTTATCACTCCTTATTCCTTCATCCATCGTGATCCCACTCAAAACTTGAAAACTTCAATCACACAAAACTCTACATTGTTTTTGTGAGATCCCTTAGTATAAGAAAACCAAACTTCACTATAGGTAAAGTTTTGTGTTGAAAACCTATTCCAATTTTGTTTTTGAATTATACCTACTTTATTCTAGCTTTACCATGTCTTATGCCCCCGATAAAAACCATACAATCATTAAAATAAGCACATAATGCAAAGAAAACTAAATCTGTTAAAAACAGAACAATCTATTAAGATTCGAAATTTACTTATACTTATGTAACTCCAAATGTTTTGAAAAATTAGAAAAACGTAGGGAAATTGTATATTAATCTTGTGCAAACAAATTCAGGCACTTTTGACGTTTCTGTGATTTTTAGGATTGTTTCTACTCAACGCAAACTTTTCTGTTATGCAACAGGATTAAAGCAACTAACACCCCACATGATCCCAAAGGCTTTAATTGGCACAAAATCTAAATAAAACACAAAAAACAAAATTATAATAGGAGCATAATTGTGCAAACACTCAAGAACAGAAAGAAAAAGTGAAAATAAATTGTATTCATTGGGTTGCCTCCCAACCAGCGCTATCGTTTTACACCCCTGGCTAGGCATATAACATAGATTTTAAGTGATGTCATCCTTACCGATTGACCCATAAGTTGCCCTCATGATTTATTCATATGGTAATTCAAATTATTTGTAGGGAATTGTTCCATGCCTTTTCTTAGTGGAAACATATATTTAATATATTCTCTTCTTTCATATCAATCACGGCCCCTATAGTACGCAAGAACGGTCAACCAAGAATTATTGGGCAAGACAGATTGCACTGAATATAAAGAATAATAAAATATATGGGCACATAATACCTATTTGCAAGAATAATAAAATAATTAGTTTTTCCCATGGGTTTATAATAGTTGAAGCCGCCAAGTGCAAATTGAGAGAACATTCTTCAATATTGGTGAGACCAAGCACATCACCAAATCGCATAAAGCATAGAAATCAATTTTTTTCATTTTGATATTAATGGTGGGTTCACACTCATCATGTAATTTTCTAGGCTTTGAAATCTCTAGCTCTAACTTTTCTTCTAAAGCTTTATGACCACATCCGTAATATGTTTTGTAAAAACTTTATATTGTTGATAGGCATTCGGTGAATTTATCATAGATTGAAACATAGAAATACACTAAATCAAAGAGAAGGTATAAAAAATTAAGGTTATTGCAATCCGAAATAGTGGGTGCATCGCTAGCTAAATTTAAACCTCTTTAGTCCCACTTTTATCAAAACTTTCAATAGTACTTTCACCCTCCAAATCGTGGGAACGCCCTTGAGCAAAAGTTTACACTTCTTTAGTTCCCTCATCATTAAATTTAACATTGTTAAACAATGATTAATAGAAGAAACACCAATCATTTGAATCTCTTCGTCATTTTAATGAAAGCAATCGGGAAACACTCTTTCTAAAAAATCTCTTTTAGCTCTAAGCATAGCGGTTATTTTCTTACTATCATCAATGGAAACATATAAAGCTTTAATTTATTCATTAATATCAACATAAGGAAAAAATATTCTTGATATTTTCTACATCATGTGAAATGCTATCAATGCTTCTAGACATATCATCAATCTTATTCAACTTTTGTTATATCGTGGTATTGAAAGCTTTTTGCGCATTGATAAATTCCTTAATATTGCTCTCGAGATCAGAGTGTATCCTAGAATTATTATTATGAGAATTGCCATAGGAATTACCATAATTATTTGAAGAAGTTAGAGGATACAACTTAGGATTAAAATTGTTCCTATAAGCCTTATTATAATAATTGTTTCGTGAGACATAATTTACATCTACGAGGTCATTATTTTGCTCTATCAAAGTAGGCAAAGGAACATCATTAGGATCAACAAGAGCATGTTTACTAGCAACCAATTTCATAAGAGCATCAACTTTTTCACTCAAAGCACCAATTTCTTCAATAGAATTAACAATTTTACTAGTAGGAGCTCTTTCAGTATGTCATTGTAAATAATTAGCCATGATATTATCAAAAAAATTAGTAGCATCACCCAAAGTAATTTCCATCAAAGCACCACCCGTAGCGGAATCTCAAAGATTTCTAGAAACCAAATTCAATCCCACATAACAGTTTTGTATGATCATCCACAAATTCAAACCATGAGTTGGGCAGTTTCTTATCATCAATTTCATTCTTTCCAAGATTGGGCAACATGCTCATGCTCAAGTTGTTTAAAATTCGTAATCTGATTTTTAAGAGAAATAATTTTCGCGGGATTAAAATACATTGTGATAATAGCATCTTTGCATTTCTTCCAAGAATCAATACTATTTCGTGGAAAAAATGAAAACCAAATTATAGCACGGTCACGCAAAGAGAACGAAAATAATTTTATCTTGACAATATCATTGTCCACATCTATATTCTTTTGCATATCACACAATTCTATGGAAGTGTTTAGATGGGACGCGACATCCTCATTAGGAGTACCAGAAAATTTAGCTTTCACAACAAGGTTCAAAGAAGAAGCATTAATATCAAAAGACGTCGCACTAGTGGTCGGAGGAGGAATATGAGTGCTAATAAAATCATTGTTGATGGTATTGGAAAAACCACACAAATTAGTGTTTTCCTGAGTCATCGTGACTACACAAGCAAGAATAAAAGCAAACAAGAGATCGGAGAAGAAAATGAAAAACAAAAAGACGGCAACTAAAATGGCAATTTTTTAGGTGGGGGAGAGGAAAACGAGAGGCAACTGGCAAATAATGTAATTGCAAGGAGATGAGATTTGTCTATAGGAACCTGATCGATCTTGACTTTATCTTCCCCGGCAACAGCGCGAGAAATCTTGCTTCGTCTCACAGATGCGTTGGTTTCCCCCTAGTTTAAAATGTGATGTAGAACATCAACGACAAGTATTTCCTTGAAAGAAGAAACCAAGGTATCAATCCAGTAGGAATATCCACAATACTATGTAAGAAGCACCTACACACAAATAGCAAATCCTCGCAACCCAACGTGTGGAGGGGTTGTCAATCCCTCGTGGGTAATGTAAGGATAGACTGATAGATGCAAATAAGAGTGATAGAAAATAGAATGCAACAAGGTATTTTTCGGTTTTTTTATAATATATATTTGAAAAAAGAGAAAATAAAGTACAAAAGAAAATAGCAAAGTAGTGATAGTAAATAGATGATGTGAAGTCGACCCGTAGGTTTCACGAGTGGCTTCTCTCGAGAAAATTTCAAACATTGGGTAGACAAATTACTAGTGGGCAATTGATAGAAGAGCAAATAATTATGACGATATTCAAAACAATGATCATGTATATAGGCATGACGTCCAAGATAAATAGACCGACTTCTCCCAGCATCTACTTCTAGTACTCCACACATCGATCGTTATCCAACATGCATCTAGTGTATTGATTTCATGGAGAAATGGAGTAATGCCTTGAGAATGATGACATGATGTTGAAATGGAGTATTGATTGCATGTAAGAATAGAGCCCGTCATTTTATCCTAGATAGCAACGATACATCCGTGTCATGTCTCTTTCTGTCACTAAGATTGAGCACCGCAAGATCGAACGCATCACGAAGCACCTCTTCCCATTGCAAGATAAAGATCAAGTTGGCCAGACAAAAATCAAATACAAAGAAGAAATAAGAGGCTATAATAATCAAGCATGAATATGTTTTCATAGATACAATCATAAACTCACAATTCATCGGATCCCAGCAAACACATCGCAAAAGAAAGAGTTACATCATATGGATCTCCAAGAGACAATTGTATTGAGAAACAAAATGATAGAGAATCCATCTAGCTACTGCCTACAGATCCGTAGGTCTGATATGAACTCCTCATGCATCATAGGAGGAGCACCAATGAGTATGATGAACCCCTCCATGATCGCGTTCCTCTCTGGAACGGGCTCTAGATGGGATTTCATGGATTTAGAACTTGCGGCGGCTGAAACGATTTTTCATCGACTCCCCTAGGGTTTTCTGAATATTGGGGTATTTATAAATATTAAAGACGATGGAGGAGGTGCCCGAGGGCCCCACTAGACACTAGGCCACGTCAGGGGCCTCTAGCGCACCCTGATGTCTAATGACCCCCTTCGACCTCATCTGCTGCTCATTCTTGGTTCCCAAGTTTCCTACTAGTCCAAAAAATCTCCTTAATGTTTCATGGAAATTTGACCTCAGTTGATATGGATTTTCTGGGAAGGAAAAAAACAGAAAAAAATAGCGACTCACACTAGGCAATATGTCAATAGGTTAGTCCCAAGAATGATAAAATGACCAGAAAACATCCAACAATGATAATATAAAAACATGGAACAATCAAAAATTATAGATACGTTGGAGACGTATCACCTAGCATCCCCAATCTTAGATGCTTCATACTTCTTGTAATATTTACCTTGGGAGATTTGGGCATCGCCAAGCCTGAGATTGTGTATCCCATTCAATCCTCTCAAATCAGTCTCAAAAGCTTCATCCACACAAAACTAGAAAAGAACTCATGAGATATGTTAGTACACATATGAATAATCAATAGTTCATGTACTACCAAGACAAGTTGAATAATAATTTTGAAGCATTAGGTATTGTATCCTGTCATTTTCAAAATCTATATCTACCAATATAAACCATGAAAACTCTAGGATAAATTGATAACAAAATTATGACAGCAATCCGTCCAAACAGAATAGTCTCTAGTAATCAATTTAAAATGTATACTTATGTATATCTAAAAATTCTGAAATTTAAAAGAAGTTAAAGAGTTTGTATGAAAATACTGTGTAAAAATATCACAAACTTCCCACGTTGCAGGGAAATCTCATAATTCAAATACTACAATAAAAGTTTCAGTTTTTATATAGCACTCCTCCCACATTCAATTGAAGCATTCTAAAGGTAATTCCTAGCAATTTTTATTGCAAAACATGATTATGAATAACATCTAACTAAGAATAACAAAATAAAAAGAAGCTCCAAGCAAAACAGATGTTATGTGATGAATTACGATATAGCTCCAAGTAAAGTATATGCATAATATTGAAGACGAAAGAGGGGATGCCTTCCGGGCATCCCCAAGCTTAGATGCTTGAGTCTTCGTTATATATTACCTTGGGGGGCCTCAGGTATCCCCAAGTTTAGGGTCTTGATTCTCCTTATTCTCTTCATATCGTTTTCTCACACAAAACATCAAAACATCAACCACACAAAACTTAACAAAAACCTCATGAGATCCGTTAGTATAATAGGAAAATCATAAACTTTAGGTACTATTATAAAATGATTCATATTTAGTTATTGTCTAAGGTACTATATTCTAACTTCTCAATGGCATATACCCCCTGATATAATCCATAGCAACATCAAAATAAGCAAACTATGCAAGCTAAAAAAGAATCTGGCTAAAACAGAACACTCTGTAATGATAAGCACAAAAAACATACATATGTAACTCAAACATTTCTGAAGAATTAGGAAAAATTGGGGCATTTTTATACCAATACTATTTAAAAAATCTCATGAAAAAGACGTTCCACTAAAATCAGAGAAATTATGCACTGGACGCAAAAGTTTTTGTTTTTGCACAAGATCAAATATATTATCATCCAAATCATCCCAAAGGGTTTAATTGACACATTATTGAAAGAAAATACACAAAACATGATTACTACAGTAGCTTAATCATGTGAACACACAAAAATAGAAATGATAAGTGTTGGGCCGTCTCCCAACAAAATATAAGGGAATATTATGAACACGCAAAAGAGCATCATGAATATTATGAAAAGCACATTGTTTTTATGGTACAATGGTAAATATAAGGGAATAGTTATTCTACAATAAAATCCCATGAAAAATTCTACATTGTTTCCATGAGCGTGAACACAAGTGTTCAAGGTCAACACTCACTTTTTCAATGCATAAATTTCCAATCACTTTTCTTTTAAGAGGCAAGTAAAAAAAAATTGTTTTTAATGTTTCAAATTATTTTATTTTCACCAACTAAATAAAGAAAGAAAACAAGAAAACAAAAACAAAATAAAAACATAATCTACTCAGTGATAAGAGCGAACAATCATACACAACAATATTAACCCCACTCTATCGCTCCCGGATAGCGGCGCTAGAAAAGTGCTTGATAATCCCCAAGTGCAAGGAAGCATCGTAGCACTTTCCAAATATGTAAGTGATAAGTATGGAGTGTCGAACCTACAAGGAGCTAAAGGTAAAATCTATATTCCCCCTAGTCCTATTTGCCACCGGTACGACTCTACGTAAAGTGAGCATTTGCTTCAATCTATTAATAATAAATAAAACTATGTTGTGGGTATAAAGAGGATATCTTAGCATGATATTTGAGGAAAAAAAGAAAATAGTCTCTGCATAAAAAATTGGAATATATTACAAATAGTGAGTGTAGAATAATGATGTATGGCGTGCAGAATCATCCTAATGAATTGATAAGAAGATCGGTAATCATTCTTGCAATTTTATATAAGGGAGAGGCATGAGCTAACATACTTCCCATACTTGGATCATATGAACTTATGATTGGATCTCTAGCAAGAATCCATGAATACTATAAATCATTAAGGTAAACCCAACCATTGCATGGAACAGCAAGTCCACTTTACTCCCATACGCAAACAACTCCCTTATTCTGCTGTAAGCTTCTGTCACTCAATCCACCCACTATAAGAGAATCATGAACATATTGAAAACCCAATAGTGGGAATTCCGTCACTTCTGCGTGGCACGACGGGCACCATATGACAGAACTAATATAGAACATACATTCAAACCAATCAAGATCATCAATCAACCTAAAGGACAACATAAATCTACTCAAACATAGTAGGATTGCAACAAATCATTGATTAATAATATGTGGCATGAAACACCATGTTCAGTTAGGGTATTATAGCGGGGCACGAGAGAGTGTACCACCATAAATGGATGAGGGAAGGTGATGGGGATGGCGATGTTGATGAAGACGATCACCGCAGCAGTGGTTCCCTCGGCGGCACTCTGAGGTCACTCGAAGAGAGGGGAGAGAGTCTCCCCCCTTAGGCTTACTCCTCCATGGACTGTCCCTTGATGGGGAGAGGTTCTCCCCTGTGGTGCTTGGCCGCCACGGCTCCGAAAGGAGCGAGAACCCCTCCGAGATTGAATCTCTCTAGCTGTTTCTCTCCTGTTTTCGCAATTATTTTCTCTCTAGATTGGTTTTTCATCGATAACAAGAGTTTTTGTTTCAAGGATGAGAGTATCTCATAATTTATTGGGGTTTCTCTATTTATAGGATTTTTTGGCATTGGAATCATGCAAAACGGAGTTACGAAGGGCCCACTAGCTAATAAGGCTCTTTGACCCCACCTCCGGGCACGCCGTGTTAGCTTGTGGCAAACAGGGAGCCCCCTCCTGTGGTTGTTCCAATGTTGCTCATATGTTCGAGAATAAAATACCAAAAATTTTCGGGGGATTCTGAGAACTTTCATTTTCTGCATAAAAAATGACACCATGATAATTCCGCTGAAAACAACGCGAGTCCGGGTTAGTTCGAATTAAGTCATAAAAGTGCATGGAAGCACATAGAAGTATTGTAAACATAGTTTAATATGGAACAATACTTCATAAATTATCAATACATTGGAGACATATCAGTACACCCCGTACGCGGCATGTGCCACCCTCCGAGAATAGTTGTGCGTGAAGGAGCCAATGGATTGTCCTCTAGCATGCGCCAGAACACTTGCAAACACGGAGTTAAGCCTTTAGGCAATGAATTGGCATCCGAAGCCCCCATTCCGGGTCCTGATACGACGATTCTCCATTCCCGCATAGATCTCCATGAGCTTTTGTTTCTTGTACCTCCTCTAGTCATATTTATTGTTGCCGACGTTGTTAGATAGCACATCTAATTATAATAAAAAAGATCATGCCATTGATGAATGAAATGCATAAAATTATATCACAAACAACTTAGTGCAACAAATTTATTAATTAATGACTATAAATACATGAACTAATTATTGTCAAACAAACTAGGAACTTTCAAGTAAGTATTACTCACTATATCATTAAAGTAGTGATCTAAGTGCTCTTATACAATGTTAACTTACAACGGGTACATGTATAATCATCTATGAAGACGAATTATTTGAAAATTAATAGTATGTATAATTTGATGTGCCACAACTATAGGTGATCAATCATAGTCCTTTTGATAAGTAAAAGTGTCGAACCCAACGAGGAGGAGAAGGAAATGATAGGGAGTTTCAGCAAGGTATCTTATGACAGTGATGTGAGTAACAATGATAGATAGTTTTGTAACAAGATAATTCATAACAAGTGACAAGTAAAAATAGTAGAAAGTTTGCATCAACATAGCCCAATTCTTTTTATTGCAAAGGACGGCCCTGAAAGTACTCTTATATGAAGCAAGCACTCCCGGTGACACATAGGAATTTCTGACTAGTCATGTTCAGCCTGTTGAGTTGATTTGTGTCCATTACTTTGATAACTCGATATGTGGGTGGAGCAGTGCTAAGTTGTTGTTCCTAATTGAACAAGCAACCCACTTATAATTACTCCCTCTTACAAGCATCCGCTACTACATAAGAAGAATTAAGATAAATCTAACCATAGCATGAAACGTGTGGATCCAAATCAACCCCTTATACTATGGTTTAAGCTTCTACCACTTTCGCAACCCACTACCTACTATGGTTTAAGCTTCTACCACTTTCGCAACCCACTACCTACTTATTACTCCACAATGCCTTCCCTTAAGCCATCAACATGGTGAAGTGTCATGTAGTTCATGTTCACACGGTACCACTAAGAGAAACAACAACATACATATCATCAAAATATCGAACGAATACAAACTTCACACGATTACTTATAACAAGATTTCTCCCATGTCACATCCCTGGATCCCTAACTAGGTTTTAGCATTGTGCTCACGTTTACATTCATTGCATTCAAGAACTTGAAATAAATTCAAAGCAAGTGGTGACACAAAACCCCAAAAACCCTAGCGACTTCTCAAAATTCAAGGAAATTCAAAACTTGTTAAAATCAATGAACCCAAAATGGCCTCAAGAAAAGTTCAACTTTTCTGATAATTCTTGAAAACAAATTATCAGGGAAGAAAACTATTTTCAAAACACATTTGGCATTTTATTTAAATTCAAAAAGCTCCTGAATTCAAACTTAAATTTGAATTCAAATATTTTCAAGTTTAAAAAATGTTGCAAACTTCAGGAGTAGTTGGGAATATTCCAACTATCACTCAGGGCTTTTCAAACCAATTTTTCAATTGCTTTTTTAAGCCAAAATAAATAGCAAATAAAATCAGCAAGTAAATTAGAAAACAGAAATAGCAGAAAAAGAAAAAAACCTAACCTACGCTCACCTGTGAGGCCCAGCCCACCAGGGGCAGGGTCGTCTTCTTTTTGTGCCTGCTGGCAGAGGAGAGATCGACCACGGTGGCCCCTCCACCTCCTGCTTCACCGTGGCGACCTCCGGTGCCCCCCAGGACAGTGCGACAATGGGGATGACTACCCCGAGCGCGTCCCTATCCATCCCTGCTCTCCATTCCTCCCCCTCGTCTCGGCTTTCTTCCTTTCTTCCTCTGCCGCCATTGACAGAGATCGAGCTCGAGCTGCCCAAGCCCTCTAGCCACAGGATAGTTCCTCCGAGTGCTCCTTTCTCCCCGCCTCGTCGACCTATCAGTGTAAGTTGAAGCATTCGACCTCCCCGAGCTCTGCTGCGCTGCATCGCCGTTGTCTTCAACCTCCGGCCGCTGGCAAGCTTCTCTTGATTCGACGTCCACAGCACCTACCCAAGCCGTCTGAGCTTCCCAACGCCTCCACCGTGAGCTTGCGCATGTTTCCCCTCTTCTTCCCCTCATTTTCCTGCACGCTAGCCACTAGACCGACTAGCCTGAGCTCCGGCTGCCGCCTCAGCTCGTCGCCGGTGACCTCCGCAGTCTTTCCTGAAGCCCGTAATGGATGAGGCCGAGCTTGGGGATCCTCCCAATGCTCTCGGCACTCGATCCCGAGCACCACAGCGATCTCTAGCGTCTCTCCGGTGAAGATCTGCCGCGGATCTAGTCGCCGCCGGTCAGTCTACGGCAGGGGATGACCTGGCCGCACTAATCCACAAGTTTAACGATAAACAGACTCTGACAGTGGGCCCCAGTCTCGAGTCAAACTCACTTAGGGCTGGTCAGCGCGGGATTAGCCCTGTGGCGCTGACCAGTGGCCCCCACCTGTCAGGTTTGACCTGACCAGGTCAGCCGACAGCTGACGCCATGCTGACGTGGGCCTGATGCAATAAATAGCTTTTATGTTATAAAAGAATTCCAGAAAATGCCCAAAACTTCTAAAAATCATAGAAAATAATCTGTAACTCCAACGAAAATAATTTATATATGAAAAAGTACCAGAAAAATCCTAGGAATCTGATTTTGATATTTTCAAACATGTTTGAAAATGTTAACATCACCAAACAGATTAAATAATGATTGGGATAACTTTATTAAATAATATAGATTTCGAATTTGAAATCCATTTGAATTCCACTTCAAATATTATGACCAAGCCATGATCAAGAACAACCAGCAACCCAACATACCATCATTTTGCATGCTAAAACAAGATTACCTGAGCATGAGGTCGAATCAATTAAAAGGGTATTTGAAAATACCTTGTTCGAAGTGATAATTGAATCTTGATTCAAAACAACTTCAACTTAAGGAATGGTAGTCACATTAGCCTACCACCTTTCACTTTCATGCCATGATCATTCATGATCTTGTTGCATATGATTCTTATTGATTGTTATTGTTCTTACCGGTAGGCCCCGCTCCTCCGTATTCCACTGAATATCCGACTGACGGATATTGTCCCTCTGCTGAGCAACAAGGCAAGCAACCATTTTGATCATCCCAATAAATCCCATGTTCTCGCTCCTGCACTTACTTATTGCATTAGGATCAAATGCTTCAAATGCGTTTGCCACGTTAGTTGAACCCACTTCCTTTGCATGACCTGTCTTTGTCACAGTAAATAGCTGAACCTTGCAACCTAGTATACCTGGTAGATGTTTGACCCATGATGTGCCTTATCCTTCTATGCATGCTATGCTTAGAGTTGTGTATGGTCTGTCATCTAGGTGATGAACAGAATTGTGAGAATGTGTTCAGTAAGTAAAGGTTGTGTGTTGAACCTGATTTGGTAAAGGTACCGGTGAAAGGCTATGTAGGAGTACATGGCAGGTTGTTTCATTGGAACCGTCCTTAGGAACTGAGTTCCGTGTATGTAATCCAAGACGAGATACTACCACATGTTGGGCCGTGAAATCTGATCCCGCTCAACTTATTAACCGCCTAGTACTCGGTCCAGGAGTTGCAAGTAGTTTCTGGTGTTTATAGTCATGATGGAGGCCGTGCGTAGTGCTGACCTGAGAGGTGGGCTATGATGCGGCAGGCAGTGGAACGGTGTACCAAGTGGCACCCAGATGATGGGCTTGGGAACCCTGCGCACATCGTTTGGGGCCGTGGCGGAAACCTCGGCAGGATTTCCGTGCGGGTTACCCTCAGATAGGCGATAGACTTGGACTAAGTATTAGCGTGGTTAACGGTCGTGACCGACTCCCTCGTTGGGATTCTGCTTGAAGGTTGCCGAGGTGCATTACGTGCACATGGCGAGAGCGTGTGTGAAGAAGTACACCCCTGCAGGGTTATGATCTATTCGAATAGTTGCGTTCGCGGATATGGACTACTTGGAGACATATGTTGTTCATAGATAACTATAATGGCTACTCATAAAATTGTCAAGATAAGCGTGAGTGTCATGGACGGCATTTCCATATGGAGACGGAATGATTCCACGATGGAGTATTGTTGTGGTGTTAGTGGAGTCGTGTGCGAGAAATCAAGTTGTCCAAATTATTTAGAAATGCAAGTTGTCTAGCCACGAGTCAAATGCTGGCTTTCCGCATGAAACCCCACAATTCCTTATTGATACATTGCATGCGTAGATAGTTTATCCTAAAGGCTTGCTGAGTACTTTTGTTCTCACGTTTGCTTAATAAATTGTTGCAAAGGTTGTTAATGACCCTAATGGAGGGTTCTACCCAGACATCGACCACGACGAGTAGCTGGTATCCCAGGTACGATCTGGCCCTAGGGTGGGTGTGTAGATAGTCAGGCCATGTGCCTTTGTCTTCCTTCTGTCTGTACTCAAACAGCTTTACTCTTCCGCTGGTTTGTAAGAATTGTGTGTATGACTTGTGATGATGGGTCGTGAGACCCCTACCTTGTAATATTATGTGTGTGGCTCTTCCCAGCCTTCTAAATAAAGTTTGTATGTTTATGGTTATGTTGTGATGCCATCGATGTATCTATACATATCGGTATGCCATGCGTACGTGTGTTGTACTTGATATGTATGGGGTTAGATTACCTAGCCGTAGGCTTTAGTAGCATTCCTTACAGGGAAACGCCCCTTTGTGATGCAACGAGCCATGGTAGTTCGCTACTGCTCCGGACACATTGGTTGACCGGCATGTGTCCTTCTTAGATGATGTGTCTGTCCCCGTTGGGGAAATGTCACACAATGTAATGGAGTCCTTGTAGCTTGCTACGACTCGTCTACATTCGCTGGTGACCGACACCTGCTTTGTTGGGTCATGTATGCCTGTCCCTGTGCGGAACTGCCGCTTTGGTTTATGACTAGACATGTCGATCCGGGTTCTTTGTCATTGGATTGCTAGCGTCACAATTGCATACGCGAGTCAAAAGGCGCAAACGGTCCCGGCTAAGGTAAGGCTGCAGCCGTGGGGATAACCGTGCGTGAGACCGCAAAGAGATGTGATGTGTTACAGTCCGGATTCCTATGGCTTAGGATCGGGGTCCCGACATCCCATGTCATATGGAACAAAAGTAACTGCTCACACAACATCAACATGTTCAAGAGCAGAGGTGTAATAATCATAATTATGGATCTGAACATAATATCTTCCACCAAGTAAACAAATTAGCATCAACAACAAGATGTAATCAACACTACTAGTAACCCACACGTATCAATCTCAGGTTTTGGGGAAAATATTGAATATCAGAGATGAGAGTTTGAAATAAGATGGTTCTTTTGCATATGTTGATGAAGACTTGTCCTCCCATGAAGGGCCTGTTCCCAGGTTTACCCGGCAGAATCAGTGTCAGAGAAAAAAGGGCCTTTGCCCAGGTTTCCACCTCAAGAAGGCGGCGCTTTGTCCCAAAAGTCTCTCCTCTATTTTATCTTGATCAAATCACACATTATAGGAAAAGAAGGGGGCCATGGGACCTCTTGAGCCCCCACAAGCTAATAGGGCATGCCTAGGCGGGTGGGTGCACCCTGTCCGCTTGTGGCCACCAGGTGGCTCCCCTGTGGTATATTTTTGGCCCAATAATTCTTATATATTCCATAAAAAATTCCATGGAGTTTCAGATCATTTGAAGTCCTGTGATTTTCAGCCAATTTTCTTGGATCTTAGGTCCAGAATTCCAGTCTCCGACAATTTTTATCTTTGAGATGTACCTTGTAAATTCAAGGACAAAATGCAATAGAATTGCATCATAATGTGTAATAATGGACAAGAATAACATGGGTATCAATAATAATTCATGATGCAAAATAGACGTATCAACTCCCCCAAGCTTAGAGCTCGATTGTCCTTAAGCGAAAGCCAAATTCGATAATAATGACTACATAATTTGAGAAAGAGGCATCGATAAAAATAGAATACGTACATGAGAGCATCATGAATATTAACGTAGAAACAAGTTTTTCATCATATAGCTTCTCATAAACAAGTAACAATCTATCCACAATTATTCAAATATGAAGCATAAGCTATATTGACAATCGACAAACTATGTTCTTACTCATTGTGACAATCATATTTTAGAGAAGACTCTATGGAATAGCTTTCAATTTTAGAAAGCTCGCATATTAATATACCATATATTGTATTATTATTGCTCACACTCATTACATATTTTTGGAGCTAATGTTTCCATCGGATAGATAGGAAGATAGGGGCTTTATTGTTTTTTCCACCCAAGTCATTTACCTAAAGGATAATGTCAACAATACTGATGTCGGGACCCCGATCCTAAGCCATAGGAATGTAGCCTATAACACATCGCATCCCTTTGTGGTCTCACGCACGGTTAACTCCACGGCTGCAGCCTTACCTTAGCCGGGACCGTTTGCGTCTTTTGACTCACGTATGCGATAGTGTCGCTAGCAATCCAATGTCAAAGAACCCGGATCGACATGTCTAGTCATGAACCAAAGTGGCAGTACCGCACAAGGACAGGCATACATGACCCAACAAAGCAGGTGTCGGTCATCGGAGAATGTAGACGAGTCGTAGCAAGCTACAAGGACTCCATTACATCGCGTGACATTTCCCCAAAGGGGACAGACACAGCAGCTAAGAAGGACACATGCCGGTCAACCAATTTGTCCGGAGCAGTAGCGAACTACCAAGGCTCGTTGGATCACAAAGGGCATTTCCTTGTAAGGAGTGCTACTAAATTTCACGACTAGGTATTCGAACCCCATACATACCAAGTAAGACACACGTACGCATGGCATACCGATATGTATAGATACATCGATGGCATCACAACATAACCATAAACATACAAGCTTTCTTTAAGAGGCTCGGAAGAGCCACACACATAATATTACACATTAAGGGTCTCACGACCCATAATAGTAGTCATACAATACAAGCCAGCGGAAGAGTTATAAACTGTCTGGGTACAGACAGGGCAACTAGAAGGCACATGGCCTGACTATACTACAGAGCCGACGTAGGGCGAGATCGTAGCTGGGACACCAGCTACTCGTCGTCATCAATGTCTACGAAGAACCCTCCATTAGCGTTATTAGCAACCTCTGCAACATTTATTAAGCAAACATGAGTACGAAGGTACTCAGCAAGACTTTAGGAGAACTAACTACTCATGCAAGGTATCAAAAGGTATTGTGGGGTTTCATGCGGGAAGCCAGCATTTGACTCGTGGCTAGACAACTTGCACTTTGAAATTAGTTTTGACAACTTGATTTCTCGCACACGAGTCCACTAACACCACAACAATACACTATCGTGGAATCATTCCGTCTCCATACGGAAATGCCGTCCACGACACTCACGCTTATCTTGACAATTTTATGAGTAACCATTGAAGTTATCTATGAACAACATATGTCTCCAAGTAGTCCATATCCGCGGACGCGGCTATTCGAATAGATCATAACCCTGCAGGGGTGTACTTCGTCACACACGCTCTCTCCACTTATCGCCATGTGCATGTCATGCACCTCGGCAACCTTCAAGCGGAAGCCCAGCGAGGGAGTCGGCCACGACCGTTAACCACACTAGTACCTAGTCCAGGTTTATTGCCTATCTGAGAGTAACCCGTACGGAAGTCCGACCGGGGTTTCCGCCATGGCCTCAAACGATGTGCACAGGGTTCCCAAGCCCACCATCCGGGTGCCACTTGGTACACTGTGCCACTGCCTACCGCATCAAGGCCCACCTCTCAGGTCAGCACCATGCACGGCCTCCAGCATTACTATAAACACCAGAAACTACTTGCAACTCCTGGACCGAGTACTACGCGATTAATAGGCCGAGTGGGGTCATATTTCAGGGCCCAGCATGTGGTAGTGTCTAGTCTTGGATGACATACACGAAACTCAGTTCCTAAGGACGGTTCCAATGAAACAACCCGCCATGTACTCCTACACAGCCTTTCACCGGTACCTTTACCAAATCAAGTTCAACACACAACCTTTGCTCATCAAACACATTTCACAATTCTGTTCATCTCCCAGATGACAGACCATACACAACTCTAAGCATAGCATGCATAGCAGGATAAGGCACATCATAGCTCAAGCTACTACCAGGTATGCTAGGTTGCAAGGTTTGGCTATTTACTGTGACAAGGTTAAGTCATGCAAAGGAAGTGGGTTCAACTATCGTGGCAAAAGCAGTTGAAGCATCTGATCTGAAATGCAATAAATAGGTGCAGGAGCAAGGACATGGGATTTATCGGGATGATCAAAAGGGTTGCTTGCCTTGTTGCTCAGAGGAGGAACGATATCCGTCAGACGGATATTCGGTGGAATCCGGGGGTGCGGAGCCTACCGAAAAAAATGGCAACATTCAATAACAATCATATGCACTCAAAATGATGCATGAGCATAGCATGAGAATGCAAGGTGATAAGTTATTATTTTCAACATGTATTAGGTTTAGAGTTGATTTGAATCACATTCGAATAGCAATTCAAACGGGGTATTCTCGGATACCGGTTTAATTGATTCGACCTGATGCTCAGATCAACTTGATGTTAACATGCATGAAATGTCATGTTATGATACTGATTTGTATTTAGGGCAGTGTATGATCATTGCATATATAATGAAATTTGAATATTTTTGCAAATTCCATTTATAAAGTGACTAAAAGAATTGAATTATTCCTTATTTCACAATTTAGGGTTCTTTAACTTTTTCAAACATGGTTGAAAATAGCATAATCAGAATCCTTGAATTTTTCTGATGCTTTTTCATATATAAATTATTTTCATTGGAGTTACAAATTAATTTTTATGATTTTTACAAATTTTAGCAATTTCCTGAATTAGTTTTAAACTGGAAATTCTATTTATTGCCTCAGGCTGACGTCAGCAGGTCAGCCGACCTGTTTAGGTCAAACCTGACAGGGGGGCCCCACTAGTCAGCCTCTCTGGGACTAATCCCGCGCTGACCAACCCCTAATTGGGGTTTGACCAGGCGTGGGGCCCTCTGGCAGCGACTGAGGGGAGGGCGATTACGCCCTAATGGTCGGCCACGTCGACGCCCACCCGAGGGTGGTCGCCGGCGACCAGACCCGCGGCAGAGGGCTCGCCGGAGGCGACCTAGACGGCGCTGCATAGCACCAAAACGCACGTAGTTGGCAGCTACAACATGCTCGCGAAGTGGCCGATCTGGCAGGACCATCTGGGGAGGCTAGGGTCGTCGGAAGAGGCGTCGGCGACGAGCCGGAGCGGCGGCCGAAGCTCGGCCTTCTATACGGGGCGGTTCTAGGGCACGGGGAGGCAGCTGGAGGGCTCAACACGCTCCTGCAGGCTCCAGGAGCTCGAATCCTAGCTCGGGCGCGTGGATCAGCCATCACAGCGTCGGCAGCGACATGGCCGGCGGCGAGAAGCTCTCGGCCTTGGTGGGGAACTAGGATACGATGCACGGGAGAGCGTGGGGCGAGAGGGGAAACGACGACGAGCTCACGGTGGTTCCGATGGTGCTGAAGAGGGGCTCGGGGATGCGCCGGAGGAAGCGAATCGACGGGAGAGGTCCGGTGGCCGGAGGTGGAAGACGACGGTGTTGCGGGCGTTGCAGGGCTCGAGGAAGCTTCGACTTCTGCAGAGATGACCAGGGCGACGGGGCGGAGCTAATGGCGTGCTCTGGGAGGGGATCCTATGGCCAGGGGCACGGGCAGCTCGAGCTCGAGCTCGGCTCTAATGGCGGCAGCAAGGAGGAGGAGGAGATCCGGGAGGAGGAGCAGAACCGAGGCGGGGAATGGATAGGGGAGGCTCTGGGGAGCTTATCCCCGTCGTCGCCAGCCCGAGGCGGCGGCCAGGCAGGCACGCAGGTGCGTGGCCACGCCGGAGGAGGCGGCGGCCACCTCCTGCTGCCTACTGGCGCGCGGGAGGGGACGAGCGGGGAGATGGGCCGGGCCAGGCTTAGGTGACAGGTAAGGTTTTTCCAAATTTTTTCTGTTTTTGTTTTTCTGTTTTGCTAATTATTGTTTTGCTAATTATTTCAGCTCCAAAACAAAAAGTAAAAACTATTTTAGACCTCCTGAAATATTTGTTATAATATCCCCAACCATTTCCAAGGTTTTCAACATTTTTGGAAAATTATAGTTTCTGATTTCAATTTTTAAATTTGAAACCAGTGGCTTTTGCATTAATTTAAAAAGCTTAAGGTGTCAAGGAAATAGTTTTCTCCAATGCTCATTTACTTTCATGATTTATCAGAAAGTTTGAACATTTCTTGAGGCCATTTTGGGTTCATTGATTTTGAACTAGTTTGAGATTTCCTTTAATTGAAATGGTGGCTAGGGTTTTGAGTATTTCCTTTGCCACTTTGTTGTTTTTGTTGAAACTTCTTAGATGCAAATGCAAACAAGACATGAGCGCAATGCTATCTTGCTTAAGGGTTAGGGATGTGACAACTCACCCCCACTCAAAAGAATCTCGTCCCAAGATTTAGAAGTCGTCGGGAATAACGCAGGATACTCAAGTCGGAGACGATCCTCTCTTTTCCAAGTTGCCTCCTTTTCAGAATGATTTGACGATTGAACTTTAAGAAACTTGAGGTTTCGACGTCGAGTGGTACGCTCAGCTTGATCAAGAATACGCACGGGGTATTCTCGGTAAGAAAGGTTATCTTGTAGATCAAGCGTTTCGTGGTCCACTTCACGGATAGGATCCGAAAAGCAACGCCTGAGTTGCGAGACGTGGAAAACATCATGAACCTTGGAAAGATGCGGAGGAAGTTCCAACTGGTAGGCAACTTCTCCTCGTTTGGCAAGAATGCAAAAAGGACCAATGTAACGAGGAGCCAATTTGCCCTTGATACCGAATCGATGGGTACCCTTCAAAGGTGTAACCCGAAGGTAAGCCTTCTCGTCAACTTCAAAGGTCACAGCCTTATGATGACGATCATATGGGCTCTTTTGACGAGACTGGGCTGTTTTCAACTTTTCACGAATAATGCGAACGTGCTCTTCTGCATCCTGGATCATGTCCGGGCCAAAGAGTTGCCTCTCTCCGGTTTCTGACCAATTAAGAGGGGTTCGACATCTTCGTCCATAGAGAACTTCAAAAGGGGCTTTGCCCAAGCTTGATTGATAACTATTGTTATAAGCGAATTCGGCGAATGGAAGGCACTTCTCCCAATTCATACCGAACGAAATAACACAGGCTCGGAGCATATCTTCTAAGATTTGATTCACTCTTTCTACTTGACCACTTGATTGAGGATGGTAAGCAGTGCTAAAAGATAAGTGAGTCCCCATGGCATTCTGAAAACTTTCCCAGAAGCGAGAAGTAAAGATACTTCCACGGTCCGAGTTAATTTCCAGGGGAACACCATGAAGAGACACTATTCGAGAGATATATAACTCTACTAGCTGGCTAGCTGTTATATTCTCACGAACAGGAAGAAAATGAGCCACTTTGGAAAGACGGTCAATGACCAAAAAGATAGCATTATTCCCTTTCTTGGTCTTGGGAAATCCGGTAATGAAATCCATGCTAACTTTATCCCATTTCCATTCAGGAATAGCTAAAGGTTGAAGGGTGCTAGCAGGCCTTTGATGTTCTACCTTAACTCGGCGACAAACGTCGCAGTTAGCAACAAACTCAGCAATTTCTCTCTTCATCCTAGTCCACCAGAACCTCTGGCGTAGGTCCTGATACATCTTAGTACTACCGGGATGAATGGTGAGAGGAGAATCATGAGCCTCCTTAAGGATTAACTGCCTTAGATGTGGGTTCTTAGGAACCACTAAACGATTCTGTAAGAACACAACACCTTGATCATTCGTGGAAAATTCTTTAGCATTTCCGCAAAAAATATTCTCCTTGATCCGTGATATACCCTTGTCACGCTTTTGGCGAGTTATAATTTGATCCTTAAGAGTAGGCTTCGCCACCAGGGTAGAAAGGAATCCTTGAGGAACAATATGAAGATTCAACTTCCGAAAGTCCTCATGGAGATGTGGTTGACCTTGTTGTAGCATCAAATTGTTACAATAAGATTTACGACTTAGTGCATCGGCCATAACATTGGCCTTCCCCGGGGTGTAAGTTATCCCTAAGTCGTAATCCGAGATCAACTCAACCCACCGTCTTTGCCTGAGATTCAAATCCGGCTGGGTGAAGATATATTTCAGACTTTGGTGATCAGTGAATATTTCGCAACGATTACCCAAAAGGTAATGTCGCCAGGTTTTTAGTGCATGGACCACAGCTGCAAGCTCAAGGTCATGTGTGGGATAATTATCCTCATGTGGACGCAGCTGTCGAGATGCGTATGCGATCACATGACGATCTTGCATGAGAATGCAACCTAATCCTTGTTGCGAGGCGTCGCAATAGATAACAAAGTCCTTAGAAAAATCTGGTGGTAGTAACACAAGTGCGGAAGTCAGGCGTCTTTTCAGTTCCTGAAAACTATGCTCACACGGTGGTGTCCACTCGAACTTTTTATCCTTCTTGAGGAGTTCAGTTAGAGGCTTTGCAACCTTGGAGAAATTCTCGACGAAGTGGCGACAATAGCTCGCTAGACCAAGAAAACTCCTAACTTGCTTAACCGATTCAGGTTGAGTCCAATCAAGGACAGCTTGAACTCTCTCGGGATTGAAAGCAATACCCTTACCAGAGATTACGTGGCCTAGATAGGTCACTTCTGGTAACCAGAATTCACACTTTGATAATTTGGCATAAAGGCGATGCTCTCGAAGTTTCATCAATACCAGCCTTAGATGCTCGGCATGTTCTTGTTCATTCTTTGAGTAGATGAGAATATCATCGAGGTATACTACGATGAATTTATCCAAATACTCCATAAAGATTGAATTCATCAGCCGAGAGAAGGTGGCTGGGGCATTGGTTAAACCGAAGGACATAACGGTGTACTCATATTGGCCATAACGAGTAACAAAAGCCGTTTTTGGAATGTCCCCGTTCTTGATCTTGATTTGATGGTATCCCAACCTCAAATCCATTTTGGAGAAGACTGAGGATCCAGCGAGCTGATCGTACAGGTCGTTGATCCTGGGGAGCGGATACTTGTTCTTAATGGTGACCAGATTAACTGGTCGGTAATCTACAACCATCCGATCCGTTCCGTCTTTCCTCTTGACGAAGAGGACGGGGCAAGCCCAAGGAGAAGAGCTAGGACGAATGAAACCCTTGTTCAAGGCCTCATCTAATTGCTTCTTAAGTTCGGCTAGCTCCAGGGGTGCCATCTTATAAGGTCTTCTGGCTATTGGAACAGTTCCCGGAACAAGATCTATCACAAACTCTACATCCCTGTCAGGTGGAATTCCTGGCAGTTCCTCTGGAAAAACATCCGGGAAGTCACGGACTACCAGAATGTCTTCAAGTTCCGGAAGGGGGTTGGCATTTAGGGAATAGAGTTGGCATTTGGCAGCTCGAGTAGAGACATTTACTATCTCACCCGAGGGATGGGTAAGCTGGACATTTCTAGAATGAGTATCAATCTTGGCATAGTGAGCTGACATCCAGTCCATGCCCAAGATGATATTAATATCCGAAGATTTCAATGCTATCAATGAGGCTAGAAAAACTAGCCCATCTACTAGAATTTCATTGTCATAGGTTATCCTAGAGGTTTGCCATTTACTACCAGGGGTTTGGACAACCAATGGGATTGGCATATCACAAAATGACATGTTATGCAACTGTGCATAACTTTCTGAAATGAAGGAATGAGAAGACCCAGTGTCAAAGAGAACGGATGCTGGGTGATGATTAACAAGAAGCATACCCAGCATGACGTCGGGATCCTGTGCGGCTTCTTCTGCTGACACATAGTTCACACGGCCACGTGCAGGAGTTGGCTTTACATAATAAGCTTTGCCCGACATGGCCTGCCCGACGGACTTTCCGGGTTGCTTGGCACCCACATTCTGAGGACACTCACGGGAATAATGCCCTGGTTCTCCACACTTATAGCATATCACCTGGTTGGCACGTGGTGCAGCATTGCTAGCTGGACCACCATAAGCTTTTGCTGGAGGGTTGGCCTGATTCGTTTGAGGCGCCACGTAGGATGGCCTCGGAGTGTATCTTGGCGGCAGAGAACTGTTTGGAACCCACAGCCTGCGTTTTGGAAACGCGGAACCAGAAGATGAGCCAAAGTCACGGGAGTGCTTCCTTGTGGCTTCGAAGTCAGTATGACCAGTCTCCGCACTGATCGCTTTGTTGACCAGGGCTTGAAAACTTGCACACTCATGGAGGCGCAGGTCTCGACGGAGCTCAGGGCTCAGACCCTTACGGAATCTTGCTTGCTTCTTGGCGTCAGTAGACACCTCCTCTGTTGCATAGCGGGCGAGGTTACCGAACTCGCGGCTATAGGCATCCACAAACAACTTGCCCTGAGTGAAGGCACAGAACTCCTCTCTCTTTCTGTCCATCAGGCCCTCTGGAATATGGTGTAGACGAAAAGATGCGCTGAAGTCTGCCCATGTGGCCACTGGTTCAGCGGGACGCATAGCTTCAAAATTCTCCCACCACAGATTGGCGGGTCCCTCCAGGAAATACGTCGCGAAGGTCACCTTGTCGGCCTGAGACACATTCGCCGAGCGAATCTTTTGTGAGATGCTGCACAGCCAGTCATCGACGTCGAGGGGATCGACGGAATGATGAAACTTTGGAGGATTCAGCTTCACAAATTCATTGAGGGACACTGCAGCGTTCCTAGGCTGTCGAGCCGTATTCTGCTCAATACGCTCTAGTAGTCGATTGGTCTCCCTTTTGTTTCTTTCTGCCTCAAGCATCACTTCCACCAGAGAAGGTGGGTGAGGAAGGTCTTCCTGCGACGCTTGACTTCCCTCGCCTTGCTCATGAGCAGGGGCACGGTTCAACCTTGTGAACACCATCCTGACAAACAAACTCATAGCTTAGACCAATATCATATCAATACTAGCTATGGATTAAGAATGTACTGAACACACGGAATGCGGAAATGAATATCCGAACAACATGGTAACAAGCAACTGCTATATATACACCATGGTTCATACACACCCTTACATAGTTCAGTACAAACTTACTCGAAGAGCAAACTACTGAAATGGTGGAACTACTCATCAGAGGCTTACAAGCTTCCTATACATTATTTATCTAGGCCTCCGGAATTCATTTCACATTACTACCATACTTCACAAGTCACGCAGGACTGTGAATGTACGGCTACTACCATACTATCCTTCCGCTCACAGCTCTGGCATCCGCATAGAACATCTCATAGAGATTACCTCCATGACCTGGAAGCTCAACCTGCGGATCAGGAAACACTCTATCCTGAGATCCCTGGGATCCATAAGGACACGGATGTGGCCTTGGTCCCCTGACTGGTGGTAAGAGGGTCCCCGAAGAGGTGTGACTCCTCCTATAGCTGGCCAGTCAACGTGAGCCGGAAGATGGGTCCTAACAGGGTTCAGCATCTCCATCTCTCCATACCCTGTCTGGACTACCGGTGCCAGCTGCGTCAAAATTGTCCATAGACGGGCACGGGTAGCATAAAGCTCCATGCGGAGAGCACGAGCATCCCTGTCTCTGTTCTCTAGCATCTCAACAGTGGACTGCAGAAGTGGATCCTCCATAGAAGAATCAAAATAAACTCCACTGAGGTATCCCTCTTCACCAGACTGAGAGGCCGGAACATAGCAGAACTCTGAATTCTGCAGCAGTGCATGTCTCGCTCTCATAATAGTCAGCATTGAATAGGCAGCATCCTGTACTGCCATGTCAACGGTGACCCCCAACCCATAGGACCAATGGATTGGCTTCTCCGCTCCAGGGTAGTCTGGGAATACCCTAACAGTGCAGATGTACTGGCTCTGGTTGAAGTCTCGGTACTGTTCCTCTACCGTGTACTCGGGGTACCAGCGGTAACCGCACAACGACATCACCCTGACCAGCATGGCCGTATGACCCGGCACATCAATGCACCTGGTCAAACGTACCACCTGACGAGAAGGACGGCCAGGCATCTGTAAATAGAGAGTAATGCAAAAACATTAGAGCTCCGAATGCAAAATTGGGCAGCATCACGGCTATAAATGCTCAAAAACAAATTTTGAGACAACCCAAAATGAAATAGCGTCACCACTCAACTATCAAGTTCAACTCTCTGATCATCAAACTTACTTCCTGCTTCCTAGGGATAAAAGAAACCCAATATCTCTCGACCCGTAGTCCTATAAGCTACCGATCGGAAACACGAGCCTAGGAGAAGATGAGAAATCTAGTCCTTAATTCCCGCGGAAAAGACGAGGATGACCAGGATAGAATATCTTGAGAAGAGAACAAGAGTGTTACGTTCCCTTCCACAAATAATTCCCTTATATATAACTAAGAAATTCTAGACTCAACATCGACCAGTTTGGCTTAGTAATCCTACAGTCAGTCAGGCTCTGATACCAACGCTGTCGGGACCCCGATCCTAAGCCATAGGAATCTAGCCTGTAACACATCGCATCCCTTTGTGGTCTCACGCACGGTTAACTCCACGGCTGCAGCCTTACCTTAGCCGGGACCAATGTCAAAGAACCCGGATCGACATGTCTAGTCATGAACCAAAGTGGCAGTACCGCACAAGGACAGGCATACATGACCCAACAAAGCAGGTGTCGGTCATCGGCGAATGTAGACGAGTCGTAGCAAGCTACAAGGACTCCATTACATCGCGTGACATTTCCCCAAAGGGGACAGACACAACAGCTAAGAAGGACACATGCCGGTCAACCAATGTGTCCGGAGCAGTAGCGAACTACCAAGGCTCGTTGCATCACAAAGGGGCATTTCCTTGTAAGGAGTGCTACTAAATTTCACGACTAGGTATTCGAACCCCATACATACCAAGTAAGACACACGTACGCATGGCATACCGATATGTATAGATACATCGATGGCATCACAACATAACCATAAACATACATGCTTTATTTAAGAGGCTCGGAAGAGCCACACACATAATATTACACATTAAGGGTCTCACGACCCATAATAATTCCCATGCCCTAGGGCCTCCGCTCTCTCCCGTTCTTCCCCGTTCGTAGTTCTGGGGGCGCCTGGCGAAGAAGAAGGTTGAGATCCTATCTACTTATCCTTCCTCTCTTGATGGATGAAGAAGGAGGAGACGTCATCGAGCCGCATGTGTGCTTAACGTGGAGGTGTTGTCCGTTCGATGCTAGATCGGTTCAGATCGTGATTGAATCATGTAAAATACGACTACATTAACTACGTTATATACACTTCCGCTTAGCGATATACAAGGGTATGTATATGCACTCCCCCTCTTGTAGATGTTGATCTCCATAGATCAATCTTGGTGAGCGTCAGATTTTTTTCGTTTCCCATGCGACATTCCCCAACAGTGGTATTAGAGCTAGGTCTATGCGTACATAACATGCACAAGTAAAACACAAAAGAGTGTGTGAGCATTGATTTTCATATTGCTTACTTCCTTATTCTTATTTTGATTCGGCGGTATTGTGGGATGAAGCGGCCCGGACCAACCTTACTCGTCCACGTACGAGAGACCGGTTCCATCGACCGACATGCAACTTGTTGCATAAAAGTGGCTGGCGGGTGTGTGTCTCGCCCACTTTAGTTGAACCGGATTCGACAGAGGCGGTCCATATAGAAGGTTATGTAGCAACTTGAATATCACCGTTGTTGTTTTGCGTAGTTAAGAATGGTTCTTGCTAGTCACCCGTAGAAGTGACGTAAAACATGAAGCAACAAAGTAGATGTCGTCTAACTTGTTTTTGTAGGGTATGTTGTGATATGATATGGCCAAAGACATGATGAGATATATATGATGTATGACATGATCATGTTTTTTAATATATTATCATGACCTGCATGTTGATGAGTACGACAACCGGCCGGAGCCATAGGATTATCTTTAATTATTTGTGCCTTTTTGCTTTACTTGATCACTATAAGTTAGCAATAATGGTAGAAGCATAGTTGGCGCGACAACCTCAATGGACAGACGATGATGGAGATCATGGTTTCATGCCGGTGATGACGGAGATCATGCCCGTTATTTGGAGATGGGGATCAAAAGCACAAGATAATGTCCATATCATGTCACTATTTTTATTTGCATGTGATGTTAATCCTTTTATGCATCTTATTTTGCTGAGGACGATGGTAGCACTATAAGATGATCCCTCACTAAAACTTCAATATAAAATTGTGTTCTCCCCAAGTCTGCACAATTGCGAAGGTTCGTCATTTCGAGGCACCACGTGATGATCGGGTGCGATAGACTCTATGTTCGCATACAACGGGTGTAAGCCAGTTTGGCACATGCAGAACACTTGGGTTAAACTTGACAAGCCTAGCTTGTATAGACATGGCACCGAAAGGTCGAACATGAGTCATATAGTAGATATGATCAACATGGAGATGTTCACCATGGAAACCACCTCATCTCGTGTGATGATCGGACTTGGGTTGGTGGATTTGGATCATGTTACACTCGAACAGCCTGAGGGATGTTGATTTGAGTGGGAGTTCTTAAGTAATATTATTAACTGAACTCATTATCATGAACATAGTCTAAGTTGTATTTGCAAAGTATGTTGTAGAAAAATAGATCGCGCTGCAACTCCTCTGTATTTTTGATGCGTTCCTAGAGAAAACTAAGTTGAAAGATGATAGTAGAAATTATGTGGGTTGGGTCCGCAAACTTAGGATTGTCCTCATTGCTGCACAGAAGGCTTATGTCCTTGATGCACCGCTTGGTGTGCGACCCCCTCAAGCGTCGGATGTGGGTGTTGTGAACATCTGACAGACATGTTTTTGATGACTACTTGATAGTTTAGTGCGTCATGTTTTAAAATATAAAATTGAGACTCCAAAGACATTTTGGATGTCACGGAGCATATGAGATGTTCCAAAAGCTGAAATTGGAATTTTAGGCTCGTGCCCGTGTTGAGAGGAATGAGACCTCTGACGAGTTCTTTGCCTACAAGATGAATGAGAATAGCTCAATTGGTGATCATGTGCTCAGGATGTCTGGGTACTACAATAGCTTGAATCATGTGGGTGTTGATCTTCCTGATAATATTGTGATTGACATAGTTCTCCGAAGTGAATGCCACCATGCTACTAGAGGTTCGTGATGAACTATAGCATAACAGGAATGGAGAAGATGATCCCTGAGCTATTTGTCATGTTTGACACCGCGAAGGTAGAAATCAAGAGGGAGCATCAAGTGTTGATGGTTAGTAAAACCACTAGTTTCAACAAGGGTAAGGGCAAGAATGCAAACTTCAAGGATGACAAGCCAGTTGTCGCTACTGTGAAGAAAACCAAGGTTGAAACGAAACCCGAGATTGCGTGCTTCTATTATTAGGGGAGTGGTCACTTGAAGCGGAACTACCCTAGATACTTGGCAGATAAGAAGGTATGCAATGTCAACAAAAGTATATTTGATATACATGTTATTGATGTGTGCCTTACTAGTGCTCCTTGCAGCTCCTCGGTATTTGATACCGGTTCAGTTCCTAGTACTACTAACTCAAAACATGAGTTGCGGATTAAACGAAGACTAACTGATGGCGAGGTATCGATGTGTGTTGGAAGTGTTTCCAAGGTTGATGTGATGACCATCACATGCTACATCCACCTTTGGGATTAGTGGTAAACCAAAATAAATATTATTTGGTGTGTGTGTTGAGCATGAACATTATATTGATTTTGTTTATTGTGAGACGATTATTTATGTCAGTTAGAGAATAATGGACTATTCTGTTTACATGAATAATATCTTATGTGATAATGCACCCAAGATGAACGGTTTATTGAATCTTGGTAGTAGTGATACACTTGTTCATAATATTGATGCCAAAAGATGCAAAGTTATTAATGATAGTACCACTTACTTGTGGCACTACTGCTTAGGTCATATTAGTGTAAAACGCATGAAGAAACTCAATGCCGATGGATCTTGGAAGTCATTCGATTTTTAATGTCTTGAGACATGCGAACCATGTCTATTGGTGTAATCGGATGAAGAAAGTCCATGGTGATGGATCTTTGGGGTCTCTCAGTTTTGAATCGCTCGAGACATGCGAACCATGCCACATGGGCAAGATGACTGAAGACCTCGTTTTCCAGTGAGATGGAACGGGCAAGTAACTTATTGGTAGTAATACATTTTGATGTATAAAGTACAATGAGTGCTGAAGCACACAGTGTATATCATTATTTTCTTACTTCAGAAATGATTTTAGTAGATACATGTATATTTACTTGATGAATCACAAGTCTGAAATGTTGAGTGAGATGGAACGGGCAAGTAACTTATTGGAAGTAATACATTTTGATGTATAAAGTACAATGAGTGCTGAAGCACACAGTGTATATCGTTATTTTCTTACTTCAGAAATGATTTTAGTAGATACATGTATTTTTACTTGATGAATCACAAGTCTGAAATGTTGAAAAGTTCAAGAAATTTCAGAGTGAAGTTGAAGATCATCGTGACAAGAGGATAAAATGTCTATGATGTGATCTTGGAGGTGAATATCCGAGTTAAGAGTTTGGTATACATTTAAGACAATGTGGAAATTGTTTCACAACTCATGCCACCTGGAAAACCATAGTGTTATGGTGTATCCGTACATCGTAGTCGTGCCCTAATGGATATGGTACGTAGTATGATGTCTCTTACTGATTTTCCACTATTGTTTTGGGGTTATGCATTATAGACAACCACATTCCCTTTAAATAGGGCACCATATAAATCTGTTGAGATGACACCGTATGAACTATGGTTTGGCGAGAAACCTAAGCTGAAATTTCTTAAAAGTTTAGGGCTGCAACACTTATGTCAAAAGTCTTGAGCCTAATAAGCTCAAACCCAAAGCGGACAAGTGCATATTCATAGGATACCTTCTATCTCAGATCTGAGGACAAAGTGTTTGTTCCTAAGAACGGGTCCTTTCTCGAGAAAAAGCTTCTCTTGGAAGAATTGAGTGGCATGATGGTGGAACTTGATGAGGTTACTGCACCATCACTTCAACCGGAGAGTAGAAGGGTACAGGAAGTTGTTCCTATGTCACCTACACCAATTGAAGTGCAAGCTAATGATGGTGATCATGGAGCTTGAAATCAAGTCACTACCGAACCTCGTAGGTCGACAAGAACACATATTTATCCAGAGTGGTACGGTAATCCTATCTTGAAGGTCGTGTTGTTGGACAACAGTGAACCTACGAGGTGTGGAGAAGAGATGGTGGGACTTGATTCCGACAAATGGCGGGAGGCCTTGAAATCAGAGATATGATCCATGTATGAAAACAAAGTGTGGACTTTGGAAGAACTACTTGATGTTCGCAAGGCTATTAAATACGAATGGATCTTTAAAAGGAAGAGAGGCGATGATGGTTATTGTCACCCTTTAGAATGTTTGACTTGTCGCAAAGAGGTTTACGACAAGTTCAAGGAGTTGACTAAGATGAGTCCTTCTCATCTGTAGCGATGCTAAAGTCTGTTGGAATAATGTTAGCTGTTGCTGCATTTTTCAATTACGAAATCTGGCAGATGGATGTCAAATCATCGTTTCCTTAACGGTTTCCTTTAGGAAAGGTTGTATGTGGTACAACCAGAAGGATTTTTAGATGCTAAAGTCTGTTGGAATAATGTTACCGATTGCTGCATTTTTCAATTATGAAATCAGGTAGATGGATGTCACATCATCGTTTCCTTAACGGTTTCCTTTAGGAAAGGTGTATGTGGTACAACCAGCAGGTTTTTTAGATCCTAAGGATGCTAAAAGGCATGCGAGCTCTAGCGATCCATTTATGGACTAGCACAAGCATCTCATAGTTGGAATAAGCGCTTTGATGAGTAATCAAATCTTTTGGTTTATACAGATTTTATGAAGAAACTTGTATTTACAAGAAAGTGAGTGGGAGCACTATAGAATTTCTGATAAGTATATGCGACCGACATATTGTTGATTGGGAATGATGTATAATTTCTAGAAAGCATAAAGTGTTGTTTGAAAGGAGTTTTTGAAAGGAAAACCTGGATAAAGCTACCTAAATATTAGGCATCAAGATCTGTAGAGATAGATCAAAATGCTTGAAAATCTGGAGGTCGTCCCCTATGCCTTAGTCGTAGGCTCTATAGTATGCCATGTTGTGTACCTCACCTCATGTGTGCCTTGCCATGACTCTGTCAAGGGGTACAAGAGTGATACAGCAGTGGATCACTAGACAACGGTCAAAATTATCCTTAGTAACTAAAGTACTGATGAAATGTTCCACGATTATGGAGGTGAGAAAAGAGTTCGTCATAAAGGGTTACGTCTATGCAAGCTTTGACACCAATCCGGATGACTCTGAGTAGTAGACCGAATTCGTATAATGGAGAAGTGATTTGGAATAGCTCTAAGTGAAGAATTGTATTAGCGTCTACATTATGATGTAGAGAGTTGCAAAGTACATTAAAACCTATCTCACAAGCAAAGCATGATCTAACCCATAACCCATTGGGTGTTAATCACATGGTGATGTGAACTAGATTATTAACACTAGTGCAAGTGGGAGTCTTTTGGAAATATTCCCTAGGGGAAATAGTAAATTGGTTATTATTATATTTCCTTGTTCATGATAATCGTTTGTTATACATGGTATAATTGTATTGATTAGAAACTAAAATACATGTGTGGCTACAAAGACAACAAAGTGTCCCTAGTATGCCTCTACTAAACTAGTTCGTTGATCAAACATGGCTAAGGTTTCCTAGCCATAGACATGACATGTCATATCATAATAGGATCACATCATTAGGAGGATGATGTGATGGACAAGACCCAAACCGTAAACATAGTATTTGATCATATCAAGTTTACTGCTGTTGTTTTCTACATGGCAATATATCTATTCATATGATCATGAGATCATGCAACTACCTGGCACCCGAGGAATTCCTTGTGTGTATCAAACATCACTAAGTAACTTGGTGATTATAAAGATGCTCTCCAGGTTTCTCCGAGGGTGTCTGTTGGGTTAGCATGGATCGAGACTGGGATTTTTCACTCCGTATCATGGAGAGGTATCTCTGGGCCCACTCTGTAATACAACATCACAAGAAGCATGCAAGCAATGTGACTAAGGTGTTAGTCACAAGATCGTGTATTGTGGAACGAGTAAAGAGACTTGCCGGTAACGAGATTGAACTAGGTATAGAGATACCGACGATCGAATCTCAGGCAAGTAACATACCGCTGAATAAAGGGAACTGCATACGGGATTGATTGAATCATTGGCATCGTGGTTCGGCCAAAGAAGATCTTCGTGGAATATGTAGGAACCAATATAGACATCCAGGAACCAATATAGACATGCGGCTAGGGAGTAGGAAAGCCCAAAGGGGAAGGCAGCTAGGCGGTGCCTTGGGGAGGAAGGACTCCTCCCTCTTGGCCGCCGCCCCCTCCTTGGAGGAGGGGCTAAGAGCTGCGACCTGAACCTGTCCCTTGCCTCCTATATATAGTAGATGATAGGGGGAGGGCTGCACACAACAATCCCATGCCCTGCATGCTCCCCTCTCTCACGTTCTTCCTCGTTCGCAGTTCCGAAGGCGCTTGGCGAAGCCCTGCTGGGATTACTGCACCACCATCTCCTTCCTCTCTTCCGGGACAAGAAGGAGGACACATCATCGAGCCGCACGTGTGTTGAACGTGGTGGTGCAGTTCGTACAGGGTTAGATCGGATCGAATTGCGCTTGGATCATGAATAGTATGACTACAAGGGTATGTAGAAGCACACCCCCTCTCATAGATGTTGATCGCCATAGATTTATCTTGGCTAGCATCGGAATTTTTTTGTTTCCCATGCGACATTCCCCAACATATTTGTATGTAAATCTCCTCTCCTCTATCAGAATTTCACATGCATTGTGCCAATGAATGATACTATGTTTGTTTACTCCCAACAACTTTTATCCACCATTCTCTTTCCATGTGAAGTCATTACTCCCCATGGGATTAGCATATGAATTTTCTATTCCTTTTATTCCAATGCTATGATTAATACATGAGAATAAAGTAGGAAAACTCAAATTAATCTTTATTATATAACTCTCATACCGAATTCCAAGGATAGATAGATCTCAAAGCAAACACTCTAAGCAAAGAAAAACTGAAATTTATTTGTCTAAATTATGACATAACGAAGCATCGAACTAAGATAGATGTTAATGGTAAAAAATTTGGTGATACAATACCGGGGAACCTCCCCCAATCTTGGAATAAGCTAAGGGTGGTGACCATGCCATGTACTCAAGTGTTATTCTTGGGTGATGGTGGTGATGATGTAATCCTTTTTGCAATGATGCTACTTAAGATATGGATCTCCTGATTAAGTTTGCCAACTTCCCTCTTAAGGTCTAACATTTCTCGGTCCATCAAAGGACGGGTTTTGCTGAAGGAGGGAACAGTGGTATACACCCATGTATGACAATAAGGGGTAAAACATGTATTGGTAGGTCTAACCTTGTTTGGTAAGCTTGAATTTTTGAATTCCACGTGCATATATCCATGTTGAGGTAGAGGTACTTCTTCTTCTTCATCGTCACTTGAAGGCTCGGTCCTTTTTAAGTCAGCCTCCACTTCTTCGATTGACCACGCATAGCGATCCGCATCCCCGTAAACATTGGGATTAGCAATGAGATGTGAGATGTAGCTTTCTCCATCTGAATCCTGCAATGATATATTGCCTCCAAATTTGTGAGGAAAACAACCCAAAAGAAGAACATAGAAGAAACTTGTGATGCGGTGGTAAAAATAGATGGAAGTATATACAATGATTTTTCTAGGTTAGAATACGAGTCGAGGAAGAAAATGGAGTCCGGGAGGCACACAAGAGGACCACAAGCTAATAGCGCATGACTAGGGGCTGGGAGGGCCCTCTTGGCTTATGCCTCCCTCGTGGGTTCCCCTAACTTGTTTTCATTTTTGGATTTTTTCTAAAATATCAAACCAACATAACATATTTTTTGGAATTATTGGAGTCGCTTTACTTACCGCATCACATGCCTACCCCTTTTTCACATTTTTGGAGTGTTCGGGAACGTCTCTCTTATGTGTTCTTATGGTGGCATCACTTGAATAATATTAATTTCAACATGAATGTGAGTACCTGAAATATAGTGTTCAATTCTTTGCCCATTTACTATTCTCGAATTTTTGCCTTCAAAGTTGTTAGTCCTAATTGTACCGGAGCGATAGACCTCCTCGACGATATAATAAGGTCCTTCCCATTTGGAGAGAAGCTTATGTCCGAAAAATGTGAAATGAGAATTGTAAAAAATAACTATTTTTCTGATATGTCTCCAACGTATCTATAATTTTTTATTATTGCATGCTATTACGTTACCCTTCTAGGATAATTTTTGAGTAACTATTTACCAATTTATATTATTTTTTAGCACTAACCTATTGACCCAATGCCCGGTGACAGTTCTTGTTTTTTATGTGTTTTTTGTTTTACAAAAAGTCCATATAAAACACACTCCAAGTTCTATAAATATTTACGGAGATTTTTTTGGAATATATGTGAAATTTGGCAGTCGGGATTAACGCATCACGGTGCCCAAGGCAGGCACAAGCTAATAGGGCACGAGCTGGGGGTGGGGTCGCGTCCCGATGGCTTGTGGCTAACCCTTAAGTCAGTTGATGCTCTCCTTCTTTTGGAAGGAAAATGTTTTCGCGATCAAAATCCCCTCAAATTGTCATCCCGATTGGAGTTACGGATCTCCGTATACTTAAGAAACTGTGAAGGGCCAGAAAACAGGTCACGAAAACACGAGAGAAACAGAGAGAGAGATCCAATCTCGGAGGGGCTGCTGCCTTCCGGGTGCCATGGTGGCCATGGACCAGAGGAGAAACCCTCCTCCGACCTAGGGAGGTGGCCAAGGAAGAAGAAGAATAAGAATAAGAAGGGGGGCTCTCTTCCCCTCTCACCCGGTGGCGCTAGAGCGCCACCGGGGCAACCATCGTGACAGTGATCTACACCAACAACTTTGCCGCAGTCACCACCAACTCTCTCCTCCTTTATGCAGCGGTGTAAAACCTCTCTCCCCGCTGTAATGTATACTTGAACATGGTGCTTAATGGTATATATTATTAGCAAATGATGTGTAGCTATCCTATGATGTTTGAGTAGATTTATTTTGTTCTACGGGTTAATTTTGATATGATGTTATTGATATGGGTTGTGTGTTGATATGGTGTTGTCCTAAGGTGCCTTCCGTGAGGCGAACACATGAAGTATGAACGCTGGAGGGTTTTCAATATGTTCATGATTCTCTTATAGTGGGTGGCTAGACTGACAGAAGCTTACACCCGAGTAAGGAAGTTGTCTTCGTATGGGAGTAAAGAGGACTTGATGTTTAATGCTATGGTTTGGTTTGCCTTAATGATTTCTAGTATTCGCGTATGCTTGCTAGAGGTCCAATCATAAGTACATATAATCCAAGTACGGAAAGTGTGTATGTGTATGCCTCTCCCTCATTGCATATGATAACTATCTATCATTTTATATTCAATTGCCTATAGACAATGTTTTTCATGCATTACACAAAAATCTTTCTAGTAAACAACCTCTAAATTTTATTTCCATGCTCTTTATTTTCTTGCAAAACAGAACCTAACTTTTATTTACTTGTTCTTTATTATCTTGCAAAACTATCTATCACACCTACTAATTACTTCTAGTTTCTTCCCCTAAACTAGTTTCATACTTTTTCTAGGTTAAGTAAGTGTTAGCGTGCGTAGAGAATATTAATTCTACCTTTAGCTCCTCGTTGGGTTTGACGCTCTTACTTATCAAAAAAGGCTACAAACGATCCCCACGCTTATGGGTTATCACGACCTTTTTCTGTCACCATTGTCGGGGAGCAATAGTGTAGTGGTTGATATTCCCGTGTGTGCTTGTTTGCTCTATAACTAATATTTTTTTCTATTATTAGTAATTTTATATATTTAGTTATGGATATGGAACACGACACACCAAAAAATCAGTTGTACTTTCTACTCATGGAGATGGGGAAACTCCTAAAACCCTTGATGATGGTTATGTGGAAAAAATTAAATACTACTTTGATAATCTTGAGAATTCCCCACTAAACTTGATGATGGGATCTGTCGTGGTTTTTTCACGGCAGATGTCCTCGTGAGAGAACTTTAGGTGTGAGGCCATCGCAACCATGTGGCGGCTTGAAGGGGTTGGTCGGAATCAAGAGACGCGAGTTTACCCAGGTTCGGCCCCTCCGATGGAGGTAAAAGCCTACGTCCTGCTTGTGTTTCATTGATGAAGATGATGATCTCGATTACAAGGGTGCAGCCTCGGCACCTCTAATCTCGTGGGTGTCTAATCTGTCTATCTCATGATTTTTCTTGTCTAGACCTAAGTTCTGAATCTTGTCCCTCTTGGGGCGCCTTACCCTTCCTTATATAGGTGGAAGGGGTAAGTTTACATGTAGAGTCCTACTGGAAGTAGGAATAGGACTAGTCTCTCTTGAATCCTAATCCAGGTCTTGTGTCCTTGTTGTGGGAGTCTTTCCTCTTCTTAGGCCTTCTGTGTGACTCAGCCCTCCTGGCCTCTCTATGAGTCGCCTTATGCCAGGGTGCACACTGGGCCTTGGGCCTTTGTCGTTTGTGTGAGTCGCCTACCGGGTCATGTATGACCCGCCCACCAGGTCACTGCTGAGTCGTCGGTGATTCGCCAAGTCTTGGCGGGTCATACGTCAAGCCGGGTCACACCATGGGCTATATCCTCAACATTAGCCCCAGTTTAGGTTGAATTTATTCAAGGTAAGCTCCTGAAATCAGAATAATAAATATGTCAAGGGACCAGCTTGCTCCACTGGTCAGCTTGATTTATTGAAGTGGCTCTTTGAAAAATCTGGATTTCTTCCAGCGGCCTTCAATCATCTCGTAGGTACGTGTCCTCCATAATAAAAAACATATGCCAGTGAGTCAGCCTCCAATGCTTTGGCTTGATGAAAATTTGGGAAATAAGAAATCCATAGAATGTTGAACCAGCTTCTCTTGCTTCGGCCGGTTATGATTGACAATGGCGGGTCATGATTGCTAATGGAATGTCATGATTATTAGTAGAGCCCCGTCAAACAACTGAACTCCAATTGACAAATCCTTGTGATGTTGAGCCGGTCTTTCAATGCTTCAACTAGATAAAAATATGTTGAACCGTTCTCCCAATACTTCACCTCCATGACAGAATGAAATGTGCTCTTCAATTTTTTGATATATCCATATTACGTGTAGCCCCCAAGGGGCGGGTCATCAGTGTGTGATGGGCCGGGTCTTCAATTTGAACCTCATGATCTATGAAACAACTTAGTGATAAAGCCCCCAAGGGCCGGGTTGTCTTGCCTGCAGCAACCTGGGAATTTAGAAATTATCATGTGAATAGTGTAGCCCCCAAGTGCCGAGTCGGTTGCTTGCGGCGACTTGGGATTTCCACGTTCTTCTCCTTTGAAAATAAAACATCATAAGATGTAGCCCCCAAGGGCCGGGTCATTATGCAATAATGAGAAGGGACTTTGTAAATCTGATGATGTAACCTTGAGTAGCAGTGCATAGCCCCCAAGGGCCGGGTCATTATAAAAAATGATGAGCCGGATCTTCCTTGAATCCATACTTGAACAATGAGCGACCTGTAGCCCCCCAGGGTCGGCTTATCTCCTTGAAATAGCCGGGTCTGTTGATGATATGATCATTTGAAAAGCGGATTGCATTAGCCCCCAAGTGTGATGGTGCATGCTTGTAGCGACATGGGACTTGCATACTTTGATGTAATCTTGATTTGGATAATGTAGCCCCCAAGTGCCGGGTTGCGTGCCTCAAGCGACTCGGGGCTATTCCTTCCATTGTAGAATAAAATCACATCCACTCTGTGAGGTGATGATACCTTTGTGATAAAAAAAATCCTCGACCGTGGTTTGCAATGTAACCCAGAAAATATATCCTTTGAGAAATCCATGTGTTTGAGAAATCCATAAGTGTTGTAGTCTACTACAGAGCACAAGTTGAAGAAATCCAAGGGCCGGTCAATTAGATGACTTAGCATTATATGTGATAGGGCGGCTCTTCGACAATAGTCAATTCTTCCGAGCTGGCTTTAAAACCCCAATCATTTAACACTGGTTATGATAAAGCATGATAAAAATCCAGCAAAATTGGTTATTCAAAGATTTATTTGCACCTGCAAGAATTTATGCATTGATCCGGTTTGAAGACCGGCATGATATATATGTATGGTGCATGATGCAATGCAAGATGATGCATGCATATGACAGAATAGTGTTGGTTACACCATAGTCGGCTCAGTGAGTCGCGGCGAGTCTCATAAATCTGTGAAACCTTGTGGCAGTGCCAGGAAGGTTATAGTAAGAATTTCGTCAGCTCGTTCAACTCGCAAAAGGATAGGACGAGTTAGAAAAACTCAAGTGCTACCCAAAGGAGAATTTTTGTATAGAAAAGCTCAAGTATTTAGACCGGAGTCAAGCTTCGGTGAAGCAGGTTCAATGAACCAATGGTTTCTCTATTTTCCATGTGGGGCGCTAGCCGGTACCATGCATGGTTTAACCAAGGTGAGTTCAGGGTCCAAATAGCGGATTGACTCGCAAAGAGTTCATGGGTCCATATGGCGATTTGGCCAACACACAGTCCAGTATAACCATTTGTAGTGCGGTGATGTTTCGCTAGCCAAATGGTAGTTAGGCTGATCTCAGTGAGAGGAAGCCCCGAAGTGACCTATGATTAGGGAAAGACCAGTCATAGGATTGTAGAAGAGTATACGCTCCTACCAGAAAACGACTTGGGAGCTGATAGCCCCCAAGTGAGCCGCCCTAATCCTCAGAATCATATAAGGCGCCCATGTTTGAACCGTGCAACGTGGCAACTTTGGTCCTCTTCAGCTTACCAGTATCCAGTTTGAAATAAGTGCAACATGCTGACTTATGCTCTTTGATACTGATAGAGTCCATGCTTGGACGACTTTATGAATCATCCGCCAATAAGGTCGGGCACCCAAGTTTGGGCGGTCGCATCATGGCGACTTGTCTTCTTAGGCGATCTTTAAATCTTCTCGTCAATGAGGAATCAGCCCCCGAGACCAGCTTAATTTTCCTGTAATGACCAGGGGTTCTTGAATTATTCATCCCAGTTGAGTCTGCCGAGCCATGTCCATGTAGCCCCCGAGTCTTAAGTCGACTCAAGGAGGCGGCTTGAGAGTCTCCATACTTGATTTTGACACAAGCCGGTATAATGCTTGATGGTTGCGCACGTCTGTTGGGCGGTTCATATAAGTGAGCATTGTATTGGCAGGTTGATGTAATCCGGACCATGGGAGTGGCAACTTGCTTCCGTCTGTTGGGCGGCTTGTACAGGCGAGCATTGCACCTACGTGTTGAGTTGAAAGCGAGAGTTGTCTGCCGATTTGACACAGACTCGAGAATCGGCCGCGACATTGTAAGCCGTCTTGGTTGCGCGGACGTGAGAGTTTACCGCGTCTTTGTAAACCAGCCCTGGTGTGTGGACGGGAGAGTTGACCGCGTCATTTGTAAACCGTCTTAGTGCGACACGGACGAACACCAGTCTAAATCGATGTTGGCGCACCTCCATCTCACCGATACTTTGCCGCTTTGATAATGAATAATTACCCTGCATACAAATATCACAGACCAGAATAATTGTTTTCAAAGAAAATTAAAATGTATTTGATAAAATAAGATGGATATCACCTGATATCTTTCTCCGATGATCATGAATATTGGTGCCGAACAACGCTGGAAGTTTGGATGAATCAGATATCTAAATTTTTTCCAAGTAGTAATTGATCCAATCTTGGATTGTCCGAGTGACTTCATTTTGAATTGACAAATCTCTTTAGTTGACAAATCTCTTTAGTCATGGTCCGTGGATTGGTCGTTTTTTGATTTCGTGTGTACAACAATTTCTTCTGCATCTAGGGATGCCTCACATTTTTTCCCTTTTCCTAACCATGATGTCTTGGGGCATGGGCAATACTAATTGGAGATTCACCATTACTAACTCACTAGTAGTTCCTGGGGTACGACGCTGCTTTTCTTCCATGTACACGCCGCAATTTCTATAATTTTGATTGATGTTGGGACGACGACTCAGCAGATCAAACAAACGCTAGAGGCTCAACCCCAAACCGATCCGGCTTGGAGCTGATGGATCGCTAGTAGCTTCACTTGGTAAATCCTTAATTCGCACATGCATCACAAAAAATCCCTCTGATTCCGATTTGATTTACGCTGTCCGGGCTGGCCTTACTACAGCTGAACGAAATAGGTTAGAGCAAGGAAGCAAGCCGTGGCGGCCACTGCAAGTGCAGTAGAGAAGGCCCGACACTCCTGCTTTCCTGGCCATGTAATGTCGGGCTACGCGGCGGGTGCCCAGTGGAGTTTGGCGGAGCGGTGCGGCCAGAGCGGCGGTGGAGGCGCGATGAGCCGACGGACACGGCGGGCATAGCTGGTTGAGCTTGATGCGGGCCGGCTAGGCGTATTACAGCAACGGAGGTGGCACAGAGCTGAGTCCGTATCCACGTCTGTTTCCAGGTAGGACTTGTGCCGGCGTTTCTTCGTTTTTACACGTGTGATACTGTGAGACGGTTCAAGATAGACCGTGGAGGCGTAGATCGAGCGCGTCTGGGTCATGGCCACCCTCATCCCACTTCTTTTCCTGAATTTTTGGTGCTTCTCCACTCCATGACGGAGGCGGGTCGCGCGGGAACTGTGGAAGGCTCGTACAGGGCGGCTCGATCGGCGTGCGCGTGAGGCGCGGAGGAACCTCCGCGGCCGCAAGGCGAACCACCACTATTTCGATCGAGACCGAGTCCGTGCTGATATCAACCTCCTGGAAATCGTGATCTCCTAGAAACCACCATGCAATACAACTCCAACTCGGTGACAGTCTTCACCCAATTTCGACTCGATTCTGCAGTAGCGCAATAGTAGAATTTGATCTTCGGTCAGGTTCAACGATCACCGAGAGACACGCATGTTGCGGCACACGAAACCCTAATTTTGGAGCTCAATCTTGTATCTACCAGATCCAAAGCTTAATCGTGATTTTGATCACCAAACTGTAAGTTTGCTAGCTCTTCTTTATCCGATCCATCGTGAGCCTCTTGATCCCTGAAATTTCCCCTTCAAGAACACAATTCCACCGTGCGATCAGCCCCACGGTGGGCGCCAACTGTCGTGGTTTTGTCACGGCAGATGTCGTCATGAGAGAACTTTAGGTGTGAGGCCATCGCAACCATGAGGCGGCTTGAAGGGGTTGGTCGGAATCGAGAGACGTGAGTTTACCCAGGTTCGGCCCCTCTGAAGGAGGTAAAAGCCTACGTCCTGCTTGTGTTTGATTGATGAAGATGACGAACTCGATTACAAGGGTGCAGACTCGGAACCTCTAATCTCGTGGATATCTAATCCGTCTATCTCATGATTTGTCTTGTCTAGACCTAAGTTGTGAATCTTGTCCCTCTTGGGGCGCCTTGCCCCTCCTTATATAGGTGGAAGGGGTAAGTTTACATGTAGAGTCCTACTGGAAGTAGGAATAGGACTAGTCTCTCTTGAATCCTAATCCGGGTCTTGTTTCCTTCTTGTGGGAGTCTTCCCTCTTCTTGGGCCTTCTGTGTGAGTCGGCCCTCCTAGCCTCTCTATGAGTTGCCTTATGCGAAGGTGCACGCTGGGCCTTCGGACTTTGTCGTTTGTGTGAGTCGCGTACTGGGTCATGTATGACCCGCCCGGCAGGTCACTGCTGAATCGCCGGTGAGTCGCCAAGTCTTGGCGGGTCATACCTCAAGCCGGTTCACACCGTGGGGTATATCCTCAACAGGATCCACGTTGGATTATCACTTGACTCAAAAAGGGAAACACTTATGGGATCAAATTGAAATGTTGCGTTGGTATGCTTGGAATTTATGCTTAAGGTGTGATTATACTTGTTGCTCTAAGATGGAGACTTCACACCTCCCCTTTCACTCTGAATTTAATGATAATGAAACCCTGGACTCTTATGCTAATGGTTTATATGATTACTATGATGTGGAATAACTTAAAGAATTTGTTGGTTTTAAAGGTGCATATGAAATTGCTTCTTTGATTTAAAAGTATGATGATATTCCTTACAAATCTCATTTTTTCCATGCTTAAATATTGCTATGAGAATTATGAATATAATGCCGGTATTAATGAATTTATTGAGAGAATGTGTACTACCTTGGAAGAGACTAATATTTTGTAGGTATCTATGGAAGAAGAAATTGCTGAAAATGTGAGCTCATTAGATGAAAAAGATGAGGATGGGAGCGGAGAACAAAAGGAGGAAGACCGGATTAGCTACCCTTGCCCACCTTCTAATGAGAGTAAGTATTCAACTCATACATTGTTTAATTTCCCTTCGCACATACCGAAGGATGAATGCTATATTGATTGATATCATACCTTGGATTCATTTGAAAATCCCTTTTTCATGAACTTGATGCTTGCTATGCTTGTGGCGATGATGCCAATATGAATTATACTTATGGACATGAACTTGCTTCAATTCGTTATGTTAAATATCAAATTGTTGTTATTGCACCCACACATTATAGTCCTATTATATTTTTGAATTCTTCCAACTACACCATATTAGAGAAGTTTGCACTTATTAAGGATTATAATGATGGGTTGCGTTTTACCACTTCACATGATGATTTTCATGGATATAATATGCTTGTGCTTGCTTCTCCTACTTGCAATTATTATCACAGAGGAATCAATATGATAAAATTGCAAGAATCTACTTATGCTATATATTGGCCTTTACTTTCTGTGAATGAATTGTTCTTTTATGACATGCCAATGCATAGGAAGAGAGTTAGACTTTTCTTCTATAAGATATATATCACTTTGTGCTCACTACTTGATTACAAATCATTGTTAACTAAAATTGGCCTTGATATACCTTTGGATCCACGTGGATCAATTACTTGAGCACTATATGCCTAGCTTAATGGCTTTAAAGAAAACCCTGGCGGGCAACAACCGGAAGTTTTAGGGAGTCATTTATTTCTGTTGTGTCCTTTTAAAATAATGAAAAACAACAAATAAAAGTTGGGAACCTAAAACTTTTTCAAAAAGAAAACTAAAAGCGAGAATGACGAACATCGTTGAATTGGGGTCTAGCCTTGAACTTTGTTCATGCCCATGGAAACTTTGTGAATCTTGATTACAGAAACTTTTCAACAAAAGGAATTATCCCATTGTAAAATTACATTGTATTATAAAAATAATGTTCCAGTTAAATCCTTTTGAATTATTTGGATGGTAATAGATTTGATCTTGTGCAAAAAGAGAAACTTTGACGATCAATGCAGAATTTCTGTGCTTTTACTGGAACGTTGTTTTGATATGAAATTTTTACACAACTTTAATGTACAAATTACCTAGGTCATACATATTTTTCAGAATTATTTTAGTTAGAGAAGTATGGCAATTGAATGTATCTTCATGGACTATTCTGTTTTAGACATAATCTGTTTTTTGCTTGTATAGTTTGCTTGTTTTGATGATGCTATGGATTATATAGAAGGGTATAATCCATGGAGAAGTTAGAATACAGTAACATATTCGATAAATAAAATAGGAATCTACTTATAACAGTACCTAAAGTATTTGATATGTGGTTTCTAATAACGAATCTCACGAGGTTTTGTTGAAATTTATGTGATTTAAGTTTTCAAGTTTCGGGTGAGACACCGATATGCGGAGAATAAGGAGCAGAAAGAACCTAAGATTGGGGATTCCAAAGGAAAACCCCAGGTAATGTCCAATGAAGACTCAAGCGCCTAAGCTCGAGGATGCCCTCGAAGGCATCCCCGCTTTCGTCTTCAAGACTATCGGTATATCTTACCCTATATTTTTATTCATCACATAATATGTGTTTTCCTTGGAGCGTCATTCTATTTTGTTTTTCTCTCTTAGATGTCATTTATAATCTTGGTTTCCAATAAAAAGTTCCAAGAATTGCCTTTAGGATGTTTAAATTGCTTGTTTGATATGTGCGGTGTAAAAGCAGAAACTTTGGCTGTAGCGTTTGATTTTTTTCTATTTTACTCGAAGGTCAAAAAAATGAAATTCTTATGCAGTACTTTTGTACAAATATTTTACCACTTCCTAATTTTTCATAATTTTCTGAATTACAGAAGTATATATTTCGTAGATTGTCCTCTTTTCACAGATTGTTGCTATAGTTGCTTTGTGTTCTTATGTTTTGAATTATTCTTGTGCCTCATTGAATTGGGAGCCATAGAATTGTGATAGCATATAGTGGTTAATGTTATATTATAATTATACAATAATTTTATGGAAGGACATGATGAGATTTTATGTTATATGAACTAACCTCTCTAATAAATGTTCTATTAAGTTTTGTGTGGATGAAGTCTTCGAAGATCGAGGAGATATTGATGTGAGAAGAATAAGAAGAGAGAAGAGTTCAACCCTGGGGATACCCAAGGCACCCCAAGGACATATTCAAGGAGAATTAAGCGTCTAAGCTTGAGGATGCCTCGGAAGGCATCCCATCTTTCTTCTTCAACAACTATCGGTATGTTTCGATTTTTGTTTTGTTTACATGATATGTGTAAATTTTTAGTGTGTTGTGTGCCTTTTATCTTCCTTTTAGCAATGCACCATTCTGGTATGGGAAATTCCATGGTTGATTTATAGATTTCTCTTTGCACTTCACTTATATATTTTGAGTATGGATTTGTAGAATGCTTCATGTGCTTCACTTATATCATTTGAAGTTGGATGCATGTTTCTATACATATAGGAAACCGTTATTTGTAGAATGCTCTTTTGCTTCACTTATATTTATTAGAATATGTTTAGATCTTTTGTAAAAAGAATTAAACTCTCATTCTTCACTTAATTTTGTTTGAGAGTTAATAAACAGTGACGGTAATTTGCATGGGTTATATGACTAGTCCAAAAATAATAGGTACTCAAGGAGTGATAATCAAAACATTCATGTATCAGATTAAAGATAAATTATGGGTTAATGATATTGATGTGGTAATGTTAAAGGGTGTGAGTCCATCATTGTTGATTTGTAGAAGTGTTGGTATTAAGAGGTGTTAACTTCTTATTCATCTAAAAAATGAAAGGGCATGGTGATGATGTGTGAGCATTTCTATTCCGCGTTGAAATCCTAGTGTTCTTTTCAGTCAAAGTCGCATAATGATTAATTTGTCCCAACCTTCTCCCTCGGGGCATGCGAGTAGTACTTTGATATGTGATCAAACTAATAAAACTTTGTAATAAGTATATGAGTTCTTTATGACTAATGTGACACCATGGACATACACAATCTCACCTCCTCATATTTGCTAGCCTCTTCGGTACTGTACATTGCCCATTTTCACCTCGAGGATTGGTGTCAATTTCACCTGCGCATCCAAACCTCGTGACATGATATGCTCTGTTGCACCTAACCCTTCTTATACCTACCTATTATGGCATTTGCATAGCCATTCCAATATATATTGCCATGCAACTTCCACCGTCACTTCATATGACTTGTTCTTCCATTGTAATATTGCTTTGCATGATCCTAAGATAGCTATCATGATATTTACATGGCTTTTCCATTTTTTCAGATATTTTTCTATGCTAGATCATTGCACATCCTGGTACACTGCTATGAGTATTCATATAGAGTCATATCTTCCTATAAGTTTTTCATATAGAGTTGTAAGTAAATAAAAGTATGATGATCATCATTAATAGGGCATTGTCCTAGTGTGGAAATAAAAATGGGGCATGCCAAATGAGCCCATCATAAAAAAGGGGGAGGCGAAAAAATCTCACCATGAAATAAAACAAATTAATGAGAGAAAAAGAGAGAAGGTACTTTTCTACTACCCTTTACCACAATTGAGCCTCAAAGTGGCAACATGTTCTCATATATAGTGTCTCTTCTTTTTTCAATTCCATATGCTAGTGGGAATTTTTCATTATAGACCTTGGCTTGTATATTCCGATGATGTGCGTCCTCAAATGCCCAAGGTCTTCATGAGCAAGCAAGTTGGATGCACACCCACTTAGCTTCAGTCAAAATTTCATACATTTATAGCTCTAGTGCATCCGTTTCATGGGAATCCCTACTCCTCTAATTGATATCTACTAATGGGCATCTCCATAGCCTGTTCATATGTTGAGTTGATGCGAGACTTTCTTCTCCACTTTTACCCCTTTGAAACCTACCACCACATTCTATTACACCTATAAGCTATGTCCATGGTACACGCTCATCTATTGCGTGAAGAATAAAAAGTTGATGCATATTGCAAAAGTACGATCCAATTGCCTGACATGGGCATCGTGGTGCTTGACATTTTTATTAATGTGGTGAAGATGGAGCCATGCCCTGCTGATATAATAAGATGAATGTGAGTAAAAAAATTTGAGGATCGTATACTTTGAAAGATCAATGATTTTTCTACTTGTGCTTATAAGCATTACCATGTCAATGTTTGTTAATTCATCATTTTTTAATGAGCATACATGCAAAGGATTACATATTTGGTAGCATGTCACATCCGAAATTCTGTTTTTATCATTTACCTAAACGAGGACGAGTAGGAATTAAGATTGGGGATGCTTGAGACGTCTCCAATGTATCTCTAATATTTGATTGTTCCATGCTATTATATTATCATTCTATGATACTTTTTGAGTAATTATTTGTTAATATATATTATTTTTTAGCACCAACCGATTGATCAAGTTCCCAGTGCCATTTCTTGTATTTTGTGTGCCCAATCCCTATCAAACGGACTCCAGGCGCGATAAAAAATTGATGGAGATTTTTTTTTTGGAATATATGTGAATTTTGGGAGTCAAAATGAACACAACACGATGCACGAGGGAGGGACAAGAAAATAGGTTGTGACCTAGGGGTGGTGTCACGCCCTAATGGCTTGCAGACAGCCCTTAAGTCGGTTGATGCTCTCCCTTTGCCGCAAGGAATATATTTTCGCGATTTAAATCTCCTCAAAATTTCAGCCTCATGAGAGTTACAAATCTCTGGATATTTAAGAAACGGTGAAGGTATAGAAAACAGGTCGCGAAAATAGGAGAGAAATAGAGAGAGAGATCCAATCCCGGAGGGGCTGCTGCCCTCTCGGTGCCATGGCGGCCATGGACCACAGGAGAAACCCTGCTCCCACCTAGGGAGGAGGCCAATGAAGAAGAAAAATGAGGGGGGCTGTCTCCGAAAAACGAGGGGGGCTGTCTCCCCATATATCCCGGTGCCATCGGAGTGCCGCCGAGGAAACTATAGTGTCGGCGATCTACACCAACAACTTCGTTGACGTCACCACCAACTCTCTACTCCTCTATGCAGTGGTTTAAAACCTCTCTTCTCCACTGTAACATCTACTTGAACATGGTGCTTAATGGTATATATTATTATCCTATGAAATTTGAGTATATTTCTTTTGTCCATTGGGTTATTTGTGATATGATGTTATTAATATGAGTTGTGTGCTGATATGGTGTTGTCCTACGGGGCTTTCTGAGAGGCGCGCACATGAAGGATTAATGCTGGATGGTTTGCAATATGTTCATGATTCACTTATAGTGGGTGGCTAGAGTGAGAAAAGCTTACAGCCGAGTAAGGGAGTTGTGTGCGTATGGGAGTAAAGAGGACTTGATGTTTAATGCTATGGTTGGGTTTAACTTAATGATTTATAGTAGTTTCAGATGCTTGCTAGAGTTCCAATCATAAGTGCATATGATCCAAGTACGGAAAGTGTGTTAGCGTATGCCAATCCCTCATTGCATATGGCCTGTATCTATCATGTTATATTCAATTGCCTATGGAGAAGCTTTTTCTTGCATTACACAAAAATCTTTCTACTAAACAACCCCTAACTTTTAATTTCATGCTCTTTATTTTCTTGGAAAACAGCACCTAACTTTTATTTACTTGTTCTTTACTATCTTGCAAAACTATCTATCACACCTACTAACTACTTCTAGTTTCTTTCGCGCAAAGTAGTTTCATACTTGTTATAAGTAAAGTAAGTGTTAGCGTGCGTAGAGTTGTATCGGTGGTCGATAGAATTTGAGAGAATATGAATTCTATCATTAGCTCCTCGTTGGGTTCGACACTCTTACTTACCAAAAAAGGTTACAAACGATCCCCTAGACTTGTGGGTTATCAGTTTCCTACATTGAATTCCTAATTTGGGATTCTTTTGGCATGCCATGTTTTAACTTTTTCTTCATGTAAGTTGGCATTTTCATAATCTTGTGTCTTCCATTACTCTAATGAGCTAATATCAAATAATCTCTTTGCATAGACAAGTTTATAAATCATAGTTAATTTCTTTAATTTACCAATATGCTTTATGTTCTAACTCAAGAGGTAAATGACATACTTTTCCATAGACCATTTTATATGGGGACATTCCCATAGGGTTTTTATAAGCAGTTCTATATGCCCATATCTTTGTAGCTCTATTAACAGACTTCTGCAATACCAATTTTATTTCTGGATTACTCAACTCAACATGACTACTAGGTTGAGGATGATAAGGGGATGCAATTCTATGTTAACATCATATGTATATGGAAGTTTATGAAAAGCACCAGGAAGAAAATGTGAACCACCATTAGTCATTAAATATCTATAGACTCAAAACCTCTCGAAAGTAAAAATTTAAGAATTTTAATAGAAGTTTTATGATCCGCACTACTAGTTGCAGTAGCTTCTACCCACTTAGTAACATAATCAACAATAAACAAAATATGAGTATACCCACTACAGGAAGGAAAAGGTCCCATATAATCAAAATCCCAAACATCAAATGTTTCAATAGCAAGTGCATAATTCATAGGCATTTTGTGGCATCTACGAATGTTACCAATTCTTTGACATTCATCACAAGCAAGGACATACTTACAATTATTTTTGAAAAGAGTAAGCCAATAAAAACTAGATTGCAATATCTTGTGTGTAGTTTTGTCAGCAGTATGGTGCCCTCCGTAAGCCTTGGAACGACACTTCCATAGGATTTTTCCCTGTTCAAGCTCAGGTACACAAAACCTAATCACACCATCTACTCGTTCTATATAAATATGTGGGTCATACCAAAAGTAATCTCTTAAATCAGAGAAGAACTTTTTCTTTTGTTGGTAGGTGAAAGTAGGTGGTATATAGTTAGAAACAATGTAATTGGCATAATATGCATACCAAGGAGTGCTATGGGAAGCATTTATAACAGCAAATTTCTCAGTAGGAAAATTATCATCAATAGGCAGTGGGTCATCAAGAACATTTTCCATTCTAGACAAATTATCCGCTATAGGGTTTTTAGCTCCCTTTCTATCAACAATATGTAAATGAAACTCTTTAAGCAAAAGCACCCACCTACTCAGTCTAGGCTTAGCATCTTTCTTTCCATAAGGTATTTAATAGAAGTGTGATTAGTGTGAATAGTATCTTTCTAATCAACAATATAAGGTGTGAACTTATCACATGCAAGAGAACTACTAAAAACTCCTTCTTAGTAGTAGCATAAATTCTTTGAGAATTGTCTAGAGTTTTACTGGCGTAGTGAATAGCATTCAACTTTGTATCTACTCTTTGTCCTAGAACAGCACCAACATCATAATCACTAGCACCGCACAAAATTTCCAATCGTAAATTCCAATTAGGTGGTTTAACAACAGGTGCAGAGATCAAGGCTTTCTAAAGTATTTCAAAGGCTTATACACAGTCATCATCAAAAACAAAAGGAATATATTTTGAAGAACATAAATTAATGGCCTAGAATTTTTTGAGAAATCTTTAAAGAGACGCATATAGAAACAAGCATGACCCAGAATACTTCTTATACCTTTGATATCTCTAGGACATGGCATTTTCTCTATTGCGTCAACTTTAGCCTTGTTTACCTCAATACCTCTTTCAAAAAATTTATGCTCAAGTACTTTGGCTTCATTCACCACAAAGTAGAACTTCTCCCAGTTCAAGAAAAGATTAGTTTCTTCACATCTGGTCAAAACTCGATCAAGGTTGCTCAATCCATCATCAAAAAAGATCCGTTAATAGAAAAATCATCCATGAATACCTCACCAATCTTTTCACAAAAATCAGATAATATAACAGTCATTCATCTTTGAAAGGTCGTAGGTGCATTGTATAAACGAAAAGGCATACGTCTATAAGCATAAGTTCCAAAAGAGCATCTGAAAGTAGTTTTCTCTAGGTCCTCTTTCGACAGAGGTATTATAGAAAAGCCATAAGCATAAGTTCCAAAAGAGCATGTGAAAGTGTGTGCTTAGATGATCTTTCTAACATTTGATCAATGAAAGGCAAGGGGTAATTGGCTTTCCTAGTAGCTTTGTTTAATTTCCTTAAATCAATTGCCATCCTATAGCAAGTTAAGATTCTTTGTGGGATAAGTTAATTTTTACCATTAGGCACAATATTTATACCTCCTTTCTTAGGTGCATAATGAACATGACTTACCCATCTACTATCTGTAATAGGATAAATTATACCTGCCTCCAGAAGCTTTAGTATTTTAGTTCTTACCACCTCCTTCATCTCTAGCATTTTGTGGGAACACCGACTTACGAGTCAGGATCACTGATTGAACTTGCTCAGTGACCCCAGAGATCAATGCTCACATAAGACACAGAAACTGAATAACAAGAGTCTTACATCCATACATACTGTTTGATACAAATAATGACCATTGCAGTCAAGCCTTACATATATAAGGCCTTGAAGGCAAACACACAAACTGGATGAATAGTGGAAATATTGGTTGAAAGCGTGAACCCATGCCATCACCCTTAAAACCTATAGGCATTCTGACTGGGAAGTGTACTAGCTCGCAGGTATGTCACCAAGGTACTCTTCACCATCTATTGTTCTCTCTTACTTGGTCAATGAAATTACAAGTGGCAAGCCAACGAGTTCTTTGAGTGTACTCGCAAACAACCCATGATGTGGATTATGTAGTTGAGTGCAATATGAAGTATATATAGTGCAGTGTTTGCGGTAAGTAGGTTTTTATTAATGCATAAACATGGTCAAGTGTTTAGATGGTACTGCATCACTAGGCCTATAGTAACCATAAGAACAGGTTACAGATATCAACATAATTATTCCGAGGACTAAACACCTCATGTTCATCCTCCATGTCAAGTCACCAAACTTGGCCAAGTAATAACTTTCTCATGTAACACCTTTATACACACGCACACTTGGTTTATGCAGAAACCACTAGACGTAGTTTAAGCAGCACCACCCAACTGTCCTTGACCGTGGACATGGATATTCGAATAGTTTTACACTCTACAGAGGTTGCGCATTGTACCCACGAGATCCGGGAAACTTCCATCTCATCCAGGACTCGTGGTATATAACATATCAAAGGTAAGTACCCGATCAATGCCTTTCACCTGACGATACTAGACAAAGGGTCCACTCGACTGGTACCCAGCACACATAATGTACATCTTACGAGCACCAACTTTAGACCCGTATCATCCATGGAGGGACCAAGGATGTGCCCAGAACACGTAAAAACGGAATAGTTGCCCTACCTGGCACGACCCCGTCACGAGAGTGACCATATCGCTCCCTCCACTAGTAATGTGGGCTCTTTCCTAGCACAACCATAGTAATCAACAAGGCCCCATCCCATAATAGGGTATCGTGGTCGCACATGTAAGGTTGGGACGGTCGGCAAATCTTAAATCTAATCGCATTTCCGAAACCACTCACACAAAACCTTTCTAGTACACCACTTCTTTCTGAAGTGGTCATCCAGCTCAACATCATCACCCTCGGGCATTAGTGGCACCCGACGGGGTTTTCGAAAAGTATTTTTAATCACCTTTGTGTTACCATCATCATGCATATGCTCATCCTATGCGTAGCACTACTATCTAGGTGTCAACTTTTCATCAGCGTGACCCTCATAGATGGCAAGGTCATTGTCAAGTGTAAGTGCTCCAAAGGAGCCACCGGTAACACCATATCGAGGGTGTACCAATTAATCATGATCATATGCATCGGAATAAAGTATTCAACATGGCATGCATAAATGTTTTCTCAGACATGGTCAAAGGCTTCTTGCCTTGCTCAAATAGGTCTCCGGGGTCTTCGAGGTCTTCCGGTCCAACTCTGAGTTCTTCGTCAACTCCATCAACTATCGTCGGAAACAATCACGGCAAGCCACACATCAAGCAGAAACAAAAGTGCTCTATAATTAGAAGCTTTATTTATCTTGGACATCTCTGGTCTTAAGAAAAATGACTAAAGTTGTTCTAAGGAATTTGGATTAACAAAGATTTTTGAATGGAGGAAATTGAGGCACCACTGGCCCGAGAAGAAGTATACAAAAAATATTCTGATAAAAATGAGTTGAGGCACTCATTTAATAGGTCATGAATTTACAAACATTTAGGAAGTGGTTTCACTCGGGTTTGGAGTTGGTATGAATTTCCTATGGATTTTATAACATGGAATATATAGCAATAAGAGGCTATATATATGGTGCAGCAGAAATGTTGGAGAGCAAAATGTTCACCTAAGCTAGGAAATTTGTGCATGATTTCAGAAGCCTCTGAAAATTGGAAATACTCTATTTGGAGTTGATTTGAGTTCTCTAGAATTTTTGTAGGATGGGCTTTTAAATATTCAAATCTGTATTTGAATATAATCACTACAGAGAAGTTTCTTGGAAAAACATGCAAAGCACACATTTGGATAGGTGATGATTTTGTAAACCTACAGAAACTTGAATCATTAGATTTGGAGTGGAATGAATTAAATATGGATTTTTGAAGTATCTGATAAAAGGAAAAAACATAGTTATACCAAAGGGGGGAAACTATATTGTGCGCTGGGCGCACTCCAGCTTTGGGTCGGCCCAGCTTGGCCTGCCAGCGGTGGTACGGGTGATGTTGGAAATGCTCCCAGGGAAATACGCCTTCCCCGGGCAAAGGCGGCTGCAGTTCACCCCCTTATCCATTTAACACGGACAAGCTGTTGGGGAACGTTGCATGGGAAACAAAAAATTTCCTACACACACAAAGACCTATCATGGTGATGATCATCTACGAGAGGGAGATCGGATCCACATACCCTTTTAGATTGCTAAGCGGAAGCGTTAATAAACGCGGTTGATGTAGTGGTATGTCTTCACGATCCGTCCCACGAACCGTCCCACGATACGTCCCACGAACCGTCTCGTGATTCGTCCCAATCAAGTGCCGAACGGACGGCACCTCCGCGTTCCGCACACGTACAACTCAATGACGATATCTGCCTACTTGATCCAGCAAGAGAGATGAGGATATATATGAGTTCCCCGGCAGTGCGATGACGCTCCGGTGGTGGTGATGATCTATTCCTGCAGGGCTCCGCCCGAGCTCCACAGAAAACCGATCTAGAGGAAGAACTATGATCTAGAGGAGAGGGCAGCACGTGGCAAAGTTGTGTCTCAAAAAGCCCTTAACCTCTAGTATATATAGGAGGAGGGAGGGGCAGCCTTGGCGCCACAAGGGAGGCTCCCTTGTGTCGGCCGAAGTGGAGGAGGGAGGAGTCCTCCTCCAATCCCACTTGGATTAGGACTCCTTCCTTAATTTCCCACCTCTTTTGGATTTTCCACTTTTTACTCACAGGCTTTCCTTGGATGACTTTGTCAACCCATTATGCCTTATTGTGCATCCAATAAACCCACGTGGACCCCTTGGGGCTTGGTGGGCCCACCCAGTGGGCCCCCGGAACCCATTCGTCACTCCTGGTACACTACCGGCAATGTCCGAAAACCTTTCGGAATCCAAATACCAACTTCCTATATATCAATATTCGTTTCCGGACCATTCTGGAACTCCTGGTGACGTTCGGGGATCTCATCTGGGACTTTGAACAAAACTTCGGTCACCAACACATATAACTCAACTATACCGAAACGTCACTGAACCTTAAGTGTGCAGACGGTGCGGGTTCGAGAACTATGCACACATGACCTGAGACACTCTCTGGTCAATAACTAATAGCGGGACCTGGATGTCCATATTGGCTCCCACATATTCTACGAAGCTCTCTATCGGTTGAACCTCTATGTCAATGATTCAGTTAATCCAGTATGTTGTTCCCTTAGTCCTTCGTTATGCTACTTCCCGAGATTCAATCGTCGGTATCTCCATACCTAGTTCAATCTCGTTACCGGCAAGTCTCTTTTCTCGTTCTGTAATACAAGATCCCATAACTAACTCCTTAGTCACATTTCTTGCAAGGCTTGTTGTGATGTTGTATTACCGAGTGGGCTCCGAGATACCTCTCCGTTACATGGAGTGACAAATCCCAGTCTTGATCCATGCCAACCCAACAGACACCTTTGGAGATACCTATAGAGCACCTTTATAGTCACCCAGTTACGTTGCGATGTTTGATAACCCACATGGTATTCCTCCGCTGATCGGGAGTTGCATGATCTCATGGTCATAGGTACAGATACATTGACATGTAGAAAACAGTAACAATAAACTGACACGATCATATACTACGTTTCTAGTTTGGGTCTTGTCCATCACATCATTCTCCTAATGATGTGATTCCGTTATCAAGTGATAATACTTGTCTATGGTTAGGAAACCTTAACCATCTTTGATCAACCAGCTAGTCCACTACAGGCTTACTAGGGACAATGTTTTGTCAATGTATACACACATGTATATGTGTTTCTAATCAATACAATTATAGCATGGATAATAAACGATTATCAAGAACAAATAAATATAATAATAACTAATTTATTATTGCCTCTAGGGCATATTTCCAATAGTCTCCCACTTGCACTAGAGTCAATAATCTAGTTCACATCAGTATATGATTTTAACGAATCCAACACCCATACAGTTCTGGGGTTTATCACGTCTTGCTTGTGAGAGAGGTTTTAGTCAACGAGTCTGAACATTTCAGATCTCTGTGTGATTTACAAATCTCTATGTTATCTTGTAGATCATGCTACTACATGCCATTTGGAACCATTCAAATGACCGCTCCAGTATACGAATCCGCTTTACTCCATAGAGTTATTCAGATTAGTGTCAAAGCTTGCATCGACTTAACCCTTTACGACGAACTCTTTAATCACCTGCATAATCGAGAAAAATTCCTTAGTCCATTAGTTACTAAGGATAACTTTGACCGCTGTTTAGTGATTCAATCCTGGATCACTCTTTGTACCCCTTGACAAACTTATGGCAAGGCACACATCACGTGCGGTACACAATATGGCATACTTTAGAGCGTACGGCTAACGTATAGGGGACGACCTTCGTCCTTTCTCTTTCTTCTTTCATGGTCGGGCTTTGAGTCTTACTCAAATTCACACCTTACAACACAGCCAAGAACTCCTTCTTTGCTGATCTATTTTGAACTCCTTCAAAAACTTCTCAAGGCATGCATTTCATTGAAAGTTCTATTTAGCTTTTTGATCGATCTCTATAGATATTGATGCTTAATGTTCAAGTAGCTCTATCCAGGTTTTACTTTGAAAAACTCCTTTCAAACAACCCTATATGCTTTCCAGAAATTCTACATTACTTCCGATCAACAATATGTCAACCACATATACTTATCAGAAATTCTATAGTCCTCCCACTCACTTCTTCGGAAATACATGTTTCTCATAAACTTTGTATAAACCCAAAAGCTTTGATCATCTAATCAAAGCGTATATTCCAACTCTGACATGCTTGCACCGGTGCATAGATGGATCACTCGAGCTTCCATACTTGTTAGCATCCTTAGGATCGACAAAACTTTCTGGTTGTATCACATACAACCTTTCCTCAAGGAAACCGTTGAGGAAACAATGCTTTGACATCCTATGTGCAATATTTCTTAAATAATGCAACAACTGCTAACATAATAACAACAGACTTTTAGCATCGCTACGAGTGAGAAAGTCTCATCATAGTCAACTCTTTGAACTTGTCGGAAACATCTTTGCGATAAGTCGACCTTTTCTTAATGGTGACTTTTCACCATCATCGTCTGTCTTCCTTTTAAAGATCCATATGTACTTAATAGTTTTACGACAATCAAGTAGTTCTTCCATAGTCTATACTTTGTTTTTATACACGGATCATCTCTCGGATTTCATGGTCTCCAACCATTTGCCGTAATCCGGGCCCACCATCGCTTCTCCATAGCTCATAGGTTCATTGTTGTTCAACAACATGACCTCAAAGACAGGGTTACCGTACTACTCTATAGAAGTACGCGACCTTGTCGACCTACGAGGTTTGTAGTAATTTGATCCAAAGCTTAATGATAACTATCATTAGTTTCCACTTCAATTGGCGTAGGCGCCACAGGAACAACTCCCTGCGCCCTGTTACACACTGGTTGAAGTGATGGTTCAATAACCTCATCAAGTTCCACCACCCTCCCACATAATTCTTTCGAGAGAAACCTTTCCTCGAGAAAGGACCCGTTTCTAGAAACAAACACTTTGCTTCCAGATCTGAGATAGGAGATCTACCCAACTGTTTTGGATATCCTCTGAAGATGCATTTATCCGCTTTGGGTTCGAGCTTATCATGCTCAAACTTTTCCACGTAAGCATCGCAGCCCCAAACTTTTAAGAAACGACAACTTAGGTTTCTCCAAACCATAGTTCATACGGTGTCATCTCTATGGAAATACGTGGTTCCCTATTTAAAGTGAATGCGGTTGTCTCTAATGCATAACCCATAAACTATAGTGGTAATTCGGTAAGAGACATCATAGTATGCACCATATCAAATAGGGTGCGGCTATGACATCCGGACACACCATCACACTATGGTGTTCTAGGTGGCAAGAGATGTGAAACAATTTTCACATTTGTCTTAGCAAACTCTCAACTCACATATTCATCTCTATGATCATATCGTAGACGGTTTATCCTCTTGTCACGACGAACTTCACTCCGAAATTGCTTTGAACTTTTCAATATTTCAGCCTTGTGATTCATCAAGTAAATACTCCTGTATCTACTTAAATCGTTAGTGAAGTAAGAACATAACGATATCCACTGCGTGCCTCAGCACTCATTGGACTGCACACATCAAAAATGTATTACTTCCAACAAGTTACTTTGTTGTTCCATATCAATGGAAAAAATGAGGCTTGTAGTCATCTTTCCCATGTGGTATGTTTTGCATGTCTCAAGTGATTCATAATCAAGTGAGTCAAAACGATCCATCTGCATGGAGTTTCTTCATGCGTTTATACCAATAGGTACAGTTTGCATGTCTCAAACATTTCAAAAAATGAGTGAGTACAAGGATCCATCAGCATGGAGCTTCTTCATGCATTTTATACCAACATGACTCAAGTGGCAATGCCACAAGTAAGTGGTACTATCATTACTACTTTGTATATTTTGGCATCAATATTATGAACATGTGTAGCACTACGATCGAGATTCAATAAACCATTGAAGGTAATTATTCAAGCAAATAGAATAACCATTATTCTCTTTAAATGAATAACCGTATTGCAATAAACACGATTCAATCATGTTCATGCTCAACGGAAACACCAAATAACAATTATTTAGGTTTAACACCAATCCCGATTGTAGAGGGAGCGTGCGATGTTTGATCACATCAGCCTTAGAATTACTTCCAACACACATCGTCACTTCACCCTTGCTAGTACCCTTTTAACTTCGAGTTACTAACACTTAGCAACTGAACCGGTATGTAATACCCTGGTGCTACTAGGAATAGTAGTAAGGTACACATCAATATCAGGTATATCCAATATACTTTTGTCGACATTGCCAGCCTTCTCATCTACCAAGTATCTAGGGTAGTTCCGCCTTAGTGACTGTTTCCCTCATAACAGAAGCACTTAGTCTCGGGTTTGGGTTCAACCTTGGGTTTCTTCATTAGAGAAGCAACTGGTTTGCCGTTTCATGAAGTATCCCATCTTGCTTCTTGCCCTTCTTGAAACTAGTGGTTTTACTAACCATCAACAATTGATGCTCCTACTTGATTTCTACTTTGACAGTGTCTAACATTGCGAATAGCTCAAGGATCATCATATCTATCCTTGATATGTTATAGTTCATCACGAAGCTCTAGTAGCTTGGTGGCAGTGACTTTCGAGAACCATCACTATCTCATCTGGAAGATTAACTCCCACTTGATTGAAGCGACTGTTGCACTCAGACAATCTGAGCACATGCTCAACGATTAAGCTTTTCTCCTTTACTTTGTAGACAAAGAATCTTGTCGGAGGTTTCATACCTCTCAAAAAGGGCACGAGCATGAAATCCAAATTTCATTTCTAGGAACAGCTCATATGTTCTGTGACGTTTAAAATGTCTTTGATGCCTTAATTATAAGCCGTTTAAGCATTATGCACTCAACTATCATGTAGTCATCAAAGAACGTGTATGTCAGATGTTCGCAACATCCACAGACGACGCTCCAGGTTCAGTACACCGAGTGGCGGATTAAGGACATAAGCCTTCTGTGCAGCAATGAGGACAATCCTCCGTTTACGGACCCAGTCCGCAAAATTGCTACTATCAACTATCAACAAAATTTTCTCTAGGAACATAGCTAAAACTGTAGAGCTACAGCGCAAGCTACAACATAATCTGCAAAGACCTTTTTGACTATGTTCATGATAATTAGTTCAATTAATCATATTACTTAAGAACTCCCACTCAAATAGACATCCGTCTAGTCATTCGAGTGGCGCATGATCCAAATCCAGTAACTCAAGTCCGATCATCACGTGAGTTGAGTATAGTTTCAGTGGTGAACATCTCCATGTTGATCATATCAACTATATGATTCATGCTCGACCTTTCGGTCTCTTGTGTTCTGAGGCCATGTCTGTACATGCTAGGCTCGTCAAGTTTAACCCGAGTGTTCCGCGTGTGCAACTTTTTTGCACTCGTTGTATGTGAACGTTGAGTCTATCACACCCGATCATCACGTGGTGTCTCGAAATGACGAATTGTCGCAACGGTGCACAGTTGGGGAGAACACAATTTTATCTTGAAATTTTATTGAGGGATCATCTTATAATGCTACCGTCGTTCTAAGCAAGATAAGGTACATAAAAGGATTAACATCAAATGCAATTCATAAGTGACATGATATGGCCATGATCTTGTGCTTCTTGATCTCCATCACCAAAGAACCGACATGATCTTCATCGTCACCGGCGCCCCACCATGATCTCCATCATCGTGACGCCATCAAGGTTTTCGTGCTATCTATGATATCACTACTAAAGTTATAACCTAGCAATATAGTAAACGCATCTGCAAACACAAACGTTAGTTTAAAGACAACCCTATGGCTCCTGTCGGTTGCCGTAGCATCGACGTGCAAGTCAATAATTAACTATTACAACATGATCATCTCATACATCCAATATATCACATCATGTCTTTGACCATATCACATCACATGCATACCCTGCAAAAAAACGTTAGACGTCCTCTAATTTGTTGTTTCATGTTTTACGTGGCTGCTATGGCTATCTAGTATGATCGCATCTTACTTACGCAAAGACACAACGGTGATATGCAAATTGCTATTTGACCTTTCTCCAAGGACCGCGTCGGTCAAATATGATTCAACTATAGTTGAAGAGACAGACGCCTGCTAGTCATCTTTATGCAACAAGTTGCATGTTAGTCGATGAAACTGGTCTCACATAAGCGTACGAGTAAGGTTGGTCCGGGCCGCTTCAATCCAACAATACCGCCGAATCGAGAAAAGATTAAGGAGGGCCGAAAATCCAACATCAACGCCCACAAAAACTTTTGTGTTCTACGCGAGATTACATCCACGCATGAACCTAGCTTATGATGCCACTGTTGGGGAACGTTGCATGGGAAACAAAAACTTTCCAACGCACACGAAGACCTATCATGGTGATGATCATCTACGAGAGGGAGATAAGATCCACATACCCTTGTAGATCGCTACGCGGAAGTGTTAATAAACATGGTTGATGTAGTGGTACGTCTTCACAATCTGTCCCACGATCCGTCCCATGATCCGTCCCACAAACCGTCTCGTGATCCGTCCCGATCAAGTGCCGAATGGACGACACCTCCGCGCTCCGCACACGTACATCTCGTTGACGATGTCAACCATATTTATCTAGCAAGAGATGCGGGGAAGTATATGAGTTCCCCGGCTGTGCGATGGTGCTCCAGTGGTGGTGGTGATCTATTCCTGCAGGGCTCCGCCCGTGCTCCGCAGAAAACCGATCTAGAGGAAGAACTACGATCTAGAGGATAGGGCAGCACGTGGCAAAGTTGTGTCTCAAAAAGCCCTCAGCCTCTAGTATATATAGGAGGAGGGAGGGGGCAGCCATGGCACCACAAGGGAGGCACCCTTGTGTCGGCCGAAGTTGAGGAGGGAGGAGTCATCCTCCATTCCCACTTGGATTAGGACTCCTTCCTTAATTTCCCACCTCTTTTGGATTTTACACTTTTTCCTCATGGGCTTTCCTTGGATGACTTTGCCAGCCCATTATGCCTTACTGAGAATCCAATAAACCCACATGGTCCCCTTGGGGCGTGGTGGGCCCACCCAGTGGGCCCCCGGAACACATTCATCACTCCCGGTAGATTGCTGGCAATGCCCGAAAACCTTACGAAATCCAAATACCAACTTCCTATATATCAATCTTCATTTCCGGACCATTTCGGAACTCCTCGTGACGTCTGGGATCTCATCTAGGACTCCTAACAAAACTTCGGTCACCAACACATATAACTCAACTATACCGAAACGTCACCGCCGAACCATAAGTGTGCAGACACTGCGGGTTCGAGAACTATCTAAATATGACCAGAGACACTCTCTGGTCATTGATGACCCACAAGTATAGGGGATCAATCGTAGATCTTTCGACAAGTAAGAGTTTCGAACCCAACGAGGAGCAGAAGGATCTGACAAGTGGTTTTCAGCAAGGAAAAAGCTGCAAGCACTTAAATTGTCGGTAACAAGTGATTGTGTGGTGTGAAGATTCGTAGCAAGCAACAAGTAACAAAAGTAGCAACGGTGCAGCAAAGTGGCCCAATCCCTTTTGTAGCAAGGGACAAGCCTGGACAAAGTCTTATAAGAGGAAACTCGATCCCGAGGACACACGGGAATTTTTGTCATGCTAGTTTCATCATGTTCAAATGATTCGCGTTCGTTACTTTGATAGTTTGACATGTGGGTGGACCGGCGCTCCGGTACTACCCTTACTTGGACAAGCATCCCACTTATGATTAACCCCTATCGCAAGCATCCGCAACTACGAAAGAAGAATTAAGACAAAGTCTAACCATAGCATTAAACTAGTGGATCCAAATCAGCCCCTTACGAAGTAACGCATAAACTAAGGTTTAAGCTTCTGTCACTCTAGCAACTCATCATCTACTTACTACTTCCCAATGCCTTCCTCTAGGCCCAAATAATGGTGAAGTGTTATGTAGTCGACGTTCACATAACACCACTAGAGGAAAAACAACATACAACATATCAAAATACAGAACGAATACGAAATTCACATGACTATTATTAGCATGACTTATCCCATGTCCTCAGGAACAAAAGTAACTACTCAGAAAGCATAATCATAATCAAGATTAGAGGTGTAATGAGTAGCATCAAGGATCTGAACATAAACTATTCCACCAAGTAATCCAACTAGCATCAACTACAAAGAGTAATCAACACTACTAGCAACCTTACAAGTACCAATCGGAGTCGCGAGACGGAGATTGGTTACAAGAGATGAACTAGGGTTTGGAGACGAGATTGTGCTGATGAAGATGTTGATGGTGAGAAGTCCCCTCCGATGAGAGGAGTGTTGGTGATGACGACGGCGACGATTTCCACCTCCGGGAGGGAAGTTTCCCTGGCAGGATCGTCCTGCCGGAGCTCTAGATTGGTTCTGCTCAAGTTCCGCCTCGTGGCGGTGGCGAAACCACGAAAAAGCTCCCTTCTGATTTTTTCCTGGATGAACCCTTCCATATAGCAAAAGAGGGGGGCAAGTGGGCCAGCAGGGTGCCAACAAGCCTCCAGGGCGCGGCCTGGGGGGTGGCCGCACCGTGCAGGCTTGTGGCCACCCCCAGCTGCCTCTCCGGTACTTCTTCGGCCCACTATTTTTTAAAAATTGGGAAAAAAAATCTCTGTTTATTTTCACGGCGTTTGGAGTTGCGCAGAATAGGTAGCTCAACTTTGCTCCACTTTCAGGCCAGAATTCCAGTTGCCGGTATTCTCCCTCTTCATGTAAATCTTGCAAAATAAGAGAGAAAAGGCATAAGAATAGTACCGTGAAGTGAAATAACAGCCAAAGAAGCGATAAATATCAACATGAAAACATGATGCAAAATGGACGTATCAACTCCCGCAAGTTTAGACGTCGCATGTCCTCAAGCGAAAGCCGAGCTCAATAAATATGTCCACGTGTTTAGGGAGAGAGGTGTCGAAAAAACAAGATACGAACATGCATGCATCATGATCATCATCAGAACAGCATACCAACATATGATCTCTCATGCTAAAGTGATAATTTCTTCACAAAGTAAAGCATGGATCAAGAACCTTACCGAGAAGTAACAACCGATAGCCTTTAGTCATTCAAGAAATTGCAATTTATCACAACATTAGAAAGAGTCAAATAAGAGCTTGTAAAGAAAATCCACATACTCAATCATTCTTTCGTTCTCTACAATTGCTACAACTCACGTGGTACTCATGAGATCAAAGTTTCAGCTGGACATAGAGAAAGATAGGGGCTAATAGTTTTGCCTCCCAACTGATTACCTCAAGGGTAATGTCAACAATAATAATTCATGAATGCCTACCTCCAAGTTGACATATGAATATCGATCTTTCCCAAGCATGTGATGGTAGCCAAGACAAAGGCAAAATAAGGAATTGGTGAAGATCACCATGACTCTTTCAAAGGAAAAAAGTAAAGGTACAAGATAGGCCCTTCGCTGGGGGAAGCAGAGGTTGTCATGCGCTTTTGAGGTTTGGATGTGTGTCCTCTTAGTGCGGAGGAACGTCACTTTGTATTGCCCCCTATGATAAAGAACTTTATTATGCAGTCAGTCGCTTTTATGTCTTCCTCATCACAGGTTTGTACAAAGCTTATTTTCCACACACTAATAGATCATACATATTAGAGAGCAATTTTTATTGCTTGCACCGATGACAACTTACTTGAAGCATCTTATTCAATCCATAGGTAGGTATGGTGGACACTCATGCAAAACTGGTTTGAAGGTTTATGGATGCACAAGTAGTATCTCTACCTGGTGCGGGAGTTTTGGCTAATATGAGGTGGAAGCAATCGTCACATGCTAAGGGATCTATAATCATATAACATTGTTCAGAGCCAAGAAAACACAATTCATTACGTTGTCTTCCTTGCCCAACATCTACTTCTAGGCATGCAATAGTTTGGTGAGTGTTCACAATCATAGATGGTGTCAGAGATGATATATTTATATGTGAACCTCTCCTTCTTTATCACTTCCTATTAATTGCAACAATGAACGAGGTCTACGTTTGCCTACCCTCAACATGTTTCAATCCTCATTCTTTTTATATGTGAATCCATCACTTCCCATAAGATCACTACATGATCTTTCATGCTTTTGTTCTATTCTCACTCTTTTGATCATGGCAAGAGGCAAAGCCCTACAACTAAGACACTCTTTATTATATGGCTCACGAGCAAGAATACATCGGGGGTGACACAAAGCAAAACTCAAGACTAAAACACTAGGACTTTACTCTACTAGAGAAAAAGAAAACTGAAAAGAAAAACTAAAACAAAGGTAAAGGCAAAAGATGTGATGGCGATACGATACCGGGGCAACTCCCCCAAGCTTGGCAAAATCCAAGGGGATTGCCCATACCAATACTCAGTTGTCTTCCTTTGGTGGTGAAGGTGGAGTTGTTGCAACCTTTAATTCCAACAGGGCCATCAGTCTTCGATTTATACTTTCGAGATCTATAACATGTTTCTCCAGCAAAACAACTTCACGAGTGAGACAAGTATTGCGAGCACGAGTTGTTTCACAAAACCTCAAGAGTTCAATCAAAGATGGAGATATTAGGTGGAGGTAGGGTTGGAGGAAATCCCCGTCTTCAACTTCTTGCTTGTTGAGCACAGATTGCACTTCGTCCCATGCCTGATGCTTCTCCTTAGCCTTGCCCTTGGTTTCTTTAGGTAGCCTCTCCTTAGCCTCCATGACCTCCATCCTTTTCAGATCAGCATGAACTTCTCCATATATTTGACGGAGGTTGTTCTCCCCCACAGACTCTTGAGAAGACATCTTGACCTAGATCTATGGCAGAAAACAGGCTCGAAATGAAAAACTCAGGAAATCTGCGTGATGCGGGGTCAGACCAAACGAAAAAATATATAATGAATTTCTCCAGACTAGAAGGAGTCCCCTGCACGAAAACGGAGTCCGGGAGGCGCACGAGGTGGCCACAAGCCCTCACGGCGCGGCCAGGGGGTGGGCCCGCGCCGTGTAGGATTGTCGCCTCCTCGTGCACTTTCCGGACTACTTCCAATTTTTGTATTTTTCAAATATTCCAAAACGGAGAAAATTTCCTATTGGAAAAGTTTTGGACTCTGTTTTCTTACCGAAACACATACCTCTTCGTTTTCGGAGTCTGAAACAGGATGATAAATGTCCCTTAGGTATTCCTCCGGAGTAATGGTATTGATAATATTGCTTTCAACATTAATGGGAGTACCTGAGATATAATGCTTGATTCTCTGCCCGTTTACCACTCTCGGACAATTACCTTCCATGTTGTTGATCTTGATAGCACCGGAATGATATACTTCCTCAACAACATAGGAGCCTTCTCATTTAGAGAGAAGCTTGCCTGCAATTAATCTTAAACGAGAGTTATATAGCAAGACATAATAACCTAGATTGAACTCACGCTTTTGTATCCTCTTATCATGAAACCTCTTAACCTTCTCTTTGAAGAGCTTGGCATTCTCATATGCTTGAGTTCTCCACTCATCAAGCGAGCTAATGTCAAATAACCTCTTCTCACCGGCAAGTTTGAAATCAAAGTTGAGCTCTTTGATTGCCCAATAAGCTTTATGCTCTAGCTCAAGAGGTAAATGACATGCTTTACCGTACACCATTTTGTACGGAGACATGCCCATGGGATTCTTATAGGCAGTTCTATAAGCCCACATTGCATCATCGAGCTTCTTAGACCAATTATTTCTAGACGTGTTGATAGACTTTTGCAGAATCAGTTTAATCTCTCTATTGCTTAGATCTACTTGACCACTGGACTGAGGGTGGTAGGGAGATGCGATTCTATGGTTGACATCATACTTAGCGAGCGTTTTACGGAAAGCACCATGAATGAAGTGTGAACCACCGTCTATCATTAGATATCTAGGGACTCCAAATCTAGGGAAGAAAACTTCTTTCAGCATCTTGATACAGGTGTTTCGATCAGCACTACTAATGGGGATAGCTTCTACACACTTAGTGACGTAATCAACAACAACTAGGATATGAGTATACCCGTTGGATTTTGGAAAAGGTCCTTTATAATCAAAGCCCCAAACATCAAATGGTTCAATGACAAGTGAATAGTTCATAGGAATTTCCTGACGTTTGCTAATATTACCTATTCTTTGACATTTGTCACAAGACAAGACAAACTTACGGGCATCCTTGAAGAGAGTGGGCCAATGGAAACCTGATTGCAATACCTTGTGTGCAGTTCTATATGCCGCATGGTGTCCTCCGTAGGCCTCGGAGTGACATTTCTGTAGGATCTGTCCCTGTTCATGTTCAGGTACAAAACGTCTAATAACACGATCTACTCCTTCCTTATAAAGGTCAGGATCATCCCAGAAGTAATGTCTCAAGTCAAAGAAGAATTTCTTCTTTTGCTGGTACGTGAAACTAGGTGGTATATATTTGGCAACGATATAGTTCGCATAATCAGCATACCACGATGCACTACGTGAAGCATTGATGACATTCAATTGCTCATCGGGAAAGCTATCATCAATAGGTTGTGGGTCATCAAGAACGTTCTCCAACCAAGACAAGTTATGTGCTACTGGGTTATCAGCACCCTTTCTGTCGACAACGTGCAAATCAAATTCTTATAGCAAGAGAACCCATCTGATAAGTCTAGGTTTAGCGTCCTTCTTCTCCATGAGGTACTTAATAGCAGCATGATCAGTGTGAATAGTGACTTTGGAATCAACTATGTAAGACCTGAACTTTTCACATGCAAACATGACTGCTAAAAATTCCTTCTTCGTAGTGGCATAGTTTCTTTGGGCACTGTCTAGAGTTTTACTAGCGTAGTGAATAACATTCAACTTCTTATCAACTCTTTGCCCTAGAACATCACCAACAGCATAATCACTAGCGTCACACATGATCTCAAAAGGTAGGTTCCAATCAGGTGGTTGAACAATAGGTGCAGTTATCAAAGCCCACTTAAGTATTTCGAAGGCTTCCTCACAATCATCGTCAAAGACAAAAGGAATATCCTTTTGCAAGAGATTGGTAAGAGGCCTAGAAATCTTAGAGAAGTCCTTAATGAACCTTCTATAGAAACCAGCGTGACCAAGGAAACTTCTTATACCTCTGATATCTGTGGGGTATGGCATTTCTCGATTGCATAAACCTTAGCCTTATCGACTTCAATACCTCTTTCAGAAAATTTATGTCCTAAGACGATGCCTTCATTAACCATAAAGTGGCACTTCTCCCAATTCCAAACAAGGTTGGTGTCTTTACATCTCTGTAACACTCGATCAAGGTTGGTAAGGCAATCATCAAAGGAAGACCCGTAAACGGAGAAGTCATCCATGAAAACATCAACAATCTTTTCACAAAATTTAGAGAATATAGCCATCATACATCTTTGAAAGGTGGCAGGTGCATTACATAAGCCAAAAGGCATACGTCTATAGGCAAAGGTACCGAAAGGGCAGGTGAAAGTGGTTTTCTCCTGATCAGATTGTGCAACTCGTATTTGGGAGAAACCAGAATAACCGTCTAGAAAGCAAAAGTGTGTGTGTTTGGACAGTCTTTCTAGCATTTGGTCGATAAAAGGCAGAGGGTAATGATCTTTCCTAGTGGCTTTATTCAGTTTCCTAAAATTGATCACCATCCTAGAGCCAGTAATAATCCTCTGTGGGATCAACTCATCCTTATCATTAGGGACAACAGTAATACCTCCCTTCTTAGGAACGAAATGCACCGGACTCACGCAATCGTGATGAGCAACAGGATAGATAATACCCGCTTCCAGGAGCTTTAGTATTTATTTTCTCACTACTTCTTTCATCTTAGCATTCAATCTCCTTTGATGATCCGCAACTGGTTTGAATTCAGGATCAGTTTTGATCTTGCGCTGACATAGGGTAGGACTAATGCCCTTAAGATCATCAAGAGTATATCCAATAGCAGCACGGTGCTTCCTTAGAGTTTTTAGCAACTTCTTTTCTTCATGCTTTGAGAGGCTAGCACTAATAATAACATGATATATCTCTTTTTCATCAAGATAGGCATACTTAAGAGTATCAGGCAACTGTTTAAGCTCGAACACAGGATCACCCTTTGGTGGGGGTGTATCCCCAAGTAGTTCAACAGGTAGATTATTCTTAAGGATAGGATATTGTTCTAGTACAACTCTATCTATCTCATCCCTTTCATCCATATGCATATCATTTTCATGCTCAAGCAAGTATTGCTCTAAGGGATCAGTAGGAGGCACGACAATAGAAGCTAAGGCAATAGTTTCATCCCTACTAGGCATGTCTTTTTCATGAGGTTGTCTACCAAACTTAGAGAAATTGAACTCATGTGACACTCCTTCAAAGCCAAAGTGACAGTTGCTTTGCACAATCAATATGAGCATTGACACTGTTGAGAAAAGGTCTACCAAATATGATGGGACAAAAGCTATCTTGTGGGGTAGCAAGAATGAGGAAATCAGCAGGATACTTCGTTTTACCACACAAGACTTCAACATCCCTAACAATTCCCACAGGGCAGATAATATCTCTATTGGCAAGCTCAATAGTGACATCTATAGGTTCTATCTCAAAAGGTGCAATCTCATCTTTGACTTCATCGTATAAGGATTGAGGTATTGCACTAACACTAGCACCCAAGTCACATAAACCATGATAACAATGATCTCCTGTCTTAACAGAAACCACAGGCATGCCAACAAGAGTCCTATGTGTGTCTCTAACATGAGGTTTAGCAATTCTAGCAGCATCTTCACAAAAGTGAATATTGTGTTCCTCAACTTCTTCAGAGAGAAGATCTTTGATAAAATCAATGCTAGGTTCAACTGTAATTTTCTCAGGGGCTGTAGGTGTTCTAATATATCCTCTACATATCGCAGTTGAAACTCTAGAATGGTCCTTTATCCTAACAGGGAAAGGTGGTTTCTCAATGTAAGCATTGGGTACAACAGGATCATTATAGGCAATGACTTTCTCTTCAACTGGAGTGGGTTTGACTACATTGACTTCTAAAGGAGGATGAAATTTAAACCACTTCGCTTTGGGGAGATCAATATGAGCAACAAAAGATTCACACAATGAAGCTACTATCTCAGAGTTAAGTCCATACTTAGAGCTAAATTCACAAAAAGTATTTGTCTCAACAAAGGATTTAACGCAATCAAAAGTGAAATTAATACCTGACTCCTTACCTTCTTCAAGCTCCCAATCTTCAGAGTTGTGTTTAATTCTCTCCAATAAATTCCACTTGAAGTCAATGTCTCTCTTCATAAAAGAACCGGTACAAGAAGTGTCAAGCATGGTGCGATCATCATGAGACACCCGAGCATAGATGTTTTGAATGATAATTTCTCTCGAGAACTCATGATTGGGGCATGAATATAGCATTGATTTAAGCGTCCCGCAAGCTTGAGCTATGCTTTCTCTGTCACGACGCCAAAAATTGTAAATATAATTTCGATCACGATGTACTAAATGCATAGGATAAATCTTTTGATGAAATTCCAATTTCAACCGATTGTAGTCCCGTGATCCAGTATCATGACATAGCCTATACCATGTCAACGCCTTATCCTTCAAAGATAAAGTAAAGACCTTCTTCTTGACCTCATCCTCGGGCACACCTGCAAGCTTAAATAAACCACAAACTTCATCTACATAGATTAGATGCAAGTCTGGATGTGATGTCCCATCTCCTGTAAAAGGATTAGCCAGCAGTTTCTCAAGCATACCCGAAGGAAATTCAAAGAAAATATTTTCAGTAGGTGCAGCAACTTGAGGAGCAACTTTTTGTGCTTCCGTTCGAGGTAAAGATACCCCGAACAAGCCCCTCAAAGGATTAGTATCCATAGTGACAAGTGACAAGAAATTTCAGCACACTATATGAGTGTTTGCTTACCAAGTTCCACTTACCAAAGGCGCTTCACTCCCCGGCAACGGCGCCAGAAAAGAATCTTGATGACCCACAAGTATAGGGGATCAATCGATGTCCTTTTGATAAGTAAGAGTGTCAAACCCAACGATGAGCAAAAGGATCTGACAAGTGGTTTTCAGCAAGGAAAAATCTGCAAGCATTGAAATTGTCGGTAACAAGTGATTGTGTGGTGAGAAGCTTCGTAGCAAGCAACAAGTAACAAAAGTAGCAACGGTGCAGGAATGTGGCCCAATCCCTTTTGTAGCAAGGGACAAGCCTGGACAAAGTCTTATAAGAGGAAAAACGCTCCCGAGGACAAACGGGAATTTCTGTCATGCTAGTTTCATCATGTTCATATGATTCGCGTTCGGTACTTTGATAATTTGACATGTGGGTGGACCGGCGCTTGGGTACTGCCCTTACTTGGACAAGCATCCCACTTATGATTAACCCCTCTCGCAAGAATCCGCAACTATGAAAGAAGAATTAATACAAAGTCTAACCATAGCATTAAACTAGTGGATCCAAATCAGCCCCTTACGAAGTAACGCATAAACTAGGGTTTAAGCTTCTGTCACTCTAGGAACCCATCTTCTACTTAGTACTTCCGAATGCCTACCTCTAGGCCCAAATAATGGTGAAGTGTTATTTAGTCGACGTTCACATAACACCACTAGAGGAAAAACAACATACAACATATCAAAATATCGAACAACTACCAAATTCACATGACTATTATTAGCATGACTTATCCCATGTCCTCAGGAACAAAAGTAACTAAACACAAAGCATAATCATAATCATGAACAGAGGTGTAGTGAGTAGCATCAAGGATCTGAACATAAACTCTTCCACCAAGTAATCCAACTAGCATCAACTACAAAGAGTAATCAACACTTCTAGCAACCTTGCCACTACCAATAGAAGTCGCGAGACGGAGATTGGTTACAAGAGATGAACTAGGGATTGGAGATGAGATGGTGATGATGAAGATGTCGATGGTGACGAGTCCCGTCCGATGAGAGGAGTGTTGGTGATGACGATGGAGACGATTTCCCCCTCCGGGAGGGAAGTTTCCCCTGCAGGATCGTCCTGCCGGAGCTCTAGATTGGTTCTGCTCAAGTTCCGCCTCGTGGCGGTGGCGAAACCACGAAAAAGCACCCTTCTGATTTTTTTCCTGGACGAAAGAGGGGGGCAAGTGGGCCAGTAGGGTGCCCACAATCCCCCATGGCACGGCCTGGGGGGGTGGCCGCGCCGTGTAGGCTTGTGGCCACCCCCTGGCGCCCCTCGGGTACTTCTTCGGCCCGGTATTTTTTATAAATTGGGAAAAAATCTTCATTGATTTTCACGGCATTTGGAGTTGCGCAGAATAGGTATCTCACCTTTGCTCCACTTTCAGGCCAGAATTCGAGTTGCCGATATTCTCCCTCTTCATGTGAACCTTTAAAAATAAGAGAGAAAAGGCATAAGAATAGTACCGTGAAGTGAAATAACAGCCAAAGAAGCGATAAATATCAACGTGAAAACATGATGCAAAATGGACGTATCAGTCATTAACAAATAGCGGGACCTGGATGTCCATATTGGCTCCCACATATTCTGCGAGGATCTCTATCGGTTGAACCTCTATGTCAAGGATTCAGTTAATCATGTATGTTGTTCCCTTTGTCCTTTGGTATTTTACTTGCCCGAGATTCGATCGTCGGTATCTCCATACCTAGTTCAATCTCGTTATCGGCAAGTCTCTTTACTCGTTCCGTAATACAGGATCACGTAACTAACTCCTTAGTCACATTGCTTGCAAGGCTTGTGGTGATGTTGTATTACCGAGTGGGCCCCGAGATACCTCCCTGTTACACGGAGTGACAAATCCCAGTCTTGATCCTTGCCAACCCAACAGCACCTTTGGAGATACCTGTAGAGCACCTTTATAGTAAACCAGTTACGTTGTAATGTTTGATAACCGACAAGGTATTCCCCCGGTGTGTGGGAGTTACACGACCTCATGGTCATAGGAACAGATACATTGACATGCTGAAAACAGTAACAATAAACTGACACGATCATATACTACATTTATAGTTTGGGTCTTGTCCATCACATCATTCTCCTAATGATGTGATCCCATTATCAAGTGACAACACTTGTCTAAGGTTAGGAAACCATAACCATCTTTGATCAACGAGCTAGTCAACTAGAGGATTACTAGGGACAATGTTTTGTCTATGTATCAACCCATGTATTTGTGTTTCCAATCAATAAAATTATAGCATGGATAATAAACGATTATCATGAATAAATAAATATAATAATAACTATTTTATTATTGCCTCTAGGGCATATTTCCAACAGAGGCCCACCCACCAGCCTCGATGGCTGGCCGACAAGCGGGGCCTAGTGGCTCACGAGGCCTTCTTTTTCTCTCGCTATGAGAGAGAGCAGGGGAGTCTGGCAGCGGCTGGCGGCGCTACAGAGCACAATTTCCAGTGATCCAACCACCGGAGAGCTCAGGGGAGCGAGCCGCACCCGTTCCGATGCTAAGCGCGTGCTGAGAAGGGTTGAGGTAGCGACGCCTTGGACGACCGCGGAGGAGGCCATCGGGATTCATTGGCCTCGAGCTCTTGGCGCCCCAGAGTGGAATGTAGGTGACCGGGGTATTTCAAAATGGAGGTGTGATGGCGTTGGAGGGGTCCGGGGAGAGGGGGAGCTCGAGGGTGCTCGAATTTAAGAGGAGTTCGAGGTTGCAATGCGAGCAACAGGAGGACGAGGATGGCCAAAGGTCCGCTGGGGGTCGTGGCTTTCTCCAGAGCAGTCGGGGGCTCTCAGGACCGTGTCGTGGGAGCGAGAGGAGTAGGTATGAGGCAGCACGGGCTCAAGGAGAGGGGCTTATGGAGGAGGCACCCGAGGGGAATCTCGAGTCTGCCTCGGGTGCTCTGGGCACGGTGACCACGTGCGGCACATGCCACTTGGCACATTTTTCGCATTGGGGAGGGGCGTGGCTGGTCAAGGGAGGCTTTGCGGTGCTCTAGGACACACGGCTATTGCTGGACCCGAGCTGTAGGGGAAAGCTAAGGTGCAGAGCACCAGTTTTGCATGAGAGTGGCATGGTCACCACGCCATTGTGGGTCCAGGACCACCGTCTGGTCAAGCCATGTTGTCAAACATGCAAGGCATGCTCTCAGGAGACTTATGGAGGATTTTGGTTGTATTTGGGGCACAGTAGGTGGGGCTTTGTCTGCGGTTAAGTTTGCAACAACAAACTCGGAGTTGATAAAAATGGTTTCCAAATGGGGGACCTTATGATGAAACTATGTCTAGCAGCGCTAGCTATGCAAGAACTATAATACTACTAACTTTCAGCTCAGGGGGAGAAGGGTAGTTAGTACTTGCAGTACAAAGCCATATTTCTCCCAAAAACAAGTTTCAGAAGGGCTTCTCATATTTCCCTCATGAGTATGCCATTTATTGGTTTGGAATGATGCATTAGCATACCAGAGGTGCTCTTGAAAGAGGTGGGGACATTGGCATGAGCAGAAGTATAGAAAGAGGGTTAAATAAGTGTTGCCATGGTGAAAATAAGAGGTAGAGAGATGGATTCACTCCCCAATAATTGACCAGCGGCCATGGCAAGGTTACTAGAGGTAAAAGAATACTAGGGAGAGCTGTGGTATAAATGTAAGCTCAAGGAGATTACTGGAAAAGGCTGTCGGTGGTGCGAGGTCGACACCTATGGGAATGAACATGAAGCCCTTGTGATCGTAGGGCAGGGAGAGGTGACGTGAAGAGCAGAGCTAACGATCAGCACCCAACAAGCCTTTTTACCCAGGTTCGGGCCGCTTACGCGTAAAACCCTCTGTCCTACTTGTCTGGTTGTATTAAGCGTTTTGTTGTTGATTGTTACAGTGACTGTTGATGATCACCTTATGAGTGAATGTCCAAAAGGGTCTAACCCCTTGTGTATGAGCTAAGGGCCTCCTTTTATAGGCAAAGAGGTCACCTGAAGTGCTTGGTGGTAGGCTGACGAGAAGTTACAGTGAACCTAGGGCGGTGCTTATCCATCTACCACTTTCAGGTGCATTTAATGCATGTCTTGTCCTTGTCAGCGATGTGTTGGGGAAGACACGTATCCATGTGTTTCGACATCTGGACACTACGCTGGCGCATGCAGAATGCGCTGGAACTTGGGGGAGGTGGCACTATGACAAGGGCCATTGCCCTCGAGTGCCCATCCCCGTCATCCCGGCAAGGGAGCTAGCCAGGGGCTTGGGTCGTCATCCCAGCAAGGGAGGCTTGCCGAGGTCTTGTACTTGGTGAGTTAATCACGCTCACCTTATATACGTGGCCTTGGTCATCTTCCCGGCAAGGCAGGCTCATCGAGGCCTTGATAATCTTGGGGGTTGTATCTTGTCTGGGTCCTACCATGCCTTGTCGGCAGGGGCTCTTTGCGCCCGTGCACTAGTCTGGGACACTAGGGACCCGAGACTTTAGTGCACCGACAGGAGCCCCCGGGCTAGGGCCACACACGCATGCGATGCATTGTGGGGCCAGACCCAAAGAGGTGCATGGGCTTTTATGGCTGGATCTGCTGGCGGTTGCTTTTCCCCACGTCACGCACTGGACGCACGAAATGGGGGTCGTCCGCGGACTGACCTTTCCACCTCCTGAAATGCCTCTGCCACGCGCAGTTATGGATGGACAGGTGGCACACATGGCCTTGAATGTCACAATGGTGGATGGGCTCGCCCGTGCATGCATTGGTGCAGCAGGGCGGTTCTCTGTTTGCCCGTGAGCTCGAGCGATTGGGCGAGAGGGGTGGTGACTTCTGGAGAAAGGGGGGCTAGCCCCCGCGTCCCATCCTATAAATTGGGAGGGTTTGCTAGGAGTTTTTCTCACCCAACTCCTCCTGAATCCTCCAACTCCTCGGCCTTGGTCTTCAATATCTTCTTCTGTTTGGAGCTGGCGCTCGCCCCTAACCATGGTTAGGGGACGGGGTCGGCCAGCGTCGGCCGCTAGGGCGGCAAGAGGATCCCGTTCGGATCATGTGACAACTTCTGGGGGCGCCGTGCCAGAAGACGGCCCGAACGCTCGTGGCGGAAGAAGGGCGAGGGGCCGCGGTCGTCGTGGATGTCGAGGCCAGGGGAGGCGGAGCGGTACTACAGCGCCTCCGCCTTCCCCGGGCTTGCTCCTGTGGAGGTCCTCCATGTTGTTTTAGGGGCGCCCACGTGTGCTTCTCGGCTGATGCGTAGAGAGCCTGAGGAACGCCTGCTGTCCTACCTCGAGCGATAGCGAGGAGGAGGGCAGCGGTGGAGGTGAGGTTTGCGTTGGGTTAGGGCCATGGGGTGTCAAGTTGGAGGTCGACTCCCTGGGCCCCAACTGGGCTTAAACCGCACCGCCGTGGCTAGCTCACGGATCGCCCCCTCCTGACGGGGGCATCTTGCCGGAGCTGGCGTCGGTGCCTCGAGTTCGAGGAGGAGGCACCTCCACCAGCTATGACTTCTCGAAGGCCTCCGCTTGGGCCACCTCACCGGAGCGGGTGTTGGCTCCACGGCTCTAGGAGGGGGCGCGCCCGCGGACTCTTGATCCTTCGCCCCTTCCAATGCCCTGCTATCTGCTATTCAGCCAGAGGGAGGCCAGGTGGCGCTTGCCGGGGCCGATCCCGTTCTCGTCGGAACAGTGCTGCTCCTGGGGGGGGGGGCAGCCCTGGCCATGTCGAGGGCTCCGCCTTTTTGTTTTCTTGAACTTCACTCCTCCGCGTAGGTCGATCCTCGTGAAAATACCAAATCATTAGGTTAGCATAACGATGCTTTGTATGTGAAGCCGAATGTATCCATTCAAATGAATGAAAAGACTGTTTTCCCTTCGTCTGATTCTATTCTTTGTATGATTCGTCTTTGCATTATCTGCGAGCTTGCCGGCAACTACCGGCAAGGCCCCTTGCCACGTTCAGTGCAACCATTGAAATCAGCAAGCACAGCTTGAGACGAAATCGGGTGCTACATAGCCTCTTGCTCTGTTGATCAGGTTCGCAACAGTTTGAAGGCGCTCCGTGGCCGTTCAGGTCGTTTGAACGAGTTCTAAACAAAGACAAGGTGCCTAGATCTTTGGAAAGTCCGAGTATGCGCATACTCCACACACAAAGATTGGAAACTTTCAAAGGGGAAGCACAAAATCTATCTACTTCAGATCTGAATCTTAAACTTAACACTTATCTGCTCATTCCATGGTTGCATGGCGCTTGAATCTTTTGTCGGGGTGTCGGATACCCCGGCAAGCAGGAAATCACCGATCCTTGCGACCTTTTCCTCCGGCAAAGTCTTCTTGTCGACAGTGCGTGACTGTCGATTGGAGGAAAAGCTGGCCAGGGTGAAACCCCTTTGCTTTTCTCTTGCTCGGTTGTGCTTGCAAAGCCACCGAGCGCATCTTGGGCGATGATATGACGCTCTCGGGGGAACAACATTCACACTGGAGTGCGCGCTGGGGCTTCAAGACCGTGTGACGCATCCTCAACGACTATGCATCACTCCGTAGAGGTGCGTCCGCTGGAGTATGCGCCGAGGCCTTTGTGAAGCGACTAGGCATGCCGTCGACAGCTGCGCGTTGGCCCCGAGCAACGCATCGTCCTGACGGCACCGCCCTTGGAGCCTCCGCCTCCCTTCCCCGCTCTCGTGTAGCAACGCGCTCGCGTAGGCCTTGGGAAACCGTTGCAGAATAGAGCGTCCACCATAGTACCCCATTTCCGGGGGAACCACGACGCATCGCCCAAACTTCGAAGAATCTGGTGATGAGTTTGCTCTGATTCACGCACAACTCCGCACCCCCTACCTAGCCCGTGATGACCCACAAGTATAGGGGATCTATCATAGTCCTTTGGTAAGTAAGAGTGTCGAACCCAACGAGGAGCAGAAGGATCCGACAAGTGGTTTTCAACAAGGTAATCTGTGCAAGCACTGAAATTATCGGTAACAAGTAGTTGTGTGAGAAGATGATTCGTAGCGAGCAGCAAGTAACAACGGTAACAAAGGTGCAGCAAAGTGGCCCAATCCCTTTTGTAGGAAGGGACAAGACTGGAGAAACTCTACTAGGAGATAAAGCACTCCCAAGGACACATAGGAAATTCTGTCAAGCCAGTTTTCATCATGTTCATATGATTCGCGTTCGCTACATTGATAGTTTGATATGTGGGTGGACCAGCGCTTGGGTACTGCCCTTACTTGGACAAGCATCCCACTTATGATTAATCCGTCTCGCAAGCATTCACAACTATGAAAGAAGAATTAAGACAAAGTCTAACCATAGCATTAAACTAGTGGATCCAAATCAGCCCCTTACGAAGCAACGCATAAACTAGGGTTTAAGCTTGTGTCACTCTAGCAACCCATCATCTACTTACTACTTCCCAATGCCTTCCTCTAGGCCCAAATAATGGTGAAGTGTTATGTAGTCGACGTTCACATAACACCATTAGAGGAGAGACAACATACAATACATCAAAATATCGAACGAATACCAAATTCACATGACTACTTATAGCATGACTTATCCCATGTCCGCATGAACAAAAGTGACTACTCACAAAGCGTAATCATATTCATGACCAGAGAGGTAACGAGTAGCATCAAATAACTGAACATATAATTTTCCACCAAGTATTCCAACTAGCATCAACTAGAAAGAGTAATTAATACTACTAGCAACCTTACAAGTACCAATCGTAGTAGCGAGACGGAGACTGGTTACAAGAGATGAACTAGGGTTTGGAGATGAGATGGTGCTGATGAAGATATTGGTGGTAATGAGTCTCCTCCGATGAGAGGAGTGTTCGTGATGACTATGGCGATGATTCCCCCCTCCGGGAGGGAAGTTTCCCCGGCAGGACGACCCTGCCGGAGCTTTAGATTAGTTCTGCACAAGTTCCGCATCGTGGCGGAGACGGTTCCTCCCGAAAGCCTCCTCTTAATTTTTTTTGGAACGACACCCTTCTTGTAGAAAAAGAGAGGGGCCAGACGGCCAGCTGGGAGCCCACAAGCCCCCTAGGCGCGGCTAGGGGGAGGTCGTGCCTAGTAGGCTTGTGGCCTCCTACTGGCTCCCCTCTGGTACTTCTTCGGCCCAGTATTTTTTATATATTCCAAAAAAAATCCTCGTTGATTTTCACGGCTTTTGGAGTTGCGTGGAATAGGTATCTCAAACTTGCTCCCTTTTCAAGCCAGAATTCCAGCTGCCGGCATTCTCCCTCTTCATGTAAACTTTGCAAAATAAGAGAGAAAACGTATAAGTAATGTACCGTGAAGTGTAATAACAACCCATAAAGCGATAAATATCAACATGAAAGCATGATGCAAAATGGACGTATCAGCCCGCCGAAGATGTCGGCGGTGCGAGATCGACACCGATGGGAATCAACGTGAAACCCTTGTGATCGTAGGGAGGGGAGAGGTGACTTGAAGAGCAGAGCTAACGATCAGCACTCGACAAGCCTTTTTACCCAGGTTCGGGCCGCATACGTGTAAAGCCCTCTGTCCTACTTGTCTGGTTGTATTAAGCATTTTGTTGTTGATTGTTCCAGTGACTGTTGATGATCGCCTTATGAGTCAATGTCCAAAAGGGTCTAACCGCTTGTGAATGAGCTAAGGGCCTCCTTTTATAGGCAAAGCGGTCACCTAGAGTGCTCGGTGGTAGGTTCACGAGAAGTTACAATGAACCTAGGGTGGTGTTATCCATCTACCGCTGGCAGGTGCATTTAATGAAGTCTTGTCCTTGTCAGTGATGTGTTGGTGAAGACACGTATCCAGGTGTTTCGACATCGCGACGCTGTGCTGGCGCATGCAGAATGCACTGGAACTTGGGGGTGGTGGCACTGTGGCAAGGGCGGTTCCCCTCGAGTGCCCAAACCCTTCATCCCGACAAGGAGCTTGCCGGGGCCTTGGGTCTTCCTCCTGGCAAGGGAGCTTTCCGGGGGCTTCGGTCGTCATCCCGACAAGGGAGGCTTGTCGAGGTCTTGTACTTGTTGAGTTCATCATGCCCACCAAATGGACGTGGCCTTGGTCATCTTCCCGGCAAGGCAGGCTTGCCGAGGCCTCGATAATCTTGGGTGTTGTATCTTGTCTGGGTCCTACCATGCCCTGCCGGCAGGGGCTCTTTGCACCCGTGCAGAGGTCTGTGGCACTAGGGACCCGAGTCTTTAGTGCACCAACAGGGCCGAGAGCCGCAATTTTGGTAAATGGACAGAAGGTGTTTGTTGGATGTTAGGGCTGCCCGATGGATTCCAATTGCTATGAAACTTAATAGGATCACATGAAAGGTAGAAATGAGCTTTTGCACCAAACTGAGGATTTGATGGAGGAAGTTTCCAATGTAGACTTGAAAAACTCAAGAAATAGGCAGAAATGGCTCTCTGCATATAAAACCATACAATTCAATTCCCACTAATCCACAACTTGGTGTGGTGGTATTATTTGAGCATAAGAGCATGCCCAAAATGTTTGGGCTCAATTGGTGAAACTTTATAACGTAAATTTTCCCAAGTGTAAAATTCAGTAGAGATGGTTTTGAGGGGTTTCGTACAAGTTCATTTATTTTTCTTGATGCACTACTTGGTGTAGATCACCTAAAGTGCTCGGTGGTAGATTCACGAGAAGTTATAGTGAACCTAGGGTGGTGTTATCCATCTACCGTTGTCAGGTGCATTTAATGCAATCTTGTCCTTGTCAGTGATGTGTTGGTGAAGACACGTATCCAGGTGTTTCAACATCGCGACGATGTGCTGGCGCATGCAGAATGCACTGGAACTTGGGGGTGGTGGCACTGTTGCAAGGGCGGTTCCCCTCGAGTGCCCAAACCCTTCATCCCGGCAAGGAGCTTGCCGGGGCCTTGGGTCTTCCTCCTGGCAAGGGAGCTTTCCGGGGGCTTCGGTCGTCATCCCGACAAGGGAGGCTTGTCGAGGTCTTGTACTTGTTGAGTTCATCATGCCCACCAAATGGACGTGGCCTTGGTCATCTTCCCGGCAAGGCAGGCTTGCCGAGGCCTCCATAATCTTGGGTGTTGTATCTTGTCTGGGTCCTACCATGCCATGCCGGCAGGGGCTCTTTGCACCCGTGCAGAGGTCTGTGGCACTAGGGACCCGAGTCTTTAGTGCACCAACAGGGCCGAGAGCCGCAATTTTGGTAAATGGACAGAAGGTGTTTGTTGGATGTTAGGGCTGCCCGATGGATTCCAATTGCTATGAAACTTAATAGGATCACATGAAAGGTAGAAATGAGCTTTTGCACCAAACTGAGGATTTGATGGAGGAAGTTTCCAATGTAGACTTGAAAAACTCAAGAAATAGGCAGAAATGGCTCTCTGCATATAAAACCATACAATTCAGTTCCCACTAATCCACAACTTGGTGTGGTGGCATTATTTGAGCATAAGAGCATGCCCAAAATGTTTGGGCTCAATTGGTGAAACTTTATAACGTAAATTTTCCCAAGTGTAAAATTCAGTAGAGATGGTTTTGAGGGGTTTCGTACAAGTTCATTTATTTTTCTTGATGCACTACTTGGTGTAGATCACCTAAAGTGCTCGGTGGTAGATTTACGAGAAGTTATAGTGAACCTAGGGTGGTGTTATCCATCTACCGTTGTCAGGTGCATTTAATGCAATCTTGTCCTTGTCAGTGATGTGTTGGTGAAGACACGTATCCAGGTGTTTCGACATCGCGACGATGTGCTGGCGCATGCGGAATGCACTGGAACTTGGGGGTGGTGGCACTGTTGCAAGGGCGGTTCCCCTCGAGTGCCCAAACCCTTCATCCCGGCAAGGAGCTTGCCGGGGCCTTGGGTCTTCGTCCTGGCAAGGGAGCTTTCCGTGGGCTTCGGTCGTCATCCCGACAAGGGAGGCTTGTCGAGGTCTTGTACTTGTTGAGTTCATCATGCCCACCAAATGGACGTGGCCTTGGTCATCTTCCCGGCAAGGCAGGCTTGCCGAGGCCTCGATAATCTTGGGTGTTGTATCTTGTCTGGGTCCTACCATGCCATGCCGGCAGGGGCTCTTTGCACCCGTGCAGAGGTCTGTGGCACTAGGGACCCGAGTCTTTAGTGCACCAACAGGGCCGAGAGCCGCAATTTTGGTAAATGGACAGAAGGTGTTTGTTGGATGTTAGGGCTGCCCGATGGATTCCAATTGCTATGAAACTTAATAGGATCACATGAAAGGTAGAAATGAGCTTTTGCACCAAACTGAGGATTTGATGGAGGAAGTTTCCAATGTAGACTTGAAAAACTCAAGAAATAGGCAGAAATGGCTCTCTGCATATAAAACCATACAATTCAGTTCCCACTAATCCACAACTTGGTGTGGTGGCATTATTTGAGCATAAGAGCATGCCCAAAATGTTTGGGCTCAATTGGTGAAACTTTATAACGTAAATTTTCCCAAGTGTAAAATTCAGTAGAGATGGTTTTGAGGGGTTTCGTACAAGTTCATTTATTTTTCTTGATGCACTACTTGGTGTAGATCACCTAAAGTGCTCGGTGGTAGATTCACGAGAAGTTATAGTGAACCTAGGGTGGTGTTATCCATCTACCGTTGTCAGGTGCATTTAATGCAATCTTGTCCTTGTCAGCGATGTGTTGGTGAAGACACGTATCCAGGTGTTTCGACATCTGGACGCTGCGATGGCGCATGCGGAATGCGCTGGAACATGGGGGTGGTGGAACTGTGGCAAGGGCGGTTGCCCTTGAGTGCCCAGCCTCGTCATCGAGGCAAGGAGCTTGCCGGGTCCTTGGGTCTTCCTCCCGGCAAGGGAGCTTTCCAGGGGCTTCGGTCGTCATCCTGGCAAGGGAGGCTTGCCGAGGTCTTGTACTTCGTGATTTCATCACACCCACCAAATGGACGTGGCCTTGGTCATCTTCACGGCAAGGTAGGCTTGCCCAAGCCTTGATAATCTTGGGGGTTTTATCTTTTCTGTGTCCTACCATGCCTTGCCGGCAGGGGCTCTTTGCGCCCGTGCACAAGTCTGGGGCACTAGGGACCCACGTCTTTAGTGCACCGACAGGTGCCAAAGCCGCAATTTTGGTAAATAGACAGAAGGTGTTTGATGGATGTTAGAGCTACCTGATGGATTCCAATTGCTATGAAACTTAGCAGGATCACATGAAAGGTAGAAATGAGCTTTTGCACCAAACTGAGGATTTGATGGAGGAAGTTTCCAATGTAGACTTGAAAAACTCATGAAATAGGCAGAAATGGCTCTCTCCATATAAAACCATACAATTCAATTCCCACTAATGCACAACTTGGTGTGGGTGCATTATTTGAGCATAAGAGCATGCCCAAAATGTTTGGGATCAATCGGTGAAACTTTATAATGTAAAACTCCCAAGTCTAAAATTTAGTAGAGATGGTTTTGAGGGGTTTGGGGCAAGTTCCTTTATTTTCCTTGATGCACCACTTGGTGTGGATGCATTATTGGAGTATGTAAACATGTCCACCAAATTTAAGCACAATTGAAGACACTTAGCAATGTAGAGTTGCTCAAATTTGGATCTGGACAGATAGGGCTTTCGTGTATTTAGCTAAATCAAATTAACTTGGATTGAGATGAAACTTGGCAAAATCATCACATATATCATGTGTGACACGCTAGAATTTTACTGGGATTTATTGAGAATATTTATTATATAAGTATTCCAAAGCTTGAAATTGGCAGGACGGGTTTTGAAGGGTTTTGCCTAATATTTTGAACATTACCATGTGTTGAAACTCTTATATATGGAATATATATGTCAAGTGAGTTTCCCTACATTTTCTCAAATATTTAGAAAGCAATAAAAATAACTTTCCTTCATAGGGGACCATCTGTGGCCTCAGAGAAAGGTATTTAAATAAAATAGTTAAGTAAGTTTTAAAATAATTATATTGTGGTTTTGGGAAGCCATATTGATAATGGGATTTAAATAAAATATTTGGTGCAAAATAACCTCCCTAATTTGAGGACTTGTAGTACAAATCCCAACTCACGGGTATTTGAAAGCTGAACTCAAGGAAATACTTTCTGGTCAAAATAATGATTGGTAAAAATAGTTTCTAGTCCTACACACATGGAAAGATCATTAGGCAAGGGTTTGGGTCATGGAGGTGAGTTTGGAGAGTAGCAGGAACATTGCGATTAAAACATAAGCAATAGGCAAGCAAGCAACCATCAGATCAAGCATCACAAGCATTCACAAAAAAACTTAATTGGTCCTACTTTTTTAGATAAGTTAATTTAGTCAGGAGAGTTAAAACACAGGGTGTTACATACCATACCCCCTTAAGAAAATCTCCTCCTCGAGATTTCTAGGCTAGGCGTTGGAGATACATAATTTATAGGTCGGAGGCGGTTTCCACGTTCCCATGTTGCTCCTATGGGTCTTGAAGTGCTTGATGATACGTCCATGAATGCTTCACTCGTCTTCATCTAAACGTGAATGGCGTCCTTGTAGTAAGCCATGATTTACTAAGGCTCAAGGGCTTGGTGAACTAAGTTCCTACAAGGTTTTGGCTTGCAACAAGTATTGCAAGGTCCGAATACGTGGAAAGGTAGCGTGTCTGGGTGCTGGTCCTGGGGCTGGCAAGCTTGTGAATCACCTTGGGAAGGTTTTCACCATGATCCAATTAGGACTCTCGTCCTTAATTTGGACCAAGAAGAGGCTCTCTGATTTCTCTTGCTCTCCAAAGGCTTCATCGGCTTGAATCGTCAAGGTTTCTTGACATCGTTGATGTAGCCGGCACAGGAACGGTGGTTGGCTTCTACTACTTCTTCTTCGTCGTCGTGGTTTCCCAACCTTACTCTCAAGAGGCATAGCGATCGGCGTTCCTGGGGCTTGTCCAAGCAGGAAAAAAGTGCTCCTCCTCTTGTTGGGTAAATAAGTATGTCATCTATGAGGATAGCAACATACTTATCCAAGCATCACATTACCACAATGCTTAGGAGACAGGTGAGGAGAGCAGGAACTTGCTAGGGGCGGTCACTGGCCGAGGGGTTTGTGGTCTAGCATAATCTAGTCCTTCATGCCCATGTTCGTCATAGACATGATGGGTGGTGGTCAGGGCAGAGTACTGGCCATATTCCAACGACTTAGATCCGTTTCCTATGGTCATATCTGACCATCTTACGGCTCCGAGAATCTTTGGGGTTTTAAGGAACTTAGGATGTCAGTGAACGTCTATCTCCATATGCCTAAGAACCTTCCCTAGATGCCAACAGTCTGACCTCTATCTCCGAACAAAACTAACCCTATCTCATCGAAGGTACCATCTCGTATAAGTTAACTCCACATCACCCATGCTTGTCAACTCCAGGGTTTGAGAGGCAAACTAAACAAAACATCATGAATATACTATAGCTAAGCTCCACATTTATTCCTATGCAAGAACCTCGGGGACGTATACAATCTGCTAAGGTGAAATAGAGACGCTACAATCCAAATACCAGCGAGATTATCGAGTTGACAAGGTACTGCATTCCTACATTAAGGAAACACATAGTGTACCAATCCAAGGTCTTCCTTCCTTCCAACAAACCCAATTAAATGGTTAATAAATCCCGTCAACCACCATTGGACCCATCGCTCCTACAAATCCAAAGTCGATGGGGGTCCTACATGATCGCCTAGAGTCCTCAAAATCCTTGTAATATTGCAAGAACTACGTCACAGTATATCCACGAACTTCCAATATCATGGCCAACTATTATCCAAGGCAAAGTTTATATACATTCGTAATTCAATTCGACAACTCCAAGTACTTCTACTTGTTATCCACCGAGAAACATGGTATCATGATCGAGATCATCGGGCTAAATCTAATTTACTCCGAACCATGTGGCCTCATTCATAATAAATACTCCACAAGAACTCTTACTCATTACTCCAAGGAATTATGTTGACATCATCCATTCATAATTATTACTCGATAAAGCCAATCTTATTGGAGCACCAAAAAATTTAGCTTGCAAACATAATTGTCCTACTGAATCCAAACTTACTCCAGGAATATGTAGCTTATGTTACTTTATCAACTTGTTCCACCAAGTTCACCTACCTTTATAAGGGTCTTACGATCCACTAAGTTAGTCTAGCTATATCCTGAAGATACATATTATCATCACAACATGCATTGCCTACCAATCATATATCTCGGAACGATCCATCCTATGGCATCGAGGTTCTGGTGCTAGATTTAAGAATGAAGGATACTTGTTCACTGTAATCACTTGTTGCCTGAAGAATCCGGTGCTCAACATGGTTTATCGGAGCTCAATGGTTAATTTGGAAAATACGTGTATTAGACACATATCCAGAAATTTGAGCTGGGGAAGCTTATGGGGGTTAGGTTGGCCTAGGAAGGGGTTTCCAATCTCGAGGGAAAGCATAACTTCTACAGGTCGCGCCTGGTTGAGTACATTGCAGTCACAGTCTTCCGTGCCAGTCGTCTATCGGGGTGGATCCTTGGTGCATCTTGTCTTGTTGGTCTTTAGTTGTCGAGAAAGGGGAGGGAGAAAATAGCAGCACAGAGGGGAGCATCTAAGGGGGTGGCATGGTGCAAGTGTAATCAAACAAGTGCCGAAAAGGCCAATTCAGACATCCAGAGAAGACACATGATATAATCGCGTTCTTTTTGCCTAAAGAAAAAGCACGACTTATATCAAAGCACAATCAAACAAAACAAGAACACGCAACATAAAACATTGTTCCATCCGAATCATTTCACGGACTCGACTTCGCATAGGGATTCACGACTCATCCTACCCTAGGGGTTCTCAGATTTAATAGTCGTGTTCGCTTTGTATCTTGGAGGGGAGTCCCCTCGGTCTTCTGGGTCTTCTTATGGCGTCGCCATGTCTCTTGTTGTTGTGTGCCAGACTAGTCGGTTTGAGCCAAAAGAGTCCTTGACGACTTCTTGTCTGGTGAGACGCCGACGAAGCTGGTTCCTCATGGCTGTCGTTGATAGGGTCTGCTGTTTACTTTGCAGTCTTGGCATTGTCTTCTTGTCTTACGAGGCGTCGACAGTTCTAGGTGGACAACTTTTGTGCAACGACATTGGCAAGTCATGATAGAGATACGACCTGTCAGTCATGTTGATCACAATATCGACACCTAGGACGGGGGATGAAGAGAACCGTTTTCCTGCTCACTCAGGTGAGGCAGACCAAATGGCGATGTTCTCATCCACTGGTGGTGGTCGACACAACATTAATAATGACAGGGTTGCTCTATTAGTGATGCATATCATGGTCTTGCACATATTATATCCTGTTCATCGTTGGTAAAGGTGCGATCATGTAATGTCTAAGATGCGGGACTTTCCTTATTTGGGGGCGAGGCCTCGAAAGGAGAAAGAGTCGCATCTAAGCATTTCGCAAGAAGGTTAAACATTGCATTACATAATAGATGGAAGAGTAATAAGAGTTGGATTACACTCGCCACAAGCTAAATTACAAATCCTTATAGTCATACATGTTGCAGATAGAAAAAAAAGCAGGGTCCGACTATGGACAAGATAAACGACAAAAGCCAATGCTATCCCGCCTTGCTAGGCCCACGATCACGACCAAGTGCCTCTAGTCCTCAGGATACGTCACGTACAGCCTGCCACTGTCCTCGTCAAACTCCCACTTCAGCTGGATATCCTCGGAAGCATCTGTATCTGGGGTACCTGTACCTGTGGGTGGTTTTGGTAATCTGTGAGCCACAGGGACTCAACAATCTCATGTCCTTGGTAACGAATCTTACTAAGTTGTTGAGTAAGGATAGGGGGATTTGTTTGAGTTTGCAGCAACCTAAGCATTTATGGTGGCCAACTTACGTTCAATAAGAATTATAGATGTGGTGGTCTACGCATGACGTTCATTAACTAAGAATAATCACTAAGTGATCCTGAACACCTACTTACTTCAGTCATAACCCCAACATGTTCTCGATCAGAGAAGGAACTCTGAAGGAGACAGTTACGGTTAGGCAGATAGTCGGCAGGTTTTAGTTAAGTTACTTTAAGTTATCTAGAACCGGATGTTAACAAAGTATCCATGATTTCCACATAACCAAGGGCAGGGCTTTCCGAAAGATTTAACCTTGCAGGGGTGCTCCAACTAATCCATCAAAAATTACCGTAGGCCACATATAAATCCTCGACCATGAAGCTCCCGATCTCGTGAGTCTCCTTAGTGGAAAACCTGAACTCTAAGAAAGTCTCAAAATCTCACCGGAATACCAATGCACAAGATATATCGTCAAGGTAAGACAAGTCCAGCAAGACCTCCCAACTTGTCGACGAACCCGATAGGAGCTGCGTATCTCGTTCTCAGGACACGACGGATGAGCGATGGTTACCACGCCAAAACACCGAGTTGCCCTGAGGAGCGTTAATAAGTTGCTCTGGGTTTGACCAACACTCATGAGGATTACTGGCCCGGGTGTTTATTAAGTTCCTCGGGGAAGCTATTCCCTATGCTTTTTATTAAGTTCTTAGCAAATTTAACACCAATGTTGGGTCTTGCCAGACAAGCTTTAGGCTAAACGATTTACCAAGGGGGTCCCCATAACAACCCCGAACGTATTAGGAGTGCTCAGTTATGGAATAAAACATCGGTAGCCGAAACTAAGGCGGCAAAAGTGGAACAAATCACCCGGCAAAAGGCGAGGAATTCCGCCTTTTACCAAGTATATAGGTGCATTAATTAAGTAGCATTTAAATAAGATGATATCCAATTTTCCCATGTTGTCAACTAGCAACGCTAATGAAATGGTTGAGCAAGCCTAACTTAGCCAAACAATACTTGCTAGGAGGGTAAGTGTTAGAGGTTTCAGGGCAATGTTTGATGGCCTATGTATCAGGTGGTAGGGAGAGGAGAATAACGATGGAAACGCGTCAACTATCCATAACAAAGCTAGAAATGGTGTCAAGGTCAAGATCATCTTGCATGTCAAACATTCAGAGTGGAACTGGTCCTCATCTTCTTGAATGAACTCATCGGACTCCTCGAACTCGTTTCTCGCACCGTTGCTACCCAAAGAAACAATCACCTAATAAACACCAGCAAGTGATAATGCAACACACAATATAATGCATGTAGGCACACACTTCAAAGCATGCACTGAAATAATGCTAATTAAATGACAAAGTGCTAGCTCATCACAAAATGGCACTTTTGCACAACAGCTCAAAACTGAAATCGAGTGCCACCATTGGATTCCTTGGTTTTTCTACCCCAAATCCATATATCATACTACTTTACTTGCATGCATAAAAACACCACAAAACAGAAAAAGAAATCTACCTAGAATCATAAATCACTTTTATCAAACATAGGTTGAACTTGCATATGCCAGAATTGGCATATTCCTCTTGTGGAATATTCGAGATATGGAAAATACACCATAAATAATAAAAACGCATTTTGTAACTCGTGGTCCCACTAGTCATAAGCACCAATGGCCCTAGTGTATGAGGAGTGGGCCCTGTAGCCCACTTGTTAGTGGCACCTACACACACACAAACAACAGAAAATAAAAAAGGGTGTGGTGGGGGTCGAACCCACCACCTCTACCACACACACACACACACACACACACACACACTCTACCACTAGGCTGAGATAGTGTAGTTGCACTACAGGGGAAACTTCACTAAGTGTAGTTGCACTGCTAACCCAAAAAAATGCACAAATAAAATGGGGAGTGCCCGGTTTCGAACCCCAGACCTGTTGCACTGGTTGTTGCCCTGTTGCCACTGCACTGATTGCGTGAATCTGAACTAATCGGGGAAACACACTGGAAACATATGCACTGAATACTAAATTTACAGAGCCAAACATAGGAAATAAAAGGGGGGCGCAGGGTGTCGATCCCTCGACCTATGGATCATGAGGCATGGTGTAAGCCAGCTGGGCTCGCACGTTGCTTCTGCCTACAGAGGGGGATCCACCCTATCCTCAATCTAAAAAAGGGGGGCCTTTCCTATGCTTTGCAGAGAGGCGTCGGCGACGGGCTCATCGGTGCAGAAAGCACATGCACACAACGCTATGCTGAGCTACATGGGGTATTGCAGCTACACACGATGCAGCTCGACGCACATGGGATCACGACCATGCATGCACGCACACATGCGCCAACGAGTGGGTACTTCGGCTGCTCACTGCCACCGGACAACTACACCGACGCGCAAGAACATCACGACAAACCAGAGAGGGGACAAGGGAGGAGAGCGGGGTGCTCGCTCACCTAAAGGGCACAGAAGAAGGTACCGGCGATGGAGAGGAGGGAGGTCTATGCCGATCTGCTGCAGGAAGCTCGCTGGAGGTGAAATAAAAGACTTTCTTCGTGGACGTCGAGGTAGATGACCTTGGCGTCCGATCTTCATGTGAATGGAACCCTCTTGTCGACTACGTCCTCCGGGTGCAGCTAGGGAAGAAGGGAGCAACGCCTACGCCGGCTGCCCTTGAGAAGGAGGCGGTCATGGTGATGATGGTGGTGCTCGGGGCTGCCCTGACGGCGCGAGGGGAGAAGGAGTAGGAAAATGGGTCGACTAGGGTTAGAGAGGCGTGGTGGAGCTGCATATTGCTACTTCTCAAACAACAGCGCCAGAAATTGACACGTTTACGAAGATTGGGCTTGCGTTGGTTTTTCCCTTGAAGAGGAAAGGGTGATGCAGCACAGGAGCAGTAAGTATTTCCCTAAGTTTGAGAACCAAGGTATCGATCCAGAAGGAGGGTCTCGTCAAGTCCAGAGTACCTCTGCAAACACAAACAAGCTTGCACCCAACGCTTCAAAGGGGTTGTCAATCCCTTCAAGATTGTTTGCAAAAGTGAGATCTGAAGGCGGAAAGTGCAACAAAATATGGTGTGGAGTAGACCCGGGGGCCATAGTGTTCACTAGAGGCTTCTCTCAAAATAGGAAATATCACGGTGGGTGAACAAATTACTGTCGAGAAATTGATAGAACCGCGCAAAGTCATGACGATATATATGGCAATGATCATACATATAGGCATCACGTCCGAGACAAGTAGACTGCTACTTTCTGCATCTACTACTATTACTCCACACATCGACCGCTATCCAGCATGCATCTAGTGTATTGAGTTAATGATGAACAGAGTAATGCCTTAAGCAAGATGACATGATGTAGAGGGATAATCTCAAACCAATGATGAAAACCCCACCTTTTTACCCTTGATTGCAGCAACACGATGCGTGCCTCGCTACCCCTTTTGTCACTGGGTGAGGTCACCGCACGGTATGAACCCAAAACCAAGCACTTCTCCCATTGCAAGAATCATAGATCAAGTTGGCCACACAAAACCCACAACTCGAAGGGAATTACAAGGATATGAAATCATGCATAAGAGAGATCAGAAGAAACTCAAATAAGATTCATAGATAATCTGATCATAAATCCACAATTCATCGGATCTCGACAAACACACTACAAAAGAAGATTACATCAGATAGATCTCCATGAAGATCATGGAGAACTTTGTATTGAAGATCCAAGAGAGAGAAGAAGCCATCTACTTACTAGCTATGGACCCGTAGGTCTATGGTGAACTACTCACGCATCATCGGAGAGGTCATGGTGTTGATGAAGAAGCCATTCGTATCTGTATCCCCCCTCCTGCAGGGCACCAGAACATGCCCCAGATGGGATCTTGCGGGGACAGAAGCTTGCGGCGACGGAAAAGTGATTTTGATGATCTCCTGATTTTTTTTGAGATTTTTAGGGAATACATAGGCGCAACCCCTAGGTCAGAGGGCGCCGAGGGGGGCCACAAGCCTGTGTGCCACGGCCTCCCCCCTGGCCGCGGGGTGGGGGCTTGTGGGGCCCCTGAGGCTCCCCTGCCTTGGCTCTCAAGCTTCCCGATCTTCTTCCGTTACGAAAAAAGTCTTTTCCGAGATTTTCTTCCGTTTGGACTCTGTTTCAAAATCTCCTCTGAAAGGGGTCAAAAACATGGAAAAAACAGGAATTGGCACTTGGCACTGAGTTAATAAGTTAGTCCCAAAAAATATATAAAAGGCATGCAAAATATCCGAAGTTTGACAAGATAATAGCATGAAACCATCAAAAATTATTGATACGTTGGAGACGTATCACATATAAGCCTCGAGCCTCGAGCTCCTGGCCGCCCGAGCGAGGAAAAGTTCGATCGGTGGCTACCATGGCTTCGTACACTGGTGACGACAGCAAGGGGGAGAAGGGTCATCGGCTGGGCTTTGGGCCAAATTAAACAGGTCATGGGCCTGTGCTCTCTCTCTCTCTCTCTACTTAAAGTGTTTTGCAAATAAAACAACAGGCTTCTAGATAATTCACAGGCCTAAAAGGAAAAATGTTTTGAAGAAGATCAAATTATATTTGGGCTTCTAAAATCTTGCACCAATTTATAATAATAAATTGGGTATTTTTAGAAGAGTAAAAAATAAAACCCTTTTATTAAAATAAGGCACTGTATTAAAATAAAAACGAAAAGGAAAAATAACACCAAACCAGAGTGGGTGCACTCCAACTTCATAAGGAGATTTTTTGAAGGGGAGGAACATTTTATTTTACACAAAAGAGATACTTCAAAGTTAGCCACTAATTAAATTAGAAGAATGGGTTTTAAAAGGGCTATGGTGCAACAAGTGGTTTTGAGTTGGATCTTTTTGCACCCACACATAAAAAAATCACATACCACTAACTTTACAATGCACACACACTTCATACCAAGGTGCAACACAAGCAACACAAGACAAGAACAAAAGAAATGATGCTATGCATGATGCCATGGTGCAACAGAGATGAAGACAAACTTAAACTCTTTATTCAAATCCAACATGCCAACAAAGGAAGGTTGCCATACAAGGAAAGATATTACAACAGGGGAAGGAATTGCATTGGCGCTGTTACAACTCTCCCACACTACAAGAGGATCTCGACCCGAGATCTATGATTGGAAGAACTCTGTGAATTTGGAACGGACGAGATCCTCGCGTTCCCAAGTGGCTTCTTTGTCGGAATGATGTGACAATTGCACTTTCCGGAACTTGATTGACTTGTTGCTGGTCTTGCACTCAGTCTCTTCAAGAATTGCTATAGGATGCTCATGGTAGGATAGGTCGGGCTGGAGATCGATGTCTTGGAGATCAACTGTGCGCTCTGGAGTCTTGAAGCATCTCCGGAGCTCAAAGATGTGAAATACATCATGCTCATTGGAAAAGTTGGATGGAATCTCTAACTGATATGCAAGATCACCTCTCTTGCCAAATACTTTGAAAGGACCAACAAAGTGATGAGAAAGCTTTCCTTTGATGCTGAAGCGCTGAGTGCCCTTTATGGGAGACACTTTGAGATACACAAAATCATCGAGCTGAAAATTCATGTCATGATGCTTGCTAGCGTAGTAGCTCTTATGACGGGACTGAGCTGCTTTGAGATTATCCCAAATGACACATCACATTTCTTCTGCCTCAGCAATCACGTAATTCCCAAGAATCTAACGCTCACCACTCTCTAACCAATTGAGCGGGGTACGACACTTCCTGCCATATAGAATCTTGAATGGTGCCCTGCCTGAGCTTGCTTGAAAGTTGTTGTTGTATGAGAACTCGCCAAACGGTAGACAATCTTTCCACTTCATGCCAAATGAAATCACACAAGCGTTGATCTTAGAGGAAGGGGCAACACCATCTTGGTGGACTCACAACTGCGCTTGCCCACAAGGAGTGGTGATCAACAGATGTTTGCCCCGCCAGTGCACGCTCATTGGGCTGTGCTCCTCCAGCCAGTCCATGTTGAGGATGGCATCATACGCTCCCAATGGAAACACCTTCATGTCAGTGACGAACTCGTGCGTCTGCTACACCCAACTACACAACGTTATGTGGGAGACATAACAGAGTTCGCCTCCATCCGAAACCTTGGAGGCATGGACGATGGAGTGGTACCACGCCCATGAGAACTAACGCCAAATGCGCGTCGATGGAGGACGTAGAGCTCCCGGAATCCACCATAAGTAGCACCTTCTGGCCATGTAGTCATGCCTGAAGGTGAATTTCCTTCAAGGACGTGCCGCCAGTGCGCACGTGGCATGAGATCGCCATCACAGTTTTGGCCCACGCATCACCGAGCGGTGGTCATTGTGGATCATTATCGGAGTCGATGCCAAACAGCTCAAGGAGGTCCTTGACGACGTGAAGTTGGATGCTGGTGGGGCAGTTGTGGTCCTGCCCCCAATGCTGCCCACACTTGAAACGAAGCCCTCCTGCACTTTAAATAGAGGCCCCTCGCACAGCGATACTCTCGCAGTGACTTGAGCTTGGCCCAATCGGCACGACTGGCCTCCACCATGTGCTGATCTCTAGTCGTCGGTGCTGTTGGTAGTCGTTCTTGAGGTGGCGATGTGTAAGCGACATGGGTAAGCCCGTGCTACCGTAGGAACTCCACTCCGTGGTGGTGGCACGCGCCGTGCTGGGACGTGCGTGCTCCCGCGAGGCGCCATCCGCCACATCATCCTGAAGCAGCGTCAGGGCGCATGCAGTGTCGATATCGTGTGGCCCCTGCACTAGCACCACCACAAGGATGTCGACCTAGAGTCCCTCGGATGAACTAATTCGCAGTAAGCAGAAAGGTGACGTATAATCAACTCAAATTGCTTAATATAACCCTCTACACATTTTTTCTGGGACAAAGAATAAAATTGGAGGATCAAGAGTTGATGATGGTCACGACCAAACCTCATGCAGAGAAGTGACGAGGATGACTCCCAATTAAATCAATAAACTTGCTTTGCACTAATTGCAAGCACATCGATGCGGTGCCCGCAAAATTCAGTAGGCCATCAGGACCCAAAACTTCTCCTCTATGTCAAACAATGAAAATACTACACGCACAACATCCCCCACGGATGCGGGTTCTCGCCTGTGGATTGGGATAACGGATCGAGGGGTGGGAGTGGCCAATTTCCGCATCAACAGCAAGGGAGGCCGGTAGTCGACAAGGTCGACGTAGTTGCAGGACGCGTCATTGAAGGAGGTCCTGGACAGACATGAGGTGGAGGCAGCGAGGAGATGGGGACGAGGAGGAGGAGTGCAATGGGATCCGAGTTTGGGCTATGAGTGGGGGTTTCCCTTTTTCATTTTCTTTTGTTTCTTATTTTGTGTAGATAGATCGATGGATGGATGTCCGATGGAGAGATGGATTGATAGATGGGTGCCATGTCATTGATCCGTGTGACAACTAATTCCACCGATGAAAACAAAGCACATATAATTATGATTTTCCTTATGTTTTTTTCCTATTTTTTCTGAAAAATTCAAAGAAATGATATCTTATTATACACACGGGTGCATATTTGAATCTCAAACATTGTTTTCAAAGGGAGTATTTATTTTCTTTCTGTGAAAATTTTATTTCTAATTTTGTGAGTGCGAAAAATGTGTTTTTGTAAGGGGCCTACCAAATCTTTGTTGCGAACTTGGTCCAACTCACAAATTTTCTAAAATATTAAGTCATATTTAATGTATAAATAACCAAATGGTTGGGTGTCAAATGGTATTGGTCTACCTCTCGTGAAAAAGACAAATTTTCATCGATTCGGTAGGATGCGGGTCAAATTTGAACTACAATTGCCTCATCGTTTGCTCATGATTTTTTACAATAATGATTTCTTATTAAAAAATTACCAATTTAATCATAGAAACACCAAAAAGTTTCCAAGATTCAACCCCTAGCTAGGAACGGTCATGCCCACCCTTTTGACAACATTTTGAAATGGGCATGAAAAATTCAAAAAAAATAAAAATTGGAGAACATATGGATTGTGTAATTATATGTTACCAAGTTAATAGGAAAAATAATAAACTTGTAATACGACAATTATTGAAAAAAAATGTTCTCAGAAATGAGCTATCATGTCTGAAGATTCATGGCTTTCAAGCCTAATGATCAATGCTATGGCAACATTCATCACATAGGTTGTTCAAATGATCTAACATTATGAACAAGGGTGCATATTGGAATGTACAACAATGTTGTCTAAGGAACTTTTCATTTTCTTTGAATGAGAAATTGATTTTCCATTTTTCCTACTATATATTTGTTTCAAAATTGGACTAACAAAATTTTATAAAATACTAGGTCATATTTAATGTATAATTCACCAAATAGTTGGGTATAAAAAGCTTTTATCCACCACTCATGAAAAATAAAATTTTGTGTCGATTCGGCACGAAGTGGGTCAATTTGAACTACAACTGCCTCATAGTTTGCTCAAGTTTTATTGCGAAAATCATTTCTAGGAACAAAACTGTCTATTTAATCACAGAATACCAAAAAATTTCCAAGATTCAATCATTAGCAAGATAGGAACGGTCGTGACTGCCGTTTTGACCGCATTATGAAATGGGCAAGAAAAATTCAAAAAAATATAAAAAATCGGAAAAGCTTCGCACTGTGTCATGGTATGTTGACAAGTTACTAGGAAAAATAATGAACTTGTAATACGACAATTATTTCAAAAATGTTCTCAGAAATGAGTTATCATCTGTGAAGATTCTTGGCTTTCAAGCCAAATTGTCAATGTTACGGCAACATTCATGGCATAGTTTATAATATTCTGCACAAGGGTGCACACTGGAATGGCAAACAATGTTGCCTTAGGATGTTTTCATTTTCTTAGGACGAAAAGTTCATTTTCCATTTTTCGAGTGTCTAGAATGAGTTTTTTTATGAAGGACCTACCATACATTTGTTGCACAATTGGACCAAATGATTTTTCTATAATACTAGGACGCATTGAATATACAATTGACAAAATAGTTTTGTGTCAAAAGATTTGGTCCACCTCTAATAAAAAATAAAAAATTCCATCAATTCTCCAGGAAGGGGGTCAAATTTGAACCACGGATGCCTTATAGTTTGGTCTTTAATTTTTCCAAAAATTATTTCTAGGTACATAAGTATCTATTTAATAAGAGAAACATCGTGTGGTGGCGAGATTTGGAGGTTTGGACGGTGGCCGGGGGCCCGAAATCTTGAGCACATAAACTGGCATGCCAGCCTCGTGGTCACCGTGTGACCGTGCTATTGCCACACGTTTTGGTAGGCCTAGGCATGTCTGGTGCATTGGGCACTCCCCTCGTAGGTGTTAGGAAGAAGAATGGAACAGAAAAATCTCATGAGGTAACTGAATTAAGCTCAAACATGAATTAACAACCAAGTGTTTGATTACTGGTGGGGAAAATGCACATGGCCAATGGGCCCGAGTTTTGGCTAAGGATGATCATCTACTAAGGAGACTGTATTGGAAAATTTCCAGCTGAAATGGAGGATCCTAGGTGGCACTTAATTTGCGATGTACCACACTGGACAGAAATATGGATGTTGAAGATGGGCTCAAATGAATTAATCGATTAAGCTAAAATTTGGTGGAGGATAGTCATTTAGCCATAGGAAAGCACTGTAAAAAAATGATACCAGTTGGACATGCCAAAGTGGTACTTACTTCACAATGCTCTTCTTTGGATAGAAACTTGGGAAAAATATTGAGAGTAATTGGATAAATGAAATTAGCTCAAATTTGGTGGACGTAAGGTATATAGGTAGAAACATGCCCTTGTAAAGTTTCAGCAATAATTAAGCAAACTCGAAAATATGAGGAGAATAAAATATTGTATGAATAGCTGACATAGATTGCTGGATAAAGCTCAAATTTTGTGGAGAGTGATGAATTGAGCATATGAAATATTTGGAAAAATCTAAGGTCATTTAGATAACCCTACCTAGTACTTCCTTCACAAAGTGTTATTCTGGTCAATTTTTGTGGATAGAAACTTTGGAAATTTTTGAGTAATATTTACTAGCGAAATGGAGCTGAATATTGTCATGTGGCAATGATTTGGATACGGAAGAGTGCCAAAACAATTAAGGGCAATATGCGGGGTCTAGATAGCACTTACTTTGCAACATACCAATCTCGCCAAAAAATATAGATTGAAGCTCACATCAGAGGTTGGGTTGATCCGCAATTTTGATTAGGATGATAATTTGGGCATATGAAGGGACTGTAAAAATTCCATACCATTTGGATAAAAAATGGTACTTCCTTCACAATTTTCTCGACTCAAGTGAAAATCGGAAACCATATTGAGGGAAAGTGGATAAATTAAAATTAGCTAAAATTTGGTAGAGGGACTTTCTATGTCTAAAGCCATGTTGTGGTAAATTTTAAGCAATTACAAAGAAATATAAAATATAGTTGTTTCACAAACTGAAAATATTACCAGAAACAAAGATTCGATGGTGAGCTCAGATGGATTCTTAGATGTGTACCAAATTTGATGGAGAGCTATAATTTGGGAATATATGATATGTGGCCAAAATTCAGCTTATTACGAGATGCCTAGATAGTACTTCTATCACAAAGCTTCCAGCTGAACAAAAACTTTTGAAATTTGCTGACGACGATTTAATAGGAAAATCGAGCTGAATTTGTCATGGGGCATAGATTTGGAAAGGAATGATTCCCCAAAATTTTATAGGACAATCAAGAAAATATAAATAGCAGTTCCTTCACAAAATGTTATTCTGAACACAATAGGAAAGTGAATAATCCTAAATTATTTTTGAACTAGGCAAGAAAGGATTTTGACATATTTGAGGAAGATATGATCGAAAGAATTTATGCGAATTTTTTGGGAATTTTCCGAATGACAGAAATGTTGTCCCTTTCACAACCTGCGGCAAAAATTGACATATGGATATGACACATAGGCAGAACTGATGAGATAGCGCCTAGTCATCGCAATGTAGCACAATTTATAAGGCTATGACCATTCATATTGGTTGTGATCAGCTAGAAATATGGCAACGGAATAGTGTTACGTGCTTTACGACCTTTTCGTGTAAGGAATTTATGAGCTTCCTAACCAAAATGTTCTTTATGGTTTAGGTTCAAGAGCCCCCCGATCAGATTACAACCAATTGGTCTCGTATGGTCATAGATTTAGGACCATTTCTTCCAAGGTTATTATCAGAAGGTCACAAGTTGACATATTTCTTGTAGTGCTTGTTTCTGTGTGGCCGGGAATCAGTGACCAACTCTGTGTCTACCTGTTTCTAAAATAGGAATTTATGTCTTTTAGGAATCGGTGCCACTGAGTTTCGTAACACCGAGTTGGGCAATAGTGTTTAACACCTAGATTTTTGGAGATGCCTATATATACCCCTTCACCGCCTCTCATCCGTAGAGGAATCACTGGCAACAAAGAAACACTTGGCCCATCCATTTTTTCTCAGAGGGAGCCAACTACACATGTGTTGAGATCAAGATATTCCATTCCTAGCATATGAATTTTGATTTATGGCCTCCCCAGGTTGCTTTCCACCTATTCAATCTCTTCTACCCAAGCCAAATTTGTGAGATAGTGATTTAGTGTTGAGGAGACTATCTCTTGAAGCACAAGAGCAACGAGTTCATCATACTACCACATTTATTACCTTTTAGAGAGTGGTGTTTCCAAGATTGGTTAGCTGTCGTTTTGGGGCCTCCTACTTCGTGCTGTGGAGTTGAACCAAGAAGATTATAAGCGCAAGGAGATGGCCTACTTGGTCAATATCTACCCCGAGTGAGGCTATTACTTTCTGGACGTAAGCCATGATGGAATCGACAAGGTTGCTTCTCAGTGGACCCTTCCTAAGTTCAGCCCTCCGTGGACTCGCACTGTCGTTACCCTCCGTGGGTTGAAGTCTCAATCAGCGTGTATGTACGATAGCACCATCAATCGGAAGCATGCCAAAAATCTTCATGTCAATGTTTGCGTTTGATCTTCCGATCCCTACCTTCTATTTACATCTGTATGTCTTTACTTTCCGCTTCTATACTCTTAGACTTGCATGTGTAGGGTGTAGCACCCCAAAAATTTGACCATGATTTTATTTATTAAAATTTGGCCACGGTTAATTTAAATTTTTATTTTTGGGTTTTCTTCTGTTTTCAAACCCCCTTCTTGGTCTTATTTTATAAAAATATCTCTTTCTCAGATAGGAGTTTTTGAAAGATATTTTTTGACCTGAGTATTTGCCTCAAATATTTTTTCTAATCATTTTCAAATGCAATGAAATAATTTTCATAATATTTTTTTTGAGTTTTGTTTGAACTAGAGCCATTTGATAAAGTCTTTTAAAAATTTCACAAAAACTTGGAAATGACATAGTGTGTTTCAGAGTCAATTTTATGAAATAATCTAGCCAAGTGTTTTGGGTAAATTGAGCATATTACCTCCTTTTCCATTCTGATCCGAATGGGTATTTGCACTACAACCCCTAGTGAAAACTCTTCAAAAATTCTAAAAAAATTTGGAGTTGTCAAGGGGTTTATATAAATCACTTTTGTGCAAAAAAACCCACTTTGTGTTTGGAAACTTTTGAGCACCACTTCTTATTTTCTGTTCTGGACCAGATTTGCAGTTTGCACTGCAACCCTATTTATTTCTTGCCCAAAGCTTTTGAAACTTTTACTCCTTGCAGAGGACCCTACAAAAGCGTTAAGTCCCGAGTTTCAGCCAGTGGCATTGTTTGAGACCATGTTATAGCATCATTTTGCTTTTTGGCGAGGAATGCTCCTTTGCAAAGATTGTACTAGGAAGTTTCTGTGTTGCAAAAATTAACCTTGCCACCTTTGTTTGCTTTCAAGGAGGCCTCAACCTGGAAAATTTGGTGGCTAACAAGAAGGCCTAGAGGCCCTTGACATTTTACCAAACAACCTAGGTGCATGACCTGAACTATCATACTTTTTAAACTACGTTCTGGAAGTTCTTTCCCTGCCAAATGAACGTGTCCAATAGAGCTTGAGTAACCAGCCTATCCATCCTGTTGAGTTGCACCCCCAACCAAACCCTTTAGCCTGTCGTAGCATTGAATCGAACACCTATAGTGCACACCTAGAACAGGCCTAGAGCGCGCATTTTGCACGTGTTGTGCAGTAGACGCCGCACCCACCTGCACTGTTTCCAGTGTCACCCGCGTAGTGGCAGCCTCCAGTCCATCATTTTTGACACTTCTGGCACTTGCCGCATTGTGTACAACCATACTGGTCGCTGATGCCAGCAATGGCTGCTTCGGCGAGTAGAGCACCATCTGAGCCACCCCTGCTCGCGAGCTCCCCCCACAGCTAGCCGGGACCCCGTTTGACCCTCCCATGCGTCGCCGCGTGTCCTTGCAGCTCTAGAGGCGGTCGGCCGAGAATCTTATCGTCATCACCTCGGACCGACCTCAAGGCCCTATAAGTAGGCACACGCTGATACGTCTCCAACGTATCTATAATTTTTTATCGTTCCATGCTATTATATTATCAACTTTCGATGTTTTATATGCATGAATATGCTATTTTATATTATTTTTGGGACTAACCTATTGACCTAGAGCCGAGTGCCAATTCCTGTTTTTTCCTTGTGATTGACCTTTTTCAGATAGGAATATCAAGCGGAGTCCAAACGGAATAAAACTGTCACGATGATTGTTTTTGGACCAAAAGAGACCTCCGAAGCTTTGGAAGAAGGCCAGAAGAGCCACAAGGGAGTCACGAGCCCGGTAGGTGCGCCCTACCCCCCGGGAGGGCCTACCAGGCTCGTGACCTCCTCGTGGGCCCAACTGACGTAATTCCACCGCCATAAATTCCTATAAATACAGAAACCCCCAAAAAGAAACCTAGATCGAGGGTTCCGCCACCGCAAGCCTCTGTAGCCACCAAAAACCAATCGGGAGCCCGTTTCGGCACCCTGCCGGAGGGGGAATCCATCTCCTGTGGCCATCTTCATCAACCTAGCGATCTCCATGACGAGGAGGGAGTAGTTCTCCCTCGGGGCTGAGGGTATGTACCAGTAGGTATGTGTATGATCTCTCTCTCTCTCGTGTTCTTGAGATGTCATGATCTCGATGTACCGCGGGGTTTGCTACTATAGTTGGATCCTATGATGTTCTTCCCCCTCTCCCTTCTTGTAATGAATTGAGTTTTCCCTTTGAAGTTCTCTTATCGGATTGAGTCTTTAAGGAATTGAGAACACTTGATGTATGTCTTGCACGTGTCTATCTATGGTGACAACGGGGTATTCATGTGAGTACTTGATGTATTTTTTGGTGATCAACTTGCGGGTTTCGTGACATTGGGAATCTATGCAAAGAGGTTGGCACACGTTTTATTCTTGACTCTCCGGTAGAAACTTTGGGGTACTCTTTGAAGTTCTATGTGTTGGTTGAATAGATGATTCTGAGATTGTGTGATGCATATCGTATAATCATGCCCATGAATACTTGAAGTGACAATGGAGTATCTAGGTGACATTAGGGTCTTGGTTGATATGTGTCTTAAGGTGTTATTCTAGTACGAACTCTAGGATAGATTGAACGGAAAGAATAGCTTCGTGTTATTTTACTACGGACTCTTGAATAGATTGATTAGAAAGAATAACTTTGTGGTGGTTTCGTACCCGACAATAATCTCTTCGTTTGTTCTCCGCTATTAGTTACTTTGGAGTGACTCTTTGTTGCACGTTGAGGGATAGTTGTATGATCCAATTATGTTATGATTGTTGAGCGAACTTATACTAGTGAAAGTATGAACCATAGGCCTTGTTTCCACACATTGCAATACCGTTCGTGCTCACTTTTATTATTAATTACCTTACTGTTTTCATATTTTCAGATTACAAAAACCTATATATACTATCCATATTGCACTTGTATGACCATCTCTTCGCCGAACTAGTGCACCTATACAACTTACCAATGTATAGGGTGTGTTGGGGACACAAGAGACTCTTTGTTATTTGCTTGCAGGGTTGCTTGAGAGAGACCATCTTCATCCTACGCCTCCCACGGATTGATAAACCTTAGGTCACCCACTTGAGGGAAAATTGCTACTGTCCTACAAACCCTTGCACTTGGAGTCCCAACAACGTCTACAAGGAGAAGGTTGCGTAGTAGACATCAAGCTATTTTCTGGAGCCGTTGTCGGGGATATTAGCGCTTGAAGGTATATCTTAGATCTTGCAATCGAATCTTTTAGTTTCTTGTTTTATCACTAGTTTAGTCTATAAAATAAAACTACAAAAAAATGGAATTAAGGTTGCCTCATATGCTTCATCTTTTTAATGTCTTTCGTGATAATGATGGGAAGGAAAATTGTGCTCAAGTGCTAGAAGAAGAATTACATAGAATGCTTGGCATAAAATATGTGAATGATGAGCATGATTGCAATGTTGTTTGTATGAATTCTTTGAATACCCATGATGCTAATGATATGCAAAGCCACAAGCTTGGGGATGCTATGTTCGATGAAGATGATCTTTTTAGTTCCCCCACTTTGAATGATCAAAATTATTATGATGAAAGCATGCCCCCTATTTATGATGATTATAGTGATGATACTTATGCTATAAAGAAGAATGATAATAAAACTTATCACAATTATGAGTAACCTCTTACTCAACATTACTCTTTTAATGTGGAAACAATCCGTAGTGTTCACGTCTTTTACGATACTCCCACTACTATTGATGAGAATAAATTTCCTTATGTGGAGAGTAGTAAAATTTATATGCTTGTAGATCATGAAAAGAATGCTTTAGGTGCTGGTTATATTGTTGAATTCATTCTTGATGCTACTAAAAATTATTGTCAGAGAGGATCATATGCCTCAACATATTGCAATAACATCAAGTTTCCTCTCTATGTGTCGAAATTTTTGAAGTCATGCTTGTTTTGAATTCCTATGGTAGTTGATTCTTGCTCCAATAAATTGTTTGATCACAAAATCCCTATGCATAGGAAGTGGGTTAGACTTAAATGTGCTAGTCATATGCTCCATGATGCTTCCATCATGTTTCAATCCTTATCTTTTATGTGAGCATCATTGAAATCATCATGCCTAGTGATGTCAGCTGTGCTTCCCCGCCAACGGCGACCCGAATAGTCATGTCGACGGCACCAGGAATCCTTCTGCTATGGCTATGGAGCATGTCGACAGCATTGTTGTTCCCTCTAAGTGGAAATGGTGATGTAGCACAGCGGTGGTAAGTATTCCCCTCAGTTTGAGAACCAAGGTATCAATCAAGTGGAGGCGTATCACAAGATCCTGCACAAACACAAAGAACCTGCCCCAACGCTATGAAGGGGTTGTCAATCCCTTATAGATTGTTTGCCAAGTGAGAACTGAAAGAAACAAAGTAACAAAGCAAAGTAAAAGCGGAGGTGTAAACGATGGATGTGAATATACTCGGGGGTCGTAGTGTTTACTAGTGGCTTCTCTCATGAAAGCAAGTAGACGGTGGGTGAACAAATTACTGTCGAGCAATTCATAGAACCGTGCAAAGTCGTGACGATATATATGGCAATTATTATATCTATAGGCATCACGTCCAAAACAAGTAGACCGATACTTTCTGCATCTACTACTATTACTCAACACGTCGACCGCTATCCAGCATGAATCTAGTGTATTAAGTCCAAAAGAACAAAGTAACGCCTTAAGCAAGATGACATGATGTAGATGGACAATCTCATATCAACGAGAGAGCCCATCTTGTTACTCTTGATGGCAACTACTTAATGTGTGCGTTGCCGCCCCTACTATCACTGCGAAAGGTCACCACATGGTAGAACCCAAAACCAAGCACTTCTCCCATTGCAAGAATCATAGATCTAGCTGGCCAAACAAAACCCAAGACTCGGAGAGACTTACAAGGATATCAAATCATGCATATAAGAAATTAGCAAAGCCTCAAATATAAATCATAGATAATCAGATCACAAATCCAAAATTCATCGGATCTCGACAAACACACCGTCAAAGAAGATTACATTGGATAGATCTCCATGAAGATCATGGAGAACTTTTGTATTGAAGATCCAAGAGAGAGAAGAAGCCATCTAGCTACTAACTACGGACACGTAGGTTTGAAGTGAACTACTCACGAGTCATTGGAGGGGCGATGATGATGATGAAGAAGCCCTCCAACTCCAAAGTCCCCTCCGGCACGGCGCCGGGAAGGGTCTCTGGATGAGATCTCGCGGAAACGGAAGCTTACGGCGGTGGAAAAGTTTTTTCGAGGCTCCCCTGATTTTTTGCTGTCTTTTAGGGAATATATAGGCCAAAGATATAGGTTAGGGGGCGGCCAGGGAGGACACAAGGCCTGCCACCGCCGCCTCCCCCTTGGTGGGGGAGTGGGGGCTTGTGGGCTCCCAGGAGCCCTCCTGGCTTGGCCCACAGGCCCCCTGATCTTCTTCCGTTCGAAAAAAAAACATTTCGGGGATTTTATTCCGTTTGGACTCCGTTCCAAAATCAGATCTGAAAAGAGCCAAAGACACAGAAAAAAACATGAACTAGCACTTGGCACTGAATTAATAAGTTAGTCCCAAAAATATATAAAAGGTACATAAAACATCCAAAGATGACAAGATAAGAGCGTGTAACCATCAAAAATTATAGATACGTTGGAGACGTATCAAGCATCCCCAAGGTTAACTCCTGCTCATCCTCGAGTAGGGAAGTGATAAAGAATGAATTTTTGATGTTGCAGGCTACCTAGCATAGTTGTCCTTTGTAACTTCTCTCACAAGACATGAATATTCAGATCCGTTAGATTCAAAACAATAGTTTGCTATTGACGTGGAAACTATAATAATTCAAGCAAACTAGCAAGATAATCATGAACTTTCAAAATAACAAGGCCAAAAGAAATATATCCCTACAAAAGCATATAGTCTGGCTATGCTCTATCATCATTGCACAACGAATTTAAATCATGCACAACCCCGGTATTGGCCAAGTAATTGTTTCACAACTTTACTTTCTCAAACCTTTTCAACTCTCACGCAATACATGAGCGTGATCCATGGTTATAGCACTATAGATGGTGTGGAGTGTGGTGGAGGTTGCAAGACAAAAAAGGAGAAGATAGTCACATTAACTAGGCATATCAATGAGCTCTGGAGATGCTCATCAATAGATATCAATGTGAATGAGTAGGGATTGCCATACAAATGATGCACTAGAGCTAAGAGTATGTGAAAGCTCTTAAAGAAAACTAGTGGGTGTGCATCCAACTTGCTTGCTCACGAAGACCTAAGGCAATTTTGAGGAAGCCTATCATTGGAATATACAAGCCAAGTTATATAATGAAACTTTCCCACTAGCTATATGGTGGTGACAAAACGAGAGACTCTCAATCATGAAGATCATGGTGCGTAATATGCACAAGTGTGGAAAAAGTGGTAGCATTGTCCCTTCTCTCTTTTTCTCTCTTTTTTTATTTTTTTGGTGGGCTCTTTGGCCTCTTTATTTTTTTATTTTTTTATTTTGGTGGGCTTCTTTGGCCTCTTTTATTTCCTCACATGGGACAATGCTCCATTAATGATGATCATCACACTTCCAACTCAAAACTTAGAGCAACGATGACTCTATAAGGAATGCCTTCGGTAGTGTACCGTGACAATGATCTAGCATGGCATAGACATTAATGGAAACATCATGCTGGCTATCTTACGTTCATGCAATGGCAATGTAGACGTGGTGGCACATGTCATGGTGGTAGTTGCATGGTAATATATCTCAGAATGACTTTGAAAAAGCCATAGTAGGTAGGTATGGTGGCTGTTTTGATGGAAGCTAATTGTGGGTTTTGTGCACCGACGAAAGTTGCACGACACTAAGAAGATAGTGATGGTGGAAGGTGAAAGTGCATCTAAACCATGGACTCAACATTAGTCATGAAGAACTCATATACTTGTTGCAAACTTTTATTAGTAATCGAAACAAAGCATTCAATGCATACTCCTAGGGGAACGGTTGGTAGGTATAAACCATCGCGCGATCCCGACCACCACACAAAGGATGACAATCAATAGACTAATCATGCCCAGATTTCATCACATAGCGGTTCACCATACGTGCATGCTACGGGAATCACTAACTTCAACACAAGTATTTCTAGATCCACAACACCTTCCTATTATGACTTCAATATTACCATAACCACAACTCAAAACTAATTGAGATGACTCAAACTTCTCTAACTAGTCAATGCACATGAAGGTGGAAGTTTTCATGTCCCTTTGGATAACTACCCCTTTTGAGACTACTTTCAAAGCATAGATCAACTACCAAGCCACGCACCACTGTTCTCTAAAAGATATAAGTGAAGCACATAGAGCAAAAGTATCTAGCTCAAAAGATATAAGTGAAGCACATGTGAGCTGAATTGTCTACCGAAAGATGTAAGTGAAGCTCGACGAAATCACGGTGATTGCATTTCTCTCTCTCTAGGTGCGCAGCAAGGATGATTGTGAAACAACAAAAATAAAAGACTCCTACAATACAAGACGCTCCAAGCAAAAACACATAACATGTGGTGAATACAAATATAGCCCCAAGTAATGTTACCGATGGATTAAAGACGAGAGAGGGGATGCCTTCCAGGGGCATCCCCAAGCTTAGGCTTTTACGGCATCCTCAAATCTCTTGGGGTGCCTTGGGCATCCCCAAGCTTGAGCTCTTGCCACTCTTTATCTCTTTGTCCATAAGAACTTCACCCAAAACTTGAAAACTTCCCAACACGAAACTTAAACAGAAACTCGTGATAACATTAGTTTGAGAAAGCAAACCACCACTTCCTTAGGTACTGTAGCAAACTTAAATTCTACTTGTGCTGATGTTGGGTTACTATATTTTCAATATTCCATGGCTAATACCCCGCGATACTATCCATAGTTTCATCAAAATAAGCAACCAACACAACAAAACAGAATCTGTTAACAGCAGACCAGTCTGTAGAAATCTGTATATTTCGTATAACTCTCGTACTTAAAAAATTCTGAACAATTTCGACAGTCTGAAAAATTTGCGTAGAAATCAGCAGAAAAAAGAATCAACTCAAAATCTCTTACAGAAAAAAGGAAAATTCTTTTCGTGAGCAGAAAGTTTCTGTCTTTTCCAGCATGACCAAACGATCATCCCCAAGACTAATCATAACGGTTTTGCTTGGCACAAACGCAAAAAGAAACACAAAAAACACAATCTTAACAGAATTATGAAAGTGTGGAAAACACAGAACAGAAAGAAAAATGATAGATTCGTTGGGTTGCCTCCCAACAAGCGCTTTTGTTTAACGCCCTTAGCTAGGCAAAAAAAGATGGAATCACGTATAGTCATCTTTGGTGCTCAAACCATAGGTAGCCCTCATCATAGATTCATAGGGAAATCTTATTTTCTTTCTAGGAAAGTGCTCGATGCCCTTCTTTAAAGGAAATTGAATTCTAATATTCCCTTCCTTCATATCGATGATTGCACCAATAGTCCTTTGGAAAGGTCTACCAAGAATAATGGGACATGAAGGATTGCAATCTATGTCAAGTACAATGAAATCCACGGGTACATAGTTATTATTTGCAACAATAAGAACATCATCGATCCTTCCCATGGGTTTCTTGACAGTAGAATCCGCAAGATGCAAATTAAGAGAACAATCTTCAATCTTATGAAAACCAAGAATATCACATAAAGACTTTGGAATCGCGGAAACATTAGCACCCAAATCACACAAATCATTGCACTCATAGTTTTTGATCTTGATTTTGATAGTAGGTTCCCACTCATCATGAAGTTTTCTAGGTATAGATACTTCTAGTTCGAGCTTCTCTTCAAGAGATTTCATCATAGTATCTACGATATGCGCGGTAAAGGCTTTGCTTTGGCTATAAGCATGTGGAGAGTTTGCAATGGATTGCATCAAAGAAATGCAGTCAAGCAAGGAGAAATTATCATAATTGAATTCCTTGAAATCCAAAGTGGGAGTTCCATTACTACCGAAATTTTTGACTTCTTCTAGTCCACTCTCCACACCTTTATCATCAAGATAGGTGGACTCCGAATCATTGGGGCGTTTTTCAACCAAAGTGGATGCATATCCAGCCCCTCCATAAATAGGTTTGACACGCGAAAACAAAGATTCAAGAGGAGACACACCAAGCACTTTAAGATCTTCGTGATTTGCATCACAAATTTCAGGTTTAGCTGCCATCTTATCACTACAGGAATTAGCGTCTTTGCCGTCTGCCATCACAGACGGCAAAGACTAAATCCCGGACGGCAAAGAGAATACCACAAACGACAAAGAATATCACGGCCGGCAAAATTTCTGCGTCAGCCTACGACTGCATCGTACCTTCTTTGCCTTCTGTCCCCACAAAGTGGACGGCAAAGCTCTTTGCCATCATCTTTCCATAGGAGTAGTCGGCAAAGTGCTCGAGACGGCAGCCGACAGGCGTTGCCTCCGTTAGGGGTTAACGGAGGCTTTGCCGTCTGCCTCCCCCTTATACTTTGCCGTCTGCCTCCCCCTTATTCTTTGCCGTCTACCTCCCCCTTATTCTTTGCCGTCTGCCTCCCCCTTATTCTTTGTCGTCTGCCTCCTCCTCCTCCCCCCCTCCACTCTTTGCCGTCTGCCTCCTCCTCCCCCTCCTCTGTACCCTCTTCTTTGCCGTCTGCCCACCCTGGAGGCAGATGGCAAAGAGCCTATATAGACACCCCAGGATACACAGCTGGGTGCCATGTGGCACCTTTGCCATCTGTGAGCTGATGGCACAAGTCTTTGCCATCAGCTGGCAGATGGCAAAGAGCCCATATAGTACCTGTTTTTTTGTTTTATTTTATTTCATAGCACATATATATATATATTTGACAACACATTTATATAATTCACCACACATATATGATATATAGTTCACCACACATATACTTGCCAACACATATATATAATTCACCACACATATCTGATATACATATGAATCAATGTACATCCCCATATATCGGAAGAACCAACATACAAAGTATTGCACTGTGTATCCATGTATACATATACATATAGTTCGACATTGTTCATCAACTCAAATGAAAACTAGATGATATACACATAAAGTTCATCCATCGACATTGTTCAACTCCATGAATGCCAGCTTCCATGCATGTAGTATATCCAATCTGCAAAAATGTGAATAAGAAAGTCAGAAGAAGAACAAAATATGATATTTTTGAGCTAATTATGTCATTTTTTGGAGAAAACAAGTTAAGAATATAATATTCATGAGCTAACCAAGGTTCTTATGCCATTTTTAGATTATTATGGCATTTTGGAGCTAAATGGGTTAATTATGTCATTGTTGGGGAAATTAAAGCAAGGATAATATGAAAGAGGAGAAGAAAGAGGAGTAGGAGGAGAAGAAGAAGAAATCAAGAAGTAGGAGGAGAAGGAGGAGGAGGAGGAGGAGAAGGACTAGAAGGTCCTTGGCCTTCTCCTCCTCCTCCTCCTCCTTCTCCTTCTTCTCTTCTTCTTCTTCTTCTTCTTTCTTTCTTTTCATTTTGCCTATTTCTTCTCCTCTTCTTGGAGCTAAATTACCTAATTATGTCTTTTTGGAGCTATATGGGCTAATTATCCCATTTTAGAGGAAAACAAGCTAAGAATATAATATTCATGAGCTAACCAAGGTTCTTAAAACATTTTGAGCTTATTATGTCATTTTGGAGCTAAATGGGCTAATTATGTCATTGTTGGGGAAATTAAAGCAATGATAATATGAAATAGGAGAAGAAAGAGGAGGAGGAGGAGAAGAAGAAGAAATCAAGAAGAAGGAGGAGAAGGAGGAGGAGAAGGAGGAGGAGGAGAAGGACTAGAAGGTCCTTGGCCTTCTCCTCCTCCTCCTCCTCCTCCTTCTCCTTCTCTTCTTCTTCTTCTTCTTCTTCTTCTGTCTTTTCATTTTGCCTATTTCTTCTCCTCTTCTCCTCTTGTTGGAGTAAGTTACCTAATTATGTTTTTTGGAGCTAAATGGGTTAATTATCCCATTTTAGAGGAAAACAAGCTAAGTATATAATATTCATGAGCTAACCAAGGTTCTTATGCCATTTTGAGCTTATTATGGTATTTTGGAGCTAAATGGGCTACTTATCTCATTGTTGGGGAAACTAAAGTAGGGATAATATGAAACAGGAGAAGAAAGAGGAGGAGGAGGAGAATAAGAAGAAATCAAGAAGAAGGAGGAGAAGGGGGAGAAGGAGGAGGAGGAGAAGGACTAGAAGGTCCTTGGCCTTCTCCTTCTCCTCCTCCTCCTCCTTCTCCTTCTTCTCTTCTTCTTTTTCTTCTTCTTCTTCTTTCTTTTCACTTTTCTTATTTCTTCTCCTCTTCTCCTCTTGTTGCAGCTAAATTACCTAATTATGTCTTTTTGGAGCTAAATGGGCTAATTATCCCATTTTAGAGGAAAACAAGCTAAGTATATAATATTCATGAGCTAACCAAGGTTCTGATGCCATTTTGAGCTTATTATGGTATTTTGGAGCTAAATGGGCTAATTATGTCATTGTTGGGGAAATTAAAGCAAGGATAATATGAAAGAGGAGAAGAACGAGGAGTGGGAGGAGAAGAATAAGAAATCAAGAAGGAGGAGAAGGAGGAGAAGGAGGAGGAGGAGAAGGACTAGAAGGTCCTTCGCCTTCTCCTCCTCCTCCTCTTCCTTCTCCTTCTTCTCTTCGTCTTCTTCTTCTTCTTCTTCTTCTTTCTTTTCATTTTTCCTATTTCTTCTCGTCTTCTCCTTTTGTTGGAGCTAAATTACCTAATTATGTCTTTTTGGAGCTAAATGGGCTAATTATCCCATTTTAGAGGAAAACAAGCTAAGTATATAATATTCATGAGCTAACCAAGGTTCTGATGCCATTTTGAGCTTATTATGGTATTTTGGAGCTAAATGGGCTAATTATGTCATTGTTGGGGAAATTAAATCAAGGATAACATGAAAGAGGAGAAGAACGAGGAGTGGGAGGAGAAGACGAAGAAATCAAGAAGAAGGAGGAGAAGGAGGAGAAGGAGGAGGAGGAGAAGGACTAGAAGGTCCTTCGCCTTCTCCTCCTCCTCCTCCTCCTTCTCCTTCTTCTCTTCTTCTTCTTCTTCTTCTTCTTTCTTTTCATTTTTCCTATTTCTTCTCCTCTTCTCATTTTTTTGGGAGCTAAATTACCTAATTATGTCTTTTTGGAGCTAAATGGGCTAATTATCCCATTTTAGAGGAAAATAAGCTAAGTATATAATATTCGTGAGCTAACCAAGGTTCTTATGGCATTTTGAGCTTATTATGCCATTTTGGAGCTAAATGGGCTAATTATGTCATTGTTGGGGAAATTAAAGCAAGGATAATATGAAAGAGAAGAATAAAGAGGAGGAGGAGGAGAAGAAGAAGAACCCAATAAGAAGGAGGAGAAGGAGGAGAAGGAGGAGGAGGAGAAGGACTAGAAGGTCCTTGGCCTTCTCCTCCTTCTCCTCCTCCTCCTCCTCCTTCTCCTTCTTCTCTTCTTCTTCTTCTTCTTCTTCTTTCTTTTCATTTTTCCTATTTCTTCTCCTCTTGTTGGACCTAAATTACATAATTATGTCTTTTTGGAGCTCAATGGGCGAATTATCCCATTTTAGAGGAAAACAAGCTAAGTATATAATATTAATGAGCTAACCAAGGTTCTTATGCCATTTTGAGGTTATTATGGCAATTTGGAGCTAAATGGGCTAATTATGTCTTTTTGGAGCTAAATGGGCTAACTATGTCATTGTTAGGGAAATTAAGGCAAGGAGAATATGAAAGAGGAGAAGAGAAACTTACCGTAGTGGTCATCAAGGAGGAGAAACACTTGGAGAAGGGTCGTGCGATGCCGCTCGGGAGTTATTCTGCAGAACAGATATTTTGCAATGTCTCAGTTAGCATGATGACACTCAATTATTAATACTAGTTTATAATGAAACTCACCGTGCCAATCGATGAGAAGACGGGCATCGGCAGAGGGACTTGACCGCTCTTCTCGCACAGACCCTGAAGAGTGGGTCGTATTAGTTAGTAATGAAACAGACGTTACACACATGATTTGGCTAATGTGAAAAAAACTTACCACAAAAAGCTCGTACAGGGCCCGTTGACCTGCCTCATTCCGGGACCTCTCCTCCTCAATCAATCGTGACGTGGTTTGGTCCCTCTCATCAAGAGCAGCCTGACTAGCCAATCTCTCTTTCTCAAGAGCAGCCTCAAGAGCAGCCTGGCTTGCCAATTTCTCTTTCTCAAGAGCAGCCTAGTTTGCCAATCTCTCTTTCTGAAGAGCAGCCTGAAACACCATTCCTCATTACCATAGTAATGATCTATGGTGACACACATAATGAAATGGATGAAAGTGTTCTTAGTCCGTACAACTAACCTCGATGGCAAGTTCGATTGGCCGTGGACGATGCATTATCTCAGGACAGTTGCTCGACTGGCGTGCCTTGATCTCCAGAAGAGTGAGTGGACAACGTATTATCCCATCTCCAATGGCTATCGAGCAATGGGGCCTCCCGCCACCAGATATCATCACCAGCTCTGGATCCAAAGGTTCCTGGCTAGGGTTAAAGTCATCCCCTTTCGTAGCCTTCCCCGCGTCCTTGTATGCCACGAGCTTCTGGTGGGATGATATGTTGGTGAAGTTATTGGGATCATCTAGGTCAGACTCAGAGAATGCCTTTGCCTTCTTGTACGAGGCAGTATGGGCCATGCCATAAAGGTCGTACAAGTGTGGTATCTCCGTCTTATTGTGATGCGCCTAAAACAGAGGAATAAAATATTAGCATCAAGAATGAATTGCATGAATCATGAAGCAAATCACATACCCAGTTTCGTCCAAACTGAAGTAAGTTGGCGCTGCCTTGATGGTGTGGCACACCAACCATTTGGCTACACCGATCCTTCGCACTCTCGTGGACGGCTCGCCAGCGGCCTGTGCACCACTCATCAACCAACGCCTCCCAACAATCCATCTTATCCGCACACCATATCGGGGGCACCTGTAAGTTATTAGAAAGAATTTTTAGCGCTACGCCTATGAATGAGATCATGAAAACTACGTAGAAGGACTTAAGAATAGGTAATTACCTTCATGTATTGCTCCTTCTTCAGAAACTTTCCGCGGCAATCCTTCTTCTGCTTCTTAATACCACACGTGGCGTAGTAATCTCGAATAGCTTGCGGCCGAGCCTCGTGGCGCAAGTTCTGTAGTAACTGCCTACACTCGTCCTCGAGAACCCTGGCCGCCTCCTCCTCATATCCATCCTCACACCTATAGAAGGTCTGCAATCAAACGTGAAAACACCGATTAGTACAATAATTAGCTATATTGTTAATTTTAGATTCTGTAAAAGGATAATTTATCCAAAAGCTCTTGATCACCATCTCGGCCCTTGTGTGGCACAAGACACCATCTATAATCTCCTCCGGCGGGGCCTGCGCAGCCTGGTAGTGCTCCCAGGAAAATCCTAGTGTAGGAACATGACCCTCACCAGGCAACGTGACAAACCCTAGGAAATTTGTCTGGCAAAGCACACCAAGGACGGAGTTCGGCCTGCGGACTCCAAGAGGGTGTACCCATCCCCTGCAGTATGATAAGGTCAACACATTAGATATTTGAACAAACTTGAAGGCAAAAGCTAAAAAAAGAGTAAATGTACTTACCTATCTCCTTCAGGTTTAATCACCGGCCTCTGATCGCGAGTAGCCGGCGCGACCGGGAGACGTGTACTACCACGCTTGTACACGGTGGCCTCGTCCACCTGCACATCGGCATCACTATCCGTAAGCTCATCCCCGCCATCCCCGCCCCCTGAGCCACCCGGACCCCCGGTCCAGTCCGGCAACTCGGTACGATCCGGCCAGGTCTCCCATCCGGGCCTCTCCACGTCGGGTGAAGCCTCCGGAACCGTAGTCTCCTCCGGCTGCTCCTGGGCGGAATGCACATCGACATGAGGCTGCTCCTGGACCGGAGTCTCATGGGACGAATGCCTCTCATCAACAGGCTCCTGAAACGGAGTCCTCGTAGCCTCCTCCGCAAACAGGTCAACCATAGTAGTCATATGCTCGGGTGAATGAGCTGGTGGTGGTGGCGAGGACGGCTCAACAGTCCTCCTGGATCTTCCGCGGCCACCACCTCTCCCTGTACCCTTCCCCTTCTTTCCTACCCGACCAGCACCTCTCCCAGTGGGCAATGCCGCAGACGAAGAAGAACCCACGGGTGGTGTCGACAGACTGTCTGCCAAGGCTCTACGGAGAGATAGGGGTGAAAGGGAAGTACCACCCCTCGTGTGGGGCGCCTCGGAAGAACCCGTCGAGCGATCAGGACCAGCGCCCACCATCTTTCCACACCTGGTGACCTACCATGATAAAGATTAAAAGAAATTAGAACAACATAAAAAAATTGAATAATTAACATGAATAATAATATGTACATGAATAATAAAGATTAAAATATATGTAATTTAAGTTGTGAATCTTACAAACTAATAATCATCATCAATAAATGCATCATCATCATCACTATGACGCATGTCTTCAAGAATGACGTGCTCGTCGGGTTCAACAGCATGAAGTTGTGAAAGGCCTTCCTTTAATCGTTGAAGCATTGACAGGTCATCCGCATCAGTAACCTCTACGAGTTCCAGTTCTTCTGGTTCCGGCTCAGGGCTGGAGTCGGATTCATTGTCGCTGTATACTTCCATGTTCTTGGGTGAAGCACGACGGTTCTTGAAACGTTTCTTGGAAAGATGTGTTTCTTGGAAGAATTCTCAATCATATGTGTCTGGGATAATGTGAGGTTCATAATCCTGTTCATTTGGGAGAGGTGGTCTGACATGTGGCGGCACTTCATAAACAACATACCAACCTTCTAGATTCTTATCCGTTTGGCATGCCCACGGTAGATAGAAAACTTGGGTCGCCTGTTGAGTAGTAATATAGACACTGGGAACATCTAAATGGGTGTTTGGATTGAAGACTACGACGTTCGGTGGGTTTTCACCATAGAATTGAAGTTCATAAATTGCTTCAACTCTTCCATAATACTCGATAACACCTTCGCCGATAGCAGAGACACCACAATTTGTAGATTTTCGGTCGGGCATAGATAGCTCTTTTCCAAAGGTACGAAAGAGATACCCGTTGATGTCGTATTTCTCAAATGAACGGACCTTATAGTCAAAACCATTAGCGACTTGTCTCAATTCAGCGTCCATAGACTCTGAATTAGCCTACAAGTTTAATAGGAAACAGTTGTTGCATTAGCCGCAAGTTAGACCAAGAATGAAATGGTCCATTATTGATAATTACCGTTTGTTTGAACCAAGAGATGAAACCGGGATAGCCGCCTCCTGTCTTTGATAGAATTTGGCGACGTAACGGCTGTTTGAAATATCCAGGAATAAGAGCAGTTCAAATGAATTAGAAGTTACGGGAAAATGTGCCGAGAACTCACTCGATGTAAGGCCGCACTTCTATTACGTTATTGAAGATATACAACCAAATGTTCCGCCATTTTTCGACATCCAACGTTATTGGTTTCGAAGCACCGGCTGGTGCGAGCTTCCCTTTCAATAGGTTGAGGTTGGACACACCTTTTTCAGGGTCTGCATCACTGTGCCGAGGCTTCAGATTATGCAAATGATGATTTTTGGCTTCGTAGTGTGCTGTCACAAAGTTTGCCACCTCCTTAGTAATTAATGCCTTAGCCATCGATGCTTCAATTCTACGCTTATTTTTACATTTAGCTTGAAGGGTCTTCTGCATCCTCTCAGTTGCATATCACCAGCGATCTTGCACGGGCCCACCCAATCTTGCCTCGGTCGGTAGATGTAAAATCAAATGTTGCATTGGATTAAAGAAGCTCGGTGGAAAGATCTTCTCTAACTTGCACAACAACTCCGGTGCAAACTCCTCCATGTCTTCTACCATGCCAGGCGACAATTCTTTCGCGCAAAGAACACGGAAGAAATAGCTCAGCTCTGCCAGTACTACCCATTCATCCTCAGGAATAAAGCTACGTAACATCACCGACATTACCCGCTCTAGCCATATGTGCCAGTCATGACTCTTGAGACCAAAGATTTTTAATTTTTCAAGACTCGCTCCCCTCTTTAGATTCGTTGCATACCCATCGGGGAAAATCAAGTGCATTTTGACCCACAAGATAATTTCCCTCATAGCTGGCCTTCCAACATTGAACCAGGCCTTTGGCTTCAACCTCTTCTGCTTTCCTTTGCCTTCTCGCATGTTTTGTAACGGTCTATGACATATTGTCTCTTGATCGACTCTAGCCTTAATATTATCCTTTGTCTTCCCATCTATGTCGAATAATGTACCAAAAATAGCCTCTACGATATTCTTTTCAGTGTGCATCATGTCGATATTGTGTGGAAGCAGGTGTTTGAAGTAAGGCAGATCCCAGAAGCATGGCTTGTGAGTCCAGGCGTGTTTTGAATTATACCCCTTGAAATACCCTAGACGCTCTGGATCAGGCTCGAGGGCGTTTAACTGATCCAGGATCTGTTGGGCTGTGAATGCAGGTGGTGCCAAGTTTTTGACAACTTTACCTTTGGTAAAGTTCTTCTTGTCTTTTCTGAACTGATGGTCAGGATCCAGGAACTGTCTTTGCAAGTCAAAGCAAGAATACTTCCGACCCTCCTGCAACCAATGAAACTGAAGAGCTGCCTTGCATTGGGGGCATGGGAACCTTCCATGCACACACCATCCAGAGAATAGCGCATACACTGGCAAGTCATGCATATAGTACATGTACCACACATGCATTTTGAAGTTTTCTTTTCTAGCGGCATCGTATGTGTGGACCCCATTATCCCAAGCTTCTTCCAATTCATCCCTAAGCGGTTGCAGGTACACATTCATATTCTTCCCCGGATAATTGGGCCATGGAATTATCAACGTCAGAAATATGTTCTTTCTTTGCATAATCTGCCCGGGGGGGGAGATTGACTGGAATGACAAATACAGGCCAACAACTGTATTGGGTTGCCGTCATGCCGAAGGGATTACAACCATCCGTGACGGTGCAGACTCGAGGATTCCTTGGATCTGCCGCTTTATCCTAATGCAATCCATCGAAATGTTTCCACGCTTCCCCATCCGATGTGTGTACCATCATCTTATTCCCATCCGCATCTACTTCGGTTCTTTTGCCCAATTTGTGCCATGTCATCTCTCTGGCTGTCTCTGCGACCATGAAAAGACGTTGAAGTCTTGGTACGATTGGCATATACTGAAGAACACTAACTGCGATTTTGTTCTGCCTCTTCTCACCCATACCATTGTCTACCACAAGATACCTGCAAGACTCGCAATTGGGACAATAGTCCAAGTGTGCATACTCCTTCATAAATAAAACATCCTTTCTAACATGCATCTATCTTCTCATAGGGCATCTTAAGTACACGAAGTATTTTATCTGACTGGTACAGGTTTGCAGGCATGACATGGCCTTTGGGTAGGAAACGTCCAAATAGTGTCATCATCGCGTCGTAGCATTCTCTTCCCAAGTTGAACTGAGCCTTCACAACCATTACTTGTGCAATTGCATCCAGCTGACAGAGCTCAGTGTGCTCATGGAGAGGACGTTTTGAAGACTCCAACATTTCATAAAAGTCCTTTGCAGATTCCTCCATCTCATCTTCTGAATCCCGAGCATCATCAAAGTCTTGCACCATGTCTTCGATCCCGGTACCATGCTCGTCCGTGCGACGACGGACCGCCTCAGCTCTTGTGCGTTGTATAGACTCACCATGAAATGTCCACACCGTATAATTAGGCTTTAAACCCCTCCTCTGCAGGTGTTTAATCATTACAGCCTCTGTCGTCTTTTTATAGTTGTCGCATCCAGGAGAGGGGCAATAGTGTCTTTCCTGGCCATTTGCGAATGCGGCTTTCACAAATTCCTTTGTTTTTACAAACCATTCTTTCGTCATCTCTTTCTGACTAGGGTGACCGGTATACATCCACGCACGATCACTCGTCTTGCGTAGCTACTAAAGACAGAAGAAATATATTTCTATATAATTTAGCATTTATATTCATCGGTTAATCAGGTCCGCCATTTTTATTACGTCCAGGCAACCTACACGCTAATAGGTAAAGATAGGTCCTAATCCCACCCGAGTATGTGTATATTTGGCTCGTTTTCCCATGCTCTGCTCCGGATCCAACGCAAAATTTCGGCAGCACCTCCCTGCTCTTCGCCTGATACACGTCTTCGCAATAAACAGACAGGATGTGCATCCGGAGAACAACAAGGAGGCACTGACGAAATTCCGCATCGGATCCAGAGCACAGCATACGGGAAAACGAACCCAATCTACACATACTCGGGCTGTCCATGGATAATGTTGGATAATTCGAAAGGATGGTGGTTCTAAATATGCAAAGAGATGCATATTTATAGATGTCGGCCTTTCGACCGGGAGACGTATACCGGTCACGCATACTCATGATTGAAGAAACCTATATATACCTAGCAAGTTTCATCGACACGAAGACCGGGACAGAGCAAATTAAGGGGTAGGAGGAGAAGTCATTTGTGCTCACCAACAAACGTTGGGGCGGAGCTCGTCCAACGCACGTGGAGGTCGTCGAACAACTGCACATTGAAATTCACCCGATCAACTCAAATATGATGTTTTTATAAGTTATCAGAAAATATGTGACCTAACTATTATTTTCTTTTTTCTTTTTTCCTCTTATTCTTCTTCTTCTCCTTCTTATTCTTTTTTTTTCCTCTTATTCTTCTTCTCCTTCTTCTTTTTTTCTTCTCTTCTTCTTCTTCTTCTTCTTCTTATTCTTATTTTCTTTTTTCGTTTTTCCTCTTATTCTTCTTCTCCTTCTTCTTCTTTTCTTGTTCTCGTCTTCTTCTTCTTCTTCTTCTTATTCTTCTTCTTGTTATTCTTATTTTCTTTTTTCTTTTTTCCTCTTATTCTTCATCTCCTTATTCTTGTTTTCTTCTTCTCTTCTTCTTCTTCTGCTTCTTCTTCTTATTTTCTTTTTTCCTCTTATTCTTCTCTTCCTCTCCTATTTTTCTTCTTGTTCTTCTTCTTATTTCTCCTCCTTCCCTTCCTTTTCCTTCTTCTTCTTTTCCTTCTTCTTCTTATTTTTTTCTTCTCCTTTCTCCTTCTTCTTCTTCTTCTCCTTTCTCCTTCTTCTTCTTCTCCTTTCTCCTTCTTCTTCTTCTCCTTTTCTCCTTTACTAAACATGAAACTAACCTAACTAAACCTAAACTAAAACTAAACCTAAACTAAACTAAAACTAAGCCAAAATCTCACTAAAACATATAACTAATTAATGAAAAACTATTAAAAAAAGAAGAAAAATAACTAACCGAATGTCGCAGGGGACCCCAGGGGGAGGACGGCCGCAGGGGGAGGAGGGCCGCAGGGGGAGGAGAGGCCGCATGGGGGGGGAGGGCCGCATGCGGAGGAGGGGCACGGTGAGGGGTGCGAGGAGGTTGGTGGAGGTGGGGTGGGGCGCTGGGGTGGGGGTGGCGTCGGCGGCGACGGCACTGGTGTAGCGGCGGCGGGGTGGGGTGGCGACGCTGGGGTGGGGGCGGAGGCGACGCTGGGGGGCTGGCGAGGCTGCGGTGAGGGAGAGTGGAGAGAGTGTAGAAAGTGGGAGAAAGGAGGGCGCGACAACCGTTATCGTTAGGTCTCCATCCACTTTGCCGTCTGCCGCGGACGGCAAAGGAAGAGAAGGCAGACGGCAAAGGGGTGGGGTGGGTGCGGGTGGGGTGGGGCAAAGAGGTGGCTGATGGCGTCAGCTTTGCCGTCTTCCTTCTCTTCCTTTGCCGTCTGTGGGTGGACGGCAAAGACGTGGCTGATGGCAAATAGGTATTTTTCCATCAGCCACCTCTTTGCCGTCTGTTTTCCTGAAGCTGATGGCAAATATGTTCTTTGCCGTCTGCTGGCTGATGGCAAAGATTTGACAGACGACAAATAAAGGAATTCCAGTAGTGTATTGACTAAGGTAGCCTGCTTGTCAGAAATTTGGCCCACCAAGTTTTCAAGGTGAGCAAGGTGAGAACTAAATGCAAGGAAATCATTGGCCATATCATCAACCTCTTTATTCAAACAGACCAAAAAGGTAATTTGCTCTTTCAATTCAAACAGACTAAATGCAAGTAACTATTTTGGTCAAACTGAGAAGACATGAAACCTTTGACATTAGTTTCAATCTCCTCCAATTTTCTGAAATAGTTTGGTTTGTCCATGAGGAAAGGTCTCCCACGAACAAACCTAAGAGCAGGCGGGCGAAAGGGAACGGAAAAAAGGCAAAAAGAAAAAGAAAACGACAAAGGAGAAAGGCAAATGAAAGAGACAAATGTGAAATGGGGGAGAGGAAAATGAGAGGCAACTGGCAACAAAAGTAAATGCAAGAGATGAGTTTGTGAGACCTACTTGGATAGATCTTGATATTTCCTCCCCGGCAACGGCACCAGAAATACTTCTGATGTCAGCTGTGCTTCCCCGGCAACGGCGACAGGAATAGTCATGTCGACGGCACTAGGAATCCTTCTGCTACGGCTATGGAGCCTTGCGTTGGTGGTCCCTCGAAGCGGAAAGGGTGATATAGCACAACGATTGTAAGTATTTTCCTCAGTTTGAGAAACAAGGTATCAATCCAGTGGAGAAGTATCATAAGATCCTGCACAAACACAAAGAACCTGCTCCCAAGATTATGAAGGGGTTGTCAATCCCTTATAGATTGTTTGCCAAGTGAGAACTGAAAGCAACAAAGTAACAAAGCAAAGTAAAAGCGGAGGTCTAAACGATGGACGTGAATAGACCCAGGGGTCGTAGTGTTTACTAGTGGCTTCTCTCATGAAAGCAAGTAGACGGTGGGTGAACAAATTACTGTCGAGCAAGTAGAGGAGAGATCAAGAGACGGTGGGTGAACAAGTAGCGGTCATATATTGTCATAGAACCGCGCAAAGTCGTGGCAATATCTATGGAAATGATTATATCTATAAGCATCACGTCCAAAACAAGTAGACCGATAATTTCTACATCTACTACTATTACTCCACACGTCGACCGCTATCCAGCATGCATCTAGTGTATTCAGTCGAAAAGAACACAGTAACGGCTTAAGCAAGATGAAATGATGTAGACGGACAATCTCGTATGAACGATAGAGCCCATCTTGCTACCCTTGATGGCAACTACTTAATTTGTGCCTTGCTGCCCCTACTGTCACGAGCAAAGGTCACCACATTGTAGAACCCAAAACCAAGCACTTCTCCCATTGCAAGAATCATAAAACTAGTTGGCCAAACAAAACCCAAGACTCGGAGAGACTTACAAGGATATCAAATCATGCATATAAGAAATCAGCAAAGACTCAAATATAAATCATAGATAATCTGATCACAAATCCACAGTTCATTAGATCTCGACAAACACACCGGCAAAGAATATTACATCGGATGGATCTCCATGAAGATCATGGAGAACTTTGTATTGAAGATCCAAGAGAGAATAGAAGCCATCTAGCTACTAACTACGTTCCCGTAGGTCTGAAGTGAACTACTCACGAGTCATTGGAGGGGCGATGATGATGATGAAGAAGCCCTCCAACTCCAAAGTTCCCTTCGGCAGGGCGCCGGGAAGGTTCTCCAGATGAGATCTCGCGGAAACGGAAGATTGCGGCGGCGGAATTTTTGCTGTATTTTTGAGGCTCCCCTGATTTTTTGCTGTATTTTAGGGAATATATAGGCCAAAGATCTAGGTCAGGGGGCGGATAGGGAGGCCACAAGCCCTGCCACCGCCGCCTCCCCCCTAGTGGCGGAGTGGGGGCTTGTGGGCTCCCAGGAGCCCTCCTGGCTTGGCCCACAGGCCCCCTGATCTTCTTCCGTTCGGACTCCGTTCAAAAATCAGATCTGAAAAGAGCCAAAAACACAGAAAAACAGGAACTGGCACTTGGCACTAAATTAATAAGTTAGTCCCAAAAAAGATATAAAGGTACATAAAACATCCAAAGATGACAAGATAACAGCGTGGAACCATAAAAAATTATAGATACGTTGGAGACGTATCACCTAGCTTGAAAGGAAATAAAGAAAAGTGCTTGTTGGGAGACAACCCAATATGTATCCTTACTGATTTTGTGTTCTCACATGATTAACCTACTGTATTAATCATGTTTTATTGCCTTAGTTTCAATAAAGTGCCAAGTAAAGCCTTTATGATTAGTTTGGGTGATAGTTGTTTGATCATGGTGAAAAAGAAAGAAACTTTGCGCTCGCGAAATCATTTCTAATTTCCATCTAGAGAGTGCTTTTAGGTTGATTCTTTTTTCTGCTGATTGATATACAAATTTCCTGAATATTGATAATTGTTTCAGAATTTTTGGAAGTTCATCATAGACTGTTCTGTTTTTGACATATTATGTTTTCAATGCATAGTTTGCTTGTTTTGGTGTTTCTATAGATTATATTGAGTAATATAAATTGGGAAAATAGTAAGATACAGTAGGCATTGTGTGAAAATAATTATGAGTCTTGTTTTGAAAGTACCCAAGTGATTAATTTGCTCGTTATTATACTAACCCATCTCACGAAGTTCCGTTAAGTTTTGTGTTGTGAGTTTTGGGTAGAGTTTTGATGGACTATGAAACAAGGAGTGGAAAGAGCCTAATCTTGGGGATTCCCAAGGCACCCCAAAGCCATATTCAAGGACACCAAAGATCCTAAGCTTGGGGATGCCCCGGGAAGGCACCCCCTCTTTCGTCTTCAATCCATCGGTAACTTTACTTGGGGCTATATTTTTATTCACCACATGATATGTGTTTTGCCTGGAGCGTCATTTTCTTTTATTATAACTTTCTTTCTGTTATTTATATTAATGTTTTGCCTCATTTAGTTCAATAAACTATCAAAGATAGCCTTTACCATGCTTAATTTGCAAGTTTAGGAGTTTCTGTTCCAAAACAGAAAGTTTGCTTGTAGTGCAAATATTCCCTAGAATTTTCTGTATGTCAGAATAACTTGCAATTTGGACACAGTATGCTATTATAAATTGTATACAGCATGGAATTGTTTCAGATTTGTTGGAGTTAACTAAGTACGGATCTTGCTGCATTCCTTACATACTGTTCATTTTAGGCAGATTGTTGTTATGTTTGCATTGGTTGCATATGTTTGCTTGTTTAATGATCCTATTTGAGGATAGGAGTTTTAAATATGCAGAGGCATTTAGTATGCAATGTCAAATAATAATTTTACTGATTTACTAAAGTAGACGATGATAAAGTTTTGCATTGATTTATACTAACCTATCTCACGAGTTCTTATTGAGTTTTGTGTGGATTAAGTTTTTAAGATTTTGGAAACCACCATATGAGAGGAATTAAGGAGACACAAAAGCTCAAGCTTGTGGATGCCCAAGGCATCCCCAATTCATATTTCAAGAAGTCTCAAGAACCTAAGCTTGGGGATGCGCCGGATGACGTCCCACCTTTCTTCTTTAAACAATTATCGGTTAGTATCGGTTGAACCTAAGTTTTTGCTTCTTCACATGATTCGTGATATCCTTGAAGTGTCATTTTATTTTGTTTGAATAAGGTACTTAAGATCTGAAATTCTTAGATGGGAGAGTCTTCACATAGCCAAATAATTATTCACTACTCATTGAGCTTCACATATATCTTTTGGAGTAGTTTTCCTTTTACTCTCATGCTTCACTTATATCATTTTCAGAGTCTTAAACAACATGGTAATTTGCTTAGGTTATGAATCTAGTCCTAATATGATGGGCATCCAAGAGGGGTATAATAAAAACTTTCATATAAAGTGCATCGAGTACTATGAGAAGTTTGATTCTTTGCATATAGTTTTGAGACATAAGCATGGTGATATTAGAGTCATGCTAGTTAGTAATTATGGATTGGTATAAATACTTGTGTTAGAGTTTGTGATTCCTGTAGCATGCACGTATGGTGAACCGCTATGCTAGGAAGTCGGAGCATGATGTTTTTATTGATTTTCATCCTTTGTGTGGAGGTCGGGATCTCGCGATGGTTAACTCCTACCTACCCTTCCCCAAGGAGCATGCATCTAATAGTGTGTTTCGATTACTAATAAAACTTTTGCAATAAGTATGTGAGTTCTTTATGACTAATGTTGAGTCCATGGATGATACACACTCTCACCCTTCCACCATTGCTAGCCTCTCTAGTACTGCGCAACTTTGGCCGGTGCATACACCCGCCATATATCCGTCCTCAAAACAGCCACCATACCTACCCATCATGGCATTTTCATAGCCATTCTGAGATATATTGCCATGCAACTTCCACCGTTCCGTTTATTATGACACGCATCATCATTGTCATATTGCTTTGCATGATCATGTAGATGACATCGTATTTGTGGAAAAGCCACCATTTATATATTTCATACATGTCACTCATTATTCATTGCACATCCGGGTACACTGCGGGAGCCATTCATATATTGTCATATATTTTGTTCTAAGTATCGAGTTGTAAGTAAATAAAAGTGTGATGATCATCATTATTAGAGCATAGTCCCATGTGAGGAAAGTACGGAAGCTATGATTCCTCACAAGTTGGGATTAGACTCCAGACTATAAAAATAAAATAAAAGAGGACAAAGAGCCCACAAAAAAATGAAAATGAAAAAAAGGAAAAAAAGTCCAAAGAGCCAAAACAAAAAATGAGAGAAAAAGAGAGAAGGGACAATGATACTATCCTTGTGCTTCATACTATCCTTGTGCTTCATATAAGCACCATGATCTTCATGATAGAGAGTCTCATATATTTTCACTTTCATATACTAGTGGGAATTTTCATTATAGAACTTGGCCTGTATATTCCAATGACGGGCATCCTCAATTGCCCTAGGTCTTTGTGAGGAAGCGAGTTGGATGCACACCACTTAGTTTCCATTTGAGCTTTCATAAACTTATAGCTCTTGTGCATCTCTTGCATGGCAATACCTACTCACTCACATTGATATCTATTGATGGGCATCTCCATAGCCCGTTGATATGCCTAGTTGATGTGACGAGCTCCTCCTTTTTGCCTCACAATCACCACCATATTCTATTCCACCTATAGTGCTATGTCCATGGCTCACGATCATGTATTGCGTGAGAGTTGAAAAGGTTTGAGAAAGTAAAAGTGTGAAAACAACTACTTGACTAATACCGGGGTTGTGCATGATTTAAATATGTTGTGTGTGGAAGATGGAGCATAGCCATACTATATGATATTGTAGGGATAACTTTCTTTGGCCATGTTATTTTGAGAAGACATGATTGCTTTGTTAGTATGCTTGAAGTATTATTGTTCTTCTGTCAATATTAAACTTTTTTCTTTGAATCATATGGATCTGAATATTCATGTTACAATATATGTTAGCTAGCATTCCACATCAAAAATTCCGTTTTGGTCATTTACCTTCTCGACGACGAGGAGGAATTAAGCTTGGGGATGCTTGATAGGTCTCCAACGTATCTAAATTTTTTGATCGTTCCATGCTATTATATTATCAACTTTGGATGTTTTATATGCATGAATATGCTATTTGATATTATTTTTGGGACTAACCTATTGACCTAGAGCCCAGTGCCAGTTCCTGTTTTTCCTTGTTTTTGACCTTTTTCAGATAGAAATATCAAACGGAGTCCAAATGGAATAAAACTTTCACGATGATTTTTTTGGCCCAAAAGAGACCCCCGAAGGTTTAGAAGAAGGCCAGAAGAGCCACGAGGGAGTCACGAGCCCGGTAGACGCGCCCTACCCTGCTGGGAGGGCTTAGCAGGCTCGTGACCTCCTCGTGGGCCAAACTGACGTAATTCCACTGCCATAAATTCCTATAAATACAGAAACCCCCAAAAAGAAACCTAGATCGGGAGTTCGGCCGCCGCAAGCCTCTGTAGCCACCAAAAACCAATCGGAAGCCCGTTCCGGCACCCTGCCGGAGGGGGAATCCATCTGCGTTGGCCATTTTCATCATCCCGGCGATCTCCATGACGAGGAGGGAGTAGTTCTCCCTCGGTGCTGAGGGTATGTACCAGTAGCTATGTGTTTGATCTCTCTCTCTCGTGTTCTTGAGATGTCATGATCTCGATGTACCGCGGGCTTTGCTACTATAGTTGGATCCTATGATGTTCTTCCCCCTCTCCCTTCTTGTAATGAATTGAGTTTTCCCTTTGAAGTTATCTTATTGGATTGATTCTTTAAGGAATTGAGAACACTTGATGTATGTCTTGCACGTGTCTATCTGTGGTGACAATGGGATATTCATGTGAGTAGTTGATGTATGTTTTGGTGATTAACTTGTGGGTTTCGTGACATTGGGAATCTATGCATAGAGGTTGGCACACGTTTTAATCATAACTCTCTGGTAGAAACTTTGGGGCACTCTCTGAAGTTCTATGTGCTAGTTGAATAGATGATTCTGAGAATGTGTGATGCATATCGTATAATCATTGCCACGGATACTTGGGGTGATAATGGATTATCTATGTGACATTAGGGTCTTGGTTGATATGTGTCTTAAGGTGTTATTCTAGTACGAACTCTAGGATAGATTGAATGGAAAGAATAGCTTCGTGTTATTTTACTACAGACTCTTGAATAGATTGATTAGAAAGAATAACTTTGTGGAGGTTTCGTACCCGACAATAATCTCTTCGTTTGTTCTCTGGTATTAGTTACTTTGGAGTGACTCTTTGTTGCACGTTGAGGGATAGTTATATGATCCAATTATGTTATCATTGTTGAGAGAACTTATACTAGTGAAAGTATGAACCCTAGGCCTTGTTTCCACGCATTGCAATACCGTTCGTGCTCACTTTTATTATTAATTACATTGCAGTTTTTATATTTTCAGATTACAAAAATCTATATCTACAATCCATATTGCACTTGTATCACCATCTCTTTGCCGAAGTTGTGCACCTATACAACTTACCATTGCATAGGGTGTGTTGGGGACACAAGAGAGTATTTGTTATTTGGTTGCAGGGTTGCTTGAGAAGACCATCTTCATCCTACGCCTCCCACGGATGGATAAACCTTAGGTCACCCACTTGAGGGAAAATTGCTATTGTCCTACAAACCTCTTCACTTGGAGGCCCAACAATGTCTACAAGGAGAAGGTTGCGTAGTAGAAATCACACCCCAAGCGCTTCTAGCCATCGCATCCCCCCTCGCGGCCACAACAAGCTTTCTCTCGCACAAACTAAGCCCGAGGTCGTCTCCTTCTCCACCGCCGACATCTTCGTCCTTCGCTGTTCTCTACTAAATTTGAGCAAGCCCGAGCCCCTCCTTGCTATGCTCCTTCTGTGTTGGAACCCCCATGACCCTGTCAAGCCATATTTCCCTTCAGTTTGGCCAGCGAGCCGCAGTGGGCAAAGCTCCATCCCTGACCGAAGCTCCGCCCGCCATTGCCAAGGCCCTGCTCAACCTGAAGCTCTTCGACCATGATTTTCCCCCTCCATGCGATGCGGGTAGTCTGCCCGAGCGCGTGGGTGGGCCGAGCATTGAGGATGGTGTCACGTGGTGCCGGCAAATCGTCGTTGGACTCGCCCTGTTTTCTATCGAGGCACGCACGGAGGAGGCAGTTGAACTTGACATGTGGCCCCCACGTGTCGGTGAGCCAACCTTTACGCCAAGTAGCGCAGTTGAGACGATGTGTCATCCCACTGAGTAAGCATACTTTGGTGACTGTTTGTTTTCGGAATGCGTATTTGAGCCGAAACGTCTTCTTTTGCTGATTTATTTTTAAAACAGAAATTTGCCCAAACTTTGACTCGCCCTTGTTTCTAAAATAATAGTCAAAATGAGTTGATTCTTTTTCTCACCACTTTCAAATTTCATCTAGTTTATTTTGGTGTTTATTTGAAAATTTTCAAAAGAAACTTTCTATATTGTTTTAAATTGTGTGTTAGTTATAATATATTTCGAACTAGGCTATGGAGAGAGGAGCAAAAACATCAAAAGTTTTAGAGTACATCCTACCTCTCTATACTTGGAAGGCAAGCATTTTGAACCTACATATATCTTGGTTGTGTTTGGGTTTCTTGATGAGAAAAAGATTATGCTTATGTTCAACAAGTGGTGTTATTTTAGGTGACAATCATGCATGTGGCTTTATGATTTGAAAGTAAAATTGTTGCATGATTGAGATGCATGGGACAACAAGCACAACTTCCTACAACACATGTCTACCGGATAGGATCCGGTAAGAGTCGGTGTCCTGTGGAGACACAACCTTGGGACTGACATCTCATGGGACGAGAGTGGTCAGCGAGGCATGTTGGGGTACGACAGGTAGTGACTCTTTCAGTGGTGATAAAACATTTTGATTGTGCCAATCATCCAGGGAATAATTTAAGCCTCCTGAGTTGATCGTAGATTGAGTCTTGTTAGTATGTGAGCTTAACCCTTCGTGCTGCCATAGGTCTTCCTGAAAGGGAATATGGTTTAGTAGGTTGTAAACCTATTACTAGGTACACACCAACTAGACAGTCCGGGATGAAGGTATCCTGGGAACTGGACTAAATCCAGTCATCTGGTTAGCGGGCATGGGTGTTTCCGGTTTGGGACTGAGAGGGGAAGAGCTCTCCCCTTGTAGCGAGCGATATAAATTTGATACCATGCTATTAGAGGTGGGAGCCTCCTCGCCTTATGGTTTTTCTCTAGCAGCATAGTCCGAGTGATATCGGTCTTCACGGGAGACAAATGTGTGTGTAAGATTCTGAGTGTTTGTTTCTGAGATGTCGTGCCAGAGATTAGTCCAAGTGACTATGGAAACCCGTGGGCTGTGGATAAATATTACACCCTCTATAGAGTCAAAACTATCCGACTAGTCGTGTCCACGGTCAAGGACGATTGGTTGATTAGTCAAGTGTCGGTCTTCGAAGGAAGTTAAGATATCGGGTGACTAATAGTGAAATGTGGTGGATGATCATACCATTTTTTTTTACTATGGACTAATCCCTATGATTATGATTCTTGAATATCCCTCGGACGGTTCTACCTCCAGGATATTCGTTATTTATAAGTGTCCCATATAAGCCCTTTATGTGGATTCGCTTAAATGCCCGACAACGGCATGTTCATCATTTCATATAAGCCCTTTATGTGGTGTCGCTTAGACGCCTGACGGCGGCATGTTTATCTTTTCATATAAGCACTTTATGTTGTGTCGCTTAGACACCCGACTACGACATGTTTATCATCTCATATAAGCCCTTTATGTGGTGTTGCTTAGACGCCTGACTGCGGCATGTTTATCTTTTCATATAGGCCCTTTATGTGGTGTCGCTTAGACGCATGACTGCGACATGTTTATCATTTCATATAAGCCCTTTATGTGGTGTCGCTTAGACACCCGACTGCGGCATGTTTATCTTTTCATATAGGCCCCTTATGTGGTGTCCCTTAGACGCCTGACTGCGGCATGTTTATCATTTCATGTAAGCCCTTTATGTGGTGTCGCTTAGACGCCTGACTCTGGCATGTTTATCTTTTCGTATAAGCCCTTTAAGTGGTGTTGCTCACACGCCCGACTGTGGCACTCTTGTTATTATATTCAAGCCATGTATGTGGTGTCGTTCAGACGCCCGACGGAGGCATGTTTTACATCACATATGTTAATCTTACTCTTATTGATTGCTTATTAATTTCTCAGTATGATTATATTTTTATTACTAGTACTTGATAAGTACATCATGGTTCATGAAGTATTGTGGTATTATTACAAGTGCATATTAACCACTGCCAATTTATGTTTGTGTTCTTGATGTTTGCGAGTACATTAAAAGTACTCACTAGCTTGTCCCTGGCTATTGTCTTGGCCAGATTGCGTGCTTGAGAGGAGGTACCTGACGATAACCCCGAAACCTGGCATCAAATACAGTAGCCGTGTGAGATAGGAATTATCCAGGTCAGCTGTTGCTATGGATAATGGAGTCCCATAGACGCTGGAGATCCGTGAACCGCTTCTTCCACCAACCATTAGAAACCTTTTCGATGTACTCTATGGACCACCTCGGTCTTATACTTCAAGTTTGTATTTTATGCTTGGACAAATGTTTCAAGGATTTGTGCACCAGCTAATAGGATTCCTGGGGCTGGTATGCACAATGGACATTTTGAAGTGAAATTAAAATCCCCGAAAATCTGGCCCTGACATAGTGTATGGTTAACTTGCTACAATTGCTAAACCTTGCCAACAACTAAAATTGGGAAAAAGCTAAGTTTTATTTGGTCAAGTAGTGTAATCACTGTACCTTTAGACATACTTCGGATCCTACAAGTGGTATCAAAGATTTGGCTCCATTTCATTGGTTACACAACCTAGGAGAGTATGGCATCTAGTGAAGGAAATTACCACCGTAAAGGTCCATACTTTGATGGTACTAAGTTTGCTAGTTGGAAGCATAAAATGAAAAAGCATATTCCTGGCCATAACCCCGCAATTTGGGTTGTTGCTCAGGTTGGTTTGCAAGGTGAATTGTTTGGTGATGGAACGCAACTAGATCACGAAGCGACCGTGGAAGAATTGAAGATGTTCCAATACAACGCTCAAGCATGCAACATTCTATTCAATTGCATATGACTCGAAGAGTTCAACAAGATTAGCTATATAATAATGCAAAGGAAATTTGGGATACTTTGGTTGATATGAATGAAGGTATCGAATCCATCAGAGAATCTAAGTTGGATGTGTTACAAAGTCAAGCTGACATGTTCAAGATGAAGGATTGTGAAGGAGTTGCAGAAATGTACTCTAGGCTTGCTCTCATGACAAATGAGATTGCTGGCTTAGGAAGCAAAGAGATGGCACATAAATCCATCATCAAGAAAATCCTTAGTGCCTTGGATGGAAAGTATAACACCGTCTCCACATTGATCCAAATGATGCCAAACTAGAAAGATCTCAAGCCAAAGGAAATCATTGGAAGGATTGTTGCTCATAAAATGTCACTCGAGTACAAAGAAGAGCTTCACAACAAGTCAAGAGGTGCATACAAAGCTTCAACTGATACACACGTTACATAAAATGACGACCTTGTTACCAATGAAGAGATAAACCTCATGGTCAAGAAATTGAACAAGTTCTTCAGGAGTAGAGTCAAAGAGAGAAGCTCCAACTCAAGATAAGAAGAGAAGCGTTCATCTAGTCGTGACCGAAATTGCTACAATTGTGGAAGGCCCAGACACTACTCCAATGAGTGCTCCCCCCAAAAAAAGGAGAAGAGACACCTAGAAGACAAAGATCAAGATATGAGTCACCTCGAACAGAGAGAAGGAGTAGAGAAGATCGTTATGAACAAAGACCGTCCTAGAGAAGCAAGGAACCTGAGAAGAAGGACAAGTACACCAAGAGATACTCGAGAAGAAGACATCAGGCTCATGTTGATGAATGGGTATCCGGCTCCGAATCTGACAACCAATCCAAGAGAAGCTACCACTTCAACTCCGACTACACTCAAGATGAAGGTGTTGCCGGTCTAGAACTTGTATCCTCCAATTTCTATGTCATATTTGATTCAGCAAATGAAGGGATTGGAAAATTCTTCATCGCTAAAGGCCCCAAGGTATCACACCCCGAGTACTTTGACTTTAATAGTGATAAGGATGACTTACTAAGAGAAGATGACTTGCTCTTTGATAAAACTAGTGATATCAATGAAAATGAACTTGATGATAATCATGCTAGTCAAGATAAGTCATGAGATGATGATAAGAAGGAGAATGAGAGTCTAACTAAAGAATTAAATACTCTGAAGCTAGCCCGTGAATATACTCTAGAAGATCATAGTGAGCTTGCAAGAACTCATGAAAATCTACTCTCCAAGAAGCTAAATTTAGAGGAAGAGCATGAGTTTAGTAAAGCATGAGTTTAGTAAAGTGATCTTTGAAATAATAGTTCTTCTTATCTAGCCAAACGATTACTCTGCTGTATTTTTTTCCATAATTTAAATCTAAGCAAACTAGTAACAAAGGCAAGAAAGTTTCTTCATCTAGTAACAACAACACTAATGCTAAATCTAATGATGTTGTTGCTAGTGGATCTATTGATTCCACTAATGATTCTCATAGCCAAGTTACACTTGAGAAAGAAAACAATTTATGGAAAGGAATTATAGAAATAGGTGTCTCCAAGAGTCTTGCCAGAAGTAAGCAATTCGAGGAAATTGTACTCAAGCCAGGAGGACATCGGAACAAACAAGGCATTGGCTATTTAAAAGCCAAAGGTGTTGATTGAGAAGAAGGTCAACACCTGAGTTCGAAGTTCGTTCCTCAAATGGAGAAGTATGACACTACTCTCCCCAAGGTAACAAATGCTCAACATGAACTTTTGCCACAAGACCACTAGCTCAAGGGGAAGGACAAGCTTCAAGAGGAGATTGACTCATTTGAGTAATCATCCCAAGCCATGGTCAAGTGGATTCCCAAGGCCACCACTAGCTCTACTTCATCAAGTGCTACCTAAACTCCAAGGATACCCATCGAGTTGATGTGGGTCCCTAAAAATAAGAACTATAGAAGTTCTTGAGGGGTGACTCCGCCAACAAAAATGACTCTTATTCATTTTGGCAAGAACTATTTCTAATCAACTCCAACCTTATGCATTAGTTCAAGGAGTCACACATTCCCTCAATGGCAAGCGTGGGACAAGGTAATTAACTTATCAATGGTCGTATGTACTTCACTCCGCGTACATAGATATCCTTGTATTTGATCCTTTCGCGAGACTTACCAATGTAGCTGAGAAGAGGATGAAACAACAAGGATAGCTCCCAACTCAAGCCGATCTTCATCAATAATGAGCATCCACCACTACTACACCTACACAAGAGTCTTCTATAACAAAACAAAAGGTTATTTTATCCCTCTGAGGGGGGCTGTCACATCAAGGGGGAGCTTTACGCTAAGACTTGAGTAAAAGCATCTCTTAAAGATGTGAACAAATTGAATTTTTTATGTAAAAGTGGCAACCCCACTTGTGCTTAAACAGTGAGTATGATCAATGATCAAGTGATTTTTCTTGGCTCTTAAGTCAATATACTCATATATAGATGACTTCGTCATCGTCAAAGTGCTCTATAGATACCGGAGTGGTTGTGCATGTTTGCCATGTTTCATGTGAAATCTTATTGTGTGAGCATGTTGGTGTGCATATTTTGGCTCATTCCAGGATATCCAATTGTTGTTTTTTGGCTTTTCATTTTCTTTGGCCAATTGTATATACAAGAATTCCTAAGTACCCCTCTCTATCTATCTATGCTTTCTTGTATCAAATTATAGTCATGCTTCATCACAAAATTTGAGCAAGCACTTTTCTCGATCACACTCCTGGTGTCGGTGACACCAATTGTGCAATTTCAGTGCCACCGAGTTTCTTAACTGTGAGGGGTATTGAAACTTGGTGAGTACGATATTTAAAAACCAGTGGCAGCGAGGTTCAAAAACTAGATCAACCCTAGTGCTTTAGTGGGACTGAGTTTGTGTAGATGGTCTCACCGAGTGGCACATGGGAGGTTTTGGAAGTTAGGTCTTGTCAAGACGGAACTCTGAGTGCTCCTCACATAGAAATCTAGTGGACCCAAGATTGAAAATTATTTCAACTCTTCGGCCTCCTACACCCTCCGTTGTCGCTCTCAAGTCTCCAGACGTTACCATTCATCTCCAATGCGCCGTTGTTGTAGGAGTCCTTCATCGTCGACCGCAATCTTCCCCCCCCCCCCGCCATCATCGTGGTAGCAAACCAATGGAACCAACACCAAGTTAGGGCAGGGTTTGGACCCCTTTTGCCCTCACATAGTCTAAATCTTGCACAATAGGCCTAGTTCACCATCTTGCTACATTTGGACATACATCTATCCACAGAGAAATTACATTATATTAGTTGAATGAAAAAAATTTAGGTTTAGATCTCTCCGCTGTGTGTGTCGGAGTCACCGAGTTGGTATGCAACGGTGTCAGTAATTCGTAGTCTATGGTTTCTGAGAACTATCTTGGTGAGCCCGAGTTTCTCTTTGAAACTAAAAAGAGTGGCCAAGTCTGTGTTTAAGAGATAATTAGTCTCGAGGACTCCAACATCTTGAACTCGGTGGAACTGAAACCCACTTAGCACAAACTTGAGACTAAGATTTTGAGTTCCAAATTTTGCAAAGTGCTTTTGTTTTTTGATACTCATCTTTTCGTACTCCTCCATATCTACTAAGAGGGTCAGCTTGTTAGTATGTCAGGTTCTGAGGACAGTTAGAACTCATACAGAGAGCAGAGTGTGGAAGTTGATTCAGGCACTAGTCCTGAGAGGAGTTTTTGAGATCCAGGCTCCACTAGTTCTCATGGCTTGCCCAAGGCAGCCACTAGGGCAAGTAAGAAGCACAATTTAGATGAACAGGATGAAACCTTCATCCCAGATGATGCCACTTCTCAAAAGCAAAAGGCAAGAGGAACTGTCAGGAAGGTTCCAGAGTCAGCTACTTCCAAGAGAGGGTTGTCTCAGTATTCAAAGCAACCTAGTGGTACTATGTCGGTGTACTAAGGAATGGGGGTCCTTAGTTCCCCTAACTTAGGCATGGGCAGCCGTGGCCCCGAGGCTAGCAACTCTTTGACGGGCTCATCCCGAGCCCCTAGGAATACAAAGATGAGGGCCAAGACGGGGCGGCAAGGCCTCGACCGGCCTATACACGCATCCGCTCATGGCGCCTGGGAAGACCCCAGGACGCCAAGCCACCGCTCTACCTCAACATGGTCTGATTGTCTACATCAGCCGAGGTGTCGAGCGGGTAGGCACGCAGGTCTAGCTGGGGCACACGGCCATAGCAGCGGGCGCGTACCAGTCGTGTTGACATTGTCCCGCAGCGTGGAAGCAGAATAGGGAGGCAGCTGGGTGGATGGCATAGATAGAGAGGCAATCCTTGCCGGGAGACGCCATCCCTGCGCCACCTCATCGTGCATTTAATGCCCCTATCCCAGTCCATCGGTGTTAGGTACTCCGTCCATAATGGTTTAAAAAGCACATGAAAGATTTCTCGGACCAAGGTGAATCTTGATTGGCTCTAATTTCTTTGCAAGTGCTCATGCAATAACCGTACGACGCCTAATTATTTGTTAAGATAATGCACAGTAATTCTCACAACCACTAAACAAGGAGTGCATGCAGCCTACTAGTACTCCTAATTAACCAAGCAGTAAATGTCACGCTCCTTAATACTGTTCTATTATGGAAAATGCATGTCAAAAAAATCGCGCCTTCTAAACTGTGAGAGATGGAGTATTTCCCACTACCCACTCTGGCATGCAGTCCCATCGCTACAGTGCGCAGTGTGGACCTAGTAAAATGACCGTTATAGCCACTTTGGTAACCACTTTTCCTATAAAAGGAGGTCAATGGGTACCTTTACAAAGGTCGACACTATTTAATCACACGTGTAGTTGAGTCCTCGAGCATCCTTGCCGGGTCACTACGCTCCTGTGTTTATTTCCACCCGATTAACCACCACTGACAAGATGTAGGGTGTTATGCTTTCATGCGCCGTGAACCTGTGTAAACTCCCTCTCATGTGGCCTTGCCGATTGATGTCGTGCATGCACTGAGACCCCACTACAAAACCATAAAAAGGGACCTCCAGGGTCCCATAGATTGCCATGGATCCATTCCCCCGACATCTTTGGCGCACCAAATAGGGGAGTCCTTCTGTGCGTGTATCTTCGCCGACATCTCCACGTGCTTTTCTTGGCGCCCATGGCGCCCAAGCAGACCAGGGGTGGCACGACGGCCACCCCTACGACATCCAAGCAAGGGCGACTGCGCTCACCAGGCGCATCGCACCGGTGAACATAACCACAATACTGCGCGGAGCTTCGCGGGCCCTGGCCCGGACCTCGCCATCGTGTTAGCGCATGACGCTCCCGCTGTGGCCAGGGGCGACGCAAGAGCCACAGCGACCGGACCTCCTTCGCGCCCTCCTTAGATAGCCGTGACCCGCACCGGTGGGATGACGACCCGAGACATCGCACGGATAAGGCTCATGCGCGAGAAATGCAGGACCATGCTCACTGGCTTCCCCTGGTGAGGACCGCCGGTAGATGACGGCGTGGGAAAGTGCTCCTTCTGGCACTACAACGAGTAAGAGCACTACCCGCGCCTCGGCCCGCTTGGTCCCTAAGACCGCAGGAGAAGCCCTAGTGTAGGCTCTCCTATTGTTGAACTTTTTGCCTACACCGGAGTTGATGGAGGACTAGAGGGCGACCATCCAGAGCATGTATAGCTTTGCCAACAAAGAAAAGTCGGACACGAAGAGTACCTCGCGTGCGCGGCGTGCGAGCCCTGCAGGGCCCGTTGCCAGGCCCAACGCCGATGGGGCACCCACGATGCAGTCGCCCCCACGATAGCAGCAAACCATCCACCGGCCCGATGAACAAGATGAGGTCTCCCAAGCCTCGACGGACCAGCGACTCAAGGAGTGTCATCGTCAACTCTTGAAGGACTGGTGCAAGGAACACACACGTACCACAAATGAGAGGCTATGCGAGACACGACGCTAGTCCGATGGTCACGCGGACCTAGTCGTCAATGAATCCGCGCTCGAGGCACCCGGTAGGTTGCCTTACGAGGCAGGATGCCCAACATTTACCTGTGAGCTGCGCCAAGTCCGCTGGCCTTCCAGCAGGGCCTTCCAGCCAGAACTGCTGGACAAGTATGACGGCAAGATCAGTCCATCAGAATTCCTAGGCACCTACACCACCGCGGTGCAGGCCACCAGTGGGCGTGACGATAAGGTTCTAGCCAACTACTTTCCATTGGCACTCAAACTCAATGTTTGGAGTTGGCTAATGAACTTGTCAGAGGGATCCATGTCCTCCTTGGTGGAATTGTACAACCAGTTCGTTGGGGCCTACCATGGGGGCCACAAGCTCCCGCGGCATCCCACGGATCAGTATGTCTTGCCTTAGCGGGACGGTGAAACCCTTCTGAAATACATCCAGAGATTCAGCTGCGTGCAACACAATATCCGTGACATCCACCCCGCTGCGGTGATTGCCGCGTTCCACACGAAGATACGCAATCGCCACATGCGCGAAGAGATGAGGATCAACAAGGTGCAGGATGTCACCGATCTCTACGCTCTGGTAGACAAGTGCGATCGGGCCAAAGAGGGAAGACGGTTCCCTGCGGAGGATGCCGGCGCTAAAGTTGAATCCGACGACAATGAGGGCATGCGAGCCTCCTCGAACAGGGGACTTCAAACACAACAAGAAGCATAAGGGGAAGCAGTGATGTGTGTTGAGAGATCAGGCAATTCTAACGCCGGCAAGAAGTCCAAGCCTGAGGAGCCCGACAAGTATGTTGCTCATGCTCCGGGGACAATGAAGCCATGACAGGCGAGAAGACGGCAAGCCGTACTACAAGATCCACCTCACCAAGGGCCACGACATATACGATTGCTGCCAAGTAGAAAAATATGCTGATAAGTAGAAGCAAGAGTACAAAAGGCACGACAAGGAGAAGGGCCGAGACGATGTGGGTGGGTCTGATGTCTACTACGCAACTTTATTCTTGTAGACTCCTTTGGTCCTCCAAGTGCAGAGTTTTGTAGGACTGTAGCAATTTCCCCTCAAGTGGATAACCTAAGGTTTATCAATCTGTCGGAGGCGTAGGATGAAGATGGCCTCTCCCAAACAACCTTTCAACCAAATAATAAATAAAAACAGTATTGGTAATTTGTATATGTGCACAAGTCTAATATGGATGGTAGAAATATATTTTTCTAATATGAATAAATAAAAACAGCAAGGTAACAAGTAACGAAATTGAGCGTAAAAAGTATTGCAATGCTTGAAAATGTGCACTAGTTCAGATTCTTCATATTCATTCCAACAGAAAGAACTTGAAGGTGCACCCTAAGATTTCTATGAGAGAATATAGTATGAAAACGTGCATCACCCCTATGCATGGATTACCCAAATGTAACCTTGGGAATCCGCTAGTTGAGTGCCAAAATGTATATCAAGTGAATCACTTGAATACCCGGATGTCACTATGGGTATCCGCATGGAACACATACATCATGTGCTCTCAAACCTGTGTATTCAATCCAACATAACAACATTTTAAAGTGAAAGATTCAATTAATCACAACAATAGCATGGGACAAACACCATATGATCCGACTATATTGACAAGGCCCATGGTATATCAATATCATGACATCTCAAGAACACGAGAGAGAGACATTAAACACAAGAATACTCCCTCCTCGTCATGGCCTCCGTGGAGATGATGAATATGGCCAACGGAGATGATCTACCCCTCCGACAGGGTGCTAGAACAGGATCCCAATTGGTTTTTGATGTCTATAGAGGCTTCTGGCGGCGCAACTTCCCATCTAGGGTTATTTCTGGAGGTTTCTATATTGATACTATTTTTGGGCGTTGGAATTACGCCAAGATGGACCACGAGTGTCCCACTAGGTACCACAGCGAGCTAGGGGGCTGGCGCACACTAGTGCCTAGTGGGCACCAGGGGGCCCCTCTAGTAGTTCTTTGCTCCCGTATTTGTCTTTTCTTCCGAAAAAATTGTCAAAAAAATCGCCAATTCTCATTACTTTTATTTCTGCACAAAACAACACCTCGGTAGTTCTGCGCAAAACAGCATCAGTCCGGGTTAGTTCTAAATAGATCATATATAGTGCAGCATAACCATATAAAAGTATCGATACATTGGAGACGTATGAGGATCCCCAAGCTTAATTCCTAGTCGTCCTTGAGTAGGTAAATGATAAAAGAAATATTTTATAACGTGTGAATGCTAGCATAGTGCATAACTTTGATCAATGATAATTTCACTCACTTTTCCTAGCATCATAGCATCAAGTCTTTCTCATAAAACTCATCGTGATGAAGTAGCAATTGAAAACAGAACTTTTGATGTGGATTGCTACCTATCATTTTCATCATATACTTGTTTCTTTATAGCATGGAGATATTGACTTGTAGATGATTCAAAGAAATAATTTATAATTTTACATGAAAACTTTAATAATCAAGCATATCAACAAGCAACCAAGTCTTTCAAAATATCAACGCTAAGGAACGCTATCCCTAGCCCATCATGCTCCATCATTGATCCATTCATGCAACACACCCAAATATTAGCTACATCCAATGCTCAAGTATGATAATGGTGTTCCTTAGTTGGTGCTTTATAAGAGAAGATGGAGCCTCAAATTCAAAATAAAAATTGCATAAAGTAAATAGATATTCCCTTCACAGAGGGACTCAGGGATTTCTAGAGGTGCCAGAGCTGAAAGTGAAAAATTTAGGGAGATAAAATATTTTGGGTGGTATGTTTTTCCTGTCAATGAAAACGACTAAGAGTTTCTAATATCTTCCATTCTCAGCAAATCATAGGAGGTTCCCAAACTGAATATAAAGTTTATTCCTTTTTCCACCATTCTTTCACATTCCACGGCTAGCCGCATCCACGAGTACCGTCCATACCAACAGTTTCCAAGGAATTTTTAATTGGACAACATAAAATAAATTTTCTTTGCATATTTTGGATTGGGCATCCCTATTACCGCCAGACTATCGTGTAGTGACACGTGAAGATTGAAGATACCGGCCACCCCTCGCCGTTTCATGAGCAGTACAGGCACACAAAATAGAATATATTTTTTGAATATTAGAGTTTGCACATAAAAATTTACTTGGAACGACATTGAAATACCGCATATAGGTAGGTATGGTGTACTCATTTGGCACAACTTGGGTTTAGGATTTGGATTCACAAGAAACATTCCCGCTTAGTACAAGGGAACGATGGCAAATAGATGGAGAAGCGCCCAACCACGGAATGAAACCATCATAAGTGAACATTAAACATAAGTAACACCGAATAATGCAACCCAAATAGGATGTAATTTCATAGCATAATTATTGACTTAATTTGCATGCATAGGGAATCACAAACCTTAACACAAATATTCTTACTAAAGCATAATTACTCATCAACATAATTCACATATTACTATCTTCATATCGTAAAACTATTGTAAAGAATCAAGTATAACATCTAATCTTCTTCGTGAAAGTTTTTATTATATCTCCCCTAAATATCTATCACTTTGGGATCAATTTCATTTAAAGCAAATTGCCATTGCTAATAACAAGCTCTCAAATAAATATAGGTGAAGAACGAAATCACAACTTTGTTTAAAATTTTGAACTCTCAAAATAATATAAGTGAAGGAAGAGAGGATTTCTTCAAAGTTTATACTAACTCTCAAAATAATCTAAGTGAATCATTAGAGCATATTCTTCAAAATAACATCACCACCGTGCTCAAAAGGATACAAGTGAAGTACTAGAGCAATTCAATCAAACTACTCTCAAAACATATAAGTGAAGATCAATGAGTAGTCAAACAATTAAGTAGCTATGTAAGGACTCTCTCTCAATAAAGATTTTTAGATCTGATATTTCATTTCGAACAGCAAATAAAACAAAAGGCGCTACAATAATCGCACATATCATGTGGGGAAATAAGAATTTAGGATCAACATAGGCTAACTGATAGTTGTTTGATGAAGAGAGGTGGGATGCGTAGCATTCCCAAGCATAGATTATTTAGACTTATTGAAATATTTTCTTGGGGTGCCTTGGTCATACCCAAGCTTGAGATTTTGTATATCATTCAATCCTCTCATATCCTGGTTTCACCTAAGTCTCAGAAACTTCATCCACGCAAAACTTGAAAAGAAGTAGTGAGATAGGATAGTATACATAAAAGTAAATCATTTGTTTATGTACTTCCAAGACAAGTTTCATAATAATTTTCAAACATTAGGTACTGTATACTATCATTTCCACAATTTATATCTACCAATATAAGTTATGGAAACTACAAGATAAGTAGATAACAAAACTATGACAGCAATCTGTCAAAACAGGACAGTCTGTAGACATATACTTAAAACTTGTACTTATGTATCTCAAACAATTCTGAAAATTTAGGACATGATAAATTTTTTGGATGATACTACTGCGTAAAAAGTTTAGAGAATTTCCAGTTTCCAGTAAAATATGATAATTCAAATACTATAGAAAAACTTTCTGTTTTTGTACATCACACATCACACATGCAATTCAAACATTCCAAAGGCCATTCTTGGAACCTTTTATTGAAAAAAAAGATTATAAATGACATATAACATAGAAAAACAAAATGAAATTACGCTCCAAGAAAACACATATCATGTGAAGAATAAAAATGTAGCTCCAAGTAAGATATACCCATAATGTTGGAGATAAAAGAGGCGATGCCTTTCGGGACATCCCCAAGCTTAGACGCTTGAGTCTTCCTTGGATATTACCTTGGGGGTGCCTTGGGCATCCCCAAGCTAAGGTTTTTTCTGCTCCTTATTCTCCTCATTTTGGTGTCTCACCCAAAACATGAAAACTTCAATCACACAAAACTTAACGGAACTTCGTGAGATGGGTTAGTATAATAAATATAGATCATTCTCTTAGGTATTGTCAAGAGAAGATTCATAGTTGTCCTCTCGTGATGCCTACTGTATTATATCATTCCCATAATTTATATCACCAAATAGAAGCTATTGAAACACTAAAATAAGCAAACTTTGCACACAAAACAGATTTTTTTAAAAATAGAACGGTCCATGAAGATCTGAATGAAAACCATACTTTCCTCACTTACAAATTCTGAAAATGTAGGCAAAGGCAGAGAATTTGTGTACCAAACCTGTGTAAAATTTTCATAATTTTTTGATGCTCGAGTAAAATCAGATAAATTATGCACTAGACGTAAAAGTTTTTGTTCTTGCAGAGAATCAAACAAGCAAGTATCCACACTATCCCAAAGGCTTTACTTGGCACTTTATTAGAATAAAAGCTATTAAAAATGATTATTACAGCAGCTTAACCATGTGAACACTCAAAAAGATAAATGATAAATATTAGTTTGCTTCCTAACAAGCATTTTATTTCATGCTTTTTAGCTAGGCATGATGATTTCAATGACGCTCACATAAAAAGTAGTAACTGAAACATGCAAGAGAGCATCATGAAGCACATTACAAGCACATTTAAGTCTAACCCACTTCCTATGCATAGGGATTTTGCAAAAAAAAATATTGTAGCAAGGATCAATTAGCATAGGAAGCCAAAACAAGCATAACTTCAAAACATTGAACACATAGGGAGGAAACTTGATATTATTGCAATTCCTACAAGCATATGTTCCTCCCGCATAATAATTTTCAGTTGCATGATGAAGGAATTCAACAATATAACTATCATCTACAATATTCCTTTCATGATGCACAAGCATATAATTTCTATTACTAGCCCCAAAAGCAAAATTCTTACCATTCATGGTAGTGGGAGCAAACTCAACAAAATAGCTATCGTGAGACACTTTATTGGCATAATCCAAATGAAAACTAAAATGATGATGACATGTTTCATGGTTAATATTACTCTTTATAGCATAAATTTCATCACCATAATCATCATTGCTAGAAACTTTCTTGTCATAATAAATTAGAACCTCTTCCGAAATAGTGGAATCATCACTAAATAAAGTCATGACTTCTCCAAATCCACTTTCATCATTATGAAACGATTCAACACCCTCCGAAATAGTGGGATCATAAGTACCTAGAGTTGACACTCTTACAAACAGACTTTCATCAATATAATCATCATAAATATGCAACATGCTTTCATCATAATAAACTTGCTCATCAAAACTTCGGGGACTAAAAATATCATCTTCATCAAACATAGCATCCCCAAGCTTGTGGCTTTGCATGTCATTAGCATCACGGGTATTTAGAGAATTTATACTAAAAATATTAATATCATGCTCATCCTTCAAGAAATTAACATTAAACATTTCCATCCACTCTGCCTCTAGCAATTGAGCACATTTTTCCTTTCCATCATTTTCAAGAAAGACATGATAGAGATGAACAATATGAGGGCACCTCAATTCCATTCTTTGTGATTTTCTTTTATCAAACCAAACTAGTGAAAAACAAGAAACTGAAAGATTTATTTGCAAGATCCAAAGATATACCTTCAAGCCCTCACATCCTCGGCAACGACGGTAGAAAAGAACTTGATGTCTACTACGCAACTATATTATTGTAGGCTCGTGTTGGGCCTCCAAGCACGGTTTTCCCTCAAGTGTATGACCTATGGTTTATCAATCTGTGGGAGTCATAGGATGAAGATGGTATCTCTCAAACAACCTTGCAACTAAATAATATAAAGTCTCTTGTGTCCCCAATACACCAAATACAATGGTAAGTTATATATGTGCACTAGTTCGGTGAAGAGATGGTGATACAAGTTTAATATGGATGGTACAAATATATTTTTATAATCTGAATAAATAAAAATAGCAAGGTAACAAGTAACGAAAGTGAGCATAAACAGTATTGCAATGCTTGAAAATGAGGCCTAGGGTCCGTACTTTTGCTAGTGCAATCTCTCAACAATGCTAATATAATTGGATCACATAACAATCCCTCAACTTGTGATGAAGAATCACTCTAAAGTTCCTATGTAGCAGAGAACATAAGAAGAAATTGTTTGTAGTGTTCAAAACCACCTCGAAGTTATTCTTTCCGCTCAATCTTTCCAAGAGTTTGTTCCAAAATTACAAGTTATCATTTTCGATCGATCTATCCAAGAGTTCATACTAAAATAACACCATTCATACATATCAATCAATCCTAATGTCACCTAGATACACTAATGTCACCTCAATTATCTGTGGGATAATTATATGACATGCATCTAACAATTTCAGATTTTTCATATCCAATCCAACACGAAGAATTTCAAGGAGCACCCCAAGATTTCTATCGGAGAACATAGTATGAAAATGTGCATCAACCCCTATGCATAGATTACCCCAATGTCACCTCAGGACCCCGTGATTTGAGTGCCAAAACATATCTCAAGTGAATCACTTGAATACCCCAATGTCACTATGGGTATCGTCATGCAAGACATATATCATCTGCTCTCAAACCTGAATATTCAATCCAACATAACGACATATTAAAGTGAAATATTCATCTCATGACAAAAATAGCATGGGACAAACACCATATGATCAAACTATATTAACAAGGCACGTGATATATTAAACACGAGAGAGAGAGATTAAACACGTAGCTACTAGTACAAACCCTCAACCCTGAGGGTGGACTACTCCCTCCTTGTCGCGGCCTTTTCCGAGATGATGAAGATGGCCACCAGAGATGATCTCCCCCTTCGACAGTGTGCCGGAACGGGCTCACGATTGGTTTTTCGTGGCTACAGAGGCTTGCGGCGGCGGGACTTCTCATCTAGGGTTATTTCTGGATGTTTCTAAATTTATAGGATTTTTGGGCGTTGGAATATCGCCAAGATGGGCCACGAGTGGCTCACTAGGTACCATAACGAGCCAGGGGGACTGGCGTGCCTTGGTGCCTAGTGGGCACCACGGGGCTCTCTCCAGTCGTTCCTTGCTCCACTATTTCTCTTTTCTTCCAAAAAAATCATCAAAAAGTTCCGTCCAATTCCGAGAACTTTTATTTCTAAACAAAAGACAGCACCACGGTAGTTGTGCTGAACATAGTGTCAATCCAGGTTAGTTCTAAATAAATCATATAAAGTGCAGCAAAACCATATAGAAGTATTCTAAACATAGGAAACATGGCATGAATACTTCATAAATTATTGATACGTTGGAGACGTATCATGGTCCGACATGTAGAACCGCCACGGTCGAGGTGGTCGCCGCTGCAAGACCAAGCAATAGAAGGAGAAGCCTGTCAAGTGCCGAGACAACCAATCTAGAAATGATGATGACAAGGACAGAGAGGAGTCCGACAGAAAGGAATTCCAGAAGGCTATATATGCTATGTGTTTTGACGGAGGCACATATTTTCATTCCTCCCACAGGCAGCTAAAGCAAATGGTCCATTCAATCAACACGATAGAGCGAGCGGTAGAAGCAAGGAGGCCTCTCAAGTGGTCCAACACTCCCATGATCATCGATGCTGAGGACCACCATGATTGCATCACCGCGGTTGGATGTGTGCTGCTGTTTCTCTCGCCAACGGTGCGTAACCTGAGGGGCACAAAGATGTTGGTCGATAGTGGGGCTGACCTGACCTTGATATCGCCCTACGTGATCAAAAGGGTGCTAATCCCCGATTCAGATCTTAAACCCATGGGTTCCTTCCAAGGAGTGGATGGGGAGGTTTCAGTCAAAGGGCAAGATAACCCTTCTGGTCACGTTCGGCAGCAAGCTCAATTTCAGGACACAGAAGGTCACCTTCGACGTCAGCATGATGGTGTTAGCGTACAACAGAATCCTGGGCCATCCTACTCTGGCCAAGTTCATGGCGGCATATCGTCATGCCTACAACACGCCAAAGATGCCAGGGCAGATGAGGATCAACACCATCCAAGCAGACAAGAAATGTTTGGTCCTTTGGACCGACAAGATCTGCCGAGAAGCAGCCACAATGTCCGCCAACAAGGCGTCCACTACTGCCAAAAGCCAGCCGAAGAGCTCGAGCAAGAATCGTGACGAATCGATGAACTGCGCCGCTGAGCAGAGTGCACCCATCGATGACTCACCTGATACTTCTACCACCAGGGCAAGAGAAAGAAAGTGCCACCCCAAGAAAAAGCTAGGGGCTATGCGAGAGGACGGAGATGGGGGTACTTTCACTATAAGTGCCACCCTCGATAACAAATAGGAAAGCATGCTCGTCTCCTCCCCGCGGGGGAATGTCGACATGTTTTCATGGCAACCGTCCAATATCTTCGGTGTTCCAAGTGAGGTGATCGATATCCGCATAGCTCTCTATCCTAACGCACGCGCTATCAACAAGAAGGTCCGAAAGAAAGCATTTGAGCGGCAAGTATTTTTAGCCGAAGAAATCAATAAGTTGGAAGCAGCATGGCTAGTCAGGGGTATGTTCTACCCGACATGGCTCACGGATATCATGGTGGTGAGAAAGGCAAGAGGGAAGTGGAGGCTTTTCATTGAATTCGAAGACGTCAACTAGGCTTTCCCGAAGGACCCCTTCCCCTTGCCACGCACCGACCATATCTTGGACTCGACTGCCGGCTGTGACCTGTTGTTGTTCTTTGACGCTACTCTGGTTATCACCAGATCTTCATGGCCGAAGTGGTCGAATAGAAGAGAACTTTCATCACCCCTTGCGGAATGTACTACTTCACACGCATGCCATTTGGCTTGAAGAGTGGGGGCTCCATTTTCTCAAGGGCCATCCAGATCGTCCATGGACCACATTTGCGCAGAATCTGGAGGCCTACATGGACAACATCATAGTCAAGACCAAGAGGAAGACCATGCTGGTCCAAGACCTCCAACACTAGCAGGAGACCTTTGTGAACTTGCGCAAGATCAACTTGAGGCTCAACCCTGAGAAGTGCGTGTTCGGGGTTCCATCTGGCAAGCTCCTTTGTTTCTTCATATCTCAGCACGAGATAGAAGACAACCCCGCCAAAATTGAAGCCATCGAGCAACTAGAGGCCCCGAAGCGTGTCAGGGACGTCCATCACCTAGCGGGATGTATTGGTGCCCTTAGCAGGTTTATATCCAAGTTTGTGTAATGGGCCTTGCCATTCTATGGAATCTGGAAGAAGGTAGGACCAACTACGTGGACTCCAGAAGCAAAAGCAACGCTACATGAACTGTCGAAGTAACTATCCTCGTCCCCGGTCCTAGTCGTTCCCAAGCCTCAGGAGTCATTGTTATTATATCCGACAGGAACGAATCAGGTGGTTAGCGCCCCACTAGTAGAGAAAGAGAGGTCGAGGATGGAGAAACAATGACCTCTGACCTGGCAACCGAGAACCCCAAGTTAACCCCAATGAGCCAACGGTCCGACTCAGAAGCTGCACGAGACGCGGAACAACGGGTGGCGCAGAAGAAGATAGTGCAGCAGCCAATGTATTTTGTCAACTCCCTCCTACAAGGGGCTCCGACGAGATATTATGGGATCCAGAAATTTATTTTTGGCCTCCTCATGGCCTCCCTCAAGCTAGGACACTACTTCCAAGCGTACCGCATTATAGTCATCACCGTTAACTGTTGCAGCGGATCTTGAGTAACCCACAAGTAACCGGACAGATCGTCGAATGGGCCTTGGAACTTTCCAATTTTATATGAACTTCAAGAGCACAACAACCATGAATAGCCGAACACTAGGAGAGTTCATTGTCCAGTGGATGCTAACACTTGAAGAAGATAATCCACAGACAACCCTTCATGATAAGGAAACCCCCCAGGTGTTGTTAATGTACTTCAACGAATCTTTTTTGCTGCAAGGCACCGGTGCTGGAGTGCTACTCATAGCACCCACCTGAGAGCACCTCAAGTATGTGATCTATATGCACTTCCCCCGAGAGGTGTCGACCAACAACATGGAGGAGTATGGAGGAGTAGCGGCACAACTAGGGATCTAGAAGCTAATAGTCCGAGGGGACTGACACCTGGTAGTGCGCTAAGTCAACAAGGAGTATCAAAGCCCCCTGATGGAAGCATATGTTGACGAAGTGAGAAATTTGGAGGAATGCCTCGATGATCTACAAATGGAACATGTCCCAAGGACAGAGAAAAGTGTCACCGATCACATGTGTAAGCAAGCAACTCAGAAGTCGCCTGTGGAACCAGGCACCTTTGTGCTCTGACTCACTAAGCCATAAGTGAAACCCTCGATATAGCAAGCTAAGAAGAGGAAGATGAGCTCCGCCAACTATTTCTCGATAGGGCCACCAGTGGCTGTCAAGAAGGTTGTGTGGGACAACAACCCGCTCGATGGTGAGCGCCAAGCACCGCCAGGAAAAGTATTCCTCACCATCGAAGCTAGCACTCCCGCGGTAGAAGAGACGATTTTAGTACTTGTTGTTGAGCCAAGGGCTCCGGCATGGGCACAACAAATCGTCCCATACCTCCAGAGTGGAGACCTGCCCGAAGAGCAAGAGGGATCTAAAAGAGTAGCGCTGCGGTTGACCATATACCAGTTCATTGACAATGACCTCTACAGGCAGAGACCTAACAGGGTGAAATTGAGGTGCATCACCCGGGAGGAAGGACATCGGCTGTTGATAGAGTTACATGAAGGGATTCGAGGCTCCCACCTAGGATCACGAGCTCTTGTCGTGAAGGTGTTCTCGCAAGGCTTCTACTGGTCCACAGCCCTTCAAGACGGCTTGGCGATGGTGATAATATGTGAAGCATGCCAATACCACGCTAAGAAGATACACCAACCAACACAATCCCTTCAAACTGTAACACTCTCCTCGCCTTTCTCGGTCTGGGGGCTCGATACCGTCGGCCCCCTCCCCCCATGCTTGTTCGTCGCCATTGATAGGTTCACAAAGTGGACCGATGTGGATCCAATGAGAAGGGTGACAACGTTGGCTGCAGTCAAGTTCCTTAGAGGGATTGTTTGCCGTGTCGAGGTCCCAAATAGGATCATCACCAATAATGGCACACAGTGCACGAGCAGCACTTTCATGCACTATTGTCAACACATTGGCGCTAAGGTCTGCTTCGCATGCGGTCCTCACCCAAAGAGCAACGGACAAGTAGAGAGGGAAAATCCTGAAGTGTTACAGGGCCTCAAGACGAGGACTTTTGACAAGCTGCACAAGCACGGAAGGCGCTAGATTGGCGAACTCCGAAAGGTTCTTTGGTCGATCAGAATGACGCCAAATCAAGCCACCGGTGAGATCCCCTTCGCCCTGGTCTACGGCGCAGAGGCGATTCTCCCCAGAGAACTCACGTACGGATCACCGAGAGTGCAGACCTTTGACGAGGACCAGCAAGAGCGTTTACGACATGGCGATGCCACACTCCTCGAGGTAGATTGTCTCCAGGCCGCACTCTGGGCTGCTAGGTACCAACAGGCCCTGCGCTGATTCCGCAGCCACAAGGTGCCGATGACCCACAAGTATAGGGGATCTATCGTAGTCCTTCCGATAAGCAAGATTGTCGAACCCAACGAGGAGCAGAAGGAAATGATATGTGGTTTTCAGCAAGGTATTCTCTGCAAGCACTGAAATTATCGGTAACAGATAGATGCGGGATAAGATAATTCGTAACGGGTAACAAGTAACAATAGTAACAAAGGCGCAGCAAGATGGACCAATCCCTTTTGTAGCAAGGGACAAGCCTGGACGAACTCTTATATAAGGTAAAGCGCTCCCGAGGACACATGGGAATTTCTGTCAAGTTAGTTTTCATCATGTTCATATGATTCGCCTTCGCTACTTTGATAGTTTGATTTGTGGGTGGACCCGTGCTTGGGTGCTGTCCTTACTTGGACAAACATCCCACTTATGACTATCCCCTCTGGCAAGCAACCGCAACTACGAAAGAAGAATTAATACAAAGTCTAACCATAGCATTAAACTGGTGGATCCAAATAATCCCCTTGCGAAGCAACGCATAAACTAGGGTTTAAGCTTTTTTCACTCTAGCAACCCACCATCTACTTATTACTTCCCAATGCCTTCCTCTAGGCCCAAATAATGGTAAAGTGTCATGTAGTCGACGTTCACATAATACGACTAGAGGAAAGACAACATACAACACATCAAAATATCGAACGAATACCAAATTCACATGACTACTTATAGCAAGACGTATCCCATGTCCTCAGTACCAAACGTAACTACTCAGAAAGCAAAATTATGTTCATGATCTCAGAGGTATTGAATATAATTAAGGATCTGAACATATGATCTTCCACCAAGTAATTCAACTAGCATCAACTACAAAGGAGTAATTAACACTACTGGAAACCTTACAAGTACCAATCAGAGTCGCGAGAGGAAGATTGGGTACAAGAGATGAACTGGGGTTTGGAGATGAGATGGTGCTGATGAAGATGTCGATGGAGATGAGTACCCTCCGATGAGAGGAGTGTTGGTGATGACGATGGCGACGATTTCCCCCTCCGGGAGAGAAGTTTCCTCGGCAGGACGGCCCTGCCAGAGCTCTAGATTGGTTATCCTCAAGTTCCGCTTCGTGGCGGCGGCGTTTCTTCCCGAAAGCTCTCTGTTTATTTTTTCTGGGACGAAACCCTCCTTATAGTAGAAGATGGGAGCCAGAGGGGTAACAGGGGGCCCACGAGCCCCTAGGCGCGCACAGGGGGTGGGGCTCGCCTCGCAGGCTCGTGACCTCATGGTCGCTCCCCTCTAGTATTTCTTCCGTCCAATATTTTTTATATATTCCAAAATAATTCCTCGCTGATTTTCACGACTTTTGGAGTTGTGCAGAATAGGTATCTCAAACTTGCTCCTTTTCCAGCCCAAAATTCCAGCTGCCGGCATTCTCCCTCTTCATGTAAACCTTATAAAATAAGAGAGAAAAGACATAAGTATTGTACAATGATGTGTAATAAGATCCCATAATGCGATAAATATCAATATAAAAGCAATATGCAAAATGGATGTATGAGGTGCATGGTAGGATTATTTAGGAAGGCAACCATCTCCTTCAACGGATTCAGCCCACAAAGGGAACAAACAAGTTGACGCCTAAGTGGGGAGGACATGTGGTACGTGTCACCGGGCCTGGCATAGTCGGTGTAGAAACCGAGGATGGCACTACGATGCAGAACTTGTGGAATATCAAACATCTTTGCAAGTTCTACCCATAAGGAGCGGATGTGAAGCACCCCGGCAACCACTTTGGTACAAGTCTCGCAGCAATGTGTGTAATCCTTTGTACAATTCCAGGTGATGACCGTGTGCGCTGTTAAATAAGACAATAATCCCGCAACTCTTTCTTCTTAATTACATATTTATATTATGCCTATCATTCCGATCGTTGCGGTAGACTATAGCCGACGTACAACGTTGCTGAACTGCTAAGACCCCGATGCATCTTATTTTCTCTTCTTTATTTTTATCAAAGGAAAGAAGGGCATCACGGAAGAGCGCTCCCAGCGTGAAAGTCATCCCGGGGGAAGGGTGAGGAGGAGCGAGCGGATGCATCCACAGATGCCTCTAGGGCTACTACCTCACGGCAATCAAGTGAGTGGGGAAGGAAAATATAAGTACAACTTTACCCTATTGTCTAAATCACGCCCATATGAGAGGACTTGCACACGGTTGTGCCCTTGCCAAAATCATTGCATATCAGGAGGTATTGAGGGTATTCCCAGGCCCCTCTAGGTGATCACGACGAGGATGACAAGTTAGTTTTGACGTGCGTGGTACCGCCAAGGTTGTGCTCAGGATCCAACCTTAGAAGTGTCTGATACGTCTCCATCGTATCTACTTTTCCAAACTCTTTTGCCCTTGTTTTGGACTCTAATTTGCATGTTTTGAATGGAACTAACCTGGACTGACGCTGTTTTCAGCAGAATTGCCTTGGTGTTATTTTTGTGCAGAAATCAAAGTTCCCCAAACGTCCTGAAAATTTACGGGGAGCAGTTTTGGAAAATAAGAAAAATATCTGCGCCAAGTTCCACCTGAGGGGGGGGCAGTGGGCCACAAGCCCTGGCTCCGCCACCACACCCCTGGTGGCGGTGGGCAGGCTTGTGGGGCCCACACGGCTCTTCCGCCCCCAATTCCAACTCTATAAGATCCCTTTCATCCCAGAAAAAATAAAAAGAGAAGTTTTTGTCGCGTTTTCGATACGGAGGGACCGCCACCACCTGTTCTTCATCTGGAGGGAAGATCTGGACTCCGTCTTGGGCTCCAGAGAGTGGAAATTGTCGCCATCATCGTCATCAACCTTCTTCCCTCTCCAATTCCATGAAGCTCTTTGTCGTTCGTGTGTAATCTATTCGTAGGCTCACTGGGTGGTGATGAGTACGATGAGATCTATCATGTAATCGAGTTAGTTTTGATGGGGATTGATCCCTAGTATCCACTATGTTCTGAGATTGATGTGGATATTACTTTGACATGCTTAATGCTTGTCAATAGGGCTCGAGTGCCATGATTTCAGATCTGAAATTATTATGTTGTCACCAATATATGTTTGTTTTAGATCCGATCAAGCAAGTTGTAGTTACCTACAATGTGTTATGATCAGGCAACCCCGGAGTGACAATAACCGGAACCACTCCCGGTGATGATCATAGTTTGAGGAGTTCATGTGTTCACCAAGTGCTAATGCGTTGATCCGGTTCTTTATTAAAAGGAGAACCTTAATATGCCGTAGTTTCCTTTTGGACCCCGCTGCCACGGGAGGAATGGACAATAGGTGTCATGCAGGTTCTTTTCCCTAAGAACGTATGACGACACACGGAATGCATGCCTACATCACATTGACGAATGGGAGCTAGCCACATATCTCTTTGTGTTATAGTTGTTGCATGATGAATATCATCCAATCAAATCACTGACCCATTGCCTACGAGTTTTTCCTACTGCTGTTACTTGTCTTGCTCTGCTGCTACTACTACTGTTGCTACTACTATTACTTGTTTTGCTCTACTGCTGCTGCTACTATTGCTACTAATGTCGCTTGCTACTGTTGCTACTTGCTACTGCTGTCACTACTGTTGTTCCCTGCCGCTGCTATTGCTCGTTACACTACTGCTACCTGCTACAATCTTGATTTGCTGATCGTTGATGGGAACTGACAATTTCCGTCAACGAGGCAACTTGGCGCCATTGATACAATCGTTAGGAATAGTCTGCCGTCAACAGATCATTTCTGACACCGTTGTTATCATACTACTTTGCTACTGATACTTTGCTTGCAAAATTTATCTTTCAGGTGTGGTTGAATCTGACAAATTCAGCTGCTAATACTCGAGAGTATTCTCTCACCTCCTGCCTGGCGTACCAACAAATTTGGGTCAAATACTCTACCCTCGAAAACTGCTGCGAACCCACACGTTGGTGGGCCATCAACAACATTCTTCTAGTTCCGTTGTCGGCGAGTGCTAGCAGCATTCTTCTGGTGGCATTGCAGGGGAAGGTTTGATGTCATCAGCGTTCGTCTAGACATCGCCAGAGATTGCAATCAGCATTTTTCTGGCGCCGTTGCCAGGGAGGTATTGCTATATTCTCTGAGTCACTTGGGATTTATATCTGCTGATCACTATGAAGAATCTCTAGGATCCGAAGACCAATGTCTTGCCCTCAACTACGAGGGGAGGTTAGGAATTGCCATCTAGCTCTGCACTTGATTCACCTTTAGTTATGAGTAAGTTTGTGACTTCACCTCCTACTAGAAACCTTGATATGTCGCCTGTGCTTGATGATGCTTGTGATACTACTGCTACAGATGCTATGCTTGATACTATGCCTGATATTGCTAGAGCTGCTATGCTTGATATAGCTTGCCTGATGATGCTAGAGATGCTATTTTGCGTGATGATGCTATGCTTGATACTGCTAGAGATACTCCTTTGCCTGATGTTCCACTAGGAGTGTTCCTTGATGCTCATATTGCTAGAGTTACTGCCAATGCTCGTGATGCTTTTGAAACTGATGATATATACTATTGAGATAGAACCTGCTTTTGCTCCTGCTAGATCTAGCTCTCCTAGATATGAATTGCCTGATATACCTAAGGGTTACCTTATGGAGGGAGAGATAGCTGAGGATTTTCTTGCGTGTAAGGATGCCTATGACGCTGAGAAATTACTTCTCAAGTGGAAGGAAAAATCTCGGGAAGCTAGGATGAAAAATGACCCAAAGTTTGCCACTTCGCCTATCTTTGTCACCGATAAGGATTATGATTTCTCTGTCGACCCTGAGATAATCTATCTAGTCGAATCTGATCCTTTTCACGGTTATGAGTCTGAGACGGTCATAGCCCATCTTGCCAAACTATCCGAAATAGCCAACCTTTTCACTAATGAGGAGAAGATCCGCCACTACTATATCCTTAAGTTGTTTCCTTTCTCTCTAAAGGATGACGCTAAAGTCTAGTTCACCTCTCTTGCTCCTGGATGTGTGTGTAGTCCCCAGGAGATGGTCTATTACTTCTGCTAGAAATATTTCCCTGCCCATAAGAAGCAAGCTGCCTTGCAGGAAATATACAACTTTGCTCAACTCCAAGAAGAGAGTCTTCCACAAGCTTGGGGGAGGCTCATCCAGCAACAGAATGATTTCCTGATCACCCTCTTAAAAAGAACGATATACTTTATATGCTCTATAACAGACTTACCGATGCCTCTAGAGACCACCTAGATAGTTGTGCCGGTTGTGTTTTTAGGGAACGAACTTTAGAACAAGCTGAGACTCTACTGAATAACATCTTGATCAACGATAATGCTTGGACTATTCCTGAACCACCTCCTAAGCCAACTCCTAAGAAAATAGGTATTCTATTCCTCAGTCCCGAAGATATGCAAGAAGCCAAGAAATCTATGCAAGAAGCCAAGAAATCTATGCAAGAGAAAGGCATTAGATCTAAAGATGTCAAAAATCTACCACCTATCCAAGAGATCCATGGTCTTGATAACCCGATACAGGTAGTGGAAGTAAATTCTCTGCGTAGGTTTGATGAGAGTGATATTCCTTTTGATAAACCTGCTAGCCTATGCTTTGATGAATTTGACAACTTCGTTGCCAAACAACAGAGTTTTAATGATTATGTTAGCAGCCATTTGGAACAAAGTACTCGTATGCTTAGCCATTTAAGTGCTTGTGTAGACAGAAAGGTCAATGACCTGAAGCTTCTGAGTAAACATGCCTCTATGATTACTACTCAGGTAGAACAAGTACTTAAAGATCAGAATGACTTGCTCAATGAATTAAATGACAACTCTGTCAGAGTCATTACTAGAGGAGGCAAAATGACTCAGGAACCTTTGTATCATGAAGGTCATCCTAAGAGGATTGATCAAGATTCTCAAGGAATCAATGCTGATACACCGAGTCATCCTAAGGAGAAGAAGAAGGATGATAGAAACCTGCACGCCAGTTCACCAAATATTGTCACACCTGAAGAACCTAATGATATTTCTGCGTCTGATGCAGAAACACAATCAGGTGATGAACATGAACCTGGTGACAATATGGAAAGTGATGTTCACAATAATGATCAACCTAGCCATGACGGGGATGTGGAGATTGAACCTAATGTTAATCCTGATAATCCACAACCTAAGAGATACGACAAGAATGACTTTACTGCTAGGAAGCATTGTAAAGAAAGAGAGACATGGGTTCAGAGACCTATGCCCTTCCCTCCTAAGCCATCCAAGAAAAAGGGTGATGAGGATTTTGAGCGCTTCATTGAGATGATAAGACCCGTCTTTCTGCAGATGCAGTTAACTGATATGCTCAAGATGTCTCTGTATGACAAGTACATGAAAGATATCGTGACTAATAAACGGAAGATACCAGATCTTGAGATCTCCACCATGCTTGCCAACTACACTTTAAAAGGTGGAACTCCTAAGAAATTTGGTGATCCCGGAGTGCCATCTATACCTTGGTCAATTAAAGGAAACTAAGTAAGAACTGCCTTATGTGACCTTGGAGCCGGTGTTAGTGTTATGCCGCTTTCTCGTTATCGTAGACTTGAATTGGATAAGTTGACACCAACTGAAATTTCTCTACAAATGGCCGACAAATCAACTGATTTCCCTATCGGCGTTTGCGAGAATGTGCCTGTTGTGGTTGCTAATACCACTATCTTAACAAACTTTGTTATCATGGATACTCCCGAGGACGATGCCATGGCTATCATCCTCGGAAGACCCTTTTTAAACATGGCAGGGGCTGTTATAGATTGCAACGAAGGCAATGTCACTTTCCATGTCAACGGTAATGAGCACATAGTGCACTTTCCGAAGAAACGATATCCAGTACATTGCATCAATGCTATCGAAAAGACTTCATCGATTCTCATTGGGAGCTTTGAAAGCCCTATTCCTCGTGTCAAGATGAAGTATGATTTGCTTGTTGGGGAGATACGTATCCCCATTGAGGTGACTTAGTGGCTATTCGAAAATTCTCCGCTCTCTCTTGCGATTCGAGGAGGTTTTGTCATAAGGACTTGATCAATCCCATTGACGGATTTCTTTCGATGACCATGAAATGGATGAATCAAAGAGTCACATACCTCTATTTTGAGTTTTCCTTTTCTTTTGCTTAGAAGAAAAATTATAGAATTAGTTTAGTTTTTCCTGTTTTCTCTTTTAGCGTCCCGAGAAATATACCTCGAAAATAAAAGTTCTCCGATGGTCCTGAAAATTTAGTATGATTTTTTCTGGAATTTTTGAAAATTTCTGGGTCTGAGAGCTGGCCTGGGGGCCAGACCAGTGGGCCACAAGCCCTGCCACCGCCAGCTACCCCCTAGTGGCGGGGTGCAAGCTTGTGGGACCCACAGGCACCCCCTCCACTCATTCCAGCTCCCAGCCTCTTCTTCCACCTCCAGAAAAAATTGTTTTGCAGCTCAAACACGTGTTCTTGCTCATTTGGCTGTGATTTTCGATCTCCTTCCTCAAAGAACCATTCTCCGAACCGTTTTGGGGAAATTCCTCCTTGGTAAGTGACTCCTCCGTTGGTCCAATTAGTTTTTGCTCTAGTGCTTTATCCTTCGCGTATTCTTGCTACCTTGGTGACCCTGTTCTTGAGCTATAAATGTTGATTTTAGCCGGTCCCAAGTAGTTTTAGCACGTGATACGGTCACTAGGCACTAATAGGAGTAGTTGCTACAAGTTGGGTTAATCTTCATTCACTTTTCATTCGAAGTCTCTAAAAATTTCAGAATTTTTTAGAGCTATAAAAGGGAAAAGATGAGGAGATTCTCGAGAGGCTCTTCAAGCCGTAACCCGAAGGAGGAGTAGAAGAATCACCCCAAGTATGTAGTCCCTCGAGTCACAGAATTTCGAGTGTGCGAGTGGTCTAGTGATGAATTTTTGCGCGCCGCCGTACTTTATGAAGACTTTTATTACTTGGTGGAGAACGCAGGTCTTACTGCGTTCGTTGAAGATAAGGGCTCACAATACCTCCTCCTAACCAATATTTTCATTCAAAGCTTCAACTTTTATCCAAGGAAGAATCCTTCCATGGTTGAGTTCATGATTTACGATGTCCCCCAGTGCATGACGCTGGAGGACTTTTGCAATGTATGCAAATTACCTTAAGTTGGGGATATCCGTGACCCTCGACCATGGGACTTGGAGGATTTCATTGGTTCTATTGCTGTTGGAGAGGAGAGAGGAGTGTCCCGCGTTAGAACTGCTAGCATACATTTTCCTATGCTTCGGTACCTCTCACTACTTGTGAGAAAATGTTTGATTGGCCGTGGGGAGGCTAGATCACTTGGTTCTCGACACCTTGCGGTTTTGCGTGAAGGCCTTTATAACGATAAGACTTATAGCCTGGGCGCTATAGTAGCTCAATGGTTGAACCTGAACCGTTCTAAAGGTGTTGTCTATGGAGGTATCTATGCTACCCGTCTTGCCAGACACTTTGAGATACCCATTAGACTGGGAGAGGAAGGAGAGATGCTTCTCCCTGAGAGATATCTGGATTATGACAGCATGGTTCGCCATGATTTTCTGGATAGAGATGCTAGTAGACGGATGATTTATAACCTGGTGTTTAGTCAGGGTACTCGAGAGACTATTACTTTGCCTGCTCCTTCTTTGTTTGATCTTCATGCAGGCAGGTACATTATTATGCGCGCGGATATCTACGCATATTGGGTCTTTGCCCAACCACAGGTGACCGTGCCCGAGCCGCCAGTCGAGTACCAGACGCCAGTTTATCAGTGAAAGCCAGACGAGCTCACACAACAGTGGCATCCACCGTCTGCTCCGGAGTATCCTGGAGCTGGTTATTTCCCATCTTGGGAGTAGACCAAGCTAGCCAAAAGCCTAAGCTTGGGGGAGTACGTGTTCTTACCGACTTTACATTCATGCTTATGCTTTCACTTTGTTAGCCGGTGTTTACAATTTGCCACTGTATTATTATCCATGCTAGTTTCTTTTTGTTTTCTTGTTTTCTTGTTTTGTGTCCTTTTGAGAAAACCCAAAAATATTTTCCGTTCTTCTTTTGCTTGTTGGGAGCTTTCCCGTGTAAATAGTTTTCTTTTTCTTTGTGTCAAGGTAGAAGATATTGGTTACAATGTTTAGTGGTTCTTACATGCTTACCTGTTTAGCTTTTAAATAGCCATATTATTTTGTCTTCTCCTTTATGTTTGCCTGAAGGTTCAGCTTAGTCCAATGCGCTTATTATCATTTTCATCGTTCGATCATGCAAATGAAAGGCAACAATGATGATATATGATGAAGTGACTGAGACTGAAAAGCTGTGAACTCTATCTATTTTGTTTTTGTAAATTTGACTAGCTTGTCGACCCAGATTTAGCTTTGTTGTGAGAGAACCATGCTTGCAATGACAACATAGAGATCATAGTTTCTGATGCCATGCTTATGTAGCTGAGAGCTTATAATGCTTTGTCTTGAATGCCAACATAGATTTTGAGATGACTACGATGTAGTATGATAGGATGGTATTCTCCTTTGAATGTTTCAAGTGGCTTCACTTAGCGCATGTTCATGCATGTAGTTGAAACAAAATCAACATAGCCTCTATGATGTTCGTGTTCATGGTGATTTATATCCTGTTCATGCTTGCATTCAATGTTAGTCAAACTCATTGCATCTTGATGACTGTTGTCGCTCTCTAGTTGGTCGCTTCCCAGTCTTTTGCTAGCCTTCACTTGTACTAAGCAGAATACTGCTTGTGCATCCACTTCCATTAACCCAAAAGTTTTTCCAAGAGAGTCTACCATACCTATCTATTTGCGGAATCTAACTGCCGTTCCAAGTAAATTTGCATGTGCCATTCTCTAAACCTTCAAGAAATAATATGTTTTGCATGCCCGAACCGCTCATGTGGTGACAGAAGTCTATTGGTATCTTCCATGCTAGGAGTGTTATCCTTGACATGCGTTTGTTCACAGTCATTCACGAGAAAGGGGCTGGTAATTGGAATGTCCAGTTCCACGCTTAAATCGAAAACATAACTGTAAAACAAGACTCCCCCCGGATTGATGTTAGTATGGACGGTACCCGAGGATTCGGCTAGCCGTGGAGTGTGATTGATTGGTGGTGGGGGAATTAAAACTTTACTTTTCTGTTTGGGAACCACCTATAGCATGAGTAGCATGGAAGATATTGAGCCATCCTATAGCATGAGTAGCATGGAAGATCTTGGTCATTGCGTTGACAATGAAAGCATGCCACCCAGAATTATTATCTCTGCTTTCAAAGCTTGAGCTCTGTTACCTCTGCAAATCAATGCTTCCCTCTGCGAAGGGCCTGTCTATTTATTTTCCTGTTGAGTCATCCTCCTCTTATATAAGCACCAATTAGAGAGCACCTCTATCATTTTTATGCTTTGCTTTTGATTGATATTGAGTATGACTATGACTGGATCTTCGTTGCGATGAATTACAATGTTTAGTCAGCCCTTGATCTTTGAAAGTGTTCTGCATTTATGTTTTGCGGTCTCAAAAAGAGCTAGCGAGTCACCACATATTTATATTGCTTCATGCTTGTTTGGATTGAAGTGTTGGTATTTGAAACTCATTATTATTTGCTCGTTAGCTGATTATGCCATTGATATTAGTTTACCGTGAGACCTTTGTGTCATTTGCTTATGTGGTTAACTTGTGATCTTGCTGAAATTCTGGTTATGAGTTAGACATAGTTGCAACAACAAGATCAAAGAGAGTTTGTCAAAGTTTGTCTTTCTCTCTCAGTTTGTCAACTGAGTTGCTTGAGGACAAGCAAGGTTTTAAGCTTGGGGGAGTTGATATGTCTCCATCGTATCTACTTTTCCAAACTCTTTTGCCCTTGTTTTAGACTCTAATTTGCATGATTTGAATGGAACTAACCTGGACTGACGCTGTTTTCAGCGGAATTGCCTTGGTGTTATTTTTGTGCAGCAATCAAAGTTCTCCAAACATCCTGAAAATTTACGGGGAGCAGTTTTGGAAAGGAAGAAAAATATCTGTGCCAAGTTCCACCTCAGGGGGTGGGCCAGTGGGCCACAAGCCCTGGCTCCGCCACCACCCCCTGGTGGCGGTGGGCAGGCTGGTGGGGCCCACACGGCTCTGCCGCCACCAGTTCCATATCTATAAGATCCCTTTTATCCCAGAAAAAATAAAAAGAGAAGTGTTCGTCGCGTTTTCGATATGGAGGCGCCGCCACCACCAGTTCTTCATCTAGAGGGGCAGATCTGGAGTCCGTCTTGGGCGCCGGAGAGGGGAAATCATCGCCATCGTCATCCTCAACCTTCTTCCCTCTCCATTTCCATGAAGCTCTTCGTCGGTCGTGAGTAATCTATTCATAGGCTCGCTGGGCGGTGATGAGTAGGATGAGATCTATCATGTAATCGAGTTAGTTTTGATGGGGATTGATCCCTAGTATCCACTATGTTCTGGGATTGATGTTGCTACTACTTTGCCATGCTTAATGCTTGTCACTAGGGCCCGAGTGCCATGATTTCAGATCTGAAACTATTATGTTGTCACCAATATATGTGTGTTTTAGATCTGATCTTGCAAGTTGTACTTACCTACAATGTTTTATGATCCGGCAACCCCACAGTGACAATAACCGGAGCCACTCCCATAGTTTGAGGAGTTCATGTGTTCACCGAGTGCTAATGTGTTGGTCTCGTTCTTTATTAAAAGGAGAACCTTAATATCCCGTAGTTTCCTTTTGGACCCCGCTGCCACGGGAGGGATGGATAATAGATGTCATGCAAGTTCTTTTCCCTAAGCACGTATGACGACACACGGAATGCATGCCTACATCACATTGACAACGGGAGCTAGCCACATATCTCTCCGTGTTATAGCTGTTGCATGATGAATATCATCCTAACAAATCACCGACCCATTGCCTACGAGTTTGTCCTACTGCGGGTACTTGTCTTGCTCTGCTGCTGCTGCTACTACGGTTGCTACTACTGTTACTTGTTTGGCTCTGCCGCTGCTGGTACTGTTGCTACTACTGTCGCTAGCTACTGTTGCTACAGTCTACTGCTGTCACTACTGCTGTTCCTTGCCGCTGCTATTACTTGTTACACTACTGCTACCTTCTACAATCTTGATTTGCTGATCGTTGACGGGAACTGACAATTTCCGTCAACGAGGCAACTTGGCGCCATTGATACAATCGTTACGAATAGTCTGTCGTCAACAGATCGTTTCTGAAACCATTGTTATCATACTACTTTGCTACTGATACATTGCTTGCAGATACTAATCTTTCAGGTGTAGTTGAATCTGACTAATTTAGCTGCTAATACTCGAGAGTATTCTCTCACCTCCTCCCTTGCGTACCAACAAATTTAGGTCTAATACTCTACCTCGAAAATTGCTTCAAACCCAGGCGCTGGTGGGCCATCAACAACATTCTTCTAGGTCCGTTGTCGGGGAGTGCTAGCAGCATTCTTCTGGTGCCGTTGCAGGGGAAGGTTTGTTGTCATCAACAATCGTCTAGCCATCGCCAGAGATTGCAATCAGTGCCCTGTGGCAACACGACACGTACTGGCAATCGTTCCCATCACATGTTTATGTCAGGGGGCATTCAAGTGCAACCTTCGCATTCAACAAAAAAGAGAGAAAAAGAGGCAAGCCAGGCCATTGACATAACAGTAATACCCAACATGTTTCTTTGATATTCTTTCGGGTTACATTGAGTACTATTTTAGAGTAAAAATATGCGACTCCAAGATCCGCAGGAGCGGTGGCGACGGGGTGAAGTCCGAGTATGACTTCCTATAGCGCCGCCACTGGCGCCCGGGAGGAGTTCCGCAACTATGATGTCGCAATTTATCCGGAAACGACTCCACGGAATGATGCATATTTTTCCGATCCCTCCATGGCACCGGTTTTGCTACTCATAGTCGTCGCCTTCCTGCTTGATGCCGAAGACGCGGCTGTCATCACCACTATTCCTCGTGGTGTCGGCGTCACTACCACTCGAGCTCTCGGTGCAACATTGAGGTGGACACCGCTCGCTCCAAGGAAACTGATGAAGAGGGTGGTGGAGCCATCGAACCGGTAGTGGAGGAGATACCCGGGGGCGATTCCCTGGGAGCGGGACGACTTCCACCTCCACGTCAAGTACATGGCGTTGTCGACCACCGCTCACACAGGTCCATTGTAGAAAGCATCCGCCCGGAGCCACAAGGCGCGGGGCGGCTGCCCTCCATGGCCCTCGCGAAACAGTCTCGGAGTCACTACCAGCTCCGGTACCCCTGAGGAGTCACTATGACGAACTCATGCACCTCTTTCCCCACATGAATTCCCGCATGGGGTTGCAAAGGAAGGGCACCACCACGGCCACCGCGGGTCCACAGGGCCGCCCCCATACGGCCTGTGGACACTTCCTGCCCATGGGACCTCGAGCAGGCCCCAGCCAGCGTCACCATGATGCGCATCGGACTCTAGGGGCTGCCCCTAACGGCGCCCCTAGAGCTTCGGGCCCATCCGAGGCCCCTCACCATCTCAGGAGGAGGGGCGTGTTCACGAGATGGTAAAGGAAGAAGGCAAAAGACTGGACAGTGGGGAAAAGCAGGAAACTCCAAGTGAGCTGCGTCCTCCCTTCAATACCCCCCCTATTTATAGGGACGAATGCGAGGAGAAGGTGGAGGGAGGGGCTCCGTATGGTCCAAGGCGAGCGCACATCCGTGCACACGCTGCCCCAGCTACCATCTGTCATTGTCAATGGCAGAGCGCACTTCATACGAGGGCAATTAATACAGAAGGGGAGGTGACACCACTTAAATGGTGGAAGGTGGCCAGACGCCGCATCATGTCCCCATTTCAGGACCCGACGAAGACCAAGTGGTTGGCCGCCCGTCCTCCGGTGTGAACAACCACGGCGGGGCATGCTTCTTGGGCGATTGCCTCTCTCCACCAATGGCGTCGCTCGAGGGGTTGCGCATTGTGGGGGCAGTCAGCAAGACCATCAATATGGAGGAGCTTGGCCACACATGCTCGTGCACTGCTTTTGGGCCTAGCCCAACAACGCTGCACGCACGCTTGTATGACCAAGGCCTGCGCCCCCAGGCTGGAAACTGCTTGCCGGGCTCATCCTGAGCCATGAGGAAAACAAAGATCAAGGCCAAGACGGGGCGGCAAGGCCTCCATAGGCCTATACAGGCGCGTCCGCTCATGGTGCCCGGCAAGACCCTAGCCCGCCAAGCCTCTGCTCCACCTCACCAGGGGGCTGATTGACTACATTTGCCGATGTGTCGAGTGGAGAGGAAGGTAGGCAGGGCTGGCAGGGGCACACGACCGTAGCAGCGGGCGCGTCCCAGTCCTGGTGACACCTGTCCCACAGTGTGGCAGCAGAATAGGGAGGCAGATGGGCGGATGGCATAAAGAGAGATGCAATAATTACCGGGATATGCCATCCGCACGCCATTTCATGGTGCATTTAATGCGCTTGTCCCAATCTGTGAGAGTTAGGTATTTCCCACTACCCACTATAACAAGATGTCCCATCACTACACTGCGTAGTGTGCATCTTGTAAAATGACCATTATAGCCACTTTGGTAACCCATTTTCCCTATAAAAGGAGGTCATGGCTACCTTTACAAACGTTGACACTCTGTTTAATCACACGCATAGTTGAGCCCTCGAGCATCCTTGTCGTGTCAATGCGCTCCCGTGTTTTTCCACCAGATTAACCACCACCAACCGAACGTAGGATGTTATGCTTCCGAGAATCCTGAACCTGTATAAACTCCTTCACGCATGGCCTTGCCGACTAATGCCCTGCGTGCACTGAGACCCCTCATAGAACCGTAAAATGGGGCCTCCAGGATCCCGTCGATTGTCGTGGGTCCATTCACCAACATAGTGGAAGCACAAAATCTCTAGACAAGAAGCTAGGGCAAAAGAGGCGAAGAACCAGGTTTGTCAAGGTAGTCGCTCAGCCATCTACACCTAAGTATCTAAATGACAAGGAAGAGGAGGAATAGGAACCCACTAACCCACCTCTTTCCAAGATGAAGAAATTGATGGGAGATAGTATACGCAACAATCGTGCAACCAGAGCCAAGCCATCTTATCCAAAGCTAAGAAGCTTATAGCTTCTAAGACTAATAGGACTATAAGAGACATACATGCACCTTAGAAAGACAAGGGTTCTGCATCAAGGGATGTTGTTGCAGAGGAAGAGGAACTTGTTGTTTTGGGGAAGCTGAGATTTCACCTGCCCGAACACGATGATTATCACACCATTGCAGAGAACATGAAGGGAAGGAAGGATAAAGGGCTCAAAAAGTGGAGAGCAGCTGATCCATATGCTACCAATAATTTTTTGAGTCTGTCCTATTGGACAAGAGTCCGGTTGTTAGTGACATCAGGTATGTTGATTGGGACTACATCAAGCAGGATAAGACTACTTCCCTCATGTGCAAGAAAATTTCAGGGACATAGCCATTGAAGACTTTGTTAGCAGAAAGATGACAACATGGAATGACCAGATGATTATGCAATTCTTCTCCACATCTAACATCTATCCTGGTGGTAGAATTGTATGGATGACATAAGGCACCAGGTACGAATCCACAATTGAAGAGTTGGCTACCGTCTTAGTAGCCCCAAAGGTGCAAGAGAGAAATTCAGATGTTTATACTAAGGCCAAGATGAACCACAACTCAATGGCCAACATGTATAACCGGGTGCCTAAGAAATACTTGAAGACCCACAAGGTAGGCTCAGTCTACTTTCTGAAAGGAGGACTACCCACCACCAACAATATAACGAGGTACACCTTGATGCCCAAATCAGGTGATGATAAGATAATCAGGGGGTACTCCATCAATATGCTACACCATGTTAACACTCATACTAGGATGAGGATGATGGACCTGATAGTAGAGACAATCAGAAGGACTGCTGCTGACCAGAAGAGGTCTTATGGATATGCACCCTACATTCAGATGCGGATCAACTTCAAGATTGGGAAGAATGTGTATGTGCTTGATCGTCAGCACCTACCAATCAAGCTATGATTTGAAGAGAATGTTGTTGTGATGGAATGTTACAACCAAAATAAAAGGTCATGGATTTTACAACTAATTGTTTTGGTCACTAGCTACCTTCCAACACCACGTCGTATCTAGCATGGCACACTAACGTGGCGAAATTACGACCAAACAAACTTGTCATAGATCAAAATCAGCCCGGTCGAATATATACGTCTTTATGGATCCAGCCCAATAATTCAGTTTTTCCTGATAAGTTTTGTTAGTTATATGGGCCTAGCCCAACAATTCGGCCTTTTATTTTGTAGGATGCGACCTTTTATAATTCATTTGTTTGTGTCCTCAACCTTTTTATAGTCCAATTCGTATATGGGCCTCGGCTTTTTTCCAATCCATTTATGTTTTGTGACTTGGCTTTTTCATTAAGTCAGTCAAACTTGGCAGCTTTTTATTTCTCACATTTTCACTGTACACAAAAGACAAACATTTCAAATTGGAACACAACTTAATTCTTGAAATGATCACCAAAGTTAACATGTCATTGTCTTTACCTAGTATACATAAAAATAGATATGCCAACTACTACCTATTACGATACAACTAGCTATGGAGTACGACCATAACATGGGCATAGATAAGCACCATGCTTCATCATCTTCCTCTTCCAACATCCGAAAATGAAATCACCTAATCACGCATCAAAAGCATAAAAAACATCAAACGAAGAACTGAATGGCATGCAGTATGACAATCACGATAGAAGTACTTTCTTTTAACTTAGCTTACAACCATCAATATATTTTTTCTTATAAGAATACATATGGCCTGATACTTATGTGTGTCTAGATTACTGAAGTAAGGTGAACAGAAAACTTTGATGTACTAGGTATCAACTTGGCTGCCTTCATTAGTGAATAAAACATCATCACCTAATGCTTCACACAAAGTATGGTAGACCATAAAGCCGTACAACAATCAAAAGAGGTGACTGATACGTCTCCAATGTATCTATAATTTTTGATAGTTCCATGCTATTATCTAGTCAACTTTGGATGTTTTGTATGCATGAATAAGCTATTTTATTTCTTTTTTGGGACTACCCTATTAACTCAGTGCCAAGTGCCAGTTCCTGTTTTTGCCGTGTTTTTGACCTTTTTCAGAGGAGAATATGAAACGAAGTCCAAACGGAATAAAACCCGCGGAATGATTTTTTCCACAACAGAGGACACGCAGGAAACTTGAGAACCAAGGCAGGGGACCTCGAAGGAGGTCACAAGCCACCCAGGCCCGACCTAGTGGTGTAGGCCTGGCATGCTTGTGGGCCCCCTATGGCTCCCCTGCCCTACTTCTTCCGCCTATAAATTCCCTAAAAATCCGAAACCACGGGAGAGAGCCACGAAAATACTTTTTCGCCGCCGCAAGCTTCTGTCTCCGCAAGATCCCATCTGGGGCACATTCTGGTGCCCTACCGGAGGGGGATTCGGACACGGAGGGCTTCTTCATCAACACCATTGCCTCTCCGATGATGCGTGAGTAGTTCACCATAGACCTTGGGGTCCATAGCTAGTAGCTAGATGGCTTATTTTCTCTCTTGGATCTTCAATACAAAGTTCTCCATGATCTTCATGGAGATCCATCCGATGTAATCTTCTTTTGCGGTGTCTTTGTCGCGATCCGATGAATTGCGGATTTATGATCAAATTATCTATGAATCTTATTTGAGTTTCTTCTGATCTCTCTTATGCATGATTTCATATCCTTGTTATTCTCTTCGAGTTGTGGGTTTTGTTTGGCCAACTAGATCTATGATTCTTGCAATGGGAGAAGTGCTTGGTTTTGGGTTCATACCGTGCGGTGACCTCACCCAGTGACAGAACGGGTAGTGAGGCACGCATCGTGTTGTTGCAATCAAGGGTAAAAAGATGGGGTTTTCATCATTGGTTTGAGATTATCCCTCTACATCTTGTCATCTTGTTTAAGGCGTTACTCTGTTCGTCATGAACTCAATACACTAGATGCATGCTGGATAGCGGTTTATGTGTGGAGTAATAGTAGTAGATGTAGAAAGTATCGGTCTACTTGTCTCGGACGTGATGCCTATATGTATGATCATTGCCTTAGACATCGTAATGACTTTGCGCGGTTCTATCAATTGCTCGACTGTAATTTGTTCACCCACCGTGATAGTTGCTATTTTGAGAGAAGCCTCTAGTGAACACTATGGCCCCCGGGTCTACTCTACACCATATTTTCAGCCTTACACTTTTTACTTCGTTGCACTTTCCACCTTCAGATCTCACTTTGCAAACAATCTTGAAGGGATTGACAACCCCTTTGAAGCGTTGGGTGCAAGCTTGTTTGTGTTTGCGCAGGAACTCTGGACTTGACGAGACACTCCTTCTGGATCGATACCTTGGTTCTCAAACTGAAGGAAATACTTACTGCTCCTGTGCTGCATCACCCTTTTCTCTTCAAGGGAAAAACCGACGCAAACCAGAGAAGTAGCAAGAAGAATTCCTAGGGCCAAGGAAGGACATTTGTTACCGTAGCACACCACGCTGCCCAAGTCACGCAATTGGATCGTACTTTTTCAATATGCACCAACTTTTTATTCATCATGCAATACATGAGCGTGAACCATTGGACATAGCATATAGGTGGAATAGAATATGGTGGTAGGTATCAAAGGGGTAAAAAGTGGAGAAGATAGTATCACATTAGCTAGGTGTAGCAGCGGTCTATGGACATGCCCATCGATATATACCAATGCAAGGAGTAGGGATTTTGATGCAATGATGCACTAGAGCTATAAGTGTATGAAATCTCAACTAAAGCTAAACGGGGTGTGCATCCAACTTGCTTGCTCATGAAGACCTCGAGCATTTGAGGAAGCCCGTCATCGGAATATACAAGCCAAGTTTACGAAAAATTGATTCCCACTAGCATATGAATGGTATAATATGAGACTCTTTATATGAAGAACAAGGCGCCACTTTGAGTCACAAGTGTGGTAAAGGATAGTTGCAAAGTCCCTTCTCTCTTTTTCTCTCATTTTTTTTAATTATGGTGGGATCATTTCGCCTCCCCCATTTTTTATTTCCTCACTGGGACAACGGTCTAATAATCATGATCATCACACTTTTATTTACTTACAACTCAATATGAAGACTGGTAGGACGGTACAAATCTGTATGAATGCCTCTAGTAGTGTACAAGGATGTGCAAATATCTAGCATGGCATGTATCAAAAACATGATGAACGGTAGCTTTTCCACAAATACTATGTCAGCTCTATATGATCATGCAAAGCAATATGATGATGAACAAACTAGTCATGGGAAGTGACAATAGGATTTGCATGGCAATATTTCTTGGAATGGAGATGGAAATGCCATGATAGGTAGGTATGGTGGCTTTATTGAGGAAGATATAGTGAGGCTTATGTGCAACAGAGTGTGTCATGTCACGGGGTTTGGATGCACCGGCGAAAGTTGCACCGATCCTCGATGTGAGAATGGGCAATCCACGGTAGCGAGAAGGCTAGCAAATATGAGGAGGTGATCTTGCGTATGTCCATGGTATAACCTTAGTCATAAAGAACTCATATGCTTATTGCAAAGTTTTATTAGTTTTATCACAAATCAAAGTACTTCTCAAATGCCCCAAGGGAGGGGGTTGGTAGGAGTTAACCATTGCGTGCCCCCCGACAGGAAAGAACATTAGGATTTCAACGAGGAATAGAAATGCTCACACATCATCACCATCCTTTCTTAATTTTTAGACGAACAAGAAGTTAATATCTCTTAAAATGACACCTCTCTGCATTATTAATAATACACCGACACCTTTTTTCATATCACCACATCAATATCATAAACCCATAATTTCTTTGTATGTGCTACATGATGGTTTTAATTATCACTCATTGAACACCTATTATTTTGGGTCTAATCGACCTGCCACCGTGCTCAAAAAGATATAAGTGAAGTACTAGAGGAACTGCTAAGCTCAAAAGATATAAGTGAAGCACATAGAGGAGTGTAACGAATTATAGCTCCAAGTGACATACCGATGGATTGAGACCAAAGAGGGGATGCCTTCCGGGGCATCCCCAAGCTTACTTCTTTAGTATTCCTAGAATATTACCTTGGGTTTCCTTGGGTATCCCCAATATTAGGCTTTTGGTGTTGTTCATTCCTTTGTCCATCGGGATAATACCCAAAACATGGAAACTTCTATCACATAAAACTCAAAAAAACTTTGTGACATCCGTTTTTATAAGCAACATATCAAATACTTTAGGTACTGTTATAAGTTGATTCTTATTTTATTTTAGCATAAGTTACTATATTCTAACTTCTCCATGGCATATACCCCCTGGTACAATCCTTAGCATCATCAAAATAAGAAAACTACGCAAGCAAAAAAACAATCTGTCTAAAGCAGTATAGTGTGGAGTATTCTATAATGAACCTAAGCTTATATAACTCCAAAAATTCTAAAAAAGTAGGACTATCTGAGGAAATTTTACAGAAATACTCTATAAAATGTTCAGATTAAAAACAAATTCCAGCAGAATGAGAGAAATTCTGCACTACACGTCAAAGATTCTGTTTTTGCACCGTATCAATTCTACTCATAATACAAATAATCCCAAAGGATTTACTTGGCACAAACACTAACTAAAATATATAAACACAATCATTACAGTAGAAGCAATAATGTTATCACTAACAAACGGAAAGTAAAAGCAAAAAATAGAGATAACTATTCGGTTGCCTCCCAACAAGCGCTATTCTTTTACGCCCCTAGCTAGGCATATTCCATGGTTTCAAGTGGTGTCATCTTTGCGAGAATGACCAATCATGCTATAATTATATTCCCTCCTGTCAGCAACAAGTTTATGGTAGGTTAGCAAAAATAATTGAAGGGACTAAAGAGCATACCACTATGATTCGAAAGGTATACCTTGGGAGGAGCATGAGGCACAAACTAAATAGCAAGTTTTATCATTGGTTTATCGTAAGTGATAGTTAGATCGTCATTGTATAAGTTTCAATAGAGGTATTTTCTTAATTTTGTTTCAAGCTCATAACCCAATCGAAGTATTGGTATAAAAAATTGATCATTGTGTTCAAAAATCTTATCATCTAAGACATTAAGCAGAACCTTCTTTCTAAGATTATCATCATAAGCAACATAGTCCGTGAGGGAGTCCGAGACTAAGGAGTCCTCGAGCCGCTTATCTATTCTCGTGGGATGGATTCCTGGGCCGTTCGATCATTGTTAGTGTTACTAGAATCGAGATGGACTCTTCCGAAGACTTCTCATACAATCCAAAGTGACGTAGTAATCTGCATATCCCTTTCTTGATGTAACTGAATTTGTGTAACCCTACCATCCCTGGTAACTATATAAACCGGGGGCCATAATTCATAAGACACATTAAGATCATTACTATTAGGATTTTAGACCACAACAGTCGATCTCGAGGTAGATCAGCTATGTACTATGTAGAATTTCATCAATACAACAAAGCAGAACGTAAGGTTTTACTCCGACTAACCCTTTGCTTTTGGTAGTACTACCCCACATGTGAAGGCGGTTCATCACCAAATCAATTGGTTCGCCTCAGGCCAGGGATTCAAGTTCGGCGACTTAGAGTACGTTGCCGATGCCCAAGGCGATCGGATCCTCTTTGAGCTCTCGGCTTTGGCCAAAGAGCTCGAAAACTCCAAAGCCGTATTTTGGGTCCTCTCCCCGAACTCGAGTCTGGGATCGTGTCTACTCCCGATCCAGCCTTGAGCCCGGATTATACCTTCGTGTTTGAACGCAAGGGTAACCTCGCCCAAACACACTTCTTATGCTGACGCATCAGAGGTCAACTCCGCCAGAGCTCTGAGGACTAGTCTGGCAAATCTCCCATAGTCAAACCAGACATTGATCCGAACCCAAGCCATGGATAGTTCGGATGGCTCGGTCCTGATCCATATTCCTTCTAGCTCTGAGTCTAGGTGTGGAGAAATTTATTCCCCACCCACCACCCACTTCATATCCACTATCGGAGATCTAACCGATCTGTTACACTTCTCCAAAGAGGAAGCCGAAGATACTAACACGGCTATTAGAGCACCTGGTCCTCCTGTAACGAGACGATGGACTGCCAGCTCCACGTACGATGTCGACATGTTGGAAACCCCTAGTTACGATGGTTCCATGGGGAAAATCAATGATGACACCACAGTCAACAACAGTGGCGATGAACCCGGCAAGCGCCGTCGCTAGTGCAAAAATCCTAAAGCTCGCAAGGTTAAGGAAAGTAATGCAGGAACCGGAGATAACCCCACCCCCGAGAATATAGAATATTCAGCCGAATCCCCAAAGCCTGCGAACCTCGAATACAACTCTGACCTACCGGGCTACATCATGGCTTATACCCCAAGCAAACTATGCAAGCAAAAAAACAATCTGTCTAAAGAAATATGGTGTGGACTAATCTATAATTAACCTATATTTCTATAACTCCAAAAATTCTGAAAAAGAGGGACAACATGAGTAAATTTTATAGAAATACTTTGTCAAAAGTTCACATTAAAAACACGTTCTAGTAGAATCAGAGAAATTCTGCACTAGACGTCAAAGTTTCTATTTTTGCACCATATCAATTGTACTCATCATACAAATAATCCCAAACGATTTACTTGACACAAACACTAATTAAAATATAAAAACACAATCATTACAGTAGAAGGAATCATGCTATCACTAACAAACGGAAAGTAAAACCGAAAAATAGAGATAACTATTCGGTTGCCTCCCAACAAGGGCTATCATTTTACGCCCCTAGCTAGGCATATTGCATAGTTTCAAGTGTTGTCATCTTCGAGAGAATGACACATCATGATATAATCATATTCCCTCCTGTCAGCAGCAAGCTTTAAGGTAGGTAAGAAAAAATAATTGAAGGGACTAAATAGCACAACACTATGATCTGAAAGGTCTACTTTGGGAGGAACATGAGGCACAAACTAAATAGCAAGTTTTATGATTGGTTTATCGTAAGTGATACTTAGATTGTCATTGTATAAGTTTCAATAGAGGTATTTTCTTAATTTTATTTCAAGCTCATAACCTAATCCAAGTTTTGTATAACAAATTGATCATTATGTTCAAAAATCTTATCATCTAAGACATTAAGCAGAACCTTCTTTCTAGGATTATCATCATAAGCAACATAGTCTGTGAGGGAGTCCGAGACTAAGGGGTCTTCGAGCCGCTTATCTCTTCTCGTTGGCTAGAGTCCTGGGCAGTTCGATCATTGTTGGTGTTACTAGAATCGAGATGGACTCTTACGAAGACTTCGCATAGAATCCAAGGTAACGTAGTAATCGGCATATCCGTTTCTTGATGTAACTGACTTTGTCTAACTCTACCATCCCTGGTATCTATATAAACCGGTGGCCATAATTCGTAGGACACATTAAGATCATTACGATTAGGATTATAGACCACAACAGTCGATCTCGACGTAGATCAGCTATGTACTATGTACTATTTCATCAATACAAAAAAGCAGAACGTAAGGTTTTACTTCTATCAAGAGGGACCGAACCTGGGTAAACATTGTCTCCTTCGTCCCTTGTTACCCATTGATGCAGGATCCACACCTGAGAACCCCTACTTGACATCAGCCGGTTTTGATACCGACATTGGTGCTTTCATTGAGAATTCTGCTGAAGGAATGCCAGAAGTATCGATCGCCCGCTTGCTCACCAGCGAAAACATCAAGTCCAGGGATATCTTCATCTCCGACCAACCCTCTCCTTTTGGCAGTACTACCCCATGTGTGAAGGCGGTTCATCACCAGATCAATGGGTTCGCCTCGGGCCAGGGATTCAAGTTCGGTGACTTAGAGTACGTCTCTGATGCCCAAGGTGATCTGATCCTCACTGAGCTCCCGGCTTTGGGCGAGGAGCTCGAAAACTCCAAAGCCATAATTAGGGTCCTCTCCCCGACCTCAAGTTTGGGATAGTGTCTACTCCCGATCCAGCCTTGAGCCCGGATCCTACCTTTGTGTTTGAAGGAAAGGGTAACCTGACCCAAACACACTTCTTATGCTGACGCATCAGAGGTCAACTCCGCCAAAGCTTTGAGGACTAATCTGGCAAATCTCCCATTGTTAGACAATATGCTGATCCGAACCATGATCCTTCTAGATCTGAGTCTAGTTGTGTGGAAATTTATTCCCCACCCACCACCCACTTCATAGCCACTATCAAAGATCTAACCGATCTGTTACACTTCTCTGAAGAGGAAGCCGAAGATACTAACATGGCTATCAGAGCATCCTGTCCTCCTGTAATGACACGATGGACTGCCACCTCCACGTACGATGTCGACATGGTGGACAACCTTAAGGATTATGGCTCCACGGGGAAAAGCAATGATGACACCACAGTCAACAACAGTGGCGATGAACCTGGCAAGCGCCATCGCTAGCGCAAAAATACTAAAGCTTGCAAGGGTAAGGAAAGTAGTGCAGGAACTGGAGGTAACACCATCCCCGAGAATAGGGAATATCATGCCGAATCCCCAAAGCCTGCAAACCTCGAATACAACCCGACCTACCGGGCTACATGGATCTAGACAAGCCTGAGGATGACGATGATTCTGAATATAGAAAATACGTCTCTCCGGTCGAGAAGGAGGATAGCTTGGGAGACAAGGAGTTTATTATCCCCGAAGACCCACTCGATCAAGAAATATTCACACGGAAGCTCATATCCACTGCTCAGTAAGGGAGTCCGGGATTAAGGGGTCCTTGTGTCGTGTGCTTATTTCCTTGGGCCAGACTCCTAGGCTTGTTCGATCATTAGTAGAAGCATTGGACTAAGGATGGAATCTTCCGAAGACTTGACATGTAATCCAAGGCGGGGTAGTATCGGCATATTCCATCTCTATTGCAACCGACTTTGTTTAAGCCCTAACATCCCTAGCATCTATATAAGCTAGAGGGCCATAGCTTGTAGGATACATTAAGCTCATTACGATTAGGGTTTCGACCACAACATCCGATCTCGCAGTAGATCAACTATTTACTCTGTACTATTCCATCAATAACAAAAATAGAAGGACGTAGGATTTTACCTCCATTAAGAGTGCCCGAACGTGGGTAAAACACCGTCTTCATTGTCTCTTGTTACCCATCGACCCTAGATCCACAGTTTGGACGACCTACACGAGATCAACCGGTTTTTCCATCGATATAGGTGCTTTCATTGAGAGCTGTGCTATGAGATCGAAAAAAGGCTCGATCGCTTGCTTGGTCACCAGCGGGAACGTCAGGTCCACGCATATCTTCATCTTCGTCCAATCCTGTGCTTTTAGAAGTATCACCCCACATCTCAAGGCGACTCATAATCAGATCGATGGGGTCACGCTGGGTCAGGAATTTATGTTCGGCGAGTTGGAATGCATTGCCAACACCCTGGACGACCTGATCCTCTCCAAGGTTCCGTCTGTGGTCGAAAAACTCAAAATTCCAAAGCCTTAACTTCGAGTCCTATTCCCGACATCGAGTCTGGAATAGATTCTACCCTTGACCCACCTCGAGCCATGATCCATATATGGAGTTCGTAGGCACGAGGGTCATCAAGCCCAAAATATAGTTCTGTTAGGGCTCCGAGGTATAGTGCGACAAATGTGTCATGGTCAGTTGGCCCCGTTCTAGGAACTTTTTGGCCGTTGAACCAGGTGCATGAACTTTATTCCCGAGCCACCACCCACTATGTCGCCACCATCGAAGATCTACACGATCTATTAGACTTCTCTTCTCAAGAGATTGCATATATGGACACGACTATTCAATCACCAGGTCCTCCCGTAATGCGATGAAGGACCACCACCTCCACGTACGACGTCTACATGATGGACACCGGCAGGGACGAAGGTGCTACGAGGAAAAGGGATAATAACACCCTAGCCAAGAGTAGCGATGACGAACCTGTCAAGCACCACCGCTAGCGTAAAAATCGTCAAGCTCGTAAGGGAAAGGAAAGCAATGCAGGCACACGAGGAAATACAGATCCTGAGGATAGATAAAATCTTGCCAAATCTGCAAAACAATCGTACCCCAAATACGAACCTCACATACCAGGGTACATGGATACAGACTAGCCTGAAGATCTTGGCAATTCTGAGGACAACAACTATGTCCATCTGATCGAGGAGGAGGAGAATCTGGGATCCGAAGATTTATCGTCCCCAAAGATCCACTAGATCAGGAAGTATTCATGCAACATCTCATCTCCACTGCTCGGAGCCTCAAGCTAAAGAAGACACAACTCAAAGCTGAAAACGATTCCATTAATGAAAGATGGACTAAAGCCTTGGCCACTGAAGAAAGGTACAGATAGGAGAGACAAGGGCAAACCAACAGTTACCTAGATCAACGCTTGTTGCCAGAGTTCGAAGATGAGACCTTGGAGCCTGCACCACCAAGATTCACACAAGACAATCAACCGAGCCGTCCGCCTCGAGGATCGTACAAGAAAAAGGAACAAGTTCAACCCAAAGACTTGTATGATATCTGGCAGGAAAATAAGTCTAAAGCAGAATAAACCAAATCCATTTACGGATGCAGAGGTCGCAATCCCGCAAGATAAGGCAGATACCAAGCTCGACCCAATCAGAATGATGGAGTTCAGGATACGCAGCCCGGTAGAATCTCGTCTGATATCCAGCATGACATAGCTCGGATAAGGGGAGCCGCTCACCTAATGTGTTTCTTGGATGAAGTGATGCAGCATCAGTTCCTCGAAGGGTTTAAACTCATAAATATCAAATAGTATGATGGGACTACATATCTAACCATATGGATCATAGATTTTCTCCTTTATATTCACGTGGCTTGCGGAGATAATATCCACGCCATCAAATACCTTCCACCCAGCTAGGCACTCGCTGAACAATTTCCTAGAAAACTCCATCGAGAGTTGAGATGATCTTGAAGACGCCTTTCGAGACAACTTTCAAGGCACTTATGTTCGGCCACCTGGGTCCGATGAATTAAGACACCTAATCTAGTAGCCCGATGAGTCATTTTGGTAATTCTGGAAAAGATTCCTCACCAAGAAAAATCAGATCGTTGATTGCTCGGATGCAGAGGCACTAGATTCCTTCCGCAACAATATACAGAATGAATGGCTCACTGTGTTGCTTGGATAGGAAAAGCCGAGGATGATGTCTGCCCTCACCTCCCTCAGGACGCGCCATTGCACGGGTGAGGATACCTCGCTGGATCAATGGAACAACCCTCCCTCAAACCGTGACATTTCTACAGTCCTGGAGAATAATGCAAAGCCACGACTCAACAAGAATAAGCATCAGCACAATAGCGGTGAGGCCGATGACACGACGGTCAATGTCGGACCTGGACCCAAGAAGGAACCTTGCAAAGGAAACTAAGGCGGGCCAACCACGTTGGAAAAAATATGCGAGAGGCCCAGTCAGATACACGACACTCAAAATAAGCCCGCTAGTCACACCAACCGTATATGTTGCGTGATAAAGGCAACGGACAAAACCATGGCCGAAGACCAGGCTAGGAGCCCCTGCGATGAGGATGATGAAGAACCTCGTCGCCAAACCATCGGAGGCCAAACATCAGTTTCCCCTTGAAGTAAAAATAGTGAACATGATCTACGTCACCAACTTGCCCAAGAAGGAGCGGAAGCATGCAATTCGGAACATATCTGCCATAGTGCTAGTAGCCCCAAAATACAATCCACGTTCAGCTTGTCCGATCACTTCTGATCGCATGGACCACCCTAACAGTAATCGGCATGGGAGGTCAACGACCTTGGTACTCGATCGGATCATTGACAGCTACTATCTCACACGAGTCCTTGTGCATGGAAGCAGTAACATTAATATCATTTATGAGGATACGATGCAGAAAATGGGCATTGATCCATCAAGAAAAAATCCCGGAAAAACCACATTCAAAGGAGTAATTTCTGGCATCGAGGCTCGCTGTTTAGGCACGAGAACCATAGAGGTTGTCCCTTTCCATAGTGGGTGCCATGCACTCCTGGTCGTAAGACATTAACCCGCTTCAATGTTGTCCCTCATTACGCACACCTAAGCTGAAGATGCCAGTAAGAAAGGGTGCTATTACAGTCAATGGTAACACCGAGCGATCCCTCCAGACTGAGGAACACACTCCGGCTTTGGCAGCCGAAGTACACGACGGTGATATAATTCCCAAGCCAAAGTTATCGGTCAAGGAGCATAAATTGGCTCATGCCATGTCGTAGGCACATACCACGGGAAATAAATAGGGATATACTCCTCATAGCAGCACCTTTCCTCGAGCAAAGTATGTACCTCGAAGACACAACTTTGCGCTCAAGATACCATGGGCAGCTTTGGGGATTAATAATATACAACCTATTGTTCGAATAAACAAAATCATGGCCAATACAGTCTTCGGACATACATAGGTACCATCAAGAACCGAATCTTGCGTTCAACACACCCACACATAGGCGGCCTCTCAAGGCCGCTATTGTTCACAAGACCTATTTTTCCTGTTCGAGGAGCATTCCCCGAAGAGTGAAGGCACACACATGTAGCAGGGTGCTTATAGGAACATCAAGCTAGTTATACGAAATCATGTGTAAACCTCTAATCTACGCACTTTTTCATATATATATATATATGTGTATATATATATAACCGCTTGTTGAATTCAAATTCTACTGTCCAAAAAAATTCGGAGAAAAGGAACGCTCTTTGTGATTCACGAGCTTTGAAATTTGACAAAATTTTCCCGACCAATTTCTTGAACGCTTATACAAGTTTGTTTATATGGACATCTCTGATATTGGCTGAATTAAGGAGGGGCTTGTCTGTCACGACCACCCCTTTCGAAATGTTATATTACTATTTAGCATTTCACGTGTGTGGCGTCTTAGATTTGCATTATATGCATCGGTTCCAAATTTTGTCTTTAGTGAAATGTTGGGTTGCCCCGATCTTGTGTTTACCCATATATGTTCCACCAGTTTGACTAAAAGGGTAAAGAGAGAACCATTACAATTGTATTTCCAGCTTGTCTGGTTAAATACCTCAGTGGATAAAGCCAAAAACTGACCGGCATGATAAGCGAGACCTCGTCCACGATGAAAAGGCAAGTGTTAAACTAAAGAACCATTGGGTGTTCATGGAGTTCCGCGAAAGGTTTGAGGTTGTTCAAACCAAGTCCTTTATGTTTTATAGCACGACATAGGCCCTATATCCAAATGTTCAAATGAGTTCTACTTAGCACCCACAATCAAGCTCTTATGGTTAAATGAAAGCTTAAAGAAAAATAGTTCGATTGCCTGGTTTTCTCCCACATCACCGCCTTAGGGTGCCAGGCTGTTGGCTAAGGGTAATAATGCGGAAGCTGAAAAGACACTACTAGAATCTGGCGCGGGGTGAACCCGACGACTGGAAACTTTCAACATCAAAACAACCAAAATAAGAGTTGTAATTTAAGCATGGTCTACCATACACAAATTAAAAGGCATTGTACTATACATTCACTTTTCAAATGATAGTATTTTTTTCACACAAAAACTATGTCTTTGGAGCATTGTGCCTCTATAGCTCGGGAACTTTCCATAGCAATGGACAAATAAAATTTGGGTGCGTGTGCTCCTTCCCAGGAAGCGAAGGTCCGGTGGCCATCTTTGAGGGCTCTAACTTTGGAAAGTGTGTCATTGTCTTTGCAAAGGCCATATGAGCTCCTTCTATGCAGACCGAACGCTTAATGACATTGATTCGAGGCGAAGCAGGAATCAGCTTTTGAACCAAGATGAACTAGCTACTAGGAAATGGTCCAGTTGGTCATAACCTGATGTGCAAGTCCTTCATTGACGGCTCGGTCATCTTGTGTAGCTCCATCGGCTGTTTTAACTGATCAGATGCTAGCTGAGGATGCTCCGGATTTTGGAACTGTGCCCAGAACAAATTTGTTGTCACGTGCCCTCCTGGGAAGCATAATACTTCTCATCTCCTTCCGCACTCTTTGAAAGAACTCCTTATTCGAGTAAGAGATGCAAATCTTCGTTCGCCAAATGTACATTGTAATAAATATTCCTTACTAGCTGCGATTTCCTTGATTTGATGGACGTGTTTCCGAAGGCCGTGTGCCTCCTTCCATGCTTCTTGGAGTGTGGCGGTGACCGATGTTAGTTCGGTCATTTTTTATTTTTGTTTCTACTCAAGGGCCTCATTATTCGTGATGGCGTCTTAAGTTCTTGCTGAGTTTCGCTGACTAGGGCCTCAGATTTGTCGCTAACAACTTTGGCTTGTGAGGCGGCGGCCCTCTGTTCTGCGGCCACTTTCTTCAACTGACCCTATTCGGCTTTAAGTCGATCAATGTCAATAGAAACAACTGTGATAGTCATTTGGATAGGACGCATTTAGATACAAAGATTACAAATAATTCAATAAGGGAGGTAAGGCTTGCACACTTACTTTGAGCTTCTACAAAATGCTTGTTGATATGATCAAGCTCCTCTTCGGAAACTTTTTGTTTCCAATTTATTTCTTGAAACTTCGGAGAGTTGGGGTCTGCGACTAATGTACAAGCTTGTGGAAGATCTTATTTTATAAGTTTTCATATTTTTCCAAATATTTTTCTAGGGTGTCTTCTCAGCAACCCACCAGAGCCTTGGGGGCTACACACACTTTCTCCGAACTATTCTAACCCTCGCATGAGTCTTTCAAACTCACATAGGGCTTGGGGGCTACTAGGAATAATAAAAATTCTAGACGATGCATAATTACAAACGGTAAAGTACGCAGATTACCTTGATGCCTACTAGCATTACATTAAAAGCTCCTTTCAGACTGTTATCAACGGACCGAATGCTTTGCAAAACTGCACTCAGATGAGTGGGTACTTCTTCAGGAATGGAAGGATCGTTAATACTGTCCTGCATTAAGTTAGGCCACGTAGTTCATGGTGGGTCCATCGTGGATGGCTCCGGATGCACCGTAGTAGTCTCCGTTTGCAGAGAGACTATTTTACTGATGGTGCCACAGAGGCAGGACCCTTCGAAGTTGTCTTTGAAGGAGATCTAGAAGGTCCTGGCCCTCCCTCCTATGTCACGAGGGGGTGTTCATCCTCCTGAACCTTTGTGGCTGAAGTGCTAACCTTGGCCATAATATCATCACCCCTGGTTGTAATCTGTGACATTAGGGGGGGACCTCCCTGGATACCACCTCACCAGTCTCTTCGGCTGCAGGGGAGGTGTGTGGTGGCGAGACGGTCCCGCTTCTAGCCAGATTGGCTGGTAAGGAATCTTCTCCAAAATTTGGTCGATGGGGAAATCGCACTGCGGGCTGCAATATGGAAGATGAGCCTAGTTAGAACCTCGACAATAAGAGGAAAGATATATTTAGTTTTTCATACATAGCATTTTGCTCGAGGTTTCACGCTCAGGGTCTTTCATGGGACCGGTGATTCATCCACGGAATCCTCATCCGAGTCTGAAATATCCTCAAATAGGGCCATAGGGTCCTACTTTTCTTCTTCAGGGCAACGGGAGCTTGATCTCCCTCGACATCTTCGGACGCTGCTCTTTTCTTTGTGTGGGACGAGTCATTCACCTCCTCCTAATGTTCTTCTTCCTCTCCCTCCAGGTTGGAGGGAGCAAATGTCTCTTAAGACTTGGTGTTTGGGGGACCCTTTGATCGAAGACCCTCCCAGATCTTCCTTTTTCCCTTCTTCTGCCCCTCCTTCTCCCATGGATCCGTGTAGTGCTTCTCGGTTAACATGGTCGCCGGAGTGGGGTCGTTTTGTCTTCGGTCAAACGGGACGGAAAGTTAATCCGTAAGTACTTCTTCAGCCAGATGTCCGAGCATGGGGGAGGAAGGAATGAGAGCTTTGTAATAAAATGGAAGGGATGTAATCTAAAAAATATGGTAAAAACCTCACCGGTCCTGCAGGGATGAGGAGGTAAAGGCCTTCATGTTACTCGTCGTTAGGCCAAGTCTTTTGTTACTTGAAGGGCGCCTTCCACAACTTCTTGCGAGTAGTGCGGAAAAAATCCCGCACCGAGCCAGTCGCACTATCCTAATTCTCTAGATCGTATTCCCACATTAGGAGATGTCGATGCTGGTAGGGGAGGAGGCAACGATGTAGCATCACCTGGATTACATTGGTGAGATTGATTTTCTCCAGCAGATCAGAGATCCTCTTTGTGAGTTCCTTCATCTCCGTTGCCTTCCCCCAATCTAGGGACTTTTGCATCCAGGACATGAGACGGGTGGGAGGGCCAGATCTAAATGCGAGAGTAGCTGCCTCGCGTGTGTTGGGCGGCTCGGTGATATAGAACCACTCTTTCTGCCATCACATGATGGTTTCAATAAATGTGCCCTCGGCCATATTACCCCGTTGAGCTTGCTAATCATCGCCCCTCTGCAGTTAGCCTGCTCGCTATTAACAATCTACGGCTTGATATTGAGCACCTTCAGCCACAGACCAAAGTGGGGTTGGACCCGCAAGAACGCCTCATAGACCGCGATGAAGGTAGAAAGATGGGTTATGGATTACGGAGGGATATCGTTGAAGTAAGTTTCATAATAGAACATGATCCCCCAAATAAATAAGTGAAGGGGAAAACTTAAACCCGAGATGAAATGGGGGACAAAAATTACTCTTTCCCCATCTTTGGCAGTGGGGATGACCTGACCTTTCTTCGGATCACGGTAAGCAATGTTCTCAGGCAGGTAGTTGGAGCTCTTTAGCTCTAGGATATACTTCTCTGTAACTGAGGAGGCCTCCCACTTCCCCTTGGAACTAGCACTTGCCATTATCAAAATGGTGAAGAGATTCGAAAGGATGGGAGGAGAGGGGGAGCCGGGGCGATGGAGCTATGGAAGCAGGGAATGGGGATGGCGCATGAGATCCGAGGTGTGTAAGGAGGCCGAGGTGATGTTTTTTCCCTTTAATAGCTCGCCAGAATACAGAAGGCCCCGCCACTTCGTCGTAAACTCTGCCACTTCCCAATAAAGTTGTGATTATGGGTGCGTGGAGTAAACCCAAACCATAAACCGTATCCCTGAAAAAGAGGGGCACGATTTCCATGATGGAACATGTGAGGTAAATCGTCTTAAACCGCTATATGTGTGTGTGTGTGTGTGTGTGTGTGTGTGTGTGTGTGTGTGTGTGTGTGTGTGTGTGTGTGTGTGTCTATATGTCTATGAATTTAACGGAGAGGGAGTCATCGGTAATCGAACTATCATCTCCTAAAAGGAAGAGAGGAACTCAACTCGCAAGCCAGAGCTCTCCTGAGATCATCAAAGGAAAAAGACTTAGGCGTTGGATGCTAGTTCGGGGGTTACTGTAGGAGTCCAGGATTAAGGGGTCCTTTGGCCATCTGCATATTCTCATGGATCGGACTCCCAGGCCTGTTTGATCGTCAGTAGAAACATTGGACTCAAGATGGACTCTTCAAAAGACTTGGCGTGCAATTCAAGGCGGGGTAGTAAGCGGCATATTCCTTCTCTATTGCAACTGACTTTGTGTAAACCCTAGCACCCCTGGCATCTATATAAGCCGGAGGGCCATAGCTCGTTTGATACATTAAGCTCATTACGATGAAGGTTTAGAGCACAACATCCGATCTCACAGTAGATCAACTATATACTCTATAATATTCCATCAATAAAAACAAGAGCAGGACGCGTCATGGAAGTTGTGGCTGGAGTGGAAACCGACGAGGTTGCTCAAGCAAGGTGGTAGCGGTTTGTGCGTTTGTCGAGGTAGCCGAGAGCATACGGTAGTGTAGCCGTGGTCGAGGTAGCCATGCGAAGAATATCGTGGTCAATGTCGAGTCAGGGTAGCCGGTGTCAAGGAAGTCGTGATGAAGCCGCGGGCGCAAGGAGGCACGGATTCATTCATGGGCGCAGTGGTGTCGAAGTAGTGATGAAAGGAAAGTAGATGTAGTTGATGACGCGTCGCGCCAGGTTTGCCAAGCCTGGTGACACTTTGTGGACGAAGGCACACATCGGTGTTACTAGCATCGAGCATGCGTACACGGACAAGGACGATGTTGATGATGCATCGCTCCAGGTTTGCCAGGCCCGGGAACACATCGGGGACAAAGGCACGTGGCGGTGCTGCCTACATCGGGCATGCGTAGACAAGGAACTCCACACAACTTGTACGCCATGCCGAGGAGGCTGGAAGAGAAGGACTCGATGACGGTTGCGGAGCAAATCGACGGGGGCGCGGTGGTCGGAGTTGACGAAGTGGTTGGCGAAGACGTAGGCAACACTGTCGATGAGCTGGTGCTGGGCAAAGATGAAGGAGATCGATGGGCGGCGCGGCTCGGGTGAGCGAGCTGCAACGGCATCAAAGGCGAGGGCAAGGCAGCCTGATAACGGCGGCGGCTGGTTAGGAGCGCGACTGTGATGCCCGAAGTAGGCGAGGAAGGGCCCAATAGCATGACGAAGATCGGCGAGGACGATGGTGTTCCCGCACCGAAGGAGATGGCGCGGGGCATACCACAGGAAGTCCACGCGTGGGGACGGCGGAGTGGAGCGCACCGCAGCGCTACCACTCGAAGGGACGATGAAGCGACAACGCGCGGGTTGGGGCGATGGCGGGAAGACCTTGGGGTGGAGGAGTAGAAGGCATGGAGCGACTCTACGGCCTGAAGGGTCGACATAGTGGCGGTGCATGGGTCGGTCTAGCCGCGGGGATCGCCTCGGGCAGCGGCGGGGACTGCATGTTGGCGTGCTACAACTTGAAAGGGCAGAGTAGTGGCGGGTCGTGGATCAAGGAAGACACGAGGAGAACCATGAGGCGGCGGTGAAGCAGTCCGATGGGGCGACACAGCGCCAGCCCGATGCTAGATCAATGGAGGGCCACGCTTTACATGGGACATACTTCACGGGACCTGCGAAGGAGCGCGCAACAGATGGGCCAGATCGGTCGCACGGTGTAGTTGAGGTGGATCGTAGACGGGCAAGTGATCAATCCGACCGTGCACGAGGTCGGGGACGTCACACGATGGAGGCGGTGTGGAAGCGTCCAAGATGAAGCCGGCGATGACGATCGCAGCCGAAGACGGTTGTCTGCCACACGCAACCGGCAAGGTCGACACAACCGACAGCTAGCAGCCGGCCCGAGGCAGCCAGCAAGGCCGACACGACCAGCCCGAGGAAGCGACGAGGCCGTCGGTCAGAGCCGACAGCGGCCAGAGGTAGCTGACGAGGCCGACACAGCCAACAGCGAGCAGCCGACTAGAGGCAGCCGGCGAGGCCGTGTCACACCCCAAAAATTTAAAAATATTTTTCTAAAATAAAATGTTGCCTAGAATAGAAATTGTTAGAAAATAATTTGCTTCATGGCTATTTTCAGAGCCTCTTTCCAAAAAAATTCATTTCAAGTGGCCTTTCAAATTTTCTTTTCATGCTTGAGACCTTATTTGAGACCATCTCAATCATTTATTTAATTAGAGGGGAACATTATTTTGGCTATGTTCATTTTATATTTGAATTTCTAATTTTTTGGATAACGTTTGAAACACTCCTTTCCCTTCCTAAATAGATATTTTCCCTAGGTAGATATTTGTGATAATTTATGTTGGAATCTGAATACTTGCATTAAAGCATTTCTTTTGTTCTCGTAAATCCTTGGGATATTTACTTCTAATTTTTTACCAGATTTCTTTTAATCAAAATGAATTTCATCTTCTTTATAGGGTTGTTTTGCAATACAACCTTATGATAAATTCTTCTTAAAAATCTATAAAAATTGTAGGTGACCAGTGATGTTTGTCGGTCACATTTATGCAAAAACCTACTCAAGTATTTTGAATATTTTAAGCACAATAACTGCTTTTCCAATCTAGTCCAGAATTGAGTTTGTACTACAACCCCTAGAAATATTATTTCATAAATTCCATAAAAATTTGGGGATGTAAAATATAGCATAAGATTCATTTTATGCAAAAATCCCACTATGTGCTATGTAAAATTTGAGCAGTACAACCATTTTTTGTTCTGGTCTAGTTTGGTGCTTTACACTGCAACCCTAATTTTCGTTGCTCTGATTGCTTTGAAATTTTGCATGCTTATGTGCAACCCTACCAAAGCCTTAACTCTAGGAATTTAGCTCCATTATATGAAAATAGATGCATGAGATAATAGCCGAAGGTTATATCCAATATTGTGTTTTTCAAAATATTGCATTAGCTAGTTGGGTGCTTTGCGAAACCAACCCTACCACCATTGCTAGCACTTAGACAGACCCTGATCTGGTATATTTGGTGGCCACAAGAGCTACCTAGGTGTTCTTGGCATTTCATCAAACACCATGGGAGCATGACCAGATTTGGCATAGGTTTAAGTTTGCATTGTGGAGTTGCCACTCCACCCAAGCCAGCATGTCTAGCAGGCTTACCCTAGCCCCTAGCTTACCCCTGTGAGTTTGCATGGGCACTGGATGCACTGATGTGTGCACTGGGTTCACCCATAGCGCACGTTTTGCATGTGCTGTGCATGCTCTGGGTTCACCCATAGCGCATGTTTTGCATGTGCATGCTCGAGCCGCCGTGTCCCCCGTGACCCTGCCCTATGGACCAGATGTAGAGCCGCATCAACCCTCTCTTCCCCCGACAGCCAGTCGTCGCCCCTGTGCGAGTAGAGAAATGGCAGCATGATCGATGTCGTCTCCCCTCTGCTGCTGCCATGGTCGGCGCCCCCAAGCCCTCCCCTTGCTGCACCTCTCCATGGACCCCTCCCCCTCGTCGTTTGCGACTGCCCCGCTGCCCAGCTGCCCTTGTTGCTGCATCGCTGCCCTGCTGCCCCCCTGTTGCGCGAGGAGCTCTGTCCCCATCGAGCTTATCCGGAGGCCGCCGTGGAACTGACGTACTACGTCTATTTAAGTAAACCCCAAGCCCTTTGAGCACGGCAACAACCTCCCAAGACCAGTAGCTCCACTCCCCATCGCCTCATTTAGCCCGAGCTAGCATATGTGCACCTCCTTGGCATCAGCGCTGCCGTCAAACCCCCTGCTCGATTACAACAGCTACGAGTCCCTCTCCTCCTCCGAGTAACCCTGCTAGCCTGCCCATACCCCTAGGAAGCCGTTCCCACCGTCGAGCTTGGCCGGGAGCCATCTCAGACCGAGGAAGACTAGTGATAGAAACTCCCTGCGCCATTGTTGAAGTGCTCCTCATCCTCGAGCTCCACAGCTGCCCCAACCTCCGAAAATGGATGCGCCGATCCTTCCTGAGCACGTGCATAGCCGGAGCATGGCGGGAGAAGCTCTGTGCCACCAACAATCGTCGTTGGAGTGCGGCTATGTTCATGTCCCTACGCGTGGGCGAAGAAGGAGAAGAACCCGACAAAAGTGGCGCAAGCCCCCTGGTGTGTCTTCTTGTTTGCAAGGCGTATTTTCTCGCGACTGTTGCTATGAATGCGCTTTCTCTTTTATAAAGCATAATGAGCCCAAAACGTTTTCTTGATATTCGTTTGTAAAAAACTGATTTGACCAGTAGGTCTGACTCGCTATATCTGTTAGTTGGAAACTCTAAATCACTTTATTATTTTTTCTATTTGTTTAGAATTCCATCTAGTTTATTTTAAGATTTATTTTAAAAAAATCAAACAACTTTTGTGTGCTCTTTTGGATATGTGTGTTGATTCTAATATTTTTCAAACTAGGGACTTGAAGAGTGGATACCTACTCCAAGATAATGGGGTACACATCACCCTCCTCAAACCCCTAAGGCAAGCATCTTGACCCCATATTTGCATGAGTTGTGTGATGATTGTGGTGGTACCTATAACCCTTGAATTGAGGTTATGTTAATATTAGCATCACATGAAATAATACTTCATGCATGTCCTGGTTATGAGAGGTCGTGGAATAACCTAGTCACGCGGAACGTGATAGGTTATGACCTGGTCATGACATGAGCACGACGATGCCGGTAAAATTTGGTAAACTCCAGTGTCGACCTCGATCGAGTCTTGTCCGTGTCATACCATGCTACCATAGTTTCCTGGTTAATGGATTTACTATAGTCAGTTGTAGACCTATTATCAGTCACACACCAAGTAGAGAGGCCGATATGAAGGTATCCATGGCCGTGGAATAAATCTAGTCATCCGGTCAGGGGGCATGGGTGTTTCCGGTCTGGGACCAGAAGCGAATGGCCCTTCCAAGTGAGTGCACGCCATAAATTTTTGATCCCATGCTAGTCGAGGTCCGAGCCTCCCCGTATCATGGTTTTGCCTTGGCAGCGTAGTTCGGGTGAAGCCGGGCTTCGCGGAGGAAAATCGGTGTGAACTAATTCTGAGTATCCACTTCTAAAAGGCTGTATGCGGGATTAGTCTTATTGACTATCGGAAATCTTGAGCTGTGGGTAAAGAGTACACCCTCTGCAGAGTCAAAACTGTTCGAGTAGCCGTGTCCCCGGTCAAGGATGTGGTTTGACGAGTCAAGTGTCGGTCCTAGAGTCGGTCTTTGGAGTATAAACGGTGATAATAATAATGGTTGTGGTAAATCATATGATGATGTGGTGGATGATCATATTATGATTATTACTCTGGACTAACCCCTATGATTACGTTGTTTGATATCCCTGGGACGGTTCTACCTCTTGGATATTCAATATTTATTATAGTTTCATATAAGTCCTTTATGTGGTGTCGCTGAGATGCCCGACTGTGGCATGTTTATTGTTTCATATAAGCCCTTTATGAGGTGTCGCTCAGACGCCCGACTATGGCATGCTTATTATCTTTTATTTTAAGCCCTTTCTGTGGTGTCGCTCAGACGCCCGACTATGGCACGCATTTTACTAGTTGTTCAGAATCATCATCCTTGCTTGTTTATAAATTATTGGTGGAAACATAGCATATCGTCATGAATGCATCCAGGAATTAAACAAGAATGGCAAGATATTATTGTTAGTGGAATGTGCGTGCATCTCACATGCTTAATGTCTTTGTTTTCTTGATGTTTGCGAGTACATTCAAAGTACTCACTAGCTTCTCCCTGGCTATTGTCTTGGCCAGATTGCATTTGGAGAGGAGCACGATGCCGTCAACCCCGGAACCTAGGAGTCAAGGATAGCAGCCTTGTGAGTTAGGAATTTAGCTAGGTTAGTTGTTCCTGTGGGAAAGGAGTCTCATGGGTACTGGAGATTCCTCGAGTCGCTTCCGGCATCAACCTCAGACTTTTGTTCGACCCAGTAGACCTTCATGGTCTTGTAACACATATTATGTAATTTTGCTTGGATATTCCGTATCAAGTAAGTGTCTACCAGCTAACAAAAATATGGGGCTGGTAATCACAGAGATATATTTTCGGGAAATTATTTTCTAAAAAACACGTCGCTACAGGCCGGCACGGCCGGCTCGAGGAAGCCGACGAGGCTGACGCAGCCAGAGCTGGGAGCCAGGTGGACGCAGCCGATGCACGAAAGTACGAAGAAACGACGGAGGCCGATGGTGATGAAGCAATACCGGTCGGAGAAGGTCGTCGACGACCTATGGAGGTCAACAAAGGGAAGATGCGCGGTCGATGGCCAGAAGGGGCCGCCTAGTCGCTTGAGGCGGCTAGGTCGGTGTAGAGGCCGGATTGCGCCAATGTCGAGGAAGAGGCGCGGTGGTCGACGGTGGCAGCGGGCAACGCAAACCAATCTTAGATTGGAAAACAAAAAAGGAAGAATGCCGATGAGGAGATAGGTAAAAGAGAGAAAAGCCAGATCAAGAGATTGGGAAAGGACTCTCTAGGGAAGCCGATCAACAAGATCGGCGGACGGTACATATGTACGAGAAGCGCAGCCCCCGGGGGCGGTCATGGAGGTCGACAACCCTAGGAGGGGCACGCGATACCGAAGCGATGGGCGGCGGCTAGGTCTAGAAACTTGCGGCAAATACCTCGTTGAAAGAGAATGCAGAGATTGGTTGAATAATTGTTTTATTACATGAGCCTCTTGAGCCTATAAATAGGAGAACATATTCTTTGCCGTCAGCCAATTCTTTGCCGTCTGCACGCTGGTGGCAAAGAACCTCTTTGCCGTTAGTAGACACCAAGTAGACGACAAAGGGCTAACTGATGGCAAACATACTATTTGCCATGTGTCGGCCCTTTGTCGTCTGCCAGCGGACGATAAAGAGATCCAGGGCACACGGGTGGGTCCCTTGCTTGCCGCGTCCGAGGGAAGGAAAACTTTTGCATCTGGGGGCCTTTGCCGTCCGCCATGGGGCCCTTTGCCGTCGGGGGGCGGACGACAAATGGGTCGACCCTATAACGGCCGTGAACTCCCCCTCGCTCACTTTCTCTCTCTCCCCCCCACTGTGTCTCTCCCCTCACCTCACTCGCCCCGCCGCCGCCCCGCCTTGCTCCAGCACCACCGGCGGGGCCCCCTGCCCCCGCCACCTGCGCCGTCCCCACCCCCTGCCCCACCACTTGAGCGAGCCCCATCTCCACAACGAGCCGTCCCTCCTTGCAGCCCTCCCCTCCACCATTGCGGCCCTCCTCCACCACCCCACGACCCTCCTCCACGGCCACACCTCTTTCCTCCCTCTTCCCCACCCGCAATGCACCGCGGCGGCACCCCACCACCATAGACAGTCCCCTCCCCGCGGCGATCCCCTCACCGCGGCACTCCCGTCCACTAATGTGGCCCTCCTCCCCCACCACCACACCTCTACCCTCATTTTGGTGAGTTCATTTTCTTTCATATTTTTCATTTTTTCATTTCATTGCATCTGTTAGTTTAGGTTACTGTTAGTGTTAATTAGGTTAACGTTAGTTTAGGTTAATTAGGTTACTATTAGTTTAGAGTCAATTAGGTTATTATTAGTTTAGGTTAATTAGGTTACTATTAGTTTCGTGTTAATTAGGTTACTGTTAGAAGAGGAGGGGGAGGAGGAGGAGAAAAAAGAATACTAATAATAGTAATAAGATGATAAAGAAGAAGAAGAAGAAGAAGAAGAAGAAGAAGAAAAAGAGGAGAGCGGAGAAGAAGAAAGAAGAGGACACCGACCACCGATCCCCCACCCACGACCCCCGACGCCCGACGCCACCAACCCCCGACGCCCGACGCCACCAACCCCCGACCCTCGACCCCCGACCCCCGACGCCACTGACACCCGACTCCCGACCCCCGACGCCCGACACCACTGACCCCCGACCCCCGACTCCCGACCCCCGACTCCACTAAGCCCTGACCCCCGAAGCCCGACGCCACTGACCCTCGACTCCCGACGCCACTAACCGTCGACCCTCGACCCCCGATGCCTGAAGCCACTGACCCTCGACTCCTGACGCCACTGACCCTCGACCCCCGACGCCACTAACCCTCGACCCCCGACCCCAACCCCTACCTCCGACCCCCAACGCCAATAACCCCCAACCGGACCCCCGACACCTCTTTGGCGTCTTGTTGATCGAAAACACCCCAACCCCCGACACTAGTGACCCTCGGCCCCCGATGACACTAACCCCCGACAATCGACGCATTTAACCCGACTCCCGACCAACGACACCCGACAGCACCAACCCTCGACGCCACTAAGCCCAGACCCCCAACACCTCTTCTACTTAGTGTTGAACGAGAAGGTGCTTTTCGGCCTTCTAGAGGCCCACGGGATCATATTTTGTAAATTATGAGTTAGGTCACATATTTGTGTTGATCGTGTGAATTTCAATGTGCAGTGGTTCGACAACCTCCACGTGCGTTGGACGAGCTCCGCCCCTACTTCTGTTGGTGAGCACAAATGACTTCTCCTCCTACCCCCTTAATTTGCTCTGTCCCGGTCTTCGTGCCGATGAAACTTGCTAGCTATAGGTTTCTTCAATCATGAGTATGCGTGACCAGTATCCGTCTCCCGTTCGAAAGGTCGACATCTATAAATATGCATTTCTTTGCATATTTATATCCGCCATCATTTCGAATTGTCCAACATTATCCATGGACAGCCCGAGTATGTGTAGATTGGGTTCGTTTTCCCATATGTTGTGCTCTGGATGACATGCAGAATTTCGTCAGTGCCTCCCTGTTGTTCTCCGGGTACACATCCTCTCTGCTTATTGCCAAGACATGTATCAGGAGAATAGCGGGGAGGTGCTGCCGAAATTCTGCATCGCATCTGGAGCAGAGCATGGGAAAAAGAACCCAATCTACACATACTCGGGTGGGATTAGGACGTATCTTTACCTATTAGAATGTAGGTTGCATGGACGTAATAAAACTAACAAACTTGATTAGCGTATGAATATAGATGATAAATTATATATTTATTTCTTGTGCGCCCATAGGTATCTAGGAAACATGAGTGATCGTGCTTGGATGTACACTGGTCACCCTAGTCAGAAAGGCATGACCCATGAATGGTTAACAAAAACCAAGGGGTTTGTGAGAGCCGCAGATGGCCAGGAAAAAAACAAGGTGCCCGTGTCCCAACTGCGACAACTGGAAAAAGCAGACAGAGTTTGAAATGAGTAAACACCTGCAGAAGTCGGGTTTTACACCTAATTATACGGTGTGGACTTTTCATGGTGAGTCTAACGAACGTGCCAGAGCTGAGGTGATCCATCATCGCACCGACGAGCATGGTACCGGGATTGAAGACATGGTGCAAGACTTTGATGATGCTCGGGATTCGGACGATGATATGGAAGAATCTGCAAAGGCCTTCTATGAAATGTTGGAGTCTTCAAAATGTCCTCTCCACGAGCATACTGAGCTTTGTCAGCTAGATGCCTTCGCGCAAGTAATGGCTCCGAAGGCTCAATTCAACCTAGGCAGAGCATGCTACGACGCGATGATGACGATATTTGGACGCTTTCTACCCAAAGGCCATGTACTGCGTGCAAACCTGTACCAGACAGAGAAAATCCTCCGTGTACTGAAGATGCCCTATGAGAAGATACATGCCTGTGAGGATGGATGTGCCTTATTTAGGCTTGAGTATGCGGCCTTGAACTATTGCCCGATTTGCAATTCTTCCAGGTATATTGTGGTAGACAACGGTATGGGTGAGAAGAATCAGACCAAAATCCCCATTAGTGTTCTTCGGTATCTGCCAATCGTACCAAGACTTCAACGTCTTTTCATGGTCGAAGAGACGGCTAGACACATGAACCGAACTAGATGCGGATGGGAACAAGATGCTGGTATACACTTGAGATGGTTTTGCATGGAGGCATTTCGATGCATTACATAAGGATAAATCGGAAGATCCAAGGCAACCTAGAGTTGCCATCAGCACGGATGGGTTCCATGTGTATGGTATGACGGCAGCACAATACAGTTGTTGGCCTGTATTTCTCATTCCAGTCAATTTTCCACCGAGAGAGATTATGAAAATAAAGAACATTTTCCTGACGTTGATAATTCCTGGGCCCAACTACCCGGGGAAGAATATGAATGTGTACATGCAGCCGCTTAAGGATGAGTTGCAAGAAGCCTGGGATAATGGGATCAAGACCTACGACGCGGCTACCAAAACAAATTTGAAAATGGATGTGTGGTACATGTACTCGACGCATGATTATCCAGCGTTTGCGCTATTCGCTGGCTGGTGTGTGCATGGAAGGTTCCCGTGCACCACATGCAAGGAAGCTCTTCAGTTCCGTTGGCTACAGGCTGGTCGCAAGTTTTCTTCCTTCAACATACATAGACAATTCCTGGATCCTGACCATAAGTTCAGAAAAGACAAGAAGAATTTCAACAAAGGTAGAGTTGTCAAAAACACTGCACCAGCTACGTTGACAGGCCAACAGACCCTTGATAAGTTAAATGCTCTCGAGCCTGATCCTTTGCATCTAGGATACTTCAAAGGGTATAATACGGAACACGCCTGGACTCACAAGTCATGCTTATGGGATCTGCCTTACTTAAAAGATCTCCTTTGCCCAAACAACATCGACGTGATGCATAGTGAAAAGAATATTGCGGAGGCCATTTTTGGTATATTGTTCGGCATAGAGGGGAATTCAAAAGATAATCCTAAGGCTAGAATCGACCTGGAGGCTCTATGTGATAGACCGTTGCAAAACTTGCGACAACGGAAAGGAAAGCAAAGCATAGCGAAGACAAAGGCATGGTTCAATCTTGAAAGGCCAGCTATGAGGGAAATGCTATTGTGGGTGAAAATGCGGTTGATGTTCCCTAATGGGTATGCTGTGAATCTAAAGAGGGGAGCGAGTCTTGAGAAATTGAAAATATTTGGTCTCAAGAGTCATGATTGGCACATATGGATTGAGCGGGTAATGCCGGTGATGTTGCGTGGCTTTATCCCTGAGGATGAATGGCTAGTACTGGTAGAGCTGAGCTATTTCTTCCATTCTCTTTGTGTGAAAGAACTATCGCCAGGCGTGCTAGATGAAACGGAAGATTTGGCAGCGGAGTTGATCTGCCAAATTGATCCAAATATCAAAGGTTGGGATGTCGTTTATGAAGTGCCACCACATTTTAGACCACCTACCCTCAATGAAGAGGATTACGAACCTCACATTTACCCATACACATATGAAGGAGAATTCTTCCAACAAACAAGTATGTCCAAGAAACTTTTCAGGAACCGCTCTACTTCACCCCAGAACATTGAAGTAGGCAGCGACAGTGAATCCGTCTTAACCCCTGAGCCCGAACAGGAATAGCTGGAAGAAGAAGAGGTTACTGCTGCGGATGACCTGTCACTTCTTGACCGATTACATAATGGTGGCCTTCCACATGTTCTTCGTGATAGTGATGATGATGATGCATTTATTGATGATAGTGATGATTATGATGCATTTATTGACCCCGAAGCATATATAGACGAGCACGATTGTTATTAGTTCAAGTCAGGTATTCAACTATTACTATATATATTTTGAGTTCATGTTACGTATTCAATTTTTATTAGTCATGTTGGTATTTATGATGATGATACACTTAAATTATATAAATTATATTACTCACGTTGAAAGATGGTGGGAAAGGGTCGAAAGCACTCTGCGGCTCCTTCTTCGACGGCGGGTGGTGGGATGGGTACTTCCATTCCTGCCTCGCCTCTTCGGAGAGCGTTGCTGTCTACTCTGCAAGGAGCGCCCTCCGTGAGAGGAGGTCGACCCCCGCGAAGCCGAGAGGTAATAAAGGTACACGTTGTATTCATGTTGGTATTTATGTTGTACTCATTTTGTATGCATGTTGGTATTTATATACATTTTATTACTCATGTTGTTATTTATGTTGTACTAAAGGTACACGTGGCCGGGGGAGAGGTAGGGCGGTGGCCGCCACATCTTCTGAGGTGGAGGCCACACGGTCTCCGCCACCACCCCAAGCTGATTCACCTGAGCAAAAGACTTCTAGGGTGGATTCGTCTGAGGTGGAGGCTACATGGTCTCCGGTTCACGAGCCTCAGGTCGACGAGCCTCAGGTTGACGAGCCTTTGACCCACGAGACTCGTGTCCCACAGGCTTAGTTCCAGGTAACTCTAGAGCAAAGAAAGGATGAGGGTACGTCCCTAGAGACCCAGTGGGATATGTGGGCGAAGCCAAGTGGCCATGCTGGTAGAGACAAGGAGCTGGGTGAGGAGGCTACCGTCTACCAGCGTGGTAGTTCGGGGCTCCCGCTCGTGCCGGCGACCCGCGAGCAGAGGTGGTCGATTAAGCCAAATGGGGACAAGTAAGTTAATTTACTCTTATTTAACCTTTTGCCTTCATGTTTTCTCAAATATCTAATGTTTTTGGCTTTAATTTGTCATACCGTAGTGGTTGGATTGGTGCCAAGGGTGTCCGCAAGCCCAACAGCGTCCTTGGTGTGCTTTGTCGTCAAAACTTCCCATGGTTTCTTACGTTGCCTGGTTGGGAGCGAGAGGTAGGAATGACCTGGGAGCACTACTTGGGTGCCCCGGCCCCGCCGGAGGTGGAGATCGACGGTGTTTTGTGCCATACGAGGGCCGACATGGTGATCTGACTGTTCTGGGTAATTTCTCCTTCACACAATTATAAATCAACCATACCTAGTTATTGTACTAATCAGTGTTGTCTCTTTTGCAGACCTACTACAGGTGTGAGGAGGGATACGAGGAGGACGCGGCAAAGGTTATCGAAATCGAATGTCGCCGCCTACTTCAAAACTTTCGGCATGAGGCTCGGGTGCAGGTTGTTCGAGACTACTATGCCACGCGGCGTATTAGGAAGGTCAAGGCGAATTGCCGTGATTCTAGTATGGAGAAGGAGCATTACATGAAGGTAATTACATATTATTAAGGCTTTATAGTTAGTTTCCTCGATTTGGTTCTTACGCGCTCAAATTTCTCTTTATTAACTTAGGTGCCCCCGAGATGGTGTGTGGATAAGATGGATTGTTGGGAGGCCTTGGTGGATTAGTGGTGCTCCGAAACGTGGGAGGCCAGCCACAACAACGCCAAGGAGAGGCATGGCAAAATGGTTGGTGTGCCACACCATCAACGGAGCGTCAACTTAATCCAATTTGGCGAGAATTGGGTATGTGGTTTGCTTCATGCCTCAAGCAATTCATTCTTAATGCTATCTTGAGCCCTTTACTAATACAATTTTCCTCTCTCTCTCTTTTAGGTGCGTCACAATAAGAAGGAGGTGCCACAGATGTACGACCTGTATGCGATGGCCCATACTGCCTCGTACAAGAAGGTCAAGGCATTCTATGAGTCTGACCTCGAGCATCCAGAAAACTTCACCAACATCACCTCCCACCCAAGCTCCTGAAGTACAGAGATGACGGGAAGGCGAGGAAAGGGGAGGACTTTAACCCGAGCGAGGGGCCTATTGATCCAGAGCTGGTGATGACAGCTTCCAACGGGAGGCCCCATGGCTCGATCGTCATTGGAGACGGCCTTATACATTGTCCTAGCACTATCCGGCAGATAAAGGCACACCAAACGAGCTCATGTCCGGAGATAACACCTCGTCCACGGCCAGTCGAGCTCGCCATCGAGGTTAGTTTAATGGACTCAACTATCTTTCCGCATTATGTTGTGCATTGGAACCAATATGATTACAATGCTAACAATGAGTTGTGTTGCAGGCTGCTATTCTAAAAGAGAGAGAGGCAATGCAGGCGGTTATGGCGGAGTAGGATAAGGAGATGAGGGACCTGGAGGAGAGGACGACTGCATTGGTGGAGCCGGAGAGGGCACGGAATTATGCGTCTAACAGGGCCATATACGAGCTCTTCATGGTATGTTTCTTCTTCATATTATTTCAGATCTTGCATTTTAATGTCCGTTTCATTAGTTACTAAAATGTTTGACTTGTCGAAACCAAATGTACAATCTATGTGCGAGAAGACCGGCCAAGTCCCTCCGGCGATGCCAGTCATTAACATGGCGAGGACGGTGAGTTTCAGTTCAGTGCAGTGATCTTAAGAGTGTCCTCATGCTAATGACAGATTGCAAAAGATGTTTCGTGCAGAATATGTCCCGAAACGCATTGCACGACCCTTCTATAGTGGAGCCTTCGCCAGGGAAGCCTTCTCCAGGTGAAACAAGCAGAGCCACCGTGCTTCACCGCCGTGATGGCGATAATGGTATGTTATTTCTAGTGTTTAAAAAAAAGACATATACTTAGCTAATTATCCTCGAAACGACATAATTAGCTCCAAAATGACATATTTAACCCAAGTTAGTTGCGAAACGACATATAGTTAGCTAGGCTTCCACCTAAATGACATAATTAGCTTAGTTAGCTCCAAAATGACCTATTTTAATAAAAAATGATCTATACTTAGCTAAGTTTCTCCGAAATGACATAATAAGGCTAACTTAGCTCCAAGATGACCTATTCCCCTAACTTAGGTATTAAATGGCCTATAATTAGCTTACCTAGATCCAAAATGGCTTAATAAGCATAGTTTGCTCCGGAATGACACATTTTAACCAAGTTAGCTCCGAAATGACATATAGTTAGCTAGGCTTCCACCTAAATTACATAATTAGCTTACTTAGCTCCAAAATGGTGTATTTAAGAAAACATGACCTATACTTAGCTAATTATCCTCGAAATGACATAATTAGCTCCAAAAAGGCATTCTTAGCTAATTTAGCCCGAAGAAGGGGACAAGAGGAGAAGAAAGAGGAAAAATGAAAAGAAGGAAGAAGAAGAAGAAGAGAAGAAGAAGGAGAAGGAGAAGGAGGAAGAAGAAGGAGAAGAAGGAGAAGGAGGAGAGAAGCTCCTTCTCATTCTTCTCCTCCTTCTTCTCCTTCTTCTTGTCCTTCTCCTTTTCTTCTTCTTCTCCTCTTCCTTCTCCTTCTCCTCCTCCTCCTCGTCCTCCTTCTTATTCTTTTACTTCTTCTTCTCTTCTTGCTTCTTCTCTTTCTCTTATTCTACGTAGCTTAGACTCATCCAACAAAGACTAAATTGGCTAATGATCCTACAAACTCACATAATTAGCTTAGTTAGGTGATAACATCATAAGAACTTTGGTTAGCTCATTAAAGTGACCAATTTAGCTGAAAATGAAATAATAAGCTCAAAATGGCATAAGAACCTTGGTTAGCTCATGAATATTATATACTTAGCTTGGCATCCACCGAAATGATATAATTAGCTAATTTAGCTCAAATATGGCTTAACAAGCATAGTTAGCTCCTAAATGACATATTTAACCCAAGTGAGCTCCGAAACGACCTATAGTTAGCTAGGCTTTCACCTAAATGACATAATTAGCTTAGTTAGCTAAAAAATGACCTATTTAATAAAAAATGGCCTATAGTTAGCTAAGTTCTCTCCTAAGTTTTATATTAAGGCTTACGTAGCTCCAAGATGACCTATTCCCCCTAACTTACGTATTAAATGGCCTATAATTAGCTTAGCTAGATCCAAAATGGCTTAATAAGCATAGTTTGCTCCGGAATGACCTATTTTACCCAAGTTATCTCCGAAATGACCTATAGTTAGCTAGGCTTCCACCTAAATGACATAATTAGCTTACTTAGCTCCAAAATGGTCTATTTAATAATACATGACCTATACGTAGCTAATTATCCTCGAAATGACATGATTAGCTCTAAAAAGGCATTCTTCGCTAATTTAGCACTAAGAAGGGGACAAGAAGAGAAGAAAGAGGAAAAATGAAAAGAAGGAAGAAGAAGGAGAAGGAGAAGAAGAAGAGAAGAAGAAGAAGACAAGAAGAAGGAGAAGGAGAAGGAGGAAGAAGGAGAAGAAGGAGAAGGAGGAGAGAAGATCCGTCTCCTTCTTCTCCTTCTTCTTCTCCTTCTTATTCTCCTTTTTCTTTTCTTCTTCTTCTCCTCTTCCTTCTCCTTCTCGTCCTCCTAATCCTCCTCCTCCTCCTTCTTCTTTTACTTCTTCTTCTCTTCTTGCTTCTTCTCTTCTTGCTTCTTCTCTTTCTCTTCTTCTACGTAGCTTAGACTCATCCAAGAAAAACTAAATTGGCTAATTATCCTACAAATGACATAATGAGCTTAGTTAGGTGAAAACATCATAAGAACCTTGGTTAGATCATTAAAATGACCAATTTAGCTCAAAATGAGATAATAAGCTCAAAATGGCATAAGCACCTTGGTTAGCTCATGAATATTATATACTTAGCTTTGCTTCCACCAAAATGATATAATTAGCCAATTTAGCTCCAATATGGCTTAATAAGCATAGTTAGCTCATAAATGACATATTTAACCCAAGTGAGCTCCGTAACGACCTATAGTTAGCTAGGCTTCCACCAAAATGACATAATTAGCTTAGTTAGCTCCAAAATGACCTATTTAATAAAAAATGACCTATAGTTAGCTAAGTTCTCTCCTAAATGACATAATAAGGTTTACGTAGCTCCAATATGACTTATTCCCCCTAACTTAGGTATTAAATGGCCTATAATTAGCTTAGCTAGATCCAAAATGGCTTAATAAGCATAGTTTGCTCCGGAATGACCTATTTTACCCAAGTTAGCTCCGAAATGACCTATAGTTAGCTAGGCTTCCACCTAAATGACATAATTAGCTTACTAAGCTCCAAAATGCTCTATTTAATAAAACATGACCTATACTTAGCTAATTATCCTCAAAATGACATAATTAGCTCAAAAAGGCATAATTAGCTAATTTAGCCTGAAGAAGGGGACAAGAGGAGAAGAAAGAGGAAAAATGAAAAGAAGGAAGAAGAAGAAGAAGAGAAGAAGAAAGAGAAGGAGAAGGAGGAAGAATAAGGGGAAGAAGGAGAAGGAGGAGAGAAGCTACTTCTCCTGCTTCTCCTCGTTGTTCTCCTTCTTCTTGTCCTTCTTCTTTTCTTCTTCTTCTCCTCATCCTTCTCCTTCTCCTCCTCCTCCTCCTCCTTCTTCTTTTACTTCTTCTTCTCTTCTTGCTTCTTCTCTTTCTCTTCTTCTACGTAGCTTCGACTCATCCAACAAAGACTAAATTTGCTAATTATCCTACAAAATGACATAATTAGCTTAGTTAGGTGAAAACATCATAAGAACCTTGGTTAGCTCATTAAAATGACCAATTTAGCTATAAAATGAAATAATAAGCTCAAAATGGCATAAGAACCTTGGTTAGCTCATGAATATTATATACTTAGCTTGGCTTCCACCTAAATGATATAATTAGCCAAATTAGCTCCAATATGGCTTAATAAGCATACTTAGCTCCTAAAGGACATATTTAACCCAAGTGAGCTCCGAAACGACCTATAGTTAGCTAGGCTTCCACCTAAATGACATAATTAGCTTAGTTAGCTCCAAAATGGCCTATTTAATAAAAAAATGACATATAGTTAGCTAAGTTCTCTCATAAATGACATAATAAGGATTCCGTAGCTCCAAGATGACCTATTCCCCCTAATTTAGGTATTAAATGGCCTATAATTAGCTTAGCTAGATCCAAAATGGCTTAATAAGCATAGTTTGCTCCGGAATGACATATTTTACCCAAGTAGCTCCGAAATGACCTATAGTTAGCCAGGCTTCCACATAAATGAATAATTAGCTTACTTAGCGTCGAAATGGTCTATTCAATAAAACATGACCTATACTTACCTAATTATCCTCATAATGATATAATTAGCTCCAAAAAGGCATAATTAGCTAATTTAGCCCGAAGAAGGGGACAAGAGGAGAATAAAGAGGAAAAATGAAAAGAAGGAAGAAGAAGAATAGGAGAAGAAGAAGAGAAGAAGAATGAGAAGGAGAGGGAGGGGAAGAAGGAGAAGGAGTCCTTCTTGTCCTCCTTCTTCTCCTTCTTCTTGCCCTTCTTCTTTTCTTCTTCTTCTCCTTTGCGTTCTCCTTCTCCTCCTCCTCCTTCTTCTTCTTTTTATTCTCCTTCTTCTTATCTTCTTGCTTCTTCTCTTTCTTCTTCTGCGTAGGTTATTTTCCCCGACAAAGACATACTTAGCTAATTATCCTCCAAAACGACATAATTAGCATAGTTAGGTAAAAGCATCATAAGAACCTTGGTTAGCTCATTAAAATGACTAATTTAGCTCCAAAATGACATAATAAGGTCAAAATGAATTAATAATCATAGTTGGCTACAAAATGACATATTTTATCCAAGTTAGCTCTAGAATGACCTATACTTAGCTAAGTTCTCTCCTAAATGTCATAATAAGGCTATGTAGCTCCAAGATGACCTATTCCACCTAACTTAGCTATTAAATGGCCTATACTTAGGTAAGTTCTCTATGAAATAACCTATATATACTTCTTCATCTAGTATTCTTCTTCTAACTTTCTTATTTGTCATTTTGCAGATTACATTCACTTCACGGGAATCTTGGATTGTATTGATGGAATCCTTGAATATGATTTCTTGTACCATGACTTCATGGAAGCTTGTATTGAAACTATTGTAGTATATGGATATATATATGAAACTTTGTATGCATGTGGATGAAACTGGTGTAATATATGGTTTGATACCGATGCAACTTGCATAATATGTATGTACTATGGATGAAAGTTATTTTAATATGCTTATGAGTACGGAAAAAAATTTATTTTTGTCATATATATTTATATATATCTTGACTATTTTGACAATTGTTGGATATAATAAGAAATAAAATAAAAAGGGGTTGTTTTCAGCATTTGCGGTCTGCGCCCTCATGGCAAAGGGTGGAGAGCAAACGACAAAGAGGGAAGAGAGAGGGGCTGGTTCCCCCCTTTGCCGTCAGCCCCCTCATGGCAAAGGGGGGAGGGCAGACGACAAAGAGGGGAGAGAGAGGGGCTGGTTCCCCCTTTGTCGTCAGCCCCCTCATGGCAAAGGGGGGAGGGAAGTCGTCAAAGAGGGGAGAGAGAGGGGCTGGTTCCCCCCTTTGCCATCAGCCCCCTCATGTTAAAGGGGGAGGACTGACGGCAAAGAGGGGAGAGAGAGGGGCCGGTTCCCCCCTTTGCCATCCGCCCCCTCATGGCAAAGGGGGGAGGGCTGACGTCAAAGAGGGGAGGCATGCCGTTAGCACTTAACGGGACTATTGGTGGATCTGTTGTCCCATTTAATTTGCCGTCAGCGCCCTCATGGCAAAGATTCTTTGTCGTCCACTTTCCAAAAGCAGACGGCAAAGAACCTCTTCACCGGAGTTTTTTTTCCCGTCAACTTTGCCGTCTGCTGACGGACGGCAAAGCCTTTGCCGTCTGCTGACGTACGACAAAGCCTTTGCCGTCCGTGGTTCCCCTCTTTGCCGTCAGCCATGGCAGACGGCAAAATTATAAATTCCAGTAGTGACATGATCATCTTGGAGTACAAGTCAAGGCAGGAACAAATCCTAGTCTATCTACGTTTCCTAAATAATCACGACCAGACCGACCTCCTCGAGGACGGGACAGGAGAAGGGAGCCAGCTCAACCCGGAGACCCAACTGACATGCGACAGAACATCAAGTCTACATTACGACAAACAAGATTATTTACGGATCTAGGAGTCAAACTCCCGCTAGATAGGACATGTACCAAGCTCGGACCAATCAGAACGATGGAGTTTGGCAACAACAGTGCGGTAGGATCTTGTCTCGTCTCCAGCACAATACATCTCATATAAGGGGCGCCGCACACCCATGTGCTTCATAGATGAAGTTATGAGGGATAAGTTCCCAAAAGGGTTTAAACCCGTCAATATCGAGTTGTATGATGAAACAATACACCCTGATACGTGTCAAACGTATCTAAAATTTTTGATGGTTTCATGTTGTTATCTTGTCATCTTTGGATGTTTCATGTACCTTTTATATCTTTTTTGGGACTAACTTACTAATTCAGTGGCAAGTGCGAGTTCCTATTTTTTCTCTGGTTTTGGCTCTTTTCAGATCTGATTTTGGGACGGAGTCCAAATGGAATAAAATCCCCGAATTAAATTTTTCCGGAATGGAAGAAGATCAGGGGCTTGTGGGCCAAGCCAGGAGGGCTATAGGGAGCCCACAAGCCCCCCATCCGCCAACAGGGGGGGCGGCGGATGGCAGGCTGGTGGCCTCCCTGGCGCCCCCCTGACCTAGATCCTTCGCCTATATATTCCCTAAAATACAAAAAAAAATCAAGGGATCCATGAAAATACTTTTCCGCCGCCACAAGCTTCAATTTCCGCGAGATCTCATATGGAGACCCTTCCCGGTGCCCTACCGGAGGGGACTTTGGAGTTGGAGGCCTTCTACATCAACATCATCGCCCCTCCAATGACTCATGAGTAGTTCACTTCAGACCTACGGGTCCGTACTTAGTAGCTAGATGGCTTCTACTCTCTCTTGGATCTTCACTACAAAGTGCTCCATGATTTTCATGGAGATCTATCCGATGTAATCCTCTTTGGTGGTGTGTTTGTCGAGATCCTATGAATTGTAGATTTGTGATCAGATTATCCATGATATATATTTGAGTCTTTGTTGATTTCTTATATGCATGATTTGATATCCTTGTAAGTCTCTTCGAGTCTTGGGTTTTTCTTGGCCAACTAAATCTATGATTCTTGAAATGGGAGAAGTGCTTGGTTTTGGGTTCTTACCGCGTGGTGACCTTTCCCAGTGACAGTAGGGGTAGCAAGGCACACATCATGTAGTTGCCATCAAGGGTAACAAGGTGGGATCTGTCTTAGATATGAGATTGTCCATCTACACCATGTCATCTTGCTTAAGGCGTTACTCTGTTCTTTTGGACTTATACACTAGATGCATGCTGGATAGCGATCGACGTGTGGAGTAATAGTAGTAGATACAGAAAGTAGATGCATGCTGTCTACTTATTTTGGACATGATGCCTATAGATATAATCATTGCCATAGATGACGTCACGACTTTGCGCAGTTCTATCAATTGCTCGACAGTAATTTGTTCACCCACCTTCTATTTGCTTTCATGAGAGAAGCCACTAGTAAACACTACGGCCCCCGGGTCGATTCAAACCTATCGTTTCCACTTTCGCTTTTACTTTGCTTTGTTACTTTGTTGCTTTCAGTTCTCACTTGGCGAACAATCTATAAGGGATTGACAACCACTTCATAGCGTTGGGAGCAAGCTTTTTGTGTTTGTGCAAGCACTTGAGATACTCCTTCACTTGATCGATACCTTGGTTCTCAAACTCAGGGAAATACGTACCACCGCTGCCCTACATCACCCTTTCCGCTTCGCGGGAACACCAACGCAAGGCTCCAAGGCCATGGGGGAAATCCTTTGCATATTTGCCTTGGAAGTCCCTTAAGGCGTAGCCGTAGCAGAAGGATTCCTGGTGCCGTTGCTGAGGAGTATCAAGACAAGAACAATCTCCCATCAACACTCCTATTTCTGGCGTCATTGGAAGGTCTTTTGTTGTAGTAGCAGAAGTATTTCTGGCGCCGTTTTCGGGGAAGGAGAGCTCTATTCAAGTATGTCTCACAAACTCATCTCTTGCATTTACATTTTTTCCAGTTGCCTCTCGTTTTCCTCTCCCCCACTTCCCATTTTCCATTTTCATTTGCCTTTCTCCTTTGCTGTTTTCTTTTGCCTTTCTCCTTTGCCGTTTTCCTTTGCCCGTTGCACTCTCTCTTCCTGCTCGTTTATGTGTGAGATAGTGCATCAATGGCTAGACCCACCACTCCAAACGATACCCCTGACAATGAAGTTCTCAATTTCAGGTAGAATGAGGAAGAAAATTTAAAGGACGCTTGGTACAGGATTTGCAATTCTCAAAGTAGATCTACTCATAAGAAATCCACTACCGCCCTCCTTCGCAGTTTCTATGTTGCGATTTCACCTTGGAATCGGTACATCCTTGATACCATTGTAGGCGGGAATTTTTTGGGGAGCCATACTGTTGACTCCTATGGAGCTATCATGAATTCGGTAGGCTCACCCCCGCTCATGGTTAATGGAACTACCTTGACCTTGGAACACGTGATGCAAAGGCTTGACGCTATTGAAAACAAAATTGCCCCAGTTGAACTTATTGAGGGTTTGGATAGAAAGATCCACAATCAAATTACTCAGTACGGATCCAAAGTGGGAAATTTTTTGAAAAATTTAAGGGAGAAGGAACTTATAGTTAATGATTCTTCTAGAATTGGCAAACTAGAAGATGTCATAACCAACTTGGGTTCCGCTTTTCCGCTATGCAGAATACTCCAAATCTCACTCTCAAAAAGACCATCAAGTCTATTTTTGTTCCTAAAGCTAGTGGTGAGTCATCCAATAAAGATGAAGATCTTAAGATGATAAATGATCACACTACTTATGGTTTGAGCACCAAAGATGACTATATGTGATTCCATCACCTTTTGGCTAGCTAAGGGCGTTAAACAAAAGCACTTGTTGGGAGGCAACCCAACGAATCTATTCTTTTTATTTCTGTTTTGTGTTTTCCACACTTTCATAATTCTTTTATGATTGTGTTTTTTGTGTTTCTTTTTGCGTTTGTGCCAAGCAAAACCGTTATGATTAGTCTTGGGGATGATCGTTTGGTCATGCTGGAAAAGACAGAAACATTCTGCTCGCGAAACGAATTTTCAGTTTTTTATGTAAGAGATTTTGAGTTGATTCTTTTTTATTCAGATTTTCACACAAATTCTTCACACTTTTGTAACTTTTCAGAATTTTTGAAGTTGCAGAAGTATACGAAATATACAGATTGCTACAGACTGGTCTGCTGTTAACAGATTCTGTTTTTGTTGTGTTGGTTGCTTATTTTGATGAAACTATGGATAGTATCGGGGGGTATTAGCCATGGAAGATTGAAAATGCAGTAAGCCAACATCAGCATAAGTAGAATTTAAGTTTGCGACAGTACCTAAGGAAGTGGTGGTTTGCTTTCTCATACTAATGTTATGACGAGTTTCTGTTTAAGTTTCGTGTTGTGAAGTTTTCAAGTTTTGGGTGAAGTTCTTATGGACAAAGGGATAAAGAGTGGCAAGAGATCCAGCTCGGGGATGCCCAAGGCACCCCCAGAGATTCAAGGATGCCGTAAAAGCCTAAGCTTGGGGATGCCCCGGGAAGGCATCCCCTCTCTCGTCTTCAATCCATCGGTAACGTTACTTGGGGCTATATTTTTATTCACCACATGTTATGTGTTTTTGCTTGGAGCGTCTTGTATCGTAGAGACATTTATTTTTTTGTGTCACAATCATCCTTGATGCACACCTAGAGAGAGAGACATGCACTCACCGGGATTTTGTCGAGCTTCACTTATATCTTTTTGGTAGACAATTCAGCTCACATGTGCTTCACTTATATCTTTTGAGCTAGATACTTTTGCTCTATGTGCTTCACTTATATATTATAGACCACAGCAGTGCTTGGCTTGGTAGTTGATCTATGCTTTGAAAGTAGTCTCAAAAGGGGTAGTTATCCAAAAGGATACGAAAACTTCCACCTTCATGTGCATTGAATAGTTAGAGAAGTTTGATTCATCTCAATTAGTTTTGAGTTGTGGTTTTGGTAATATTGAAGTCATGCTAGTAAGGTGTTGTGGATCTAGAAATACTTGTGTTGAAGTTAGTGATTCCCGTAGCATGCACGTATGGTGAACCGCTATGTGATGAAATCTGAGCATGATTAGTCTATTGATTGTCATCCTTTGCGTGGTGGTCGGGATCGCACGATGGTTTATACCTACCAACCCTTCCCCTAGGAGTATGCGCTAAATGCTTTGTTTCGATTACTAATAAAACTTTGCAAAAAGTATATGAGTTATTCATGACTAATGTTGAGTCCATGGTTTAGATGCACTTTCACCTTCCACCATCACTATCTTCTTAGTGTCGTGCAACTTTTTCCGGTGCACGAAACCCACCATTAGCCTCCCTCAAAACAGCCACCATACCTACCTACTATGGCTTTTTCAAAGTCATTCCGTGATATATTTCCATGCAACTACCACCATGACATGCGCCACCATGTCTACATTTCCATTGCATGATCGTAAGATAGCTAGCATGATGTTTCCATTAATGTCTATGCCATGCTAGATCATTGTCACGGTACACTACCGAAGGCATTCCATATAGAGTCATCGTTGCTCTAAGTTTTGAGTTAAAAGTGTGATGATAATCATTGATGGAGCATTGTCCCATGTGTGGAAATAAAAGAGACCAAATATTCCCACCAAAATAAAAAAATTATATAAAAAAAAAGAGGCCAAAGAGCCCACACACACAAAAAAAATGATGAGAGAAAAAGAGAGAAGGGACAATGTTACCACCTTTCCACACTGGTGCATATTAAGCACCATAATCTTCATGATTGAGAGTCTCTTGTTTTGTCACCACCATATAGCTAGTGGGAAATTTTCATTATATAACTTGGCTTGTATATTCCAATGATAGGCTTCCTCAAAATTGCCTTAGGTCTTCATGAGCAAGCAAGTTGGATGCACACCACTAGTTTTCTTTAAGAGCTTTCACATACTCTTTGCTCTAGTGCATCATTTGTATGGCAATCCCTACTCATTCACATTGATATTTATTGATGAACATCTCCACATCTCATTGATATGCGTAGTTAATGTGATCATCTTCTCGTTTTTGTCTTGCAACCTCCACCACACTCCACACCACTTATAGTGCTAAAACCATGGCTCACGCTCATCTATTGAGTGAGAGTTGAAAAGGTTTGAGAAAGTAAAGGTGTGAAACAATTACTTGGCCAATACCGGGGTTGTGCATGATTTAAATTCGTTGTGCAATGATGATAGAGCATAGCCAGACTATAGGCTTTTGTAGGGATAACTTTCTTTTGGCCTTGTTATTTTGAAAGTTCATGATTACCTTGCTAGTTTGCTTGAATTATTATTGTTTCCACGTCAATAGCAAACTATTGTTTTGAATCTAATGGATCTGAAAAGTCACGTCACATAAGAGGAGTTACAAAGGACATCTATGCTAGGTAACATGAAAGCATCAAAAATTCATTCTTTATCACTTCCCTACTCGAGGACGAGTAGGAGTTAAGCTTGGGGATGCTTGATACGTCTCAAACGTATCTATAATTTTTGATGGTTTCATTAAGTTATCTTGTCATCTTTGGATGTTTCAAGTACCTTTTATATCTTTTTTGGGACTAACTTATTAATTCACTGCCAAGTGCCAGTTCCGGTTTTTTCTGTGTTTTTGGCTCTTTTCAGATCTGATTTTGGGACGGAGTCCAAACGGAATAAAATCCCCGAATTAAATTTTTCCCGAACGGAAGAAGATCACGGGGCTTGTGGGCCAAGCCAGTAGGGCTACAGGGAGCCCACAAGCCCCCATCCGCCACCAGGGGGTGGCGGATGGCAGGCTTCTGGCCTCCCTGGCGCCCCCCTGACTTAGATACTTCGCCTATATATTCCCTAAAATACAGAAAAAATCAAGGGATCCACGAAAATACTTTTCCGCCGCCGCAAGCTTCCGTTTCCGCGAGATCTCATCTGGAGACCCTTCCCGGTGCCCTGCCGGAGGGGACTTTGGAGTTGAAGGGCTTCTACATCAACATCATCGCCCCTCCAATGACTCGTGAGTAGTTCACTTCAGACCTACGGGTCCGTAGTTAGTAGCTAGATGGCTTCTTCTCTCTCTTTGATCTTCAATACAAAGCTCTCCATGATCTTCATGGAGATCTATCCGATGTAATCCTCTTTGGCGGTGTGTTTGTCGAGATCCGATGAATTGTGGAGTTGTGATCAGATTATCTATGATATATATTTGAGTCTTTGCTGATTTCTTATATGCATGATTTGATATCCTTGTAAGTCTCTCCGAGTCTTGGGTTTTGTTTGGCCAACTAGATCTATGATTCTTGCAATGGGAGAAGTGCTTGGTTTTGGGTTCTTACCGTGTGGTGACCTTTCCCAGTGACAGTAGGGGCAGCAAGGCACACATCGTGTAGTTGCCATCAAGGGTAACAAGGTCGGCTCTGTCGTAGATATGAGATTGTCCATCTACATCATGTCATCTTGCTTAAGGTGTTACTCTGTTCTTTTGGACTTAATACACTAGTTGCATGCTGGATAGCGGTCAACGTGTGGAGTAATAGTAGTAGATGTAGAAAGTATCGGTCTACTTGTTTTCGACGTGATGCCTATAGATATAATCATTGCCATAGATGACGTCACGACTTTGCGCGGTTCTATCAATTTCTCGACAGTAATTTGTTCACCCACCGTCTACTTGCTTTCATGAGAGAAGCCACTAGTAAACACTACGGCCCCCAGGTCTATTCATGCCTATCGTTTCCACTTTTGCTTTTACTTTGCTTTGTTACTTTGTTGCTTTCAGTTCTCACTTGGAGAACAATCTATAAGGGATTGACAAAGCCCTTCATAGTGTTGGGAGCAAGCCTTTTGTGTCTGTGCAGGCACTTGAGATACTCCTTCACTGGATCGATACCTTGGTTCTCAAACTGAGGGAAATACTTACCACCGTTGCGTTACATCACCTTTTCCGCTTCAAGGGAACACCAATGCAAGGCTCCAAGGCCACGAGGGAAATCCTTTGCATATTTTCCTAGGAAGTCCCTTAAGGCGTAGCCGTAGCAAAATGATTCCTGGTGCCGTTGCTGAGGAGTATCAAGACAAGAACAATCTCCCGTCAACATCCTATGTCTAGCGCCGTTGGAAGGTCTTTTGTTGCAGTAGCACACCCCGGCGTATGGATTGATGATTTTCTTCTCCACATTCACGTTGATTGCGGAGATGACCTCCATGCCATCAAATACCTACCATCAAAGCTCAAAGGGCCAGGAAGGCACTGGTTGAACAGCCTCCCTGGAAACTCCATTGGGTGTTGGGAGGAGCTCGAATATGCCTTTTGAGACAACTTTCAGGCACTTACGTCCGACCACCTCGGTCCGATGACTTGAACCACATCATTCAACATCCCGATGAGTCATTTCGGCAATTCTGTAATAGATTCCAGACCAAGAAAAATCAGATTGTTGATTGTTCGGACACCGAGGCATTAGCTTCTTTCCGGAACAACACACGAGACGAATGGCTAGCCCAGACGCTCGGAAAGGAGATGCCAAGGACAATGGCCGCCTTTACATCTCTCATGACCCGCCATTGCGCGGGTGAGGATACTTGGGTAGCCTGTCAAGACAACCCTCGCTCAAACTCTAGCACTTCCACAGTCTGAGATGGTAAGGGGAAGTCACGATGCAATAAGAACAAGCGTCAACACAGCAATTCTGAAGCCGATGACACAACAATTAATGCCGGATTAAGCAACTCGAAGCCCGGACCTAGCAAGAAAACTTCTAAAGGAAATTGGGACGGCCCGTCCATGCTGGACAAAATACTTGAGAGGTTGTGTGTGATAGCCTGGCTTATTAGGGATGATAGACTACTGATATCCACAAGGAATTCCTTCTTTTCAGGGAGACCATTAGAACATAACTCCCAGGTTAAGCGTGCTCGGCTTAAACTAGTTCTAGGTTGGGTGACCGACCGGGAAGTTGATTCCGCGTGCGCATGAGTGAGGAAAAAGTGCGCAGAAAAGACTACTATTGATATGTGGGTCTAGTCTAGATCCCCCTAGAGAAACGACCGCTGACCGGTGTGTCCTGGGTGTTCCAAGTTGGTATCAGAGCCGACCCTCGCGGTTACACGGATGTTTGCGTACATGTGTGTGTTCATGTTGTTCATGACGTTTGTGACCCGTTGGAGCACACGGCATGACACATGTACTGGACCGGATGCACACACGTTTGTGCCAAGTGGGAAAGCTCTTGTGGCCTGATGACGACTCCGGTTCCTCTGAGTGGTGGTGTATGTGATAGGCTGCTTAATAGGGATGATAGACTACTCATATCAATAAGGAATTCCTTCTTTTCTGGGATCCCATTAGAACTCAACTCCCAAGTTAAGCGTTCTTGGCTTCGAGTAGTTCTAGGATGGGTGACCGACCAGGATGTTGATCCCGGGTGCGCATTAGTCAGGACAAAGTGCGCAGAAAAGAATAGTATTGATATGTGGGGCGAGTCTAGATCCCGCCAGGAGTAACGACGACCAGCGGGTGTGTCCGGGGCGTTACACTGTGTCAGATACACGACACCCAAGACAAACCCACTACTCATAGCAGCCGTAACTCTTGGTGGTCAAGGCGGCGAGCAAGAGTGTGGCCAAAGACAACCTCCACAGCAAGGACGACGAGGAACCTTGTCACCTAATCAACGGGGGTCAAAAGCATTTTCCACCTGAAGTAAAGACCGTGAACATGATCTATGTTACTCACTTACCCAAAAAGGAGAGGAAGCAGTCACTTCAGGATGTATACGCCATAAAGCTAGTACCTCTGAAGTAAAACCCATGGTTGGCACATTCGATCACTTAGGACCGCACAAACCATCGAATCAGTATTTGGCATGCGGTTCAGCATCCTTGGTACTCGACCGCATCATTGATGGGTATCAGCCTCAATCTAACTTATGAAGAAACAGTTAGAAAAATGGGCATTGACCCATCAAAAACCAAACCCATCAAAACCACCTTCAAAGGAGTAATTCCTGGCGTTGAGGCTCGCTGCTCGGGCACCATAACTCTAGAAGTAGTGTTCGGATCACCAAAACTTCCGCAGCAAATATTTGATCTTCGACATTGTTCCCTTCTACATCGGGTACCATGCAGTCCTCGGTCATACAGCTATCGCTCGCTTTAATGTTGTTCCCCATTATGCATACCTCAAGTTGAAGACGCGAGGACCCAAGGGTGTCATTACCGTCAGTGGTAACACCGAGTGATCCCTTCAAACTGAGGAACAAATTGTGGCTTTGGCAGATGAAGTAAAGGCTGGAGACGCGTTCTAAAGTCACATCTAACCGTCAAGTAGCACAAACGAGCTTGTGTCCCTCCACATACTCAAACGAAATAGGGATACGCTCCCCACAACAGCACCTCGCCTCCGGCAAAATATGTGCCACAAAGGCACAATTTCATGCTTAAGATACAATGTGCAGCTGTGGGGATTGACCATAAAAGACCTAGCGCTCGGCTAAACCGAACTATGGTCAGTATCATCCTCGAACACATACAGGTACCATCAAGGACCAATTTTGCATCAAGCAAGCTCACACATCGGTAGCTTCTGAAGACCACCTTTGTTTAAGGACCGCTCACTATGTTCCCCCCTTTCAAGGAATATTTCCCAAAGACTAAAGGTGTAGACGTGCAACAGGGCATTATAAGAAACATCATGTGTAAATCTCTACTCTATTAACTATATATATACATATTTATATAAATGTATATATACATATATATATATATACATATACATGCTGGATGCTGGCTAAATTGACGGGGGTGGGGGGCGCTTGGCCATCACGACCGCCCTTAGAACCATTACAGTACTATTTAGCATTCATGTGTGTGGAATCTTTGAAACACGGTATAAGCATCGGTTCCAAATTATGTCTTCGGTCGAAAGTTGGGTTGCCCACTCCTGTTCTTACCCCTTTATGTTCCGCACGTTCAGTTAAAAGGGAAAAGAGAGAACCACTGAGATTGTACTTCCAGCTAGCCTGGTTAAGCACCTCAGCGGAGAAAGCGAAAAGGTGACTCGCATAATAAGCGAGTACTGGTCTGCGATCCGAAGAGAAGTATAAAACTCAAGAATTGCTGGGGGTTCGTCGCATTATGCAAAATGTTTCAAACGTTTCAAACCAAGTAATAATAGGTTTTTACACCCAAAGTATGGTCGAACATCACGCGTTGCTAGGGGCTCCAATTGGCCCCCACAATCAAGCTCCTACGGTTAAGTGAAAGACTTAAAGCCACGTAGTCCAATTGCCTCATTTTCTCCCACTTTACTACCTTAGGGCACAAAGACATTTTCTAAGGGTAACAATGCGGAGGCCGAAAATACCCTGATAGTATCTATGAGATGGTTGAAGCTAACAACTGGAAACTTTCAGTATTAGAAGCAACCACACATCAGTTGTAATTAAAAAAGACATGGTATACCATGCAAAAATAAAACGACATTGTATCGTAGAACCACTTATACAGGCTGAGGGTTTCATTCAAAGATTAAATCTTTGAAGCATTGTGCCTCTACAACCTGAGCACCTTCAGTAGCAATGGAGAAGTACAGCTCTAGGCGTCTATGCTCCTTTCCTGGCGGCAGATGTGTGGTGGCCATCTTGAAGGGTTCCACTTTCGGCCAATGCATCATGGTTCTCACAAAGGCCATTCGAGCTCCCTTGATGCAGACACAACACTTCATAATATAAATTAGTGGCGCAATAACAATCAGCTTTTGCACCAAGCCAAAATAGCTACTCGGCAGTGGCTTTGTTGGCCATAGCCAGATGTAAAGATCCTTCAATGCTGGCTCTGTCATCTCGTGCAGCTCCATTAGTTGTTTCTCATGCAGCTCCATCTGTCATAACGCGGCTCCGAGACAAGAAGGGGTTGTTCGGGGGATTGAAATTGCGCCGAGAAGAGCCTTTGCTGGATCTCGTACTCCTTAAAGCATCCAGTGCACTCTGATGACCCACAAGTATAGGGGATCAATCGTAGTCCTTTTAATAAGTAAGAGTGTCGAACCCAACGAGGAGCAGAAGGCTGTGATAAGCGGATTTCAGCAAGATAATAACTGCAAGCACTGAAAGTAGCGGTAACAAGTGATTGTGTAGCGAGGTGAAATGTAGCAAGCAAAGAGTAACAAGTAACAAGTAGTAGCAACGGTGCAGCAAGTGGCCCAATCCCTTTTGTAGCAAGGGACAAGCCTGAACAAAGTCTTATAGGTGAAAAAACGCCCCCGAGGACATACGGCAATTTCTGTCATGCTAGTTTCATCATGTTCATATGATTCGCGTTTGTTACTTTGATTGTTTGATATGTGGGTGGACCGGCGCTTGGGTACTTCCCTTACTTGGACAAGCATCCCACTTATGATTAACCTTTCTCGCAAGCATCCCCAACTACAAAAGAAGAATTAAGACAACGTCTAACCATATCATTAAACTAGTGGATCCGAATCAGACCCTTATGACGCAACGCATAGACTGGGGTTTAAGCTTCTGTCACTCCAGCATCCCATCATATACTTACTACTCCCCAATGCCTTCCTCTAGGCCCAAATATGGTGAAGTGTTATGTAATCGACTTACACATAACACCACTAGTGGAAAAACAACATACAACATATAAAAATACCGAACGAATATCAATCTCACATGACTATTATCAAGATGACTTATCCCATGTCCTCGGGAACAAATGTAACTACTCACAAAGCATAATCATAATCATGATCAGAGGTGTAATGAATAGCATCAAGGATCTGAACATAAACTCTTCCACCAAGTAATCCAACTAGCATCAACTAGAAAGAGTAATCAACACTAGCAGCAACCTTACAAGTACCAATCGGAGTCGCGAGACGAAGATTGGTTACAAGAGATGAACTAGGGATTGGAGACGAGATGGTGCTGATGAAGATGTTGATGAAGACACCTCCCTCCAACGAGAGGAGTGTTGGTGATGACGATGGCGACGATTGCCCCCTCCGGGAAGGAAGTTTCCCCGGCAGGATAGTCCTGTCGGAGCTCTAGATTGGATCTGCTCAAGTTCCGCCTCCTGGCGGCGGCGAAACCACGAAAAAGCTCCCTATTGATTTTTTCCTGACCAAAATCCTTCATATAGCAAAAGAGGGGGCTCGTGGGTCGTTAGGCAGCCCACAAGCTTGCGCTGCGCCACCAGGGGTGGTGGTGGCGGTGGGTAAGCTTGTGGAGCCCTGGTGGCCCCCCTCCGGTAGTTCTTTCGCCCAGTATTTTCTATATAATCCAGAAAAAATCCACGTAACTTTTCAGGGCATTTGGAGATGTGAAGAATAGTGGACTAGGATTTGCTCCTTTTCCGGTGTAGAATTCCAGCTGCCTGAATTCTCCCTCTTCAAATAAACCTTGCAAAATAAGAGAGAAAAGGCACAAATATGGTACCACAAGTAATATAACATCCCAAAAAGCAATAAATAACAACATGAAAGCATGATGCAAGATGGACGTATCAACTCCCCAAGCTTATACCTCGCTTGTCCTCAAGCGAAAACCATGATCCATAAAGATGTCCACATGTTGAGTGCTGAAGATGTCGATAAAACATAATACGGACATGAGGGCATCATGATCACACATAGAACAGCAATACATCATAAACATTCTTATGGGAAAGTAACAATTCCTTCACAAAGCAAAGCATGAAGCAAAAATCTTACCGAGAAGTAACCAACAATAGTCCATAGTCATTGAAGCAATTGCAATTTATCACAAGATCAGAAATAGTCAAATAAGAGCTTGTAAGGCAAACCCACATACTCAATCATCTCTTTCGTTTTCCACAATTGTTACAACTCATGTGGTACTCATGGTGTCAAAGTTTCAGCCGGACACAGAGGAAGATAGGGGCATATAGCTTTGCCTCCCAACGGTTTACCACAAGGGTAAAGTCAAGAACAATAAAGCATGAGTACTCAACTCCAAGTTGATATATGAATAGAGATCTTTCCCAAGCATGTGACGGTAGCCAAGACAAAGGCAAAAAGGGAATTGGTGAAGATCACCATGACTCTTACAAGGGTAAAAAGTAAAGGTACAAGATAGGCCCTTCGCAGAGGGAAGCAGAGGTTGTCATGCGCTTTTGAGGTTTGGATACGTGTCCTCTTAGTGCGGAGGAACGTCACTTTATATTGCCTCCTGTGATAAAGAACTTTATTATGCAGTCTGTCGCTTTTATGTCTTCCTCATCACAAGTTCGTACAAAGCTTATTTTCCACACAAATAGATCAAACATATTAGAGAGCAATATTTATTGCTTCACCGATGACAACTTACTTGAAGGATCTTATTCAATCCATAGGTAGGTATGGTGGACTCTCATGGCAAAACTGGTTGGAGGTTAATGGATCCACAAGTAGTATCTCTACTTGGTGCGGGAGTTTTGGCTAATATGAGGTGGAAGCAATCATCACATGCTAAGGGATCTCTAATCATATAACATTGTTTGGAACCAAGCAAACACAATTCATTATGTTGTATTCCTTGTCCAACATCTACTCCTAGGCATGTAATAGTTTGGTGAGTGCTCACAATTGTAAAAAGTGTCTACGATGATATATTTATATGTGAACCTCTCTTTCCTTATTACTTCTTATTAATTGCAACAATTACTAATGTCTATTTTGATTTATTTTGAACAAGTTTCAATCATCATACTTGTCATAAGTGAAGCTATCACTTTCCATAAGATCGTCTCATGATCTTTCATGATATCATTCTTTTCATACTTTTTTATCATGGCACAAAGCAAAGCCATTGACTAAGAAACTCTTTATTATATAGCTCGTAAGCTCGAATACAAAGGGGGAGAGACAAAAGCAAAAGACTCAAACTAAAAACTAAAGACTTATTCCTCAAAAACAAGAAATAAAAACTGAAAAGGAAAGAACTAAAACAAAGGTAAAAGCAAAAGATATAAAGGTGATATGATACCAGGGAAACTCCCCCAAGCTTGGCAGAAGCCAAGGGGATTGACCATACCAATGCTTAGTTGTCTTCCTTTGGTGGTGATGGTGGTGTTGTTGGAGCAGTCTTGAGCTTGTCTAATTTCCACTTGAGCAAAAAGTTTTGCTCCCTTAGATCGTCATTTTCCTCCTCAAGTTTCAAAACTCTATGGCAAAGCTCCTGCTTACTCTCCTGCAAGAAACGAGAAGGGATAAACAAGGTCTTAGGCTTCTTCCTATGGTTAGGGAGGCTTGACTTCTTGAACACCACATGGGTGTTTGCAGGTTGAGGTAGAGGAGCCTCCTCTTCATCGGAACTCGTTTGTTCCTTCCCCTTGGGCTCATAGTCCTCTTCCTCGTCACTGGTCCAGCCATATGGTTCCAAGTCCCCATTAATCCTAGAGTTAGCATGATCATTGGCCACATAGATCTCTTCTTCTGAATCTTGAGGAGACATCTTGACCTAAATCTCCGGCAGACAACAAGCTCGAAACGAAAACAGAGGAGAATTGCGCGATACGGAGATCAAAACCTTCGGGCGACAATATATTGATTTTTTCTGGGCCAGAAGGAGTCCTCCGCAAGAAAACGGAGGCCGGGAGGCACACGAGGTGCCCACAAGCTTGCCCTCCGCCACCAGGGGGTAGGGGCGGTGGCGGGGCTTGTGGCTGCCTTGTTCGCTCTCCGGACTGCTTTTTATTTTTCTAATTTTCCAAAAATTCCAAAACGGAAGAAATTTTTATTGGAGAAGTATCGGGGTCCAATTTAATACCGAAACAGATACATCTTCGTTTTCAAGGTCTGAGACAGGCTGATAAACATCCCTTATGTACTCCTGTGGAGTTATGACATTGATGATATTGGTCTCAACATTTACGGGAGTACCAGAGATGTAATGCTTGATTCTATGCCCATTTACCACTCTAGGAAAATTTCCTTCCGTGTTTTTGATTTTGATGGCACCGGAACGATATACTTCCTCGACAACATAGGGACCTTCCGATTTAGAGAGAAGCTTGCCTGCAAAGAATCTCAAACGAGAATTCTATAGCAAGACATAACCACCTACATTGAACTCTCGTTTCTGTATTCGTTTGTCGTGCCATCTCTTAACCTTTTCCTTGAACAACCTGGCATTCTCGTATTCCTGGGCTCTCCATTCATCTAACGAGCTGATATCTTACAATCGCTTCTCACCGACAAGTTTGAAATCAAAGTTGAGCTCTTTGATTGCCCAATAAGCTTTGTGCTCCAGCTCAAGAGGTAAATGACAGGCCTTACCGTAGACCATTTTATACAGTGACATGCCCATGGGATTCTTATAAGCAGTCCTATAAGCCCATAGTGCATCGTCAAGTTTGCTAGACCAGTTCTTTCGAGATCTATTGATGGTCTTTTGTAGGATCAACTTGATCTCCCTATTACTCAACTCCACTTGACCACTAGGCTGAGGATGATAAGGAGATGCAACTTTATGGTTGAGATCATACTTAGCTAGCATCTTGCGAAAAACACCATGAATGAAGTGTGAACCGCCATTAGTCATCAAGTATCTAGGGACTCCAAATCTTGGGAATATGACTTCTTTAAGCATCTTAATAGAGGTGTGGTGATAAACATTTTTAGTGGGGATAGCTTCTACCCACTTAGTGACGTAATCTACAGAAACTAAGATGTGAGTGTTACCATTGGAACTTGGGAAGGGTCCCATATAATCGAAGCCCCAGACATCAAATGGTTCAATGACAAGTGAATAATTCATAGGCATCTCTTGACGCTTACTGATGTTCCCTATCCTTTGGCATTCGTCACAAGACAAGACAAACTTACGGGCATCCTTGAAGAGAGTGGGCCAATAGAAACCTGATTGCAATACTTATGGGCAGTTCTATCTCCAGCATGGTGTCCTCCGTAGGCTTCGGAATGACACTTCTGCAGGATCTGTCCCTGTTCATGATCAGGCACACATCGTCTAATAACACCATCTACTCCGTCCTTATGAAGGTGAGGATCATCCCAAAAGTAGTGTCTCAAATCAAAGAAGAATTTCTTCTTTTGTTGATAGGTGAAACTGGGTGGTATGTATTTGGCTACGATATAGTTTGCATAATCGGCATACCACAGTGCACTATGTGAAGTGCGGATGACATTTAATTGCTCATCAGGGAAGCTGTCATCAATATGTAGTGGGTCATCAAGGACATTCTCTAGCCTAGACAAGTTATCTGCTACAGGGTTATCAGCACCCTTCCGGTCAACGACGTGCAAATCAAATTCCTGTAGCAGGAGAACCCATCTGATCAGCCTAGGCTTAGCGTCCTTCTTCTCCATGAGGTACTTAATAGCAGCATGATCAGAGTGAATAGTGACTTTGGAGTCAAGTATATAAGATCTGAACTTTTCACATGCAAACACAACTGCTAAAAATTCCTTCTCCGTAGTGGCATAGTTTCTTTGGGCACTGTCTAGAGATTTACTAGCGTAGTGAATGACATTCAACTTCTTGTCAACTCTTTGTCCTAGAACAGCACCAACAGCATAATCACTAGCTTCACACATGATTTCAAAGGGCAAGTTCCAGTCAGGTGGTTGAACAATAGGAGCAGTTATCAAAGCCTTCTTAAGTATTTCAAAGGCTTCCTCACAATCCTCATCGAAAACAAAAGGAACATCCTTCTGGAAGAGGTTGGTAAGAGGCCTAGAAATCTTAGAGAAGTCTAGGATACTTCATATACCTCTGATATCTTTGGGGAAAGGATTTTTCTCAATTGCATCAACCTTAGCCTTATCAACTTCAATGCCTCTTTGAGAGATTTTGTGTCCTAAGACGGTACCTTCATTAACCATAAAGTGGCACTTCTCCCAATTCAAGACGAGGTTGGTTTCATCACATCTCTGTAAGACTCGATCAAGGTTGCTGTGGCGATCATCAAAGGAAGACCCGTAAACGGAGAAGTCATTCATGAAAACCTTGACGATCTTTTCACAAAAGTCAGAGAATATAGCCATCATACATCTTTGGAAGGAGGCAGGTGCATTACATAATCCAAAAGGCATACGTCTATAGGCAAACGTACCGAAAGGGCATGTGAAAGTGGTTTTCTCTTGATCAGATTGTGCAACAGGTATTTGCGAGAAACCTGAATAACCGTCTAGAAAGCAGAAGTGTGTGTGTTTTGATAGTCTTTCTAGCATTTGGTCGATGAACGACAAAGGATAATGATCTTTCCTCGTTGCCTTGTTCAGTTTCCGGAAGTCTATCACCATTCTATAGCCGGTAATAATCCTTTGTGGGATTAGTTCATCCTTATCATTAGGAATGACGGTGATACCTCCCTTCTTAAGTACGCAATGTACTGGGCTTACCCAATCACTATGAGCAACGGGATAAATGATTCCTGCTTCCAGATGCTTTAATATTTCTTTTCTAACGACCTCTTTCATCTTAGGACTTAATCTCCTTTGATGATCAGCAACTGGTTTAAAGTCAGGATCGGTTTTAATGTTGTGCTGACATAGAGTAGGACTAATACCCTTAAGATCATCAAGAGTATATCCAATAGCAGCGCGGTGCTTCCTCAGAGTTTTTAGTAACTTCTTCTCTTCGCGCTCTGAGAGGAGAGCACTAATAATTATAGGATATATCTCCTTCTCATCAAGATAGGTATACTTAAGAGTATCAGGCAACTATTTAAGCTCGAACACACGATCACCCTTTGGTGGGGGAGGATCCCCAAGCAGTTCAACCGGCATATTATTCTTGAGAATAGGATATTGTTCTAAGACAATTTTATCTATTTCATCTCTCTCCTCCATATGCATATGATTTTCATGCTCAAGCAGATATTGATCTAAAGGATCCGTAGGAGGTACGGTAATAGAGGCAAGAGCAATGATTTCATCCCTACCAGACAACTCTCTTTCATGGGATTGTCTTCCAAACTTGGAGAAGTTAAATTCATGAGACACACCCTCGAAACTTATTATGACAGTCTGCTTAATGCAATCAATGTGAGCATTGACAGTGTTGAGAAAGGGTCTACCGAATATGATGGGACAAAAGCTATCTCGTGAAGTACCAAGGACGAGGAAATCAGTAGGATACTTCGTCTTACCATACAGGACTTCTACGTCTCTCACAATTCCCAGAGGGCAGATAGTGTCTCTATTAGCTAGCGTAATAGTGACATCAATGGGTTCTAACTCAGTAGGTGCAATCTCATCTTTGATTTCATCATATAGAGAACGGGGTATTGCACTAACACTAGCTCCCATATCACATAAACCCTGGTAACAGTGATCTCCTATCTTAACAGAAACAACGGGAAAGCCAACTACAGTTCCGTGTTTGTCTTTCACGTGAGGTTTATTAAATCTAGCGGAGTCCTCACAGAATTTGATAACATGCCCATCTATGTCTTCGTCTAAGAGATCTTTGATAATAGCAACACTAGGATCAACTCTAATCTCCTCAGGGGGTGCAAGTGATGTAATGTAACCCTTACGTATCACAGTTGGAGCTTTAGAATAATCCTTTATCCTAGCAGGGTATGGTGGTTTCTCAGTTTAAGGACAAGCAACAACAGGATCACTAAAAGCTATGATTTTCTCCTCAACTAGATTGGTTTTGGCTATCTTGCTTTCTACAGGAGGATGATATTTAAACCACTTCTCTTTGGGAAGATCAACATGAGCAACAAAATATTCACATAGAGAAACTACTATCTCAGAGTCAAGTCCATACTTAGCGCTAAAATCTCTAGAAGTGTTTGTCTCAACAAAAGATTTAACGCAATCAAACTGGAAATTCATACCTGACTCCTTACCTTCCTCCAGCTCCCAATCTTCAGAGTTGCGTTTGATTCTCTCCAATAAATTCCACTTGTGATCAATATCCTTCTTCATAAAAGAACCGGCACAAAAAGTGTCAAGCATGGTACAATCTTCATGAGAAAGCAGCGCATAAAAGTTTTGAGTGATGATTCCTCTCGAGAGCTTATGATTGGGGCATGAATATAGCATTGATTTAAGCCTCCCCCAAGCTTGAGCTATACTTTCCCTGTCACGAGGCCAAATGTTATAAATAAAGTTCTGATCACGATGTACTAAATGCATAGTATAGAACTTTTGATGAAATTCCAATTTCAACCGATTGTAGCCCCATGATCCAGTATCATCACATAGCCTATACCATTTCCACACCTTATCCTTCAAAGTTAAAGGAAAGACTTTCTTCTTTACCTCATCCTCGGGCAAACCTGTAATCTTAAATAAACCACAAACTTCATCTACATAGATTAGATGCAAGTTTGGATGTGAACATCCATCTCCTGTGAAAGGATTAGCCAACAGTTTCTCAAGCATACCCGAAGTAATTTCATAAAATATATTTTCAGTAGGTACCTCAGGTTGAGGAGCAACTCCTCATGCTTCCATTCGTGGTGAAGATACACGGAACATACTCCTCAAAGAAACCGTTTCCATAGTGACAAGTGACAATAAATTTCAGCACAGTATATAAATGTTTCCTTACCAATTTCCACTTACCAAAGGAGCTTCACTCCCCGGCAACGGTGCCAGAAAAGAGTCTTAATGACCCACAAGTATAGGGGATCAATCGTAGTCCTTTCGATAAGTAAGAGTGTCGAACCCAACGCGGAGCAGAAGGCTCTGATAAGCGGATTTCAGCAAAGTAATAACTGCAAGCACTGAAAGTAGCGGTAACAAGTGACTGTGTAGCGAGGTGAAACGTAGCAAGAAAAGAGTAACAAGTACCAAGTAGTAGCAACGGTGCAGCAAGTGGCCCAATCCCTTTTGTAGCAAGGGACAAGCCTGAACAAAGTCTGTCATGCTAGTTTCATCATGTTCATATCATTCACGTTCGTTACTTTGATAGTTTGATATGTGGGTGGACCGGCGCCTGGGTACTGCCCTTACTTGGTCAAGCATCCCACTTATGATTTACCTCTCTCGCAAGCATCCGCAACTACAAAATAAGAATTAAGACAACGTCTAACCATAACATTAAACTAGTGGATCCAAATCAGCCCCTTACGAAGCAACGCATAGACTGGGGTTTAAGCTTTTGTCACTCCAGCAGCCCATCATCTACTTACTACTCCCCAATGCCTTCCTCTAGGCCCAAATATGGTGAAGTGTTATGTAGTCGACGTTCACATAACACCACTAGAGGAAAAACAACATACAACATATCAAAATACCGAACGAATATCAAACTCACATGACTATTATCTACATGACTTATCCCATGTCCTCAGGAACAAAAGTAACTACTCACAAAGCATAATCATAATCATGATCAGAGGTGTAATGAATAGCATCAAGGATCTGCACATAAACTCTTCCACCAACTAATCCAACTAGCATCAACTACAAAGAGTAATCAACACTACCAGCAACCTTACAAGTACCAATCGGAGTTGCGAGACGAAGATTGGTTACAAGAGATGAACTAGGTATTGGAGAGGAGATGGTGCTGATGAAGATGTTGATGAAGATGCCTCCCCTCCAACGAGAGGAGTGTTGGTGATGACGATGGCGACGATTCCCCCCTCCGGGAGGGAAGTTTCCCCGGCAGGATAGTCCTACCGGATCTCTAGATTGGATCTGCTCAAGTTCCGCCTCGTGGTGGCGTTGAAACCACGAAAAAGCTCCCTATTCATTTTTTGTGAAGGCTTCCTTGAGCTGTTGCTGGACCTCATGGACCCTGGCCTCGAACCTCTCACTGGCAGACTTGGCCTGTTCGGCCATCGCTCTTTGTGTGGCAGCCTCCTGCTTGGACTTGCCAAGTTTGGCTTTGAGCCGCTCTATGTCAACAATAGCAGCTATGATGGTCATGCAAATAAATTGTACTTAGAACAAAATATTAAACACATCACTTTCATGAGAAAATTAAGCATTGAGCGCTTACCTTGTACGTCCTCATACCGCTTATTGAGGTGGTCGAGCTCTTCCTCAGAAACCTTCAGTTTCTAGTTAATTTCATCCAACTCCATGGAGTTCAGGGTTGTGGCGGAAGTCTAGTCCTACAGATAAGTATTTTTAGACTCTTACAGTTCTCAGACCTTTTTTCAAAATACTCTGCTACGTTGGTTTTTATCATCCTACCAGAGTCTTGGGGCCTACATGCAACTTTTTTTTGAACTATTCTCACCGTCGGACGAGTTTTTCCTAGTTCACAAATGGCTCGGGGCCTATTGAGTATAAGATTGCTTATACATAATAAAAAACAGAATTACTTTACGAAGGAAAAAGAGTGTGTGGATTACCTTGATACCTGCTAGAAGCACGTCAAAAGCCTCTTGTAGACTGCTGCCAATGGATGAATGCTTTTCAATATCGCATTCAGATTAGTGCGGCACTGTTCGGGAACGGAAGAGTCAGTGAGACCCTCCTCCCTCATGGCAGTGACCTAGTTTGGAGTTGCTGAGTTGTGGATGGCTCCGGGTGCAGCGTAGAAGTCTCCCTTCATGAAGAAACTACCACTAACAGCGTCATAGACAGAGGGTCCTTCGAAGTTGCCTTCGGAGGGAATCTAGAATGTCGAGATCCTCCTTCCTTTCTTGCCAAGAGGGATTCATCCTCCTGGTCCTTTGTGACCGAGGTATCAACCTCGGCTATGATATCATCATCCCGGCCTTGGTTTCCGGCTCGAGGGGGGACTTCTCGAGGTACCACTTCCTCGATCTCCTATATGTTCGACTACATTAACTGCGTTTCCTAATGCTTCCCACTTAGCGATCTACAAGGGTACGTGGATCTGATATGTCCTCTCATAGATGGTCATCACCATGGATAGATCTTATGTGTGCGTAGGAAAACTTTTGTTTCCCATGCAACGTTCCCCAACGGTGTCATCATGAGCTAGGTCTATGCGTAGATGATATCTCGAGTAGAACACAAATGAGTTTGTGGGCGTTGATATTCAGATTGCTTCCCTACTTAGTCTTTTCTTGATTCAGTGGTATTCTTGGATGAAGGGGCCCGGAGCAACATTACTCGTACGCTTATGAGAAACCGGTTCAATCGACTAACATGCAACATGTTGCATAAAGATGGTTGGCGGGTGTCTGTTTCTCCTACTTTAGTTGAATCGGATTTGAGGGAGTCGATCCTTGGAGAAGGTTAAATAGCAACTTGTATACCACCATTGTGGTTTTGCATAAGTAAGATGCGATCATGCCAGATACCGATAGAAGCTACGTATAACATGCAACAACAAATTAGAGGACCTCTAACTTGTTTTTGCATGGTAAGATGTGATATGGTATGGCCAAAGACATGATATGAAATATTTAATGTATGAGATGATCATGTTGTAGTAGTTAAATATCGAATTGCATGTCGATACTACAGCAACCGGCAGGAGCCATAGGGTTGTCTTCAAGTATTTTGCGCTTGGTGATGCTTTGTTTTATGGCTAGTTTAGTAGCTTTAGTAGCAATAGAATAGTTAGCGCGACAACCTCTATGGCAGCACAATGATGGAGATCATGGTGTGGCACCTGTGACGATGGAGATCATGTCGGTGCTTTCAAGATGGAGATCAAAAGCACAAGTTCATGGCCATATCATGTTACTTATGATTGGCATGTGATGTTAATCCTTTTATGCACCTTATTTTTCTTAGGAGGACGGTAGAATTATAAGGTGACCCCTCACTACAATTTCAATATAAAATTGTGTTCTCCCCGATTGTGCACCGTTGTGAAAGTTTGTTGTTTCGAGTCACCACATGATGATCGGGGGTGATAAACTCTATGTTCACATACAACGGGTGCAAGACAGTTGCACACATAGAACACTCGGGTTAAACTTGATGAGCCTAGCATATACAGATATGGCCTTGGAACACAAGAGACCAAAAGGTCGAACATGAGTCATATAGTAGATATGATCAACATAGAAATGTTCACCATTGAAGCTAACTCAACTCACGTGATAATCGGAATTGAGTTAGTGAATTTGGATCATGTGTCACTCGGATGACTAGAGGGATGTCAATTTGAGTGGGAGTTTATTAGTAGGATGATTAACTAAACTCATTATCTTGAACATAGGCCAAGTAATCTTTGCAAATTTATGTTGTAGATCAATGGCTCGCGAAGTAGCACCCTTGAATTTTAATGCATTCCTAGAAAAAGCTGACCTGAAAGATGATAGAAGCAACTTTGTTGACTAGGCCATTAATTTGGGGCTTATCCTCACGATTTCCCAAAAGCAATATGTCCTTGATGCACCGTTAGGTGAAGCACCACCCCAACCGGCAACCCAAGATGTTATAAACGCTTGGCAGTCGCGTGAGGATGACTACTCAGTAGTTCAATGTGCAGTTTTGTGTGGCTTAGAACCGGGACTTCAAAGACGTTTTGAATGTCATGGAGCACATGAGATGTTCCAAGAGTTTAAGTTTATCTCTGATAAGAATGCCTGGATCGATAGGTATGAAACCTCCGATAAGTTCTATGCTTGCAAAATGGAGGAGAACGGGTGTGTCCGTGAACATGTGCACAAAATGTGTGGGTACTCTAACCGTATGACTAAGTTGGGAATTGTTCTCCCACAAGAAGCAATCGCTCACAAAGTTCGTCAATCACTGCCACCTAGCTATAAAAGCTTTGTGTTGAACTACAACCTGCAAGGGATGAATTAATCACTCGCCGAGCTGTTTGCGATGCTGAAAGTCGGTGAGTCAGAAATTTATAAAGAACATCAAGTGTTGATGGTCAATAAGACCACGAGTTTCGAGAAAAAATGGCAAGGGCAAGAGGGATAACTCCAAGAAGAGTGGCAAAGCAGTTGCCCCTCCCACTAAGAAACCTAAGGTTGGACCCAAGCCGGAAACTGAGTGTTATCATTGCAAGGGGACTCGTCACTGGAAGCGCAACTGCCCCTAGTATCTGGCTGATAAAAAGGCGGCCAACAGCAAACAAGGTATATTTGATATACATGTTATTGAAGTGTACCTCACCAACTCTCGTTGTAGTGCGCGGGTATTTGATACAGGTTCGGCTGCTCACATTTGCAACTCAAAGCACGAACTATGGAATAGCCGAAGGTTGGCGAAGGACGCGTGGGAAATGGTTCCAAGGTTGATGTAATTGCCGTCGGCAAACTCTCACTTCAATCAGCGTCCGGATTAGTGATGAACCTAAATAATTGTTATTTAGTGCCTACATTAAGCATGAACATTATATCCAGATCTTGTTTATTGCGAGACGGTTACTCATTTAAGTCAGAGAATAATGGTTGTTCTTTTTATATGAGTAATACCTTTTATGGTCATGCACCCAATGTGAGGTGTTAGTTCATGATGATTCTCGATAGTGATGACACACATATCGATAACATTGAGGCCAAAAGATGTAGAGTTTGTAATGATAGCGCCACTTTCTTGTGGCACTGTCGATTAGGTCATATTGGTATAAAACGCATGAAGAAACTCCATGCTGATGGACTTTTGGAGTCACTCGATTTTGATTCACTTGACATACGTGAACCATGCTTCATGCACAAGATGACTAAAACTCCGTTCTCTCGAACAATGGAGCGTGCAAGTGACTTGTTGGAGATCATACATATTGATGTGTGCGGACCAATGAGCATAGAGGCGCGTGGTGGTTATCTTTATTTTCTCACCTTCACAAATGATTTGAGTAGATATGTTTATATTTACTTGATGTAAGACATGTCTGAAATGTTTGAAAAGTTCAACTAATTTCAGAGTGAAGTCGAAAATCATCATAACAAGAATATCAAATTCCTACAATTCGATCTAGGAGAAGAATATCTGAGTTATGAGTTTGGCACTCACTTAAGACAATGTGCAATTGTTTCACAATTGACACCGCCTGGAACACCACATCATAATGGTCTGTCTGAATGTTGTAATCGTACTTTTTATGGTGCGTTCTATGATATCTCTTACCGATTTCCTGATACTGTTTTGGGGTTATGCATTAGAGACAGTTGCATTCACTTTAAATAGGGAACCATCAAAATCCGTTGAGACGACACCATATGAACTGTGGTTTGGCAAGAAGCCAAAGTTGTCGTTTCTTAAAGTTTGGGTATGTGATGCTTATGTAAAAAAGCTTTACCCTGAAAAGTTGGAACCCAAAATTGAAAAGTGCGTCTTCATAGGATACCCAAAAGAGGAATTTGGGTACACCTTCTATCTCCGATCCGAAGGCAAAGTGTTTGTCGCTAAAAACAAAGCTTTCCATGAGAAAGAGTTCCTCTCGAAAAATTGAGTGGAAGGAAGATAGAACTTGATGAGGTTCTAGAACCTTTAGTTCAAGTAGAGAGTAGCGCAACACATAAAGATGTTTCTGTGGAACCTACAACAGTTGTAGAGGAAGCTAATGATGATGATCATGAAACTTCATATAAAGTTTCTATCAGACCTCGTATGTCAACAAGGGCACGTACTGCTCCTGAGTGGTACGACAACCCTGTCTTATCAATCATGTTGTTAGACAACGATGAACCTACGAGCTATGGAGAAGCCTTGGTGGGCCAGGATTCCAACCAATGGTTAGAGGCTAGGAAATCTGACATAGGATCCATGTATGAAAAAAAAGTATGGACTTTGGAAGTATTACCTGAAGGGTGAAAGGCTATTCATAATAAATGGATCTTTAAGAAGAAGATGGAAGCGAACGGTAATGTCACCGTCTATAAAGCTCTACCTGTGGCAAAGGGTTTTAGCAAGTTCAAGGAGTTCACTACGATGATACCTTGTCACCTGTAGTGATGCTTAAGTCCATCAGACTCATGTTAGCAATAACTGCATTTTTCAATTATGAAATTTGGCAGATGGATGTCAAAATAATGTTCCTTAACCATTTCCTTAAGGAAGAGTTTTATATGATGCAACTGGAAGGTTTTATCAATACAGAGAATGCTGACAAAGTGTTCAAACTCCACAGATCCATTTATGGACTGGTGCAAGCATCTCGGTGTTGGAATCAACACTTTGATGAGGTGATCAAGGAGTCTGGGTTTATACAAGTGTATGGAGAACCTTGTATTTACAAGAAAGTGAGTGGGCGGTCTATAGCGTTTCTAATATTATATCGGGATGACATATTGTTGATTAGAACTTCTGGGAAGCGTAAAGGATTATTAGACTAAATGTTTTTCAATGAAGGACCTGGGTGAAGCTACTTACATATTATGCATCAAGATCTATAGAGATAGATCAAGACGCTTGATAGGACTTTCACAAAGCACATACCTTGATAAAGTTTTGAAGAAGTTCAAAATGGAAGAGTCCCAGAAAGGGTTCTTGCCTGTGTTACAAGGTATAAAGTTGAGTAAGAGTCAATGCCTAGTTATTGTAGAAGATAGATAAAAGATGAGCGTTGTCCCCCATTCTTAAGCCATAGGGTCTATCATGTATGCAACACTGTGCACAAGACCTAATGCCAGCCTTGACAAAAGTATGGCAGGAAGGTTTCAAAGTAATCCAGGAATGGAGCACTCGACAACAGTCAAGAATATTCTAAAGTACCTGAAAAGGACTAAGGAAATGTTTCTCTTTTATCGAGGTGACAAAGAGCTCGTCATAAAGGGTTATGTTGATGCAAGCTCAGCCATAGGGTCTATCATGTATGCAACGCTGTGCACAAGACCTGATTTCAGCCTTGCCATAAGTATGGCAGGAAGGTTTCAAAGTAATCTAGGAATGGAGCACTAGACAGCGGTCAAGAATATTCTAAAGTACCTGAAAAGGACTAAGGAAATGTTTCTCTTTTATGGAGGTGACAAAGAGCTCGTCATAAAGATTTACGTTGATGCAAGCTTTGACACTGATCCAGATGACTAAGTCACAAACCGAATACGTATTTATTCTCAATGGGAGTGCGGTAAGCTGGTGCAGTTCCAAGCAAAGTGTGGTAGCTGATTCTACATGCGAAGCGGAGTACATAGCTGCGTGGGAGGCAACTAAAGAAGGTGTCTCGATGAAGCAATTCATGACATATATTGGAGTTGTGCCAAGTGCAATGGATCCAATGACTGTGTTCGGTGACAATACTGGTTCCATTGCTCTAGCCAAGGAACCAAGGTTTCACAAGAGGACCAGACAAATAAAGCGACGCTTCAATTACATCCGCAATTATATCAAGGAGGAGGACATAAATATTTCTAAAGTGTACACGGATCTGAATGTTGCAGACCTCTTGACTAAGCCTCTTCCATGAGAAAACATGATCAACACCAAAACTGTATGGGTGTTAGATTCGTTACATTGCAAATCACGTAGTAACATGAGCTAGATTGTTGACTCTAGTGCGAGTGCGAGACTGTTGGAAATTTGTCCTAGAGGCAATAATAAAATAGTTATTATTATATTTCCTTGTTCAAGATAATTGTTTGTTATCCTTGCTAGAATTGTATTGAATGGAAACTTAGATACATATGTGGGTACATAGACAACACACTGTCCCAAGTAAGCCTCTAGTTGACTAGCTCGTTGATCAGAGATGGTTCAGGTTTCCTAGCCATCGAAGAGGATTGTTACTTTGTAACGGGATCACATGATTAGGAGAATGATGTGGTAGACAAGACCCACACTATGAACGTAGCATGTGATCGTTTCATTTTATTGCTACTGTTTTTCTGCATGTCAAGTATATGTTCCTATGACCATGAGATCATGTAACTCACTGACACTGGAGGAATACCTTGTGTGTATCAAACGCCACAATGTTATTGGGTTACTATAAAGGTGCTCTAGAGGTATCTTCAAAGTTGTCTATTGATCTAGCGTGGATCAAGACTGGGATTTGTCACTCCGTATGACGAAAAGGTATATTGAGCCCACTTGGTAATACAACATCACAACAAGCCTTGCAAGCAATATGACTAAAGAGTTAGCCATGGGATTTTGTATTATGGAACGAGTAAAGAGACTTGCCAGTAACGAGATTCAAATAGGTATAGTGATACCGATGATCGAATCTCGGGTAGGTAACATACCGAAGGACAAAGGGTATGTTATACGGGATTAATTGAATCCTTGACATAGAGGTTCAACCGATTAAGATCTGCGTAGAATATGTAGGATCCAATATGGACATCTAGGTCCCGCTATTGGATATTGACCGGAGAGTATCTCGGTCATGTCTACATAGTTCTCGAAGCCGCAGGGTCTGCGCACTTAAGGTTCGATGATATGGATGTTGGTAACCGAATGTTGTTCAGAGTCCCGAATGAGACCCTAGACGTCACGAGGAGTTCCGAAATGGTCCGGAGCTAAGTATTGATATATAGGAAGGGTACATTTGGCTTTTGGAAGGCTTTCAGGCATTACCGGTAAAGTACCGGTAGTGACGAATGCGTTCTGCGGTTCCACTTGGAGGGGCCACCAACCCGGAGAGGGACCAAATAGGCCCAAGGGTGGCGTACCAGCCTCTAGTCGTCTGGGCGGCCAACCCAGCTGGGTCTACTTCGGCAGAAGAGAGAAAGATAGACGAGGAGGGCCAAACCGACTAGGAGGAGGACTTCTCCTGCGCCAAACTGATTTGGAGGAGGACTCCTCCCTCCTCATTGCGCCGGTCGAACCCCTAGGGTTCTCCCTAGGGTGCCACCCGTCCCTCCCTCCTATATATAGTGGAGGGTAGAGAGGCTTTTTTGCACCTCAAGCCACGACGCAGCCCTCTCTCCCTCCACCACTTCGTGACACCCCGTAGCTTATTTCGGTACGACACGGCAAAGACCTGCCGGAGTAACCTCACATCATTGTCGTCATGCAGTCATGCTGCCGGAAAATTCAGCTACCTCTTCGTCTCTATTGCTGGAGAAAGAAGGTGGAGAACGTCATCCAGCTGCACGTGTGTTGAACGCGGAGGTTCCATCCGTTCAGCACTAGATATCGATTGGATTGCGGGCCGCTTGTGATTTGGATCGCGAAGACGTCCAACTACATCAATCGCGTTTCTTAACTCTTCCTGCTTAGCGATCTACAAGTGTATGTGGATCCGATCTCTCCTCTCCTAGATGTTTAATTATCACCATGGATAGATCTTATGTGTGCGTAGGTTTTTTTTTGTATCCCATGCAACTTCCCCAACACTTACTGGTTTGGGAGGGTTAGGTATAAAAATACCTACATCTTCCTCCTCGGGTGGCCAAGCCTTGTGCCGCTTGAAAAGTGCCATCCATAACTTCTCGAGGGTAATGCGAAAAAATTCCGCATGGCGCCTTCCGCGGTGTTGGGATCGTTTAGATTAATATCCCACATCGAGATGGAACGATGTTGGTAGGGGGGAATGTGGCAACGCAGCATCACGTTGATCACCTTGGTGAGCTCGATTTTATTCTCCACTCAAATGGACATCTTCTTTGTGAGCTCCTTCAACTTTATGGCCTCCAGCCAATAAGGGTTTTTTCCATCCAGGACACAAGTTGGGTGGGAGGGGCAGATCTGAATGCTGGAGGAGCTGTCTCTCCCACGCCGTGCGGCTCGGTGATGTATAACCACTCTTTCTACCATGCCTTAACAATATGTATGAATGTGCCCTTTGGCCATTTGACCCCAACAAGCTTGCTGATCATCGCTCCCCCGCAGTTAGCCTACTCATTGTTGATGACTTGGGGCTTGATATTGAGAACTTTCAGCCATAGGCCAAACTAGGTGTGGACCCGTAAAAATGCTTCGTAGACTGTCATAGAAGTCAAGCCCTTAGTAGAAAATAATACCCCGAGCAAAGGGGTGAAGAGGAGAACCCAGACTGTGAAGAAAAGGAGGAATGAAAACTAATATCTCCCCATCCTTTGATGTGGGGTTGACTTGGCCTTCTACGGAGCGCGGTGGGCAATGTTCTCCGGTAGTTAGCCGAAGCTCTTCGGCTCTAGGATGTCCTCGGTGACGCAGGAGGCCTCCCACTTGACCTTTGAGCCTCAGCTGGCCATCACCGGATTGAGGGAAGGATTCAAGGGAACAAGTGGAGAAGTAGGGCTTGAGCACTGGAGCTTTGGAGGTAAGGAATAGCAACAATGCTACAAGATGTAGAATGCGTGAGGGGGGATATGGTGGTGGCTCTACCTTTTATGACTCATTGAAATATCACAAGCCCCACCATTGTGCTGTGAATGTCGCAATTTCCAGATAAAACCGTGCGGTTTTGGGCGCATGGAATAACCCAAATCGTAAACATATCCTCGGAAAAGAGGCACACAATCCCCGTGATGGAACATGAGAGTAAAAACGGTCTCGAAATGCTATTCAATTTTAATAGAAGGTCTAGAAATTGAAAGTAGGAAGGTCATCGGCAGCCGAACTATCGTTGATTAAAGGAAGAGTGGAATTTGCCTTGCAAGTCGAAGACTCTATGTATATGAAGCAGCCGAAGGTTAAGGGTTTCAGAATTGGGGGCCACTTTGGGAGTGATCGAGGGAGTCTGGGACTAAGTGTCCTTGAGCCGTTTATCTATTCTCGTGGGTCGGACTCCTATGCTATTCGATCATCATTGGTGGTACTAGAATCGAGATGAGGTCTTTCGAAGACTTCGGATACAATCCAAGGTGGCTTAGTAATCGGCATAATCCTTTCTTGATGTAACCAACATTTGTAACCCTAGCATCCATGTTATCTATATAAAACTGAGGGCCATAGTTCGTAGGACACATTAAGCTCATTATGATTAGGGTTTTGCACCACAACATTCGATCTCGAGGTAGATCAACTTTGTAAAATGTTCCACTTCATCAATACAATAAGAGCAGGGCATAGGGTTTTAACTTTATCAACAGGTCCCGAACCTGGGTAAACATCATATCCTTCGTCCCCTGTTACCCATCGACTCAAGATCCATAGCTCATATCCCCTACTCGAAATTAACCGGTTTTGACATTGGCAGTCTGTGGATCTTAGTTTTCTTATTTCTTCCAACTCATAAAGAATCCCTTCTAAGGGTAGGCACTCACTGTTAACCCTATAATGAGCAAATATATCTCTAGCTTCTTGTATGATACTACTAAATTCTTGACAAAGAAATATAGTAATTAGACGTTCGGGGGAAGCTTCATGGATATTAGAGAACTCAAGAAACAACCATTGTATGAAAGGATGCATATGCACAAATTATCTTTCAAATTGTCCTACAAGCAAAGATATAGAATTCACATAATTTGTAGTTCTAGAAACAATAGAGCCTCCTATCAATGGAAATAACCCCGCAGAAGTGAAAAAAATCTTGAATCACACTCTTTCCAATAATATTAACTCTAAATATGCAGATTTTGTTAGTTTGTGTAATAGGTTCTACCTCAGAAGTATCATCATCCCCAAGATTATCAAGTTTGTCATTAGAAACTTAATCAAAGTTCCTTTTAGAATTCTCATCACAAGGTGAAGTTGTACAATCAAAGGATTCCCCACTAGAGAGTGAAGATACAAACTAGTGACAAGCTCAGCAAGCCAAGATAAATATTTTTGTATTTTTATTTTTTTATGAGACAAACTAAATACACCAGCAAATAAAAAGAGGAACAAATGCATGATAATTTGTGTGAAGTTACTTGGTAGTTAGTGATGATATCCCTCGACAACGGTGCAAGAAATCCTTCCTCATATGTGTGATCTGCATTTGGTTTTCCATGAAGAGGATCGGGTTATCGCAACATAATATGGGTAAGTATTTCCCTCAGTTATGAAACGAAGGTTTATCAAACCAATAGGAATATCAACAACAACAACTGTCTTCAGCGGCTGCACACAAGAGGACAAACAACTTGCACCCAACGCGGGCAAGATGGTTGTCAATCCCCTTGGTCTTGCTATTTGCAAGCAAGTAAGACGTGTACATAATTGTAAATTGCAAAATACAATGAAAACAATTACATGGCAGCAAGGTATTGAAGCTTTTATAAATATATGGTGAATAGACATAGGAGGCAAATGGCATGCCCTAGCATGCCCAAAGTCAGCACCGGAATGCGTTATAGTGCTTTGACGCACTGTAGTTGTCGTCATCCCGAGCCCCCGTGCTCCTCGAGCTCCTCCCGCTCGCTAGAGTCTCCACTTTGATGCGTCGAGCATTCCCCTCTCTCCACAGCTCGACCCCGCATGCGTTAGATCGCCCTGGCGAAACGAGTTGCCCATCTCACATGCGCACCACTTCTGACCTCTGTCGGCCACACATGCCATATATGCATCATCTATTAGACTCCTCTATCCCTCCCCAATGCCACAAAGCCGCCAACAGAACCCAGGCATGCATGCAAGACCGCTAGAGCACTCGAGCAGCCATCCAAGAACCGTTTGTCACCCTCCTACTTCCACCCATTCTCGAGCACCCTACTCGCCTCTAGTCCACTCCTCTCACTTCAAGAAACTCCCTAGACCAGCCAAAGGCACCTGTAGTGCCTTCTTCTTTGTTCAACAGCGGACATGGGTGCCCCTTGGCTGTTCAATTCAGTTCAAAAAAACTTGAGGAACATCACAACCAACAGTTTGCAATATTTTTCATTACAACACAACAGTTTGAATCAGGATCACATCACAACCAACAGTTCTCACCAAAACTAAGAAAATGGCACCAAAACTACATCATTTTTCCTCTCCAGCCATTTCTGAATACAACATTTTGCCTCTCCAGCCATCATGATCACCAAAACTACATCATTTTGCCTCTCCCGCGATCATGATCTTCACCACCTGCCTCTCCATCACTACAACCATCAGTCTCATGCATTTTGCTACCTAGATAGAATTGTAGTACAAAAACTACATCAGGACCACAACAACAAAAACTATAGAGAAGGTTGATCACCAATCAAAACAAGGAACATGCAGTAATAGTTTTAGATCACCAAGGAGACAATATTTACCTTCATGTCTATTCACTACTCATCGTCGTCGATACCAAAACCAGGAACTCTATGCCCACTTTTGTTTTCCTCATCGTCACTACAATATTGCAGCATAGTATGATTAGTCCTGTTTTCCTCATCCTCGCTCTCATGTCCATCCGCTATCACCTTTCTGCTTTTCTTGATGCCTTCAAGTGTTGCAGCATCAATGAGCACACGTTCCCGGTCCCTACGCACTTTGTTTTGCACTGGAACTTCCATAGAGTCATCACCAGCTTGCACCGGAACTTCTGTATAGTCATCATCCTGATATGTTAGGCCACTACCCCCGGGCCCTTTTCCACTTCAGTTTCAGTTTCAGTCACACTCCACAATTGTATGTGCTCAAAGTTTTGCACAACTCGCCATTTTCCGTGCAAAAGAGTGTCTGGCAGGTAAAACACCATTGTTGCTTGTGCTGTTAGAATAAATGGATCACTCTTATACCAGCACCTTGAAGTGTTGATGCTTTTGAAGTGACCATCATACTTGACACAAGAACGTCTCTTCTTCTTGTTACCAATATCAAACCAGTCACAGCGAAATAAGACAACCGAGCGATGGATGCCTCCACTAGAGTTGTACTGCAACTCTATGATGCTTCTCAGCTGACCATAGAAGTAAATGTTCTCACGATCATGTGACCCCTCAGTGACGATTCCACTATTTTGTGTCTTCCTTTTTTCCTCACGATCAACGGTGTGGTACCGGACACCATCAGCAATGCATGTTGAATACACTCGCACTCGCTTATCCGGTAAGCATGCCAAAACAAATAGATCATCACTGACTTTCTTCTCCTCGTGCAACTTTCCAACATGATTCTTAAACCATTTAGCAAATCCCTTGGCAACCCTTGTATCAACATTGATCTGGATTTCTTCCTGATTTAACTCTTCCTTGCATTTCCTGCAATGCCAACAGAACATGTGAATTAAAATATTAGGCTTGTGCCAACAACCCAAGCAAAAGTAAATAACGAGTGCACAAGATATAACATACTCGATATATGGTATAACCTCGGCACAATTGCTGAGCACATACCAAACCATATTGTCATACTTATCACCAGCTTCCATGTATCGTGAGGCTCCAAGAAAGTTCACACCATGGTTGAAACCCGAGACATAACCACTATGCGAATCAGACCGCCCTGTATTTCTGCCCGGCCGGTTCCATCTTGTTTCCACATCGGCAAAGTATCTAGAGCAAAAAGTCAAGCACTCGTCAACGACATATGCTTCAGCTATCGAAACTTCAGGTCTTGCCGTGTTTCGCACATAATGCTTACAAGTAAGCAACCTTCTTTCGATTGGGTACATCCAAACGTATTGCACAGGGCCTCTAAGCATTGCCTCTTTTGGTAAGTGCACCGCCAAATGGACCATCACGGTGAAGAAAGCTGGAGGGAAAATCTTCTCAAGCTTGCAAAGAATAATTGGGATTTCTTTTTCAAGTCTTTCCAGAACAGTTAACTTGAGTGTTTTGCAGCACAGTTCTCTAAAGAAATTTCCCAGCTTAGCAACCGCTTCATATATATCATTGTCCATGATTCCACGGAGGCCAGCCGATAAAATGCCTTGGAGGAGGATGTGCCAATCATGGGTTTTCAGTACTGAAAGCTTGAATCCATCAGAAGTAACACACTTTGCTAAGTTAGAAGCATAACCATCTGGAAATCTCACCGCTCTGATGAATTCACATAATGCTAGCTTTTGTTCTTTACTCATTGTATACCGTGCTCGTGGCATTTCAAATGTATCTTCAGCTTCATCATGTTGTAGATGCAAATCTTCTCTTATGCCCCTGTCCTTTGTCTTCCCTTCAATGTTTAGAAATGTCCCTAGCAGATTCTCACATATGTTTTTCTTAGTGTGCATTACATCGAGATTATGCCTTAATTTCAGACCAGCCCAGTATGGAAGGTCCCACAAACAAGACCTCTGGTCCCAACATTGACCTTCTTCGCGCTTTCTTTTCTTTGAAAGCTTTCCTGGTCTCACATCCTTCACCTTCTCAAGTTGCTGCTCTAGCTCTTCCTTAGTGAATTTAGCTGGGTTGTCACGGGTTTCATTCTCACCATTAAATTCTTTGCTTCTTCTCCAGCGATGGTTTCGGGGAAGAAAGCGGCGGTGCCCAATATAGCAGATCTTGCTCCTTATTCGCTTTGAGCAAGGGTTTTTGTCACAATGGACACATGCCTGATGACCCGTTGTGATCCTCCGAGACAGAGTGTGCAGTGCCGGGAAATCATGGATGGACTATATGACTGCATCACGTAGATTGAACTTTTCTTGCGGACTAAAGGCATCGTATGTACGTACACCAGTCCAGAGGTGGAGCACTTCTTCCACGAGGGATTCCATAAATACATCAAAATCCTTTCCTGAAGACTCTGGACCCGGGATAAGCAGTGACATCATGAAGTTGGACTGATCCATGCATGCTCATGGTGGCAGGTTGTACGACACCACAAAAACGGGCCACATGCTATAAGACGTGTTCATGTTCCCAAACGGATTAAAGCCATCTGTGGCAATGCCGAGTTTTATATTCCTTGGATCTGCAGAAAAATCTCCATGTTCGCTGTCAAATTCTTTCCATGCCTCTCCGTCCGCTGCATCGCTCACCTCATTGTCCATAGGTTGCCACTGAAGCTTGTGCCATTGTACCTCCAACGATGATTTCTTCGAGATAAACATCCGCTGCAGCCTTGGTATTAACGGAAAGTGCCTCAGTACCTTTTCTGGTATTGACTTCTTCCCATCAGCACCTTTCCACCTTGAGGCATTGCATTTTGAACAGTTGTCATGCTTCGCAAAATCCTTCCGAAATAGGACACAATTATTTGGGCACGCATGTATTGAAACATAACCTAGCCCCAGCATGCGGATTATGTTCAATGCTTCATCATAAGACTTGGGAACACAGCTATCAGGGAATTGCAAGGTCAAAAGGCGGAGTATTGCGTTGAATGCAGCATTGCTAATCCGGTAGAAAGACTTGATGTGGAGTAAATTCACGGTGAAGGTAAATCTTGAAAATTTACCCCCTTCATGAGCTGCGCGCTTAGCCTCCTCCAACACCTCAGCAAACATCGACTTCTGCCCATCAGCATGATCTTCAGCATCGTACAAATCTTTCAATAGGTCAGGAATCCTATCATCTTCATGCCCATCCTCTACATCCAAACCAGCATTCTCTCGCAAAATATTTTCCATAAAATCAATGCCAGCATCACGACCACCCATCCTATGAGGGGCTTGTGTATCAGCTTCAATATGTTGAGGTTGTCCGGCTAAAGGTTCTCCATGATATGTCCAACATCACCACCACCCATCCTCATATGTGTTGGCCATCCCATTAAGAAGAAGATGATCTTCCACTACCCCTTGAGCTTTTCTCGAACAGTTGAGGCAATTACAGCATGGGCAAACAATGACAACATCCTTGGAAAAATTTGCCCGAACAAATTGCATGAATTCATCAACTCCTTTCATATGTTCTTTCGAAAACCATCTAACTCCTTTTCTAATCCAGCTTCTGTCTGGTGGCAGCAACGAGTCCCCCATGCTCGGCGGTGAGTCCCTCATGCTCGGCGGCGGTGAGTCCCCCATATGTGGGCGGCGGCGAAGTCGCTGTCCGAGGCGAGCGGCACCACCACCACTACCAGTGGGCGAGGTGGTTGAGGCGAGCGGCACCACCACCGCTACCTCCACTAGCCGGGCGAGGTCGTCGTGGCCGAGGCGTGGCTGATGTGGCCGTGGCATCGGCACCACCACCACTGCCGATGGGTGAGGTGGCCGTGGAGTCAGCACCACCACTGCTGGTCACCGCCCCTGTCGATCGCCACCCCCATCCCCGTCGGTCGCCGCCGCCCCCATCCACGTCGATCGCCGCCGCCCCGTCCCCGTCGGTCGCTGCCGCCCCCGAGATCTAGATTTGCTCACCCCTTGTCGGAAATTGGCTAAGTGTTGGCCCCTGTCGGGAAATTGGCCAAGTGTTGGCCGTCCCCGTCGGTCCCACTTGTCAATGATACGAGAGACCTGCGATTTAATATAATAGACCCCCAAATACTGATACCTAAGCAACAGTCCCTCTCTAACCCAGCGGTAGCAAACACTTAGCGGAAGTGCTCGGTCGTGGGTTCGAGTCCCCTCTCGCGCATGTTTTTTTCGGGAATTAAGCGAGGCTCGCGCATGTCCCGCCTCGGTCGCCGGACCCTCACCTGCCTGTCAAATGGGTCCTACCTTAGTGACAAGTAAGCGAGGCTGCTGAGGTGGCTGCGTAACCAGCCTAGTTCATTCGAACTATTTAGTAACGACCATTCATATTGGTCATTATCACCTAGAAATAAGGCAGTGCCAGGTGTTGTCCGCTTTATGACCTTTTCTAGTAAGCAAGTGATGACCTTTCTAATTAAAATGGTCATTGGTTTTTGGGGCTAGGACCCCTCCAGACAGCTTACGAGCCAATGATGTCAAATGGAATAGATTTATGACCATTCCTTCCAGCATCACTGACAAAAGGTCGTTAGTTGACTTATTTCGTGTAGTGACCGAGCTTAGACGCGTGCCTCTCGTGACCTCTACCGGCCATGCGTGCCGCATATGCATCTTCTCCTAGACTCCTCTATCCTTCCCCAACACCACGAATCCGCCAACAGAACTCAGGCACGCCCGCGCGACCACCAGAGGACTCGAGCAGATGACCGAGAACAACTTCGTCGCCCTCCTACTTCCACCCCTTCTCGAGCACCCTGATCTCCTCTAGTTCACCCCTCTCACTTCCAGAAACTCCCTGGACTATCCCAAGGCTCCTCTAGTGCCTTCTTACTCCTCCAGCAGCCGGCTTGGCCAGTTCCCCAAGAGGACCCCCAAGACAGTTCCATCTTCCCCGATCCCCCAATCCTTACTATCCGCGGTCGGGTAGTGCTCCCATCTGTTGGCCAGCACTGCCATCCGCCCTCCCGAGAACCACTCGCTCCTGGTCGTCCCTGCAACCAACATGGCTAGACCCAAGCGTGGAGTGCAGAGGGTCATCCGTGTAGGACACTGGCGTGGCTCCTGGTGTAGTGGAGCGGCCGAAATCGTAGCGGCCCATGCTAGATAGTTGTGATCTGCGTTTGGTTTTCCATGAAGAGGAACGGAATATTGCATCACAATGTGGGTAAGTATTTCGTTCACTTATGAAACCAAGGTTTATCGAAGAAATAGGAATATCAACAACAATCGTCTTGAGTGCATGCACACAAAAGAACAAACAACTTGCACACAATGCGGGCAAGAGGGTGGTCAATCCCTTTGGTATCGTTATTTGCAAGAAAGTGTGATGTGTATATAATTGTAGATAATTATAAATTGCAAAATAGCATATGATGGGTAAACAAATTACTGTTGGGCAACTGAAGAAATAGGACTTCTAACAACACCTCTTAATATTACTCCACTTATCGAGCTCTATCCAGCACACATTTAGAGTATTAAATAAAATAGAATAATGCATGGATATCGATGACATGATGTAGAGAATTTCAATAGATCAGAGAGAATTACGATGCTATCATAATCATGCACATAAGAATTATATTGGTATTCAGAGAAGAGTCAAATGTTTATCACAAATAATCTAAACATAAACCCACAATTCATCGGATCCCAACAAACGAACCGCACAATAGGGTTACATCATATGGATCAATGCGAAGATGTCATGATCATTGTATTGGAGATCATGAGAGAGAGATTGACATCTAGGTACTAGTCATGCACCCGTAGGTCTATGGTGAACTACTCAAACATCATCATGAGGGCTTCAAGGTTGATGAAGAGGCCCTCCGTGATTGATCCCACCTCCAATAGGGTGCCGGAACGGAGCTCCTCATGGCCTCCCGTCGGAAAAGAGACTTGTGGCGGCGTAAAAAGTGTTTCGGGACTACCTTTAGGGGTTTTGCAATATAAGAGAATTTATAAACCACAGAATGGAGTAGGGAGAGGCTTGAGGGGCCCACAATTTAATAGGGAACGCCCAGTCCCATAGGTTGCGCTGTGATGGCTTGTGGGGCCCTCGGGTCGCCTCCAACCTTCTTCCCATACTCATTGGTCTTCGTTTGGTCTAGAAAAAATCTCCAAAAAGTTTTAGGTCAATTGGACTTCATTTTTTATTGAAAACCTGAAAAGTAGAAAAACATGGAGAAAACAACAACTAGCACGGGGCACTCGGTCAATAGGTTAGTGCTTAAAAATAATAGAAATGGGTAAATAAGTACCCAAAAGGTATCATAGAATGATAATATAAGAGCACGGAATAATCAAAAATTATATATATGTTGGAAACGTAACAATGTCCTCCCCTGTCTCCGGTTGGGAGGAAGAAATGGAGGCAGTAGAGGGAAAGGGAACCGGGGGGCCCACATGTAAACGACCCTGCGGTCGGGTCCCGCTCAGTTTAAATGGACGCGCATTCTCGTGGAGTAGTTTTTATTCTCGGGAGGTGTATTTTCAGTTATACAACTTCAGTTTCACCACCCCCCTACTCGGTTGAGCCACTCGGCCAGCCTAGGGCATGGGTTAGCGTGGATGCATTGGTAAAATTCATTTGCCATTTTCTTTTTTAGAGAGAAATCATCAATTCATATTAAATTCATTTGAACTCCAAATTTAATGATTCAAATTTCTGATGGACCCTAAATACATATCATTTCCAAGTATGTGCATTGCACATTTTTTCACTGAACTTTTCTATGTTGTTAAGATTTAAATTCAAATTTGAAGCTCCTTAAGGCCAATTTGCAAAATTCCTAGAGCATCCAAATCAACTCCAAATGGAGTGATTGAAATTTACAGAGGCTTAAGTATCATGGCCTTTTTTATAGCCAAGGTTAACATTTCTTTCCATCATTTGTCTTTGTTGGACCAATCAAATAGCTCCATTATTCATTATTCCCATCTAAGGAAGCCCTAGAAAATTCATCCCAACACCAAAATCATGCCCTATTAAATGGGTGCATTCACTCATTTTCATAAAAATATATTTTGTAGACTTCTTGTAGGATCATCATTTCTTCCATTTCCACCACTCAAAAATAAATGTTTTATTTATAGAGCACTTTTATTTCTCTGCTTGTTGTGTTGCTTATTGTGGATGATTCCGATGAAAGTGGACGAAGTAGATGAACTTGTCGGAGTGAACTAGAAGCTCATGAAGAACTCAAAGAGTTTGCTGAACTAGGCAAGCAGCCCTCTGACCGTCTCTAAGAAATTATTTTTATGCATGGCATGTAGCACATCATTCCATTGCACTGAATCATGATGAATTGGTGACCACCGTGGTGGGTTACCTTTGTTACTTTCCTCGTTGATACTTGCATCATGCACGACCCTACTTTCTTACAAGGTTTGTGCGGGTGGGAAGTTGTTAGGATGCTAAGTAGTTTCTATGCAAGTGGTATGGGAATATGCATGGTGTTGGAAAGAAAATGATTTCAAAGACTTTTCAAAATTCCCGTCAGGAGCCACTAATGTCCGAGGGAGATGGTGTTGATATAGGTAACCACTTGAGAAAGAAGTGGTGTACCAAGGCGAGTGAGTGTGTTGTTTTCGAAAATGGAAGTTGCAACCGTTACTCAAAACTTACATTTAGGACCATGCTACCCCTATATATGGGAAGGGGCGTTGTTGATTACTTTGGTAGATGCTAGCAGACAGACTATGTTACTCGTGGTGAGAGGGCCAGAGTCACCCTCTCAATACAGGGTCGTGCTAGGTGGGGCGACCATGGGCTGTTTTTATAGACACTTGGCACATTGTTGCATTACCTAACGGATGGTATGATCTTGAGTGAGTATCTTATGATGTACATCATTAGGACATGGGCCAACGAGTGGACTCTATGTCTAGTGTGGCCATGTGAAAGGCATGGTTCGAGTGCTTACCTTGGGTACCGAAGGTACGATGAGTCGTGAATGACAAGGAAGTTCCCAGAGTCTCATGGGTGAAGTGTGCAACCTCTGCAGAGTGTGAAACTATTAGAATAGCCTTTTCTAGGTCAAGGAAAGTTGGATGACCGTGCTTGGACTACGACTATTGTTACAAACTTGGTGTGTCGGGGGGTGGGTATGATGATACTTGAGCTAAGTCGAATGACTTGACATGATGACTAAACATGATATGTTCAATCCCTGTTTATGTTGATATCTGTAACTTGTTCATCTAGATATCCGCAACCTTTTGATGAATGCTTTTACAAGATGTTTGAACATGTCATTGCACTCAAAATTAGCTTTCTTCAACTTACCTACTTAGTGCAATACCATGCATGGTTATTTCCTTGTTCCAAACATGGGTTGCTTGTGAGTACATTGAAAGTACTCATTGGCTTGGCACTGGTTATTTTATTGGCCAGACTTAAGAGAACATGATATAATGAAGAGTACCTTGGTGATGTACATGCGAGCTAGGATAGTCCCGAGTCAGAATGCCTATAGGGTTGAGGAAGATGCCATGGGTTCACACTATCGATGAAGATTTCCGCTGGAAATATATGATAATTTGGCCATGAAGGTCATATTTGAGTAAAATGGTACGTAATGGATATAAGACTCTTTTTATTCAATTTCTGTGTGTTCAGTGATCATTGATCTCCAGGATCACTGCGCATGTACATTCGGTGATCAAGACATATGAGTCAGGGTCCCCACAGCGAAGCGAGCTCCTTGCCTGTTGGTGCCTCCTGCCGTGGAGCAGGCGGAGGCGGCCGAGGAGATGTCCCCCACGGTGCCACACACATCGAGGAATGCGTCAAGGTAGGCGTTGCTCGAGTCATTCCGCACCATCGTGGTGGCACTCTCGAGCGAGTAGAGGAGGGGAGGGGAGGCTATCTTGTACGAAGGGGAGCTGAGAGTTTAAGGCACACATACTTGAGTTGTTGATGCAGAAGGTGATCATAACAATCGCGCCCTTTGACAAAAAAAACTATAGCCTTTCGGATTTTGGGTTCCGCAAAAGCCTAAAGATTCATAACCAGGGGCGTGCTCAAAGACCACTAGGCAACTTCGGTTCATCGGACTCGCTACTCGATGGACAAGGGAGAGAACTCACTCGAAGGTGAGGGAGACACATGACACGACAGTTTACCCAGGTTCGGGCTGCTAGGAGGCGTAATACCCTACTCCTGCTTTGGTGGATTGCCTCTCATGGAGGTTGGCGTATGAACTAGTACAATGCTCATGAGCCTCCAGAGGCTGGGTGGTTATGTTCGATGCTAGTGGGTGAATCAATGCCCCCCTTCTTTGGAGCAACATATCCCCTATATATAGTGGCGGCCCCAATCCTCCTCCCTTATCATTTTTGTGGGAAGGGATTCCACAGCGGCCAATTTTGAAGGGGAACAGGGGAACATGCTCCCCTGCCCAAAGTTGGTCTTCGCCTGCAAAGTGGCTGCCCGCTCAGCAGGGACGGACCAGGGGATCACGTCTGCCCTGCTGGCAGGCGGCGACAACTCTATTGCACAAGAAAGGAAACCTTTGGAAGATGCCTTGGGAACCCTTTTACGTCCTTTTCCCCTTTGCACTAAAGGGGAAACTACACCATCCTGCTTTCTGCTGCTCACCTGTCCTTCCCATAAGTCATCCTTGACTCCCGAGGCCGAGTCCCGCCTCGTAATATCCGCCGCTGTGGAGGGGTTCGGAGGAGGCCCCGTGCGGGTGTTGATGCTTCTCCTCCTCGCGAGGCTTGGCCCCTCACGAGGGCATTGTCTTGAGCGCTTCTAGGCCCGCTGGTTTGTGGTTGATAAAGTGGGCTAGCCATGGGCCGCAGGCAGGCAGGTCTGGGTACCCCCATTCCATGAACACTGACAGTAGCCCCCGGGACCAAGGCGCGCCTAGGCTGGCTTCTCGGGGAAGCCTTGAGGTCGGCCTAAAACGTCGCTGGCCCCATCTGCCTGCGGGCCAGGTGGCACACATGTCCGACAACCATGTGGGGACGCTTCCAGTTCTCGAGGCGCTTGGAGACGCACCTTGTCAAACTAATGCAACATCCGGGTGCTACGCCAGCCATCATTGCTCCTTGGAGGTGCCTCCTCTTCACACACCACGTGGGAGCGCTCCCTCATGAACTACGTGGGCCCTGGAACACGGAGGGGCGCCAATCTGCCCTTGTTTGTATATTTAACCAGGCGGGGGTGATAAGGCCCACATTGCCTTCTGTCGAATTTTGGGCTCCCCAAAACCTTAAGGATCCGGACACACGTGCGTGTGTGGCGATCTCTCTCGGCTCGACCTTACCTAGCCCTCTACTCGATGGAGACGGCAAAGAACTCACTCGATGGTGTGGGGAACACATGACACAATAGTTAACCCAGGTTCGGGCCGCTGCGAAAGGTAAAACCCTACTCCTTCTTTTGGTGGATTGCATATCATGGAGGTTGGTGGATGAACTAGTACAGTGCTCCCGAGCCTCCTGAGGCCAAGTGGCTAGGCGTGTTGCTCTAGGGTTTGAATGATCCCATGCTGTGCCAAGTACCCTACCCTCTCTGTTTATAGTGGAGGCCCGGGTCCTCTTCCCTTATCAAAGGCGGGAAGGGATCCCACTATGGCCAGCTTCGGTGGGGGACAAGGGAACATGCTTCCCCTATCAAAAGTGGTCTTCGCGTGCAAACTAGCTGCCAGCGCCACAGAGGTGGGTGCGGGGGTGACACTCGTTTTGCCGACGGGCGGCCGTGGTATTGTTAAACCGTAAGGGAAACCTTTGGAAGATGCCTTCGGGACCCTGATGCGTTCGTTCCTCTTTTGCACTAAAGGGGAAACTGCCCCAACCTGCCATCTGCTGCTCGCCTATCCTTCCATGGCGTCACCCTTGGCTCTAGAGGCCCGGCCTTACCTTGAAATATACGCCGCTCCGGAGGGGTCCTGGGAAGGCCCCCTGCGTGTCTTGACGTCACTCTTCCTCGCAAGGGCCTTGTTCAAGGTGGTGCTGTTCCTTGATGATCTTGCATTGATGAAGTGGGACAGCCCTGGGCAGTAGGAATCCAGGTCTAGGTACCCCCATTCAAAAAATGCCGATAGGAGCCCCCGACCCAAGGCGCGCCTCGGTTGGCTTCTCAGCGAAGCCTTGAATACGACCCGAAACGTCATGGGCCCCATTTGTCTGCGGGCCAGGTGACCCACATATCTCGAAGCTGCTCGACGACGCTTGATACGTCCATTTTGCATCATGCTTTCATGTTGATATTTCTTGCTTTTTGGGCTGTTATATTACTTGTGGTACCATATTTATGCCTTTTCTCTCTTATTTTGCAAGGTTTATTTGAAGAGGGAGAATTTAGGCAGCTGGAATTCTGGACTGGAAAAGGAGCAAATCCTAGTCGACTATTCTGCACATCTCCAAATGCCCTGAAAAGTTATGTGGATTTTTTTGGGATTATATAAAAAATACTTGGTGAAATAACTATCGGAGGGGGGCTTCCAGGGCGCCACAAGCCCTGACACCGCCACCCCCCTGGTGGTAGAGTGGGGGCTTGTGGGCTCCATGACGGCCCACTAGCCCCCCTCTTTTGCTATATGAAGCGTCCTGGTCCAGAAAAGAATCAACAGGGAGCTTTTTCATGGTTTCGCCGCCGCCACATGGCGGAACTTGAGCAGATCCAATCTAGAGCTCCGGTAGGACGATCCTACTGGGGAAACATCCCTCCCAGAGGGGGGAATCATCGCCATCGTCATCACCAACACTCCTCTCGTCAGAGGGGAGGCATCTTCATCAAAATCTTCATCAACACCATCTCCTCTCCAACCCCTAGTTCATCTCTTGTAACCAATCTTCATCTCAAAACTCCGAATGGTACTTGTAAGGTTGCTAGTAGTGTTGATTACTCTTTGTAGTTGATGCTAGTTCGATTACTTGGTGGAAGAGTTTATGTTCAGATCCTTGATGCTATTCATTACACCTCTGATAATGATTATGATTATGTTTTGTGAGTAGTTACTTTTGTTCCTAAGGACATGGGATAACTCATGTTAATAATAGTCATGTGAATTTGATATTCGTTCGGTATTTTGATATGATGTATGTTGTTTTTCCTCTAGTGGTGTTATGTGAACGTCGACTACATAACACTTCACCATATTTAGCCCTAGAGGAAGGCATTGGGAAGTAGTAAGTATATGATGGGTTGCTGGAGTGACAGAAGCTTAAACCTCAGTCTATGCGTTGCTTCGTAAGGGGCGATTTGGATCCACTAGTTTAATGCTATGGTTAGACTTTGTCTTAATTCTTTTTTTTTTTTTGCGGATGCTTGCGAGAGAGATTAATCATAAGTGGGATGCTTTTCCAAGTAAGGGCAGTACCCAAGCGACGGTCCACCCACATATCAAACTATCAAAGTAACGAACGCGAATCATATGAACATGATGAAACTAGCATGACAGAAATTCTCGTGTGTCCTCAGGAGCGTTTTTCCTCCTATTAGACTTTGTTCAGGCTTGTCCCTTGCTACAAAAGGGATTGGGCCACTTGTTGCACCGTTGCTACTACTTGTTACTTGTTACTTTTTGCTAGCTAAGTTTCACCTCACTACACAATCACTTGTTACCGCTACTTTCAGTGCTTGCAGTTATTACCCTGCTGAAATCCGTTTATCAGAGCCTTCTACTCCTCGTTGGGTTCGACACTCTTACTTATCGAAAGGACTACGATTGATCCCCTATACTTGTGGGTCATCAAGACTCTTTTCTGGCGCCGTTGCCGGGGAGTGAAGTGTCTTTGGTAAGTGGAAATTGGTAAGGGCACATTTTTATACTGTGCTGAAATTTATTGTCACTTGTCACTATGGAGACTGTTCCTTTGAGGAGTTTGTTCGGGGTATCTTCACCACGAATGGAAGCACGAGGAGTTGCTCCTCAACCTGAGGTACCTACTGAAAATATCTTTTATGAAATTCCTTCGGGTATGCTTGAGAAACTGCTGGCTAATCCTTTCACAGGAGATGGATGTTCACATCCAGACTTGCATCTAATCTATGTAGATGAAGTTTGTGGTTTATTTAAGCTTCCAGGTTAGCCCGAGGATGAGGTAAAGAAGAAAGTCTTTCCTTTATCTTTGAAGGATAAGGCGTTGACATGGTATAGGCTATGTGATGATACTGGATCATGGGGCTACAATCGGTTGAAATGGGAATTTCATCAAAAGTTCTATCCTATGCATTTAGTACATCGTGATCGGAACTTTATTTATAACGTTTGGCCTCGTGACAGGGAAAGCATAGCTCAAGCTTGGGGGAGGCTTAAATCAATGCTATATTCATGCCCCAATCATGAACTCTCGAGAGAAATCATCACTCAAAACTTTTATGCTCGGCTTTCTCATGAAGATCGTACCATGCTTCACACTTCCTGTGCCGGTTCTTTTATGAAGAAGGATATTGATCACAAGTGGAATTTATTGGCGAGACTAAAACGCAACTCTAAAGATTGGGAGCTGGAGGAAGGTAAGGAGTCAGTTATGAATTACTAGTTTTATTGCGTTAAAATCTTTTGTTGAGACAAACACTTCTAGAGATTTTAGCGCTAAGTATGGACTTGACTCTGTGATAGTAGCTTCTCTATGTGAATCTTTTGCTCCTCATGTTGATCTTCCCAAAGAGAAGTAGTTTAACTATCATCCTCCTGTAGGAAGCAACATAGCCAAAACCAATCTAGTTGAGGAGAAAGTCATTGCTTTTAGTGATCCTGTTGTTCCTTGTGCTTACACTGAGAAACCACCATACCCTGCTAGGATAAAGGATTATTCTAAAGCTCCAACTGTGATACGTACGGGTCACATTAGACCACTTGCACCCCCTGAGGAAATTAGAGTTGAACCTAGTGTTGCTATTATCAGAGATCTCTTAGCCGAAGACATAGATGGGCATGTTATCAAATTCTGTGAGGACTCCGCTAGAATTGCTAAACCTCACGCGAAAAACATACACGGACCTGTATTTGGCCTGCCCGTTGTTTCTGTTAAGATAGGAGATAACTTTTACCATGGTTTATGTGATATGCGAGCTAGTGTTAGTACAATACCCCGTTCTCTATATGATGAAATCAAAGATGAGATTGCATCTGCTGAGTTAGAACCCATTGATGTCACTATTACGCTAGCTAATAGAGACACTATCTGCCACCTGGGAATTGTGAGAGACGTAGAAGTCCTGTTTGGAAAGACGAAGTATCCTACTGATTTCCTCGTCCTTGGTACTGCACAAGATAGCTTTTGTCCCATCATATTTGGTAGACCCTTTCTCAACACTGTCAATGCTCACATTGATTGCATTAACCAGACTGTCACAGTTAGTTTTGAGGGTGTGTCTCATGAATTTAACTTCTCCAAGTTTGGAAGACAATCCCACGAAAGAGAGTCGTCTGGTAGGGATGAAATCATTGCTCTTGCCTCCATTGCCGTACCTCCTACGGACCTTTCGAGAAATATCTGCTTGAGCATGAAAATGAAAACCATATGGAGGAGAGAGATGAGATAGATAAAATTGTCTTAGAACAATATCCTATTCTCAAGAATAATCTGCCCGTTGAACTGCTTGGGGATCCTCCCCCACCAAAGGGTGATCCTATGTTCGAGCTTAAACAGTTGCCTGATACTCTTAAGTATGCCTATCTTGATGAGAAGGAGATATATCCTGTCACTATTAGTGCTCTCCTCTCAGAGCGCGAAGAGAAGAAGTTACTAAAAACTCTGAGCAAGCACCGCGCTGCTATTGGATATACTCTTGATGATCTTAAGGGTATTAGTCCTACTCTATGTCAGCACAAGATTAAAACAGATCCTGAATTTAAACCAGTTGCTGATCATCAAAGGAGATTAAATCCTAAGATGAAAGAGGTCGTTAGAAAAGAAATATTAAAGCTTCTAGAAGCAGGAATCATTTATCCTGTTGCTCATAGTGATTGGGTAAGTCGAATACATTGCGTACCTAAGAAGGGAGATATCACTGTCGTTCCTAATGATAAGGATGAACTAATCCCACAAAGGATTATTACCGGCTATAGAATGGTGATAGACTTCCGGAAACTGAACAAGGCAACCAGGAAAGATCAATATCCTTTGTGGTTTATCGACCAAATGCTAGAAAGGCTATCAAAGCACACTCACTTATGGTTTCTAGACGGTTATTCAGGTTTCTCGAAGATACCTGTTGCACAATCTGATCAAGAGAAAACCACTTTCACCTGCCTTTTCGGTACCTTTGCCTATAGATGTACGCCTTTTGGCTTATGTAATGCACCTGCCACCTTCCAAAGATGTATGATGGCTATATTCTCTGACTTTTGTGAAAAGATCGTCCAGGTTTTCATGCATAAGTTCTCCATTTACGGGTCTTCCTTTGATGATTGCCTCAGCAACATTGATAGAGTCGTACAGAGATGCGAAGAAACCAACCTCGTCTCGAATTGGGAGAAGTGCCACTTTATGGTTAATGAAGGTATCGTCTTATGCACAAAATCTCTGAAAGAGGAATCGAAGTTGGTAAGGCTAAGGTTGATGCAATTGAGAAAATGCCTTGCCCCACAGATATCAGAGGTATACGAAGTTTCTTAGGTCATGCTGGTTTCTATAGAAGCTTCATGAAATACTTCTCTATGATTTCTAGGCCTCTTACCAACCTCTTGCAGAAGGATGTTCCTTTTGTTTTTGATGAGGATTGTGAGGAAGCTTTCGAAATACTTAAGAAGGCTTTGATAACCGCACCTATTGTTCAACCACAAGACTGGAACTTGCCCTTTGAAATCATGTGTGACGCTAGTGATTATGATGTTGTTGTTGTTCTAGGACAAAGAGTTGACAAGAAGTTGAGTGTCATTCACTACGCTAGTAATACTCTAGACAGTGCCCAAAGAAACTATGCCACTACGAAGAAGGAATTTTTAGCAGTCATGTTTGTATGTGAAAATTTCAGATCTTACATAGTTGACTCCAAAGTCACTATTCACTCTAATCATGCTGCTATTAAGTACCTCATGGAGAAGAAGGACGCTAAGCCTATGCCGATCAGAAGGGTTCTCCTGTTACAGGAATTTGATTTGTACGTCGTTGACCGAAAGGGTGCTGATAACTAGGAGATAACTTGTCTAGGCTAGAGAATGTCCTTGATGACCCACTACCTATTAAAGACAGCTTTCCTGATGAGAAATTTAATTTCATCCGCACTTCACATAGTGCACCATGGTATGCCGATTATGCAAACTATATCGTAGCCAAATACATACCATGCAGTTTCGCTCTTGCTTGCAAGTGTTTTCCTTGAAATATCCGCCGCTCTGGAGGGGTCCTGAGGAGGCCCCCTATTGGTCTTGACATCGCTCTTGCTTGCGAGTGTTGGCCCCTATAGAGGGCCTTGTTCAGGGTGGTGATGTTGCTTGCCGATATTGCGTTGATGAAGTGGGCCACCCTGGCCATAGGCACGCAGGTCTGGGTACCCCCTTTCCCAGAACGCCGACACCTTCGTCTTCTTCATCTTCTGCCTTGAGCCCTCCGCCCTCTCAGCATGGCGTCGGCAAGGAGGTTCTCCACAGCGGAGAAGGAAAAGGACTTCGGGGAAGGTCTCACCGCTCTACCATCTAAGTGGGGCCCCGGCCGCCATCAGAAGTACGCGGCGATGTTAATGGTGGCCTCCGGCAGATGCGGCCGTGGTTATGCCTGTACTGGAATCACCATCGGCGGTGCTGGTGGGGCGCCGATGAGCGCGAGCGCGCGCCGCGGCCGAAGTAGAGGGTCGGCGGTGCCACTGTCGGATTTCGGGCTACGCAAAACCCTAAGGATTCGAACACAGGGGCGTGTACGACGATCTCTCCTAGCTCCGCCTCACCTAGCCTGCTAGTCGATGGAAATGGCAAAGGCATCACTCGATGGTGAGGGTAACACAAAGCACAACAGTTTACCGAGGTTCGGGCCGCTAGGAAGCGTAAAACCATACTCTTGCTTTTGGTGGATTGCCTCTCGCAGAGGTTGTTGGGTGAACTAGTACAGTGCTCTCGAGCCTCCGGAGGCCAAATGGCTAAGTGTGTTGCCCTATGGTTGGAATGAACTCTCTTTGGTCCGGAATGAAATACCCCCCCATCTCAAGTATCCTACTCTCTCTATCTATAGTGGAGGCCCGGGTGCTCTTCCCTTATCATTGGCGGGAAGGGATCCCACAATGGCCAGTTTTGACGGGCCACAAGGGAACATGCTTCCCCTAACAAAAGTGGTCTTCGCCTGCCAAGTAGGTGCTAGTGCTGCACAGGTTGGTGCAGGGATGACGCCCGTCCTGCTGTCGGGCGGCCGTGGTCTTGTTGCACCGGAAGGGAAACCTTTGGAAGATGCCCATGGAGCCCTAGTACGCTCCCACCTCCTTTGCACTAAAGGGGAAATTATCATGTCCTGCCATCTACTGCTTGTCTGTCCTTCCCTGGCGTCACACTTGACTCCTGAGGCCTAGCCTTGCCTCGAAATATCCGCCGGTACGGAGGGGTCCTGTGGAGGCCCCATGTGCGTCTTGAAGTCGCTCTTCCTCACGATGCTTGGCACCTCGCGAGGGCCTTGTACCGGGTGGTGCCGTGCCAATCGATCTTGTGTTGAGGAAGTGGGCCAGCCCTGGGACGCAGGAAGGCAAGTCTGCGTACCCCCATTCCTAGAACGCCGATAGTAGTGCCCGGCCCAAGGCGCGCCTGGGTTAGCTTCTCGACGAAGCCTTGAGGGCGGCCCGAAGCGTCGCGGGCCCCATTTGCCTGCAGGTCAGGTGACCCACGTGTCCCGTAGCTGTGCGGTGATGCTCTCGCTCCTCGAGGCGCCGGGGTGGTGCCAAACCATGACGATGCGATCCCCAGGAGTCGCGCAGGCCATCATGTTGCTCATTGAATGGCATGGGTGTGGCCTGACCACACACAATGGTCTTCGTGGATGTGACCTATCGGTGGACAGGTGAGGCGGCGTGGGCGACGGCGCTTCCGTCGCCCCACCTCGCGGCCCTCATGGTGCGTCCGATGGCCACACTACCGCGATGGTTGGTGGCTAGGGCTCGCCCATAAAATTTTCTAACCGCTTCGGGGGGGGGGGCATCGCAACCTCGAGCTTCTCCTCTGCTTCATCCGTCTACCGCGAGAAAACCTCTTCTCCCCTTCGCCCTTCGTCTTCATGTCGTCCCTCTGAGATGGTTATGGCCAGGGAAGCGTGCGGCGCCTCCTACGCCTTCGTCCGCACCAGGAGGCAGCGACGGAGGGCCCGCACGGCCTAAGCGTGTCTGCCACCACTGGGCTATGGCTGATGAGTAAGTCCTTCATTGTGTCACCTTTGCTTGTTGCTTCTTCTGTTGTCCTGGGGTTGATCTTCCTTATGTTTCAGCGCGCCCTCCTGCAAGAAGCCAAAGCTCGCCGAGCTCCAACAGGAGGTGGCGAAGCTTCGGGCCCGGCTTGAGAGCACCGAGATCGCCCTCCATGCCGCCCACCAAGGCGAGTCGGAGGCCAAGGCGGACCTAGCGTCGCTGCAGAAGTAGATCCGGGAGTTGGCAGACGCCGTGCAAGCTGCTCAGGACGAGGCGGCGTACGACCAGCTGATGGCGTCCCAACGGGCCCTGCAGTTCACGGAAATCACCGGCCAGGCGATCGCCATGACGCGCCGGTTTGCGGGGGAGGCCCCGTTGCTGCCTAACGTGAGGAGCGACGGGGGCTACCTCGTCTTGTTCCAGGCAGTTGTGGAGGCGCTTGAGGCTGGCGTGCACCGCGTGGAGGAGGACAACGCGTCCAGCGCGCGCGAGCTTCGGCGCCTTGCCCTAACACTCGTCTTCTCCAACTTGCGCCGCCTTGCTCTGGAGCTCGACCTTCGGTGCGTCATTCAACCGGCCCCTGTTGATTCCCTCCGTCTTCTTCGGGACGAGGTCTGCCCGCATGAGGTCGCTCTGGTTGGGCGGTACGTCCAGGTGCCCGCCTCGAGCGAGGAGGGTGGTCCCCATGGTGGGCTAGTTGATGCCATGGGTGACGTCAGCATCCCCTGCCCTTAGTGCCCCAAGCTCCTGTTTGCCTGCTCCTATAACAGTGGATCAGGAACTCTGCTCTACTGGTCGTTAAGATTTTGCCGTTATTACCTTCGTTTTTCTCCTCTTTCCTTTTTGCTCCACAGCTGATGGCTTGCATGTTGGTATTTGTTGTGGCCGGGCTGCAAAGCTTAGGGTCCGTCGTTGCACCCGCGGCGGCTCGAGACGACAGGGGAAGCGTGACCCTATGGAGATCCTGCCCTCCCGAGGCACCTCTCGTACCGCCGCATGGTTGGGTGTTGGACTCCCTCCTTGCTGCCGTCGAATCCTTAGGCTCTGCATGCCTTCTTTACTATGCATGTTTTCAATTCACCGTTAGTTTGTCGTTAAGCGGGAGTGTCCTGGTCGGAGCCTGCGAGGCACTTAGCTCATGGGTTTGTGTCGGTCCCTTGCGTAGTTCCTCCTGTACAGTTCCTATTTCATAAGTAGGACGAGGTGAAGACCCTTTAGGCACTCTATGTCCGGAGGTCCTGGTCCCACACATTTCCTTGCCGCTGTGAGGCACAACCCGTTACCAAGGCTACTCCTCATGGGGCAAAGCCCCGGCACCCTGGGGGCCGAGTGGCTTTGTGACTAGTAAGGCTGCTCACGCGCACTGCTCAGGATCCCCCCTTGACACTCAAGCCGCTCTACATCGTCACGTCACGACCCCAACGGCCGGTAAGGCTCCTAAGGCACGCCCAGGAACCCCCCCTTTCTGGCGCCTGAGTGATTCCGCACTTTGTTCCTTTGGTCATCGCCCCAGGGGGGCATGTGTCCTCTCGAGACTCTTTGTGGTGGTATCAAGTTTTGGTCCGGACCCTCGAGCGGGGGTTGACTACTGAAAAACCTTGCCCCTGGGTGGCAAGTCCTTGCTTTTATGCTCCTTGACTACCGAGGGCGGCGCAGAGCGGTTATCTCCAATCACATCCTCCGGACGGGAGGTTTCGAAGCCAGTGAAATAAGAAATGCTAAAGAAAGTTTTCCCCCCTTTTTTCAAATGTTGGGCATTGAGATTGGAAAAACCAACTTCTGAAATTGGCTAGTTCAAACTCAGCAGAAGATAGTTCAAATCCAAGATAAAGCAAGCAAGCGCCGCGTCCGGCATTAAGGCTGGCATAGTCATTGGTGGACTATATGGGTTTCGTTGCCAGGTGCGAGCATGGTCATTGGCGGACCAGGATGATTGCCTTCATCTTTAGCCCAACGCGGAGTGTTGGGCTGCCATTAGGCATGGGATGGACCCCTCCGCATCCTCGGGGGTCCTTGGGCGTATAAATCCTCGGGTCGTTATTAAGTCAGAGTGTCACGGTGTGGGTGTATATGGGAGGTCGCGAGGACGCTTTGGCTTCGCGAGTGTCTCTACCCCCGATGCATTGGGGCCTGAGCTTCATGAGTCATTGGTGGACTGTGTTGATTTCCTCCATCTATACCCAGCGAGGAGCATAGGTCTTCCACTAGCCGTGGGGTGGACCCCTTCTGCGTCCTCGGGGGGCCCTAGGCGTATACGGCCTCGGCTCGTTATTATGTAAGAGTGTGACTAGATGAAGTAGGTTCCAGAAGGATTGAAGAACGATGCACAGTTGCGACGGGTTGATGCAGGTCTTCCGGGCTCCTTCCCCGAAGGCCAATTAAGGGCTTTTCTATTACTCGACGTTGACAGTTGATACGTCTCAAACGTATCTATAATTTTTGATGGTTTCATGTTGTTATCTTGTCTTCTTTGGATGTTTTATGTACCTTTTATATCTTTTTCGGGACTAAGTGCCAGTTCCTGTTTTTTCTGTGTTTTTGACTCTTTTTAGATCTGATTCTGGAACGGAGTCCAAACGGAATAAAAACCCTGAAATGATTTTTTCCCGAACGGAAGAAGATCAGGGGGCCTCTGGGCCAAGCCAGGTGGGCTCCAGGGAGCCCACAAGCTCCCACTCCGCCACCATGGGAGGCGGCGGTGTCAGGGCTTGCGGGTTCCCTAGCCGCCCCCTGACCTAGATCCTTGGCCTATATATTCCCAAATATTCAGCAAAAAATCAAGGGAGCCTCGAAAATACTTTTCTGCCGCCGCAAGCTTCCGTTTCCGCGAGATCTCATCTGGAGACCCTTCCTGGCACCCTGCCGGAGGGGACTTCGGAGTTGGAGGGCTTCTTCATCATCATCATCGCCCCTCCAGTGACTCATGAGTAGTTCACTTCAGACCTACAGGTCCGTAGTTAGTAGCTAGATGGCTTCTTCTCTCTCTTGGATCTTGAATACAAAGTTCTCCATGATCTTCATGGAGATCTATCCGATGTAATCTTCTTTGGCGGTGTGTTTGTCGAGATCCGACGAATTGTGAATTTGTTATCAGATTATCTATGATATATATTTGAGGCTTTGCTGATTTCTTATATGCATGATTTGATATCCTTGTAAGTCTCTTGGAGTCTTGGGTTTTGTTTGGCCAACTAGATCTATGATTCTTGCAATGGGAGAAGTGCTTGGTTTTGGGGTCTGCCATGTGGTGACCTTTCCCAGTGACAGTAGGGGCAGCACCGCACACATCAAGTAGTTGCCATCAAGGGTAAAAAGATGGGGTTTTTATCATTGTTTGAGATTATCCCTCTACATCATGTCATCTAGCTTAAGGCGTTACTTTGTTCTTATGGACTTAATACACTAGATGCATGTTGGATAGCGGTCGACGTGTGGAGTAATAGTAGTAGATGCAGAAAGTATCGGTCTACTTTGTTTGGACGTGATGCCTATAGATATAATCATTGCATAGATATCATCACGACTTTGCGCGGTTCTACCAATTGCTCGACGGTAATTTGTTCACCCACCATCTACTTGGTTTCATGAGAGAAGCCACTAGAAAACACTACGGCCCCCGGGTCTATCCACATCCATCGTTTACACCTCTGCTTTTACTTTGCTTTGTTACTTTGTTGCTTTCAGTTCTCACTTGGCAAACAATCTATAAGGGATTGACAACCCCTTCATAGCGTTGGGAGCAAGCTTTTCTGTTTGTGCAGGATCTTGAGATACTCCTCCACTGGATTGATACCTTGGTTCTCAAACTGAGGGAAATAATTACCACCGCTACGCTACATTACCCTTTCCGCTTCTAGGGAACACCAACGCAAGGCTCCAAGGCCACGGGGGAATCCTTTGCATACTTGCCTAGGAAGTCCCTTAAGGCGTAGCCGCAACAGAAGGATCAAGCCAAGTATTCTGTCATCGATGTGCTTATTTCTGGCGCCATTGGAAGGTCTTTTGTTGCAGTAGCAACAGTCCCAGTCCTGCACATTTCCCGACCACCGTTGCGTGGTACCGAGTGAACGGATGTAGCTACGGGATCAGGCCCTGCCTCCCCTAACAACGACCGGATCACCGAGGACGGTGTCAAGGGTGGCAGGTGGCCTTACGACTGGTAAGGTCCCTGAGGCGCGATGCCCAGGAGCTCCCCTCTAACGTTCGAGCGGCTCCACATCACTAGGATCTAGTCCCGCACATTTCTTGACTGCCGTTGCATGGGTCCGAGTGAACGGACGTAGCTACGGGGTCATGCCCTGCCTCCCCCGATAAAGACCGTATCACCAAGGATGCTGTCAAGGGTGGCAGGTGGCCTTCCGACTGGTAAGGCCCCTGAAGCGACATGCTCAGGAGCCACCTTTTTACGTTCAAGCGACTCTGGTTTTATCCTATTAATTGTAGTCTTAAGGAGCCATGAGGCTTCCTCAATCCCCGCATTGGGTCATGAGTAGCGGTCGGTGCCCCCGAGCGAGGAAGGTGGATCGCCAAAGATCAAGCAAGGCTGTGTGTCAGGTCACCAAGGGGATGCAATGGGAATTGTAAAAGATTGCGCAAATGATACGACATGCAGAAGTATGCCCCGAATAGTTGAAGTCCCTGCGGTCAACAGACACTTCTTAACGTAGTAAATCCAAAAAATTACCTCGAATAGCTCCCTTGCGCCTGAGGAGCGCCTCCTGAGGCCTGGCCCCCGACGCCCACACCTGCTTCGTGGTCATCAGGAGTGATCCGTGCTACTTGCGTCTCATCGCGGCATTTGACTCGTCCTCGTGAGGCCCATGGGTTTTGCCATATGTAGTTCTTCCATGGGGAAGACAGATGGCGCCGCGCCCCACGGCTTGAGGGCGCCTCCCTGCCCGCACCTCTTGGGCCCGGCTCAAGGAGGGTCCCCGAAACGTTCCTCACTCCCGAGGAGGATAGGCGCCTGGGGGACGCCTGAAGCTCTTCCTCGTCTAGATGTTCAGTTAATGCCGCATACTCCGGCACGTACGGTACGGCTCCATGTAGGCGCTCGTCCGTCCCCCATTGTCGGTCAGCACTGCAGCGGTGGCGGCCCCCTTGCTAGCGGAGGAGGGTCTCCCCGACCGTATTGCTCGGAGTTCTTCTGCGAAAGGCCTCCACGGTAAATCGCTTGTTCCTTTTGCTGTCGCTGGTTGGTCTTGGCGCCGCCCGGTGCTGACTCCTTCCTTGTTGTCCTGTCATGTCCCCATTTTCGTAGTTCGTCCGCGCCATCGCCTCCGCCCTCTGCCGGATGTGCCAGAGGGAGTGCTAGTTTTTAAGGGAATCTCTCACGTAGGTTTGAGACCCATAACATTATTCATGATGTCTCTTTTGTTAAGACAAAGAATTCAACTATCGAGCGACAAACCTAAAAAAAAAGAGAAAGAGTCCAATTTATACTTCTACTTGTACAAGATTGGTGCTATATTATACTTCTACGTGTACACTGCTTGATTTGCTTGATTTTCAACTACTTTTAGAATTTATGTGGCTTGATGTATACTTCCTCTGTAAACAAATATGGGACATTTTACAGAGGGAGTAGAAACTATGCTTTAGTATTTGTTGATCGATGATGTTAGTATACTTGGCTTTGTCTTTTAGGCTTACCATTTTTTATCTTACTGTCCGCAGCAAATGTGTCAAAGCCAGAGGTGGGTTGATGAAGAAGGTGAGAAGATTGGTGCTATTTTTTCATGATTGGTGCTATTTGTCCCTTTCGGACACGTACATGATTGGTGCTATTTCTGTGCATGTTGGTCGTGTTGAGACTAAGTCATCAATCCCGTAGTTGATGAACGATATTATTATATTTTTGTGACATGATGTAATTGTAAATTATTAATTTTTTGTACATAAATAATTGGTTGATGGGCATCTCTTAGAAACATTCATTTGTGCACCAGAACCTTACAAATTAAGGCCTATAATTAATTCAACTAGACTATTTAAACCAAATTATTGGTCCAAATAGATCATGAACACTATTTGACCAAATAATTGCGTTGAATAGATTTGCCCGTAAAAATAAATGGGCTTGAACCTAATAATTGGGCCGAAATGATTATGGTTTAAAATAAATGGGCCTAACTATTAGGCATGTCCCATGCCGAACTGATCAACAAAGTCATGCCATGTCAGATCCCAAGTGGATTCCACGTCACCACAAGCGACACTTCATCATGCCACGTCAGATCCTACATGGTTCACCTGTGCCACGTCAGATCCTACATGGTTCACCCGTTCCACGTCGTCTTTCCATGCAAGATCCTACGCGGTTTAGGCACATGGCCATGGCCAAAATTTTGGTCATACATTAATGACCAAAACATTTTCGTCGTAGATCTAATGACCAAAATATCATAAATGTCAAGTTTCTTCATTCTTGACGGCCAACTGTTGACCTCCCAAATTTGGTCATAACATGGTCATGAAACAATAATAATGACCTTCCAGTGACCAAAATGGGGCGTCATGATTGAACAAATTCCTTGTAGTGGCTCCTGTCTAGCCGCCCCGGATTGTTGAGCGTCCGCCAGGTCTTGGTGATGCGCGGTAGCATGTGTGTAGGTCGTCGCGCCGTTCTCCTCGCGCCCCTGGTGGTTGTCGGCATGGTACACCTCGAGGCCGGTCGCTGGGGTCTGGAGAAGGAGGAGGGCAACGCGGAGCGTGTCTCTCGGCCCCGCCGGGAGCGGGTAGGGCCTTGATGCTTGCAAGCCCGAGGACCGGCACATGGTTCGAGCCCTCGGCACCCGACGCCTGTGGCCTTGAGGATGCACCGTGTTGGAGGGTCTTCTGGGCTATGGCGATTAGCTCCATGATGTGGTCCGCCCAGGCGTCGAAGCTTCCTGGCGTCGATCATTGGCGGAGCATCTCTCTTACCATCCGCAACGTGTCATGTGCACTGAGGTCGCCCAAGTTGATGCGGCATGTTGCGGATGCCTGGGCCGCCGCCCAGCCACCATGCACCTGTGTGGAACTGGTGGCCACCATGGTGGAAATGATGTTGACGACCTGGTACGAGCGGCCTAGTACCATGACGTCGGCATGCGAGCTTCCAGTCGTTGTGATGTGGCCGTCGGGGACCAGCTCGAAGAGGCTACGAGAAGCTGGTTGGTCGCCGGCCATCGGTGGAGCGGCCTGCGAAGGACGAAGCTAGGAGAAGACCTTCCCACGCCCCCTACTTGGCGCGCCAAATGTCGGATTTCGGGCTCCCCAAAACCCTACGGATTCGAACACAGGGGCATGTTCGACGATCTCTCCCAGCTCCGCCTCACCTCACCCACTACTCGATGGAAACGAGGACTCACTCGATGGTGAGGGGAACACAAAACACAATAGTTTACCTAGGTTCGGGCCTATGCGAAGCGTAAAACTCAACTCGATGGTGGGTGAACTAGTACAATGTTCTCGAGACTCCGGAGGCCAAGTGGCTAGGTGTGTTTCCCTATGGTTGGAATGAACTCTCTTCGGTCCGGAATGAAACCCCCCTCTCAAGTATCCTAATCTGTCTATTTATAGTGCAGTCCCAGGTCCTCTTCCCTTATTGTTGGCGAGAAGGGATCCCACAATGGCCAGTTTTGATGGGGGACAAGGGAACATGCTTCCCCTGTCAAAAGTGGTCGTCGCCTGCAAACTAGCTGCCAGCGCTGCCGAGGTGTGCGCAAGGATGACGCCCGTCCTGCCGGCAGGTGGTCTTGGTCTTGTTGCATCGGAAGGGAAACCTTTGGAAGATGCCTTTGGAGCCCTGGTACGCTCCCACCTCCTGGCATCACCCTTGACTCCTGAGGCCCGACCTTGCCTCGAAATATCCGCCTCTCCAGAGGGGTCCTGAGGAGGCCCCCTGCGGGTCTACATGTTGCTCTTCCTCGCGAGGGCCTTGTCCCGGTTTGTGTCGTGCCAGTCGATCTTTTGTTGATGAAGTGTGCCAGCCCTGGGCCGCAGGAAGGAAGGTCTGGGTACCCCCATTCCTAGCAAGCCTACAGCCACCCGTCCGCCACGCCCGCGGCTCGATTCAACTGACACAGTAACGAAGTTCGTGATGTGGGTGGAGAGGCTGGAACTCGCGTGGTTCCAGGTCCCCAACTTCTTAGCGACGGAGCTGCCGACCGGCGGGCTCTCACGCCTCTGGTTGCAGGACGACGACTGCTGTGGTGGGGCATCCTGGGTGGAGGTCAAGGTCACCCCCATGGCTAGATGTATCTGAAGCGCGTGTGGCAGGCGTTTGCCCGTGCTAGAGGCTTGAAGGGGAGGCGCTACCTCCACTTCAAGTATGACAGAGAGGCGATGCTCTTCGTCTAGAACTTCGGGGATGTGGGAGAGCGTCTGAGCTGTTGCCCGCAGGACGATGGCCGCAGTGGTCCTGTAGATGAGCCTGTCTCGGGCGGTAGGAGGCGTGCCTCCAGGAGGAGCGACACCCCCTCCGGAGGAAGCCCGAGCAACAGTAGCGATAGAAGGTACGACGAGCAGCCTCGCCACTCGTCTGCTCCCATGGCGCTTGTGAAGGAGGAGTAAGACACGGACTGAGCATCGGCGCACAGGTGTCGGGGGTCTGCGGCGGTAGCCCTTCCCCCTTTGGGACGTCCATCGCTAGCGGTCTCCTCCTTCGTCCTGATCCTGCGTCCCTGAAAACAAGGATAGGCCCTTCAGGCATGTAATGGATTTGGGCGACCGCCCCTTTTGTTAGTACAGTTGCATCTGGTCGGTTTGGATACTTAGCTTGGCGTGCTTGCGATAGATTTCTTTGGTTTTGAGGCGTTACTGTGGCGCCCGAGGGGCTTGTTGCTTGGTTGGCTTCTCCTTGTAGCGTGTGAAGTGGGTCGATGCTGTATGTCAACAGGCCCTAGTCCGCACATTTCCCTGCCGCCCCGAGGCGCGACCCGTTACCAAGGTTGCTCCTCACAGGGCAAGACCCTGACCCCCCTTATACCGATCGAATGTGCATGGAAGGCACTAGGGTGACCAAGTGGCTTTGCGACCGGTGAGGCTCCTGAGGCGCAATACTCAAGAGCACCCTTAGACATTCAAGCGGCTCTTCGTTGATAGGTACCAGCCCCGCACATTTCCGTGTTGTGAGGCGTTACCCGTAAGGGTCGTCCCTCACGGGGGAAGGCCATGGCACCCGAGTACCAAGTGGCTTTGTGACCGGTAAGGCTCCTGAGGCGTGATGCTCAGGAGCCCCCTTAGATGTCCAAGAGGCCTTCGTGGATTATGCTTTCTGCGTTCGAAGGGTCGGGTTTCTGGAGATACCTAGTCTGCATTCAGGAAGCTCTGCGTTAGCAGGTCCCAGTCCAGCACATTTCCCTATCGTCATAAGGCACGACCCCTTACCAAGGTCGTTCCTCTCGGGGCAAGGCCCTGGCACCAGGGTGACAAGTGGCTTTGTGCTGGTAAGGATCTCGAGGCGCGATGCTGAGGAGCCTCCTTAGGCGCATAAGATGTCCCAAGAGAAACAGTTGTTGGAAGAAAAGACCAAATTTTGTTCCCTCCCCAAGATGGTGCGCTGACCCGTGAATGGGACTCTTGAGCGAGTATCAGATGGCATGAGTTTGTTGACTCGTCTGTGAGTACCACGCGAGGGTCCGGGCACCAAGGCCTTGGCAAGGTGGCGGCACCATGCCCCCAGCCCCCGCTCGTGGGGTACGAGCAGGTGGGGACGGGCGAATGCTTGACCAGAGGAAGAGAGCGTGTTTGAAGACTTCATTTGTAAAATCCCGAGTTTGACTTCGTAAAAATCAACAAACCCAAGCCAGAGAAAGAAAATTAAAGCCGCACCCGGCGCCTAATCTATTGACCGCCTCCATATCCCCCCAGCGCTGAGCATAGGGCTTCCATTAGGCGCGGGGGGCCCGTTTCGTGTCCTCGGGGGGGCCTGGGCGTATACAACATCGGCTCGTTATTACGTGAGAGTGTCACGGTGGGGGTATATATGGGAGGTTGCGAGGACACTTTGGCCTCGTGGGTGTCCTACCCCCAAGGCATTGGGGACAGAGCTTCGGGAGTCATTGGTGGACTATGTTGATTGCCTCCATCTGTACCCAGCCTCCTTCCACTAGGTGTGGGGTGGACCCCTTTCGCGTCCTCGGGGGACCTTGGGCGTATATAGCCTCGGCTCGTTGTTACGTGAGAGTGTCACGGGATGAAGTAGGTTCCGAAATAATTGAAGGACGATGCAGGGTTGGTGCAGAGTCGATTCGGAGGCGTTACGGGTAGAACTTCCGGAGATGTTGGATGTTCCATGCATTCTGGATCGGAACTCTTTCCCGAGTCTCCAGGCGCACGACGCCAGGCGTGAAGACATGGGAGACCCTGAATGGTCCCTCCCACATGGGCGAGAGGTTATGCAAGCCCTCCCTGGATTGTACCCCCCTTAGGACGAGGTCACTGACCCCAAGTGTCCTGGAGCGGATGTTGCGGTAGTGATAGCACCGAAAGGCCTGTTGGTACCTTGCGGCTCGGAGTGACGCCAGAAGGTGCGCCTCCTCTCCAAGCAAGAGGTCCGTCCATCGCAGAGCCTTCGGACGCTCCTCATCGAACCCCATGACCCGCAGGGATCGGTGCTTGATATCGTGGGGAAGGACCGCCTCGGCTCCGTAGACGAGGAGGAAAGGGGTTTCTCCGATGGAATTATTCACGGTGTTGCGGATGGACCACAACACCGACAGGAGCTCGTCGACCCAGCCCTGGCCGCAAGCTTTGAGCTTCTTCTTGAAGCTCTTCACATAGAGGCCTCGCAGGAGCTTTGCGTTGGCACGCTCTGCCTGGCCATTGCTCTGCGGGTGGGCCACCGATGCATAGCATATCTGCGTTCGCAAGTTAGCACTATAAATCTTGAAGAGTTGACTGGTCAACTACGAACCATTGTTGGTGATGACGCGGATGGGAACGCCGAAGCGGCTCACGAGGCCCTTGATGAATTTGACGGCCGACCCGGCGGGGATGGTGCGCCAAGGCTCCACCTCTGTCCACTTGGTGAATTTGTCGATGGCGACATAGAGGTAGCGGAAGCCACTCGCCGCCCGTGGGGGGGGGCCAATATGTGCAGTACCCAGACCGCGAAGGGCCAGGAGAGCAGAATGATCTGGAGGCCCTACCCGGGCTGGTGAATCTGCGTGTAACTCGCAGGCCTCACAAGGCCGAACCAGCTCGGTGGCGTCATCCAACGTTGTAGGCCATTAGAAGCCGCACTTGAAAGCCTTACCTGCGAGCGTGCATGAAGAGGAGTGATGCCGGCAGTCCCCTCCGTGGATGTCGACCGATAGTTCGCGCCCCTTCGCCTAGGAAATGCATCGCAGCGCGACATCATTCGGGCACCTGCGGTACTGGGCACCGTCCCATATGCAGTAGGTTGAGGCTTGTCGTGCTACGCGCTCTGCGTCTTCCTCCTTCTCCAGCAATGTGCCATGGAGCAGGTACGCCCCAAGTTCCTGCATCCAATCATCGGCCTGAACCTACAGGGCCACGAGCAGTCGAGCCCCTAAGGCTTGGCCGCAGTCTGGAGCCCCCGAGGGCGGTGCTGGGGGGAGCTCCTCTCATCGTGGCGTCGGGTCCTCAGGTGACGGCATCGCGGAAGGCTTGAAGAGTCGCTCCTCAAAGATGCCTGGCTCTTGAGCCTCTTGATGCGAAGCTCTTTTCATGATGTCGTCCCCCTCCTTGTTTTCGCCACGCGGGACATGTTGCAGCTCCAAGCCCTGAAATCGTTTCTCAATGTTACATACCTCTTGCAGATATGCCTCCATGTGCTCGTCCTTGGGCGTGTACTCTTTGTTGGAAAGTTGACGAGAAGATGGGAGTTGCCAATCACGGTGAGGCGCCTGATGACCCACAAGTATAGTGGATCAATCGTAGTCCTTTCGATAAGTAAGAGTGTCAGACCCAATGAGGAGCAGAAGCATCTGACAAGTGGTTTTCAGCAAGGTAAAATCTGCGGGCAGTGAAATTGTCGGTAACAAGTGATTGTGTGGTGAGATGATTCGTAGCAAGAAACAAGTAACAAAAGTAGCAACGGTGCAGCAAAGTGGCCCAATCCCTTTTGTAGCAAGGGACAAGCTTGGACAAAGTCTTATAGGAGGAAAAACGCTCCCGAGGACACACGGCAATATCTGTCATGCTAGTTTTCATCATGTTCATATGATTCGTGTTCGTTACTTCGATAGTTTGATATGTGGGTGGACCGGCGCTTGGGTACTGCCCTTACTTGGATAAGCATCCTACTTATGATTAACCCCTCTCGCAAGCATCCGCAACTATGAAAGAAGAATTAAGACAAAGTCTAACCATAGCATTAAACTAGTGGATCCAAATCAGCCCCTTACGAAGCAACGCATAAACCATTGTTTAAACTTTTGTCACTCTAGCAACCCATCATCTACTTACTACTTCCCAATGCCTTGCTCTAGGCCCAAATAATGGTGAAGTTCTATGTAGTCGATGTTGACATAACACCACTAGATGAAAAACAACATACAACACATCAAATTACCGAACGAATACCAAATTCACATGACTACTATTAGCATGACTTATCCCATGTCCTCAGGAACAAAAGTAACTACTCACAAAGCATAACCATATTCATGACCAGAGAGGTAATGATTAGCATCAAGGATCTGAACATAAAATCTTCCACCAAGTAATCCAACTAGCATCACCTGCAGATAGTAATCAACACTACTAGCAACCTTACAAGTACCAATCGGAGTCGCGAGACGGAGATTGGTTACAAGTGATGAACTAGGATTTGGAGATGAGATGGTGCTGATGAAGATGTTGATGGTGACGAGTCCCCTCCAATGAGAGGAGTGTTGGTGATGACGATGGCGACGATTTGCCCATCCGGGAGGGAAGTTTCCCCGGCAGGATCGTACTGTCGGAGCTCTAGATTGGTTATGCTCAAGTTCCGCCTCGTGGCGGTGGCGAATCCACGAAAAAGCTCCTCCTCGTTTTTTTTCTGGACGAAATCCTTCATATAGCAGAAGAGGGGGGCCAGTGGGCCAGCAGGCTGCCCACAAGCCCCCTTGGCGCGGCCTGGGGGGTGGCCGCACCAAGCAGGCTTGTGGCCACCTGCTAGCGCCCCTTTGGCGATTCTTCGGCCCAGTATTTTTTATAAATCTGGAAAAAATCCTCGTTGATTTTTATGGTGTTTGGACTTGCGCAGAATAGGTGTCTCAACTTTGCTCCACTTTCAGGCCAGAATTCCAACTGCCGACATTCTCCCTCTTCATGTCCTCTTAGTGCGGATGAATGTCACTTTGTATTGCCATGCACTTTTGAGGTTTGGATAGGTGTCCTCTTAGTGCGGAGGAACGTCACTTTATATTTCCTCCTGTGATAAAGAACTTTATTATGCAGTCCGTCGCTTTAATGTCTTGCTCATCACAGGTTCGTACAAAGCTTATTTTCCACACACTAATAGATCATACATATTAGAGAGCAATTTTTATTGGTTGCACCGATGACAACTTACTTGAGGGATCTTATTCAATCCATATGGTGGACACTCATGACAAAACTGGTTTGAAGGTTTATGGATGCACAAGTAGTATCTCTACTTGGTGCGGGAGTTTTGGCTAATATGAGCTGGAAGCAATCATCACATGCTAAGGGATCTCTAATCATATAACATTGTTCGGAACCAAGCAAACACAATTCATTATGTTGTCTTCCTCGTCCAACATCTACTTCTAGGCATGCAATAGTTTAGTGAGTGTTCACAATCATAGATGGAGTCAGAGATGATATATTTAGATGTGAACCTCTCCTTCTTTATCACTTCCTATTAATTGCAACCATGACCAAGGTCTACGTTTGCCTACCCTCAACAAGTTTCAATCATCATGCTTTTTATATGTGAAGCCATCACTTCCCATAAGATCATCACATGATATTTCATGATTTTGTTCTATTCTCACTCTTTTGATCATGGCAAGAGGCAAAGAACTTCAACTAAGACACTCTTTATTATATGGCTCATGAGCTCCAATACATCGGGGGTGACACAAAGCAAAACTAAAGACTAAAACACTAATACTTGTAATCTACTAGAGAAAGAGAAAACTAAAAAGGAACAAACTAAAACAAAGGTAAAGGCAAAAGATGTGATGGTGATACGATACAGGGGGAACTCCCCCAAGCTTGGCACAAGCCAAGGGGATTGCCCATACCCATGCTTAGTTGTCTTCCTTTGGAGGTGATGGTGGTGGAGTTGTTGCAACATGGGCTAGATCCTCCGTCTTCCAAGGCATAGGTGCTCCATCATGGAAAGATGAACGAGTCTCCGGAATCCTCAAATCTGCAGCCAACCGTATTGATTTAAATCTATACTCATACTCACAGTTTTGGTTCTGCAGGTCATAGATCTGAGCCTGGAGTTGATCAATCATGTCATAGAGCCGGGAGAGGTGCTTCCTAATGTCATTGGCGTCAATCATGTGTTTGTTGGTGAATTTCATGATCATCATGTGGTTGGCGTTGAGTCCACGCTCAACCATTCCTTGGCACTTGAAAACTTGTTGCTCCATTGCTTCGAGCCTCGTCTCCACGCTTCCGGTATTCTGGGGCCCCTCAACATCACGGATGTGGAACATCCCCTCACGCATCTCGATAGATGGAGGGTGTTGCAGCACACCCGTGAGGTAGGGATTGATGACCTTCTCGAAGATCTTGTCCCTCGGAGCTTTTGGGGAAGTCATAGCGATCTAGATCTACAACAGAAACAGTCTCAAAACGAAAAACAGAGGAATTCTGCATGATGCAGGGGTCAGACCAAATGGGAGTATATATAATGATTTTTTTTCAGACCAGAAGGAGTAACCCGCACGAAAACGGAGTCCGGGAGGTGCACGAGCTGGCCACAAGCCCTCCCGGCGCGACCAGGGGGTGGGTCAGCGCCGGGCAGCCTTTCCGGACTACTTCCAATTTTTGTATTTTTTCAAATATTCCAAAACGGAGAAAAATTCCTACTTGAAAAGTGTTGGAGTTTGTTTTCTTACCGAATCACATACCTCTTTTTTTTCGGAGTCTCAAACAGGCTGATAAGTATCCCTTAGGTATTCTTCCAGAGTTATGGTCTTGATGATATTGCTTTCAACATTTATGGGAGTACCTGAGATATAATGCTTGATTCTCTGCCCATTTACAACTCTCGGACAATTACCTTCCGTGTTGTTGATCTAGATAGCTCCGGAACGATATACTTCCTCAACAACATAGGGACCTTCCCATTTAGAGAGAAGCTTGCATGCAAAGAATCTTAAACGGGAGTTATATAGCAAGACATAATCCCCTACATTGAACTCATGCTTTTGTATCCTCTTAACATGCCACCTCTTAACCTTCTCTTTGAACAACTTGGCATTCTCATATGTCTGAGTTCTCCATTCATCAAGCGAGCTAATATCAAATAACCTCTTCTCACCGGCAAGTTTGAAATCAAAGTTGAGCTCTTTGATTGCCCAATAAGCTTTACGCTCTATATCAAGAGGTAAATTACATGCTTTACCGTACACCATTTTGTACGGAGACATGCCCATGGGATTCTTATAGGCAGTTCTATAAGCCCACAGTGCATCATCGAGCTTCTTAGACAAATTCTTTCTAGACCTGTTGACACTCTTTTGCAGAATTAGTTTAATCTCTCTATTTCTTAGCTCTATTTGACCACTGGACTGAGGGTGATAGGGAGACGCAATTCTATGGTTGACATCGTACTTAGAAAGCATTTTACGGAAAGCACCATGAATGAAGTGTGAACCACCGTCGGTCATTAGATATCTAGGGACTCCAAATCTAGGAAAGATAACTTCTTTAAGCATCCTGATAGAGGTGTTGTGATCAGCACTACTAGTGGGGATAGCTTCTACCCACTTTGTGACGGAATCAACAACAACTAGGATATGAGTATACCCGTTGGATTTTGGAAAAGGTCCCATATAATCAAAGCCCCAAACATCAAATGGTTCAATGACAAGTGAATAGTTCATAGGCATTTCCTGACGTTTGCTAATATTACCTATTCTTTGACATTTGTCACAAGACATGACAAACTTATGGGCATCCTTGAAGAGAGTGGGCCAATAGAAACCTGGTTGCAATACCTTGTGTGCAGTTCTATCTCCCGCATAGTGTCCTCCGTAGGCCTCGGAGTGACACTTTTGTAGGATCTGTCCCTGTTCATGTTCAGGTACACAACGTCTAATAACACCATCTACTCCTTCGTTATAAAGATGAGGATGATCCCAAAAGTAGTGTCTCAAATCAAAGAAGAATTTCTTCCTTTGCTGGTAAGTGAAACTAGGTGGTATATATTTGGCAACGATATAGTTTGCATAATCACCATACCACGGTGCACTACGCGAAGCATTGATGACATTCAATTGCTCATCGGGAAGGCTATCATCAATAGGTTGTGGGTCCTCAAGAACGTTCTCCAACCTAGACAAGCTATCTTCTACGGGGTTATCAGCACCCTTTCTGTCGACAACTTGCAAATGACATTCTTGTAGCAAGAGAACCGATCTGATAAGTCTAGGTTTAGCGTCCTTCTTCTCCATAAGGTACTTAAGAGCAGCATGATCAGTGTGAATAGTGACTTTGGAGTCAACCTATGTAAGACCTGAACTTTTCACATGCAAACACGACTAATAAAAATTCCTTCTCCATAGTAACATAGTTCCAATCAGGTGGTTGAACAATAGATGCAGTTATCAAACAGTTGTTAAGTATTTCGAAGGCTTCCTCACAATCATCGTCAAAAACAAAAGGAATATCCTTTTGCAAGTGACTGGTAAGAGGCCTAGAAATCTTAGAGAAGTCTTTAATGAACCTTCTATAAAAATCAGCATGACCAAGGAAACTTCTTATACCTTTGATATCTATGGGATATGGCATTTTCTCGATTGCATCACCCTTAGCTTTGTCGACTTCAATACCTCTTTCAGAAATTTTATGTCCTAAGATGATGCCTTGATTAACCATGAAGTGGCACTTCTCCCAATTCAAGACAAGATTGGTGTCTTTACATCTCTGTAAGACTCAATCAAGGTTGCTGAGGCAATCATCAAAAGAAGACCCATAAACGGAAAAGTCATCCATGAAAACCTCGACAATATTTTCACAAAAGTCAGAGAATATAGCCATCATACATCTTTGAAAAGTGGTCGGTGCATTACATAAGTGAAAAGGAATACATCTATAAGCAAAGGTACCGAAAGGGCAGGTGAGAGTAGTTTTCTCCTGATCAGATTGTGCAACTGGTATTTGGGAGCAACCAGAATAACCGTTTAGAAAGCAGAAGTGTGTGTGTTTATACATCCTTTCTAGAATTTGGTCGATAAAAGGAAAAGGGTAATTATCTTTCCTAGTGGCTTTATTCAATTTCTTAAAATCGATCACCATCCTATAGCCAGTAATAATCCTGTGCGGGGTCAATTCATCCTTATCATTAGGGACAACGGTAATGCCTCCCTTCTTAGGGATGTAGTGCACCGGACTCACCCAATCGCTATGAGCAACAGGATAGATAACGCCTGCTACCAGGAGCTTTAGTATTTCTTTTGTTAATAATTCTTTCATCTTAGGATTCAATCTCCTATGATGATCAGCAACTGGTTTGAAATCAGGATTGGTTTTAATCTTGTGCTGGCACAGAGTGTGACTAATGCCCTTAAGATCATCAAGAGTATATCCAATAGCAGCACGGTGCTTCCTCAGAGTTTTTAGTAACTTCGTTTCTTCATGCTCTGAGAGACTAGCACCAATAATAACAGGATATATCTCTTTTTCATCAAGATAAGCATACTTAAAAGTAACAGGCAACTGTTTAAGCTCGAACACAGGATCACCCTTTGGTGGGGGTGCATCCCCGAGCAGTTCAAGAGGTAGATTACTCTTAAGGATAGGATATTGTTCTAATACAACTCTATCTATCTCATCCCTTTCATCCATATGCATATCATTTTCATGCTCAAGCAAGTATTACTCTAAGGGATCAGTAGGAGGCACGACAATAGAAGCTAAGGGACTAGTTTCATCCCTACTAGGCAACTATTTTTCATGAGGTTATCTACCAAACATGGAGTAATTGAACTCATGTGACACACCTTCAAAGCCAACAGTGACAGTTTGCTTCTCACAATCAATATGAGCATTGACGGTATTGAGAAAAGGTCTACCAAATATGATGGGACAGAAGCTATCTTGTGCGGTAGCAAGAACAAGGAAATCAGCAGGATACTTCGTTTTACCACACAAGAATTCAACATCCCTAACAATTCCCACAGGGCAGATAGTATCTGTATTGGCAAGTTGAATAGTGACATCAATGGGTTCTATCTCAATAGGTGCAATCTCGACTTTAATTTCATCATATAAGGATTGAGTTATTGCACTAACACTAGCACCCACGTCACATAAACCATGATAAAAATGATCTCCTATCTACACAGAAACCATAAGCATGCCAACAACAGGCCTATGTTTGTCTCTAGCGTGAGGTTTAGCAATTCTAGCAGCATCTTCACAGAAGTGAATATTATGTCCCTCAACATCGTCGGACAGAAGATCTTTGATAATAGAAATGCTAGGTTCAACTCTAATTTTCTCAGGGGGTGTAGGTGTTATAATATAGCCTCTACGTATCACAGTTGAAGCTTTAGAATGATCATTTATCCTAACAGGGAAAGGTGGTTTCTCAATGTAAGCACGGGGAACCACAGGATCATTATTGGCAATGACTTTCTCTTCAACTGGAGTGGGTTTAACTACATTGAATTCTAAAGGGGGGTGATATTTAAACCACTTATCTTTGGGGAGATCAATATGAGCAGCAAATGATTCACACAATGAAGCTACTATCTCAGAGTCAAGTCCATACTTAGCGCTAAAGTCACAAAAAGTATTTGTCTCAACAAAGGATTTAAAAAATTAAACGTGAAATCCATACCCGACTCCTTACCTTCTTAAAGCTCCCAATCTTCAGAGTTGTGTTTAATTGTCTCCAATAAATTCCATTTGAAGTCAATATCTCTCTTCATAAAAGAACTGGTACAAGAAGTGTGAAGCATGGTGCGTTCATCATGAGAAAGCTGAGCATAAAAGTTCTGAATGATAATTTATCTCGAGAAATCATGATTGGTACATGAATATAACATTGATTTAAGCCTCCCCCAAGCTTGAAAGATGCTTTCTCAGTCACGAGGACAAAAATTATAAATGTAATTCCGATTACGATGTACTAAATACATAGGATAAAACTTTTGATGAAATTCCAATTTCAACCGATTGTAGTCCCATGATCCAGTATCATCACATAGCCTATACCATGTCAACGCCTTATCCTTCAAAGATAGAAGAAAGACCTTCTTCTTGACCTCATCCTCGGGCAAACCTGCAAGCTTAAATAAACCACAAACTTCATCTACATAGATTAGATGCAAGACTGGATGTGATGTTCCATCTCCTGTAAAAGGATTAGCCAACAGTTTCTCAAGCATAGCCGAAGGAAATTCAAAGAAAATATTTTCAGTATGTGAAGCAGGTTGAGGAGCAACTCTTTGTGCTTCCGTTCGAGGTGAAGATACCCCGAACAAGCCCCTTAAAGGATTAGTATCCATAGTAACAAGTGAGAATAAATTTCAGCACACTATACGAATGTTTCTTTACCAAGTTCCACTTACCAAAGGCGCTTCACTCCCCGGCAACGGCGGCAGAAAAGAGTCTTGATGACCACAAGTATAGGGGACCGATCGTAGTCCTTTCAATAAGTAAGATTGTCGAACCCAACGAGGAGCAGAAGGATCTGACAAGTGGTTTTCAGCAAGGTAAAATCTGCACGCACTGAAATTATGGGTAACAAGTGATTGTGTGGTGAGATGATTCGTAGCAAGCAACAAGTAACGAAAGTAGTAACGGTGTAGAAAATTGACCAATCCCTTTAATAGTAAGGGGCAAGCCTGGACAAGGTCTTATAGGAGGAAAAACTCTCCCGAGGACACACGGGAATTTCTGTCATGCTAGTTTTCATCATGTTCATATGATTCGCGTTCGTTACTTTGATAGTTTGATATGTGGGTGGACCGGCGCTTGGGTACTGCCCTTACTTCGACAAGCATCCAACTTATGATTAACCCCTCTCACAAGCATCCGCAACTACGAAATAAGAATTAAGACAAAGTCTAACCATAGCACTAAACTAGTGGATCCAAATCAGCCCCTTACGAAGCAACGCATAAACCAAGGTTTAAGCTTCTGTCACTCTAGCAACCCATCATCTACTTACTACTTCCCCATGCCTTCCTCTAGGCCCAAATAATGGTGAAGTGTTATGTAGTCCACATTCACATAACACCACTCGAGGAAAGATAACATACAACACATCAAATTACCGAACGAATACCAAATTCACATGACTACTATTAGCATGACTTATCCCATGTCCTCAGGAACAAAAGTAACTACTCACAAAGCATAATCATATTCATGACCAGAGAGGTAATGAGTAGCATCAAGTATCTGAACATAAAATCTTCCACGAAGTAATCCAACTAGCATCAACTACAAAGAGTAATCAACACTACTAGCAACCTTACAAGTACCAATCGGAGTCGCTAGACGGAGATTGGTTACAAGTGATGAACTAGGGTTTGGAGATGAGATGGTGCTGATGAAGATGTTGATGCTGACGAGTCCCCTCCGATGAGAAGAGTGTTGGTGATGACGATGGCGACGATTTCCCCCTCCGGGAGGGAAGTTTCCCCGACAGGTTCGTCCTGCCGGTGCTCTAGATTGATTCTGCTCAAGTACCGCCTCATGGCGGCGGATGATCCACGAACAAGCTCCTCCTCAATTTTTTTATGGACGAAACCCTTGATATAGCATAAGGGGGGGGCCAGTGGGCCAGCAGGCTGCCCACAAGCCCCCTTGGCGCGGCCAGGGGGTGGCCCCGCCAAGCAGGCTTGTGGCCACCTGCTACCGCCCTCTAGCACTTCTTCGGCCCAGTATTTATTATAAATCTGGAAAAAACTCCTCGTTGATTTTTACGGCGTTTGGAGTTTCGCAGAATAGGTATCTCAACTTTGTTCCACTTTCAGGCCAGAATTCCAGCTGCCGGGCTTCTCCCTCTTCATATAAACCGTGCAAAATAAGAGAGAAAAGGCATAAGTATTGTATTGTGAAGTGAAATAGTAGCCCAAGAAGCGATAAATGACAACACAAAAACATGAAGCAAAATGGACGTATCAGCGCCGGACCCCCAAGACCGCCGCCGCCTTGAGGCCGGCGATGAGGCTCTCATACTCCGCTATGTTTTTGGAGTCCTTTTCCCCATGCTGGAAGTAGAGATGTATGGCATAGAGGAGCTTGTCTCCCATCGGGGAAGTGAGCAGGACACCAACCCTTGCTCCTCTTCGTGTGAAGGCTCCATCGAAGTGCATGGTCCATCCCACAAGTGCCTCCACACCGGGGGCAAGGGATTGTCTCCCTTCCAACCCCCGGTCTTGTGCGTCCGTCCACTCCGCCACGGAGTCATCCAGGGATGCTCCCTTGATGACCCTGGTCGTGCTGAATTCGATGTTGAAAGCCTGAAGCTCGATGTTCCATTCGGCGACCCTTCCCGGCGCGTTTGGGTTGTGCAGGATCTTCTCTAAGGGGTATGTGGAGACGACCTTGATCGGGTGTCCCTAAATGTAGTCATGAAGCTTGCGCGAGGCAACGAGGAGCGCTAGAAGGAGTTTCTGCTGGATGGGGTAGCGCGAGCACACGTCCCGAAGTACCGTGTTGATGAAGTACACTGATTGGTCAACGAGGGTGCGCCCGCCCGCGGCGTCATGCTCCTCGGAAGCTTCAGGAGGTTGGCGTGTCTCATCATCCGGAGGGAGGACCAGGTCCTCATGAGGGATAGGCATCTGAGGACGCGATCCTGTAGTCTAGACCCCGGGTCCCTCTGCCTGCGGGGAAGTTGGAGCTCCTAAGTCGAGCGAGCCCCCAGAGTCTTCGGGTGGGTTCCCGCCATGGCCCCCGGAAGTTGCGCCCTTGCTAGCTCGCTCCACCCTTACTGCCAGCAATGCGGCGCTGGTTGAGTGGGGGTGCCAGGAAGGTACAGAAGCAGGGGATCCCGAGGGTGAGGCACTACCATGATCGGCGAGGTCATGAGGTATTGCTTGAGTGCATCCGAGGCGGCGTCAGCCTCCGGGGTCCATTTGAAGGGCCCCTTTATTTTCTTGACCTGGAGGAAAGGCAGGGCCCGCTCGCCAAGCTTGGAGATGAAACACCCCAAGGAGGTTACACACCTCGCCAACTTCTCCATATCCTTGAGGGTTGTGGGCGTGCTCATCTTGTTTATGGCATTGTCCTTCACTAGGTTTGCCTTGATCCCCCGGTGTGACACCAGCAAACCAAGCAGCTTGCCTGATGGGACCCCAAAGACACACTTCTCAGGGTTGATATTTAGGTTCACCTTTCAAAGTCTGGCGAAGGTCTCCTCCAGGTCCTCCACCAGGGTTTTTGCCTATCTTCACTTGACCACGATGTCTGCGACGTTGGCCTCTGTGTTCCTCCCGAGCTATGGTCCCCGGGTAATATGCATCAGCTGCTGGAAGGTTGCCCCGGAGTTCCGCAGCCCGAAGGGCATGCACTCGTAGCAGTATACCCCACATGGAGCGAGGAAGGTTGTCTTCTCGATGTCGTCCACCACCATCTTGATCTGGTGGTAGCCCGAGAATGCATCCAGGAAGCACATGAGATTGCGCTCCGCGGTGGTGTCCACGATCTGCTCGATGTGTGGTAGAGGGAACGGGTCCCGAGGGCAAGCCTTGTTGAGGTTCGTGAAGTCGACGCACATACGCTCCTTCTCGCACTTCTTTGGTACAACCACCGGGTTGGCCACCCATTCTGGGTAGCGCACCTCTCGAATGACCCCTGCCTCCTTCAGTTTGCACACCTCCTCAGCGATGAATGTCTGCTTTTCCGGGGCTTCCCTCCTTGCCTTCTGTTTCAGTGGACGCGCGTTCACGCACACCATGAGGTGGTGCTCAATGACGCCCCTCGGGACCCCCACTAGGTCGGAGGTGCTCCAAGCGAACGCGTCCTTGTTCACCGTGAGGAACCCACCAATGTCGTCTTTTGGTTCTTCATTCACCGGAACTTGCTTCGTCTCCACCCGGTCCTCGGAGAACAACTGCTTCTTCTTCACGGGCGCGATGTCGTGGGCGTCATCTTGGGCCCCTGAGGTTGGTACGCGCCACGGCCACGGCCTTGTGGCAGAGCTCGAGCACCCATGAGGCGTCCTTGATGTCCCCCACGACGGTGAGCACGCCACCGCTCCCGAGCATCTTGACGACGTTGTAGCCTTGGTTCGGTGTGGTCATGAACTGCGCGAGGGCGGGGGTAGCCGAGTATTGGGTTGTATGGAAGGTGGATGTGGGCGACGTCGAAGTCGATTTTCTCGGTACAGAAGTTGGAGCGGGTGCCGAAGGTGACGGGTAGGCGAATTCGTCCCATAGGGGCAATTAATCCTGCCACCACCTCGAAGAAGGGCTTTGAGGGCACAAGCCGCTCCCGGGGAAACCGCAACGTGTTGAAGGCCTCCACTGAGATGACGATGAGGCCCGACCGCCGTTGATGAGGGTCTTGGAGACGGCCACGTCGAATATGGTCGGCGTGCACAACATGGGAAGTGTCCCGACGGCCGTCGTGGAGTTGGGGTGATCGTCGGGGCCGAAGGTTATGTTGACCTCCGGCCATACGCGGTGTTCAATGGGCTCGGGCCTTGGATGAGCCCCTCCCCCCCGCATTACATCTATCGCTTGAAATGACGGCCGGAAGATGGCGCATGTGATCCGCCGAGGATGCACGCGACAGCGGGGGCGGCCATGCTCGCCCGGGCGCCGCCCACCGCCGAGGACCGGCGGTTGACGGTTGTCGTGACTGCCTTGGAGTTGCAGAGTCGACATCTGGGTCTTGCTGCTGACATGGAGGCTCTGATGCGCACCCCTACCCGGCATGCCAAATGTCGGATTTCGGGCTCCGCGAAACCCTATATATTTGTAACCAGGGGCACGCTAGGATACCAGTAGGCAGGTTCGGTTCACTAGACTCGCTACTAGATGGACAAGGCGGAGAACTCACCCGAAGGTGAGGGAGACACAAGACACGGCAGTTGACCTAGGTTCGGTTCGCCGGGAAGCCTAATACCCTACTCTTGCTTTGATGGATTGCCTCACATGGAGGTTGGGGGATGAACTAGTACAATGCTCGTGAAACTCCAAGGCTGGGTGGTTATATGTGATGCTAGTGGGTGAATCAATGGCCCCTTCTACGGAGCAACCTATCCCCTATATATAGTCGTGGCCCCGGTCCTCCTCCCTTATTGTTTTGGCGGGAAGGGATTCCAAAGTGGCCAATTTTGAAGGGGAACAGGGGAACATGCTCCCTTGCCCAAAGGTGGTCTTCGCCTGCAAAGTGGTTGCCCGTGCTGCAGGGACGGGCCCGGGGATGATGTCTGCCCTGCTGGCGGGCGGCGACAGCCCTGTTGCACGAGAAAGGAAACCTTTGGAAGTTGCCTTGGAAACCCTGGTACGTCCTTGCCCCCTTTGCATTAAGGGGGCAACTGCATCGTCGTGTTGTCTGTTGCTCGCTAGTCCTTCCCATACGTCATCCTTGACTCTTGATGCCGAGTCCCGCCTCGGAATATCAGCCGCTCTGGAGGGGTCCGGAGGAGGCCCCCTGCGGGTCTTGATGCTGCTCGTCCTCGGGAGGCTTGAGCGGTTTCAGGCCCGCTGGTTTGTGGTTCATGAAGGTGGCCAGCCCTGCGCCACAGGCAAGCAGGTCTAGGTACCCCCATTCCCATATAGCCGACATAGCCACATCATGAGAATCAGCTAAACACACCAGAAAAACAAAATTTGAAGAAATAATCACATATCCGCAAGAGAAACTCTACCATGAGGAGGATGGATCAACAAGAAACCGAACTTAGATACGAAACTTTGTAATGCTCAACTTTCACCTAATAGGGAGTACAAAATTTTAAATGGGAAAACTCTTCTAGTTGCACTTATCACACATATAAGAGTTTATAGTGTAGAAACATTTTCAATCCAGGATACAGCCTACAGCACACCAATTTGGAGGTGTAGGTTATATACAATCAGACTTCTCATGTTGTATACTACTCATGATAATTCCACTAATCTATGGAGTCAAGGGATGATACTTGTCAATAGAATTTGCGGGGAAGAAACTAATCCACAATGGCAACAGAACTAACATTCATAGCATCATCATCGATTTCTAAAGAGCAATCATGGTATTGCATCCCATGAGGCGTGAAGGAGGATCTTTACCATGACCATAGAAGCACCTCGTATTCACCTAGTGATCCTCATCATTTTTTCCAACACACAATCGTATAAACAACATTCAGTATGTTATCTAGATAGAGAAGAGACAAATCATATCCTCCTCCAAGCGAGTCGAAGGTAGTACCCAACAATAGAGTGATTACATTATTCGTTGGCTTTTCCCGAACACCATAACTGCCTTCTCAAACCCTCTTACACGGGTGGTGCAAGGTGCTTTGTTGGGCTAGCGTCACCAACCCCCAACCTGATAACAGATCACACATGGTTGGGTCAGTCATTCTAATCCAGCAATCAACATTTTTGCATATGAGCATACCGACTTGGCAAACCCTCGTGAAGCACATATATTGCCCACGTTGGTCCATCCTAGTCCCTCCACCCGTTCTATCCAATTTGCAACTACCTTATGATATCTAATTACTCATGTAATCATGTTGCACCAAACCTTGTTTGTGTCTAACTAATCCTAATATAAAAAAACTAGCCATGACAAAGTCAGATGCATTACACTATCTCAGTTGGAGATAAACCCTAAAATTTCATAAATCACACACTCCTTTGTTCTCCTTGAAATCTGGAGTATCTCAAAAGTGGAATCACGGGACAACATTTGGATCACCTTGGCTTTGGTCTCCTCTTGAACGATGTCGGCCTTGAACTTGAGGAACCCCATGCGCTGCCCGAACATGTCCACCCCTGCACACGTCATAATCCACCCTCTAATCCTCCAACGAAATCGCTCTTATTACTCAAACATTTCAATGCGATAGAGAGAGGAGCACGAGCAACCGCACCTGGATGAGGATCTACCGAATGGTGAGCATCCAGTGCGTGAGCAGGCCCTTCTCTACATGCAGGCTCTCTAGCCACCGTGTGAACATCGCCGTCTCCAATGTCTTCCTGAAGTCCGGCTCAGGGACGCTTGCCGTGCACGGCCCCCGTAGCGGCGGGCACCTCCACAGTAATGCTGAGCTGAGGAGACGGCTCCGCGCCCGACGAAGCCATGTGCACGGCGGACATCGTGGTCCGGCGGGGCATAGCATTCGGGGTTGAAGGTCGTGTGCCACCCGGAGACAGAGGGGCGGCGGTGATATGATGGGGAGGTAGGAGGGAGGTGGTAGCGATGATATAGGAGGGGAGGGGGTGGGAGGGGACTCAATCTAGGAGGAGAGATCTCGATCTCTCTTTGTTCATCCACTGACGATAAGAGGGGTTCACAGATAGATGGATGTGTGCCATGTCATCGATTTGTGGCAAGAACTTTTCCACCAATGAGAATTGAACTTCTTTAATTGGGTTTTCCGTTTTGTTTTTCTTATATATTTTTTCACCAATTAACGCACTTACAAAATATTTTTGTGAAGTAACTACACCTTAAAGCACATGTCCATATATCAAAACAAATTTGTGAACTTCATTTTTTTTGCGAAAAAATTATTTTCCATTTTTCGAGTGCCCAAAATGAGTTTTTTTGAAGGACCTACCATATATTTATTTCAAAATTTGGACCAAATATATTTCCTAAAATATTAGGCCATATTTAATGTATAACTAACTATCAAGGAGACCTACGGGGTCCCTGTACGGTTTTGTAGGGGCACCAAGTTCACAAAGAGCATCAATGATAAGATTGCGTGTGGGATTTATACACGTTTGAGCCGCACGGGAGTGGAAGACCTTATGTCATATCTGTGTTTGGTTGGTTATGTGAGTTAAAGTCTAGGAGCGCAAAAACCTGGAAAGGATGCTCGAAAGGTGCTGCTAAGTATGCGATCGAACAGGGTGTCGACCCCCTAAAAGGGAGGCACGGGCCTCCTTTTATAGTTCAAGGGGTCACCACAATGGCTATTATGGTTTTTTCCTAGGTGTACAATGCGTACTGCAGCTACAGAGACTGCTTGTCAGCATAGGTAGTGTGAAATACCTAACTCTAAAGGACTAGGAGAGGTGCATTGAATGCGCTATGAGGTGGCACCCTGGTGTTCCTAGGCAAGGACTGCCTCTCCGTCTCTGTCGTCAACCTAGATACCTCCTATTATTCTGCCACACCGCGGGACAGGTATCATTCAAGATGCAACAGGCCCGCCGTTGTGGCCTAATGACCCTGCCAGAACCGCCTATCCAACTGCCCGCTCGACACCTCAACTTATGGAGAAAATCAGCCCCCTAGTGAGGTGGAGCGATGGCCTGGTGGGCTGGAATCTTGCAACGTGTTGCTTTTGGGCGGCTTTATTGATAATGAGAGTCTTGTCGCCTCTCTTCGGTCTTGGCTTTGGCTTGCTTCATCGGTTGGCACTATCTCAGCATGGAGTTGTCGGCCTAAGGGCAGCGGTTGCCCGTGCCTAATACTGGGTGCTACGGAGCCCATTTCTTAGTACACACACAGTAGCCCCCGAGCCTGGGCCATTCATTGACACACAACATTGTCGGGCTAGGCCCAAAATAGTGCACGGGCATGCGTGGCCGCAGTTCCCTACGGTTATGATGACTTTTGCTGGCCTTTCCCATGATGTGTAGTCCCTCAAGGGACGAAATTGGTGGAGAGGGGTGGCATTGGTGGAGAGTGGAGGCTGCCGAAGTAGGATGCTTGGCAGCGAGCAGTCACGTCGGTACACGGGCGGCCAACCACTCGGCCATCCTCAGGGTTAGTAGTGGGGAAAGGATGCAGCGCCCGTCCGCCTTTCATGATTAAATGGTATTGTCCCCCCTTCCGTTCTGATGCACCTTGGGTGACGTTCGCGCGCGCGTGATTGGCTCTCGTCGCCTCTGTACTCCCTGTGATCTCAGGGTGCTTTCCCCCTCATTTTCCATTTCGATCCCAAGCTCTAGGCCTCGATTCCTCTGGAGCCCGACGAGATCCGCCGCGGGACCTCATCGCCGGTAGCTCTCCGGTGATCTGATGGTCGTCCTGATGCTACCAACAGCCTTAGTTCAATGCGTAGATGCCGTAGGAGCTAAGCACTGCCCCTTTTAGCCACTCGTTCGATGACCTCGACCTAGCCCGAGCTCCGGCAGCCGCCGAGCTCATCGCCGGCGTCATCCCCGGCCATCTAAGCCCATGCGCTGTTTAAAAATGGAACCGCGGTCGTCTGCTCGCTCGTTTGGTGCCCTCCGCCGCTCGTTTGGTCACTGGAAGCACAAACTCGACGCCCTCCGCCGTTTTGGTGGTCGTCGGAGCCTCGCCGCCTGTGCGTTTGACCCCATCGCCGGTGGGGTTGACTCCCTGAGTCTTTGGCAAGTGGGAACAGCCCCCTAACTAATTAAGTTTAGTAAAAAATAAAAATAAAAATTATATTAAAATATAAATAATCACTAACATGTGGGTCCAGTCGTGTTAATTTGCTAATTAAGTTTAAACTTAATATAAAACTGGCGAGAGTCACTGACCAATGGGTCCCACTGGTCAGGTTTGACTTTCAACAGCCAGCTGACCTGCTGATGTCATGCTAATGCAATAAATCTAATTTCGGATTTAATATAATTCCAGAATAATGGCAAAACTTTCGAAATTCATAGAAAATTGAATATAACTCCAAATTAGATAAATAATATATCCAAACTAATCAGAAAAATTCAATGAACACAATGGTGCTACTTTCATGCATGAAAAATAAAGTTATGAAACAGCATCAGGTCAAATCAATTAAATGATTAAAATAAATATGCCATTTCAAATGATATTTGAATTTGGATTTCAAACCAGATGCAAACTAAGGTTTCACCAACCACATTGAACATATCACCGTTCATTTCATGCCATGTTCCTGCATCATGATTGTTGCATATGATTGATATTGATTGTATGTTGTTATTCGGTAGGACCCGCACCTTCGGATACGATTAATTATCCGACCGACGGATATCACCCCTCTGTTGAGCTATAAGGCAAGCAACCATTTTGATCATTCCGATAAATCCCATGTTCTCGCTCCTGCTCTTACTTATTGCATTAGGTCAAAATACTTTCGATACTTTTACCTCGTTAGTTCAACCCACTCCTTTGCATGACCTGTCCTTGTCACAGTAAATAGTTGAACCTTGCAACCTAGCATACCTGGTAGATGCTTGAGCCTTGATGTGCCATATCCTGCTATGCATGTTATGCTTAAAGTTGTGTATGGTCTGTCATCTGGGTGATGAACAGGATCGTGAGAATGTGTTCAGTTAATAAAGGTTGTGGTATGAACCTGATTTGGTATAGGTACCGGTGAAAGGCTATGTAGGAATACATGGCAGGTTGTTTCATTGGAACCGACCTTAGGAACTGACTTCCGTGTATGTAATCCAAGACTTGATACTAGCACATGCTGGGCCCTGAAATATTAACCCGCTCGACTTATTAACCTCTTAGTACTCAGTCCAGGAGTTGCAAGTAGTTTCTGGTGTTTATAGTCATGCTGGAGACCGTGCATAGTGTTGACGTTAGAGGTGGGCTATGATGCGGTAGGTAGTGGCATGGTGTACCAAGTTGCACCCGGATGGTGGGCTTGGGAACCCGGCGCACATTGTTTGGGGCCATGGTGGAAACCTCGGCCGGACTTCCGTGCGGGTTACCCTCAGATAGGCGATAAACCTGGACTAGGTATTAGCGTGGTTAACGGTCATGGCCGACTCCCTCGTTGGGCTTCCGCTTGAAGGTTGCTAAGGTGCATGACATGCACATAGCGATAAGTGGTGGAAGCGTGTGTGAAGTACTCCCCTGCAGGGTTATGATCTATTCGAATAGCCGCGTCCGCGGATATGGACTACTTGGAAACATATGTTGTTCATAGACAACTATAATGGCTACTCATAAAAATGTCAAGATAAGTGTGAGTGTCATGGATGACATTTCCGTAGGGTGACAGAATGATTCCATGATGGTGTATTGATGTGGAGTTAGTGGACTTGTGTGCGAGAAAACAAAGTTGTTAAAACTATTTAAAATGTAGTTGGTCTAGTCAAGAGTCAAAGCTCGCTTTCTGCATGAAAGCCCACAACTCCTTGTTGATACATTGCATGAGTAGATAGATTATCCTAAATTCTTGTTGATTACTTTTGTACTCATGTTTGCTTAATAATTTGTTACAGAGGTTGTTAATGACCCTAATGGTGGTTTCTATCTAGACGTTGATGACGACGAGTAGTTGCTGTCCCAGCTATGGTTTGGCCCTAGGTTGGGTCTGTAGATAGTCAGGCCATGTGCCTTTTACCTTTCCATCTGTGTGTACTCAGATGGATTTAATATTCCGCTGGCTTGTAAGACTTGTTTGAGTGATTTATGATGATGGGTCGTGAGACCCCTATCTGTGTAATATTTTGTGTGAGGCTCTTCCGAGCCTTCTAAATAAAGTTTGTATGTTTATGGTTATATTGTGATGCCATCGATGTATCTATGCATATCGGGTATGCCATGCGTACGTGTGTTGTACTTGATATGTATGGGGTTCAAACACCTCGTATGCCTTAGTAGCACTCCTTACGGGGAGATGCACCTTTGTGTTTCCACCGAGCCATGGTAGTTCGCTACTGCTTCGGATACATTGGTTGACTGACATGTGTCCTTCTTAGCTGTTGTGTCTGTCCCTTTGGGGAAATGTCACGCAGTGTAATGGAGTCCTTGTAGCTTGCTACGACTTGTCTACACCCACTGATGACCGACATCTACTTTGCTGGGTCATGTAAGCATGTCCCTGTACGGACCTGCCTCTTGAGTTTATGACTAGACATGTCGATTCGGGTTCTTTGACATTGGAATGCTAGCGACACAATTGCATACATGAGTCAAAAGGCACAAACGGTCCCGGCTAAGGTAAGGCTGCAGCCGTGGGGATAACCGTGCGTGAGACCGCAAAGAGATGTGATGTGTTACAAGCTGGGTTCTTATGACTTAGGATCAGGGTCCCGACAATGTAAGGGTTCTAGGGCTTAGAGAAAGTCGCTTTCTATAGATAAGGAATATGTCAATTACTATCCCACCTTGGATTGCATGCCAAGTCTTCAAAAGAGTACATCCCGAGGCCAATACTTCTACTTACGATTGAACATGCCTGGGTGTATAGCCCATGAGAATAAGCAGACGACCCAAGCACCCCTTAATCCCGGACCCCCTTAGTAGCCCCCGAACTGGCCTCCAACACCGAAATATTCTTCCTTTGATAACATCATGGGAGCTATGGCTTGTGAGGTGAGTTCATCTTTTCCTTTTAATCGACAATAGCTCGGTTACCAATAACTCACTCTCCTTGAAATGCATAGACAAATATATATATATATAAATTTCGATCTCTAAGCTGACCGTTCGACAATGAACATCATCTTCCCCTATCTGAAAGGCCACGGTTGGTCGAGGCCTATAGCCTTTGAAGAAAGAGCGGTTCTAGACCGTGTTACTGACAAGTTACATCATGGAGATCGTGCTCTTCTTTTGTAGATATATGGTTTATGGTTTGGTTTTATCCCACGTGCCCATAATCATGATTTTACTGGGAAGTGGCAGAGTTTACCGTCCGGTGGCGGGGCCTCCTGTATTCTGGCAAGCTATAAAGGGTAAAAACCGTCACCTGAGCATCCTTTCGCACCTCAGATCTCGCACGCCATCGCCATTCCCTACTTCCAGACCTCCAGTGATCAGACTCCCCCTCTCCTCCTAGACTTTCAAATCTCTTCACCAGTTCGACAGTGGCAAACAATGGTTCCATGGGGAAGTGGGAGTCCTCCTCTATTACAAAGAAGGATATCCTCGAGCTAAAGAACTCCAGCAATCTGACGGAGAACATTGCTCACCGTGCATTGTAGAGAGGACATGTCATCCCCACTCCCAAAGATGTGGAAAGAGTGTGTCGCTACCCCGATCCTAAGCCATAGGAATCCAGCCTGTAACACATCGCATCTCTTTGCGGTCTCACGCACGGTTATCCCCACGTTTGCAGCCTTACCTTTGCCGGGACCGTTTGCGCATTTTGGCTCGCGTATGCAATTGTGTCGCTAGCAATCCAATGTCAAAGAACCCGGATCGACATGTATAGTTATAAACTAAAGTTGTAGTTCCGTACAGGGACAAGCATACATGGCCCAGCATGTAAGGTGTCGATCATCAACGAATGTAGACGAGTCGTAGCAAGCTACAAGGACTCCATTACATCACGTGACATTTCCCAAAGGAACAGACACAACAACTACGAAGGACACATGCCGGTCAACCAATGTGTCCGGAGCAGTAGTGAACTACCATGGCTCGATGGAATCACAAAGGGGCATTTCCCTGTAAGGAATACTACTAAAGCAGACGACTAGCTATTCCAACCCCATACATATCAAGTACAACACACGTACGCATGCCATACCGATATGTATAGATACATCGATGGCATCACAACATAACCATAAACATACAAACTTTATTTAGAAGGCTCGAAAGAGCCTCACACATAATATTACAAGGTAGGGGTCTCACGACCCATCATCACAAGTCATACACACAATTCTTACAAGCCAGCGGTAGATTTAAAACTGTCTAAGTATAGACAGATGGAAATATAAAGGCACATGGCTTGACAATCTAAAGACCCATCCTAGGGCCAGATTGTAGCTGGCATACCGGCTACTCGTGATCGTCGATGTCTAGATAGAACCCTCCATTAGGGTCATTAACAACATGTGCAACAATTTATTAAGCAAACATGAGTACAAAAGTATTCAGCAAGACTTTAGGATAATCTATCTACTCAAGCAATGTATCAACAACGAGTTGTGGGGTTTCATGCGGAAAGCCAACATTTGACTCTTGGCTAGACAACTTGTATTTGCAAAATAGTTTTGACAACTTTGATTCCTCGCACACAATTCCACTAACGCCACAACAATACTACATCGTGGAATCATTCCGTCTCCCTACGGGAATGCCATCGACGACACTCACACTTATCTTGACAATTTTATGAGTAGCCATTATAGTTATCTATGAACAACATATGCTTCCAATTAGTTCAAATCCGCGGACGCGGCTGTTCGAATAGGTCATAACCCTGCAGAGGTGTACTTCTTCACACACGCTCTCGCCGCTTATCGCCATGTGCACGTCATGCACCTCGGAAACCTTCAAGCAGAAGCCCAGCGAGAGAGTCGGCCACGACCGTTAACCATGCTAATACTTAGTCCAGGTCTATCGCCTATCTAAGGGTAACCCGCACGGAAGTCCGGCCAAGGTTTCCATCACGGCCTGAAACGATGTGCGCACGGTTCCCAAGCCCACCATCCTGGTGCCACTTGGTACACCATGCCACTACCTACCGCATCATAGCCCACCTCTAAGGTCAGCGCTACGCACGGCCTCCAGCATGACTAAAAACAACAGAAACTACGGCCAACTCCTGGACCGAGTACTAAGCGATTAATAAGTCGAGCGGGGTCATATTTCAGGGCCCAGCATGTGGTAGTATCTCGTCTTGGATTACATACACGGAACTCAGTTCCTAAGGACGGTTCCAATGAAACAACCCGCCATGTACTCCTACATAGCCTTTCACCGGTACCTTTACCGAATCAGGTTCAACACACCACCTTTACTTACTGAACACATTCTCACAATTCTGTTCATCAACAAGATGACAAACCATACACAACTCTAAGCATAGCATGCATAGCAGGATAAGGAACATCATGGCTCAAGCATCTACCAGGTGTGCTAGGTTGCAAGGTTCAGCTATTTACTGTGACAAGGACAGGTCATGAAAGGAAGTGGGTTCAACTAACGTGGCAAAAGCACTTAAAGCGTTTTATCTTAATGCAAAAAATAAGAGCAGGAGCGAGAACATGGGATTTACCAGGATGATCAAAATGGTTGCTTGCCTTATTGCTCAGCAGAGGGGTGATATCCGTCAGTCGGATAATGAGACGTATCCGGAGGGGCGGAGCCTATCGGAATAATAACAATCAATCAATATCAAACATCTGCAACAAAATGATGCATGAAATGCAATGTAGCATGGTTTAAGATGACCATCAGAACCTTTTGGGTGATCTTGATTTGCAATCTTAATTCAAATATCATTTGAACTATAATTTATCACATTCTTTTAATTGATTTGACCTGATGCTGTTTCATAACTTTGTTTTTCATGCATGAAAATAGCACCATTGGATTCCTTGAATTTTTCTGATCCATTTACATATCTTATTTGTCAAATTTGGAGTTATATTCATTTTTCTATGAATTTCCAACGTTTTGAACTTATTCTGGAATTATTTTTAAAACAGAAAAGTCTTTTATTGCATCAGCATGACATCAGCAGGTCAATCTGGCCGTTGAAAGTCAAACCTGACCAGTGGGACCAATTGGTGAGTGACTGTGGTCAGTTTTTAGATTAAATTTAACTTAATTTGTTAATTATCAGGGTTGGACCCACTTGTCAGTGTCTGTTAAATTTTTATTTAATTAATTATTTTTATTAACTTAATACTATTTAGCCAGGGGGCTGGCCCCACGTGTCATAGGCTCAGGGGGGTCAGATCCACCGGCGGCGAGGTCGATCTCGCCGGCTGTGAGCCTCCGGCGACCACCAGAATGGCGGAGGGGCTCGGAAATCCATCTCCGACGACAAAACGCACGGCGGAGGGCACCAAACGAGTTAGCAAACAGCCGCGGTTCCATTTCTGGAAAGACCCGAAGCTAAGATGGCCGGAGATGCCGCCGGCGACGACCTTGGCGGTGGCCGATGCTCGGGCATCATCGGGGTCATCGAAATAGAGGGTATCACGCGCGGGGCTAGGGTCCTACAGCACCTACACGACGAACTGAAGCCATTGGTGGCCTCAGATTAACCAGCCGATCACCGGAGAGCTACCAACGACGAGGTCCCGCGGCGGATCTCATCGGGCTCCGGTGGAACCGGGGCCTAGAGGAAGGGATCGAGGGGGGAAACGTAGGGGAAAGGACCCTGAGCTCACGAGGAGTGCACAGGCGTCGAGAGTGGGCTCGAGGATGGCCTAAGGAGGGAGAACGACGACGGCGAAGCTCCGGTGACACGAGGAAGAAGACGATGGCTTCACAGTGTTCCAGGGCTTCTCGGCGTCGAGCGACTAGCTGGAGAGCTTCAGGGGGTCACGGCGAAGCTGATGCACGGCTCACGTGAGAGGGAGAGGGACAGGAGCGACGGCGAGCTGAAGCTTGAACTTGCGGTCATGGCAGCCGAGAGGGGGAGAGAGAATAGAACTAATGGTGAGGGGATGAGCTCGGGGATGCCTTGGGGAGCTTATCCCCGACCGCGCCAGCGCGACGAGGCGGCCAGGCACGCACGCAGCTGCGTGGGCGCGCCGGATCGAGCGGCGGCCACCTCCTCCTACGACTGGCAGGAGGAAGACGACAGCTAAGGTGGGCTGGGCTTCAGGTGAGCATCAGGTAAGTTTTTTCCTATTTTCTTTCATTCATGTTTTCTGTTTTATCCTTTCTATATTGTTTCATTTATTTTTGGCTCCAAACTATTCCTAAAAATAGTTTAAAAAAATACCATAGTGTTAGTTGGAATATTTCCAACCACTCATAAAGTTTTCAACATTTTTGGAAACTTTGGATTATTTGAAATCAAATATATAATTGATTTAAGTAGGTTTCATCTTAATTTTAAAATGCTAGAAGTAGTTTGAAAATAAGTTCATCTCTGATATTTTGTTTTCAACATTTATCAGAAAAGGTGAACTTTTCTTAAGGCCATTTTGGGTTCATTGATTTGACATCAATTTTCAAATGCTTTTGAATGAGGGGTTGCTAGGGTTTTACTCTAGTTTTCTTGCTTTGCTTTTGGGTTTCCATTTCATTTCCTTGGATGCATTGAAAAAACATGAGCACATCTTACTAAACCTAATAGGGATCAGGGATGTGACAAAGTGGTTTTTGTCCCACGCTTCATGTGGGGTTTAAGTTTCCCCCTTCAACCATATGTTTGGTCGATAATGTTCTATTATGGACTTCCATTCCATGACCCCCCCCCCCGAACTCCATCTGTCACACCCTGTTTTTACCTTATTTCAACTGTAGTCTCTTCAAAAACCTAAGTTTATTAAAAGTTTTTAAGCAAGTGTTATAAGTGCCATGATTGCCATTGTTTATGTGTATGCTTGAGTGAGTGGATACAAAAATAATATTTTTTATAACATGATATTTCCAAAAAGATCCTTTTCTCATTTTTGACTATTTCAAAAACCTTGCTTTGGGTTTGCACTGCACGTCCCTGATTCCAAGGGAGTGCCTTCACCCAAAGATTGTATTCTAATTTTGGCCCTATTATAACTATCCAAAGTCATAAAATAATTATTTTATGAAATATTTTTCTATTTTATTTACATGTCCTTTCCTCAGGCCACAAATGATATTACTAAATGGAAAATTATTTTTCTGCCTTGGAAAAATCTGAGAAAAATTGGAGATACTCAGAGGAGATATATTTTCCATACATAAGATTTTCAACCCCTATTTGTGTTCAAAATATTTGAGAAAATCCTTGAAAACCTATTATGTCTATTTTTACCTTTGGAAATATTTCCAAAGGAAATATTTTCAATAATTCCCAGAAAATTCTAGCATGCTTCGCAAGCTATATTTGGTGGTCATGCCAAGTTTCACCTCATTCCAAGATGGTTTGGTTTGCCAAATATCCCTAAAACATTCCATGTCCAAAATCAAGTTCTAGCATCTCTACATAGCAAAGTTTGTCCAAATGACCTCAGACTTTGCAAGAGTGCTCAACACCCCAATTGAGGAGACTTTGCCAAAAAATATATTTGTGGGGACTAATTTACCCACATTCCCTTTTAAAATGAGACGACTGCCCATTTGGGGGTGTTTTCAAGTTTACACTCTCAAACTTGTCCAATGGAGCTCAAATTTGGGGGAGCATCCTACTTTTGCATAAAACCCAATCCTGTTAACTTTCAGCTTGAGTGTTGAAGGTTAACTACCCCAAACACATATCAAACACCTTTTCCTAGTATGGTCAAACTGTTGGAAATATGCCCTAGAGGCAATAATAAGTTAGTTATTATTTTATTTCTTTGTTCATGATAATTGTTTATTATCCATGCTATAATTGTACTGATTGGAAACACAAATACATGTGTGGATACATAGACAAAACACCGTTCCTAGTAAGCCTCTAGTTGACTAGCTCGTTGTTCAAAGATGGCCAAGGTTTCCTGGCCATAGACAAGTGTTGTCACTTGATAACGGGATCACATCATTAGGAGAATCATGTGAAGGACAAGACCCAAATTATAAACGTAGCATGTGATCGTGTCATTTTGTTGCTATTGTTTTCTGCGTGTCAAGTATTCATTCCAATGACCATGAGATCATGTAACTCACTGACACCGGAGGAATACCTTGTGTGTATCAAACGTTACAACATAACTGGGTGACTATAAAGGTGCTCTACAGGTATCTCCGGAGGTGTCTGTTGAGTTAGCATGGATCAAGACTGGATTTGTCACTCCGTGTGACAGAGAGGTATCTCGGGGCCCACTCGGTAATACAACATCACACACAAGCCTTGTAGGAAATGTGACTCAAGTGTGAGTCACATGATCTTGTATTGCAGAACGAGTAAATAGACTTGCTGGTAATGAGATTAAAATAGGTATAGGGATACCGACGATCAAATCTCGGGCAAGTAACATACCTTGGCACAGAGGACAAATGGAATCTTATACGGGATTATATGAATCCTTGGCACAGGGGTTCAACCGATAAGATCTTCATAGAATATGTAGGATCCAATATGGACATCCAGGTCCTGCTATTGGATATTGACCGAGAAGTGTCTCGGGTCATGTCTACATAGTTCTCGAACCCGCGGGGTCTACACACTTAAGGTGTGGTGACATTTTAGTTTAGTTGAGTTATATGTGTTGGAAACCGAAGGTTGTTTGGAGTCCCGGATGAGATCACGGACGTCACGAGGGTTTCCGGAATGGTCCAGAAATGAAGATTGATATATAGGAAGTTGGTGCTTGGATTCTGGAAGGTTTTCGGGCATTGCCGGTAGTGTACCAGGAGTGACGAATGGGTTCCGGGGGCCCGCTGGGTCGGCCCACGACGCCCCAAGGGGTCCACGTGGGTTTATTGGATGCACAATAAGGTATAATGGGTTGTCAAAGTCATCAAAGGAAATCCCATTGTGGGGACCCCGACTTACAAGTCGAGATCGCCGAATGAACATGCTTAGTGATCCCAGAGATCAATGCTCACCGAACACACATATACTGAATAATAAGAGTCTTACATCCAAGTACCGAATTATTACATCACGTGACGGAATAGTCAAGTTCACAAGGTTGGGCCTAAGGCCAAATCATACTCATACAACTAATAGCGGAAATCATAGGGGCTAAGCGGGTGCCCATGCCATTAAGCCTACACTGACACACATTCTGACTCGGAAGCGTCCTAGTTCACAGGGGCGTCTCTGAAGACATACTCGTCTCCAAACTCCGGTCCTTCCATTTGTGGTCAATATAATAACCAATGGCGAGCCAATGAGTACTTTTGAATGTACTCGCAAACGGCCCATGATATGAACAATGAAAGTGAAGGATAACAATAACATGCATCTTTGGTGGATTGCTCTTGGTGGTAAATAAACATGATCACGGGCATGCATCATAAGATAAGAACTACTTTTGAAGAACAGGTTACATATATCAATATATTTGTCGAGGGCTGAACCATCCGGGTTCACCCTATATGCCAAGTCACCCAACTTGGTCATATGATTACTTTCATAATAACTCCTTTTTATCACAACTCACACATACTTGGTTTACGCGGAAACGACTGGACGTACTTTAAGAAGGATTACCCAACTATCCCTGACCATGGACACAACTATTCGAATAGTTTTACACTCTGCAGAGGTAGTACGCTGGACCCATGAGATCCGGGAAACTTCCGTGTCATCCACGACTCGCGGTTTATAACATACCCGAGTAAGTACACGATCAATGCCTGTCCCTGACAATACTAGACACAGAGGTCCACTCGATTGGTACCCAGCCCACATGTTGTACGGCTTACGAGCACCGACTTTGGAAAGTATCAACCATGCGGGGCCAATGGTGTGCCTGGAACACATAAAAATGGCATAGTCGCCCTACCTGGCACGACCCCATCACGAGAGTGACCACACATCACTCCCGCCACTAGTAATGTGGCTCTTTGCTAGCACCGACCAAAGTAATCGACACAACCCCGTCCCATAAAGGGGTAACATGGTCGTACATGTAAGGTTGGGATGGTAGACACATCAGAATCTATTCCCATTTCCGAAACCCGGTGCACCACTTCACCAAAAGTGGCCACCTAACTCATCATCACCCTCGGGGATTACTGGCACCCGACGGGGTTTTAATAAGTCTTTGGTGTATACCAACAACATGCTCATGCTAATATTACTCCAACTTTACTTCTCAACATGATAATAGCATAACCCTCATAGGGGGTAGAATCAAGTTTAATGCATCTTCTCCGAAGGAGCCATCGGTAACATCACTTCAGTGATTTACCGGCACTTATGTTCATATGCAACATAAATATTTGCTACTCTAGCATGCATCATAACATATGCTCTGTCATGGTCAAAGGGATGCTTGGCTTGTCAGCTAGGTTTCCGGGGTCTTGGAGGTCTTCCGCTCCGATTACCTCGTCACACGGATTTTCTATCGTCGTCAAAAGAATAAATAAGAATCGACCACTCAAAAACAGGTCACAAAGTCATTTTAAAAATGTTCTTTATTACGGATAAATCCAAGTTGTTATTTAAAAAAATATTTGCCTCTGATTCCAATGAAGGAACATTTTTAAAATCAACTAAACAGAAGAAAAACTATTCCAACTTAATCCTTTTTATTATTATAAAACACAATAGTTGTTGAAAAATTCAAGTAATGGTCCTATTAAATACTACACATTTTTAGAAGAATATCAGTGGAAAAATTGTATTTTTACACTCGTTAAATATTTTTATAAAAATATTTGAAACACTAGTTTTAAAACAAAAGAAAAATGGGCTAAGTCCCTGTCCTGGCTCGGCCTCGAAATGGGCCGGCCCAAAGGACAGCCGACATCCTGCCCAGGCGCGCGCCATTAGGTTTGAACCTGACGTGCGAGGCCCTGCGGTCAGCGGCTGCGGGCAGCAAGGGAGAGGGGATTTGTCCACCGACATGTGGGGCACACCTGTCGGGGTCATCTCCTACCTCTGGCCAATGAGGAGGTGGAGCACGCCGGCGAGGCTACCGACATCCTCGGGCCCCAACGAACATAGAAATGGGTTCAGCTTATCGCCGCCAACCTGTTGGTGGTCGTAACAACGACGGAGAGGCTCGGGTTCACCGGCGACGAGGAGGCCGCGAGGGAGGAGTTTCGGGAGGTAGTCGAGAGGGTATCTAGGGGCACGAAAATGCTTGGGAAAGTTGGGGGAAAGCTTCCTGAGGTCGAGGGGATTGGTTTGGTGGGTCGAGGGGCGCAGGAGCCGTCGTGTAGCCGGAGATCAACCGGAGCGCCGAGGCTAAGGGGCCTCGGTCGATCTCGATCACCGGGGCTCTGCTGGCTTGCTGGGTAGGCAAGGGAGGTGCTAGTCATCGTGGCGAAGCTCTCTGAGGAGAGATGGAGCGAGGGGGAGGGATATAAATAGGCCCGCGACCGTGAGCCGATTCGGGAGCACCAGTAACTCACCGTTGCGTGCATGGCGGTACAGAGAAGAGCTGGGGTCGAAACCACGGTCTCAGGATGTGGTTTTAGACTGCCAGAACCATCTCCAGCAGAGGAAGAGAGAGAGGAGTCGAGCATTAGTGGCCACGCAACTTTGGCCTTTACTGGTGCGCGTGGGCACGCGTCGCACGACCTCTAGCGGGGGAGAGGAGGGGTCCTGATGGTCTCTCGATGCAGAGCGGTTGTCAGGAAGGGGTTGGACACCTCAGGGGAGGCTGGAACTGGCCGAGGGCGTCGCCCCCAGCTCGGTGGCTTCCTATAGCGCGCCTAGAGCGCAGTTTTGGCATGCCACGGCATGCTGGTGTGCTCTGAGGTCCTTTGGAAGTGTCTAGCATGTCCTGGCACTGACTGGGGGTGGGGCTAGCCGTTGAAGTCCAGTGGGAGCTTTGGTTGGTCAAGGGAGACAAGAAAAACATGTGTTGTCAGCTTTGAGCTGAAGCTTAGATTGGGGTTTTGAAATTACTACTTTGAAACAGACAAGGGCCGGTTGACTGGGATTAGGCATTGATACTGGCCACCTAATCTGAGAGTTTGGAGAAAAGGGGTTGGGTTTAGCTCTGGCTAAGAGGGCTTTTACCCATCTGGCAGAAGGTGCCCAACAATGGTGTGAGGGGGTTGCACCCCACCAGCGGGGCTGCAACTTACCAGGTTTGGGTTTGGTGCTAAAACATGGGGTTTCACCAAGTTTTTGCTCCATTGGACAAGTTTAGCTTTGCAAACTTGAAAACACCACCTTTTGACCAGATTTGACCCTTCCAACGAGAGTGTGGGCAAACTAAGTCCCACAAATCCCATTTTTGGTGTAGAACCCTCATTTGAGGTATTAGGCTCTCCTGCAAAGTGTCATCATCATTGGACAAACTTTGCTATGTAGAGTTCCTCTAGCTTCATTCTGGGCAAAAGGGGTTTTATAGTTATTTGGGGTCCTTCATCACCTTGGATCAAGGTGAAACTTTATGTGGACACCAAATATGGCTTAGGGATACTACTGGAATTTTCTAGGATTTTATTGAAAATATTTCCTTTGGAAATATCTCCAAAGAAAAACAAACACAAATGGTTTTGACGGTTTTACTCAAATAATTATAATATAAATAGGGTTTAGAATCTTGTGTATGGAAAATATATGTCCTGTTTATCATCTCCAAATTTAATCAGATTTTTCTAAGGTAGTAATGTATTTTTCCATGTAGGAATACCATTTCTAGCCTCAAAAATGGACATCTAAATAAATTAAGAAAACAATTATAAAAATAATTATTTTGTGGTTTTGAGCACTAAAGTAAAGCTAAAATCACATCAGCAACTTTGGGTAAGAACACTCCTTGCCATCAAGGGCATGTAGTGCAACTCAAAGTAGGGTTTTACCTTAATCACAAATCAGAAAAGAGTTTTTGGAAATAATTCAATATTGTGAAATGGGGTTTTTATCATCACATGATCAAACACACAAGCATTCAATGAGAATCATGGAACTCACATGATTAGTTTGAAAAAGTTTTAACAAGCTCAGATTTCTTCATTACACAGAAAATGGTAGTGTAAACAGGGTGTGACACCCATGAGGAAAAGGTGCAAAATCCAAAAGAGGTGGGAAAATAAGGAAGGAGTCCTAATTCCAGTGGGATTGGAGAAGGACTCCTCCCTTCCCCAAGTCAGCCGACCCAAGGAGACCTTCTTGGCCAGCGCCCTCAGGGTTTGACCCACCCCTTGGCTCCTCCTATATATTCTATAGGTTTAGGGCTGTTTGAGACACAACTTTTGCCACCTGCAACTAAAACCTACACCTCGTAGTTCTTCCTCTAGATTAGATTTATGCGGCGATCGGGCGGAACCCTGTTGGAATAGAGCATCACCAACACCGGCACGCCATCACGCTGCCAGAGAACTCATCTACTTCTTCGTCTCTCTTGCTGGATCAACAAGGCCGAGATCGTCATCGAGTTGTACGTGTGCTGAACGCAGAGGTGCCGTCCGTTCGGCGCTAGATGGGAATGTATCATGGGACGGATCGTGGGACGATTGTGATTTGAATCACGAAGCTGTACCACTACACCAACCGCGTTTCTTAATGCTTCTAGCTGAGCAATCTAGAAGGGTATGTGGATCAAATATCCCTCTCGTAGATGAACATCACCATGATAGATCTTCGTGTGCGTAGGAATATGTTTTCCCATGCAACGTTCCCCAACAGTGATATCAGAGCTAGGTTCATGCATAGATGTTATCTCGAGTAGAACACAAAAGTTTTTGTGGGCGTTGCTGTTTGTTTTGCTGCCGTGCTTAGTCTTTTCTCGATTCAGCAGTAATGTTGGATTGAAGCCGCCCGAACCGACATAACTCGTACGCTTACGAGAGACTGGTTTCATCGACTAACATGCAACTCGTTGCATAAAGATGACTGGCGGGTGCCTGTTTCTTCAACTTTAATTGAATTGGATTTGACCGAGGCGGTCCTTGGAGAGAGGTTAAATATAAATTTGCACATCACCGTTGTGGTGTTTGCGTAAGTAAGATGCGTTCATACTAGATACCCATAGCAGCCACGTAAAACATGCAACAACAAATTAGAGGACGTATGACTTGTTTTTGCAGGGTATGCTTGTGATGTGATATGGCCAAAGACATGATGTGATATATTGGATGTATAAGATGATCATGTTGTAATAGTTAATATCGACTTGCACGTCGATGCTACGACAACCGGAAAGAGCCATAGGGTTGTCTTTAAACTAACATTTGTGTTTGCAGATGCATTTACTATATTGTTAGGTTGTAGTTTTAGTAGTACTAGCATAGATAGCACGACAACCTCGATGGCAGCATGATGATGGAGATCATGATGATGTGGATCATGGTGTGGCGTCGGTGACGATGAAGATCATGCCGGTGCTTTGGTGATGGAGATCAAGAAGCACAAGATCATGGCCATATCATGTCACTTATGAATTGCATGTGATGTTAATTCTTTTATGCACCTTATCTTTCTTAGAACAACGGTAGCATTATAAGGTGATCGCTCACTAAATATCAAGACAAAACTGTGTTCTCCCCGACTGTGCACCGTTGCGTCAGTTTGTCATTTCGAGACACCATGTTATGATTGGGTGTGATAGACTGAACGTTCACATACAACGGGTGCAAAAAAGTTGCACACGCGGAACACTCGGGTTAAACTTGATGAGCCTATCCTGTGGAGACATGGCCTCGGAACACAAGAGACCGAATGGTCGAGCATGAATCGTATAGTTGATATGATTAGCATAGAGATGTTTACGACCGAAGCTATACTCAACTCACGTGATGATCGGACTTGAGTTAGTGGATTTGGATCATGCACCACTCAAATGACTAGAGCGATGTACTTTTTGGGTGGGAGTTCTTAAGTAATATGATTAATTGAACTAATTATCATGAACATAGTCAAAAGTTCTTTGTGAATTATGATGTAGCTTGTGCTATAGCTCTACTGTTTTTATATGTTCCTAGAGAAAATTAGGTTTAATGATGATAGAAGCAAATTTGCGGACTAGATCTGTAAAAGTGAGGATTTAGTACTGGAAATCAGTTTTTGGCCGTCTGCCAAATCTTTGTCGTCTGTTGGATGATGGCAAAGAGTTTCTTTGCCGTTAGCTCCCACAAAGAAGACGGCAAAGAACTGGCTGATGGCAAAGAAGGTCTTTGCCATCAGTCAATTCTTTGCCGTCAGCCGCAGACGGCAAAGATGAGGACAGCAGAGGGCAGAGTTTTGGGCTAGTCCCTCGTGGGTGAGGAAAGGTTAGGTCAAACTATAGTCGTTTCTTTGCCGTTTGCTCGTGGACAACAAAGAGTCCTGAGGCACACTTCAAAGAGTCTAGACCCTTTGTCGTCCGCAAGCAGACGGCAAAGCTACCGAATTTACTAACGTCCGTCCCGATGCACACCGGCCCTCTCTCTCTCTCTCAAACGTCCACTCTGTCCCCTCCTCTCACCCGACCCCCACCGCCGACACCACCATCGCGCCGCCGCCCCCGGCGCCACCCCAGTGGCCCACAGCCCCGCCGTCGGCTCGCCACCCCGGTGCCCCACAGCCCCCAGCGGGCGTCGCCCCACCGCCGACGGTGCCGCCCCCGAGCCCCAACACCGCCAGCGCCGCCCCGCCACCCTAACACTCTCGGCCCCGCCGCCCATGACGCCACAACCGCCTGTGCCGGTGAGCCCCCACACCCCACCCCCCACCATAGGAAATTAACTTGTTGTTATTTAGTTTTTTAGACGAAGAATAAGAAGAAGAGGAGGAGGAGAAGAGGAGAAGAAGAAGAGGAGGAGGAGGAGGAGAAGAAGAGGAGGACAGGAAAAAAAGAAGGAGAAGAAGAAGAAGAAGAAGAAGAGGAGGAGAATAAAAAAATAATAAGGAGAAGAACAAAAGAAGAAGAGAAGCAGAAGAGAAGAAGAAAAAAATAAGAAGGAGAAGAAGAGAAAAAAGAAGAATAAGTAGAAGAAGAGGATAAAAAAATAGAAATAGAAATAGTAGGAAGAAGAAGAGGAGAAGAGGAGGAGGGGGAGGAGGAGGAGGAGGAGAAGAAGAAGAAGAAGAAGAAGAAGAGGAGAAGAAAGAGGAAAAATGAAAAGAAGAAGAAGAGAAGAAGGAGGAGAAGGAGCCCTCCTTCTCCTTCTTCTCTCCTCCTTCTTATTTTTTAGCTTATTTAGCTAATTATCCTCCAAAATGACATAATAAGCTAAAAACCTTGGTTAGATCATGAATATTATATTCTTATCTTGTTTTCCTAAAAAATGACATAATTAGACATAATTAGCATATTTGTGTTGATCGGGTGGATTTACATGTGACAGTTGTCTTCTTGCTGTGAGGTCTGCTGTTCGAAGACCTCCCCATGCGTTGTACGTGCTCCGCCCCTGCATTCGTGGGTCACTACAAATGTCATCTCCTCCTCGCCCCTTCATTTACTGTGTGTCGGTTTTCGAATGAAACTTGCTAGATTTAGGTAATTAAATTAATTTATAAGTATGTGTGACCAGTATGCGTCTCCTGTTCGAAAGGGTTACAGTTATAAATATGCATGCATTTTCTTATATTTATAACTGTGATTCTTTTGAATTGTCCAACGTTATCCATGGGCAGCCCGAGTATGTGTAGATTGGGTTCGTTTTCCCATATGCTTTGTTCCGGATCCGATGCATAATTTCGTCAGTGCCTCCATGTTGTTCTCTGGATACATATCCTCTCTGTTTATTGCGGAGACGTGTATCTGGAGAACATCGGGGAGGTGCTACCGAAATTTTGCGTTGGATCTGGAGCAGAGCATGGGAAAACGAACCCAGTCTACACATACTCGGGTGGGATTAGGACCTATCTTTACCTATTAGCGTGTAGGTTGCATTGACGTAATAAAATGGCGAACTTGATTAACTGATGAATATATATGATAAATTATCTATATATATATTTCGTGTGTCTTTAGTAGTTAGGCAAAATGAGTGATCGTGCGTGGATGTATACCGGTCACCCTAGTCAGAAAGAGATGACGAAAGATTGGTTTCTTAAAACCAAGGAATTTGGAAAGCTACATTTGTAAATGGCCAAGAAAGAAACTATTGCCCCTGTCCTGGATGCGACAACTATAAACAGACGATAGAGGATGTAATGATTAAACACCTGCAGAGGAGGGGTTTTAAGCCTAATTATACGGTGTGGACATTTCATGGTGAGTCTATAGAACGCACCAGAGCTAAGGAGGTCCATCGTCTCACAAACGAGCATGGTACCGGGATCGAAGACATGGTGCAAGACTTTGATGATGCTCGGGATTCGTAAGATGAGATGGAGGAATCTTCGAAGGCCTTCTATGAAATGTTCAAGTCTTCAAAACGTCCTCTCCATGAGCACACTAAGCTTTGTCAACTGGATGCAGTTGCACAAGTAATGGCTCTTAGGGCTCAGTTCAACTTGGGAAGAGAATGCTATGATGCGATGATGACAATATTTGGACGCTTCCTACCCAAAGGCCATGTCGTTCCTGCAAACCAGTACCAGTCGAACAAAATACTTCATGTACTTAAGATTCCCTATGAGAAGATAGATGCATGTGAGAAAGGATGTGTCTTGTTTAGGAAGGAGTATGCACACTTCGACTATTGTCCCAATTGCGAGTCTTGCAGGTGTCTTGTGGTAGACAACGGTATGGGTGAGAAGAGGCAGACCAAAATCGCAGTTAGTGTTCTTCCGTATATGCCAATAGTACCAAGGCGTCAACGTCTTTTAATGGTCGAAGAGACAGCTAGACAGATGACATGGCACAAACTCGGCAAAATAAAACGAACTAGATGCGGATGGGAATAAGATGGCGGTACACACATCGGATGGGGAAGCGTGGAAACATTTCGATTGATTGCATCAGGATAAAGCGGCAGATCCAAGGAATCCTCGAGTCTGCGTCGCCATGGATGGTTTTAATCCATTCGGCATGACGGCAACCCAATACAGTTATTGGCTTGTATTTTTCGTTCCACTCAATCTCCCCCCTGGGGAAGATTATGCAAAGAAAGACCATATTTCTGACGTTCATAATTCCAGGGCCCAATTATCTCGTGAAGAATATGAATGTGTACCTACAGCCGCTTAAGGATGAATTGTAAGAAGCTTGAGATAATGGGGTCAAGACATACGATGCCCCTAGAAAACAAAACTTCAAAATGCATTTGTGGTAAATGTACTCTATGCATGACTTGCGGGCGTATGCGCTATTCCCTGGATGGTATGTGCATGGAAGGTTCTCGTGCCCCCAATGCAAGGCAGCGCTTCAGTTTCATTGGTTCCAAGAGGGTCGGAAGTATTCTTGCTTTGACTTGCATAGATAGTTCCTAGATCCTGACCATCGGTTCAGAAAAGACAAGAAGAACTTTACCAAAGGTAAAGTTGTCAAAAACATGGCACCACGTGCATTGACAGGCCAACAGATCCTGGATCAATTAAAGGCACTCGATTCTGATCCAGAGAGTCCAGGGTATTTCAAGGGGTATAATTCAAAACACGCCTGGACTCACAAGCCATGCTTGTGGGATCTACCTTACTTCAAAGACCTCCTTCTTCCACACAATATCGACATGATGCACACTGAGATGAATATCGGACATGCTATTTTTGGTACATTGTTCGACATAGATGGGAAGCCAAAGGATAATACTAAGGCCAGAGTCGATCAAGAGACACTATGATAGACCGTTACAAAACATGCGAGAAGGCAAAGGAAAGCAGAAGTGATCGAAGCCAAAGGCCTGGTTCAATCTTGGAAGGCCAGCTATGAGGGAAATTATCTTGTGGGTCAAAATGCACTTGATGTTCCCCGATGGGTATGCAGCGAATCTAAAGAGGGGAGCGAGTCTTGAAAAAATAAAAATCTTTGGTCTCAAGAGTCATGATTGGCACATATGGCTAGAGCGGGTAATGTCGGTGATGTTATGTGGCTTTATTCCTGAGAATGAATGGCTAGTACTGGCGGAGTTGAGCTATTTCTTCCGTGTTCTTTGTGCGAAAGAATTGTCGCCTGGCATGGTAGATGACATGGAGGAGTTTGCACCGGAGTTGTTGTGCAAGTTAGAGAAGATCTTTCCGCCGGGCTTCTTTACTCCAATGCAGCATTTGATTTTACATCTACCGACCGAGGCAAGATTGGGTGGGCCCGTGCAAAATCGTTGGTGCTATGCAATTGAGAGGATGTAGAAGATGCTTCGAGCTAAATGTAAAAATAAGTGTAGAATTTAAGCATCGATGGCTGAGGCTTTCATTACTGAGGAGGTGGCAAACTTTGTGACAGCACACTACGAAGCCAAAATCATTATTTGGATAATACGAAGCCTCGGCACAATGATGCAGACCCTACAAAGGTGGGTGCAACCTCAGCCTATTCAAAGGGAAGCTCGCACCAGCCGGTGCTTCGAAACCAATAACGTTGGATGTCGAAGAAGGGAGGACCATTTCGTTGTATATCTTCAACAACCTAACAGAAGTGCGGCCATACATTGAGTAAGTTCTCGGCACACTTTCCCGTAACTTCTAGTTCCTTTGAACTGCTCTTATTCCCAGATATCGGCAAACTAGACGATAAAAAAATCCGGTGAAGAGGTTCTTTGCCGTCTTCCATGGCATCCATGGACGGTAAAGAATATTTTCCATGAGGGGGCAGACGGCAAATTAACTAGGACGACATATACTGCAACGTCCCCGTTAAGTGTTAACAGCAGGCGTCTGCTCTTGTCCATCTGCCCACCCCCCTTTGCCATGTGGGGGGCATACGACAAAGAAGGCAAACAGAGGGGGCAGATTCCCCCCTTTGCCATTTGCCCACCCCCCTTTGCCATGTGGGGGCAGACGGCAAAGAGTGCAAACAAAGGGGGCAGATTCCCCCCTTTGCTGTCTGCCCATCCCCCTTTACCATGTGGGGGCAGACGGCAAAGAGGGCAAACAGAGGGGGCAGATTCCCCCCTTTATCATGAAGAACATGTGGAAGGCTACCATTATGTAATCGATCAAGAAGTGACAGGTCATCCGCAGCAGTAACCTCTTCTTCTTCCAGCTCTTCCTGTTCGGGCTCAGGGGTTAAGACGGATTCACTATCGCTGTGTACTTCAATGTTCTGGGGTGAAGTAGAGCGGTTCTTGAAACGTTTCTTGGATATACGTGTTTCTTGGAAGAATTCTCCTTCATATGTGTCTGGGTTAATGTGAGGTTCGTAATCCTCTTCATTGATGGTAGGTGGTCTAAAATGTGATGGCACTTCATAAACGACATCCCAACCTTTGAGATTTGGGTCAGTTTGGCAGGCCCACGGTGGATAGAAAACTTGTGTCGCCTGTTGAGCAGTAATATAGACATTGGGAGCATCTAAGTGGGTGTTTTGGTTGATTTCGACTAGTCCTATATGTTCATGAGTCCTTCTAGTCTCCCTCGGTTCAAACCAATAACATTTGAAGACTACGACGGTCGGTGGGTTTTCTCCATAGAATAGAAGTTCATAAATTGCTTCAACTCTTCCATAATACTCGGTGTCTCCTTCGCCGATAGAAGAGACAGAACAATTTGTAGACTTTAGGTCGGGCATAGATAGCTGTTTTTCCTATTTCTTCTACTCTTCTCCTCTTCTTGGAGCTCAATTAGCTAACTATGTCTTTGTGGAGCTATATGGGCTAATTATCCCATTTTAGAGGAAAACAAGCTAAGTATATAATATTAATGAGCTAACCAAGGTTCTTATGCCACCTTGAGCTTATAATGTGTTTTTGGAGCTAAATGGGCTAATTATGTCATTGTTGGGGAAATTAAGGCAAGGAGAATATGAAAGAGGAGAAGAAAGAGGAGGAGGAGGAGAAGAAGAAGAAATAAAGAAGGGGGAGAAGGAGGAGGAGGAGGACAAGGACTAGAATGTCCTTGGCCTTCTCCTCCTCCTCCTTCTCCTTCTTCTCTTCTTCTTCTTCTTCTTCTTTCTCTTCATTTTTCCTATTTCTTATCCTCTTCTCCTCTTCTTGGAGCTCAATTAGCTAACCATGTCTTTTTAGAGCTATATGGGCTAATTATCCCATTTTAGAGGAAAACAAGCTAAGTATATAATATTAATGAGCTAACCAAGGTTCTTATGCCATTTTGAGCTTATAATGTCTTTTTGGAGCTAAATGGCCTAATTATGTCATTGTTGGGGAAATTAAGGCAAGTAGAATATGAAAGAGGAGAAGAAAGAGGAGGAGGAGAAGAAGAAGAAATAAAGAAGAAGGAGGAGGAGGAGGAGGACTAGAAGGTCCTTGGCCTTCTCCTCCTTCTCCTCCTCCTCCTCCTCCTCCTCCTGCTCCTTCTTCTCTTCTTTTCTTCTTCTTCTTCTTTCTTTTCATTTTTCCTATTTCTTCTCCTCTTCTTGGAGCTCAATTAGCTAATTATCCCATTTTACAGGAAAACAAGCTAAGTATATAATATTAATGAGCTAACCAAGGTTCTTATAGCATTTTGAGCTTATAATGTCTTTTTGCAGCTAAATGGGCTAATTATGTCATAGTTGGGGAAAATAAGGCCATGAGAATATAAAAGAAGAGAAGAAAGAGGAGGAGGAGAAGAAGAAGAAGAAGAAATAAAGAAGAAGGAGGAGAAGGAGGAGGAGGAGGAGAAGGACTACAAGGTCCTTGGCCTTCTCCACCTTCTCCTCCTCCTCCTCCTCCTCCTCCTTCTCCTTCTTCTCTTCTTCTTCTTCTTCTTCTTCTTCTTCTTCTTCTTTCTTTTCATTTTTCCTATTTATTCTACTCTTCCCCTCTTCTTGGAGCTCAATTAGTTAACTATGTCTTTTTGGAGCTATATGGTCTAATTATACCATTTTAGACGAAAAGAAGCTAAGTATATAATATTAATGAGCTAACCAAGGTTCTTATGCCATTTTGAGCTTATAATGTCTTTTTGGAGCTCAATGGGCTAATTATGTCATTGTTGGGAAAATTAAGGAAAGGAGAATATGAAAAAGGAGAAGAAATAGGAGGAGGAGAAAAAGAAGAAGAAATAAATAAGGAGGAGAAGGAGGAGGAGGAGGAGAAGGACTAGAAGGTCCTTGCCTTCTCCTCCTTCTCCTCCTCCTCCTCCTCCTTCTCCTTCTTCTCTTCTTCTCCTTCTTCTTCATTCTTTTCATTTTTCCTATTTCTTCACCTCTTCTCCTCTTCTTGGAGCTCAATTAGCTAACTATGTCTTTTTGGAGCTATATGGGCTAACTATTCCATTTTAGAGGAAAACAAGCTAAGTATATAATATTAATGAGCTAACCAAGGTTCTTATGCCATTTTGAGTTATAAGGTCTTTTTGGAGCTAAATGGGCTAATTATGTCATTGTTGTGGAAATTAAGGCCAGGAGAATATGAAAGACGAGAAGAAAGAGGAGGAGGAGGAGAAGAAGAAGAAATAAAGAAGAAGGAGGAGAAGGAGGAGGAGGAGGAGAAGGACTAGAAGGTCCTTGGTCTTCTCCTCCTCCTCCTCCTCCTCCTCCTCCTTCTCCTTCTTCTCTTCTTCTTCTTCTTTCTTTTCATTTTTCCTATTTCTTCTAATCTTCTCCTCTTCTTGGAGCTCAGTTAGATAACTATGTCTTCTTGGAGCTATATGGGCTAATTATACCATTTTAGAGGAAAAGAAGCTAAGTATATAATATTAAAGAGCTAACCAAGGTTCTTATGCCACTTTGAGCTTATGATGTCTTTTTGGAGCTAATGGGCTAATTATGTCATTGTAGGGGAAATTAAGGCAAGGAGAATATGAAAGAGTTGAAGAAAGAGGAGGAGGAGGAGAAGAAGAAGGAATAAAGAAGAAGGAGGAGAAGGAGGAGGAGGGGGAGAAGGACTAGAAGGTCATTGGCCTTCTCCTCCTTCTCCTCCTCCTCCTCCTTCTTCTCTTCTTCTTCTTCTTCTTCTTTATTTTTATTTTTCCTATTTCTTCTCCTCTTCTCCTCATCTTGGAGCTCAATTAGCTAACTATGTCTTTTTGGAGCTACATGGGCTAATTATCCCATTTTAGAGGAAAACAAGCTAAGTATATAATACTAATGAGCTAACCAATGTTATGATGCCATTTTGACCTTATAATATCTTTTTGGAGCCAAATGGGCTAATTATGTCATTGTTGGGGAAATTAAGGCAAGGAGAATATGAAAGAGGAGAAGAAAGAGGAGTAGGAGGAGAAGAAGAAGAAATAAAGAAGAAGGAGGAGAAGGAAGAGGAGGAGGACAAGGACTAGAATGTCCTTGGCCTTCTCCTCCTCCTCCTTCTCCTTCTTCTCTTCATCTTCTTCTTCTTCTTTCTTTTCATTTTTCCTATTTCTTCTCCTCTTCTCCTCTTCTTGGAGCTCAATTAGCTAACTATGTCTTTTTAGAGCTATATGGCCTAATTATCCCATTTTAGAGGAAAACAAGCTAAGTATATAATATTAATGAGCTAACCAAGGTTCTTATGCCATATTGAACTTATAATGTCTTTTTGGAGCTAAATCGGCTAATTATGTCATTGTAGGGGAAATTAAGGCAAGGATAATATGAAAGAGGAGAAGAAAGAGGAAGAGAAGAAGAAGAAGAAATAAAGAAGGAGGAGGAGGAGTAGGAGGAGGAGAAGGACTAGAAGGTCCTTGGCCTTCTCCTCCTTCTCCTCCTCCTCCTCCTCCTTCTCCTTGTTCTCTTCTTCTTCTTCTTCTTGTGCTTTCGTTTCATTTTTCATATTTCTTCTCCTCTTCTCCTCTTCTTGGAGCTCAATTAGCTAACTATGTCTTTTTGGAGCTATATGGGCTAATTATCCCATTTTAGAGGAAAACAAGCTATGTATATAATACTAATGAGCTAACCAATGTTCGTATGCCATTTTGACCTTCTAATGTCTTTTTGGAGCCAAATGGGCTAATTATGTCACTCTTGGGGAAATTAAGGCAAGGAGAATATGAAAGATGAGAAGAAAGAGGAGGAGGATGAGAAGAAGAAGAAATAAAGAAGAAGGAGGAGAAGGAGGAGGAGGAGGACAAGGACTAGAATGTCCTCGGCCTTCTCCTCCTTCTCCTCCTCCTCCTTCTCCTTCTTCTTCTTCTTCTTTCTTTTCATTTTTTCTATTTCTTCTCCTCTTCTCCTCTTCTTGGAGCTCAGTTAGCTAACTATGTCTTTTTAGAGCTATATGGGCTAATTATCCCATTTTAGAGGAAAACAAGCTAAGTATATAATATTAATGAGCTAACCAAGGTTCTTATGCCATTTCGAGCTTATAATGTCTTTTTGGCGCTAAATCGGCTAATTATGTCATTGTTGGGGAAATTAAGGCAAGGAGAATATAAAAGAGCAGAAGAAAGAGGAGGAGAAGAAGAAGAAGAAATAAAGAAAAAGGAGGAGGAGAAGGACTAGAAGGTCCTTGGCCTTCTCCTCCTTCTCCTTCTCCTCCTCCTCCTTCTCCTTGTTCTCTTCTTCTTCTTCTTCTTCTGCTTTCTATTCATTTTTCCTATTTCTTCTCCTCTTCTCCTCTTCTTGGAGCTCAATTAGCTAACTATGTCATTTTGGAGCTATATGGGCTAATTATCCCATTTCAGAGGAAAACAAGCTAAGTATATAATATTAACGAGCTAACCAAGGTTCTTATGCCATTTTCAGCTTATAATGTATTTTTGGAGCTAAATGGGCTAATTATGTCATTGTTGGGGAAATTAAGGCAAGGAGAATATGAAAGAGGAGAAGAAAGAGGAGGAGGAGAAGAAGAAGAAGAAATAAAGAAGAAGGAGGAGAAGGAGGAGGAGGAGGAGAAGGACTAGAAGGTCCTTGGCCTTCTCCTCCTTCTCCTCCTCCTCCTCCTCCTCCTCCTTCTCCTTCTTCTCTTCTTCTTCTTCTTCTTTCTTTTTATTTTTCCTATTTCTTCTCCTCTTCTCCTCATCTTGGAGCTCAATTAGCTAACTATGTCTTTTTGGAGCTATATGGTCTAATTATCCCATTTTAGAGGAAAACAAGCTAAGTATATAATACTAATGAGCTAACCAATGTTCTTATGCCATTTTGATCTTATAATGTCTTTTTGGAGCCAAATGGGCTAATTATGTCATTGTTGGGGAAATTAAGGCAAGGAGAATATGAAAGAGGAGTAGAAAGAGGAGGAGGAGGAGAAGAAGAAGAAATAAAGAAGAAGGAGGAGAAGGAGGAGGAGGAGGACAAGGACTAGAATGTCCTTGGCCTTCTCCTCCTTCTCCTCCTCCTCCTTCTCCTTCTTCTCTTCATCTTCTTCTTCTTCTTTCTTTCCATTTTTCCTATTTCTTCTCCTCTTCTCCTCTTCTTGGAGCTAAATTAGCTAACTATGTCTTTTTAGAGCTATATGGGCTAATTATCCCGTTTTAGAGGAAAACAAGCTAAGTATATAATATTAATGACCTAACCAAGGTTCTTATGCCATTTTGAGCTTATAATGTCTTTTTGGAGCTAGATGGGCTAATTATCCCATTTTAGAGGAAAACAAGCTAAGTATATAATACTAATGAGCTAACCAATGTTCTTATGCCATTTTGATCATATAATGTCTTTTTGGAGCCAAATGGGCTAATTATGTCATTGTTGGGGAAATTAAGGCAAGGAGAATATGAAAGAGGAGTAGAAAGACGAGGAGGAGGAGAAGAAGAAGAAATAAAGAAGAAGGAGGAGAAGGAGGAGGAGGAGGACATGGACTAGAATGACCTTGGCCTTCTCCTCCTTCTCCTCCTCCTCCTTCTCCTTCTTCTCTTCATCTTCTTCTTCTTCTTTCTTTCCATTTTTCCTATTTCTTCTCCTCTTCTCCTCTTCTTGGAGCTAAATTAGCTAACTATGTCTTTTTAGAGCTATATGGGCTAATTATCCCATTCTAGAGGAAAACAAGCTAAGTATATAATGTTAATGAGCTAACCAAGGTTCTTATGCCATTTTGAGCTTATAATGTCTTTTTGGAGCTAAATCGGCTAATTATGTCATTGTTGGGGAAATTAAGGCAAGGAGAATATGAAAGAGGAGAAGAAAGAGGAGGAGAAGAAGAAGAAGAAATAAAGAAGGAGGAGGAGGAGGAGGAGGAGGAGGAGAAGGACTAGAAGGTCCTTGGCCTTCTCCTCCTCCTCCTCCTCCTCCTCCTTCTCCTTGTTCTCTTCTTCTTCTTCTTCTTTCTTTTCATTTTTCCTATTTCTTCTCCTCTTCTCCTCTTATTGGAGCTCAATTAGCTAACTATGTCTTTTTTGAGCTATATGGGCTAATTATCCCATTTCAGAGGAAAACAAGCTAAGTATATAATATTAATGAGCTAACCAAGGTTCTGATGCCATTTTGAGCTTATAATGTCTTTTTGGAGCTAAATGGGCTAATTATTTCATTGTTGGGGAAATTAAGGCAAGGAGAATATGAAAGAGGAGAAGAAATAGGAGGAGGAGGAGAAGAAGAAGAAATAAAGAAGAAGGAGGAGGAGGAGGAGAAGGACTAGAAGTTCTTTGGCCTTCTCCTTCTTCTGCTCCTCCTCGTCCTCCTCCTTCTCCTTCTTATCTTCTTCTTCTTCTTCTTTCATTTCATTTTTCCTATTTCTTCTCCTCTTCTCCTCTTCTTGGAGCTCAATTAGCTAACTATGTCTTTTTGGAGCTATATGGGCTAATTATCCCTTTTTAGAGGAAAACAAGCTAAGTATATAATATTAATGAGCTAACCAAGGTTCTTATGCCACTTTGAGCTTATAATGTCTTTTTGGAGATAAATGGGGTAATTATGTCATTGCTGGGGAAATTAAGGCAAGGAGAATATGAAAGAGTTGAAGAAAGAGGAGGAGGAGGAGAAGAAGAAGAAATAAAGAAGAAGGAGGAGAAGGAGGAGGAGGAGGAGAAGGACTAGAAGGTCCTTGGCCTTGTCCTCCTCCTCCTCCTCCTCCTCCTTTTCCTTCTTCTCTTCTTCTTCTTCGTCTTCTTTCTTTTTATTTTTCCGATTTCTTCTCCTCTTCTCCTCATCTTGGAGCTCAATTAGCTAACTATGTCTTTTTGGAGCTATATGGGCTAATTATCCCATTTTAGAGGAAAAAGCTAGGTATATAATACTAATGAGCTAACCAATGTTCTTATGCCATTTTGATCTTATAATGTCTTTTTGGAGCCAAATGGGGTAATTATGTCATTGTTGGGGAAATTAAGGCAAGGAGAATATGAAAGAGGAGAAGAAAGAGGAGGAGGAGGAGAAGAAGAAGAAATAAAGAAGAAGGAGGAGAAGGAGGAGGAGGAGGACAAGGACTAGAATGTCCTTGGCCTTCTCCTCCTTCTCCTCCTCCTCCTTCTCCTTGTTTTCTTCATCTTTTCTTCTTCTTTCTTTTCATTTTTCCTATTTCTTCTCCGCTTCTCCTCTTCTTGGAGCTCAATTAGCTAACTATGTCTTTTTAGAGCTATATGGGCTAATTATCCCATTTTAGAGGAAAACAAGCTAAGTATATAATATTAATGAGCTAACCAAGGTTCTGATGCCATTTTGAGCTTATAATGTCTTTTTGGAGTTAAATCGGCTAATTATGTCATTGTTGGGGAAATTAAGGCAAGGAGAATATGAAAGAGGAGAAGAAAGAGGAGGAGAAGAAGAATAAGAAATAAAGAAGGAGGAGGAGGAAGAGGAGGAGGAGGAGAAGGACTAGAAGGTCTTTGGCCTTCTCCTTCTTCTCCTCCTCCTCCTCCTCCTCCTCCTTCTCCTTCTTATCTTCTTCTTCTTCTTCTTTCTTTTCATTTTTCCTATTTCTTATCCTCTTCTCCTCTTCTTGGAGCTCAATTAGCTAACTATGACTTTTTGGAGCTATATGGGCTAATTATCCCATTTTAGAGGAAAACAAGTAAAGTATATAATATTAATGAGCCAACCAAGGTTCTTATGCCATTTTGAGCTTATAATGTCTTTTTGGAGCTAAATGGGCTAATTATGTCATTGTTGGGGAAATTAAGGCAAGGAGAATATGAAAGAGTAGAAGAAAGAGGAGGAGGAGGAGAAGAAGAAGAAATAAAGGAGGAGAAGGAGGAGGAGGAGGAGAAGGACTAGAAGGTCCTTGGCCTTCTCCTCCTTCTCCTTGTTCTCTTCTTATTCTTCTTCTTCTTTCTTTTCATTTTTCCTATTT